>NC_139560.1:46152187-47530613 GCF_965112155.1 Podarcis liolepis | reverse complement strand
CTGCTGCCCTTGATTTCCCCAAACAGAGTTCGGCCCACTTCTTCCTCCTCCTCCTCCCACCTAGTGGGACTTGCTGAAAATAACTCTGCAGTTTAAACGGACACATTTCTTCCTGTGGTGAAATCACACCCCCTGTTACCCTGGCAACTTCCCCTTCCATGCCGGCACCTGGCTGATAGCTCCCATTATCAAACAAACCAAGCCATTTTAAACCTTTTGGGTCCCCCAGTGAGCCACCACCCGGCTGGCCTCATGAAGAAGCAAGTTGGTCTTAATGCAGCCCTTGCTAAATTTATGAATTCATGAGTTTGTTCAAATTCTGTCCCTTCACTGAAAGGAGAGATGATGGAGGGTCTGCCTCTCTGAACTCATAACGCTATTTAAATGACAGCAATTCTTTCTAAATTTGCAGGTATCCATCAATAAGTATATGTAAACTATATGCAAATCTTGTTGTCCCTTTTTTGAGAGAGAGAGAGAGCGAGAGAGAGGGGGGGGGGTAATGCATTGCATTACAGGATTCAAATTTCTCTTGCAGGCTTTGTAAATGGATCCATCCCCACTGCCTTGGATATATAACACAAAACGGGAAGGAGACCCAGATTTATTTAATTTTAACCAAACCTCATCACAACCCTCCAACAGAGCTCAGAATTTTATTTCCTAAATGAATTGAGCTTTCTCTCTCTCTTTCGTCAATCAAAAATTAACTCCAGACTTCTTTATCTGTAGCTTTCACTGATGCCCAACAGATGGTGCTCCTGTATCACAGACTTATTTTAGTTTTTGCCCCTATATATTTTGAACCACACCTGCATGCCCACGTACACACACACACACACACACACACACACACACACAATTAAACAATTCTCCATATAAATCAGAGACAGGGGGTTGTCAATAAGATAAACGTCAGCACAATTCTTAGTTAATAACTGAAATACTGAAATGGTTGCAGGAATGGTTAGACGTACTGATAAGTTCCAATTTTAGAATGTTTAGTAGTGCTATTTGTCATTTTTCTTTATCAGCAGGGAGTTCTGAGCCTCCTCTCCAGATCAAGCACATTTTTTTATATTTTTTATTATAAAAAAATCTCCTTTAGGCATATTTTATCTGGCTACCAGGTGGATTCCCCCCCCCCCCACACTGTCACCAGGGGTGGGGAATTTATACTTGAGAGAAGAAAATGATTGTGATTTCAGCCTTAATTGTGGAGCCAATGTGTGATTTATATATTTAATTACATTTATGTCTCACTTTTCCTAGGATGAGCTCAAGGCAACATGCATTGTTCTCCCGCATTTTATCTTCTCATCAACTCTGTGAGGAAAGCGAGGGAGGGAGGGAGGGAGGGAGGGGGAGGAGAGGGAGAGGGAGAGGGAGAGGGAGAGGGAGAGAGAGAGAGAGAGAGAGAGAGAGAGAGAGAGAGAGAATGGGGCTGGTGGTGCTGGGTCACCCAGGAGGCTTCATGGCGAAATCAGATTTGCCTCTGAAGCGCTTTAGTCCTAGACTGACACTCTAGGTGCTACATCACATCATACTTTTGACCACCCAAGGATGCCAGATGTTGTGTGTTTGGTCTTGAAGTTCCATTATTTTCTTAAAGTTCCATTCTGTTTTCCCTTTGTCTGTTTGATTGTACTCTTAATATTAATACAAATCTTATTTCAATTTGGAGTTAGGGTTGGAGTGAGTTTGTCAGAATCTCAAGCAATAGCCAACTCCCTGACCCCCAAGAACTGGACCAGGGTAAATGGGAGGCACTAAAGTACCTCTCGGTCTGGGTGGTCTTTTAGTGCTGCATTGTTTCAGTGGCCTGTGCATTTAGGAGTACATCCGACACACATCTCATCTTAGTGTTGGGTGGATGGAACACCCACGCTGAAATTTACATCTGCAAGCTCACCCATGCAGGAATCACATTTTTGTGGGCCTGTTTCTTATTTGTATTTCTGGATGTAGCTGTCCCTCAGTGACTTTATGTGAAAATATTAAAATAATCCCTAGTCCTATATCTATCCAAATTTCAATGAAATGTTTTATGTAGGCTTATAAAATGTGTCAGGTGTTTTATGCATGCAGTTCCTGGCCACTCAGCTGATACTAATATTTTCTGACCTCATACTCTTAGCCCCAGTTTTTCTATAAACCATAACACTCAGAAGTTGTAAATTTAATTTGATCTTTACCTATTTTATGGTGTAATTAACCAAACTATGGAGCTGTTTTAGGTTTGATGGCATGTGCTGTCTATGAGTAAACAAGAATTTTGTAAATTAAGCAAGATTTTTTAAAGAAACACTTAGTTACAAAACACCTGATTAGCTTCTGCCAGAAAATCTGTCCTCTGATGATCCCTCTCTTTTGACCCTATCTGCACTATACATTGAAAGCAGTTTCATATCATTTTAAACAGTCAAGGCTTATCCACAAAGCTGTAGGGTGCTGAGAGTTGTTAGGAGACCCACAACTTTCCCACACTAAGCTACAGTTTTCAGAATTCCCTGGGAAAGGGGATTGATTGTTAAACCACTCTGAAACTGCAGCTCTGTGAGGGGAATAGAGGTCTACTAACAACTCTCAACACCCTTAACAAACTACAGTTCCCAGGATTCTTTGGGGGAAGCTATGACTGTTTTAAGAGGTATGATACTGCTTAAAATGTGTAGTGCAGATGGGGACTGAGTCAATGTGCCCTTTGGTGGCAGTGCCAGGCATCTGAGCCTAGTCACGTATTTAATCTCCCACAATAGCTTAAAGCAATGCCAGGTAAGGGGCATTGTGGTCAATTTAAAAGACGGCTAGATCTAGCCACCCGACACTGTTCAAGGGCCAGGAATACTAATGATAAAAGGAGTCTGCAGAATGCAGAGGCCCAGGCACCTGCTAAAAGATGCCAGGTGCTGTGCCCCACCCAGTTCCACATCCTGGTAACATCTGTATTCAAAGCATCACTCACAGAAGATTACCTATATGCAGGTGGCAGTGCCGAAGCATTAAACAGGAAGAATGCAAATTGGATTACAAACCTGTAAATTGCTATTGCTGCCTTAATTACTCACTGGAGAACACCCAGCAGAACTCTTAATGTAAACATGGAATGAAAGATAACAAAGTTGGAAAGATTTTCTCATAACCCAGCATGTTAACTTACGCAGTGACCTTTTCAAACAACTGATTCTGCTCTGGAAGCCAGGAGTTCAGCTTCTCCAAGTAAGTACCAGAAGCTATAGATACACCAGCCTCTCGACTCACTTCAGGACAGGTGTCTTCTCCTTTTCATCCCTGGCAACTTTAGAATCCGTGACTGACTGCTGTTGCCAGGAGCACTTCCAACTCTTGGTTCTCATCCTTTCCTGCTGTTGCTAAGGGACACTCAGCAAGCCTGCTTTGCCCTTTAGGTATCTGTCTGCTGTCTTGCCAGGGTGTCTTGCCCTCCCAGATTCTACAGGCTATACGTTGCTACTGGGAACCCGATGTCTGTCTCACAATACTGACGTTTTGCAGGGAAATCTCCCAATGATGCCAATGCAAAGATCAGCTTTAGAGGAGAATTTTTCCTCAGGACTGCAACAGGAGAGGAAAGAGTTAAATTTCCATGCCTGCTGATAATCCAGCAATGATGCATTTAACATCACATCAAGTTTGGCCCTTAGAGCCCCATAGGCTCTCAGCACAGCTGTCCTGGAAAATCACTGTTATTCAATTAGGAGCCTCCTTTCCATTTGTCATTGTCCCAAACCCTCCCTTTGCAGGTTGTTGATTTCTCTTATCATGCTATCTAGAGAGAGAGAAACATAAATCTTGACTAGCTTAATAAAGCATATATAATTGCTGATAAGAGTACTCATATTTCATATTGTATCATACACTGTATGCAACCACACAACAAACTCCCAATTTTATGAATTGTGCATCCTTGATCAGGAATATTTTGTGTGCTGAACATGCAAGAAGCATAGGACACTCCAACCAACACATGATTAACACATATCCCCTCTCAATGTTTGGGAGACACCTTTCTTGCACATGTCTAGAATCTTCTTCCCTGCCACAAGGAGTGCTGAGTAGTTAGTTCTGCTAGATTTCATTCCATTCAAGGTTGCAGCATTATGCCATATAACGTGTCAGTGACATGTTCTGTGCCTGAAATTCCATTTTTTGTTCAGCTCTTTTGCAAATGACATATTTGACATGAAGAGTGCAATTTCCCTCCTTTAATTCTCTACAAAGGCGGCACTCTCTATTTCCTGCTGTGTCTCATCTAAATATAGCTCTTAACATCAAGGCACCTGTCAGGTATCTAATTCATGCAGAAAAAGCTGTTCCTGTCTTAGATACACTGCAGGTAGTTGAATATTCTCACTGCTTCAAACATAAGCACAATTTAGTTATTTAGAAAAGATAGTTGTTGACTCTCTGAATATTGAATATTCATATATCTGTATAGACTTGCCTGTATGCTGAGATCTATGGATGAGGCCTTCCTGGCTATGCTACACTCTGATAAAGGCCGTTATCATGGCACCAAGCTCATGGAACCACCTCCTCTCAAAATAGGGCAAGAACTGACTTTGATGTGTTTTCAGTGCTTGTTAAAGACACCTCTGTTCACCTGGGCCATACAGGTTGTTCATACTGAGCCTGTATGGTATCTGGGTGGTTTGCTATGGATAGTGGTGTTGACTTTTACTGAAATTGTATGTTACAGGTAGGTAGCCGTGTTGGTCTGTCGTAGTCGAAACAAAATAAAAAACATCCTTCCAGTAGCACCTTAGAGACCAACTAAGTTTGTTATTGGTATGAGCTTTCGTGTGCATGCACACTTCTTCAGATGAAGGTGCTACAGGAAGGAATTTTTTTATGAAATTGTATGGTTCTGAAACATTTTTGAAAAGCATTTCAAATAAAGAAAATGTTGGGGATAGTCTGTGAACTTTCTCTCTCGCTCCCCGCCCATCTCCTCAACTCTTGTGTATAAAATAAGAAGTGAAACATCTTAAAACAAGACTGGACTATTAGTGACCTATGTTATAATTTTACAGGATTGAGAGGGCACAAATCAGCTTTAAATTATGCACAGTGAACACTTGCATGATGGGAATTTTTCATCAACTCTTTTCTGTTGGAAACCTTTGCACAGGCCAAAAAGCCACATCTGAGGGTTGGGAGACCCTACAAATTGTGTGCAGTGAGGTAGTGAGGGGATCTGCAACTGGAAATTGTCAGAAGTCAGATATTGCCCCCCCCCTCACATATATATGGAAGGGCCTTCTGCAGAAACTAAGGCTCATTGGATCTAAAGCACATATATGTGTTTGGCAAATTCTGGGGGAATACCAAAGGGGAATATCTGTTCTCGAGGAAGCTCGTTCAGGAAAGACTTCCTTTAAATGTCTCTTCAACACCTGCACAACACCTACAACCATGCAGAGACCAGGCAGAATATGTGCCCTTGTGCCCAGTGGATCTTGCATCTGACTGACCACTGGGAGACCTTCCCATTGGACAAGATAGTCCTTTGGTCTGATCCAGAAGGGCTCTTCTTATCTTTGCTCCACACATGTGGCTTACACAGTTTGGGAAAGGGCATGGGTCGTAGAGTTTTGCTGCTAGGTTGTTTACAATCTCATCATGATGATAGCGGAAGTTGGCAACTAGGGATCTACAGTCATCAACCTTTATCAAAGGGTCTGGGCAGCACTTCATGCCACTGGACATCTTCCTGTTTCCTCAGGCAGTGATCACTGAAATCCCTTGACACAGAGGTGATTATTTGTTTTACAACATATATACTCTAGGCAGAGAGGTGCCACCTGCTTCACTGATTTTGCTGTGCACAATTCTCTGTAAGCCATCAACTAAAAAGGAGCTTGTTTTTGTTATTCTTTTGCAACCTGTCAGAAATTGTTTTTAAAATGGGGAAAGCCATTGTTGGAGATGCAAAACAAGCAAATTATGATTTCCAATCCATAAGCATCTGCCATAACCACATTTACATAATGAACACTCCAAAACAAAGAAATGTGATGGCAAGCCCCCGCCCCCCAATTCATTAAATGCACGGAAGACATACGGTTGAATTGCCCTAAACTGCCAAAAGGGGGGAATTGGAGTAATTCCTTTTGTCAATAGCCAGTGCAACAGTCATAACCCTGCTCTGTAATATGTAGTAGAATTGAGAGCTCTTCAAAATGAAGAAAACATGTACCTGAGAACTATGGAAAACCCAGGTTATTACCTGGGTTTCCCAACTTTTTCCTGGCTGAATTGGGTTCCCATGTCTCAAGTTGATGGCTGAGCACTGGATTTAAAGAGGTAAAGCTTTCTTGAGATGGAGGTGAGATGATGGGGCAAATTTCCTTGTTGACTTTTTACCAGTTGGGAAGCTATTAGAAGAATAGCAGCTGTACTGACGTAGGAAATTAGTGTAAGATCACAAGGTGATGCAAAGTTAAAGCTACAAAAATAGTCCCTGAGAGCAGTTCTTTGGTGTGGTTTTTAAGGGGTTTTTTTCCTTATTCATTTCCACATATTTGACCAATTAAATTGTTTACATAGTCTTTGTTGATTAATTTAGGATTAAATTAGGATTTAAGTCAACCTGAAGTCAATCTTTCAGGGGGCTCTTTGATGGTGCTGTTTATCCTGCTTAATGAAGAGCTTTTGTGGTGAGCAGATTAATGGAGGTTGTCCCATTACCTAAAGTTATTTCAGTCACTTTATTGGAGTGCACCTAATTAGAGAAGTGTAAAAACAAGATACCCTTTCAATTAAACAGCAAAGCTATTATACAGCATCTCATTGCTTTCAGTTTCTCATCTATCTCATCAGTTTAAAATGAGATTTTGAAAAGGTCGCTGGCCTCTGTTCTCATCATCCCCATGCAAACTTCCTAGAAAAATGTCACTGCGCTTAAACCGACAGTGTTCCATTTTGGTTTGCCTCTCTTCCTAACAGTAAGAGAATATTAAGATATAGAGTTGTAGGCTAGTAGAGTTGGAAGAGACCACAAGGGCCATCTAGACCAGGCATAGGCAAACTCGGCCCTCCAGATGTTTTGCCACTACAACTCCCATCATCCCTGACCACTGGTCCTGTTACTAGGGATCATGGGAGTTGTACTCCTAAAACATCTGGAGGGCTGAGTTTGCCTATGCCTGATCTAGACCAAACCCCTGCAATGTAGGAATCAAAGCAGGTAGTCATCCAGACTCTGTTTAAAAAACCTCCAATGATGAAGAATCCACCCCTTTCTGAGGTAGTCCCTTGGTTCATGTCCTACCCTCCCAGAGCAGCAGAAAACAAGCTTGCTCTGTCATCCATGTGACAGCTCTTCAGATATTTGAAGATGGCTATCATATCACCTCTCAGTCTTCTCTTCTCCAGATAAGAGGATTGTTTTTAGGCTTTGGTCAATCTTCCATTCCAACGGTAAACCATACATGACTTTGAGCTAGGAGATCCACTCCAGCATGTGGTGCATGTAGAATCATAGAATCATAGAGTTGGAATAGACCACAAGGGCCATCGAGTCCAACCCCCTGCCAAATGTGATATTACTGCTTTTCATCCTCAACACCAAAGTTACAAATGGCTGGCAAGATCCCAAAACAAGTCTTTATCCCCTAATTAAAATTGATTCTACAGGAATTCGACAGGTGAGTGGGAGTTACTGCAGGAAAAAATAGGGGGAACTAAATACATAATCCTTGTGAGTGGAGGAGTTGTGTTAATTGTCATCCTTCTTCCCTGACCTGTCATTAACCTTGTCCAAAGCCTTGTGTAGGAGACAGACCAGGGCCCCCTCTATTTGTCACACTGGTGCAAGGAAATGGAATGGAATGCAGATGCCAAAGTAGACGGGTACATTGGGCAAGAAAGCCAAGCATCTTCCCTGTGCCATATTCTGCCTTGTAGGAATGAGGGATGAATTCTCAAGTGAGGAAAGGGGAAGCAATTGCCTGGCACACACCCACCCACCCACCTGCTTCCTTCCTTCCCTTATAGGAAATGTATTGAAAGGTACTTCCCTCACCCAACTGGCAAGTAAGAGCAGCGGGTCTCAAAATGCATATTTTATTATGTTTGCATAATCAGCCTTCTGTCTTGTCCTAAGAAGGATCACGGGAAAGGGGTGAGGTGAAGGCTGAGCTGTGATCCTGCTGAGTCCCTGGAAGCCTGGGCTTTCCCCCACTCCTTATTGCAAATAGATTAAATAAGTAATACATTTCCCCAAAGTAGCTAAGGGAGGCAGCTACAATGTTCCTGGTCGTGCCAAGTGTGAACCAGCAGCATCAAGTAGCCTGTCATAAGTTTCTATATTCGGGGGACCTGAACACAAGCAGCTGAGGGTGGAATTTTGAGCAGGGTTTTTAGAAGTGAACTGTCAGGCTGTCAAAGCTGGCGCCATGCTGCATCATTACTTATGCCCTCTTGTGCTGAAGAGGTATTCACAGAGAGGGGTGAAATAATTACCTGAATGACTGTCTTGTGTTTTAGTTCTGCATTTTGGAATTGTATCTGCCTTAAGCAGTTCAAATCAAAGCTTACTGCAATGGCTGGAGAAAATATGTATTTTCTTAATTTCCTAAGATGACTTCCGAGCTCTGCAAACACAAGGCAGCTGCAACGATTCCATTACGAAGCAAGTGAACTAAGGGCACCAGTTATATGTGTCAAGCTCTTGTGGAACATATTATAATTAGATAGATTGTACTGGGGGGCGGGGCGGAGTCCTGACTGATGTCTCAAGGTTACCTCACCCTGAAAACCTGGTTGCGAAAAAGAGACCACTAAGGAGGTCAAACCAGTTAGAATGGCAGATTCCCTTCTTTTGGGAGGATGAGCTGTTGCATAAATAAAGTGATGGTCAAGTACAGGGGATAATTGCGATAGGAGCTAATAGCTGGTGAGCCATCTGAAAAGGAGAATGGCTTCCCCACTCCATGCCAAGGGTGCAAGGGACCCTAGCTACATCTGCATATTTCTTCACTTGTAATCAGGGAGTTTTGTGGATTGTTCCAGCTGTATGCCCCATGCAAAATTCTGTTCGAAGTTTAGTATTACTTGCTGAGAGATGCTTCATTTTCCATAGGTTAGATAAACAGCAGCATAAATAGTAGCATTATCTCAATATAAGGTAAAAAGTGAAGACATTATTGCCAATAAATGCAACTTCGTCCAAGAGATCCCCTTTATGGACGTAGAAAGCTACTCCTACCTTGTGAACTGCGTAGCTGTAGCTAAAGAATGGCTAAGGAAGCTGGAAATGCAGAACCAAAAGAATAAATGTCATTACTCACTTTTGATTTCCACTAGCAATTTAGGCAGTGGAATAAAGTGATGGAGAAACACATATTTCATGCCTGTCTGCCACAGGAATAACTAATTAGGCACAATGTGTAGAGCTAATTATGGAAATGATTATGGCTGGATACAAAAAGTCTGAAATACTCACAGCTGGTTGTATATTAGAAGGAAATCTTTCCTCTGGAGAACTTACTGGAAGCTCAATCTTGCTAGTATTTTTTTCTGCCAGCTCTTGACAACCCCAAGTAATAGTCTGATCCTCTAAGTTCTTTTTCCCACACAGACATTTGAGTGAACTTTCAAACAGCTGTCCATGGAGGCACAGGTCAAATCTGTGTCCAGGGCAGCTGTTTACCAGCTCCATCTGGTACGTAGGCTGAGACCCTATCTGCCTGCGGACTGTCTCGCCAGAGTGGTGCATGCTCTGGTTATCTCCCACTTGGACTACTGCAATGCGCTCTACGTGGGGCTACCTTTGAAGGTGACCCGGAAACCACAATTAATCCAGAATGCGGCAGCTAGACTGGTGACTGGGGGCGGCCGCCGAGACCATATAACACCGGTCTTGAAAGACCTACATTGGCTCCCAGTACGTTTCCGAGCACAATTCAAAGTGTTGGTGCTGACCTTTAAAGCCCTAAACGGCCTCGGTCCAGTATACCTGAAGGAGCGTCTCCACCCCCATCGTTCTGCCCGGACACTGAGGTCCAGCGCCGAGGGCCTTCTGGCGGTTCCCTCATTGTGAGAAGCAAAGCTACAGGGAACCAGGCAGAGGGCCTTCTCGGTAGTGGCGCCTGCCCTGTGGAACGCCCTCCCACGAGATGGCAAAGCGATAAACAACTACCTGACATTCAGAAGACATCTTAAGGCAGCCCTGTTCAGGGAAGTTTTTAACGTGTGATATTTTAGTGTATTTTTGGTTTCTATGGAAGCAGCCCAGAGTGGCTGGGGAGGCCCAGCCAGATGGGCAGGGTATAAATAATAAATTATTATTATTATTATTATTATTATTATTATTATTAACAAGGGATATATCAGGTGTTTGGATGTGCTGGTTCAGTATGCTCAATGAAATGACAAGGAAACTGTAGGGCATACTATATAATATATAATGTGATTTGCATGAATGTACTTCACATAGGGTGGCCATGTGCTCTACTGTACAGAGGACAGCCCTCTGTTTGAAGAAGACTTCCATTTGAAGGCTTGTCTGGTCTAAGTCTGGTTAAAAGATAATCATAAGAAGAAGAGCAGGGGCCTTGATGTTGTCCACCAGCAGTTAGCACCTGGAAAGCTGACTGGAAAGGCATTCAGATTACCTGACCTCAATCTTCCTCACCATGGTGGGTGTCAGCCCACAACACAGCATCATGGGTTGTCCATGTGCAGTAGGAGCCAGAAAATACCCCCAAAGCACTGATGATGACAGCAACAACAAAGCTAATCTGCAAAAGCAATGGAACTCTTCCCCACACCAGAGAGCCTGAAATTAACAGCACCTGGACAACAGACCGAAGAGACACACTGGTAACATGGTCATAATTATTTATATTTTTGCACCTATAAATTTGCATGTGCAAACTTTGTGCAAATCTGTGTCCTCCCTTGCCTGCATTTTTATTATGCATTTCTTCCTTGTTGGTGATGTTGACTCCTCTCAGCCCTCAAGCATTCCCGGAGAAGAAGTACAATTTGCATGGCTGCAGCCCAGCACTACCAACAACTTCTTACCTTGGGATAGAGTTGCAACTCTTATTAGGGGTGAGTGTGTTCGTTCATGCTATCAGGCTATTTCCCAGGGCATGAGTGTATGATCAACATGCCAGCCACACACTGGCCTCCTTGGTTCCAGCAAACAGTCATTTTCCATCACAGGGATTTCATGAAATTAACTGCTATTAACAGGTCAGATTTGATTCTTTTGAATCTAGCCATTGTTTCCATCTGCAAGTCATCAAATTAAATCATAGTTGGATTTGGCAGGATTCCCAGTTTTATATATATATATAAAAGTGGGCCATTAGAGTAAATCGCTTTAGTCAAACTATTCATGTAGAGGGAGAGAAAGGAAGAAAGGAAGAAAGGAAGAAAGGAAAGAGGGGGTTGTTGGAGGGATTTTATTTAAGAGCCAGTTATATTTGCAGAGAATATTAACTTTTTCCTTTTAACATCAAAACTCCATAGAAGTCTTCCTTGATCCAGAATCATTCTAGATCCATAATCTCTCCATAGAACATGAACTTACTTTTTGCTTTTAGTATTATTCTTATTTTGGGTGCTACTCTGGGTATTATTCTGGGTGTTACTCTTATTTGGGTACTTATTATTCTATGCTGCACAATCTTACAGGGTGCAGGTAGCCGGGCACCCACTATGACTGGCTCACCCCACCTCATAGGTGGCTTGGCCTTGCTGAGCCGCCTTGGACTCTTAACGCCACTTCACACACTCAACTCCAGCTGAGAAGTCTTTTGACACCATGCATATGCCCCTCCACAATACTATTGGATAACATGCGACACAAGTGCTCCATGCAGAGGGTCAGGTGTGCATAGCCTTGATTTATGCAAATTTCACCCCTTCCCCCTGCACCCTTTTTAAAGGGTGGATAACTTCACAAATTGGACCAACATTTTTGAAGATTAGAGGTAATCCCATCTCTCATCCAAAAATTGGCAGGTGCCCCCAGGGCTTCCAATGAAATGGGATCAGAGCACCTGCCACTTTGGGGGGATAAGAATATCAGAGTCTGACAGAGCAAGCCAATGGCCCATCGCATCCAGCATCCTGTTCTCACAGTGGCCAACCAGGTGGCTGCAGGAAACCCACAAGCAGGACCCAAACACAAGACTGCTCCTCCCCTATGCTTCCCAGCAACTGGTATTCAGAAGCATTACTGATTCTGACCATAGAGGCAGAGCATCCTCTGTTCTGCTCATGTTCACAGCACTACAGGTGCCATACTGGGAGTGGGTTTCCCTACTTATGCCCCCTGTGGGATTTGTACATCCAGTCACAGGACAATACATAATTTCTATCCTGTCATTTCACCTTCTATCTTTGGCATCAACTTTCACCAAAAATCTCTTATGTCCATGTGCCATGGTCCCGATCCTGGTCAGGCCCTGTACTAACGGCAGAGGTTTCTTCTTGTATCTCTGATTAGGTTGTTGGACTTTATTACTCCGAGTGGCCTGCATACATCAAAATTCTCATTGCCTCTCCCTGTTAACGTGTGCCTTGCATTGTTTCTAAGCAGACACGACTTCTGCAGGCACTGTTTGTAAATGGAGTTCTGGGTGTGGCTCCGAAAGCTGAACGGTACCATTTTATGAAGCAGAGCATTATGTTGTAAAGACAGCAGACTGGCAGGCAGGCCTATACAGGGCTCTGGTTGCTATGGTTATAGAAAGGATTGTATTTATTCAACACAAACTCACCAGGCCTTAATAATAAAGCAACACCAAACTAAGTTTTTCACTTGTTGTAATGATTGGAGAGTCCAGCACCAGAAGGAACGAAATTGCCCAAGATTATAAAATCTGCCTTTCTCCTTCCCTTTCTGTGAATATATAATACTGCATCCTTGTTATCCCATTTAGTTTGCTCCCCATCTCAACAGTCTCTTGTTTTGAAATGCAGCATTTGACAACACAGGCTGACCCACTTCCGAAAGGCTGTGGTGGCTGGAAATGATGAACCAGAAGGTGGCTGCAAAAAGTAATGCAGCAAAGATGGTGTCTTTTGAAAATGGATCCACAATATTCACTGTTATCAGCCTCAAACTCCGGTAATTAACTGAAAAAATCATACGTGATTATGCCACCACTAATTACTCTTTTCGCCATAGTTACATTTTACATTAGAACGTAAGAGCTCTGCTGGGTCAGGCAAAACACCCAGCTTGTCCAATATCCTGTTTCCTATCAGATGCTTCTGGAAATCCCAGAAGCAAGACACCATGAAGGTATTAGGCTTCTCTCTTGCTACTGCTCCACAGCAGCTGGCATCCAGTGAGATTTCCTCTGAACCTGGAGGTTCCATACAGCCATCATGACTAGTAGTTATTGCTCTGCCATTGATTTATCTAATTTCATTTTAAAGCCATGCAAACTCATGACCACCACATCTTGTGGCAAAAAGTTCCATACATTAATTGTGCACTGTGCAAGGAAGTAGGACAGAGGCGTGTGAATCTCCTGCCGATCAGCTTCTTGGGAAGACACTAAGATCCATATTCTGAGACGCATAAAAATTATTTCTATTCACTTTCTCTTACTATGCATAATGTTAGAAACCACTATCATGTTCCTCTTTAATCAGCTTTAAAAACTAACTAACTAACTAACTAACTAACTAACTAACTAAAAAGCCCCAAACATTGTAACTTTTTAAAGTTGTCTTTAGGCTGAACACCTCTCTGTTACAAAATTCTTTTATTCTCTTCCCAGATGCTTAGATATGGGTAAAAAAAACCTCCAAGGTGGCTTTACACACTTAATCTGTTACTTCTTAACATACAGGTACGTCAAAATCTTTCCCCACCCAACCACTTTATGATCACTACCCAAAGATAAACTGGTGGGTTGTATCAAGCATTCCCATGTATGTGTGCAATCAAGGAATAAATAGACCAGGACACCCAAATTACAGAAGTGAGGTGTTCAAGACAGTCAGAAGAAGAAAGGTGCAAGAGGGTAGCCATATTTTCCATGGTCAAAAGTAACCAAGTCAGAAATTTGCAACCTATATTGGGGCAGGATTCAACGAATGAATTCTGTCAATGGAAGCCCTGTGCAAGGAACATTCCCCCATCTCCTCCCCTCAGGCACCCCCTGCTCCTCCCCAATTGGTCAGGGCAGGAGATCAAGAAAATCCCTGGAGTGGCACATCTGGTGAGAAGATGAGGAGGGGGGTTGTTCCAACTGGCAAGCCAAAATGCTTACCCTGATGAAACAATCACCTTAGCACAATATTTAATTCCTCTCTTGGTTTCCTGATATGTTTCGATGAAACATGAAACGCATATACTGTACCTGTATTTCTGTAGGCTATAGGCACGAACATGCTTGGTTTTATGTATTCCTCCTAGCACAAGTGTTACTTGCTACGATGCAAAAGAAATGTATTCCATGATCTATGGTGTCAGTGGCCTTAGGCTTGCGTTGTAAGTGCACAATGTTATCTTTAAAGACAGAGTGCAGTAATACCAATGCCAATTCTCCTAAAGAAAATTAGTTCTCAGTTATGGCCCTATCTGGGGAAGTATTCAAATATCATATCACCACAATATTGTTACTCTAACATGTACATCCCAAGGTTGCTTGTCTCATTATTAGTATTTTACATAAAATATGTATTTTAGTGTTAATGTGAAATATAAATGAGTAATAAGACAAGCTGCAGGGGAACAAAAGAACTCCAACTCTGCCTGTGTTTGCCAAGATGCAAAAGCCCAAGAAGAAATGATACTAATTTTCGCTGTCTTGAGGATTTAAGAAATTTTATTTCTTAAATAGAAAGGTTTGCTTTGAAATGTGTATCACTTTTACACATATAGTTATAAAGTGTTGGGGAAGTGGGGAGCCAACTAAATAAGCCCGCCTAATTTGCAACAATATTCTTCCATATATATATATTATATATATATTAATATATATTATATATTGCAACAAAGGTTTGTCACAAGTTCAAATAAAAACAACCCCAAAAAGCCAAGTTGTTAAATTCTTTAGACAAATTAGTAGCACTAACCCTGAGATTTTACAAGACTGGTTCTAAAAGAAAAAACATTGCATATTATTATTAGACTTCACATTAGGTCTGAGGAAGCTCAAGCCTGGGAACAGGTAATAGCCCTTTAGGCCCCAGGCATTCTCCTCAGGCCACACTTGTCACTAGCTCTGTTCTGCACCATTCTCAAGTGCTTTTGCCTGGCTAGAGTGTGTTTCTGCCCATGAGAATGCCTCTTGCTTGCCTGGAAAGAGGATGGAAAGATGTGTTCATAGAAACTGTGGATTTTTGCTTGGTTTGAATGTGGCCTACTATACAAAGCTAAGTCCCATTTGTTTCTTTGCCACTTTGCTTTTGACTCTGCTTATCTTCCCCATCATGGCTGCACCCACTTTTTGTTGAAATCATGGGAGCCAAGACCCAACTTTGGGGAAAGTACTCTTTGGAGAGAAAACCCCAGAAGTGATTTAACATAGCAAAACATGCAGCAAAGAAAGGTGGGGAAATATAGGCTGCAAAACCTTTAAAAGGTGTCCTTCTAGTGAATCCCAAAATGTCTCCTTTTAAAAGCTGTTTCCAAGCTATCCCACTTCCTTAACATAGAGATAGACCACACATTTGGAAAGCCATAAAATGGTTTACTACCAAAATTCTTCAAAGGTCAGATTCATGTGCTTTTCCATACAGCAGTCAGGAAAGATGCACAGGCAGTAAAACAATGCTTAGATACAAAAGGTAAAGGTTTCTAAATTATTGATAGAGAAAACAAAATGCTCAGACTCCATTCTATTTGTTTAGCTATGGACATCCACAACTACTTCAAAAAGGAGAAAACAGCTAGTGAGCCCAATAGCAACCAATGTGTCTGCCTCAAACGAGACAAAAAATATCCAGGTACAGGCAGGAGCAGGGCAGGAGAATATCCCAGATGACAATACTGAGACGGCTATCTGGACTGTACCACTTGAATGACAGGGAAAGCTAGATATAGGGAACTACATATTGAAAGCAAATATTCTATCAGGTGTGTTAAAATTTGAGCTGCTTAGGAGTCTCAGGAAGTGAGGAAGAAGGGAGTTGGAATGAGATGTGTTCAGTCTGGTGGGTTCCAATTAGTTATCTAACAACTATGTTCTCAAGTGCTATCATTTCCAAAGGGTGTTCAAAGGCAGCCACATGTTGCAGCAATAATACATTGACATTGCGAATGACTGTGGTGAGATCAGCATCGACCAGTAGGAATTTCAGGTGATGCCCTACACGTGAAAAGTTTTTTGTTTTTGTTTCGCCTCCGATGTTGCTTGGACATCTAAATATAGGTCCTGATGCAATAGAACATCCAGTGTGGCTCTGAAGTCCTTTAAGAGACAGTTTGTCAGAGTCCAATCTCAGAGAATAGGAACTGTTCCCTGTACATAGGGAAGCTGGAATACATGATTACAAAGTACTGTGATGCCTTTGGTTTAGCATTCCAATGGGCCTCTTTCCACATTGGGAAAGTACAAATATTGTCTCTCTCAGAACAACGGTGGCTGCAGATATTATGTAGCACTGACCTAAATTTGTGTTAAAATGTCTTCTTGAGAACATCTTGATGTAGTAATTCTTGCTGACAGCAGATGTAGATTTTTGCTCTGTAGAACCCCCCCCACCTGAATTTGTAATACACTTTATGCTAAATCTTGCTTGCCAAGATTCTGTGAAAAGTGTTAGATTTGATTAGCACTGCATAATTTTCTTCCCAGTTTGCCAGAAAGGAATTTACAGTATTCTGGACCACACTCTATCCTCCTTGTAGTCTGAATCTGTAAAAGAGATTTATATTGGGCGCCGGGAAAGGCTTCTTTGTGAGCAATGGAACAGAGTCTCAAGGAAGGTTTGAAATATCTTTCCCACAAGTTCTAAGAAAAGGCTTTTTTTATTTGTCAGAAATTGCTTTTTCTAAGTATCCTAGGGGTCTGACTAGATAGTCCTTGAACCCCATTTTGACTCAATGATTCTGTGTGGAGCTCTACTCATCTGTATGCCATGAACAAGCAATGATAAAGATATAAATCTTAAAAATACAATCAGTGATTTTGATGATCATAAGCTTCTAGGTCAACATGACACGGCAATCATTTTGTTTCATTTGACTTACTCTTTTCTTAATGCATGTCAGGAACAGATTAACCATTACTTTGATTTCATGTGATAACCCTATTACCATTTGAGGAGAGGAAACTAAAGTTACGTCAGTTTCCTTCAGGACAGATTCAAGTGTCCCTTATTTTTGATATAGCACATCCTCCCTTAATTCTATTGTCTGGATCAACTTGAAAACTTGATCACTGCTCTCTAGACAAGTGAGCTGATCAAGTGCAGGAAGCAGGTGGCTGAGATTCAGCTAATCATTTTTTTGCTGTTCTTCTTGCATTCATTCTCCCCGCTTCCTTTAACAAACTGTTTCAAATACATTTCCTTCTGTCACTTGCACTTCCTCTGAGTCATTGCACAATAAGCAAGAGAGGATTTTTCTTACACTTGGGTGCTCTCTGGGGCTGCAAGATCAAAACATACTGGGTGGCATTCAATGCACTGCTCTTCCAAACATTCCATCTGCACAAGCCCTGCATCTTGTCACATGGAATGATCGCCCCTCCTCCTCCCCCCCGCCCCTGTGTGCTGTTCTGGGGGCTCTCCTGAACTTACTAAGCCAATTTCAGGGGTACAGGGGAGAAGAGGGGGAAGGACCTATTGTGCAAGCAGAAGTCCTTGCACAGGGCTTCTGCCGATGGACCACATTAGGTGAAGCCTACCCATAGCACTCATTGTGTACCAGTGTTGTCTGGTGCCCATGGGGACTGGTAGAGTGAAAGGCAGGAAAACAAAAAGTAGGTGGATCCGGAGACAATGAAAGGCAGAACCACTGCCTGATTGGTTGTAAGTAAGAAGGCAGGCAGGTGGGTTGGGGTGAGAGCAAACTGAGGTTGGTGGGACAGTGCCCCATTCCCCTAATAGATCAGCCTGGCGCACTGTTGTTCCACCAATATATGGATTGATTGCTCTTTATACCAAAGTGTCTCCAAACTTTGGATTTAAAGGATAAAAAGCAACAAAAAACATTCTGCTTTTTTTTAGCATTCTTGTGTCAAAATACATTTGTGATTTATTTATTTACCACATTGGCCTGAATATAAGCCTCACTTTTTTGCCAAATTCCGATCGTGGAAAGTTAAAGTGCTTATTATATCTGCAACCTTAGAGTATGCAGCCAGGAGTGCAGGACAAACAGCACCAGGAGTGTGACAAAAGCAGCGCCCCCCTGGGCATAGTCCCCCGTCCTCTCCCCCAAGGCCAGGAAGGGAGAGAGCAAGGAAGGGGAAAGGCTGCCAGCAACACAGTGCGACCCCCTCCCCCCACCCAGTATGCAGCTAGGAGCAGCGAGGAAGGGAGTGGCTTATATTCAGGTATTTTTTCTTTTCCCCCCTCCAATTTTTAAGGTGTGGCTTATATTCAGATGTGGCTTATATTCGGGCCAATACGGTATTAGGGTGTTATAGAATGCTAGGTTAGATCTTCAAGAAATTTCCTCAACCCTTAAAAAAACAATCTAAGGGTACGCGTGCAACTTCATATAAATTCTGTGAAGGTATTGTGGATTTGGTTTAAAGGAGACGTTCCATTCATAGGTACAATCTGAGAATGAACATATCTCGAGAGAAAAGAAGGTTCTTCTTCTTCAGCAAACTTCTCGATAAAAATTGAAACCATCATTTGTTTGAAAAGGATATCTATAACACAGAATCTGGTAGTCCTGAAGTATATTTAAATTCCCTTCAAAAAATGCTGATGTTAAGTGTCTTTGTATCTATACAGCTATATTTACAGATATATTTCTCAGGGAGAACTGTACAGTGTGCATATATCAATTCATATTGAGAACTATTTATTAAATTACAACTGCGTCTTATTTGTTCTTGTCTGTAGTTTCACTCTCCCCTGACCAGCTCTTTATCAACATAGCTCCTTCTTTTCTCCAACCAAACAAATGTGGACCATTTTCTGGACGCTTGCTCATGTTTGTGTTTAAACCATTTTACATATCTCCTGACAGTTTGCTGTTTTTAAAGAATACCCTTGCATTAGTTTGGCTCCATTAAAATAACAGCATTGCCTTGAGGCCAGACTATAAATGTTCAGCACAAGTAGGGTAATATTTCTGTAAGATTTGTACCGTATAAACAAACTGTAGCAATCTTTCCATTTAAAAAAGCCATATGGAGGCTGCTGTGGGTCTTAGCATTTTTCATTCTCAGTACTGGGGAAGGTAAGAGTTCTCTCCCCCTAGAAACTCTGCTAAAAGTCTTTGCCCTTGGAAATCCCAATGAATCCTGCCAAGCCCATGCAGAAGTCATCTGAGGCCCAGAGCCAGGAGTCTTGCTAGAGGCAAAGAAACAGCTGGTGCCTAGCAGGGCCCCCAGCAGATTTGCCCTCCATGGCCTGGAGAAAGTGTACCTGGCCACCCTCCCACCTCTGCATGGGCTTGGATCCTGCGATGCAACAGGAAGAACAGCTTGCGCTGCACCAGAAGTGCATCTTGGCTAGTGATTTGGCCCAGAGGTGAGGGGAACCCACCCACTCACCGACCCAGCCCCCCTGCTGCTTTTTCCCCTGGCTTGCAGGGGGGTTGCGATCGCCTCCATGAACTGGATCTGGGGGTCCTATGTCCAGAATTTCATCAGTGGGATGTTGGAGGGCATGGACTTTGTTGGCACCATCCAGATACGGTCCCACTAATGCAGCCTACAATCCATATGTTGTTTTGGCAACATTTCCATTGGGTGGTGGTGGTGGTGTTACCAACAGCGCTGTCAATGTTGCTACATGATCTCTCATTCTATCGGCACCCTTTTGTTTTCTTCTTAGACGCTCTAGTAGGACATAGGATTGCTATGTTGACATAACACAGAAACACAGGCTCACCTACCTCCCAATTTTATTTGAGAGGTGGGGAATCTCCTCTTTCTCATCCTTCTTTCTTCTCCACGTCTACTAATTAGTTTTCCGCTTCCCCCACTAAAAGGTTAATTCAGAAATAAGCAAACGCAAAAAATAATATTGAGTTGGCAGCTGATGCATCCAGCCAACTGTGCAATTACCATAGCAACCATACATTCTGTATCTACATTAGATATATTTGCCTTCTATTGGATATTAATGGCATTTATTTTTAAATATGTGAAAGAACATATGCAAAAGGATATTTTTAGCTTTTGTTACAGATATTGTATGTGCGCAAAACCTTTCATTTCTCTGAGACTACATGTTCACCCCACCCACCCGGAAAAAATAATGAAAAAGCCCCAGAAAGTATGATACTGGAGGTTACTTTAAATTTTTTGAAGTACACACACACACACACACACACACTGAACTCTGAATTGTCATCACTGAATGTATCAGCAAGGATTTTTTTTTAAAGTTTAAATGATATTGTTACATTTTGAATGCAAAAGAAGAAGAAGAGGAAGAGTTTGGATTTGATATCCCGCTTTATCACTACCCAAAGGAGTCTCATAGAATCATAGAATCATAGAGTTGGAAGAGACCACAAGGGCCATCGAGTCCAACCCCCTGCCAAGCAGGAAACAAAGCGGCTAACATTCTCCTTTTCCCTTCCTCCCCCACAACACACACTCTGTGAGGTGAGTGAGGCTGAGAGACTTCAGAGAAGTGTGACTGGCCCAAGGTCACCCAGCAGCTGCATGTGGAGGAGCGGAGACGCGAACCCGGTTCCCCAGATTACGAGACTACCGCTCTTAACCACTACACCACACTGGCTCAGACCAGCATTTTACCAGCTACCCTATGAAGAAGCATAGGCTGAAGAACAGTGACTTGTCCACAGTATGTGCTGAGTGGAGATATGTACCTGAGTTTCCATTTTCCCTCTTATGTAAGCTACAGTAATGACACTGACTGCTTGCCACAAAGTCCCCAATTAATATATGAACCTGGCTGTTTGGATCCAAGGGAAATACATCACCTCAAAATGTGTACAGTATAGCAAAAAAAGTAAGTCTAATAACCTTGGACCAGATTAGCCACATAATGCTTGGGCATGCCTGCTCATCAACTCTTTCAGTCTCACACTCACCATCTGCTCTTCTTGCTGAGGAAGAAAAGCTACCTCTTTCTCTTTGTTCTTTACCATCTGGGTTTAAATGACCAGGATTAAAATTGACTGCCTTTTTAAATCAACAACCTTCACGACTTGATTTGTTTCCCAGTGTCTAGACCACTTGCAAAGGCCCTTTTGTGACGAGGGGGGAGATTATTCCATTCAAAACATCTTTCAGTTGTATAGAATGGTCAACAGTTCTTGCAGGACGTGTGCATTTTGAAGCTATCAATGGAATTGATAGAAAGCACAGTACAAAAGTCTGAATGAGTCCTGAGATCTTGATGGATCAGCTGCAAATCCAGAAATATACAGACATTCTTGTGCATATGCCCTAATTTTTTATGTGTGCATCTATGTTATGTCTGTGTTTCAATATGAAAATTGTTCTTTACAAATAGTAATAAAAAAAGGTTTGCAAAAGTTTACAAAAGTATGGAATTAATGAAGACATTCACACAGAACATTCAAAGAAGAAGAAGAAGAGGAGGAGGAGGAGTTTTGACTCGATATCCCTTAAGGAGTTTCAAAGCGGCTCACAATCTCCTTTCCCTTCCTTCCCCACAATAAACACTCTGTGAGGTGAGTGAGGCTGAGAGACTTCAGAGAAGTGTGACTGGCCCAAGGTCAGCCAGCAGCTGCATGTGGAGGAGCGGGGAAGCGAACCTGGTTCACCAGATTACGAGTCTACCGCTCTTAACCACTACACCACAGGACAATCATAGCTGTGTTATAACATTACGCTATATACAAAGTCAGAACAGTTTCTTTCAAGCTCCTTTGGATGCTAACTTATCTATTATATCATTAAAATCACTAAGTCACACTTTATCATTTTCTGTGCAAAGAGTGCTTAGATCAGACAACTGATCTTGGCAGGCATACCCTTCAACTGCCCCAAAGTGCCAGGACTGTCACAAAAACTCTTAAGTCATCATGGCTTCTCACGTTTTCATGCAGTGTCCCAAATTCCCAAGGGGCCTTCCCTTCAGTACAATATTTCAACGTGTTACTGGAAGTTCAGATCAATGCATCCCTCTAACACACTTCTTAGATGTATGCCTCCCACTTCCTCCCCATCCCCACCCAATATGGCATCACTTCCTGTTTTTATGAAAACAAGATCTGGGTCATTTCAAAGCCCTCAGGAAAGTTTTTCACCGTCTTCCAGCTCGTCAGTTGGTTGGTCTCCCATAAAGAAAGCGGCAAGTGGGGGAGCGAAGGCCTGTCTGTGAGGCCGCTGCCATGGAGTATCATTTGATTCCGAGTAGCTTTAAAGCCGCCACAAACTTTACTAGAAGTAAGTACACCATTGTGTAACTGTTATACAGTCATAGACTCATACCTCACATATTTAATGTTACTAAGCATCTGGGCCTAGATAGTAAAATCTGCCTGGTTTTTTTTTTCTTTCTAAAAAGGGGTCAAGGCTTGCCTAGATTACGAGGACCTGGGCTGCTGGGAGCTCAGCCTGTATGTAAGTTTGGCACTGCCAGCAGTTCTGCTGCACAAGCAGATTCCCACTTCTCAAGCAAGCAGACATCATCGGATGTCACCCACAATTCTCAGGCTCTTCCATTCTGTGGAGGACTCACATGCTCCAAACCTTCTCAGAGACATAAGCAGCAGCACCACTGAGAGCACCTTGAAATACTTAACTAGGTGAGAGAGGCCGGAGAGTCAGGAAACCACTGTGGCAAAGGCAGGGTGGTGAGCCATTTTGCTACTAAAGAGGTTGACTGCTTTAAAAAGCAGAATAGGAAATGTATGACTGGAGGCAATTATCAGCTTTTTTCACTGTTAAGCTGGTATTTCCTGCAATTCACCCTCAGTGACTAAGAGCTTTCAAGAGCAGTTAGCAGCTACTTTAGAATCTAAGTGTGGGCAAGGTTAAGACCATTAGTACCTGTAGTCACTTAAGAAAATTAATTTCTTGTTCTGAGTGCAGCTGTGGGAGAGAGATATAGCACAGTCCGGCTGCTAAAGCATGGTAATCGCTGGGCTTTTTAAAAAATGGCAACCATTGTTTGCCCTATTTTGTTTTTGCCATCTTTTGAAAAACTATATATGTACTGCTGGAGAAAAACTGGAGCAAGAAACAGTGTGAACCAATTTAGAATGCATAGCAACACTGGGGCGCTAATTATAATTTTGCCACAAGCAATTGTCAAAATCATAAAACTCCCAGTCTATCTGGTAGTGGGCAGCATTCTAGCATACAGGGATCTGGCAAAATCCTCAGATGGTAGTTGGCTTGCCCTGTTATTTGACTCTGCATTACACACTTACACACACATTTAAATGGAGTTGGGAGTACACACTTAAAAATGGTAAAATTGACCAAATAAAATTAACTGCTCCACCCCAGATCAGCTGCCTACAAACAAGCAAATCTGTGAATATTTTTACAAATGCACAATTTCCCCCTCCCTTTAATCCTCATATTCCCACTTTCATGTGCAACATACAAGTTCATTTGGGGCAATTACTGTAAATGAAACAGGATAAAGTATCCTAGGGTAGTCAATCTCTATGGGGAAATGGTCCAAGGCACCCACCTTGGATAAACTGTTTGGGGCTTTTTTTTATAGAGCGAGTGTGGGAAACTGCAGTTTAATTGCAAAAGAGCAGAAGCAACCTTATTTGATAACAATAGATAACAGCTAAATAGAAAAATCTACTCCAGTCTGGAAAATTATTATTGCTTCATATCTAACTCTAGTTTAGTTTATTTCCAGTCTCATGGCAATTTGCAATTAGAATTTAGAGTATTAACAAAAATCTATAGAACATAGATTAAAGCAAGCCAGGCCTTTACAATATTTTAAATAGATTTGAACTATGTTGTATCAAAATTCTTCAAGTGCCGTATTTTGATGTTAGCAATTTACAAACAGTCTTGATGTATCTTTATTGGAGTTTTGAGAGAGAGAAAGCAATTAGTATTGAACCTTCATTCTTGCAGTGGCCTGGTCCCTTTCACTTTTGCAATAGTCATATTAGCAGCTGTATTGAAAAGGCTAGGAGGTCATGATTTGGCCAGACTTGGAAGGTCTCAAGAATGGACCTTCTGGATTTTGTTAATGCCCACCACCATCAGTTAATATGCAGTTGTTTGTCTTGTGAAGGAAAAAACCCCCAACCATTCTACAAACTGTACCAGTTGGGAGTTTTTTTAGCATTGCCATGGTAGTTCTGTTTAAAACCTTTTATTTTCAGCAAAGTAATAAAAGCAATGCTTGCACTGGGAACAATATCTGCTTGGCTTATGGCTCTGAAGTGTTTCAAACCAAGTTGAGTTGCTGTTACATTCTGATAGATGCCAACAGAAAACAATGATGGGTGTAGAGACTTCTTTCCTAAAGGTTTGGTTTGGTTAGGTTGCTAGGTACTTTTTTCTTTTTCTCATATTTTTGTTTTTGTTGGAGAGCAGCATTGCCAAATTTTGAGAAGTGTAATGTTTTAAGGATGGCTGAGTTTTCATTTGGGAAGGAGGAGTTAGGTAGATACCAATTAAATTGTAATTTCCCCCCACATCCTGAGAGAGCTGAGGCCTTGTAGTTGACCCTTAATGGTTAGCACCTTGGACAGCAGACTGAGCAGGCACACAAAGCACCTGCTCAGTGTCTCCCCCAATATGGTGAGATGTACGGAATCTATATTCAAATTATAGTAATTTCTTCTAGTTTTACAGCTACGCAGATAAATTAACACGTGCAAATTTCATATGATTATGTCTCCTCTTTTGAACTTTTCATTTTAGTGATGCCCTTCCCCATTCTTGGTAGTGTGTAAGTAGCCACTCTACTTTGAGGGCCCATTTGGGTCAAAAGGCAGAAGAACCAAGACAGGATTCCAACAAAGTCATTGCATGAGTAGAACCCACAGAGCAGAATTGTGAGGAGGGTTCAGGGGAGCATAGGAGGAGGAGACAGAAGTTCTGTTGAGTGAGTAGAAGTTGTTCACTTGCACAATGACTTTGTTGGACACAAAATTAGATGCATAGACACAGAAGGAACCTCAAGGGGATATGCAACCATCTGGAAGTTGGGATAGATACAGACTGTCCCATTCTGTGTCGTTTGTGCCACACTTTGCCACACTTTGCAGCATGTGAGCCTTTTTATGGCAAGACAATTTTCTTGTGCCACTGTATCAAGTTTGATGGTCTGTTTGTATCCTCCAAATGTATTGCTTAGCTGGATATTTCACAGCCATTACAATAGAATATCTGAAAACATTCCTTTAATCTGCCAGTCCTGTTGAGCATTTCCCTCATGGAACACTATACTGCTCTTAGCAATTTGGAGAGATCTGAATTTTCTGCAAATGAATGACATCTTTCATGTTCTCCCACATGCTAATCTGAGCTCAACGGAGCTCTGGAAGAAAGTTTTACAAAGAAAAGACCAAAGCTGCTGTATTGATCATGTTGCTTTTCTGCAGCGGCTGCAGTTTTGATGGTCCGTTAGATCACATCTTTCTCTAATCTTTACCAATAACTTCATAACAATTCAAATGAAACTGACAGAATCTTCTGGCATTCTTTGTGCTAGGCATATATCCCTCCTATTTTGGGGTAATTTTTGCTTTGTCTCTAAACCTCCCCCGCCACAAAAAAATCCAACCCCTTGGAGACAAAGAATGTTTTAACAAAGTGCAGTGAGCAATACTATAATGTTGCCTTTATTTGTAACATAATATACCTTAAATTAGTAGTTGCCTCTTCTATTATTGCTAATGTTTAAAGATTAAAGCCATTAACGTGCCTTCACAGGACATCTAAGAGTTGTGAGATAATTATTTCAGGAATTAGATGTTCTGCATCCTATTGTAATACCACTGTGGCCATTTCCCATGGCGGAAAAGGAAATTAAATGTCTTTATTTAGCAGAGACTGAAAACTCATAAATGCCTAGTGCTATTTTCCTCAGGCTGAAAGAGAAGGATGGGGAGACTTTTTGCAGAATGCAAATCCCATAACACACATCTGGCTGCACTTAAATGGAAGAAACTTTGGTGGTTGGCTGGGGAGAATTCCTGCTGGAATGCATACAGCAGGGAAATCAGGAACAGAATATTATTAAATACAATAACATAATTAATATTCAAGTTTGAAGCTTAGGCGTCAATTTTATGAAGTCCCGTACAAAACAGGTTGCACATATATATATATGAGCGGACACGGAGCAATGGATCCAAACTACAAGAAAGAAGATTCCACCTAAACATTAGGAAGAACTTCCTGACAGTAAGAGCTGTTTGACAGTGGAATTTGCTGCCAAGGAGTGTGGTGGAGTCTCCTACTTTGGAGGTCTTTAAGCAGAGGCTTGACAACCATATGTCAGGAGTGCTCTGATGGTGTTTCCTGCTTGGCAGGGGGTTGGACTCGATGGCCCTTGTGGTCTCTTCCAACTCTATGATTCTATGATTCTATGATTCTATATATATCAAGATGCATACACACACACCAGTGCTAGTTCAGTTTGAACGAAGCTCCCCAAACCACTTAATCTGTAAACTGAACTACACCTGAGAGTAGTTCCCCTAATTGTTGGGTGAATTAAAGGTGAATTAAATTTATTAAATACAACATGCCTGTAATTAAACAAAGGAAATTGTCCAGTATGTCCCATAATCATGCAGTTATCTTAATGTGTAGTTGACTCACAGGGGCCTGCTTCTGAGCATCTCCAGCTCCTCACCTGGACTGGGGAACAATGACTTTAGTATAAGCAGCAATAGTCTTGTGGCATCTTTGAAGATTAACAGATTCATGATGTCATAAGGTTTTGCAGACTAGAGTTCTGTTCCTCAGATGATGTCCACAGAAGCTCATGACATAATACGTTTGTTAGATTTCATGGTGCCAAAAGATTCTTTGGCTCAAATCCCAGCCATGAAGTTCACTAGGTGACCTTGGGCCAGTCTAAATCTATCATCCTAATCTTCTTTGCAGCGTTATTGTGGGGATAGAATGGGGAGGAAGAGGAGTATGTTCACCATCTTGAGTTTCTTGGAAGGAAACGTTGGATATCAGTATAATAGTAAAATAAATAAACATTGGCTTTGCTGCAACAAAGAAACATGGCTACCCCTCTGGAAATTGTTCGTTAATCCTAATCTCTAAATTCTGTGAGATTCTTGATGTTTCTAATAAATATTTTTTATTTTTTAAAAAATCCATATCCACTTCATTTTTCCCCTTCTAATTCTGTTCTAACAAAGGCAGTGAGCTTACTGAGCAAGTACTGCATATGCCACTAGTCACATTTTGGCTTCTACAGCCAATCCACTGCCAGAAATGACATTTTTTCTATCACATCTTTGGCTTTTAATTCATTATGATTTCTGTTCACTACATTAATTAGTACAGAACTAATTTCTTCCAGCAGAGTGATTGTTCAATTGTTTCAAGAGCCTCCCCCCTTCCCATAAAAAGTAGCTTATGAAATTTCACAATTTAAGTGTGTTGTTAACTCTCTTTGCAATTTTAGTAAAAGCTTTAATGTTGTCCTTGGTGACATCACTGCACCACACAGCTTCTAACTTCTTCAAAACAATAATTGCTTGTTTCACTAAAAAAGGGAAGAAAGCTTTCCATAAAAGATAGAGTCCCCCCCCCAATTTGTTTTTTGTTCTCCCTGGGGATGACCTACAAAACATAGGATGTGATAGCATTTCAAGAAGGGTGATAGCTCTGCATTTTAAAGTGATCACATCTTAGGCAGAGAGATAAAAACTGCTGACAATGTCAAAAGCTTTAGCTTTTTCTCTTTGCCCTTTTATCTCTCCCAAATTATTTATGTAGGAATTGTAGCAAGAGCAAAGCTGTCTTTTTATCAGGGTTGGGGGTTGTTTTTTTATTGGTAGAATGCAAGAGAGAAAGGCATATTGGCAAAGCAACACTATGGACAATATTTAAAATCTATGTCAAGTCTTCACTTTGTTTTTTATTGCTGCTGGAGTAGTCAGAATTTTATGAAGCAGTGTTCATATTTCCGTCTCTCTAAGATGCCAAAAACGTAATGCTTTCATTGGCATCGTATTACCAACCATTTTGAGCATATAGATGAAATAAACATGTCAAATGATGTCAAGACAAGGAAAGAAGATGTCATTGCAGACGGAAGGAAGGTTAGGTTTGAAAAAGTGGGAAACAAATTGCCAGCAAAAGGTTAGGAGGTATTGTACAGTTGCATGTGTCTGCATAATCAGGATCTTTAATGCTTAGGGGGGGAAATGATCTGTGGCTGCATTGACTTCCTTGAAACATAACACTGCGTGATGACTGTTCAAACATTTCTTCAAAAGCGGAATGAATCACAATTGTATTTCAGGGTGCAATCTTTAATTATCTAATAGAAATATGATGGGCAATATGAACAAACGTAAGTCTTATGCTGTATGGACTCTCAGTGCCAAACTAGATATTAGGCACAGGCAAAGGCATATGACATTCCCTCCCCCACAAGTTGTGTGTGTGTTTTAAATGAAAAGCAGCATCAGAAGCACATGCAGAGAACTAGGAAGGGACGGAAGAAGAGCAAGGGCTCCTTACCAAACATTTTTCTCTTGAAAATTGCCCCAGCTTCTCCCTCTCCTATACAATGTGTTCACCCCACAAGGTACAATCATGAATGGGGAAACTGCAAGCAAGGATAGGATTGAGGAAGGGTCATAGCTCAGTGGTGGAACAGCTGCTGTGCATGTAGAAGGTCCCAAGTTCACCCTTTGGCATATGTATGCTTTAAATGAGTTTATTTATTTTAAGTTGTACTGTTTAGCATTTTGGTTGCTGCCCTGGGCTCCTTTGGGAGAAAGGGCAGGATACAAATTTAATAAGCATAAATCAAATGAACTTCCAAGTAGAGCTGGGAGAAACCCCCTGTCTAAAAACCTGGAGAACTGGTGCCATTCAGAGTTGTTGTTGTTTAGTCGTTTAGTTGTGTCTGACTCTTTGTGACCCCATGGACCAGAGCACGCCAGGCACTTCTGTCTTCCACTGCCTCCCGCAGTTTAGTCAAACTCATGCTGGTAGCTTCGAGAACACTATCCAACCATCTCGTCCTCTGTCGTCCCCTTCTCCTTGTGCCCTCCATCTTTCCCAACATCAGGGTCTTTTCGAGGGAGTCTTCTCTTCTCATGAGGTGGCCAAAGTATTGGAGTCTCAGCTTCAGGATCTGTCCTTCCAGTGAGCACTCACCGCTGATTTCCTTCAGAATGGAGAGGTTGGATCTTCTTGCAGTCCATGGGACTCTCAAGAGTCTCCTCCAGCACCATAATTCAAAAGCATCAATTCTTTGGTGATCAGCCTTCTTTATGGTCCAGCTTTCACTTCCATACATCACTACTGGGAAAACCATAGCTTTTACTATATGGACTTTTGTTGGCAAGGTGATGTCTCTACTTTTTAAGATGCTGCCATTCGGGGTAGGCTGCCATTAAGGCTGCTGCTTCTTGTTCTTCCATTTCCCCAGGGACTTCAATAAACTAGCATCTGGCAAGGACTGCTGGAGAATTGAGCTACGTATTTGGTGAAGATAGTCAGGTGGGGGGAGCTCCTCCTCAGCTACTATATAAAGATGGTGCCTAGCAAGGGTGTGAACCCAGGGGCTCTTGTCACATGGCTCTCAGCTGATGGCCAGCAGTCGGAGCATAAAGTGAACAGAGTATTGACAGATGTTAATTCAGGCAGGATGTATATGGATAGGAAAGATAAATGGGTCTAATATGGTCGTAGTGCCCAAGGCATGGATAGCCCTGTGGGCATGTTGGGAGTTCAGCTGAAACTTACTTGGCTCTGCTTACGTCCTGGTGCTGTGGTTTGAGTGTTTTTGAGCCTGGAGCCTGTTTTGCTTTATAGTGCTGATTTTGGGGTTTCATCATCAGTATTGACATTGCTGCTATTTCACCATCATCTTAGTTGTGTGTTGTGATTTGTCATATGGTTTTATTTAATTTTTATGTAAACCACTTTAAGGTCATTTGCGACTAAAAGCGGTATATAAGCACATAAGCTTCTAATTTAATGAGATGTATGTATCTGCCACAACATTGTGTTTTCCTGCCTATTATTGTGCTATTTCCCCTCCACTGTTGGACTGTCTTCACTTAAATATATGTCAGTAAGAGTGTATGTGGGATGCGGCTGGTGCTGTGGTTTAAACCACTGCGCAGCTTGGATTTGCTGATTGGAAGGTCGGCAGTTTGAATCCCCATGACAGGGTGAGCTCCCATTGTTCGGTCCCAGCTCCTGCCAACCTAGCAGTTTCAAAGCATGCAGTGCATATAGATAAATAGGTGCTGCTCCAGCGGGAAGGTAAATGGCGTTTCCATGCCCTGCTCTGACTTTGCCAGAAGCAGCTTATTCATGCTGGCCACATGACCCGGAAAAACTGTCTGCAGAAGCAGGCAAATGCTGGCTCCCTCGGCCTGTAAAGCAAGATGAGCGCCACAAGCCCAGAGTTGTTCGCAACTGGACTGTCAGGGGTACCTTTATCTTTAAGAGTGTATGTGAGTCTGCATCATGGAACCTAGGCACCAAGATACCCTGCTAACTTTGTATATTATTTTAAACTAAAACTTGCATTGAACAATATAGCATCTTCATAATTCTGGAATGTGGCAATTTTTGCAGGTCTTCCTGGGTGTTTTTCTGTTTTTGTTGTTATGAGTAGAATTACACATTAGCTAACTCAGAAATGTACCATACAATTTCCTTTATTTGATGTAGAAGAACTTTGCTTCTAATTTGACTAGGAGAGAGCAGTTGATATGCAAAGCTGGGACCTTTTGCTATATATAACCATAATGCCTTTGATGCAGACATCTGAAAACAAATTCAGTACAATAATTTTGCTGGCAGGAGGCCTTACAGCTGCAGAAATATCACAGAGAAAGAATCAATAATGGCTTATTAATTCTGCCGTGAATGTTGGAGGAATAATAATCATAAATATTGTTGGGACAATTCTATTTATTTATTTAATTTGTATCCTGAATCTTCAGCTCCCAAAAGTTTCTGGGTAGCAAATCCCAAATCCTCAGATGACCTCAGTGACTTCATGTAGACATTAATGTGAGGTACAAAACAGAACCAGATGTCATGTGGCTGAACAGAAGTTGCCAATAAAAGGATTTGAAGTGTACAATGGAGGTGGTAAGATGGATTCATGGTGCTGAACACATTATGAAATTATACGCAACAGCCTTCTGTGACATGGTGGCCACTAAGTGATTGTGACTGACTGGTTCTGACAGAAGTTGGTTCAGTAGTCCAAAACCTCTTGGAGGAACAAGCTTGCGGAAGGCTGCTATAAGAAAAAAAACAGAAACAGGGCTTGAATTTTCTTAATAGAGCTGCTGGGTGCTGATGAAATATAAAGCCCAGTAGTTTTTACAGTAAAGAATACGGCCTGGTGAGCCTCATTGTGGTCCATAAGTTAGGTGCCGCTACAGGAAAAGCTCTACCACTGATAACAGCCTAACTAGCCTCACAGGGTCACAGAATCTGAAGCAGAGCATCTGAGGAGCACAGCGTGTGAGGAAAAACACATGGAAGAAGGCAGGCTTTGATATATCCATGTCCCAGGCCATCTGGGGTTCAAAAACAAATTTGCAATCAGTGCAGATCAAACAAGACAGAGCTGATGTGAGCAAAACACCTTGCTCCAGTCTAAAGCCTAGTTACTACATTTTGTACCAGTTGGAGTTTCCAAATGCTTTTCAAGGGCAGCTCCACACAGAGCGTGTTACAGCAGTCTAAACTGACTGTGGCAAGCTTTGACTACATCAAGAGGTCTGGCAATAACCAATGGAAGCTGGTTATTGTGTGTAACTGGAATAGAACATTTTAAAAACTGGAAAGGGGTGTGTTGTGTTTGATGTTTGTTTGACGTTGGATAACCCTGAAAGCACAGCGTTATCTCTTGGGGGGCAGCGGGTGAAAAAATAAAAATAGACTATTGCTAATGAGTGTTCCTTCAGAGGAAGGGTTTTAAAAGACTGCTTTAAATTATGAAAAACAGTATCAGTCTTCAAAGACTCTGTCACTTGCAATACTGTCAGCATATTTTGACAGACCTTCCTCTGGGAATGAAGTACAACTATTTCCTAAGGCACAAGAAATCTGCTTTCTATTGTAACAGGGATCCCATTTTCATAGCCGATGAAGTTTTCCTTAGAAACAGGAGGACTCATGTCTTGGGCAGCTTCTTGGTTCTGCCTCCGAATGAGTAAGAAATGTATGCTGAAAGTGGAGGGGAGGTGACTTTTATGAATCAACAGCATTGTTCAAGGTTAGGGATGGTGGATAAATTTGATTTGGTTCACATTTAAAGGGGAATCTTCCAAATTTGCACTTTTTTAAACAATACGCAAGCAGAAACACAGTTGACATTTGCAATTCACACTTCAAATTTTGCAGTGCAGTTCTCCAATCGGATTATGTTTGCAAAAATGCTTATGTTGGCAAAATAAAATATGAAAAGTTATTTAGGGAAATTGCTTGCAAAAATTAGCACCCAAATACTGATGAATTGTCATGAGTTAAAAAAGCTGATGTGAAGAATGGACCTTAAGATTGGAACAATGCGTCAGAGAGAAAAACCAAAACTGACAAATTCACCAGTTCACATTTGGGATGGGGAATTTCTGGTGCAGAGGCTGCATGCAGCACTCCAAACCTCTTTGGGATTGTCTCCAGGTCATGCCCCCTCACCAACTCTATTCTACATCATTGAGTACTTTTGCTTAGCTGGAATGTGCCCTTGAAGAGTAATAAAGCCTCTTGCTTTCCTGAATGGTGTGTGTGTGTGTGTGTGTGTGTGTAATTGGATGCCAAGATCCAAGTTTGGGGCAAGTACTCTTTGGTGAGGGAAGCCCAGCAGAGATTTAAAGTCACAAAATATGCAGCAAAGTAAAGTGTGGAAATATAAGTTTTTAAATATGCCCTTTCAAGTGTGTCCCAAAATTCCCCACTTCCCCTAGCATAGAAAATACCACATTTCATAAGTTTAAAAGGGTTTACTTACAAATGCTCCAAAGGTCAGGGTCATGGGCTTTTGAGGATTGAATACTTGTTTCCTCCCAAGGTAAGGGAAGTGACAGATAAGTCTTGCAAGGCAGCTTACTTTATGGTATTAACTCCTTCATGCATGAATTAGACTTAAGTATGTTGGTTACATGAGGTTGGCTATTCCACAGGATAGAGGTTTGTTAGCACTGGATATTAATGTAGTTAAGTGACTAGAAGTGAAAATTAAATGCACCCTATCCCAACATTTCCAAAATCTCTGTGCTTACTTGGAAATCAAGTTTTGCCCTGTGAGCATTATTTTTTAAAAAATTTAACACTGTAGTTCTATATTTGCTTAACTGGGAGAAAGACTTACAGATCTCAGTTAGACTTACTTATGAGAAGAAATGTATTGAATTGCACTGTAGGCCAGTTTCTCGTATAGGCTAAATGCATTTGATTATGCTTCCATCTGTGTTGGGGTGTATCAGTGTTTCTTTGTACTTACAGTAAAATGCCATAAAAATGAAGAAGGAACCTTCCTCCCCAAGCAATGTACACATTTATTTAACACATTCTCTCTCCCTGGACCATAGCTGTCAACTTTTCCCTTTTCTAGCAAGGAATAAGGGAATTACCCTTAAAAAGGGGGAAATGTTGACAGCTTTGCCCAGGACCAGCTTGGTCCAAAATAGCTGCTCATTTACTAGTCAATGGTTGTAGTAGTGACTGGGTAATATTTGCAGGCTGGCCAGTGTAACAGAGAGTTTTAGAGGTGATGAAGCTGGCTTTGCTACACCCAAAGCCCTGGCCAGTCAAAGAGTTCAATGAAATGCTTTGGGCAACTCATTAAGGCTAGTCTTGGAAGAGGTTGTTGTGAAGTTATAATGCCATTCTGAGTTCCTTGGAGAAAGGAAAATATCATAAATAACAAACCTTTGCGGCAAGATGAAACTGGAGCGAATCCTAAGGAAATGGATAGAGCAACAGACCATAAACATGAAAAAACCATGTACAAAAGCAAAGGAGAGTTGAATAAATAGAACAGAGCAACTAATGGTCTACAGTTTGCATAGCTAGAAATAGGATGAAGCACAACATCTCCCTGAAGCTATGAGCTGCTCACTTAAGGAGGAAAAAAACATTTAGTGGCCTGCCAGATTTAAAAAAAAAAATTAGAAAAGGAATGGGAATCCATTAGATTTATTTATTATGATTTATTATTAAAAAGAGAACTATTGGGATTAATATACACAAAAGATGGCTATTGAAATGTGACAAAGAAAAATGGCAACATTTGTAGCTTTCATATCCCCTTGTTTGAGGAAGGTAACTTATTTGTTTCACAGACACAATTTTAAGAGTGCAAAGCAATATCACAGCAAAGACCACTGCCCAAGTGCTCTGTTGTCCTAGTGTATCAGATCTACTATTTTTTTAAATCAGACTTTCTGCAGTGAGGAAAATAATGAGGAAATGCATTGAAAAGTGTGGGATGAATAGATGATTAACAGGAAGATATATAAACATCCTGCCAAGTAGATTGTCATGAGTATAGGGAGGATGCTCATTGCCACATAACTGCCTTGTATACAAATCAGAACAAATGCTTGATAAAGACTGGTTGTAGTCTAAATGCTGAATAAGTTCTTTGCAAACAAATCAGGATGAATACTGGAGGTCATTTGGAGGAACTCTCAGCCATTTCATGCAGATGTTGAAGAGCTATAAGATTGCAGTCCTGCACTGAGGGTGCCATGCAGCCAGACAAAAATCTGCAAGCTCTGCTTTCTGGAGCTGCTGTGGGACTGGAAACAGTGCAAGGCAGTGCTACCCACCCCCAGCCTTGACAACCATTCCAACAATGGTATTCAACTAAGTTTTAATCAGAGTAGACCTACTGCAAACCATCAAAATTTACTGTTGTCTCAGCCATCATGGTCATATCAACCATAGAAAAACTTAGTCAAATTCATTAATTTCAATGGGTCTACTCTGAATAAAACCTAGCTGAATGCTATCCCAGAATATTACCATTTTACCCCTTCCCCTTATCTCTCCCAACAAAGCTTCTCACACAGGGTGACCAGGGCAGTTCCTGTTCCGTAAAGGTAAAGGTAAAGGGACCCCTGACCATTAGGTCCAGTCGTGACGACTCTGGGGTTGCGGCGCTCATCTTGCTTTATTGGCCGAGGGAGCCGGCGTACAGCTTCTGGGTCATGTGGCCAGCATGACTAAGCCGCTTCTGGCGAACCAGAGCAGCGCCCGGAAATGCCGTTTACCTTCCCACCGGAGCGGTACCTATTTATCTACTTGCATTTTGACGTGCATTCGAACTGCTAGGTTGGCAGGAGCAGGGACCGAGCAACGGGAGCTCACCCCGTCGCGGGGATTCGAACTGCTGACCTTCTGATCGGCAAGCCCTAGGCTCTGTGGTTTAACCCACAGCGCCACCCGCGTCCCTTCCTGTTCCATAAGGAAGCCTAAACCCTGACTGAAATGGATCTAGAAAATCAGTTTCATTCAAGAGTGTTTGTACTTGGTCAGCGACTATCTACTTTAATATCCTTGTCCTGAAATGGGACATTTGTAACTGTTCTAAAATCATTAGGGTATCCTGGATCCAAGGTAAGCAGCTGTAACACCACCTCTTTCTGTTCATTAGACACCATGTCTTCTCTCAATGAAGCATTCATTGCTCCCTCAACATAACCGGCCGCCCTCTCCCTGCAGTATTTCGCAGGCCATGAAAGGTATGGGTCAGCCATGCAAGTGGTCCCATACACTTGAGCAAACACTTTGTCCTTGGTTGAAACAATGGAAATTCTTCTAACAAAATCAGACTAGACAGTGCTTTGAGTGTCTCTCCACATTTACCTTTCCCAATGGATGCACACGACTTTATCCTAAGAATGGATCACAAATGGGTTATACAGCGGCCTGTCAGAGGTTCTAGCATTTATTTAGAGCTAGCATGTAAAAGGCACGGCACCATTTGGAATAGCTCCACTGGATGGCACTGAAAAAATGCAATGCAAAAAATTGTATTTGCTGCCACTGACTAGTGGCCAGAAAATGGGCACATTGCTTTTCCTCCACTTGCATATTAGTATTTCCCCACTTCCACTTTCAAGTAGTACAACAAATTTATTAATATGCTTTGCCTTTACACATTATTTTAAATTAGGAGTCTGTTGCTTTACCCAAATAAAACCCAGTAGAGTATAAGATGGGTTGATTCCCTGTAATCTTGTCTGATGTGGACTTTTGTAGTACCCAGCATGAGTAAAAATGTTTCAGCCAAATACTTTAACTGCCTCCCTGCCCCTTGCCCCAAAATCCAGAAGTATTGGAGGCAGCATAACTTTGAAGTACACAAGAGGTTATTTTTTTACTTTTGAAAGAAATTAGTCACTTCACAATTTCAAGATATTTCATGCTGCCAAAAATTACACTGTAATCACTCTGCCTGGTAAATTATGTCTGAATGACAAATACAAAAACAAATGCTATTTATAAAGATAAGTAGGATGAGTTAGTGTGCTGATTGGATCATGCACATTTCAGAGATGTAGATTAATTACAGAACTTCACAGCTCAAAGGAAATGCCCTTCAATTTAATTAAACTGAGCGTAGTGTATTCCTTGCAGAAGATAGACAAGTGTCAGGTTTGTCTATTGCCTTGTACATCATCCAATCAGCTTTACTTGTTTCAAGAAAGGATAACTGAAATTGACAGAATATTAGCTGTAACTTACATCAGTTTTTAATTGAGGAAGGTAAATTACACGGTAGTGAAGCTAAATTGCCACTAAAGAAAATATATTAATCTTTAATAAATCTGCCTTAGGAGGCCAGAGTGCAGGCAGAAGCTAGTTACACAAACAGACCAAAAACTATATGAGCACTGCTTTGTTCAAGAAATGTATGCACTATCTATTCATGCATATATAACTTGACAATAGTTACTTCTAGTTTTAAATTTTATGTTGTAATTTCCATTTGTGTTCTGAACTAGTGGTGGGCTGCATGTGGACGAATAATCCAAAGCTGAATCCTTACACTGGTAAGACAGAGACTTTGTGAGTGGTTCCCAGGTCTGGGAACTGGAAAATTTACCGTATCTGTTCTGATGGGACTGAACTTACTCTAGAAGGACAGGTATATAGTTTGGACTCTTAGATTCATAATTGTCCTGAGGATAAAGTGTCTTGGTGGCATGGAGCACCTACAGCCAACTTTGGTTGGTATGCCAACTATGCCCTTTCCTGGGCAGGGATAACTTGGCCACTGTGACTCATGACTGGATGGTTATTGTGGCATGAGCTATGTGGGGCTACCCTTGAGACTGGTCTGGAAGCTTCAGTTGGTGCAAAATACCAAGGCCAGAGTATTAAGTTGGACACCTGGACATGCACATATCCCACCTGTGTTGACAGAACTGCATTGGGCTGCCAATTAGCTGCCAAGCTATGCTTTATATGACTGACATATAAAGCCCTGAACAACTCAGAACCTAGTTACCTGAAAGACTGCCTGCCACGATGTAGACCTGGTAGCTCAATGAGATAATCAGAGGAGCTCTTGTTGCAACACCATGTGTCATAGACCATAATATAGGTATGACATTAAAAGTGTGTTTCAGCTGTTGCCCCTGCTCTTTGAAAGGCTCTTCCAAAGCACAGTTAGCTTCCTGCTTCAGACATCTTTTGAAGGTGCAACATTTTCCTCAGTTTCTCCCTAATCATTAAGCTGGACTCTCTCCTTTTATACAGTTCAGCACTTTATTACATTGCTTGTACTTTTGCTGCTGTTTTTATACAGATTTTACTATATATCTGTTATAGTGTGTTTTGTTATTATACACTACTTATGGATTTTAAAAATATAAATCTATTAGAATAGGTATGGTCTTGAATGAATGAACAAACCCAGACCGAAGCTCCATAGTAAGGAGACCATTGTGATACCTTGGAAGCACCTGATTCGACTCAAGACATTTTTAGCCCAGTGAGGCAGCCCATTTCACAGATGAGGCTTGAGTTCCCATATTTTGTGTAGCAGTGGGAAAGTGTTAAGATCAGCTGGGATTCAAGCTTCCTGGATGGTTTGCTGGTGCTCCAGGCTTCAGAGTGGAAAATTAAGGGGGAAACTCTCCCACTCACCCACATAGCTTGCTAATTCCATAAATACAATCTAGATATATCTGTGTATTTAGTTCTGGACTCTTCTCCCTTTCAGATTGGTTTATCTGCTAAAGTTCCAGCCTCTAGTTGACCCTGCCTTCAGAGTAATTCCAGATTTAATAGATTTGGTACAGTACTCCATCCAATCCTGTTTCCAGTTCTGCTGGGGGTTTGCACTTCAGTCCTGTGTATCTTGCATGTATGTCTATAGTCTTGAGGTATAACCTGGGTTGTCAAGCTTGGGTTGCTTTTCATGGGCCATAAACTTGACTACTGAGCAGCTGACACTCATTGCATACAGTTTATACTCAGTTGCAAAAGCTGGCAACATTGACCTGTGTGGTCAGCACTGATTGTATTAACACTCATTTTTATTCAAACAACAGCAACTTCAAAACACTTGAAATTTTTTGACATCATTCGCCGATTCAACAAGTAGTGTACATATGAATGATGTGATGTCATCAGTACTATAACATAACTGAACATTATTTACTTATTTGTTACATGAGCTAAGTAATCTCATACTAATATTTGTTGCTATTGAAAAATAGGAATACAGAACACTTGACAGTAAAATGTTTTAGATATTTGTGATGCAGACTGTATTTTTCTCTTAACCTCATCCAATTTTCTGAACTTTTGTAGAATCTCAAGGTACCTTCCAGATCTTCTTAGAACTATGTTCTTCTTCTTAGAACTATGTTCTTGTTTAATTTCCTTGAACGCTTTTTGGCTGTATTCTGTTGTGTAATTGTGAAAGTATGCTTGTGTCACTCTTAACAAATGGGGGATGGCATTGAAGATGCTTATTACTTGGGATGCTATTTGATATAAGCTGGTTTTGCATAAACATTAATGAATGATCTTTTGAATTTTATGGGCCTTAGCAGATGTACCTTGGATATGGCTTCAGAACCGGAGGATGGCAGGAGGGAGGGTTCACATCTATTCAGTGTTGTTCAGGCCATGAGCCATTGTTCCATTCCTTCTTGTAAACAAAGGAATAAATATTCTGAGAGTAATTGCTCTGTAATCCTTCGTAAAGCACATATTTGAAGATGTATTCTCAAAGGACAAACAAGGCCCAGATATTGTCATGGCTACTGTGGAATGATGAGAATCTCTCTCTCTCTCTCTCTCTCTCTCTCTCTCTCTCTCTCTCTCTCTGGAACTGAAAAATCTAGTCCAATTCATCTATTTTATTAGGTTAACACTGGAAGGTATTCTATGATTGCTAAACAAATTATTTATCAAAAGAAAAGCTAGATATCACAGACAAGGCTGTATATGGCAAGAAGTCACTCTTAATCTGTTGTCCTCAGTTGCCCAAAGGTTTCGTGTTAGTCTGTCAAATTTGAAAAAGATTCACATCATTCACAGGGACAGTTTGAAGTCATAAAATGCAGTGGCCACAAAATGAGAATGGTGCCCTGACTGGGGAAATGTCATTTTATTCTTCACTTGACCATCTTGCTGATCTCATAGATGAAAAATGTACACAGCCTTTTGTTTGATGGAAATATGACTCACTGAAGCCAAAAATAACATCAGTGGAAATCACTTATATTTTCTAATGGAAAGAATTTGTAAGATCTCCAACCAATGGACAGAAAGCCAGTTGCTGGCAACCATCTGTCTCAAGAGTCAATGGAAGAGTGTGCCATCAGGGATGAAGTCAAAGCATTGGAGAGTTCCAGCGCCTGCTGTGGAAGAAGAGACAACATGGGAGAGACATGTTTTATTGCAGGTAGGGCAGATGAAGGCATCTGGTTTCACTTTACATACGTACCATGGTGTTTCTTCTCTCTGCATTCCTGCTAGCAGTCATTTTTCCTCTGGTCACTGCTGTGGATAAAGGGCAGGGTTAATGCTGCCAGCCTTTGTCCCATTTATATACATCTTTGTAATGCACAGTTGGTCTGCCAATGGGCCTGGTGGCTGAAGCCAGGTCTTCGTAGAGCACATCCATCTTCCATTCTGTGGACTTGACCAAGCTAGTGTAGAGGTCACTGAGTGAGAACATGCTGAAAATGTGGGCTTGGGAAAGCACATCTTTCTTTGATTGTCTGTCCTGCCATGTGTGAATACAGATACAATTTCACAGGTGGAACTTTCATATCATCTCAAACACAATGCTTTTAAATGGAATCAATTCACACATTCAGCTGGTATCAGTTACAAAGTGATCAAGTTCAGAGAAATTGACAGTGCAATCATCTGCATAATATTTACTTAGAAGTCCACTGTGTTCAACTATTTTCTGACATCAACAAAACAGATATTCCTCCCCTGATGATGGTTCACCAGGAAATATTATAGCAGGTATTAATGCCTAGATAAACTTTGTCTAGTTGATTTGTAGCTTACGGATAGAGCACATGATTTGCATGCAAAAGGTCCCTAGTTGAATCTCTTTGCATCTCGTGGTAGGGCTGGAAAGACCTCTGCCTGAAACCCATTTTTTGAACCAGATGTATTGATGGTCTGCCTCTGTATAAGGCAACTTTGTATAGTCTTATGATATGGGTATGATACTGTTTCCTTGCTAAATTAAAGCTCATTTTTCAATGCATGTTGAGACTATATAAAATAGCAACCTATATCTTACTCAAATATGCAACCTCACAGTTAAAATCGTGTTATCACAACAGGGACAGCATAAACACACATTCTCACCCTGGTATGATTAGTTGCATCCATGCAAATTCCTTCTTGCAGGACTTTGCCTCTCACTTTAATTCTTACTGATGACTTTTCTCCTCATTTTTGTGAACTTTATATAAAGTGGTATTAGACTAGAAGGATAAAACCCGGGCAAAATTATATAATTCTTAAAGGTTTGACTGGTGTTGAGAAAGAAGAGAGTTGTAATCTGAAATTCCTTTAATCTGGGTCATATCTAACAAGAGGCACTTAACTAAAGAAGAACCCAAATTCAATCTTATTTACTTTCAGAGTGGCAGATGAAGCACAGAGGACCCTGGAGGGAAGACTAGGAAGGCATCTCTACATATTGCTCCTGAGGGTGCCCTTGTCAGCTTCAGGAAATGCATTAATGGCCTCTGAGAACATTATTCTGCTTGAACGCTCTTGCACTAATTTAAAATTATGTTAAATCAGACCTGAAATGTTCTTCTAGTTCTTTCCATCTTCTGAGATGTAACATTCAATTGCATGCTTTTTAGAAGAACTTGTAAAAATCTCACAATGCTGCTTTTCTATGTATTCAGTGACTCTGCCAGGCTGTTTGGGTCAAACAAATATTGTGAGGAAAGGAGAAGGCCTCTCAAAAAAATATTTAATTGGAAGTCAACAATGGGGTTTCTTCTCACACTACAGTTGGCTGCAAACAGCAGTTGACTGACCTGCCATTTAAAATGCCATCAGCTGAGAAAAGACAAACACACAATTAGGTTTTCCCTCAAGACAGCAGTGATTACTATAAAAATGTGTGCACAACTTGGACACATTTCAGCTGTGAGAGCAACAGAAAATCTTGTGGCATCTTAAAAGATTAGCAGGTGTATGGCATAGGTTTTTGTGGACTAGAGTCAACTTGCAGTTTGCTAGTCCTTAAAGCACCACAAGAGACTTCTTTGTTTTTGTTGTAACAGACTAACATGGCTGCCCTCCTGGAAATTATTTCAGCTGTGAGTCATCCTCACAGCATGGTGACTTGGGTTATTAACACAAATGGGCATAAAACATGACATTCCGTTTCAACCATAAACCCAAAGGCTTGGCACATCAGTGGAAACAGTGACTGCAACCAATATAATGTGATCCCATGATCTGACACCAATATCCTACATCACATCTGTTTCACGGATGGAAATGTTTTAAACAATACTGTGGAAACTGTACCTTCGGTCTTGTTTTGGCAAAACCTGGCTCCATATTTCTCCTCCTCTGCCTCTTAATATTTAACTAATTCTAATGTTTATCTGTCTGTTTCTAGAAACTGAAACTAAGCAACTCCCAACCGTGTGTGTGTGTGTGTGTGTTGCGGATAGCATCACTACGTAACAGTTCAACAATATCTTTTTTAAATTAAAAGGCATTTTAACAACAGCACAGCAACTGGAACAGGGAATTATTTTTAAAATCAGATTAAAGGAAAAGAAAGATAGCAAGTCAGTTAGATCAGGAGATTTTTCTGAAGAGCCAGATCTTAGCTGAGCACACAGGGGCCTGACAAGTGTCCCTGAGGGGTCATTCTAATAGAACTGGTGCCACATCCCAAAAGACCTGTATCATCATGGATATCAGGTGCACTACAGTTATCAGGAGACCACAAAACAAGTCCTCTGATGTTTTCAAAAAGGAAAATAGTGTATGATGTAATATTTATTTCAACAGCTTTCAGTAGTTTTAAATTTTTGAGACATTCTTTATGTATTTGACCAGATTACGTCCTGAAGAAGTGTTAACATCTCATTTGTATATTAGTAATGATTTATTTCATTTTCTAACTTCCTTTTCTTTTATTGTCTTTTGAGATATGGAGTCAAGCACTGAACTATATATCACTTCAACTTTTCAAAGGTTGCCTCCTTCAATGCATGATTCATGCTGAATATCATACCTGTATTCATTTAATTTATATGCTTGCTTGTATCTGTTCTTTGGTTTAAAATGAACACATACAATGTTCCACTTTCTTTTGCTGTCTGCCGTATGTCCAGAGACTTCAGAAAAATACATTCAAAGAAAATAAGGCATAAGAAACTGGGGTTAAGCATCTGCTTCCATCATAAAGCAGTGAGAAATGGTGCACTTCTGCCTCTGGGTGTTGTAGGGGGAGGAATCACACAGCAGTGCAATTAAGAACCATCATCATTAAATAATTTATATACTGCTTATATTTAAACAAAACCAAGCCTCTTACAACATAGGTTAAAACAGCTTACATAAATACCGAATACAAAAAATACCAGAAAATTTCGACATTCTATAAAACACAATTAACAACTCAATAGCGCATGGGTAGGCAAACTAAGGCCCGGGGGGTGGAACTGGCCCCATCACCTTCTCTATCTGGCCCGTGGACAGTCCAGGAATCAGCATGTTTTTACATGAGTAGAATGTGTCCTTTTATTTAAAATGCATCTCTGAGTTATTTGTGGGACATAGGAATTAATTCACCCCCCAAAAAAAATATAGTTTGGCCCCACACAAGGTCTCAGAGACAGTGGACCAGCCCCCTGCTGAAAAAGTTTGCTGACCCCTGCAATAGAGCATCCTCTTGAGTAGCAAAATAAATATTAAGATTAAGCCAGAGAGAGAGAGAGAGAGAGAGAGAGAGTGCACTTGATGGAAATTAAGCTTTAACTTGGCTGAGGAGGGAATAATTCTGTCAGCTATTGTAGACTGTCTTCAAAGGATACATTTCACAGAAAACAAACGTACAGGGAACTTTTGATTAGTTTTGTTTTTCTACACTTCATGTCAAAGAAACCCTAGTTTTTCCTCTCACAGCTGTTACAGCACTACTCTTTTGAAAGAGCTGCAATGTAGCACATAAAGGTCTATGAGGAGGGTTTGGGGCAGAGCTCACCCATCAACCAGTTCCTCCTTCTCAAGATCAGTTCATACCTAGGGCTGTCAGCATGGCATCCATGGGTGCAGTTGTACCCGTGGGGACTTCCCTTAGCACTTGCAAAGCCTCTGAACACTCACCACAGTACTCAGGTGACAAGGGTAGTTATCTTCTTGCTCCCCCTTGGCAAAGTACATACAGCTGAAAGAGGAAATTGGAAGAGAGGTGGTTTTTCCCACTTCACTGGAGTGACCAAGAGGGCAGGAGGGGAAAGGGAGTTATTTGGGAGGCTGAGAGGAGAAAAATGAAATGCCCTGAGTGGGAAGGCAGGGTGTTGATGGAAAGGAAGGAACTGCTAGAGAGAGAGAGAGAGAGAGAAGGGTGGTATCACAAACACACACATCTGGCAAGCAGCAAGTTTGTGATTTTTACTATGCAGTTTACCAGGCTTTAATCTGATGGTGTTTTCTTGGGGGGAGGAGCTGCAGATTCCCATGGATCCATTTTGATTCTACTGGATTCAACTTTTGCCTAGACTACATGAAAAAGGCAAGACTCTCTGTGTTTGTGCTGACTCTCTGCCCGTTTTTCTGTCTGTCTGGGGTCAGGAAGAGAAGCAACCAGAGGTGGTAGAGCCCATGGCACTCTCAGAATTTCAAATGTGCCCGTGAACCCTAAAAGGTTGATGAACCTTGGTATCTAAACAGATTGCCAAAAAAGAAGGGGGATTATTCCGAGTACTAGATCTGAATCCAAGATTTGGGTCGGGATAGTCTAGATTTTCATTTGTTGTTAGGAATTAGGTGGGGAAGGGTCAGGAAGGACTGGACAGCTGGAAAAGGACCAATGGTTAATTTTATAACAAAAGCATGTGACTAACAGCTAGAATGTCCATGGTTGGCTACAGACACAGAGTTTACATTGGGTTCCCAGACTGTTAGAGGGCTAACTTGGGTACTCAAAATCATTTCCACATAATGCACTCCAACTTAGCCAACCATCCTTGAACAGCCACAGCTACCTGCAATGCTTCACAAAACTCTAGCAACCGAATAACATTCTGCTGCAGTGTGGAAATTGCCAGTGAGAAACTGCGGTGGCAGCCAATATGTATGGGCAGCCTTGGTCATAAATTTCATTCTCCACATGAATGCATCCCTGCATTGGGTTGAGGTTCCTCCATGTGGGAGAGATTTTGAATGTCCAGAGCAGTTTAGAGTTGCACTGCAAGCCATTTGTGTCAGGGCTGCCAGTTCTGTGCTCTGACTATACAGCTTATACAGCAGTGGTTGGTGCTTATTATATATTGAAAAGTGATGGGAAGCCATTATTATGCCCATCACAGCCTGTGGGGGCTTATAAAGAGGCAGAACATAACAAACAGGACATCCTGCAGTAGCTGAGAGTTAGATACTACTGGCAATATAGCTGAAAAACATTGGTTATAGTTTTGTGGTTTCCGAATACTAACAATATGTTAGTCTCACAAACTGTGAGTGCTATCCAACTAAGTCATACTCAGAGTAGGGCCTTTGAAAGTAAAGAACTTAAGTTATCAGCATGGAAATCACCTTGATTATTTAAGTATAACTGCTTTCCAGTTCAAACTTTTACCTGCAGTCATGTAGCACTTATTAGAAAGTGACTTCTTATACTACATAATGTAGCCATTATAAGGAAGTGGTGACTTTGTTTCTGAGGAACAAAGATGTACAGAGATGTGTGGGAATGAGAAACACATACATTTTCTCACTGGACGCTACACACAAGTAAGCAAATTTACAGAAGGGTATTTGTGTTAATTTATTGCAGTATTTTCTTCCTTGCAATGACAACAGACTCTTTCCCCATGCCTTATGATGTTTTTAGAGTGCCACTATGATATATCTGAGCTACATGTGTCAAAGTATTTTTTTATACTAGTAGATGTTCAAACTAAGGTTATATAATTTGGCTTGATAAATTTAAATCCGGATTTACAATATCAGTAGCCAGACATAGCTTTTTCTTTTAGGTTCAATGCCTGTTTGAATGCTAGCTACTCAGTGTTGGGAAAGAAAGCCTATACATTCATTTCCCAGCTTATTGCTGGAGCAAGCAACATCCATCACCAGGACCGCCCCTTCCTTTAGAGAGAGTGAAGTAGCTGCTTCAGCACTCTAAGGCAGCAGCAGGCAGCAGTAGTACAGTGTTAGAAGGACAGGGCACACAACCTACCTATATTATTCCTTAATGCCTAAGGTGTGGTGGAAGCTGTGGTGGGCTTTGGGCTCTCAAATTTCAGTGGTGCTCTGTGCGAGGCTAAAATTTTGTACTCCTGTCTCTCATGTTCTGTTCTACAGTATTGTTTTGGTGCTCCCTGGAATTGTGCTACCCTAAAACTGCCTCTTGTGGGAGGACATTGTCCTCTTGCTGGTGTTGAGGTAATACTAAGTCATCAGTTTCAGTTTCTGCATACAGAAAAGACAGTTTTGTCCTTTGCCTCAGGCAGCAAATGTCTTTGGCCAAGTCTGATCACTAAGATTCTACCAAACAAAAGTGAGTGGTACTGTTCAATTTCTATGAAGTGCAAGCAGCAAACAACAAATGTTAGAAGGTATTCAGTTGGCTGTTTTGAATAGGCCTGCAACCTATAGCAAACTTGCCGATTTAGAAGATCAAATCTATCCATTCTTAAGGAAATCAGCCCTGAGTGCTCACTGGAAGGACAGATTGTGAAGCTGAGGCTCCAATACTTTGGCCACCTCATGAGAAGAGAAGACTCCCTGGAAAAGACCCTGATGTTGGGAAAGATTGAGGGCACAAGGAGAAGGGGACGACAGAGGACAGGATGGTTGGACAGTGTTCTCGAAGCTACCAACATGAGTTTGACCAAACTGCGGGAGGCAGTGGAAGACAGGAGTGCCTGGCGTGCTCTGGTCCATGGGGTCACGAAGAGTCGGACACGACTAAACAACTAAACAACAAGGGCAATATAGCTGAACTGTGCCCAGAAGCAAGATTATCCAATTATCTTGCAAACGAACTTACCCAGTATAAGCCTGCTGAGAAATGAGCCAAGCCATGTGGAGCAAGACAACGGGTGGTATTCAATGCCAGTCCTACTCAAAGTAGGCCCACTGAAATTAATAACCTAAGTTAGTCATGCTCATTAACTTCAATGAGTTTACTCTGAGTGGAACTGTAATTGGATTGGGGTTGCCATCTTTTCCTTACTGCCTGGCAGAATTTCTGTTTTGCTTCCTGGATCCTCCACTTGGATTGCACAAAATAATTCTAACTAATACATAGGGTCAGAAGAATCCCTATCTATCATCTATCTATCTATCTATCATCTATCATCTATCATCTATCATCTATCATCTATCATCTATCATCTATCATCTATCATCTATCATCTATCATCTATCATCTATCTATCTATCATCTATCTATCATCTGTCTATTTAATCTAATCTATCATCTATATCTATCCTATGCACATGGGAGATTAATAGTCTCAGAAGATTATGAGTGCGACCTTCTATCCTTGGATAATAATATAAACCTAGACCCTTTGTACTTTTGTAAAGTGACTGAGCAGGAATTCTCAACAGGAGAAACCAGGCTTTACAAGTAAGATAATACATACACACATACATTAGTCAACATAGCTTAATATTCTAGAAAGGAGCCAAAACAGATACCTTCATGTGCACATCAAATTGTGCTTTCCTGATGTCTGCTGCACTGTTCCTAATCTATTTCACAAGTTTGTTCCAGTTTGATGCAGATGTTAATGATATTCTGCAAAGCTATTTTATGTACGCTGCATTTGGGTGTTCTTGCTGTTAAGATGTAAGCAGATCAGATAAATCCATAACTTTATAAATCTTATTCACCCTGGTGTTTTATTGCTTTTCAAGAATTGCAGAGGGAATTTGTTGCAGCTAATTTCATATCTATTTTACTGTTGCTTGAAGGAGTAGAGCATACTGTTCCTGTTGAATACTTAAAAAGTAGCTTTTAGATAGGTGATATTTGCTTGTCACTTCTGTTTATTTCCCATAGGCAATCCTCTGAACATGAAGGATCTCCTAAACCAGCCACAAAAGAAGAAGTTATAGTGCAATCCTATGCATGTCTACCCATAAGTAGTAAGGAAAGTATTTACATGATTGCAGCCTTAATTATTGGTCCTTTCTGCCTGTGCATCTTCTGTAAGGTAAAGGTAAAGGGACCCCTGACCTAATTAGGTCCAGTCACAGACAACTCTGGGGTTGCTGCGCTCTTCTCACTTTACTGGCCGAGGGAGCCGGTGTACAGCTTCTGGGTCATGTGGCCAGCATGACTAAGCCGCTTCTGGAGAACCAGGGCAGCACACAGAAACACTGTTTACCTTCCCGCCAGAGCAGTACCTATTTATCTACTTGCACTTCGTGCTTTCAAACTGCTAGGTGGGCAGGAACAGGGACCAGGCAACAGGAGCTCACCCCTTCGTGGGGATTCGAACTGCCGACATTCTGATCAGCAAGCCCTAGGCTCTGTGGTTTAACCCACAGTGCCACCCGCATCCCTGTACTTGCTTGTAAATTCTGAAAAAGCCGAGGAACAGAAAAATCTGGAAATTAAAGGTGGGATATATTATGTGAGAGGCTGTGACTATGGAAGCAAGGGAGAAATGTTTTATATCACATGTCCCTCAGGGAACTGAATTTGTAAAAATAAAAAATAAATTACCCTTATCACTGATCTTCCCTTCTTTTGTGATAATAGCTGCTCTAGAAGGGGGCAGTGCAGACTGAGACCTTGGCAGTAGGAGGAAGGTTAATCCTTCTCCTCATCTCTGTTTTCCCAATTAAAATAACCGCTTCAGATTGCTATTTGCGCCACAGTGCAAAACATACCCATATGATGTCGTCATTTGGGTACATGTTAATCTTCCTCAGTATCATGACCCCAAAGCGAATCATCTTCTTCCACTTTTTAAATGCAGAAATACTATTCACAAATCTTTTGTGCTATGCCTAGTTTGGCCCGCAGTCTGAAAGGTACCGGTACATTTAACAAAGTTAAGTTTGAGGAAGGAATCTGGAAGAATGTCATAGCCAAACTTCCATTTCATAATATTCACAGGATCGTCTCCATCCCAAACTTGAACCACCTTTTATATCAGACAGGTGATTTAGCAGAGCAGTAAGTTACCAAAAGACACTGACTTAACCCAAGTGTGTACTTTTTAATGTGTATAACAGAGAATAGCTTACCTTCTATATATCTTCTTGTTCTAACTTATTCATTGATCAATGAGATGTCGTGAAGAACATATGTAAACATTAATTCTGATTAGCTTTTATTGCTCTGCTAGCACACCCTTAACTTTGCAGTTTAATTGGTCTTCTTCTTTAGATTTGTTTTGCAAACAGCACCAGATTGCAACTGTGCATCGCCAAAGCTTTGGCGAGTTTTATGGCTGAGAACTTTTTTCTATTCATGTGAATCCTTTATTCATAGATTCCTACTTGAAATTCAATAGATGAAAAATATCATGAAACCAATTAGTCAAAATGTTACAAATAGACACATTAAGATTAATGGATATGTGGAAAACTCCACTGTATTGATATTTGTGCATTATTATCTGTATCCATTTGTCAACCTTGATTCTGAAGCCAAAAAAATACGATAATTGCATCTTTCCATATTTTCATGGAAACAGGGAACAGAAAATAATGTCCCCTTTTCTCCTTGCAATGGTGGAACCATCTCAATGAAAGCAATCAAAACCAATGAATATATTTGGGTGAAGTGTGTATAAAAATGTACCTATTAATAAAAACATGAAATTTCCAATTTACTTATTTATAAAAAATATTGCACTATATAATAAAAATATCAAAGTGGTTTACAGGCGGAGAGAAGCAAAATGTTAGGAAAAGTTGCAAAAATGTGTCTGTTAGGCAAAAATGCACACCAAAATGTTTATTTCAGCAGAAATTTGTCAAATAATATTAATTTTCATGTTGACATTTTTTTTAAATTGGAAATTGGAAACAAGGTGAATAGAACTTAAATTTGGAAAAATGAGAAAGTAAGAGAAAACAAAATTGACAGATTTGCTGATCCTTACTTGTAAGTCACATGGAGTCCAATGTTTCTCTATTCGGAGGCTAATTTACTTTGGGGGTCTAGCAGGGGTGAGGAGATTGTGGTCCACTAGATGCTGCTGTACTGCAACTCCTGACATCATCCCTGAACACTGTCAATGTTGGCTAGGGCTGATGGGAGTTGGGAGTCCAAAAACATTTGGAGGGCCACAATTTGCCCATTGCTAGTCTGCTGCCTATGTAATATTGCATAGGAACCTGGAATGTAAGAACCATGAACCTTGGTAAATTGGATGTGGTCAAAAATGAGATGGCAAGAATAAATATTGACATCCTGGGCATCAGTGAGCTAAAATGGACGGGAATGGGCGAATTCAGTTCGGATGACCATCATATCTACTACTGTGGGCAAGAATCCCGTAAACTGGTCTGGTCCATGGGGTCACGAAGAGTCGGACACGACTAAACGACTAAACAACAACAGTCTGCTGCCTGAACTACTGGACCTTCAGCACAAGCAAATAACTCCAGAATCTATTTATTCTGCCTTCTGTGATGTATAACGGCAAGAAACCAATATGTTATTTCAGCTTGTAGCCAACTTGCAGTATTGATTTCTTTTAAATTTTGTTCGCATTCCTCACATAGTCCCTATTGGGCCATGACTGACAACTGGAAGTAGTTTTTAAAAATGTTTATGGCTGTACACAGTGCTTATGTCATAATCTCCCTCATTTTTAAAAATTAAATGACAGTCTATTATGCTTTTCAGAACAGTGAATCATACACATTAAAAGAATGAACAATGGTTCCAGAAAATCACCAAAAGTCTAGTGAGCAGAAGAAGCTTAGCAATGACTGTCCATCTATGTCATGGTCATCCATGGCATAAAACAGGGCTGGCTAACCTGTGACCTTCTGTATATTGGCGGATTACAACTCTCAGCATTCTTGACCATTGCTGATGGGGGGTGATGGGAGCTGGCAATATCAACAACATTTGGATTGACAGTTTCCGTATCCCTGAAATAAAAGGTCACAGAATGGGCTGCTTAGAATGTTGACAGATGCGGACTGCAATCCTAAGCATGAATATTTTGATTGATCAACCTCACACTGAAAGGAATGGGGCTTTCCTTTAAATATACTCTTGGTTGTCAGAAAATAAGTGGTCTGCACATAATGTAGCAAAAACATGGGGGCTACACATATATTTAGTTGCCATCAGTACATGTGGGGAGATGCAGCAAATATAATAAAAAAACAACAACCAAAAAACTTTCTTCATAAAGCAGTTACACAAGTTGTTTGTTCCCCAAAATTATACAAGTTCTTCTGCCTCCCCCCTTCCATTTCTTTCCTCCCATTCCCTGCCTTTTTAAATCCAGCATCATGACTGTAATAATCACTATTAAGACAGTGGCACAAATGTCTTGGGTGTGTGGTTGTGGACTCTCCTTTTGTGGAGGTTTTGAAGCAGAGGTTGGATGGCCATCTGTCATGGATGCTTTAGTTAAGATGCCTGCATTGCAGGGGTTGGACTAGATGACCCTCGTGGCCCCTTCCAACTCCATCACTCTATTATTCTATTATCATAACATTCTGTGTGTCAAGCTGATCTCAGCCAAAGACTAAATTGATAGATTTACCATCTAACTGTCTTCTTTCCAACCACCCTTTGTTCTTTCCTAGAGTAGAACTGAGAGTTATTCATATGAAAAAATGGAGAAATCTATGATTTTAACATAGTTGTATACCATCAACACTGGAAGGTCTCGTGCCTTTGTTAGGCTATTTTGGTTTGTTCTTTTGTTTTATTATACAAACTTCCACACTTCTGCCTTTCTGGAGAGTCAGTGTCATGAACACACCAGCTCCAAGTGTAATCTCGCAGCTGGCTGCAGAATGTGGTCAGGAACAGGGAGGCTGGGCTTTCACACCAGCACATCAGAGCCCGCAGCTGCCAGCATCAACTCCCCATGACCTTGGATGGCCGGCTGATAAGGGAGGAATGGAGAGCAGGCTGGGACACAGGCAAAGCTCCCTGGAAGCCCAAACAGGTGCGGAAAGCCACAGAGACAGCTTTTCAGAACAGGAAGGGGCTGCAGCTGACCAAATAAGTCTGATGTGTAGGCATATAGGAAGGCTGCTAGACAGGAAGCAAAATAAGAAATGTAAAGGTCGAAGGTTCAATCTCTTCTGTCGACACAGGAAGAATTCCTCAGAAGGGTCAACTGAGTGATGGGGGCCGGAGGCTTGCTAGAACTGTCGGGAGACAATTGCTTGGGGTTTGGTTTTTGTGTGTGTGTTTTTTGCAATAAATCCTCCTTTTTAATTACGTATGCTTACTGCTTACTGTCCAGGAACCTGGACTCCTAACAGTCAGAGAAACCACTTCCTTACTTTTGGGTAATTCCCAGTTTGTTTCCAAACTACTACACATTTAGTACTCAAATTCACATCTGAAGGGAATGATACTTTGCCCTTTGGGGAAAGAATAACCAAAAAAATGAGTAATACTTTTTTTAATGCCTGGAGAATGAATCTGGGCTTGGAATTTATTTAAAGGTTTGCTGCCGCAAAGCAACTTCATGGAATCCTTCCCTGATTATGGACAGTGAATCCAATGGTCATGGAGGTGATTTTCCCAGGGTGAGGATCATCCATTGCATTCCAGGAGGGCTGACCAGGGGTGTGATTTTCCCAAGTGAATAAAACTTGCCATCCATGGCATCCAATTCCTCATAGGGAGCAACAGATATCCAATTGGGAGCTTTCCCAATGCATCCATCTCCCACTGGTGTTTCAGAAGCTAGGAACAGTCAAAGTGCAGTGGAGGAAATCAGTTGCATCTTGTATTATTTTTATATTTATCAGTGAGATAGGCAAGAAATGCACCTGGGAGGGTTAAATCAATGAGAATGTATTACCAGTCTAGTTAATTTTGCTGTCTTTCCACATTTTCTATTTTTGCTGAACAGATTCATTGTTACAAGGGAGGAATATGCATTACAGCCACTGCAACACACTTTCTAAAAAAGATTGCTTTAGGAAAGCATAAATGAATGAGAAAATGCCAAAGTTTAATACACTTAAGGCTTCCAAATGAAGAAAGCCGTAAAGTGGCCTTAGCCCTACTGCAGAGTTCACACCAAAGTAGAAATAAACTTTTTCTGTGAGTTGTGATATGCTCCCTGTTACAAATGGGGCAAGCGATTTTCATTTTCTAATGTGGGTAAGGTAGCAAATCTCACAGCTGAAACAGTGCTGAGGACATAATTTAACAGGAACTTGGAAGACAGTTACACTCTGAAAGAAAGGAGATGATAATTAACTTACACAAGTGAGGGTGTCAGTCAAGAATGCAAAAGTGATTATCTGAAGGTGCAACCGTTTTTTGTTTTTTTAATTAGCACAGGGGCTTAGACCATGCACGTACCATAATTTAAAACACATTACTTCCCCCAAAGAATCCTGAAAACTGTAGTTTCTTAAGGCTACTGGGAATTATAGTTCTATGAGGGGTAAACTACAGTTTCCAGGAAGTCGTTTGCTTTAAATATATAGCATGTATGCAGCCTTAGATGCCACTTGAGGCTTCTCTTGAAAAGATTAGTGATGAGTGAACTTGCATATGTTCTGATGATGTGCTCCATCTTATTGCCTGCTGGTAATTGTAATTTCAGCACCAGCCATGTGGAGAGCCACATGGAAATTCAGTGTCATCCTCCCACTCCCAATAGCAAAACAAACACAACTGCGAACATGGAAGGGTTTTAGCTCCGGATGGGGGACAGTAACCACATTTGCTATGAACAAATGTGTAGTAGAACTGGCCAAGTATTGGGGGGGGGGGCAGAAATGTCACTAAACAGAGATCTGTTTGACTAGGTGGTCTATTTATGTAGCTCATAGCAGTCAACAGCTTTTCATAGAGATGTAGGGGCTAACATTAAACAACATATTTTCATGCACCCACAAAGCAGCTGGGTTTGTTTGTAGTCCATGTAGTTTTGCAGTGGTTTAATGAGAGTTTCTGTGAAAGTGTGGAGCACAATATTGAAGAACTTTTGCTAATCCATGTACTAGACTTTGATGCCTGGTCTGCTGAACAGTCATAATCTGACTAATGTTTCAGATTATATTTTTACTTTCCCCCTCATGCTTATTGTATTGTTTTACTGTCTATTTGAATGTTTGCAAGCTGCTATTTACAAAAAAAATATGGGTGTACGTGAACAAATATCTGTTCCACTATCAAAAAGGTCTTATTATCATAAATTTCTTCCTGTTCAGTCGGAATCTCAAGTTGCTGTACCTTCTCTTTCAGAAAGGCAACCAGCTTGCACTTGCTGCAGGTATAGTTCTGCACATTATCAGGCAGGAAGACAAACATGGCATAGCTATTTCAAACCAGATAAGTACAGGTGTTGGTGACATCACTAAATGGGCATTTGCAGTTGATTAACAGTGTCATTAATATATATCTAAAGGTAAAGGTAAAGGGACCCCTGACCATTAGGTCCAGTCGTGGACAACTCTGGGGTTGCGGCACCGCTTTACTGGCCAAGGGAGCTGGTGTACAGCTTCTGGGTCATGTGGCCAGCATGACTAAGCCACTTCTGGCGAACCAGAGCAGTGCACAGAAACTCCATTTACCTTCCCGTTGAAGTGGTACCTATTTATCTACATGCCCTTTGACATAATTTCAAACTGCTAGGTTGGCAGGAGCAGGGACCGAGCAATGGGAGCTCACCCTGTTGCAGGGATTCGAACTACTGACCTTCTGATCGGCAAGCCCCAGGCTCTGTGGTTTAATCCCTTCAAGTTCAATCGGTCTTATAGTACAATCCTATACATGACTGCACAACATAAGTACAACTGAGTTAGGTTTAGGTTTATTTAATTTATCTATTGCAACCCACTACAAATACTCCCAAAGCAGTTTGCAACCAGGAACTCCCAAATATCTATTCAACTTTACTTTAGCCACAAAAATGGTTGTAGAACCACAGAGCCAACATAGTGCCGGTGTTAGCTCCTCTTGTTTTCTGAAGAGGAGCTAAATAGATAGCATCAGGAAAGTCACTATTTTAGCCTACTCATTCTCAGAGGGTTGTTGTGAGGCTAAAATGCTGCCCTGACCTCCTCAGATTGTGTCTTTACAAATTAAAAATTAAATAAGGTCAAAAGACAAATGATAGAGTATTCTTCACTTTACTTTTTCAGCACATTCATCAATTTCATTTCTGTCTTGGTGAGAACTATTTAAACTGTCACGATGTGTTGCATTTTAATGCCATCTTAAAATCTAGCATAATTTGTAGATTTACATTTTGTGAAAGTAACGTGTTAAGAGTTTATTTAAGTTTATCTCTGTAGTTACGCAAAAAAAAAAAAATTATATCTTTCCCTTCACCAATCTGACAGCATGGAAAACATGTATGATGGGAAACATTTTCCATTGCTTATGACTGAGCACTATTAAAAGAGAATTTGTTTTCTGGCAAGAGGCACAAGATATTCATGTACAGGAAAAGATGCTTCAGCTAACTGAAAAAGGAGTTCAGCTAACTGAAAAATCTCTCCCACTTGGAGTCCTGTCAAAGCTAGCTGGCTTTACCTAGTGTGACTCTTTCACTCTTACATAGATGTGAGGTGGAAGCCAGGGCTGCTTCCATGGTGGGGTTACAGGAGCTGTACATTTATGTGTCAGCAGGGGCCTTAGACTAATAGTTTTATTAGTTTCATTTTTTTAAAGTGAGTTGATCAGACATATCTAAAGAAAGTTATAAAACAAAACACAGACAATTCTAATGCTTTAGCACTTTGTAGGCATCTCCATTGCCAAGGATGTTTAATAAGTTAATCACTGCTGCTTAGCATTCAGAGAAAGGAATGTTGACCAGCCCCATCTGGAACATGGGAGGGAGCCTTCCAGGAGCAGCAGAAAAAGCAAGAGAAGCTGGAGTATGTTTGTTCAAGCACTTTTCTAGTATCCACCGTATTTCATTGACTCCCCAGGTGTGTTGTCTTTACAGAATAAAACACAATTGGTTGCCTTGGGGATGCTTTACTTAGAAGTGACTCCCTTTAAACAAATTAAGTTTCCTTCCTACATTAAAAAAAAACGGTAATATTTCAGTCATCCCTACAATTTTCCTTTTCCTCAGCACAGCTACTACAGGTCTGCTTGTCATCACTGTGCTGTTATTCATCAATATACAGTAACTTCCCTGTTTAGGGAAGTTTTTAATGTTTGAAGTTTTACTCTGTTTTTAGTGTTCTGTTAGAAGCCGCCCAGAGTCGCTGGAGAAACCTAGCCAGATGGGCAGGGAATGAATGAATGAACGAATTAATAAATAAATAAATAATAGGGATTGCTGCCTCTATCACCCTCCCCTCACATATATTTCTATCTTGATTTTTTTCTATCAGAAGCTCAAGGCTGTGTATATTGTATTCCCTTTCACCCTTTTTACCTTCACAGCCTTTACCTTATGAGGTAGGGTTGACTGAGATTTGGTAGTGTTGCTGTAAATATCAGAACTAAGAAATGCTGCAGAGAAAGCAAGGAATCTGCTTTTATGTCCTTGTTTACATGATCTGTGAATGCATTACATAAGAACGTAAGGATAGCCTTCTTGTTCAGGCCAATGGCCCCTCTGGTCCAGCGTGCTGTTCTCACAGTGGCCAACTAGCTGCCAATGAAAAACTCACAAGCAGGACCTGAGTACAGTTAGGATTCTCCCTTCCTATGGGAGGGGGATACTGGGTATTCAGAAGCAAACCTAAAGATCTGCTATGCATTTGAATCCCTCCCGCACAATACCTACAATGTGAAGGGATCTTGTGTTTCCAGAACCACAGTGCTGTGGAGACACACACTAGAGGAAGGAACCAATATCTACAAGAAGCTGCAGCCTTGCCAATCAAGGACACCTGTGACATAATTTAGGACTGTTCCCCCCTACCCATTTTCCTTTTCCTGTGGATTCTTTCATTTAATCATCTTTTGAATTTAGATTGAAATACCATCCAATTCACTCTTCATAAATTGCAGGTGCTGTGTTTTGTCCTTGCTAAGGCTATGATCTTTACCACCTGACCAAGGAGGATTTATGGGTGTGAGCCACCTTATCTGGAGCTTCTGATCTAGTAGAGCAGGCATAGGCAAACTCTGGCCCTCCAGATGTTTGGGACTACAATTCCTATCATCCCTGACCACTGGTCCTGTTAGCTAGGGATGGTGGGAATTGTAGTCCCAATCATCTGGAGGGCAAGAGTTTTCCTATGCCTGTAGTAGAGCCAACACCTCCTGTTGAACAGAATCCCCCATACAAATTGTCACCCCCTGCCAGGAAACGCCAGAAGGTGCAATTAAGGACCTCCAGCTTCATATTCAGTTTGGCCCTGAGAGTTCTCTACCTGAGCTATAGCCTTGTTTTTATTGAAGCAGGTGTTACTGAAGGAGAAAACCAGGAAGTAAAAGGACAAGTGGTGACAGAAAGATGAGGGGTGCAGTGCAGTTTGTGCTCCACTTTGCGTGACTTGGAGGAGGAAAGAGCGTCAGAATGGCGTGGACACAGTTGCACTGTAAATCCTGCAATAGCCGGAAATTCAGTGGATCAATAAATGACTCTCTTTCACATTCCATAATGCATTAACAAGAACATAAGTAACACCTTCCCGGCTGAATGACATTCTTGCTGCTAACTCTTGAATTCAGGGGCACTTTAGAGCACGCTGGATTGCAGCCACAGAACCCAACGCTGTGTGTTTCAGTAACAAGTTCAACTCCTTGAAGCATGCAGAGGATTGCAGCCTAACAGCCCTGCTCTATGAATATTTTCCCTCCTCAAAATTCGTGGGGTTTATTCTCTAATTGAGGCCTTTCTGCTTTACGCCCTTACTTGGGAGCAAGCCTCCAATGAACTCGGAGGACTTGATTTCCCACTCCGAGTGGCCGCACGTGCCTCGCACACTTTCCCCAGCTCCCTGCCAGAAACATCATCCGCATCCCCTCCTCCTCCCTTTCAACCAGCTACGTCGCCTACGTCAAGCGCTCCCCATTTCGCTCTCCGCATGTGGATGGTCTCCTTGTGTGTCTATTTCGGAGCACGTGTCTGTTTCGTCGCTCCCCGCTTTCCCCTCACGCTTCTCCCTCTCTCCCCTCCTGCCCGCAGTCCAAGAAAAGGCACCGGGGAAGAGCTCGGCGGAGATGCCCCCCTCGTCGTCGTCGTGGCGGCGGCGTCAGGGGGACGGAAATCCTCTTCGCGGCCCCGAGAGTGAGGGGGAGCCGTCGCCTTCCCCCCGTGGGCAGCGCAGCTCTTGAGGTAGCCTGAGGAAGCACGCGGGACGAGCGGGACGCCGCCCGCCGGGTTGTCGCCACAGCCTCTGTGTGAGTGAGTGTGTGGTGTTTCGGGGGGTGTCTTCCCGCTGTGGCCCCGAGTGGCTGAGCAGGAGAGAGAGGGTGGGGGGGACACCTCCGCCTCTCCTCCTCCAATATTAACATTGCCTGCACGGCGCTAAGGCTGCCCTGCCTGACTAATCTTGCTCTGCCTCTTCCTTCCTCGCAGCCCCGAGCGCACACAGCTACCTACAAAGGCACGTTACAGCGCCTTGACCAGAAGGCTGTGCTGCCGCCGCCGCCGCCGCTCCTCGCACGCACACGGATCGCACGCTGCCGCCGCCGCCGCGCTTTACACACATCCAAGGATTAGCCGCCGCCGCCGCCTCTCCTCCTTCTCCCTCGCATCCCTCCCACTCGGTGTTTTGACTTCTGCCTTGTGTGCTTCTTGGCTCGCGTATCGACTGCCTGCCTGCCTGCGTGCTTCTCAGCGGGTAAGTGGGGAGGTAAAGGTTGCACTGGGGGAAGGGAGGCCTCTGTGTGTGTTGTGCGTGTGTGACAATGTCACTCTGAGGGGCGGTGGGCATCTTCCCGCTCCCACCAGCGCGTCGCGCGCTGCCCGCCTCCCGAGCCGCGGGCTGCCTTTCCCTCACAGCTTTCCCCCTCAGCGGCTGCTGCTGCGGTTTCTGCCGGGTTCTCCTTTGGGAGAGGAGAGCGCGCTTTCTCTCCATTCCTGGCGCCCTTCGGCCGGCGCCGTTTGGTGCCTCTCCACGGCACCCACGAGCGCTGGCTGGGGAGCGGTCCTTGCGGCGCGGAAGGTGACTGCGCTGCTCTTCTGTGGGTGGGTGTGTAGGGAGAGGAGCGCGAGGGAGAAAAGGGAGCCGGTCTCTTCTTCCTCTCACCGTCACCCAAACGCGCGCGCGGTCCCGTCCCCCCCCCCCCCGGCAATGCCTGTTGGGTGGTTTATTGATCAGGCTTGCTGGGGAGTCTTCCCTCAGGAAATTCTCCAAGGCCCCTCCCCCCCCGCGCCGTTTTTGCGGCAGCGTTCCAAGGGTCGACGAAGCCTAGTTGGCCTTGTTGGGAAGGGGGGAGGGGAGCGCTGGTTTGTCAGGAGAAGGAGGCGATGGAGTTTCCCAAAGTGCCTGCTTTTGTCCACATTGCGTGGCCGCGCGCGGAAGAGAAGCCCCTCGCTCGCTGCCCCTTCTCCTCCCCGGGTGGTTGGCAGCGTTTCTGCGAGGCTGAGCAGCTGCTCTCGCTGGTCGCTGCGTGTGGCTGCGTGGCTTCTCGGCGCGCTTGCGCCGGCGACTTCCAGCCGATTCCACAGCCCTCGCTTGTCCTGTCGCCTCGGACCTCGGTTAGGCGAAGGGGCCCGTGTGGGGTCGTCCGGGCGCCTTCCGTCCGGGACTCCTGCTAGCAAGGGCTGCCAAGAAAGGCATGGCGTGCGTCCCGGCAGGCGCGGGGGGCTGCTCCTCTCAGCTTTGTGGGGGCTTCTGGCAAACTGTTGTTTGGGCTGCATTGTTTTGATTCCGGTTGCAGGGGACGCTCGCGCGCGCACGCTTTTCAGCAAAGCCCTTCTTGGGTGTGCTGTGAAAACCCTGACAAGGTCCATCCTGTGTCGAGTGAATGGCATAAATGGGGAGCTTGAAATCAAGCAGTGGCCCCTCATCGAGGCTTGTGGAGGCTATAACAAATTGCACTTTCATTTAGTGGAAGCGCAGCTGCTGGAGAAGCCTTTCAAGGCATAAGGGGGAGGAAATGAAGCTTGCATTCAGGGCACTGCACTGCTGTAATTTTCTCTCTCTCTTGAAAGGAATGGGAAATCTGAACAGGAATGATTGAAAAGAATGGGCAGCGTGTATTAACTGGTCCTGTTTCCTCTTGGTTTCCATAGCATTAGTCGGATCCAATGTTTATGAACTATTCATAATCAACAGTTTCACTTCTCCACTAAACCAGTAAAATGGCTTTTAATTTTTTGGGTTGTATGAAACTGGATGGGATTTGAGTGTGTAGATAAAAGCTTTTTGATTTGGCAGCTGTCTCTATGGTTATATGATTAATATAGCAAGATGGTGATAGAGAAATTGGCATAATTCCATTTTTAACAGTTCAAAATTTGTTATCCACAAACAATCAGAAGTAAAGTACTAAGATATCCCAGGAAAGAAAACAGAACAGTTGGAGATCTCCTGCTCCCCTTTTTTGGGAATTGGATGCAGATTAGAGGAAATATGTGTAAATATTATTGTTGTATGTTACCTTACTACCAGAAGTTAATGAAATTTACTGTACTCCTTGGTGTTGACAGTAGGGGGATATTGATGTGATTTACATTATTAACTGGTGTTCAGTAGGCAAAAAGTGAGAGTTTGCCTAGTGATTACTGGTAGCTCTTTTACTTGAGATCTGATTGGCAGCATACGTACAACTTGCGCCTGGTTTATTTTTGGAGCTATCTGATTAGAATGTAAAAACTGCAGATTTGAGTAGTTGTATACTAAGAAATAGGTCAGATTTTATTTCTAAAGTAAACATCTTTAAATGACTCATTCACTATTTGGAAAAATGTCCCATTTAACAAGATTGTGTGTGCAATCTTTTAGTAGCTTGGCTAAGGATATTTTTATGTTGCACCTTATCATATTACTTATTATTTTCAAACAAAATGTGAAATATGATACTGCTGTAGAGTAACTTAATGTTGTTGCGAATTTCAACATACTTCAGTTCAGAATGTAGCTAAGTTTGGGTGATACTGCTTCACTGGAATAACTGTTTATTGTTACAAACTTTTAAGACTAGCTCTTATGTATTTGATATTCAAACACCTTCAGAAATAGTTGTCCAATTTTGTGGAAGCATATTTATAAAACAACATACTGTACTTTTCCGTGAAGAATAGGTTGATGTTTTTTTACTAAAATAATGTTTAAAGGGGGGTAGTTTTATACACGGGGGCAATCTCCCCCCATTTTCTTAATTTTGAGTCCCCCAAAATAGCGGGCATCTTATACATGGAAAAATACAGTAGGTGTTAATGAGTATTGATAAGAATTATGGTATTTTCTTTGCAAGATCTGCTTGCATGCTAATATTAAAATGCCATCTTTGAGAAATGGTTGATCTTACTACACTTAGATGTGGATCTATCTGAGTTAGTTCAGTAGTTTAGGAATGGCAAAATATGTACTGAGTAATAATTAATGGTAGTTTCCCCACCTTTAATACTTCAGTGTTCTCTTAAGTACTTCTGAAACAAGTCTTTTAAGACCTCTGATAATTAATTAAAATGCACAATTTTCTTTACTAAAAAGGCTGAAAAATAATTTCTTTTATGATCATTCTGGATTTTATGTCAGTTGAGCTTCCAAAGTAAATTACTAAACTTTTATTCCCTTAATCTCCTCCATTTAAGATACTAAATATAGGATGGAGTCCAAACCACATACATGTAAACAATATGCTTGTGTAACGCTTGTTAAAAGGATGGTGTGAATGAATTCAGCCTGGATTAGTCATTATGTTACATAGAAATTCAGGAGATAATATAGTATGTTGACAATGTCAAAGCCGGCTTCTGTAATGCTTCTGTAATCCTGAAGTTATTCTCCATGGTTTAAGGATAATGGTCTCTTGAATGAAGTTTCACATGAACTGTAATAGACAAACCTGATAATGTCAGAGGCTAACCATAATGTCATTTTAAGATAAAGCCCAGGGCACTGGTCCATGAAAAATTGCACCTCCTTAGCTTCTGTAAATGAAGTCAATTTTGACTTTATTGTCTATGAAATTAGATAATGTTATTTTAAAAGGGATACATGGCACATGTTTCCTCTGTGGCCTAAGCTAATGAAATATGAAAAAGTGTCTCCATGACAAAGAGTGTTGGTTTCCGAATAATGTCCTATCCCAAGTCAAGAAGAAAATAATGTATAATTGGCTAGATAATATGCAGAGATTTTCCACTGTGGTTGTATGGCTTTTCTGCAGGTTGTTGAAGTGGATTACCCAGGCTCTGTTGCTTCTTTCCCTCTGTACAAGAGTAGTGTTTCATGGAGTCCATTCAAAAGTCTGTGGGCTAAGGCCATGATCATATGTAAATTGAAAGGCTTTGATTTGGTTCATTTATATTTTGCTTTGGGAAACAAAGTGGAGCCCTGTTCACTACTACTTCTAGAGCAGTGTTTCCCAGTTGGAGGTCCGTGGTCCCTAGGGGGTCTGCGTAACACACCCAGGGGGTCCATAGCACCATTCACGTAACATAAACTACCATAGAGGTATCAAAATTTTCAAAAGTAGGGGGTCCCTATATTGGCTTTTGAAAAACAGGGGGTCCACAGTACTTAGTTAATTGGAAATCACTGTTCCAGAGGTCTTAAGCATGTTTGTGTTGTGGATAAATTTATTTTAAAAGCTCTCTCTGTTAGGAACTATGCCTAATCTCTTCTCCTTTTTAAAAAATCCACTGCCTCTTCTTTTGGTATTGTGCTTCCAAGAGAAGAGGACAGTTAATAATTGGTGCCTGAGTTTTCCTCTTCCTTTCCCCCCTGTTTGTGTCATAACTTTTAGATTGTAACCCTATAGACAGGGACTGTTTGTTATTACTGATCTGATCTGACCTGTTCTGGGAGCAGAGTACACTTACCGTGGGCATCTGAGGGCTATGTTGGTTGGGGGCTCCTACCAGGGACCGGATGCTTTTTTTGATTGAGTTTATAACTTTATTCTGACAAGACTCCGTCTCTGAGCCCCAGACAAGCTCTGCATGAGCCTGGTGGGCCACTCACCCTGATTCTGGGCATGCACTACCCCTACCAATTCATAACCTCCGGGAAAGAGCTTTCCCTATGCATCTTTCAAAAATGAAAGGAGCAGCATCTTGATGCCACAATATCCCCTTTGTTCTGGGTTTGTGGGCTTGAGCTACAATTTCCATCATCCTTCACAACAAATTCCAGTAGCTGGAAGGATGGGAGATTAGGTTCAACCCTAAAAACCAATTTTTTGAATGACAGCCTACTGCTTGCCAATTCTGAAGTAATGTGTCTGATATATTCATTCTCCACCATACAACATAACTTATATGCAAATAACTTCATGATATCCTGGTTCAGGTTTTATCTATTGCACAGAGTGGGAGCATTTGCGCTTTGAGTGTGCTCCCTGTCTTCATGGTGCATAGAGAAGATAGTAATATTCCGCATGAAATTGTTGTTTAGATGGAAATAATCTCAAACTGGTGAATTGTCTAGCTGCTGATATGAAATACTTTAGTTTATCATTTAGAATTTCATTCTAAAAGTGTTCCTGCCATTCCCATTCATGGAGGAGGCTTGCAAGGCCAGGCTCTTACTCTAGAACAGGAACGTCAACTACAAGGTCATTGTAATTAATTACAAATGGCTCTAGACAGTCTTTGTAACTGTATAGAACCGTTGTGATCTGTAATTTTGGTGGGTCTCCTCCATTTAAATATGAAAAATGGAAATAGGGAATGAAACACAGAGGTTAGATGAGTAACTTTGCCTGCAGTTTTTATAACATGAAGGCTATTTTCTGCTTATTTCCTTAACTTTGAGATATATCATGTCATTGATAACTCCAGCCACCTTTTCGCATATTAGCATTGTATTGTCCAATATACTTTACATTTTTGGCTATTACCTATTTAAGCTATGCATGATCCAAAGTTTGCAGAGTTCTAATGTATTCAAAGGTGTGCCAAAGGAACTTCATGTGTGCCTTGGAGTTCCTGTGCTAGATGGCTTGATGAGTCACACAATTTCCCACTTGTTAGGTACTACCTCTATAAAATAATAATGCATGTCAATTAGACTTACTAAGAGACCTAAGTATTAAGTCTAATTGACATGCATTATTATTTTATAGAGGTAGTACCTAAAAAGTGGGAAATTGTGTGACTCATCAAGCCATCTAGCACTTCTTTCCTGATCAGGGAGTTGTGGGTGCTTGACTCTCTGGAAGAGAACCAGCTGGGATGCTGTTGGTGGCATCTGCATTTTTGACATGTGAATAACCTTTTTGAAGTAAGTGGAGGGACAGGTGGCATAAGGAACGCAGGAGGTAGAGTTAAGCAGAGTGGGATGGTTCCATCTGCCAGATAAATTGTGGTGATTTATCAGTGAGTGTTTTGAGGAACAAGACACCTGAGCATCTGAAGAGACAACTGCTAAAAATATCTGGGAACTCCTGATTATGCCTTGTATTTCAATTCACCCTGGGTGGCAGACTCCATAAACCTACCAATAGAATTTTTTGCATCATTACAGTATAAGATACTATTGTGATTCTTTTTGCCTCTTTGTAGCAGTTGTATAGCTGTTTGACAAAGCCAGAATTATAAATAGGAAATACAGCTATTGACAAAGAAATGTTTATAAAAAAGTATCCTACAGGTAGGTTTGTTTCTCATAACTGCAAATAACCATTTCATTATTTTGCAGGATGTGGTGTTTATGTATTTCAAAAATAAAATTGCTACAGTATAACCTTTTGTGAAGCAAAGTATGATAAATACTTTCCCACTGCCAACAGAGCCTAATAATTTATAAATAATCTTTGGTATAAATGTAGATGTGATTCATTCTCTCTTTCATGATGCAAATTGGCTTCTATTTCTATGCGAAATTATTATGCAAAACTTTGACTGGATGCGTATTTTCCTTTTTATGCAGAAGTGTTTATTGAGTGAATGAATGAACGAACTGTATTTCTTTATGCAAAAGGACTACAGTGATATGACTGCAAGATAACATAAGCAGAAGCCTTATTTAATACATGGTCCCAGTTCAGAATTACAGGAGAGTCATCAAGTTGTGGAGATTTCTTGCTCGTCTAATAGCCTTTATCTGTCTTCTAACAGGTTTCATCCTTATGTTTGTGGATAAAAGTTGAATCTGCTTTACAGTGGTCATTGTGAATCTGGCTCTATCTATTGGTAGATGCTGTAGCCTAGAAAAATGCCAACCAGATACCAGATATATATGTAAAAGGTGATTCAAAAGATGGGCTATAGTCACATCAAAAGGCAAAGGTTGACAACAGCTTTCTTTTCTTGGTTCTCATTTGGATTTGCTTCACCTGTTCCCTCCCCCACCCTTCACTTAATCTCTTGTCTCTTGTTGCCAAACCCATGGTGCTTTGTCTTTGGAAGTGAGTTTTTACCTTTGATTATTAGACTAAATACTGAAAAGTACTATGCATGTATGTAAGGATTTAATAGAGGTTAGGACAAGCTGATTTCAATGCCCATTTCATTTTGGGGTAAAAGTCAACTAGAGTCTCAAAATGTGAGTTTGGCATTAATAGTCCATTAGCTATGAATAATATATATTTTTATGATAAGCTGTCATTTTCTGCAAAATTCTATTTCTAAATTCTTTCATTGCTGCCTATTGGTCAACATTAAGCATGTGTGCATTGTAGCATTTCTGTGAGTTTTTATGTGTCACATTATTTATCATCACTTTATGGTTTGATGTTTATCTTTTGCTTCATTTAACATCTTTACTACCTCTGACATCTGGCCCTTGACATTTTATTATGTGACTTCTGTCTGCTGTGAAGAAAGCATCTCTGTTACCTAGATCCGAGAGAAGGGCAAAAACTGTAATGCTAACATTGAACAAAAGCAGAGAACACTGTTGAATTAATTTTAAATGTTTGTTGTTAAACAACTGATTAATTGATTAGTAAAAGTGTTATATTGAGGACATCTAATTCAGATTATTTTAATAAAATAACAAAGAAAAGCCTTTTAAAATAGAACCCTGCTGCTCATTTTGCCTGAATCCTGAGAGGTACACTCTTTGTTAATAGCAGTGTAATCACACATAGATAGACACGTGAATGTATATGTTTCTGTATGTATAAAATTTGAAGAAGCAATAAGCATCCTATTTCAGGGAGTTACTTCAGTTAAAACATGGATATTTTAAAATGCATTTTAATTTCTAAGATCTATTCATGCATTAATTTATAATCTTGTCAATTCTGTTTATCACCTAAACCAAACCCTCCAATGGTTGGAGTTTATCATTGTAGCAGCCAAGGAGGAAATAAAAATCACTATGGTGCTGATGGAAACAGTCCCTGTCACTATGACCCTACTGACGACAGCCTAGTTTAGATGTGATGCGAAACCAAGATTTCCTTTACAAGATTTCCTGTGGTAAGGCTGGTTCACATGTTTCCTCCTCTTCCCATCTCCATCTGCAAGGAGATAAAATTTAAAGCATCTATTTGTGTCTCAAGATCAAATCATGGTTTCAGCTCCTGGTTTATATTAACTGTAGACCCCCTCCCTCCATGATATTCAGACATAATAGGAAACAGGGCTTTAGTCCAAAGTGCAAATAGATTCTTTAGATTCCACCCTTTCACATCTGAAACAATGAAAAGAAGATGCACACCAGCCAAAGATTCACCATGGTGTATTCTCGCAACAGGACACCATGGTTTCCCATTACACCTGAACCTGGTCAGTAAGTGATGAGACAGTTCCCCTGGTAAAGTAAAACAGGCTAGGAATTCTGTGCTGGAAGATGTTGCTGTGAAATATATTAGGAAATCATAATATATGATAGTTTGGCCCTTGGGAAGAAAGGACAGAAATGTTGGAGCAAAATGCATAGCAATTATCTGGACGTAAGCTCCATTGAAGATGGTGGTACTTACATCTAAGCAAACATGCATAAGGCTGCATTGCAAAGTGCATAAAATTATAGGATCACTAGCTATGGTTTTAATAAATCAGTTAAGTTGGGTGATAGACAGCAAGCACTTGAAGGCTTGAAAATGGTAGATGTCTCACCTATATTTGCTTTTATTCACTTCTTCATCCTAGGTAACTGGAACTCTGTTAAATTCAGTGGCAGGTCATGCTAACTAGAACTAAAGCATCATATTCTTTTTAATACAGGGGTAGGGATTCCAGATGTTGTTGCACTCCAACTCCACCCATCCGTATTGATGGGAGTACAATCATAGAATCATAGAACTGTGGAGTTGGAAAGGACCCTGAGGGTCATCTAGCCCAGTTCCCTGCAATGTAGGAATCTCAACTAAAGCATTAATGACAGGTGACCATCCAACCTCTGCTTAAAAATCTCCAAGGAAGGAGATATCTGGTTTTCAGCATCATGATATATCACCCGCTGAACATCACAATATGCTGGTCCATAACAATGTCTGAAAAAAGGTTGGAGCTGTGTAGAGGCATTGACTGGCTTTATGGTTTTTCCTGCGTTGTGATTTTTGCTGGTGCCTGCTCTTGTGATTCTTGTGCTCTTGTGACCCCCTGCATGTTTCATCAAGTGGTGAGGCACAGCTGCTCAGCTGGGGCAAACACAAGTGCATCAATCAAGAGTGGGAAGGATAAAAGGGAAGCAAGGCAGAGGCTCTGTATCTGCTCAGCTTTCTTCATTGATGGACCTTGGTTTGGCTGCTTCGGGAACCCAAGATGTTCTGCAGAGGTGGGAACCTGACCTTGCATATTGACTTTGGACTTTCCTTGTTGTACTGGAGCCAGACTGGTATTTGATCATTTGGACTATCTGACTACTCTCTAGTGTTGTCCTTGGGACTGTGTGCACTATCAGGACTTACCTCCAGATATGCCAGGGTCCAGGACATTTTTCAAGGAAGCAGAGACCATGGTCCAAGAAGCCAAACCATAACCCTTTCTGATGACATCACTTGCTCAGCCAACTGTTTACTTCCCATATTTTCCTCTAATATATGATTTTAATATGGCAAAAGAAAAAGTAATGCACTGATATATTAGACATGTAACTGAGGGAATTCACTAATTTGAAGAGTTTCTCAAGTGAGAATAATAGACCTTCTATTTCTTCTAATATGTTGCTAATAAAGCCTAATAATTCACACAGTTAGGATGCTACATAGCAAATAGTAACAGTTGTTGTTCAGTATTACTACATCTATATAATACTGAGTTTGAAGCTTTTGTAAAGGAAGTTGAGCTGCCATTTTGGTTTGTTTCCAAAATGGAAGCTACAGGTGTTATTACAGCTAGAAACAAAATGAATTAGTAGTACCTTCTTTTTGAGGTAGAAAAACTATTAATAACTGAAAATGGTATTTCAGAAATGCTGTTTGTTTATGAAAAGTTATGGGTGATTAAACTACACTCTTGCTGAGAGTAAATGGATTTTATGCTTCAGCAATTAATGTAAAGTAATTGAATTTGACAAGCACTAATGTGGACTTCAAAACCAACCCAAATTCAGTGTTTCCTTAATAATTTCAGTGGTTGCTTTGTTATAATGATATCCCTATTATTAGTGGTGTTAATCTTTTCAGATGACTAAATTTTAAGTCTGCACCGCGCAGTTTACATCATACACATGACATTATTTGGTATGCATACATACGTGTATTAACCATCTAAGTAATTGTTGTGCCTTAATCAGCTGAAATATGTATTTACTATCATTACAGACCAGTTCAATCTCTGAGCAGTGTGGGATTCCTGCACTCCAGGTGCTTACCCAGGGCCTGTGTTTCCTTTGGAAATGAGGCACAATGGAGACTGTGGTGTCTTCATTATATATGATTTATTTATGCAGATATACAACTATGATGGCGGGTTCAAAGCATCACACTCAAGAGGGTCCTGTCTCTCCCATTGCCACAGTCTCCTATTCAAACAGGCAACACTGTGCTCAGCCCCCACTCCAACTTGCTGCATCTAACAGACTGGCACTCCCTCCCAGCACACCACAGCCAACTGAAATTCCAAAACTGTGGAATTGTCTTCAGACTAACTATCTCATAGCTCCAGCAGAAAGTCTGTCTTGCTGATGGCCTATCTTCCTGTCTTTGTTCTCTGCTGATGGCCCATCTCTCAAGTGATCTCCTCTGCACAGGAAGCTGAGCCCAGCTGTTAAGAGTCTGACTTCAGTTTAACTCTCTTAAGCGTTTATTATATTTTTACACTTACCAAATCCAGAAATTATGGGTGCCTTGCACCCACAAACTCATAACACTGTTTTTGTGAATGACTATAGTTGAAATAGTTTCTTTGCATCATTGCCGACTACAGCTTGTCCTCACCCCACTCACACCCCCATATACACTTAGGATTAAAGAACATGAATTCAACATGGATGACATCCTTTCAGGAGAGTGTGGAACCACTAAGTGCAATTGCCTCTTCAATGCCTTTATGGTACCTTTTTTGGACCCCAACTTTGGATCATTTTCTTTCTCCCCCCATACCTACCAGTCCTGGGCAAGCAAGTAAAAAAAGCTGCAATATACCCTGCTTTTTGAACATGGGAGACAAGATGCCAGGCTGCATACTTTCTATGGCAGGCATGTCCAAAGGCCGTTTTGGGGGGCTAATCTAACCTGCCGGTCGGTTTAATCCTGGGGTAAAATCCAAAAAAATTCCTGGGGTAAAATCCCAAAAAACCCTCAACAACTTCAATACTAAAAAAAAGGTTGGCCCTTTGGTCAGCCCTCATGGCCCTTCATCAAATCTGGCCCTCTATGAAAAAAGTTTGGACACCGCTGTTCTATGGCCTCTTGATTCATTGAAATCTAGTAATTCTTCTCCCAGGGTCTTCCTTGCCTTCCGTTCAACACCATTCCAATACTTCAGTTTGCGCACTTGAAGGTTCTGATAGGCTTTGGGGGCATGGCAGTTGACAGCAGGCTCAGACCTATTACAAAAGGTAGAAGAGAGAGTGAAAAATAAATCCAGTTGAACAGTTACAGATGGATCAGCAGATCAGCAGTGACAAGGTGAACTGAATGGTGATGTCATAATCTTGTCAGCTGACGGAGTTATCAGTTTTTGCATTTAGACAAAATCTAAAGTACATTCTCTTAAACGACAGCAGTTACAATAATAATCTTTGCTCCTTTGTCTATTGAATATGTAGCAGAATACTGTTATTAGACTGATGCAGAAAGAGTGGGAGAAAGCCCCATTTTCTGGCCTGCTAAGAGCTCTCCTTTAAGTGAAGTCATGTCACCAAAGTTTAAAATTATTTGCCTTGGAAACTTGATTATTCATAGTGCTTGGTTATTCATAGTGCTACAGTTTAAAATGTGGCCTCAATCTAGAAACGATTTCTTGTTTCTACTCACTGCTGCAGCAGGCGCTGTGGCAAGGGGGGGGGGGGAGAGGCACAGACTCTAATCTTCCTCCTGTAGCACCTATTGCAAATGGGAAGTACGAGAACCTTTCAAAGGTGAGGTGGATAATCCTGGGAGGCCAACAATTAGAAGGAAATTTTTTTTCTGGGTTTCTGGTCATGTCACAAGTCAATGGTGGTTGCTGCTCTTTGTGGGCAACAAGGAGGTTCAGGCAGGGGAAAGCCATTATTTATGATCTGAAAATCCTGGCAGTGTTCCCCAGTGGGGAGCTCACTGCATCCCGCTGTGCCACGCAAGCCCATGTCTGCTAACTTGAAAGCCAGGTGTGATCTGGGAGTGTGTCCCTGCCATGGACGAACCTCCATCTCTGGCATGATTTGTGGCTGGTTCTTCCATAATTTGGAAAATTGGCATTAATCAAGAGGTGCTCCTGGACCAACATATGCTGATTGCAGGCAATCAGTCAGCTGCGGAAAAGACTGGGCTTGGTTCTTTGAAGGTATATGAATGTTTTCTTTGAAGCTTGAGAACCCTTACAACAGCCGGGAAAGGAAAGGGGAGGACAAGGTGTTTTCTTATGGTTTTCAAATGATCTGCTTTCTTCTTGTCCTCCCCTGCAAAATGAAAGAGACGTGTGTAGCCACTGTTATGTTATTATGTTTGTTACTTGAGAAAAGAGGGGGCAGCTTTTAATTTATGCTCAACAAGGAATTTAACAGGGTTTTACTATGCCCCCCCCAATTGAGGCTGAATGGACTATTTAAAATTATTCCTGAACTGGACGAGGAGTGCTGATGGAGTAATGCGGGGGGGGGGGGAGAGAATAAACTGCGGCTGAACAGATGTGGTAAAGAGGCTGAATTTGAGAAAAGATCTTGCTTTCAACTGTGTGCCGAGGAAGAACTCCAGAGTGGGATTTTAGTGGTGGAGGTTGGATATGCACTCAGTGAGTTATTTGAGCTTGTATGCTAGTCTGTAAACAGTGGAAGAAATGGAATGCAACCTTGTACCATCCAGATAAACACTGCAAAGAACCGAACAATGGAAGATAGTAATTAACTCTCCCAACACACCAGTCCGGAACAACAATGTATATGAAGGACTACACACATTAAATAGAATATTATTTAAAGATGTAATGGAGGTGCTGTTTGTAAGATGAAAAAAGCGGCCAGCTGGAAGAATGGTTAAACGGCAAGTAAAGGATATCAAGTGGACTCTAAATAAGAAATTGTGTGACTGTGCAAGGAAATGGTGGTGATCATATGTTTGGAACAGAAACCGGAAACCTGATTTTAAGAAATTGTATTAAATTAAATTTATTTGGTTTGATTTGTAATAATTTGGAAAAATAATAAAAATAATTTGAGTTGGGTGAAAAAAGGAAATATTTTTTCTAAGTGCTCTCTCTTGCTAGTAATGGTCAATCCCATCCACGTTGGGCTTGGGGAATATGCTTATCTTGAATCCTCTTGATACTCCTGGAAGGTGTTTTTTAAAGAGCTCCCAAGAACTTCATTAGTAGATAATAAGTCCTAGAACATGGTTTTATCAATCCTGTTAATTTCCTCAAATGTCAGACTCATTCTTCTAAAAGCTGCCTTCATAGTTCTAAATGTCACATACTGTCTTCAAAATGTTTATTCTCACTGATTTCTTCCTTTTCTGTTGTCTCATGTGGCTTAGCCGTTTCAACTTTGCAACATTGGGATAAAGGCTGTCTACCATTGGGATGACCTGGTAGGTTCTGCTACTATATGCAGCAAAGAAAAGAAGTGAAACAGTTGGGCATAGGTGCATGCTATTATAGAGTGAGGCACAATATTTAGAATTGTATCCAACATCCAATGTACTTAGAGTAGAGCAGCTGAAATCAGTGGACATGAAAAACTTATATGCATTGATTTAATTGGGTGTATTCTGAATAGAACTTAGTTAGAGGCCACTAATCAGCATATAAGTGAGAGACTGGCTCAAGATACACTGAACCAGGCTTTGCATCTCTTTCTTTCAAAAAAAGCTGGCACATAGGAAAAGCTGATTGTGCACTGATATCTGCTTGTTAGAAGTCATGTGGCTAACTTTCATGCAAGTATTCAGATGCACCTAAAATATCTCTTTGGACTGTGATTACCTGCCCTCCCACCCCAAAACCTGCCCTCCTAGCAGCACACTGAATGTTGCTCATTATGAAATGGTTTTAAAGGCACTTGAACCTAAGCACAATAATGCAATTTAATTGTGACAGTAGCTGAATGAATTAGAGTAGCGCACATTTTGTTAGAAAGGCTGTTATTTAAACATCAGCTCTAAATATGCAATTCCATATAAAACCATAAGTAAATAATTCAGTTATCTTAATCTCTAATTTTAATGACCCTTTCAGTTCCCTGACTCTTATTAGAATAAACAGAAATTAATAATAATGAACAAGTGTTTTGAGCTGTTCTAGTTTATTATTATTATTTTGCTGTGAAATTCTATACTCTCAGCACTCTCTTCTGCTCTCAGATATGTATGCACCACTTCCAAAGAGCTTAATGATTACTGTTCTGGAGCAGCTGGGGGAAATTTGAAGCCACACTCTCAAATTCTGTTTTAATGGAAGTCTAATGATTTATGTGAAATAGCACCAAGAGAATAGATTCTAGTAGCAACAATGCCTAAAGCCTATTTTTAAATGAACTTGGTTTTGCTTTCATTAATATTTGTGTCCGAACATTTGGACTTCGGGAAGCTTTGGTATTTTGGAAATAGAAACCTAATATGGAACATAATTCCTGTATATTGGAGTTCTTGTTGCTATGTAACAAAAAAAAAATCTAGTCAGTATTTTGGGAAAGTGCGTTGGGAATGGAGGGTTTGTTGAGTGCACAATATTTTGGAAACTCATTATTAGTTTATTTCCTTCTAAACAAAAGGTCTCAAGGCAAAACAAACAATTAAAAATTATCAAAGCAACAAATGCATAAAGCTTTGTTCACATATCAGTATCAAATGATTGCGTACTGTGTGAATGAGCCACTGCAGATTAAAGAAAGAAAAATCATACGCCCTTGCCAACTTTGCAGTTCTATGTTTCTAAGTAATACAATGCAACAACACTTGGAATACTGTGTACAGTTTTGGTCACCTCATTTAAAAAAGGATTTTATACAGCTGGAAGAGGTTCAGAAAAGGGCAACCAAAATGATCAAGTGGATGGAGCAAATGAGGAAGGTTAAAATATTTATTATTATATTTAGTGTTCCTTGGTTTAAAGAAAAGGCATGTAATGTAATGATAAAGGTGTATAAAACTATTCATGTTGTGGAGAAAGTGGATAGTGATCTCCCCTCACCCCTCATGTTACTAGAACTTGAGACATCCAATGAAACTAACCATTAGAAGTTTCAGGACAGATAAAAGGAAGTAGTGCTTCAGACAGCATATAGTTAAACTATAAAATTCACTCTCACCAGAAACAGCGATGGCCACCAACTTGGGTGGCTTTGAAAGAGAATTAGACCAATGCATGAAGGACAAGTCTATCCATGGCTAAGAGCTACAAAACAATGGCTATGTTCTTTTTTTAAAAAAAAATATATTTTATTAAGGATTTTCTTGGAGGCAGTATGCCTCTGAATGCCAGCCGTTGGGAGTCACAGGTGGGGAGAACACTGTGCAAACAGGATGCTGGGACTAGATGGGCCTTTGGCCTGATTCCACAGGGTCTGCTTACGGTCTTTTTGTTGGAGGTTAGTTCGCACACTCAAGTGAATACATGTATGTGTGAAATAGCATCCCTGATTCACACCCATCTCTGATTAAAATCAAAGCTAGATAAGACTTTATTCCCTACTTTAAAGGGGTGTATCTGTAAAAACTGCTGTTGGGGCACAAATTCCCACTCCCACTGCGAGACCATTTCCATGTGAGGATTACACACAAAAGATGACCTTTTGCCTGTGAGATATAGTCTTTGAAATCATTCCCTATGAAAATGGATGAAGATAGTTGCTTTTCTCAATTTTCCATAGGAGCTGCATTCAAAGGCTGCAGCTGGGGGGGAAATAAGCAAATCTGGATTAGTTCAGAAGTATGTTATTTCCTGATTCTTTGGGAATTATTCTTCAGTTTATTTCTCACCCAGTCTGATGTCAGCCAAGGGGGCAGCTAAGAAGTTACAGTAGCCCTCTTTAGGTATTCTGATTCTGCGTCCTACAAATATGCAAGGCATTCACCACCACTCTTATCCCCCTTCATAAGTAGTAAGGCAAACTTATGAAGCAGAGGTCCAGTGTCTCTGCAGCTTACTGGGAGGAAGAGGGGTAGGTTGGCATTGGTAGAGTCAATTTGGTGCTCACAATGGTGTGTTTATACAGCATCAATCTTGCTATTGCCTCCCCACTCCCATTTCTATTAAGCTACAGTGTTTCCAGTGATGGCATGTCAGGTAATCACTGCTTCCCTGCCCTGCTGACTGCTACTGGTGACAGGTGTGTTGACAGAGCCAGATCACGTGTCCCCATAGTCCCTTCCTCATGGGTTTGCTATACACAGAAACAGAATGCCCTAAGAGGGCTAGTGCTGGTCTAAGAGGGCTAGTGCTGTTATTACTTTGTTAGTTTAATTTGGCATAAGAATTTAGCTCTTTGGGAAGGCTGTTCATATACATGATTTACATATAACATTAGTATGTACTAATAGATGTACTCGTAGGGGCTGACAATGGTGGCTTGGGGAAGACTCCATTCTGCTGTTCTTGCTTAGAAGCAAGTCCTTACTTGAGGACTTGTTTTGTTTTGTTTACTTTGATTCACAGCAGTGAATACTTGTAATAAGAAGAACTAACCCTGCAATCTCTTTGAGGAATGCTGACTTAAATGCTATCCAAGAGTGTATTTTGCCTATTAGCGGTGCAGGATTTGATATTAAGGTATTCATTAGAGACAAGTACCCAAAACACATCTACCCGGAAGCAAAGCAATATGGGACAGTCAGGTTTCCACCCTAAGTGATAAGTGCAAAGGGAAGCATATATCACAAAGCAAGTCAAGTAGAAGTGGTACAGAAATGTAGTAGATAATAACACACATTCATTTACTAATCATTTGGTATTATGAAAGACTACTCTCTATATTAACTCTTGTATGAATAATGCAGCAGCAGTTCAGAAATGCTCTATGTTTGAATTAGGGGGTCATTTTAAGAGGCTTTTATAACAGTTGTTTATTACCTGCACATGCTTCAATTGGGTCTCTAGAGGGTCTGTGGCCACAGCTTCCCATTGTTTGTGGATAGAAAAGTGTATTGGCAAAAGCTTTTCCCCCTTTTGTAGACTAATCACTAACTTCCAGTTTTTCTGACAGAAATCCTTCTTTTGAATAAAGCAGTCTTGCAACAGAACTCTCAATATGAGCTTCTTTGGGAGGAAAGGTGGGATATAAATGTAATTAATAATATAGCTTCAGTGTAATTCTGTAGGAATGTCATCTTGTAGGATGACATTAGTTCACATTCATGACCTATTAGCAGTTAAAACAGAAAACATGTAATCAGAGGAAAAGACAATCAAATGTAATCATGTATAACAACAACAACAACAAAATAATTTGATGTAGCTGAATGGAGCGCATGTTCAGGAAAACTTAGTACTGTATTGTCTCCTAAGAAACTAAATGAAAGCAGTCTTGTCACATACTCCTGTGATCTCATTAAGTATCATTGTTCCAGATTGCTATATTGTTCACCTTTTGAGCATGTAAAGTTGAGATAAAATGGCTTGTCATATTGCTTTTTCTAGGAAATATTAAAATATGAGATGTTAGTATTCATGCAGTAGCATTCATTATACACTTAAAGCACTTAAAGAATAAAAATGTTCAAGTGGTACTTCTTATAAAGGTAAAGGTAAAGGGACCCCTGACCATTAGGTCCAGTTGAGACTGACTCTGGGGTTGCGGCGCTCATCTCGCTTTATTGACCGAGGGAGACGGCATTTGTCTGCAGACAGCTTCCAGGTCATGTGACCAGCATGACTAAGCCGCTTCTGGTGAACCAGAGCAGCACACTGAAACACCGTTTACCTTCCCACCTATTTACTTGCATTTTTACGTGCTTTCGAACTGCTAGGTTGGCAGGAGCAGGGACTGAGCGACGGGAGCTCACCTTGTTGCAGGGATTCGAACCGCCGACCTTCTGATCGGCAAGTCCTATCCTCTGTGGTTTAACCCACAGTGCCACCCGCGTCCCTGGTACTTCTTATAGTGGGCATCAAATATTGAAGTGTTACTGAGGAAGGTCGCTCTCCAGTGATGTAAAATGTATGGGATGGGAGAGCAAGGGGGAAAGGCCAAAATGATGCTTTAAGTTCTTAAAATATTGCCCTAGTTGTGTCAAATTACTAATGTTTCCTGGTGCTATTTTTTTCCAGGGTCTTTTCCTGCTCTCATTCTAACAGCATATTATCTTGTCTGAAATTCATTACGTCTACTGAAATCTGTGGGTGGGAGAAGAAAAGTGCAAGCCATTCTTACAACAACATTGCTAGTCTTTCTTCCTTAGATACCCATTCTGTCTTCAGAGTTGTTATCTAGCACATAGCCGAAACTCAGTTTTGAATCCAAAACCAAAAATTTATTACATATATAAATACTTTCCCTTCCTCTCCAAAATAGAAGAGTCTATAAGAGCAACGCCCAAATAAAACAACAAATATAAAATGGCTTCTTGGCTGCATTTGGCTGAACTACACTCAACCTCCGTTTTAGGCATGACAAATATGCACGCAAACCTGGAAGTGACCCATAAATGTCATAAAAGTTGTCACTTAAAGGGTGGAACGGGGGCAGGATGGGGTGTTTCAGTTGCCTACTATTTCACACGTGTGTGGTGACTCAAAACTGTACCCAGTGCCATTAGTGCCAATGAGTCTTACTGTCAGTGAGTCCTTTGCTAAGGATCAATCAGGAACTCACTCTGAGTTCCCATTTGTTCCTTTGGCACCATGTCCTTACCTGCCACATGTTTGACATCACGTATGATGTCAGGTGTGGGTGGTTTGGGGAACACTGTCATGCCTAATTACACCCATGGACAAGAGATTCCCAACCCTTAATCTAAGTTGTTCAAAGAGCGCCCCCCCCCCATAAGTGCTCTCTTTATTTTGAAATCCCAGTATTGTTTTGGTCAGCCATAAATATATTCACCAACCAGCTCTTGATTGTTGCAATGTTCACAGTGTTAACCCTTTTGCTTAGTCAAGATGTGGAAGGGATCAATTCTATACACAAGCAGCTAGTGTAAAAGAAGCTGGTGTAAATTAAGTCAGCTTAAAGTTACACCAGATCCAAAGCCCATGAAGCAGGGGAGCTGTCACTGACTGATGCAGCCTTGGCCTGGCAGATGGAAAACAAGCCTTTAAAATGTTTGAGCTACACCAGCCTTTTTGCCAGCTTAATGTACTGGATTGCCAGACTGAGATGAGGAGTTTATGATCCAGCTGAAGCCCCCCACCCCCAGTCCTGCCGCTTCCTTGTCCCCCCCCCAAACACCCCCTTTTCATGGCTTACACCTGTTCAAGATCCACTGGGCTCAAGTCACCCAGCTGGGTCCTAACTGAGCTGAGATGCGGGAGATAATGCTGAATTGAGGGTGAGAGATGTAATCCCAGTTTAGCCCAGCTGCACCAAGAACCTTCCAGCTCAGCTGCAGATCACCCCCAGCAGATCCTGCTATAGGATTTCTACATTATTGTATCAAATCATGCTTTTTATAGTTGAATGTTCTAGAACTCTGTTGTTCAACCTTGGATCCCATGATGCTGTTGAACTACAACTTTTGTAATCCCTGGCCATTTCTGGAATATACCCTAAAGCCTGACTTGGGATAAGACACCTCCTGTATACCTACACTGATAATATACATGGTATAATCCTGTTGAGTTCAGTTTCCCAATATAGGATTACAAATCCTGAATAATTAAAAAAGGATAGAGATTTAAATCCCCTCCCCTTAACATAAAATTGTCCTATGAAAGCTTTTATTTATAGTCAGTCTGTTTTTTTAAAAATTACCTTTGGAATTTTAAATTTAAAACTGTTCTAAACAGTTGGAATCCATTTTCTTGTTTATCTTTTGGAGATGTGATAAGTAGGTGTTCAGGTTTTTTCTTTTTTCCAAAGCATTAATGAAAGAAAGTTGAATACGGCAGATAATTATTTCTGTAAGTGGGAGGGGAAGAGATCTGAGCAGGAATGCTTCAAGCATTTTCAGCCTATTGTCCTCCATGATTGACTTGCTTCCCCAATGGAGCTATAGACTGGCAGTTTCCTTTATCTTCCCTGTAATAGTTGCTAAACGGCTTTATTGTGTTTGCCTCTACTGCAGGTACTAAAAGTAAATGAAGATATCTGCTTAAATTGAAGTGATACAATTATGTTATAGATACTTGTTGAGATACCATGTTTTATAGAAACATCACGATGCTGCTGGAAATGGCTCGCCACTTTAATTACACTTAGTTGGAACCTAGTATCTCCTAATATGCTTATTTTTTCCTTTGTCTTTGTAAAATGGGTGATGCCACTCACTTGCTCCTAATAATATCTGGAAGATTTTAGCATGCAGTCATGCTACTCTGATTTATGTTGACTGGGATATCATTTTCCCATTTAGAGTCAAGTATTTTAGTTTCACTAGGCATTTTGGTTTTCAGTGAGTAAGCTTATATGCATTTTCCTATTTCTCTGTTCCTGGCTCATGGAGTAGTGAAATCATTGCATCTCATACAACAGAGTAAGAAAAGAGTTAAGTGAGATGCTAATTGTGGACTTTAATGTCTTTTTTGCATCCCTGAGCATGTTTACTCAGAAGTGTCAAAATAAAAAAATTCCTTCCAGTAGCACCTATATAGAAGGATCTGGCAACTTCTGTTTCAGTGTATCTGAAGAAGTGTGCATGCACACGATAGCTCATACAAAGAACTAACTTAGTTGGTCTTTAAGGTGCTACTGGAAGGATTTTTTTTATTTTGACTATGGCAGACCAACACGGCTACCTATCTGTACTCAGAAGTGTGTCTCTTTGACTTTAGTGGAACCTATTCCTTAGTCAGTGTGCCTAGGATTGCAACAATGGAATGACCTGGTGAATTTCCTGTGAGGAAACTATTGTTCACATTCTCAACTTCTGCTTTCAAGGAATACCAATCGTTTATGAAATCTTGTAAGGTTTGCATCCAAGGAATTCCTAAATGAATAACATTTCTCTATATAGAATACAGTGGTACCTCGGGTTAAGTACTTAATTCGTTCCGGAGGTCTGTTCTTAACCTAAAACTGTTCTTAACCTGAAGTACCACTTTAGCTAATGGGGCCTCCTGCTGCCGCCACGCTGCCAGAGCACAATTTCTGTTCTCATCCTGAAGCAAAGTTCTTAACCCCAGGTACTGTTTCTGGGTTAGCGGAGTCTGTAACCTGAAGCGTATGTAACCTGAAGCATATGTGACACGAGGTACCACTGTATATGTAGTTTGTTATATGTAAAGTTCATATAAGTGTGTAGCTTTATGCAGGATAGGTATTGGCATGTGGTATATTTAGGCAACTCTGGGTGCCCTCAGATCCACCACTAATGCCTGCTCTGGGCTCCCCTTTTTAAAAAATCTGGCTCACTGTTCTGAGCAGTGCTATGTCAGTGCAAATTACTGTTTGCGACATTTGCAACCAGAGACAAAGTGCTACTACCTGCCACTTCCAGGTAAGCTTATCAGGACTCACTTGACAGAATAGAAGCTCACCAGTGGGCATTTTGCTCAGGGCCCCTTCCAAGGCATAAGCCACCCCGATTTTATTATGTACACATATGCTGGGAAGCAGCCACTGTCTATGTGCAAAATTGATGTAGAATGGTTTGCATGTGAGTTGACTTCTGCTGGTACTGTTGCTTCCATGTGCACCATGTTTAAGAATTAAAATGAAGTAAAAGGTAGCTCTCAGGCTACCTCATTAATCTGTAAGTTGCACTATGAGGAAGTGTGGACTAAAATTTGTACTCCTTCATTCCATTTCACAGTGTGGCACAGAACAGTAGTAGCCAACATGTTGCTCTCCAGATATTGTTGGATTCCAACTCCAGCCAGCATGACCAATGGTCAGGGTTGGTGGGAGTTGTAGTCCATCAACATCTGGACAGTACCACATAGGGTACCGCAGTCCAGGAGGGGTAAATCAGAACATTTTGCTCCCAAATACGGAGTGGACAAATTTCTCCCTACTCCTAGTTGTAGCCTTAGTCATTTAACAAACATAGAACTTTAAAAAACCCCTCTGTCGTTTGAATGTTATAATGGTGTTTGTTCATGAGATGGCAGTTTTTTTAGAATACATTTTAAATACTGATTGTGATAAAAAATATCTTAGTAGATACGGGTAAGTAGTTCTTAAAACTAGGCCTTTAGTTCCAGGCTCTAAAGTAACTTAATGGGTATGTGTTTGGACACTTAATAATTTTAATTAGCAAGTCAGAAGAGGATTTCTGCCTTCTGGTATTTGGTTGGATTTAGTTGCAATTTATTTAAGCCAAACTGTGCGGTTCTCCCCCTCTACCCTGCTGTTTTAATGCTTTCCTGTTTCTGTTTGATTTTGGGGGGATGTGATTCTTTTTTTTATGTGCTCTGGAACATCTGATAAAAATAAAAAAGGGGGGCAAGACTACACCCTTGTTTTGCACCTTTCGTATTAAGGATGTTAGAAGAGAGGTGACCTTTGGCATTGTGTTTGATTTGACAGATGTTAAAGGAATATAAATTCTGTGTTAAGATCAGCAAGCATTGATTGATTCCTAACACTGCAAGCTTCTTCCACACGAGAGTATATATGAAGGAGGAAGAATCTTTAGACACCCCTTCAGTAATCTTACTACAACACATGATGAGTGAAAGTTACCTATATTTTTATATGTTTAGCTTCATAAAGCAGATTGAATTTGTGTGTGTGTTTCTGTGGTGCAGTGTGTAGGACAGCTGGACTCCAAATTTTGGACTACAGCACTAATGGACCAGTGAAATAAATTTAGGCTGCTTTGATGGGTCTCTTTTGTCATGGCAATTGTCCCAGCAGCTTATTATAGTCAATAAGCTGAGAATTATCAGCTTGTGATCACCATTATATGTCAACCTTGTTCAACTGTCATAAAAATAATCGGCCCTGGCACTAGTAGTATTAATAAGCTTTTGATCTTAGCGCCAGTAAGTATTTAATATTTGGAATAGTGGTCAGAAACACACACACAATAGATTAATATCTCTCAGAAATATTACAGATCCCTTTGTTACGTGTATTTTATGCACAGTATATTGAATTTAAATTCTGGAGCAAGCCCAGAGTATAAATTCAGTTATTCAGGTTGATTGCCGCTTACGTGTATTTTACTTAAATGATTTCCACGTTGCATTGATTGTGACTAAATTAATAAATAAACAGAGTGGGGGTGGTAGGCTCCTGCGAGAGCTTGTGATATTATTTATAAAATTTTTATATCGCTCTTTATCTGTAGATCCCAGGGCAGTTTACAACATAAAACACAAAATGCATAACGTAATAATAATAAAAATATCTCCCCCCCTTAAAAAAAAACCATTTAAAAGGTCATAGATTGTTTAATCAGCCAAAGATCTGGTTGAGAGGAATATTTTCACCTGGTGCCTAAAGAAATGTAATGAAGACACTAGGCGAGCTTTCCTGCGGAGAGCATTCCACAAACAGGGAGCCACGGCAGAAAAGGCCCGTTTTCATGTAGCTACCCTCTTGTGGAGGAGCACACAAAGAAGCATCTCAGATGATGATTGCAGGGTCCAGGTCGGTTCATATGGGAGAAGTGGCCCTTGAAGTATTGTCCTTCGCAGAAACAGCATTTTATGGCCTACACCTTGATTGCAGGGCTCTGGGACGGTTGTACAAGGCCTGATTCTTTTCGGTCGCCTGTTCTGATTTTAATTCACTTTCTCAAAATCCAGCAATATATCTGGAAAGTTCATCTGAAAGTGCAGTCCTCTTATAAAGGGCATATTCTGTGGTGTTTTATCTGTCAAGAAAGAGATGGTGTAAACAGGAGCACTGAAGTTGTAATGTATTGGAAATATTTATCATTCATTTTAAAATACGTGTAGCACTATCACCATTATATAATTATTATAAATGGCCTACTCTACACACTATGGCGCTCATCTGTGACTTTTCTCCAGAGGGTGGTAACAAGGAAGAGGGCTTTTCTCGCTGTGGAATGTTTTTTGCAATAATGTCTACCTGGCTCCGACCCTAACATCCTTACGAAGACAAGTCAAGACATACCCTTTATCCCAGGCTTTTGAGGGATTATGATCATACTTATTCCTGTATGCACGTTTGTTGGGTTTATTTATTTATTTATTTATTTATTTATTTATTAAAACACACATATGTGTATGCAAGTTTCCTAGAGTTCTTTGGTACTAGGCAACTAATAAATTGTTGTTATTATTATTGGAGATATTTATATGTGTTTGGAGAGGCAGTATGGAGGTATCCCAATTGATTTAATAGGATGCTGCTGAGCTCAGGGTACTTCCTGATTACTTCACAGTTAACTCTGGTTGTCACCACTATAGGACAATTATGATGATGTGACCAAATACAAATATTTATATGCCTCTTGGGGGCAAGGTGGATTGACCCAGTTTTAATGTACGTTAACTAAAATAAGTATTATTGAATGTATTGCAATAGCTCAGTCAGTAGAGCTTGAGACTCTTCATTTCAGGGTCATGGGTTCAAGCCCAACGTTGAGCAAAAGATTCTTGCGTTGCAGGGATTTGGGCTAGATGGCCTGTGTCCCTTCCATCTCCACAATTCCATGATTCTATGATTCTATTATAAACACAAATCAAGCTTTAAACAAACAAACAAATAGCTACAGTGTGCAGGCAGAAGAAACCAATGCAAAAAGATTGACCACATAGGTGATGGCAAAGTTGTACATGTTTGGTGCAAGTGTTTGGTTATATTGTTGTGCCCCTTTTTTGAACTTGGGCTGCTGCAAAATTCTACTCCAAGCAGTATGTAGGGCACAGTTTGATGATTCCACCTGAAAAGATTAGTAAGTGCAGTTCTTGATGTCTTCTTGCTAGAATGTCCAGTGCATTTCCAGTGCATTCCAGTCTCCCCCCTGGATGAGTCATCTGGTCATGCTGTTTTGTAGGTATAGTGTCTGGCACTATAAAAAAAAAGAACCAATGGCTCCGCATGACCAATAATGAATCACATCTGCTTGAGAACATCGAAAGTCTATATATGTAGTATTAAAGCCAATTGTGTTTTCTCTTACCTAGGTTTTCCTAGTTGACTTCAAACCATTGTTTCAAAATGAGGAAACCCTTCACATCAATGCCAATGTGATGCAACCCAGTGGCATGTTGAGGACAGCTTAAAACATGTTTCCTAGGAACAATTATAATTGTATTCAGTGTGCAGGGAATACAGTTAGCACTGGTTGTAGGGCTGGTCATGTAATGCCAGGCTCTGTGTTGACATTATGCATGGCCCAATCCAGTCATACTGGTTTATTGACAGCAGGGCCCACGATCCTTTTTGGGCCTATGGCCACAATTGCAAATTGTAGAAACTGTTGTGGGTGCCTAATTAGATAAGGGGAGACACCAGAAAAGGTCCTTCAGGCACAAGTGCACCTGTGTGGTATCATGATCCCTAACCTACAGGAAATCTGAACTGTTGGTTGACTAAGATTTGATTTGAATTTAGCTGTTTCTCTTGATTTTTTTTCCAACTAGAAAAAAAATACATGCATATTTATATATATATCTGTATTGTGTATCTCCTTTGGGTGTTTATTTTAAAACTTGCTTTTAGTTGTTTTTATTGTATGTTTCTAAATCACTTTAAAACTTATGTAAAAGGCAATTTGTATAATAATAATGATGATGATGATGATGATGTGTGGAATTCATGCTCTACCCTTTCTTAATCCCAGTAGCCATAAACAGTATAAGAAAGTTCCTCAGCTAAAATTTTAAGCTTACTTAGAAGTAAGTCCCAGGGAACTAAATGTGATTATTTATGAGTAGATGTTCATAGTGTTGCACTGTGGAGCCAAATCAATTATTGGATGTTGTGATAATTTTGACTATATATACATAGAACTAATTTTGACTGTCAGTGAAGTATAAAGAAAATTAGTGACATACTGCAGTAATGTACTTCTCATATCCCTAAGTGGTGAAGAGTCCACTTTGGGAAAATATGGAGTGTGTAAGAGTTGATTTTGCATGGAATTAATGCAGTGAACAGAATCCAAGTCTGCCTGAACAGACTTCTTCTCACACAATGTGATCATCCCTATGAAGTATCCTCCAAACCTCTGGGGCAGATTTTGAGATATATATGGAGCTGCAAGGAGAGGAAAGAATGAAGAAGTCTCATTACCTAAGTTGAAGTTATTTCTGATCTCACATGAATGGAGTGTGATGACAAACAATGGCGTGTGGTGAAGCAGGAGGTAACTAATGAAGTTTGTGAAGACAGGAAGAGAGTATGAAAAGGACAGGAATTCATTTGTGTGCTTTGGCATTATGTATGAACTTACTTGATGCCATGGGAAAAAACTCAGGGTGAGCCAACTTTAGCAAAGTTCACTACCAATTTATAGAAGGTAAAGAAGAAAGAAAATGTTAACAGTATTCTTGAGATTAGAAGAATAGCAGCTGGCTCCTGCCTTGTGCCCACATTCAGTATTAAAAAATAGCACCATTGTATATATACTAAAATTATTTATACCTCAGTTATATTCAGCAAGGCATTTTGATGCTAGCTGTACTTGGATGGTACGGACTTTTTGGCAAGTTCACTTTTAAAAGGCTGTGTTTATTACTGTAATTTTATTTATATTATGTTGTTTATGAATATTCTATATTAATCAAGTTTCTTGTCTTGAATCAATTAGAAGGTTTATTTTTATGGTGGAAAACACATATCTTAAATATATAAATAACAGAGAAAGAACCTATAACATATGCTCTAATGTTTTTATGCTTATATATTATGTCATTATACATAAACCATAAAATGTTGTCATAGGCCAGTCCAACAGAAATGTTCAAAGCAGTACATTCCTATGTGGGGCTGCCCTTGGGTCTAGTCTGGAAGCTTCAGCTAGTGCAGAATGCTATGGCCAGACTGGTGATTTTTTATTAGATTGTAACTTAGAAGAACATTATTACACATCAAATAAAATATCCCATCCTAACCCGGAAGATGGTGATTAAGCAATATCCTCCAACATAATATCCGCATAACATAATTTAGTTCTCACCCCAGACAACCATTTGCACGGAAAGCAAACCAAAGGGAGTCTTCTGATTTCCTTTTCACCCATATAACGTTTCACGCAGAGCTGTATCAATCAGTTGCAATAGTCTTTATTCTTTAAACCCTGTTCCTATTTTATTTTATTAGTCAGTTTTTCCACAAGTGCTATTTGCTATACTTTATTGCACCAATTTGTCAAAGAAGCACTCTCCAAATTATTTCAGTATCTCATCATTATTAGCCTGGCTGCTAGGAAGAAAAAGAACATATTAGAGGTTTTAACCATTAGTATTATCTCCCGTGAAAAGATTGAGTGGGATCAGCTCTGAATATTTGGGAGTGGGGCTGTCTGATAATTTCCCATTCTGAGCTCTAAGTGTGCATGACCCAAGGCCAAAGAAATAGGCATAGCCCTGTGTTGAGTTATGGCCTTCATCTGTGGGGTTCATATACTGATGGTGGTATCCTATGATTGGGTTTGAAATGCATCATATCCTGTGCTCTGTTGTGGTGCTATGGATGGGCCAATTGGTAATGTGGAGATAGCTATTTTATTTCTTTATTTCCATTAAAGTCAGTAGAAAGAAATTCCTACTGTGCAATGTTAACGGGGGTTGTGACCATGGATTGAAGAGGTATGGATATTTATGTAGTCATGTATTTATTTATTTCCCACCATTTTCCCTGATTGTACTCAAGCCAGCTTACAGATAAAAATAAGAACCACTAAAAACATAGAAAAATAATAATTAAACAATTAAACATTGATAGAATTAAAGCTATATACGTATATTAAATCAAAACTATATACGTACTGTATATAACATCTATTAAAACCATACCAACAATTACAATAAAAACAGCACAACACTAGCCCTTTCGTTAAAAGCAGGCTGTTCCCAAAAGCCCGCTGGAACAAGAAAATCTTCACATGCTAGTGGAAGGAAAGCAAGATGGGATCCAGTCAGGCTCCTCTAGGGAGGGAGTTCCAAAGTCTAGGAGCAGCCACCACTGTGAGGATGGCGGAACTGAGAGAAGGGCCTCCTCAGAATATCTCAAAACCCAGGCAGGCTGTATGAGGGAATGCAGTCTTTCATATAGCTTGGACCTAAGCTGTGTAGGGCTTTATAGGTCAAAACCAACACTTAGAAACATATTGGTAGCCACTGACACCAGTGACGCAAGGGAGTCACATCTTCCCTTATGCATATGGCACAAATATGCTCCTTCTTATGCCACCTACTTCCTGCACATGACTCCATCCCATTTTGGTAATTCTGCCAACATATCTGGGCAGTTCTGCAAGCTTAGTTTCATGCCAGCAGCATATACTGAGTTGTGTTGATGCACCAGATCCTATCCCCTCAACTGACAGATCTTGAGTATAGGATTGTCCAGGGCTGGCCCAAGATATTTTGGCACTTGAGTAGGGCTGCCATACATCCAGGATTTCCCAGACATTACTGGGATTTCAAAGGTGGAAGCAACGTCCGGGGGGATTTCTGGAAGGTGGCATTTTGTCCTGGATATTTGGCAAGTAAACTGAAAAATCACGTTGTTGTTTTTTGGCAAGCCCCAAATTGGCACCTTCCTGTCAGGGAAGAAGGGGTGAGTGAAGATCTACATCAGGGACAAGAGGGGAATAAAGATCAACATCAGGAATGAGGGAGGAATAAAGAGCTAATCTGGGAACACGGGTGGAAAGAGACCAGTAGCGTCTCCTTCCACTGTGGCATTATGGTGGTGGGGCTGCTAAAGAGGCAGCAGATCAGGCGATGTGCTCCTTGGAGTCTGGATCTGCTGCCACTGTGCATTCGGCTGCCTGAAGACTTCACCGAGTGACCTCACCTTGCCTCATGGGTGCGCCAACCTTGAGATTGCCTCCATAGTTGAGTAATTTTATGGACCTTTCATGGTGGCATCCAAGTCTATTCAGTTTAATTTCTTTTGTGGGGAGAGATTATTGATGGCTGGGTCCTGGAATTCATTCTGCTCAGAGGGGGAAAGCTAGGTACAGTTGGATGCACATCATTTTTTGCAAAATTGAAGTACTGTGTACCAAGGCTGCATAGAGAAGTAGCAAGGCTTATGAGCTTCATCCTCAGCTTTGACAAGAGGCTTTTATACAACTTGTCATTTCTTTTAGTTAAAATGAAAACTATAAATGTACAAAACATGCATAACAATATGTCAGATGCACAACATAGACATAATAGATAATAACCATAATTAGCAAAATGTCATTACCAATGGACACTGCCTACTTAATTTGCATTTATGTTGTTTTGGTAAAGATAACTCATTAGTCTGAAAACTTATCAGATCATGCTAGTAAGGCAAATGCTGTATGCTTATTAATACATGTATCATTGTTTCATGTTGTTTCATGTAGTTAATAAATTACTTTCATAGTTTTTCAAATGTTTCTTTCTACAGTATTGTGTACTCTTTGCATAAATGAAGAAATTGTGTTAACCTTTGAGGAAAATGTACCACATTTTATGAATCCATTATTTAAATATACATAGCTGCAGTGTAGGGACTTCTTCAGACTTCCGAAAAGGTGGAGTGGAACATTTGTCACTCTCAGCGCTATTCTGTGAACGTAAGGTGCTTGATGGAACTAGATAATGTGCTAATAGCGCTGACCGTTCCAGGACTAGCAGCTAAATGCACAAACTGTTACACAAATGGGATGGGGAAATGGCTTTTTCAAGGTGAGAAAACACACTTATAAGCACACTAATTGTTTTAAAACTCAGCACATATCCGAGACCTCTACAGAGGTTAAATGGTTATCTGATGCTGTAGAGAGGGTAACAGAAAAATTAAAATAAAATAAAGGGACACGATCTGCGCATTCATAACAGTGAAGATTGTATGAATATTCCCTAAACTTAATATTGTTGAACATTTCTACCATGATAGATCTGAGTCTAGCTGTGGCAGTGTGGGTAATCTGTTGGAGAGGGAGGGTCAGAACTATCATGTCAGCTGAAATGTTGAAGTCTTATTTTCTCTTCTCTTCTTATCAAGGTGGTAATCCTTTTAGAAACACCTTCCGATTTGTAGGGCATTTTGATAATGTTTTTGTTGGATTCCTTAGCATATATTTCCAGATAGGTTCATAGGAGTAAGTATAGTGGATTCAGATGAAACAACTAATAATGATTCAGTAATCTGAGACTAGTCCTAGACAATAAAATTCCAGGCATGTTGTGCAGCAACCTTAGTGGCTACAAGTGAAACATGTCAGGTACTCCTCTTTCTTTTGTTGTGTCAGTAACTCTACAGGCATCAGCATGCAAGGCAAGACTGGCAACCACCCCACTCCCTTCCAGCAACTATTTATGTATTGGTGATTTGTTTTCCAGTCTTCATTAAAATCAGTCCCAGAATGGGGTACCACATAAGGTTATGTAATGCATCATCTGAGGCCCTTCTTTGTGTGCCTCCTCCATGAGAGGTCCAGAGGGCGGAAACATGAGACTGGACCTTTTTCTTGCAGTGGCTCCCAGTTTATGAAATGCTCTCCCCAGGGAGGCTCACCTGGCAACTTTGGTTAAACATCCTATGGCTTTTTAAACGTGTTTGTAGGAAGGGAGGGTTATTGGTTTTTGTTTTATTATGTGGTTCATGTTCTCATTTTGTGTTTTTATGTTGCAAGCCACTCTGTGATCTTTGGATGAAGGCCGTATACACGTTTAATTAATTAATTAGAACAACAATATTAAAAAAAATAAAACCAAAGCAACAAATTAAATTTACACCACAACACTGGATGAGTGACAAAACATCTCCAGCCAACCAACCAAATTCCTCTTCCATAGCAGTGAGAATGACTGTCTCTGTCACTTTCTCACTGGGACATCTAATTTTATTGTTTCTTGCAGCTTCCTGACGTTCTTAATGTCTGAGTTGGAGTTGACTTATTTTGGAATGCAGAATAAGATACTTTCATCAGATGGTCAAGATAATAGCCTTGGGGTGGAGGTGGGGAAATAAAAGAGTTGAAGCCAGTCACCTGCCGAAGCCCTTGCTTCAAAAATTCCCATTCCCACGACAATTTTATATTTTGTTCTATGACCGCTTGCGTGTACGTTTCTAAAGGACATGCTGATGACTGCAAATTTGGCAAGGAATATAAGTGTGTTTCTCCACTAGAGTTGCAAAATGAAACAGAATGGAGACTGCAGTCTGGTTACTGGTATATAATAAGAATAACATCGAAGCTGATTTGACACCTCATACTTCTGTAATTATTACTCTGGCAGCTTTCCTAATGCATCTGTAATGATTTACTTCTGAAGAGCCATTCTAGTTAGAGAGTGTGCTAGAGCTATTCAGTGTTTAGAATTAGTTTTCACATAACGATTGTTGAAGTTGGTCTCTTACAATTTAGGTCAGGGAAGAATATGTGTGCATACTGAAGTAACAGCTTGCAGGCCCTCAAGGTAGGCAGATTTCTAAGGAGGGAATGCAGAAAGCATTGTATAATACTTTGTTCATATCTTTTGGGCAAAGGAATGGATCAGGAAAGTGCTGCAATAATCTCTCTTTAAACTACATTTTAAAAATTGGAAGTGCTTTAATCTATAAAGTTTTGGGAGACTGCAGTTATTTAGTTACTATTTTAATTTTTAAAATTGTATTTATTGACTGTCCATCAACATATATTCCAATAACTGACCAACATGTAGCATGTCCATATATTACAAAAAAATGCAAACTACTGTAGTAACCACAACATTAAATTTGCTAAAACCATAATCATTTCAGAATATCACCTCCTGAAGAGATGCATTTTCAAACTCTGGCGGTAATTAGTCAATTAGAAGCCAACTCAAATCTCCTGGCAGAGATCATTCCAGAGCTGGAGCACCACCACTGAGAAGGCCCTAACCCGAGTCACCATTTTATGAGCTTAATGCAATGGCAAAACTATCAGCAGGGCCCCCACAGCATACCTTAACTTATTGGAAGGAGCACTTCTTCAAGTATTTGGGTCTCATATGATCAAGTTCTTACAGGTACTATGAGGCACCTGTAGTAGTGCCAGTTCTGCTATCAAAGCTGTGGAAATGGGCACACATGGGGTAAGGTGATCTCATAGGTCAACTGGTTCCTGGTTGTCAATAGTATAGAAGTATGAACTCAGCCCAGCAGCGGTTCAGCAACTGGTGCAGACCTCTGAGCACAGGTGTTAGGTAAAGGTAAAGATAAAGGTACCCCTGCCCGTATGGGCCAGTCGTGACCGACTCTGGGGTTGCGCGCCCATCTCGCTTAAGAGGCTGGGGGCCAGCGCTGTCCAGAGACACTTCCGGGTCACGTGGCCAGCGTGACGAAGCTACTCTGGTGAGCCTGCACCAGCGCAGCACACGGAAACGCTGTTTACCTTCCCGCTATAAAGCGGTACCTATTTATCTACTTGCACTTAAGAGTGCTTTTGAACTGCTAGGTGGGCAGGAGCTGGGACCGAACGACGGGAGCTCACCCCGCCGCGGGGATTCGAACCGCCAACCATACGATCGGCAAGTCCTAGGCGCTGAGGTTTTACCCACAGCGCCACCCGCGCCCCTAGCACAGGTGTTACTTGCCGACAAAGCCTCCTTCCCACATGTCTTAGTCATGGGTTGCCATGAGCTGTTGTAAGCTTTACTTATTTATATTTCACACAAAAAATTATATATGCTTGATTGTAATAAAATTTCAAAGCAGTGTATGAAAAGAGTAAAACTACAAATATCAGTTAAATACAGCTATAACATTCAAATTATTGTTAAAATCAATGATAAGCTAAAAAAAAATTTAAACGCCTCAACTACTTCTTATTCTGCTTACACATAGTCACAGCAAGCTTTAATGGGGTGTTTTCCATAAGAATGCTGTTTTACCATATTCACTTTTGTGATGTTCAAAGAAATTCTGTATTTTTGTACACCCTGGTCTCAAAAATATGAAAAAAATCATTTTATTGATTTTCTGATATGTGGATCACAGTTCAGATGTAAATGAAGTGAAGCTGAGAATGGAACAGTTTAATTTGAATCATGGAATGTAAATACAAAGTTTTGCATAGACTTGTATAGCTCGGGCAAGACTGCAGATACACTGTTTCAAAAAAAATGCAGCAACAAACTAGCTAGGTAAGGTGGCAAATAGTGACATGTGTGTCATCAGAACTCTCCGTAACTAATGTTGCTGACAGACTAGCCAGATGTTTCATTGTTGCTGGATATTATTTCTGGGTATGCCAACAGCTGGAAATTCTATGACCATGTCTTAGCTTCTGTGTTGGGCAGCTGAAGAGCAATCTGTGTCAGCTGCAAATGTTTCATATCTTTCTGAAAATTAATAGGGCATAAGCTGAATTTGGTTTGAATTTTTCACTTGGAAATATATACATACATACACAGTCCTAATCCATGCAGTACTGGACAACTGAGAGAACTGTGTGATATGCATGTGCTTTATTATGTTAAACTGTCAATAAATTCCAGGCCAGCTCTTTGATACTGGGTAGAAATTGCTAACACCTTATGACTTGTAAAGAGTTTACATTTGATTTATGGAAGATTATAGAGAAGTAGCATCAGCAGCTTTCCATGTTCCTTCTGTCCAATCACTGTTCAAAGCCATAGTTGGAGAGAATTGTTGTGTGATAGCAGTCAATTGCCTGAGATGCTAACTCAGCTTTTGGGTGTCTTACCAGCTATCCGTTCCTATAGAGAAAAGCATAGTTCTTTAAGGCATCTTTCTTAGAATCATAGAAGGGACCCAAGGGTCATCTTGTCCAACTCCCTGCAATGCAGGAATTTTGGCTAAAGCATCCATGACAGATGGCAACCCAATCTCTGCTTTAAAACCTCCAAGGAAGAAGGGTCCACAGCCTCCCAAAGGAGATTGTTCTTTATTCTCCCCTTTCTTTTTTTTTTTTTTGCACAGTGCCAGTGAACTGGTGTCAAGGTCTCACTTGAACAGTTTAGGATTGACTGGCAGGGCAATGGATTTGTTTTACAAACAAGAAACTATTAAGTGTTCATTTTAGGAAACATAACAATAGGGAAGATGGCAGAAAGTGGTGGTGCATGTGGTGTAAAGGAGAAGCTTTGTGCCTATGCAGAAATAAGGAAATATTTCGAAGCATTTGCAGGATGTTGCAGGATCTTTACTGTTGCATTACAGTAAGATGCCTTTGACCCAGATCCACCTTGTGAAAACTTCAAGATGACTGAAAGCAATCATTTTTAGTCTCTAATAACTCTCCTGAGAATGTCACTATGCCACCATATAGCAGCATTTCCAGGGGAATTCTGTCCCAGGAATTTGGCCAGAGCATCAGTAAGGCTCTCTTGATCTAAACTGTGGGTAGGCAAACTAAGGCCCAGGGGCCAGATCCAGCCCAATCGCCTTCTAAATCCGTCCCGCGGACAGTCCGGGAATCAGTGTGTTTTTACATGAGTGGAATGTGTCCTTTTATTTAAAATGCATCTCTGGGTTATTTGTGGGGCACAGGAATTCATTTATTTCCCCCCCTTCAAAATATAGTTCGGCCCCCCGAACTGAGGGACAGTGGACCGGCCCCCTGCTGAAAAAGTTTGCTGACCCCTGATCTAAACAAAAATAATGAAAAGGTGTTTTGGAGGTAGGGATCCTCAGCCACTATGCAGGGTAAGACAATGAGCATAACCAATTCCCAAGCAAGAAGCCCTTAGAGCTGTAATTCTGCAAACATTCTAGTTAGCAAGAAAACCCAGCAGAATATTCAATAAGAAGTGGTATATAGGGACTAGGAATGTCAGGGAGGATTGTAGTACTTCCCCCATTTATTATCTTACCAAAACATCCTGTTGTCGTTGTTGCTGTTCTAAATCAGAGCAATATAGGGTTTTTAAAAAAAAATTAAATGTTTTTTTAGCTGGGGGGGAGGGTGTAGTAGAATCTTCCACTGCCATGCTTCTCCACTGGCAACATTTTGAACACTTTCACATGTTACAAAGCCCATGGTCCAACAGTCCTAGAGTTTTCACAGAGATGCAGGAAAACAAAGAGCTATAAGGTCAGAAAATAACAGAGCAAGAAAACAATAGGAGGCTTTGTGAGGACCCTAATTTGACTTTGGAACGAGTTATTGGCATCAATAACTTCAACTCAAGAGAGCATTAAAGCGCACAAATCACCCCGATTCACATTGTTGCTTGTCCCAGACAGAGAGCAGATAGACACCCCTAGTTTTTACATCTTTATTCCCTTTTATATTTGAAGATGCATTTGCACCAGGAACAAAACTTATCAGCAAAGGTTATTTCTTTCTTTTTAAAAAGTTTATTCTTTTCAAATAACAAGGCAAAGTATAATTAGCATGACATGTGCCCAACAAGGCATGAATAAACAGATTTACCAAGGAGTCAAACTCCCAACTGCTTGACGCAGGTTGTGCTGTATTCCTGACAACACCAAGCACACTGTCTTTGCTACTAAAATTGCCACCAATAATAAAATGTCTTGGATGTATTACAAAACTCTTAGCAGCCATCGTCACCACATTACATGGGGTCATTTGTATGACTCTACCAAAAACGCCAAGCGATAAGGAAGACCTACTTTAACGCCTTGAACCCTCTCTTCCCCAGCCAACATTCTAGCTCAATGGTTCTCAAACTCTTTTTCTCTGGGCCGCACTTTCAGAATAAAATTTGATTGCGCCAGACCAATTTTTTTTTATTGATAAGAAATATATTGGGAAACAAAGAGAAACAACTCCTAGCAGTGCTTGATTTATAACCTAGAACACAACTACTTTATAATCGGATCATGGGACACTCAGAAAGTATAAAACAATGTAGCTATGTAAGAACATGAATCATTCCCAAAATATAATGATAAAGGAGCCCCTTACATATCTATTTTTAAGTATATATACAAATTCAGTGAGAGGTGTGAGCTTCCTTTTGCTGGGTAATCTCATGTATATTAGGTCTAATTTGAAACAGACTCTTTATCTCCTCGTTAACACACAAAAAAACCCCTTTTTCTGATCTTCTTGGAGTTGAAAATCCCTATTCACAGCAATAGGTCATGGAGAACTGTAGAAGAATAGCCAATGCTCTTGAATATCTATACATATTCTGCAATACACAAACACTAGACTATACTAGACTATACTATACTAGACTGGACTGAAATGTTTAAATATTTCTTTGATTGTCCTTGACTCTTCCCAACACTTCCCATCCTCTTCTGCTACAACAGTGTGGTGTGCCACATCCTTTGAGAACCACTATTCTAGCTTCTGATTTGCTAATCTGGACATGAATCCCTTTTACAAAAGAAAAGGGGGTACTTAAGCAATTGGGCCAGTTGCTTGCTTAAAACATGACTGCAGGTTGATCCTGGTAGACAGAAATTTCTTCTTCATCAGATGACAAATTATAAGAGAAGAAACAGATAAATATAGCATAAAAATATCTAGACAGATTCCTCCACAGCGTTGGTAAAAATGGAGTTGCCAAACAAGGCTTCAGTTTACATGTTCTTAAAGTCATTACTTCAGGCCATTTCACATGTCAAGAGGGCATGGACTGAAATGTCTTCAGGTCCTGGAATAGCCCACCTATTTGCTGTGCAGCCATCAGGTATAATTCAGCACAGATGGGTGGGAGAAGCTCTCCCTCCTTTTTAAAAATAAGACATTTTACTTTTGTAAACAAGACCATAGCCCCCCACCTTCTGGGTTGGTTACAGCAGGACAAGCCATTAATAAAATAATGCACTGGAGCTGAATAATCACACCTCCGCCAGAGAAGAAAACATATTAGCATTTAAATTAAGAATCCTGAGAGGGCTAGGCAGATTAGACAAGGTGCACAAAAACTCCTTGGGAGATCCTGGTCGAGAAATAGTTACAGTACAATGGGCCACTTGGTGTGAAACACTCAGGATTAAATAAAGTTAATGCAATATTATATATCCAGTAGGTTGACTGTACTTTGATCACACGAGATCCTCAGTGGAGGCTGGTTCATTTGAGAGAATGGATACTGTTCTACCACCTTCAATCTGCCATCAGCCAGACTCTACCTGTCTGCTTTCTTTCTTAGGACCAGTGCATGGGATAACACTGCTTGTCAGCTTCCATGTCCTTGGTCTGTGTTGCCCCTAACTCAACAGAGAAAAGATTAGCGATGAAATTAGAAAAAGTTGGCTCCATTCTCATTGGCTTTGGCTCTGTCTACTATTGATCTCCTTGCCTTCTGTCCTGTTAGTCCAAGGGAGTGCCAACAACCATTGCTTGCCCTTCTTTTCTATATACATTTTAAGGGAGGGAAATGCTTGTAAATTTGTTTATTCATTGAAAACATGTTTGACATAAAATAGCAAAACCATTTCACTACTCCCATTTGCCATCTTATGGATAGAATGAAATGCATTGGCAGTGTATTTAGATTAAAGTTTTCAGTGTTATAAATATGACACTTGTGAATATGGGCCTTGGATAAATTTTGTATACACTGGGAGTTCTTTCTAAAGTAAAAAATGTGGCATGGAAAGGCATAATCAGAAAAATAATCCCTAATAAATAATCAAGGCCACGACATAAAAAACTGTCTAGTTTCACATTCACATTGGAGGTCTGTGCATGTTATAAAGAAGCTACTGTTGAAAAAAAACAAGTGTTGCAAAACGTTAAAAATTAATCATCATTTCAGATGTGTGTATACCATGATAGAGGGATCTTGCAGAGTCTTTTTTAGAATAAAGTTGTGCCACACTGATAAAAATTAGTATGCTGTTGATTATTCATTGAATAAATGAATTTGGTGGGTTAGTTTTTGTAATGGTTATAAACTGTATTTTTGAAATACCAGAGATCTAAGCTTACGTCAGCCGTAGTCTTTAATTGTTCTAAAATGGCCAGTCTGTATGCAACAAGCATACATTTTACCAGAAAGCAAAATTAGAAAACAACAAAAACTTGAGGGGGAACATATTTTTTTTCTAATTTAATGATTTCTCTTACAATTTTGTCCCAAAATGAGACCACAAGAGGGCATTTCCTCCCTAAGTGAATATACATGCCTCTCTGCTCCAGCTTTCAAAGGATTTTGTGCCCATCATGTGAGCCAGTTGAACTGCAGTACAAAACCATCTGTGTGAAAATCAATTTGAGGGGTTTCTTTTGCCAGACTACTCCAGAGCTCTAGTATTATTTCCCCTCCAATGCCCTTCTCCTGTTTTGACTTAACCCTGTCACTATCTCAGTAGTTGCTTCAATCAAGATGTTATAGATTTTTGGAGACCAAATCTTTTGGGTTTTCTCTGCCTCCAATATTACCAGTTCAAAGAGGTTTAGGTACTTGCTCTTTTATTGAATTGCCATACTTGGCAAGGTTAAAGCCATATGGTCAATATGTTTTGTAACACAGTTTTTAATTCTACTTCTGTAAATGACTTCTTATTAGTATGAGCCTGTATTCACCCCTGCAGATTATTGTAATCAATCAATCAATCAATCAATCAATGGTATAAATGCTTTTACAGTTTAGATAGAGACGAACAATTCAATGACTTTGTAGATAAGTGTTTGTGATGCCCATATTATTTATATATTCAGTTGTAAATATTTTGTATCTTTTTTAAAACACCAAATATTTGTCTACGATGGCCATCTCTACAAAGCTTGCATTTTACATTCCTAGACACCAACATCAAATCTTTAGGAACTCTGTTGTTGCTATGCTCCTGGATTTTTGCAGCCCTGCTCTACAAAAATGCTGGGAATATTTCCAGGCTGCTTACAGAGTAGGTATGCTGGTAGCGCTATTTTAGCAGAAATGAATCAGTCTGCCTGGAAACCTACTTCAAAGCTACAACTGATGATGAGCATATCTGATTTGGAAAAAATGAAAGAGTGGAGTACTTAGAATGTCTTAAGTGAAGCAATGTATGGCACATCTAAATGGTAGCTTCTTGGAAGCTATTAGATATGATTTTGCTGCCATATGTATGAAGATTTATATAAAATCTAGTAAATCACAGGGCTCCTCCTGCAAATCTGTCAGGATTAATTTTCTGCTCTGTGAAGCACAGCAAGTGAGACAGTGAAGCCGAATGACATTTTACACAGTATGTGCTGCCAGCCTCTTGATGCCTATGGCAGTGACTGAATCTACAGCAAATGGGCTAACAATGGGTCAACAGAATTGATTATATAATTCCTTCTTAAGATTCCTCTCTTTGGAACTTTCACCACTGTCAAGAGGGATGATCAGGGGGAAAGAGCTGGCGATCTATAAAATCCATTTCATTCAGCATTGTTTGATGGAGGAGGGGTCATAGCTAAGGGGCAGAGCATCTTCTTGGCATGCAGAAAGCCCTGTGTTCCATCTCATACATCTCCAGGTAGAGCTTGGAGAGACCTCTGTCTGACATCTTGGAGAGCCTCTCCCAGTCAGGTAGACAGTACTGACCTAGATGAAACAGTGGTCTGACACAATGTAGTACAGCGTTCTGTGTTCCCGTAAGACTATTTCTAAGGTGATTTCTGTACTTCGTTTTACCTTATTAGTTTGAACCTAGAAAAATATAGAGAGCATTTTACATGGAATATTTGTATGTTAGGTATTGGTGCATCAGGTGACCATAGGAAACACTTGCCCTGTGGCATATATTAAAATATTATATTAAAGCAAAGCCTTCAATTAGTTTTAATGATAGTGGACAGCTCCCTCTGCCTGGGATATCAAGTGAATACAAACAGCAGCCAACCAGACATCTCTAAGAAGCCCAGAAGCAGGATGTGACTGCAATAAATCCTTCTCCGCTGTCCCTTCCCCACAACTAGTATTTGGTGGAATATTTCAGTGTGTTCATCAGGAGTGGTCCTGTTTAGGGCATCACCCAGACACAAACAGGAGCCCTATAGCCTGACCTTGAAGAGATTTGTGACAGCACCTCTTTCCTTTTCTGAAACCTCCATGTGTATTTTGGTGGGGTGTTTTTTAAGCTCATGGTACATATCCCCCCAACCCTACCCACCCCCCATCCAGGATTACCAATGCCTTAACAAACGTGAGCAAGCCCAATCTCTCCATTTTGCTTTTGTTCTCCAAGTTCTCCAAGTCAATCATATCTGTGTTCAACATACAGTGGTACCTTGGGTTACAAACACCTCGGGTTACAAACACTTTGGGTTACAGACTCTGCTAACCTGAAAGTAGTACCTCTTTGCCCCAGGATGAGAACAAAAATCACGTGGCAGCGGCATGGCAGCAGCAGGAGGCCCCATTATCTAAAGTGGTACCTCAGGTTAAGAACGGTCCTCTGGAACAAATTAAGTTCGTAACCAGAGGTACCACTTTATATCCCCTAGAGGCCACTTGAGTGTGTTAAACCTTATTTTGGTCTTTTCCCTTTCTTCAAATAGTCGGATAGTCTGCTGCATCTCTTTCAACTTTATAGTTTTCATAACCATTTAGAACTTAAATGTAGCTAAAGAGATGTCACAGATACAGTGTCAAGCATTACTAAGTCCAATTTGATATGCACTTTATTTAAAGCAGAGAAATTATCTTTTTGTTCAATTTTTTTCTGCCATCACTTTGCAGATAAAAAGAATGGGGGGAAATTATATAGCAATTTTCTCAGCTTCTGTTGACCCTGTCAGCATAGCCCCAATAGTACTTAAACCCTTACATGTGGCTTATAATTCATCCATGATCACTCATGCTGAGCTTAAATTTATAGCTCAGAGAAATTAATCTCTCTCATTAAAATATGTAAGTTTTTATTATTATGAAAAACTGGCAAATATAAACACCATGAAATCATTTAGACTTTAGGATGCTGTAAATAGCTTCTCTTATTATTCTAACAATAAAATAAATGAAAATATGTAAGATCTAGAGATGCCACTTGGGGGCTGTTTTCAAAAACATCTGCAAAATAAGTAGTCACACATGTTGATGGACAGAGCAATTGTATACTTGAGTTAACCCAACAGAGGGGAAATAAGATTTGGCAGAAGTCCTGATACAGCAGTGGAATATGAGTGGAATAATGCAATGACAGAGACTCTAGTCCAGATACATGAGCAGATCAACTCCTCAGTGTAATTGTTTTCCCAGCAAATATACACTGGCAGATCATTTAGACTTGAAACCAGACTGCCTTTGGAGCCAATATGAGGTTGTTTTCAAACCCAGCTGCCATGTTTTGGGGCGTTTTTAGAGGGGGGAATTTACAATTTAGTGAGAGAAGCATTAAAATCCCCAGTGTGCTGTGATCGCCATGGACCCCCCTTCACTTAATAGAGATTACCATTGGGATGAGGATGGTTAACCGTGTATTGGGTATGGTGCGGGGGGGGGGAACGACCTAAAATGGTTTTGTCAAACCTAATTATTGGGGAGGGATGAAAATGAATGGTGGATAACAATGGATATAAGAGGCATAATAAAAAAATGAAAATGACAGGTACCATGTCAGTGCTTCTGTTGGTGAAGTGTTAATTGAAGGGAAGAATGCCAAAAAGAAAATAGAAACTGTCAAATCTGGAAACAAATAATCAGTGGCATTTCTTGTAAGCTAGGATTGTGACCTATTTTAGTTGATAATTTGTTAATCGCCCTGAGGAAAGTAGTAGGTGTTTATGGGTATAAGAAGTAGGGGCTGCTGGAATTAAGAGATGATGCTGAGGCTGTGTTAATATGACATGAAGGTGGGGTTTAGCTGCCCCTAAACACCTTCCTTTCATCTGCCTCCACGTCACCATGGTAACGCTGTGGTAACTCCAATTACATAACGTTGCTTTGATCATATTTTTTCCTGTGCAATCACTGTGCCCTCTCCCATCCAGCAGCTGATGCTGTCAGGGAAAGCAACAAAGTGATCAGAGGTTCTGTACTTTCCTGAGAGGCAGGAACCAATTGTTGCCATCCCTCTTCTTAACATATTAATTGAGCCCAGGTTCTGAGGCACTGGAAATAACTACGTGATTGACAAGTTATGCAAGGTGAACTGGATTCACAGTAAGTCCTCCCAGGAAAGTGGGTGGGGTAAGTAAAAAAATCAACTAGTAAATCATCCCTAGTCTGCCTCTCTGGCCCAACACCTGGTGCAGGCCCCTTGAGCCCTACCCAAGATCAAGAGATTTCCTGGTGAAGAAGATGATGCTTCTGTAGACAATAGCAACAGCCACCTCCATGTCCCCATCTAACCTGAAGCTGTACCAGATATGCACAAGTGAGTTGAGTCAAGGCTACCCAACTCACCCATCCAAATCCTGGTAATACATGCCAGGTTAGCCCCTTCCACAACCAAGTTGCGGATGAGCATGGACTTTTTATGGACTGACCTGGCAGACCAGACCAGAGGGCTCAGTGGATAAGCTGTCAGTAACTTTTGGAGGGGTAGGCATAGGAGAGCTGAAATGGGGGACAGGAAGCAGATGCTTCAGCTGACTTCTTCAAGACAGTTCTTCCAGAGCATTGGTTCTCAACCTGTGGGTCCCCAGATGTTGTTGGACTACAACTCCCATCATCCCTGAGCTCTGGCCTTGTTAGCTAGGGGTGATGAGAGTTGTAGTTCAGCAACATCTGGGGACCCACAGATTGAGAAAGGCTGTTCTAGAGAGAGACTCTCATTCCCAAGAACATGGTAGTTTGATACATTTCCTTCTGAGTTACTACTTTTGTTTCTATTTAATTTTACTTCAGATACTAATGAATCCTCATGAGTATGTGTGACACTGTCCCAATAACCTTTATAGAAAAAAGAAGAAGCTGCTTTGAGAGCAGGGGGAATTTAGATCAGAGGAGTAGGGAGATTCGTAACAGTTTAACGTTTAAAAAGCCCACCACCTCCTGGCTCCTAAGTTTTCTCCAGTGTCTCTTCCACCTTACAGGCTTCAGATATGTTTAAATACATATTTTGAATGCTGTGGTGGGGTGGGGGTGGGGGGGGGAGATGCTTGCGGCATGATTTGGAGTGGAGAAATGGTGAGTAGGAAGAGAGTTACATGCCCCCTCCTACAGCAGCTCAGCCACTGTCAAGTTAATGCTCCTAAATTGGATTCTATTTTCTTTTCCCTTTTTAAAACATGCATTGTGTCATTGTTACATATGTTTGTGTGTAATATATTCTTTGCTGTAGTCTTTCAACAACAATCTTGTCATACTTGTGTTGGGATCACACTTAACATTCAGAAGAATTGTTATTTCCCTTTGGAACCAGAAAATTAAGACAATGCTACTGCTACCTCTTTGTAATATCTAGTGAATACAGCCTCCTTGAAAATTGCCATGTGTATTCGAGGGTGGGTGGATGAAGTATTTCCACCTGTGAGTGTTCGGATTCTTTAAAAATGTTAATCATGGCTATGTTTAGAACAGCACTGGCTGAATCTTAGCAATTAATGTTGACAGTAGTGTACAAAACTGCCAGAACAATCTCCACATCAGTTGTAACAGAGGATTATGCTGAAAATTCGTCCATGGTATTCTTCTCTTGAATCTAACTGAAAGTGAGGAAAAGCCAAGGATTATTATCATAATACATCAGTTTATTCCTAATCTGAAAGTTTGAAACACTGGGGCCTAAAACTTGAGTACATTCTGCTAAAATCTTTATGTCTTAACATTTAGAAATTTAAAAATATTAAGAGGGTTAGAAATGCTTTTAAATAAATTTCTGCAAACTTTTTCTACTAATAAAAATTGTCAAACTTTTTAATCTACAAACCTGCTGGAATCATAGCTTAAATTGATACATGCTGATTTTCCAAATACATATTTTGAATTTCATATGAATTTTTAGGCAGGTAATGGATTTAGCTGCTGTTTTTCTTTAGGTTGCTTGATGGGACTAAATAAATATGTTTATTTTAGTGGCTTGAATCTTGGAAAGCATATTAAAAAACCCACCTAACTAATGTGTCTGTAGTGATTGTGTATATCCATGTGCTTGTTCTCAAGGTAAGATGTGACTGATATTTTGGAGATGTTTTTACACAAGGTTAGGACAGCATGGGTAGTATATTTGTGAGTTGAGGACGTGCAACCCCCGCGTAGGGGTAAATAAGACACAAGGACACATGTATTTTAGGTTAATGGGCTAAAGAAGGCCACAACTTTATTGGTTACAGCATGTGACTGGTATTGGCAGAGCATGTGACTGGTATTGGCAGAACAGAAATTGCGCAGTGGCGGTGCAGCAGCTGCGGAGGCCCCGTTAGCTAAAGTGGTACCTCAGGTTAAGAACAGTTTCAGGTTAAGAATGGACCTCCAGAACGAATTAAGTTCTTAACCCAAGGTACAACTGTATACACTACAGTTAATGCTATAATGTAGTTGCTATTTTCCACAACCCCAGATCAAGCCAGGCTGGAAAGTCAAAGTGCCGACAGATGTTGAAGTGTGTGCTCTCACATCAGAAAAGTGGAATGTGAGAACTCTAAAGGTTAACAGTTTGGGATGCCCACAAGGCAATGACGAGATCGTTTGTTTTTATTAGCACTTAAGGGGGAAAGAAAAAAGGGGGGTTGATGAATCAGCCCCCATATTGGGATTCACTTGACCTGAGAGAATTAGTTTTGCCTACTTACATTCTGAAGTTTTTGTTTAGTGAAAAATGTCATTGAACAGACTTCTTGACTTTTTTGTTGTAAATAAGCAGAATCTCTTAGCTTTGCCAGAAATATATCATGCTATTGAATGATTTCTTTAGATATCATAAGGGGTTCTTTCAGTCCTTTTGTTAAGCTTCTTTAGCACACCTTGAATGGTTTTTGAAGTGAGATCAAGAATAATTTTAATTCCTACATGGCATTTACAGGAGGGAGGGAGAGCTGGAAACACTCAGAAAGCAAACTAAGCTTTGCAATCAGCAAACCATCCAGTTCCTGCATGCGTTTACCACCTACACATTTTTATTGCTGCCCTGCTGCATTGCATAAAAGAAACATGAGTGTGCTGTATGTGAAGCAGAAAAAAGAAAATGTCAACCTACATTATTGGAAAGAATGAGGAGTGCCTGCATAGCACACGTTCTGTGTATTTTACACATAGAATTATTATGTTTTTAAGTTTAAGGTGCTAGTGTCTTGTGACAGTTCTTTTAGTTGTTTATAAGGAAATAATACACTTGATCAAAGAGCGAAAATACTTTGGTCAGGCAGTATTCTGCGTACGAAATCAGATAAAATTAAGTAGAGCAGAAAGTTCTGTATTGGACATATAAAGCCCTTTGGATGGAGCACCTCTATATATGTTGACCTAGGTGCTAGGATTGGCAAGTGAAGACCCTATTTGTCCTGCTGCCAGTGGTGGCTTGCTGTATGGGACATTCAGTAGAATCTGGATTAGGAATTCTGTCCTAGCTAGAAGTGTGGGTTTCTACTTCATTGCTAGGCCTTCCAGTGCCAGGTTAAGACACATCTGGTTACTCAGGCATTTGGTGGGATTTAATTACATTGCCCAAGTTCTTAGAGTTATTAGGAAATGCTGCTGCCTTGTTGTTTTACTGTTCATAAAGGCTTTTCAAAAAATTGGTGTCTTTGTGGGGGGTTTGGGTTTTTTTGGTAGGTTTTATAATTTTAATGGTGTTTTCCAGATTGCTTGTGTAATGTTTGTAAACCACTTTGTTTTATGAAGGGCGGTATAGCAATTATGTAACTAAAATATATAAAGATTGTCATAATTTGCCTAACAGTTTTCTTCCCTAAAGCTCTCATGTACCACAGTTCATTGTCCATGAAAGCTTACCCCATAATAAATTTGTTGGACTTCAGTGTGCCATCAGACTGTTGGTTTCGTTACAGCAGAAAAAGAAGGGCTTCCCGTAGCAAATAATCCTTTTCATAAAAATGATAGATCCAGGAACCCTTGGCATTCTCTGATAAATGCAAAGTTCCCTACAATACAAATGTGTGAAGGTTTGAAGCAAATTGGTGTTTGGAAAGGTCTGATAATAATGGGGGACTGCATAGTTTATTTGTTTGCTTCCACTTAGAACTCACCCTTCATCATCCAACGATTCTTACCCAGCAATTCCCTTCAAAATCATAATAAATAACCATTGCAATATAAAAATGCAAAACATCACATAAAAATGCCTCAAATGATAATAACACAGCAGGCAGCACGTCAGTAGGCACCTGGCATTATTACTTCACCCAAAAGCCTCAGCAAAGAGGTATAATCGTTCTTATAATCAGCAATATTTTTCATATGGAGACTTATCAGTGTTTACTGGTAGTGGTAATCAAATACCCAGCTGCTTGTGGGTGACATTTTTCATAGAATCATAGAATTGTAGAGTTGGAAAGGACCTCAAGGGTCATGTGTCCCATCCCCTTCCAATGTAGGAATCTTAACTAAATCATCCATGACAGATGGCCATCCAACCTCTGCTTAAAAGCCTTCAGTGATGGAGAGTCCACCACCTTCTGAGGGAGTCCACTCCACTGTCGAACAACTCTTACTGTCAGAGCTGTTTTCTTCAACGCAAGTTAGCTTCCTGTCAACAAGATGCCTGAGTGAGGGCAGGAAGCGCTGCTCCTGCTGTAGCCCTCACTTTGACGCCATGTGGTACCATGTATCTTTCTGGGCATCAGAATGAACAAAGCGTAACTTGCTCTGATTATTTGTAATAAGAGCCTGCTGAACCAGGCCAAGGACCCATCTAATCCAGCTTCCTGTTCTCACACTGGCCAGCCAGATGCCTGTAGAAAACCCACAAGCAGGACCTCCCATCCCTGTGTTTTCCAGCAGCTGGTACTCAGAAGCATTACTGTCTCCTAGTTTGGAGGCAGAGTATAGCTATCATGGCTAGAATCCTCCATGAACTTGTCCAGCTCTCTTTTAAAGCCATTCAGTTTGATGGTCATCACTGCCTCCTGGGAAAGCAAGTTCCATAGTTTAAATAAGGCCTGTGTGAAGAAGTATTTTCTTTTCTCTCTGTCCTGGATCTTCTAAAATTCAGCTTCACTGGATGTCCATGAGTTCTAGTATTAAGAGAAAGAGAGAAAGGTTAATTTATCTACTTTCTCATACCGTGCATAATTTTAATAAACTTCTGTCACGTCCCCTCTTGCTCACCTATTCTCTGAACTAAAAAGTCCCAAATGCTGCATCCTGTCCTCATAGGAGGCAGAACACCCATATATAGAAAGTTCCTTATCAGTAATCTTTCTCCTCCCCGCTTGCTACCAGTGTACACTCCACTCACCTGTCCCCATTACTCTGCCAAGCTGTGCAAGTCCTGAAGTTTCTGTTCTTGATCAAGTGGAATAGAAGAGATGGATTGGGATTAGGAAACACCTGCAGCCCTCCCATGTCCATGTAACAGCCTATTGCAATACTTGAATGTGTGCTGAGCCAAGGAGGAGGAAATTAGTATCTGAGCCAAGAGGGACCCCTCCATGTGAGAGTGCTCTGCTCATGCACAGAATATGTTTCCCCTGGGGTTTGACCAGGCATCATATCCATAATCACACTGTTTATGCTTTTCAGTAAATTGTCTTTGCTTAAAGTATTAGATATTTCAAGAGGGGGGGGCGGGTGGTTTGTTGTCATTTTTTAAAAAATAAATAAAAAGCTTGCTAAATCAATTGATGTAATTGAATCAAGTGCAACTCCCTGATGAGAACCAGCTTATTTTGAATCTAGTTAACCTTCATATGACTTTTTCTCCTAGAACTGCAACATAATTACATTTCAGATTAAGTTATTATGTGCATAATGGGTGACATCTTATTTTACGGAAATAAAACAACTATTAAGGATTATGTATGTGTTGGAGCACATATTTTTAAAGTATCTGTATAAGAGTTGTTAGAGACATAAATCTAAAAATGCCCTGTTGTCTTGACTGGTAGCTTATTTTGTGAAATACTGAAAATGTGTTAGGTGCTGTATGAACTCATGGGGAAATGGTGTCTTCCTTCAGCTAGTTTAGTCTTTCAACATTTCTTTTTTAAATAATTGGAGCTTCATTCAAGCTTTCTCCACATGTAAATTTTATATTGTCTCCTGTATAACATTTTTCCCCATAATAATAATTTAAAAATTCCTCTTGCAACCAAATTCATTTTTGCATTGAGTGCAAAAAATGCAAAAAATGAGTTGCAAAATGAGTGCAAAAAATGAGTTGTGGATATAGATCCCAAATGTAGATTCACTCTTCTTGTTTGTTTCCCAAATCCCTGATCAATGGGATGGCTTGTGTTACCTAACCCACTCTGTAAAAAGCTATGCTCATAATTCATTTTAATGATGGCATAAGGAACATTAATTATTACTGTATTTTGATGAACGCATTGAGACCTGAGGCACATCAAACATGTAAAAGGAGTAACAAAGAAGAATATAATTATCCCTAATAGACAGAATGTGTTGAAGTAGCATGCATTATGAATGTAATATTGTGGTTCAGATATTGTTACTGAAAGTATTTGGTACAATGACAGACAATTTTAAGTTGAAGTACTTGGATACACTTATACACCCCCCCCCCCGTGAAAATGACTAAACTGAATTAAATCCAAGTATTTCAGATCCATTGGGATTTGGCTCAGACTGCATGTTCCTTGGTCGGAGGACATGGATAAAGTATTGCGGGAAATAACTATAGATCATGGTGTTTCACTTTCAGTAGACTATAACCATCTGACACATAAAGGCCAGAGTCCGCTAAGCATATCTCTTGCATTTCCATTTAGTTTATTTGTCCTTTAGGAAAGAACTATGATTGTCATTGTCAGGGACGCGGACTTATAAAAAATATTGGGGGGGGGGCCGGGAAAGCTCATGAATAATAAATAAGCTCATGAATATGCAAATAAAGTGGCTCCGGCCCTAAATAGGGCAAGCCACGCCCCCCAGCCAGCCGATTGGCTGGCTGGGAGGTGTGGCCAGTCGGGATTCCCCTGTTCTCGCGGGATTTCCGGCAGTGCCTTGACAGTGGCGGTGGGGCTGCAAAGCAGCGAGGCAGGAGCCCCCGCCCCCAGGGATTCCCTAATCTCGCGGGGGACGGCCGGGGCTCTCCGATTAGGGCGCGCGGCTGGCTGGCTGGCTGGCGAAGGAGCAGGTGAGGAGGAGGCGGGGGACGGCGGCGGCACTCTGGAAGGGCGCCCGAGATTATTGGGGGGGCTGAGCCCCCCAAAAAAATTTTTTGAGGGGGCTCGAGCCCCCTCAAGCCCCATGGAGTCGGCGCCTATGGTCATTGTTGAGATACAGATGTGTATATGTGTGGGGGGGGGGTTTAAACTTTCTGGCTTTGTACCCCCAGTATGTGAACTGTAAAACAGGAAAGCTAATACCTTTAGCATGGGATTTGTAAACTTAAGCTAGTTTGTTTTAAACAGTGGTTTAATGTGAATATGTAGTGGCCTAACTTAATGTGTCATGTGAACAAGGGAGGGAAAGCGAACCTTGGGGAGAAGTGTCAAGACAGACTCTGGTTTGCTTTGATTATGAGGCAGTAACAGCAGATGTGAAGGAGGAGCACTGTGGGGGCTTTTGAACAGCATGCACCAGCGTCCTGGTTGTTCTCATAAAATAATTACATTGCATTCCTTTATTACACTTATATTCCACCTTTCCTCCAAGAGGCTCAAAGTGGCATACATGGTTTTCCTCCTTTTCCATTTTATGCTGACAACAACCTTGTGAGGTAGTTTGGTCTGAGAAACTGTGACTGGTCCAAAGTCACCCAGCAGGCTTCCATAGCTGAATGGGGATTTCAACTCCAGGCTTCCAGGTCCTGGTCCAAGACTCTAATCACTATACCACAGGTAGGACCTGATGCCTCACAGCAATGGATCATTTTCAGCTCCCTATGCAGGAGCAAAGGGGAAGAATGTCTTCTGTTTAGGTGAAATCAAACTGACCTCCCAGAGAGTTGCTAAATGCAATGTTTGGTGGTTCTTCTGGTGATTTACAGAAGCAAGAATGGGGGGGGGGTGCGCAAGGATGGACGAACAGCATTTTTCTTGCACTTATTTTTAACTGCAATAGACAGTGCCCACATACTCCAATTCACTGCTATTTTCTCCTTCTGCTAATCGAGTTTTTACTGTGAGTTGACATTAAGCCATTAGAATGTCATTCAAAGTCAGATAAAAAACTGACTTGATGAGATGCTGATTAGCTCATAAAAAGGAGGCATCCCAAAGTAATAATAGTATGTCTAGAAAGATTAATATGTGGGGTGGGGTGGGGGGAGGCGAGAGAAAGGAGGAGCCACTCAGCCACAATTTTATCACTGTTTTAGTTGTCTCCTGTAGTTATATCTTGCAATATGTTGTTGATAAACATTTATTGCTTCCATCTTTGTTTTACTGACATTTGCAAAGTATGTTTAAATAATTGAAAAGCAAAAAGGAACCATTTTACAGTTCCTGAGGTGTTATAATTCAGCATTTGTTGTGTTAACCAAAATCAAATATCTACCAAGGTGCATACAGTGGTACCTCTGGATGCGAACGGGATCTGTTCTGGAGCCCCGTTGGCATCCTGAGCAGAATGCAACCCATGTCTGCGCGTGCGTGGGTCACGATTTGCCGCTTCTGCGCATGCGTGCGACATCATTTTGAGCACCTGCGCATGTGTGAGCTGTGAAACCCGGAAGTAATCCGTTCCGTTACTTCCGGGTCACCGGGGAACACAACTTGAAAATGCTCAACCTGAAGCTACTTTAACCCGAGATATGACTGTATAGAAATTTATGATCTAATAAAAGCTATGTGTTGACCAATATTGATGATAAGACACCATAACCATGGCTTCTGCCCCTCTTTAGTGTAAATACAGCAACATTGTTGAGAAAGCTTCCTTCCCCAATCTTTTATTGCTTTTTGTTAACACCTCCCATTTAGGAACAATATGTCTGTTAGAACTGGCTGTGAGTTGTTATGCCGTAAGTAGTAAGAACGATAATGATAACGATAATTTTACCATTGCTCTGTTGTTTGTTAGCACTCACAAAGTCTAAACATACATATCAGAAAACGTTTTTTGTGTTCCCAAGTTTTATTAAAATTGAGCAGGGTCTGTTGGACTGTATCTTATCCATTCCAGGTTAATCAGGCTGAAAGAGATTGAGAGATACGTAGAGAAAAAATGATTAACTAGCTTTACTGTCGTCATGTAGGTTTTCTTGTTGTTTATCATTGCTTTTACTTGGCAGAAAGCTTTGAAGATGTGAAATCTCTTTGCTCCGAGCCTTGTTTTTCTTCCCTAAATAGAAGCCGATACATTTTCTTTGTAAGGATTTCCATAGAATTATCATCCTCACTTCTTTTGTATGTTACTAAGATTCTGAGAAGGGGATGCAGCTTGGAAACGTACCAGCCAATTCTCTCTTCCCGACCAATTACAGCTCTTTCCTGTTTGTTTCCAATAACCAAAGTGCTTCATTGTAATCCAAGTGCTGTAGAAAACACTTTTATCTGTCTAGCTCATAGATAGACTTCAGTCCATTAATTTCAATGGGTTTGCTCTGAGTATGAGTTCATTACATATAACCCTTAGACATAGATATGATTTAGATGTACCCCAAGTCACTAGAATATGTGAATAACAAATACTCTAGGATTTAACCACACTTACATTTGTAAAGAGGCAGACACATAAGCTGGGGTTGAACTGGGCCACTTTTATTTAAACCTCACACAGTATTGAAATCAGCAGAGGGGGATGACTATGGGACGGGAACTAACTTCACTGTATAACTATAGCCATTGGGTGACCCGCCTTTGCCTAAGGAATTATGGCATGGCTTTCTAGCCTGTCCTGAATCTCAGGCTGAAGGTGAGAAGGAAGGCTGTACCTTGCCACCACATCCCGGAACCCCAGAACCCCAGGTGGATAAGGGAGTTTGGCCTCAAAAAAGTCCCCTATCTCACCCTCAGAACCACGGAATCCGAGAAGTGAGCCTCAGGGCCAACCCATTACCTGAAAGATGCCTAAAGGATGTCACCAGGCTAAATAGTTTCTTTTCCTGCATCTAAACTGCAGCCCCCTTCAGGTCAGTAGGAAAATGTCATTGCTGACATCCATCAAATGGACTCCACCTGGCCTATACAGTTCAACCCCCATCCCCACCATACTTTCATGACGGATTACTTAACCTCACTGGCCCTGAACTGCAAGCCAAACTTCCCTGTTGACTTCTGGGACTTGGCCTATTTATTCTCCTAGGATCAAGAGAACTGCTGAGCTCTTCTCAGCATATTTCAGACCACACTAAAGAAACAGCCAGCCAACATTGCTGGATAAATTGAAAATCCAACATGGCTTACAGGCACAGAGTCTTTCCTTTCAGTATTCCCAGCTCATTGCCTGCCCAGGTGGGGAGGTTCTAACACTATCCTGCCTGGAACCACAAAGGGAGCAACTGGTCCCAATGCATGCCTTGGCAGCCCCAACCACTGAACTGCCATTAACTGACTAAATCCCAGATTGTTGCCACCCAGGTAGACACCAGCAACTGGAGAGGTTCCAGCACTACCATGGCTGGAACTTAGGTGAGCTGCGGTAGATATAGCACCAATGTGAAATGACTGAACCCCAAATGAATCCGAATCCAAGCCCAAATTGTAGGGTGCCACTTTAATTAATACCCAGAACTGAAAATGTGTAAGTAGTGTAATATGCACTCTTAGATGTGTAATTATATTTATTGTGTGTCTGCACAATAAATTATATTTATATTTATTGTGTGTCTGCGCGCATGCACACAGTTCTTGCTATAATTGTCATCACCACATCACCACCACCCTGGGTGCTTGTGATTTCTTACTTTGTTTATATACATGCACACACAACGTCTTAAAATTATGTAACTATACACACTTCAAAGCACACTTCAAAAACTTTGATTTCCATAAAAAAGAAGCCCCAAGGATTCCCAAGTGTTATTTACTTACACTTAATTCTTTTAAGTGTCTTAGTTTGTTAAGTAAACTAGTTGGGAGATATAAAAAAAATCAGATTAATTTTACTTTGCTGAGCTTAACTAGAAAAATAACATTTTTAGCCTAGAACTTGAGGGTTATAGCAGAGGTGGATTAAGGGCAGCATGACTGGTTCTGCCACACTGGGCACCAAGCCTAGGGGGCACAACTATGACATAATGAACTGAGCAGAATGGAAGGCAGGAGGTGGAGGGCACCAAATTTTGGCCTCGCACAGGGTCCTGCTGAAATTTTAAAGACCAAACTCCACCCCTGGTTCTAAACAGTAAGGAGTTACTGGTTGTGCGGAAATCCAATGCTGAAGTAGTCACAGACAGATTAACTCCTTAATTAAGTCTGCTGCAAGAGAGATACAACCCATGCCTTAATTAGATTAGACTACTGTAATGTGCTGTACGTGGTGCTGCTCATGAAAACAGTTGATGAGCTCCAGTTGGTACAGGGTGCTGCTTCCTACTTTGTGTCAGCTATAAATCACACCTGTGCCTAAACAGTTACACTGGTTACTTGCAAGCTTCTGGACTCAATTCCAATGTATTTGTTGTATAAAGCCTTAAATTATCAGGCTGTATTCTGAAGGCATATGATGCAGGAACCTTGTTAAATTTAAGCAGCTCTGAAAGGGTCAGTACCTAAATGTAAACCACTTAGGAACCCCATTTTCGCTGCTTTTAGAGATGTCACAAGAGAAAGGCAAGGTATGCATGTTTTAATGTATTAAAACATGTACAGAACTCATATAGCCACACCATAACATACATTCTCTGAGATCCTCACGAAACATATTCCATTAAACAGTACAATAAAGGCTATTTAATTTTTAAAATGCAGTTGAAATGCAGTTTTTAAAATGAGGAGGAATTTTAAAGTTGTATAAAAGGTCACCTGGTACCAAGGAGATCACAAAGATGGTGCCAAGCAAAGCTGTCCACGAAGGCTATTCTGTAACTCAGGTGCCACTGCCAGTAAAGCCATCTCCCTACTAGTTGCCTGACTCTTTGCCAGATAGCTTTTACTAAATTTGGACAGAGTTTGGCAAAAGCTGGATATAGGAAAAAATAATAGCTTTTAGCTAACATTTGCATTTTTTATTTGAAATGAATTATCACAGCCATAATTCTTACATTCTTAAAATACTCAGTATTTCCAGCAGACAAAAGCTAACAATGCATGAATTAAAGTAGTATTGATCTCTGCCTTTTTTAGTGTTCACACAGAAACACTTAGCAAAAATATATATATGTGGGATCTCATAGCTTGTTGTTCCTGTTGTTGTTGTAGGCGTAATAAATACCATGTGAGCCATATGTCAGGATAGTCCATCTAGTGCTGTATTTCATGGTTAGTTAAGGTGGATGAGAAATTTCTTAAAACAATTGCACTTTCCACGCAGCTTACACTGGCAAAACCAAGCTTTGGTGACTCATTGTTCCAGTGCTGAAATTCCATCAAGGGGAAAAGGATTTGCTTTGAACAAAAATGTTTTAGTCAACAGAGAGAGCTAACATTTTAGAGCTATTAATCAGAGCAGTCAGCTGAACGTAGATTTAACTCTAGGATTTAGAAGATACGGCAACTGCAACTGTGCTCTGAAAAAACTGAGGATTGAAAGTAGCAGATTGAGTTGCAGCATTTTGAAGTTGTCCCCCCTCCCCCAAATTGGTTTACTTGTAATTCAGTTTACCACTTGCAGAATTTGGTGTCATCTTAACCTTTCACCACTCTGCAGTTGCAATAGAAGTGTGACGTGTGTGTGTGTGTGAACTTAGTTATATTTTAGAATTCTCATTTGAATAAAATCCATGTTTCATCTTCAATTACAATCTTAATCCTTTTTTTTTTTTAACCCTAAGAGGAAATGGGCCTCTAGTGAACCATCTAGGTTTGTTGTTCTGGCAAAACGACTCTTTAATCAGGCTCTGCTTGAACATTTCTTTTGCAGCCTGCCCCAATGTGATTCCCTCTAGATGTTGTTGGACTGCATCTACAACTCTCCCCCAACCAGCATAGTCAATGGTCAGAGACTGTCAGAGTTGTAGTCCAAAACATCTGTTGAAGTAAGCTGTCCTACTACATGCATTGGTTGACCATTGTTGGAGACTGAATGCGAGACTGAAATAGTCTTTGATCTAGTCCACCAATGCAATTCTTTTATTGTAAAGATCTTAAATTTCTTTGCCAGCATTCACTAATTTGAAGGCTGTTGCCTAGGAACAACCTGCAAATAAGCAGTTGTGGGTGGTGAAAAGCTTTCTTGAAGTGAGACAAATTTATGACCTTGACAAATATTCCAGTACTCTGCAACAAATGTCCATAGAATATATACATCTAATTTTTGCAATTTTTATGTATTAGTGTCCAGTAGTGATGCAATTTCAAGATGGTCTACTTATTTTTAGTAAAACAACAGACTCTTGTGACACCTTAGATTAACACCTTTATTATGGCATAATATACATCTGTTAAATAGTTGACAAATTTCAGGATGTTTATAGTATTTATAGTTTATAGTATTATCAGCATTGCTTTATGAATGATCTTTGTAATTATTTTACATTTATCTATATGTCTTGAATTTAATTTCTCTCTGACCTCATTGCTATCAGGGTTTCCCATATTCTGAGCTCATTGACTCCTTGATGAGCTTATAAAGTTGTCCTTGACTCCAACCCAAATTTCTAGGAATGTAAATGAAATAAAGTCAAGAAATATCAATATGTAATCTGTTCATGATCAGTCACCAATACTAGGAATCATAAGATGTAAAACAAGTGAAAATAATGGTTTGGGATACGGTTTTATTATAATAAAGAAGCATGGCCTGGGAATACTGTTGTATCATATTAAATACTCATTGGAAAGGGAGGTGCTTTCTGTAGTTGCCCATACTCTTTATTTCTGAGACTTATAGTTCCTCATTAAACTTTTCACACTATACTTCTCTTCCCAAACCCCATCAACCCACCCCCTTTGAATCCCTAGGTCTTTATCAACCCACTACATAATCCCATTGACCCCAGGCGATTAATATCAACCACTATGGGAAATCCTGCTCTACACCAAGTTTATACACAGGCAACTCTCAACTTACATGGGGGTTACATCCCAGGGATAGTGTGTAAAGCCAAAATTGTGTATATTCAAAACACATTGGGTTCAGTGGCAGGTGGGACTGCCTATTATTATTATTATTATTATTATTATTATTATTATTATTATTATTATATTACTTATACTCCAATCATCTGGCTGGGTTTCCACCCACTCTCGGTGGCTTCCAACAGGAGAATAAAAATACATTAAAGCATCAGCCATTTAAAAACTTCCCTAAACAGGGCTGCCTTCAGATGTCTTCTAAACATCAGATAGTTGTTTAATCCTTTGACATCTGATGGGAGGGCGTTCCACAGGGCAGGAGCCACTACCGAGAAGGCCCTCTGCCTGGTTCTCCATAACTTCACTTCTTCCAGAAGGCCCCTGGCGCTGCACCTCAGTGTCTTGGTAGAATGATGGGGATGGAGACGCTCCTTCAAGTATACTGGGCCGAGGCTGTTTAGGGCTTTAAAGGTCAGCACCAACACTTTGAATTGTGCCCGGAAATGTACTGGGAGCCAATGTAGGTCTTTCAAGACCGGTGTTATGTGGTCTTGGCGGCCAATCCCAGTCACCAGTCGAGCTGCCACATTCTGGATTAATTGTAGTTTCCGGGTCACCTTCAAAGACGTAGAGCGTGTTGCAGTAGTCCAAGCGGGAGATAACTAGAGCATACATCACTCTGGCAAGACAGTCCGCAGGCAGGTAGGGTCTCAGCCTGCGTACCAGATGGAGCTGGTAAACAGCTGCCCTGGACACAGAATTGACCTGTGCCTCCATGGACAGCTGTGAGTCCAAAATGACCTGGTCCTTCAGGGGCACAGTTACCACTTTCAGGACCAGGGAGTCCCCTACACCACCCACCCCCTGTCCCCCAAAAACAGTACTTCTGTCTTGTTAGGATTCAGCCTCAATCTGTTAGCCGCCATCCATCCTCCAACTGCCTCCAGGCACTCACACAGGACCTTTACCGCCTTCACTGGTTCTGATTTAAAAGAGAGGTAGAGCTGGGTATCATCTGCATGATCTCCCGATGATCTCTCCCAGCGGCTTCATATAGATGTTTAAAAGCATGGGGACAGAACCCTGAGGCACCCCACAAGTGAGGACCCAGGGGTCTGAACACTCATCCCCCACCACCACTTTCTGAACAGGGCCCAGGAGGAATGAGTGGAACCACTGTATAACAGTGCCCCCAGCTCCCAGCTCCTCTAGATGGTCCAGAAGGATGTTATGGTTAAGGGTATCAAAGGCTGTTGAGAGATCCAGCAGAACTAGGAAGCGGCTTTCACCTTTGTCCCTAGCTCACCGGAGATCGTCAACCAGTGCAACCAAGGCAGTTTCAGTCCCATGATGAGGCCTGAATCCCGATCGGAAGGGATCCAAATGGTCCGCATCCTCCAGGTGTGCTTGGAGTTGTTCAGCAACCACTCGCTCAATCACCTTGCCCAAGAATGGAAGATTTGAGACTGGGCGATAGTTGGCCATATTGGCCGAGTCTAAAGATGTTTTTTTAAGAAGCGGTTTAATGACCGCCTCTTTCAGCAGGTTTGGGAATGCTCCCTCACAGAGGGAAGCATTCACCACCCCGCAGAGCCAATCACCCAGCTCTTCCCGGCTCTCTTTTATTAGCCAGGATGGGCAAGGGTCCAGGAGACAGGTGGTTGGTTTCACTTGTCCAAGCAGCCTGTCCACATCCTCAGAGATAACAGATTGGAATTGATTCCATGCAACTAGACTAGACAGGACTCTTAAGACTCTCCCACCCCAGCCCTGCTCCCACGGTGGAGTCTACCTCCTTCCAAATCTGAACGACTTTATCTGCAAAATCATTGCAGGAGATCTTGGGGTCTTTACAAGGCCCTGATGGCAAAGGTGGTTCTGTTAAATTGCGAACCACCTGAAAGAGTCTCCTGCTGCTATTTTCTGCAGATGCAATAGAGGCGGTGAAGAAAGTCCTCTTCACCTTGGCTATCGCCACTTGGTAGGCTCAATATTGAGCTCTAACCCGTGTCCGATCCAATTCAGAATGAGTTTTCCGCCACTGGTGCTCTAGCCGTCTCAGCAATTGTTTCCTCGCCCTCAGCTCCAGGGAAAACCATGGGGCTGTCCAGGCTTCATGCTTCGGAGCCAGACAGTCAATAGCCCAAAGTCTTTCTACCCTCCTTATTTTTTGTGATTTTTATTTTTGGCAAGTGTGTAAACCTGAATGCATGCAAGTTAAATATGTGTAAGTTGCAAATTACCTGTACTTGCTAACACAGGACAGCATTCCACAAATCTGATGAAGTGACCCTTTTTTTAGTCATTTAAAAACATCTCAAGTCCCATGCTTCAACTACATGGCTGCCCACTGAAAACGATTTTTGCTAGCTTCAGTGAATATTTTCAAGAGGGATATGTTATAATTTCTTTTATTTTCTTTTTTACTTCATAGAGTACAGTTAAGAGTTAGCAGACAAGCTTCATGTCAGTTATGATGCTGTGAGAAGCATTGTATATTAACCTTTGCATTATGATATGTGAATTTGAGATTTTACTTTTACTAAGATGACCATGTATAAAATCTATAAATATGTCAATAATATAAATATGCATATTGTAACTCTGAGCAGCACTGCCATAACTACAATATTTTATTTTATTTTCTATCAGGTCTGTCACTTTTTTGTTACCTCATAAAAATTTTTGCTTTTATAAAAGGTTATCCTGTAATGCAGAGTTTGTATTCATAAATTCCTAATGAATATGTGTACTCAGTGGATTTTTGTTTATTTGAAATTCTTTTTGCAGACAGACCTCCTTCAGAAAAAAACAAGGGCCATATTTCTGAGGATTTCAAAAGGCTCTAAATTATCTTCATGGATACAAGCAAGTAGACAATGGCGCTCTAACCATCTGTTCAAGCTTCTTGAGGAAAAAGTCTGCCGTGGAAACATCATGAAAAGTAATGTAACTTCTGCAGATGGCCAGAATATTTTTAACCTGTATTTTAAAATCCAACTCCTTCTACACTATGAACATTCTGCATATACTGTTAGCATTTACATTTTGAGGAGCAGGGAAAATAGCTATTCCCAGAATGGTAACCCTCTTCTCTATATAAAATGACATGCAGCACAATCCAAGATGTGTTTACTAAGGAACAAGACAAACTGATTTCAACTAAACTTACACCCTGGTGTGTTTAGTACTGCAGCATCGGAAGCAAAATAAATGTACTTTAGTGTATTACTCAACATAGAGTTTGTTCATTCATTTATTTTCATGAAGATGAACAATTAAGCAGTTGGTTGGGTTCTTGATCTGGAAAGTATACTGTCCACACAACAATTCATTCTCTGATAATGGGCCTGATATATCTTGATTAAATATATTCAAGTTTATAGCCCTGAGAGCAGCTTATAAATTCTCATGGTAAAATCACACAAATCTAGTACTGTTCTAGAAATTGCATAGTGTCCAAATGGAACTAGGACTATACCAGAATCATTTTCTGCCCTCATCTTTTTCTTCCTCTATCCTTATTCTTCCCTGGTGTCATACCTGGCTTCAGCTCCCAAAATCCCATGAGCCTGTGATGTAAGCAATCACACCTTGATGTCAGTTTGCCAGGCAGCATGTTCTCTGTGGCACAGAAGTGGGTGTGGGAATCTAGATCTCACTCAGCTCATCATATAAAGGGACTTCCTTTGCTGGCAGTCAGCAGATGTCAAACACCAGCTCAAAGTCCTCTGGGGCAAGAGAGTAGGACTGAGCAGCTTGAATTCACTCAGCTCAATCAGTATTCCAATGCTGGCCGTCGTTTAAATTAAAGTGCATTTTTATTCTTCATAGCAATAACAACAAAAATAACAATAGCATTTTATTAGTGGGGCATAGTTATGCCTATGATGTGCATAATGATTCAGGTCTTTTGTTTGGAGGTCTCTGCATTAGAATAAAACATCTGCATGTTCATTTGTTGGATTGTTTGGACCCTTAATTAGATAACTGTTTTTCACTAAATTCTCTATTTAAAAACCCATTGTGGTGTCAAAGAATTTATAATGAAGTCTATACCTATATAACTGAGTTGTGTCCAGCTGTTAAGTTTAGTGGGTTTCCAATCCATAGCATAAATTTTGATTTGAGTTAGATATCCTTGTAAAACACTGTACGTTCTTGGAAATTATAGAGTTGCTGAGATAGAAGCAGTTTGTCATCCAGGCTACTGCACCAAGGCGGGTTTAATGCATCACCTAGATTATATGGTTCCACATAAATAAAGCAACGGTAATGAAGGTACACTATGCTGAGTGGAGGGTGGGGCCTTGTAAGATAACAATAGATGTAGCAAAAGCAAATTTGGCAACAGATGTGCTTTGAGGCTGGAAGAAACACTGGCACAGGAATAGGGAAGGAGTCCAGGGATATACTGAAGGAGTACAGGTATGGTAGAGCAGAGATGTAGAAGGGCTGTTTCTGCTTTATAAGTATCAGAGAGAGCAGAGGGCCACACACAGGTGGAGAACTGAAGAGAGGAGCAGAAAGAAATGTGAAAGCACCTTGTGAGAACCGTTAGGGTGTTGTTGGAAGGAGAGGGAAGAGATAAGGTATCCTCTGTCCTACTTGATAATGAGGTGTGGCTCTTGTGTCCAAGAGCAGAGACCAAGAGCTCTAAGCCATGTCCTCTGAGAGGGCTAATAACATTGTGGTCCCTTGGGGAACACCAGAGGGTACTAGCAACATCATATGCTGGGCCAGGAATGAAGATCCGGAACTGTCACTTGCGAGTTACTAGCTTGTAAAAGATATTCTGGTCGGGTTTATATATACATATCCTGAAGTGGTGAGAAGTGACATATTTCAAAAGGTTTTACATAACTTTCACTCTCAACATGTTGCAATTTGTGCCAGCCCTCACATTATATAAATGTCTATCTTGCTTTTTTAATAACTTCATTTAGAGGAGCTCTGGTGCTCTCGCACTAATTCAAAAGGAATATTTAATGGGTCTTTTTAAAGCATTTCATTGTAGTTACTTTGTGGTAAACTAAGCCTGCATGAAAATGAGGGGGGCCGGGAAATGCATGTCATTGGTTTTTTAAAAAGGGGTTCTCTCCAGCATATTGGAGCTTATCACAACTTACATAAGAAAACCATCTGTAAACCCTACGCATTGGCCATGTTGAAAGGGAAGAAAATGAAAAGGTAAACAGGACCCAGTGCTCAGTGATGCAGTACTTTTTGCTGTAGCTCAGTGGGTATCTGCAGAGGTTCAACACAGAAGTGTAAATAATAAAAATAATATTCTTTGCTCTGCTACTTCTTCGAGCTGGTTCTTGAATTGATTTGATTTTAAGGAACTTGCAAACTTTTCAAGCTCCTGAAGGAGTGTTTAACTCTGAAACATATTGTGCGGCAGTAAGAGGAACCCCTCCACAAAGTTTATTAAGCCTGCCAGATTATTATTATTATTATTACTTATTGAATTTATATACCGCCCTATACCTGGAGGTCTCAGGGCAGTTCATAGAATTGCAGGCAATAGGCCCAGGGACCTATATTTGTAGGGTGGGGGACTAAAAAGGGAATGATAGTTTCTTTCTTTCTTGCCTTAAAACAATTAAGAGTGGTGTGCATTTTAGTTTGTAATTTTTTTAAAAAAAAACACACCTGCCACTGTGGACCTCTGAAGAGCTCGTATGGGATAAGGGGTGGGGTGGGATAAGAGAGAGAAGCTGTTGTTGTTAAAGCAAGTAGAGCAATGTAAGATGTAAAAAAAATAAATCCCAACTATATGAAACTTAACTTTAAAAAAAAAAATCCTCTGCTGCTGTGCTTTACAACAACAATAATAATCCAACGCTATTCAGGCAACAATTGGGTCTGCCTCATTTCTTCCAAAACCCATCAGTTTAGACAAGCATATAGACCAGAAAATAAAGGTATATGACACAGAAAAGCACAGATAGATTGACACAGGGCTTTGTGAGGGCCCTGATCCGACTAGGTTTTTATTTTTGTGTGTTTGGAGCATGGAAGTAAATCACACTTTGATTTGGGAGGACAGGAGACCCCTGAATCATTCTGATTTGCCTCATTATTTGGGTCCTACATCTCTAATATGTGTGTTTAGTAGTTTATGGCTGAACAGTTGGCATGCTTTTGTTCTTGTACATTAACAAGTATCAAGGAGATACTTCATTGTCTTTTTGAACCACCATTTCCCCATGATACCTGCCCTTCATTGCTTAATATGTTTGTGAATTCCTTTCCTTTATCCCCTGCTGTCTTAGTAGAGATGCTATGCCAATTCTAGATTCTGCATAGGTCCTGGCAGAGGTAAATCAATGTTCAGTAGCAATACTTTGAATTCTAGTCTAAAAGAAAAGTGAAAGATTGCTTTTTCTTCAAAATGTTGTACATAATCCCAACTATAGTATCTGCCACTGGAAGTAATAATGCAACTTGTTTACAGCATCAATTTGCTTCCATTTTAAGGAACCTTTTTATCAGTAGCCCTTTCTCTGCCTCCTCTTCCTCTTTGTTAAATGTAGTTACAGAATGTTGTTAGATTCAGTGTAGCAGAATATGGGGCAGAGCATTCAAAAAGAGAGATCCCCCTTAGGGTTTTTCATTCCAGTGTACCCATGTGACATGTCTGCATTAGATATGGAAGCTTCAACAGCACTTTTCTTAAGAAACTAAGGATTGTAAAGTGAATGTTTCCACTCTTGCTTGCTGCATTGCCTGCAGCATCATTCTTAGAGCAAGATATGTGGTGAGAGAGAGCAGTGAGCATGAATAACAGGAGAATGAAAACACACTGAAAATCTGGGTTCTCTCCGATAAGTTTCAATTCCCCATCACATTCTCCACAATCACATTTCCCGCATACTGAAGTAGAATTTTAAATATTTGCTAGGTTTAGGGGTTGTTGTTTTTTATTGGTGCTTAAACGTGTTAACGATAATGGCAGTGTTATATTTAAACTAAAGGAGAAGAAAGTACAATAATATGCTGGATCTGAAAGAATGAGGAAAATGTTAAGAGACCTCAAGAGCAAGCCCCCCATTTTAAACTCAAGATCAGCTTGATATATATATATTTGTGCTAGGCTGCAGGGTATGCAAGCATTCAAGCAGTAGCAGTCGGTGGGGTGAGGCGGCAGCACCTACCTGATCTCCCATCCACTCACATTGCTGCAGTGAATTGGGAGGGAAAGGGGTGGGGAGGAAATGAGGAAGTGCAGTACAAATGCATTGGCAGGAGTGCTGGTTTGGCTCCGCTAGTGTGTTTGCACTGCCACCACCTCACCTCACTGCCACTTTGCTCCTCTCCTTCCCACTATACCACAGGGATGCAGCTGATTGGGGAGGGTCAGGTGAGTGCTTCCAGCCCACCCAACAGAAACCAATCCAGTCCTTCAACAGGCAGGCTGCTGTAATTAACCTGCTGCAGTAGCTTAAGCTTTCAAGCAAATTCTGAAGGCATCGGGCTCTCGGGAATCTGGGTGTGTTTTTTTCTCACAGTAAACTTCATTAGCTAACATTTTTGAATACTGGGTTGTATCAGCATGTGGTGCATGTGTTTGTGTGTGTGCATGGAAGCTTTATGAAGAAAATGCAACTTCCCAATTTGTGTGTGTGTCTAAAAAACGAGAGCAAAAAGAGCATATGCCATTTTTCACTCTCCTTACCCCTTTACTCTAGATGAGTTCAGCCCTGGACAGTCACTTTCTAACTTTGAGAGCCATCTTTTTAAGATTGATGGTGCAGCATTATGTCATCAACATGAGTAGCTCTCACTTTTCCCACAGCTGCTGCACTTAGTTTTGTGTTCTCCCTCTCTCTCTCTCTCTCTCTCTCTCTCTCTCTCTCTCTCCAATCTTCCAGACCTCTTTCTTCAGTTTTTCTTATTCAAAGTCTGCAGCGTTGATATATGCTTCATTTAATATAGTTCCAGTAACTAGCTGATGACGATAGCATGTTGAAATCTCTGCAACGTTTCCTTTGCTATTAGCATGCAGGGCATCAAAGCTCCCTTTAGTGTCTTTATATGCATTGTCTGAAGCTTTAAAACATAGTGATTCCAGAGAGAATGTTCTCATCTTTATCTGTAGAAGGGAAAGCAGTTTGAAAGCAGTGCAAGTGTAATCATTTCCACATTTGCCCTTTTAACTGTGCAGCTTTATCCCAGAACTTTCAACTAAAAAGTGGGGAGGGGATAATGATGGAGGTGAAGAAGAAACGTTTCCAAATGTGCAACAGAATATACTCCCACAGGTATTTATAGAATGACACAATTACATTCAGAGCTAAGATCTATCGGTAATCTGAAAGCAAGAATAGCTTCATGAAGGTCTCAGCTGGGAGAGGATCAGTGCCTGGACTTTGTATTTAAAGCAAGTGGTGATCTTCATGCAATGTCTAGAGTCTAAGCCAAGGGCGGATTTTTGTAGCTCATGTTGGTGAAAATCCGACTTAACCACAGCATTGTCTTAGGAGAGCTCTTTCATAACAGCTGGCCACCCAACATTGCACACATTACAGGTATTTTCCCAAAATACTTGACTGAGAATATATAGTCCGTCCTTATTTTTGTATTCATGTTGAAGGATGTCATAAAGAGACTGCTGAGAGGATGTCGCTGTGTAACACAGTTGAGCAACATAAATTGAAAGTGTCAGTTTGAATTAATTGTTCCACGTGCCTGGGCTGGACTTTGAATTTTGTTCAGATAGTGAGAGGGGTAATTTTCAAGTGCCACTTTTGAAATAAACAATTAAGAGTTCAGAAGTGTAATTAGAATTCTACTTCGCTTTTAGCTGGAAATGGCAAAAGTTTTGTGATTGGCTCCCGTTCAGATAATTGTTTTCCTAATAGGATAAAAGTAAAGTGCTTGCTGAGAATGTATGCTTCTTATAGAAACAGATATTTCTCTTGCACATCATTGGAGAAAGACAAGAACACCACAGTATAAACCAGCTTGGCTTTGGAAAATGCAAGAACAGCCATACTTTTTCAAATTATACTTTCTATTGCATTGGAAAATGGGGTAGTAGCAAGGTTTAATTTTCAGAGTGTGCACACTGAATAATTTAATGTGGCTTATAAAACATAAAGAAATTACATTTAAATATGCTGACCATGACATGAAAAAGCACTATCTAGTCTCTCTCTCTCTCTCTCTCTCTCTCTCTCTGAGTGTGTGTGTGTGTGTGTGTGTGTGTGTGTGTGTGTGTAAAGGATAATGGACATATAAGAGCCACGATAGTCTTGATTGGACCTCCCATAAGCCATGAGGATGAGTATTAGGGCCTTATCAGGACTATTCTTCTGTGTGAGGATCGGTTAACCCTTTTCCCATGTCATGTTCCCCATGAAAATCACCCCCTATTGGCTTTTTGACTCTCTATGTCAAATAGCAATTCAGTGTCTGTCTCTCTATTTGTCAGGAACTTTTAAGTTTATAAAGCTTCTATGTCATTTGAAGAGCTTTAACCAGCAAGTGCAGTTATAACAGTCTTCAGTTATTTAGAAAAATATGTGCATCTTTAAGGAATCCTTGTCCATGTCTGATCCAATAATGTGTACTTACATTCTCAGAGAGAGAGAAGGGGATGGGGAGAGATTTGCAATTTATATTAATAGATTATTATGCCTGAAGCAATTCTGTGGGAAAGTTGCCAGATCTTCCATAGATCAATAGAAACATACCTGTCTTGACATTTTCCAAGTTCTATGGCAAGCAGAATGGTAAGAGAAAGATATTTTTTTTTTGCACAGCTAACAATATGTGTTCCTTGATAGGCCTGGATGTGAAACAGAAAAACACCGCTCTCTCTTTGCCTAAGTGTGTGTGTATACAAACACACTGTTCTGACCTTGAAGTGTAAACAAAAAGTTTTTAGGGTACCATATCAAGCATCTTGAAAGCTGGGCACAATGGGAAGTTGAGATGGATTGTTTTATTTTCACCATATAATCCAAGTTCCTTTTATATATACTACTGTATACTCCACCATCAGCACTTGTGTTATTTCTTAGCCTCCATAAGGCAAGGGGCAAAAGGTCGGGATTCATTTTCAGAGAAGGGAGCAGAAAGGAATAAAAAGAATAAAAGATCAGAAAGGAACTAATGGATTTTTAAAAAAAAAATCCATTTTAGAAAGAAATAGATAACATTATTCTTTTAAAGTTCTTGCTTCGTCTATCTTTTGTCCATAGATCACTGGTTTCGAGTTATAAATATAAAATAAAGTGACTGCTGTAGGCTCAGTAAAATTTATTTTAATACAGCTAATTGTATTGTTATAATTAGCCATAATATTTCCATTTGGGATAACACTAAAATTAGAAGGTACTTGTATAACTTAACAACCAATAAAACACTGATATGTATGCTTGGTTAGCAATTTTACCTATGATTATGCTTTGGGAAATCTTCAAGCATTGCATTAAATTTTAATTGATATGAAGAAAACTGTGTTGATTGATTTGGGATAAACGCAAGCTGGTTTGCAAACCACACACATTTCTAGTGAAGCAACATGACATTTTGGCAAAGGTACACAAATGAATTCCAAAAGCTTGTTTGCCCACTATAACATTTTAATAACAATTTGGTCACCATTTTTCAACCTTTGTAGTAAGCAGCCAGACTTCTGAGTAAGTACGGAAGTAGCAATGTAGCTGGAGGGTTTATGATAATTCCATAAGCAGAGAAGTGTCTCTGCAAGGGAGAGATAAACAGCAACTAATCCTCATAATTCCCTACTGATAGCCTATCCATCTCTGGTATAAATTAGAAAGCCTAGAGATTAGAAAAGCTAGGCTGGGTGTAGCTCACAGCATTAATCACAGTATTAGGTCAACAGTATGCTGAAATGCTGTGTCTTTGCAGCTGCTGTTACACTACAGGTTGAGTAACGCAGCTTAAAATAAAGGTTGATTGATTGTTTGATGGGTCACACTGTTGTAATATGGTTTTTCCTGAGACCTTTGTTTCATATGCTGAATGAAACCTGCTCTGATTCTTTTGTTTTTGAAGCTCTTGAGATGCCCACTTCATCCTAAGTAACTGTCTGTCTTGGCACAAAAAGTTTCATTCTACTGCAGCACTACTTTAGTATTCCAGAATGAACTGTTCATTTTAGATTTACTGTGGACCAAGATGGGCATTTGGGTCTTGAAACTGGTGTGCATATTTTGTTGAAGCATGATATAAGCTTGCACACATTATAGAGTTAAATGCAACCTTTTTATCAACAGAATATTTTCAGGAAGCTTCTCCCACGCACGCACGCACGCATGCGAAGCATCTAATTAATTTTTACAGAATGTGTTGATAAAACATCCATTACAGCCCAAAAGCTATGGTGATGCAGTGTTCCAATTACGCACTCACTTTTGGGAGATTAGCTGTTCATGAAAATTCTCTACTAGCCACACAAACCTCAATGAAAATGCCTTTTGCCCGGCTTGAATGGTGAAACTTCACCTTGTACAAAAGGATCACTAAACATGGCCATGTCGTTGTTTCTTCTTCTTCTTCTTCTTCTTCTTCTTCTTCTTCTTCTTCTTCTTCTTCTTCTTCTTCTAGCTCCATTACCCAATTCAGCATCATGTGCAACCCCCTATCTACTAACCAGCACTACATCTATTAAAACAAATGGGGCAGTGCAAGGTGCACTTTACCTTGTGGGTCTATGCTGACAGTTCAGTGTAATTACTTTACTGAAGGGAGCTGGCATGCAGAGCAGGCAAGTTGATTAGGTGGCAGGCCCAGCAAACCTACAACTTGCAAGGATGCCCCAGGGAAAATAGGAGGCATTTGTGGGGAGAGGGGGGAAATTCCAGTGTCAGATTTCACTTACTCAGCTATACTACTGTACTGTACTGTACTGTACTGTACTGTACTGTACTGTACTGTACTGTACTGTACTGTACTATCAGTGGCGTAGCGTGGGTTGTCAGCACCCAGGGCAAGGCAAGTAATTTGCGCCCCCTAACCCGTGGATTTGTGCCCCCTAACCCGTGGATTTGCGCCCCCTAACCCTAGCCCCCAGATGTTGCGCCCGGTGCGGCCGGGGCCCCCCCTGCACCCCCCCACGCTACGCCACTGTGTACTATACTACTTTTGAAGCTCTGTCACCAGTGGGGCTGAAGAGGGGGCATGCCAGGGTGGTTTGAGGGTGTAGTGGGGGAGAACTAAGGGGGAGGGGACTTGGATTCCCAGTTCTCTGGCATGCTCTTTTCTCCTCCACCTTTTGACCCATCCTTTATCATAAGGTCCCAGGGAAGGTTACAGTGATTTAAAAATTCGATATTATTATAAGTTAAGACAACCTATAATTGGGGTGAGATCACAGGAAGGGCCAGAGCAAAGAAGTACATCTATACTCCCTGACCTGGGAGCACCGAACTTTACTTTCAGCAGACATATTTAGGATTGCGCTGGGAGCAAGCCTTACTGAACTTAGTAGATACTGAAATCTTAGTATATCTGTATAGTTTGTGTTGTTGGCTATGTCAAGGACAGGAGGAAAAAGTGAAAAAGCTGTTTGAAGGACTTTTTAATTGGAGCTCTTTGGGCGGTATGTAGCTATAGATGTGCTACCACAGGGTTAGGATTACTAATGTTTTTAATGTTCGATGTCTTACTGTGTTTTTATTTGTTGGAAGCCACCCAGTGTGGCTGGGGTAACCCAGTTGGATGGGTGGCATATAAATAATAAATTATTGTTTATAATAATAACATTACTGCAACAGTATTCTGCCATCTCCTCCCCTGTCCTATCCACGCCCCCATATCATCCCCAAATCTGCTCAGGAAGGTTGAGGGGACCCCAGAGGAGGAGGAGGGGGAGATGGTTCTGTTGTGCAAGAATAAATCCTTGCACTAATGGACTGATCTGTTTAACACCACATTGAATACAGCTCTTTATGTGCATTAAAACTGAAAACAATATGGTTGATGTTAACTAGAGCAAGAGTGCAAGAGGGCTGTTGTGCTCATTTCCTGCTTGTGGGTTTCTCGTTTGCCCAGTGTGGGAAGCAGGCTGCTGAGCTAAATCCAGCCTGATCCAGTACGGCTCTTATTTATTTAAAATACATTTATATCATCTTTAAATATAGAAACCTTCTCAAGGCAGTTTAGAAAATAAAAGACTTTAAAAATATGCAACAGCAAAATACAAATGAAACACAATTAAACCATTCAGATGAAAGCATAAAAATAACATTCCAAGTCAAAACCAAAGATCACCTGGGGGGGGGGATTCTGCTTGTGACAGAACTGTGACCTGAAAATAGGCATTTTCTGCAGTTGCACCTGTATTTTCTACAGAATGCGCTCTCTTCTGTCATTTTTGAGGCAGCAACCATCAGTTGCTTCATGTTTTGTGAAGACTTATCCTTCTCCTCAGGCTTTCCCTGACTTATAAGACCAGACCTATATATTGACTTTTCATAAGCTTTTGCATTGTTGTTTTATACTGTATTTTTTATGACACTGATTTTTTAAAAATATTGCACACCAGTTAGATTTCTAGACTATTAAGTAGTTCATAAATGCTTTATTAAAATAAAGACAGCAGAAATTAAAAGCAGGCTGAAATACAGGGTTAAAAACCAGACTTTAAAAATAAAGAAGGAAACAGGTATACTTCCCAAGGAAGGGCATTTCATAAGTATGGGGCTGCCATAGGCCCTTGTATTATTCCCACCAATCTGATAGACCTTACCTGTGGATATTTGAGCCATTGTGATTATTCTTAGGACCTGGGCAAGTTAATGCTGGAATATGAAGTCCTTCAAATAACCTGGCCCCATGCCTTTAAAATTTCAGAGCTAATCATCAGTTCTTACATTTACCCTGGAAACAAATTAACAACTGGTGCAATATTGTCAGCCCTTTAGCAACAATATTGCCAAAGGGCTGAATCTGACACAATGGGTTAAGAAAACCTAGTTTTTCAGAAGTTATAGGTGAAAGTGGTTAACAATTATGATAGCAACATTATTTTAGCAAGTATTTCCAAGGAGAGGGAAGTATTGCAAAAAGCACTGCTACGAAATATTATGTTTTATTGGTGCTGAATGACTATGAGAGACATTTGCCATAAATCTAGCACAGTGGAGTGTTTTACAAGAGTCATCATATTTCTCAAGCTTTATTATACTTTCATTTCCCCATCATTATTTTTTATTCTTCCTGAGACTCAAACACTTTCGTTCAAGTAAAAAAGGTGTATCTTCTAAGCACATCATTTCTCATCCTGAGAATTCTCTTCTTTCTCTCTAATTACCTCCTCCTCCTCTCCCTCACATTACTCCCAACCATTCTCAGCTACTGTTAGGAGGACCTCTGCTACAGAGCTGGGGTTTTAAGACAGCAAATTAAAATGGAAGGAAGCAAAAGTTCAGGGGAGTGTGCACAAAATCTCTGTAGTTGTAAAGAGTCATAAAGTAATCTTAGCCAGGCCTAGTGATCTCAGCACTGCGTGGTCCATACAGAATCTCAGCAGCATCCTTTATGTTGGCCCACAGTGCTAACCCCCAGTCCTTATGTTGGCCCACAGTGGTAACCCCCAGTCCCCCAGTCCTATTCCTTTGCCCCAACAAAAGTTTGTTTATGGCCTCTAGCCCTGGTGAATGTATGCTGGTTGTAGACTGTGGAACGAAGGTTATTGGCCCCTGTGTGGAATAAAATACTTGATAACAGTGGCCCTAAGTGGTAGTGTCTGCAGTATCCTAGGTGGGAGGTGGTGTGGCACCCCTGAATATGTGAAGATAGTGTCTTGGGTCCAAACTATTAGAAACAGATGCATCTGGAATGTTTGGGGTACTATTTTCTTCTTCTTCTGTGTTAGGCAATTTTATCTCCTGTTTAGCTTTAAGCTGCTGGTTTATTTGTCTTATTTTATGCAGACTTGTATAGATTGATTTTTTTTTTTTAAAAAGATGATATTATTTCTAATTGTTTCTAGTATATCTTTCTTATACTTGTTCACTTGATATGTTGTGGGCACAGTTTTGTGGGGAAGCAGCATGCAAATAAAAATAGATGATTGTTATACTGAATGGCAGCCAAGGAAGGGAAGGTCTGTGCCTCTACAGATTGCCACTGCTTGAAAGTAAGTGAGTGAAAGTTAGCCCAGTCTGCTTGTATGGCCCTGTGTTGTCATGTTCTGTGACATTGACTATGCCCTACATTACTGACCCTAGCATAACTAAGTTCCTCTCTTCTGTGGAGATGGTAGTATGCAGTGCCACATGGATGCAATAACAGCTTGCATTGTCCAAGCACAACTGCTGATTAATCCTCCTTATAATTTTTGCATACTACACACAAGACTCCACAGTCTCTTGTGTCAGGGCTAAGAACCCTCAGACTGTGTATCTAAGCTGCCTATTGCAGCATGACTGTTTCATACAGACTTATTCTCCTGAACACTCACCTTCCTTGGAAAAAAGAAAGGAAAGCTATTATTTTTGTATTTCTTTTTCCCCTGGCCAACATACACTGGGCTTTATTTCCTCTGAGCTTTCTGTTCTCTGCTGCATCTTATCCCATTTAGGGCTTAATTTGTGTCAAGGCTCACTGAAGCTCAGTCATAGGATATGTTTTTAAAAGTAGGTTAAAGTCATGATATGTGTTTCCCTGAACATGAATTGAGTTAATTTCCCTTATCTTTAAGCAACTGTATGTTTGGGATAATCAACACTTAAAAGATGTCAATTCTAGGTAGGCTTCAGTCCTGACATGTGTAACTTTAGAAAGTAAAGCTAAGCACTACTCAATTGCTTGGGCAGAGCTGATTGCTACTGTTGTCCAAGACATCACAGTGTTGTACCACGGGCCTAGTTTTTCAGTCAATTACTGAGCTAAAATAAAATTTCCATTTCTGGTCTTCAAGAGCTAAAAGTACAGCATGCACAATGAATCAACAGTCAACTGCAAAACAGTTTCCCCTCTAATTCAAGGACAAAATTATTCCGCTTTCTTCAGCAGCAGCATGGTCAGCAATCCTGGTTTACTTTCCAACCCTTGTTTGTGATCACCACTGATTCTCTCCCCCAGCATATACACACACAATGTGATCTTTTCTCAATTGGCTGGGGCTGAAGAAGGCAAGAAACAGGGGAAGTCGCTTCTACTGCTTGAAAACATCACCTGTTCTTACTTTCTCCACACTGCAGTGCAAACAGAGAGGAAATCTGTGTGCAGATAGGCATGTTATTGGATTTGAAGACACCTGCTCTTCCATAACTCTAGGAGTAGCCCTTTAATGGATGCGGCTTTAATTGTTCCCTGTAGAACTTCCCTCCACATGGTAAGGCTTCATTTTTGCAGGGGTTTTGATGCAAACCCCTTTCTGATTGGGCAGCCCTCCTAAAATGAAAGGTTTCCTCATTTTACCACCCTGTGGTGAATTGTCTGTCCTGGGAAAAAGTGTGCCCTCACTGCTTATCAGTTTCATTGAAACCAAAAAGAGAGGGGGAATTCTGCTTTAGCAGCAGTTTCAGTACAAACTGCTGTTGGACAAGAGAGCCAAGTCTGCTTTCTGATGGGGTAGGCAAGTTTTGCTGGCTTCATGGTGCTTTGATGTCCCACCAAATCATCTGATGTCAGTGATGAACACGGTTTTGACACCCCCCCCCCATCATACTTGTCAAATTTTGGCCCATGAGGCCAACCTGATAAGGATTTGGCCCACAGAGCCAAAAAGGTTCATAAATTTAGGTTTGCACAATTAAAGTGGATTAAAGCAGCCTGCCACCATAGCGAAACAAATTCACTTTTTAAAGAATAGACTTTTTGCAGTTAAGAAAGGGGCTGGGAAATGCACTGTAAAGTATGGAATGGATGAATGATTAACAGCAAGATGTATCAGCACAAATCAGGATGAAGGCTCATTGTTATATAACCTCCCCACAAGCAAATCAGAATTAATCCCCAGTGAAGACTACACATTGTCTAACCTCAGTGTAAGCCTAGTGCAAGCAAATCAGGATGAATGGTCAATAAACAAGTTATCCTAGGAGGAGCTTTATAGTAACTCTAGTGATCCTTTAAATATTTACAAATAAATGTCAGTTGCTTATTTTGAATCGAGATAGCCTTTATTTATTTTTTGGCTTCTAATTTTCTCATTCCATCCACACAACTGTTTTAGAAATGTTATGCACAAAGGCTACACAGGTGATTCAAAACCTGCCAAGTTTGTACAGTTCTCATATGAATTACCTTGCTTGCTGTAAAATGAACGATTGTCAAGTTTGTCCAGATGATAAAACATGTGGAAGATATTTTTATTTTTCCTGTAATGATATGTGTGGCGGCAGCAGTCACTGAATGGGGACTGGTTCGTTGGAGGAGAACTTCCTGCCAAGTAGAGCACAGCATTTTTATTGACGAGTACACACAAAAAGGGGAAAAAAGAAAAGAAAGCAACATTTTGGAAAGCGGAAGGAAGAAAAGCAATGCAGTCACTCAAGGGAGTTACTGCAGAAGCAGTAATCTGAAATATCCAGGCATCTTGCCAGCTGCTTCAGAAGGCTGAGTTAATCAACACTTTGATGTTTCTTGCCAATCCATGCTGTGGTGTAATACTTCCTTAGTGCAAAAGTATATGTTAATTTCCCCCCTGTTTATTGCCACCCTAACCCTTTAAACATCTTCTATGGATCCATTTATTTAGATGTATGCAAGAAGTAAACTACTGTTATCTTTGAAAGATACATCTTTATTATTCAATTTGCTGCAGTTAATAATTTCCTGGTGGTAGCTTTTACCAGTGCTATGATTTGATATAGCATTTACATTCTCTAAGCACAGTGCTTTGCGCAGTGCTTCTGAAGCACCCAACCACCAGCTGGTTGACAGGCACTTTGGAAGTGCCATGTACCGTATTTTTCGCTCTATAAGACGCACATTTTCCCCTTCAAAAATTAAGGGTGAATGTGTGTGCGTCTTATGGAGCGAATGCAGGCTCCTTGGCTTCAGTGATGGCAATGCAAGGCCTCTGAAGCGCAGTGGGAGCGCTCCCGCCGCGCTCCAGAGGCTTCGTGTTGCTTTCGCTGAAGCCTGGGGAGGGAGAGGGGTCGGCGCACACCGACCCCCTCACTCTCCAGGCTTCAAGGATAGCCGCCTGAAGCCTCTGGAGCGCAGCGGGAACTCCTGCTGCACTCCGGAGGCTTCGGGTTGCCTTCACTGAAGGCGAAGGCAATGTGGGAGAGGGAGAGCTGCACAGCACCCCTTCAGCTAATTGGGAGGAGAAATGGAAGGGGCTCCATTTCTCCTGCCGCTTCGCTGAAGGGGCGCTGCGCAAAGAGGGGGAGAATTTCCCCCCCTTGTTCTCCCCCTCTAAAACAAGGTGCGTCCTATGGTTGGGTGTGTCCTATAGAGCGAAAAATACGGTAATTAACAATGCCTGACCCTTCCCACCAATCCTTGCCTATCCCACACATAACATCATATATGATATATATGGGGGCCAAATAGCCTGACAGAGAAATGGGGAGGCCTGACAGGTGGGAGTTCTACACCTGATTTCAAAAATAATAGTGGTGCGAAGTGGACTCCTCTAGTAAGTGGAGCTTGGTCTCCAAGCTGTTTCTGCTGACTGCTGAGAGCAATCAATCTTCTGGTTCTGGCACTTGAGCCTAGAGGTGCTATCCCTGCTTTTCTTCACTGATTCAGCCAAGCACTGCTGGTCCTCCCTTGCTTGTTCCTTGATTCCCAGGCCAGAGTTTAGGTAGAGACATGGTATCTTCCCCTGAATCACTGGGTAGGCCCATGGGACACTCCAGCATCAGACTTCTCAAGAATAGAGCCCACATGCTGCAACATTTGGTCAGGTGTGTTAAAACATCATGGCTTGAATATGGCTAGGTACTGAGTAAGAACTTCCCAGCTCTCAGCCACCACACCACTTTGAACTCTAGATTGCATAATCCGTATTTGCTGCATATCAATACCTGAAAAAAATCTTCCATATTTTTCAGAATGTATATATGTATATATGACTTCACTGTTGCATCTCAACTCAATGAAGCAAGGCAGTGCCAGCTGTTGAATTATTAATACTGCTTTTAAATCAATTGTCATCTAAGGTCAGTTTGCTGTCTTCAAAGCACTTGATGCTATTTCTTTTTGAGATAGAGAAGAAAAGAGTTACATGCATCACAATGAGAGGGTAGAATGAACTGTACGACTTCAGACTGCAGGTGGGGAGCAAAACTTGTAGACACAAAACCAGCACAACAGAGTCTTTGTCAAAAATCTTCTAGTTTTCCATTTGTTATGTGGGGCAGAATTCAAAAATAGTATCCCACTTGTAGTTGGAAGCAGTGTAGTCTATTCTGCTGCCATTTATCTTTAAATTTTATGTTGTTGCTTTTAGAATTGTATGGTTTGATTTATTTGCATTATGATTTTAGATAATATATTGGAAACTGCCCTGTGATTTTACTTGTAACGAATAGCAGTTTACACATTTCGTTAATAAACGTTAAATATTCACCTACCTCATTCTGTGTGCCATGTGTAGAGCCAGACAGAGAAACTAAGGAAAACAGCACGTACGTGTGTGTGTGTGTGTGTGTGTGTGTGTGTGTGTGTGTGTGTGTAAATAAATTGGCATTCACCTGACACTGTTGGGTTGCTGCTCTAGTTACTTTGACTCTTAATATCAATGATTAATTTACAGTTGCACTGCTTAAAAGTTTCAGGCTTCATTTATATTGATTTCTCCTGTACCTGGTAATCCTGGGAAGATGGACCATATGCTGATACATTATAATCCATTAAGTCTCTCTGAAGTTAATGAAGTTGCACAAAGTGCGTGTAAGCATGAGAATTGGCCTGCATGTGATTCTTAGATGGCTTATAACTGGGTCACAAATAATTAACTTTCAGACATTTTAGATTAATATCAATGTAGCATGTACATTGGCCAGGCTTTGGGGTGATTTTGTTGTTGTTGTTTGCTATTTGAATAGATAGCTCTGTGGTTTTTGTTTTGGCTGATGAAGATGTATAAATCTTGCGTTCTGCTTCTCTAGTTTATTTTTAATAAAAACAAAATCAAAATAAAATTAAGCATGTAATTAATTTGAGAAAGATCAGTAATTGTGAATATTCCAAGTATTGGGGGGGGGGGATGACAGTAGCTTTCTGGGTTGTTGGGCTCTCTTAAAAAGTTGGTGAAAGAGGCTTGCTAATCCATAGTGATTTCTTTTGAAATTGAATAGCGGTAGATATTTATTACTCAACCTGCAGCAGAGGTCATTAAAAAAGACAACTATTCTGTTATCAACGTCAGTTGCTTGACTTTGGCAGATGGTTCTACATACATGGACATTTAGCATATGTTTTCAAAAGCCGAAATGGAAATCATATGACTTGCAAGGCTGTTTTATAAGATTGGAGGTCTCTTATAGTTACTGTGAGACCTTTTGTTAAAGGTAGATCTGCCCTGAGAGTTTCTGAGCAAATTCTAATAACAAACAGGATCTGGTTTTTTATTAGCAGGGCAATTATATTCTTACATAGCTCCCAGTTGGCTTTTGCAGAGTTTTCAAGCAAACTGTTTTCGAGGACTGCTGAGATACTAGAAAACAAAATAAATGTGCAAGCTAGCTTCATGAATCTCAAGCGTTTGACTAACACACACTTGGTAATGTAAAGTCGGCCTGGCTATGATTTCTTGTATACACCAGGGTCCTTTGTCCATCTGTGCTTAATTGTAAGTGATATGCAAAGGCAGAAGCTTTTAGCGGTTTAATCGCCAACCAGTTTCTTCCTCTTGAAAATGGATGTGACAGTGAAATGCCTTCTACCAGGCCAGGTATTTATGGTCTTTTAAAATTAGTTAAATATTTGTCGTCCATCTTAGTTTATAGTGCTTCCTATGTACTATAGTACAGTGTACTTCTATAAACCCTGTCTAGAGTTAGATAATGTACATGCCATGGCTTCTATAAATGGTGAAAGAAAGCAGCAGGGATGGCAAGAAATCCCCTCTTCCCTTAAGAATCGACCTCATAGATACAAACAAAAGTTGTACTCTTCCCTGAACTCTGTTTTGCATGCTTCCACGACGACTAATGACAGAAACACTTAAGCTGCGTTCAAACAGCACTTTATTCCATTTTCATGTGTTACCTTACCAGATAATTTCCTCATTATTTGATCTTTCACATAATATAAAGGCCAATTCTGGAAATCTTGTCATAATTAAGGGTCCTGCTACTGAAAACAGGTTGCAGGACTGAGTTTTGAACACATTGTTTATCAACTCGAGTACCAAACTCCTAAGCAATTACTTGATGCATAACTTCAATATAATTCCTTGGAATTTCAGATTTCAAATAGACTGAAAATTGAACAAACTGCCCTGTTTACCACACCCTGAGCAATAGTAAACTGCATTGTAGCTGCTAGGTGGCATATGTTCCCTCTGGATGACAAATGCCATCAAACTCACAGAGACTTGCTGTAATGGTTCTAGGGGTTGCTCGTGCGTAAATCGGCGCCACACCCGTGGCTGTCTCAATCACTGGCAGAATCCGTCAGTGGGCGTTTCTTGAACTTCTTCCAGCAAAGAAGCTCTTTGATGCCTAGTCTCCGCCTAACCCTGCTGTAACCCTGCTGGGGCAGCCCTCTCTCCCTTTGCCCTCTGGCATCGGTCGCACCCCCGTACATATTCCCGTACGGCTTCCCTCACCTTTGGCCACCAGAACTGCCTGGTGACGAGCAGCATGGTCTTGTGCTGTCCAAAGTGCCCAGCTGTTGGGTTGTCATGGAGCTGTTTAAGTACCTTCCCCCTCAAGGTCTCCCCCGGTACGTACAGTGTCCCCTTATAGTACAGTAGCCCTTCCTTTTCCTCAAACCCTCCATGGTCTTCCCTTCCGTCCCGGAGTTCCCTGATTTTTGCTTGAGCAAACGCGTCGTCTCTAGTAAACCCTGCCAGTTCTCGTTTCCCAACCAACGTTCCCCCACACACACACCGTTCCTCGGGAAACACGTGTCGGGTTTCCGGTGGTCCCTCTCCCTCCAGGTATTCTGGAGGGAGCTCATCCATTGACCGTGGCCAGGGCGCTTGGGACAACTCATCTTTCACTTCGGGGGAAAGACCCGCCTCAAACAACATTTGTATCGGTTCAGAGTCCAGATCCCACCCGAGCCGGTGTACTAACATCGCAAAACGCGACCAGTAGCTTCTGACGGACTGGCTCCCCTGCTTGCACCCCATCAGTTCCCGCCGTGTCAAGCTTTGCTCCACCTCACTGGAGAACATCGCGTCCATTCCCTGAAGGAATTTCTTAAGGTCCTTCAAGGCATCATGTTGCGTCGCCATTAGGGGCCTGATCCATTTGCGCGCCCCATCCTGCAGATGCCCCACAATGTAAGCCACCCTCTCCCTGTCATCAGCAAAGTCATTTTTGGGGAAGCTCCAAATCATACTGCACTTCCGTTCGGAAAGCATTGTAGTCTTGGGGCTTTCCACCAAATTTGTGTACCAGCCCCGGTACCTTCTTTGCGATGGGGGTGGCTCTGACCTGTGCATGCTGAGCCCATCTTTCCTCCAGCCGCGCTGTCAGGATAGCTACATGCGTCTCCAAGTCTCGGTTCCTCTCAACCAGACTCCGCACCGCAGCTGGTTGCTCCGTCTCTCCGGCTGTTCCTGTTTGGCTCATCGTGCTGCCTCTCCGGGGCTGCGCACAAGCAACGTCAGGGACTGACGGATTGCTGTAATGGTTCTAGGGGTTGCTCGTGCATAAATCGGCACCACACCTAGCTGGGTTGCCTGAGTGAACCCTTTCTGTCTGGACAGCCACTCGCCCGTGGCTGTCTCAATCGCTGGCAGAATCCGTCAGTGGGCGTTTCTTGAACTTCTTCCAGCAAAGAAGCTCTTTGACGCCTAGTCTCCGCCTAGTCTCCCTGCGTGGAAGCCTTCTGCGCAGGGAGGGTGTGGGCAGCGGAGGACCCGTGCTCTCCCCGCTGGTCCCCAGCGAGGAGTCATGGAGCCACCTCGCCGATTCCCGCATCTGCCCCCCTTTTCCACTGGTGCTACGCTGATTTCCTTCCCCAGAAGATGTGCTGCTTCTCTCCCTCCTGGGACACTCTCCGGAATCCCTCTGGAGCCCTCCCTCTCCCTCTGGCTCCGATGGCAGTTCCCTGACACTTGCTCTTAAGTAAGCATGCACAGAATCTGCATGCTTTGTGGGCAGTTGATGTTTTAGTGCTATGTATCCATCCTGCTAATATGGCTAATTAAAGGAGAATGCAAGCTTACCAGCAAGATAGGAATTTGAATCCGCTTTAGCGACTGGAAGTGAAGAACCAGGGGTGGTTGCTATTCTAGGCTGATTCCCCTGTCCCCCAGCTAGTGTGGGGCTTTGGGAAGGAGGTTTGAGGCTCTGGCAGGGTCCTAGAGCCCTCCTTCCTTCTTCCCAAAGTTGGGCAAGCACTAACTAGGCTTTAGGAAGGTGGAAGGAGGACTCTAGGACTTTGTCAGAGACTTCATGCTTCCTTCCCCAAGCCCAGTGCCTAGTAGTGCCATGCTTACCAGGCTTTGAGAAGCTCCCTGCAGTTTAGCAGCTGTAATTCAGGATTTTGCGTGGCAGAGTAAGAAACCATGATGGCATAACATTTTCTGCGATGTTCCCATGTTTTTCGGGATGGTTGATGAGTATGCCTACAGGTAGACTGCGTAACAGCAACCACAGAATGCTACAAAGCTAGCCATGGTCATCCTCACTCCTACTTTTCTCCCACTTTGATTGCAATCCTATACATGCTTACCTGGGAATAAAGCCCATTGGACTTTGGTGGCCCTACTTCTGAGCAGAAATACAAAGGGTTCCACTTGTAAGCGCACATTTTTTAAAAGGTTGCAAACTTCCCACTGTTAACTGCTTGCTAAGTTGTTTATCTGTATTTACCCAGTGTTCTGTTTTACTTGTTCCACACAGAAATCTTTGTGAGGACGCAATGTATGAAGGCTCCTGTAACCACCATATCTTAAAAATAATTCCTAAGTGACTCATTATGCTCTGCCTTCCATCAGGTGAGCTATATTCCAGCACATCTAATGGCCTTATTTAAAAAAGACTCACTAAACGGCTGTTGCTGCTCCTTATTGGTCCCTCTCTTTTCAGTGGCTGCTTTATCCTGCTTTGCTATTTTACATGCTCTGCTTTTATTTTTTGCTACATAGGCTTTTAAAAATTCATAATTATTATGTTATATATTATGTTGGCCAGTTATTTTCTTAATTACCTTGAACACATAGTATAAAAATTGAGATATAAATCTAGTAATGAAATAAACTATCAATATTCCATTAGGACTTGAGCCATAATGCCAGCTCTGAAATTGAATTTGATCACCCACTTGTAGTGATTCAGACATCCTGCATAGGAAGGTATGCAAATGGTGTGAAAATAATCAGCACTGAGAATTCCAAGTCCCCTTTTTTTCAGTGTTCTGAAGAAAAATTATCTGCAACTCACCCACTCTCCGCAGAGTTCAACAAATATAGAACACTCCTTGGGTAATTTGCCTTCCGTTCCTAAGAGAGGAAGCAGAATGGCTCTCATTTCAGACATGCAGATCTAAATATTTATACAGGAGGATTATTTCCCGATTAGGCCAGAAAAGAATTTGGCCTAATTTGTTGTATTGCTGCATTTATCAAGCAGTGTGTTCACAGTAGAGCATGACATTTGAGTTTTTCTGTCCTTGCAGATAAAATGCTGAATGTTTTGTAGAAAACACAACCGCTCCATGAACAAACAGTCCCACCTTTCCAACCTGTAAAGATTAGAGGATCACTGAGAAAAGAAAACACTTTCTGAATAGTTACAGAAAACTGAACCAATATTCAACAGCTTCAAGTATCTGCAGAAATGTCTTGTCCAATATCAGCTGTTTAGTTAAGATAAGCAGGGGAGGGGGCTCTGCAGACCCCATATGAGCAGGATGCTGGTGGAAGCCATATTTACATCAAGGGGTCTTGTGAGAGATTAGAAACATGAGCTTTTCATGTTTTATAAAATTCAAGGACTGTGCAGCATAGCATAATCCTACAGCATAAACCTGGAAGCCTCCTCTTAAATCTGAAGGGGCAAAATTGTTAATATATCATTCTTTCCCACTTTGCTTTTTCTGCCATTAATTTTCCTGCCATTAATTTCTTCTACTCCTTGCCCCAAACATTGATGAATACCCAATGTCAGTTTCCAATCTATAGTATGGAATGTGGCCTCTAACAGCCTTGGTCATGGCCATGCCAAACATTTTACTGGGTTAGTGGCAAAAAGCTGTTGAAGAAGAAACCCACGTAGATGGCATTCATATACAAGTCTTACCCAGGAGTAAGTGCCATGAACTTATTCAGACATGTGTATGGTTAAAGTAGTCTTGTAGTCTTAGATAAAAGGTTTGATAAGCAAAATGCAGGCTGGAGATTACATGGCACAAAAAAACCAATAAACGGTCAAGCATTATCAGCAAGCGGGATTAGGGAGAAATGGAATTTGTCTTGCATTATGAGAGCACTTTAAAGCAAAAGTAAAACCTTCAGTAACAAAGCAGTGCAGTCTATATATTAACTTACATTGTCATTCAGATGGTGAAGATGAGTTGATATTGTGGGGCAGCTGTTTGCTGTATTATAGGGCTTAACCTTAACAATAAAACCTATTCATACTGGAAAAAAGGCTTATCATATCACAAAGAGTACCATCTCTAAATCCCGAGGTAACTAGGAAAAAACAAGTATTTCCTCTTTTAAACTGGTGATAAACTTTCATTTGCAGAGTGCTAGATAAATGAAAGAAATTCTCTATTAAAAATAGACATTTGAGTCCAGGCACTCAGACTTTGGTAGGGTAGGGAAACAGGCCTTACAGTTTACATTAATCAAAAAGGTATTTAGTACAAATAAAACTGCCTTTTTCTGCACATTGCCAAATGCTCACACTTATTTCTGTAGTTGTCTTGTAAAACTGAAGACTTAACATGCTCAGAGATCTCCTGAGCACTTCTGAAAGGATGTCTGCTATCAGTCTGACAAGACCAGTACACGTGGTTAGGATATAGGGCTGGCAAGAGCATATTAGTACCCTAACCAGTTGTTAGTTAAAGTTATCCAGCATATGTATCTGTTAAACTTAGTTAAGTGGAAATAAGAAGATGATTGCACCTTGTCACAAAACTGAACAATTCTTCTTATTGGAAGAATAATAATTTATTATTCGTACCCCACCCATCTGACTGGGTTGCCCCAGCCACTCTGGGTGGCTTCCAACTTATATTAAAACACAATAAAACATTAAAATTGAAAAAGCTTCCCTGTACAGGACTGCCTTCAGATGTCTTCTAAAGGTTATGTGGTTACTTATCTCCTTAACATCTGATGGAAGGGCGTTCCATAGGGCGGGTGTCACTACTGAGAACGCCCTCTGCCTGGTTTCCTGTAGCTTCACTTCTTGCAGTGAGGGAACTGCCAAAAGGCCCTCAGTGCTGGACCTCAGTGTCTGTGCTGAACGATGGGGGTGGTGATCTTCAGGTATACAGGGCCGAGGCCATTTAGGGCTTTAAAGATCAGGACCAACACTTTGAATTGTGCTCAGAAATGTACTGGAAGGTTACCTATGCCATTCTGAGCTTGATTCAGACAACCTATAAGTATGTATACTACAACTTCACAACATCTTCTCCACTGCCCAGTAAGCAAATCAGCAAATGAAACCTGGTTAGCTTTGCCACAGCCTGATGTGGCAAAATGGAGGTAGGCTTTTCTGTGGTAGCACCAGTCTTTTGGAATGCCCTTTCTATATAAATACAAGAGGCCCCATCACTATTGGCATTCCACTAGCACCTGAAAACACAGCTGTTTAGGAAAGCATTCCCCTGATCTTAAATCTTATCTTGAACTGATCCTAATGTTTTAACTGTTTTTAACTGACTTCTTTTGTTGTATCTTTTGATTAAGGTTGTTTTAATGTTCTGATAAAATTGTTATTTTGTATTTTAATTATGTATGGTTTTAGATAATTGTTGAGGGGTATAAGCTGTGAGTGTGTGTGTGTGTGTGTGTGTGTGTGTGTAAAGGGTTCCTCATGCACTTCCACATTTTTAAAGTTAGCTGCTGTTAACTTATAAAAAGAGATTGCTCAACTGAATAATTTTAAGGCAGCTGAAAACATATTTGAAAAGTAAGATTTCTGAAAAACAGTAAAAATGGTATTATGGCTTCCTGTTTAGAAAGAAAAGCTATTATTCTCTTTGTTTGCTATCATTTTGCATTAAATTGGTGTCTGAATAGCTTTCATGCCTATAAAACATACTTCCTCTTCCATTAGACATCCTCTGTGTAGCACTGTTTTTGCTGGAAGTAATTACTGTTTCAGAGAAGTAATTATCAGCAGAAAACCTCAATCAAGACGAACTTCATTATTCTGTCAAGTTAGGGCTCCTTATTCAAGCCCTCTCACATCCTAGGGTATTAGTCTAATAAACCATAACAATATTTTAAGTGCCTTAAAAAGAAACTGTTGTACAGCATAAGCATGATACCTTCTTGGTCCTACTCTGGCAAGGAATCCTATGTAAATTACGTTTTTTCAGGGTTGTGTGTGTGTGTGTGTGTGTGTGTTTGTGTGTACACACACACACACACACACACACACATTCTACACACTTGAATTGATTTTATTGCAATGGGTTATAGTTTTGTTCATTTAAAAATTACTGTGCTGCCTTTCATCAAAATACCAGTGTGGATCACAAAAATGCAAATATGTTCATCATAAAATCAACACATTAAAAAACCCACAGCAATATACAAAGTATCGGATACTTCAAATGCCTGATTACTGCCTCAGGGTTTTTTTTTCTGTGAAGGGTGATGGTTTGTTTTTATTATATATTTTTATTATTGGGCATCATCCTGGAATCCAGTTGGTTGAAGGGCAGTTTAGAATTTGTAACAAATAACTGAATACCTAATGATGGTTTCTCATTGGAAACTACAGCTGGTAGAGATAAAATAGCCACCAGGATGGTTTAGGATTTGTACTTTTTGTATCATATTATGCTGCTCTTTCATCAATTGCATGGGTTTCTGATTAACCTCCAGGCTCAAATCAAAGTGCTAGTTCTGAGCCATCAAAGCTTAAACAATTTAGGACCAGGATATCTAAAATATTGCCTCCTCCTGTGTAAGGATGGGCGAGTATATCGATTTTGCTTTCTCATGGTTTCTTATTTTTCTGCTCTTTCAGCTTTCCACTTTCCACATGTTCATATCAGTTTACCTTTAAAAAAAAAAGTCCTCGTAAATTTTTATCAGCATTTCAGTACAAACTTATTCTAATATGCAAATATTGGTTTACAGTTTTGTCCAGTATACACATTTTTGCAATGCAATTTCCTCGAATATAATGCATATTTTTATCCAATATATGCATTTTTATGAGCACTTTAGACATACAGTGGCACCTCTGGTTACGAACTTACGGTAATTCGTTCTGGAGGTCCATTCTTAACCCAAAACCATTCTTAACATGAGGTGCGCTTTCACTAATGGGGCCTCCCGCTGCCGCCGCGCAACTTACGCTCGCATCCCGGGGCAAAGTTAGCAACCAGGAGCATCTACTTCCGGGTTAGCGGAGCTCGTTACCTGAAGCATTTGTAAGGAGGACGCTCCATAACCCAAGGTTCCACTGTAGTGTGTGTGTGTGTGTGCGCGCGCGTGTGCGCGCGCAGGCAGGCATATAACTGACTTGGAAGAGCAATAACTACATTTGAAATAAATGACAGAACATGCTGTGTAGACTGCATGTATTTGCAACTGTGCAGGAATAGGTCCTTCAAACATCAAGATATTGTTTCTTTTTCACTATGATTCAATTGAGAGGGCATGAATTCTCTATCAGATTATAGGGGGAATATGAATACCACCTGCTGGTGAAAATACTACACTGGTGCATTTATGTACTTGAAGGTCAGTGTATTGTATTTTGAAAAAAGCTAAAAGTTTTTGTGCAAATATGTGAATGAATTGGGCTATGCCTGTTTCACAATTCTGAGCATGGAAAATGCATAAGATGTTGCCAGTGGCAGAGGGATGGGGGTCGGTGGGGTCGGTCCACCCCGGATGTCATCCCTGGGGGGGGGTGACATCACCGCGCCACCCCCTGGATGCTCCCTGCGGGCGGCTAGCCCCGCCCCCAGGTGCACAGCATGTGTGCTGCTCAGAGTGCCAGAGCAGCTAGCTCCGCCTCTGGATGTTGCAGTTATAAGTTCTGTTCAATAGGATTTGCTCTCAGATGAGTGTACATAGGATCATAGCCTTAGTATGCCACTAAGCTGATTCATTCTGTATGCTAGAAGAACTGATGCCTGTACTGTTGAAATAAATGTTTGGCTGTGAAAATGAAGCTGTTGCAATACAATCTAGGTGTTGCTAAGTAGAAGGGTTTTGTTTTGTCTTTTGTTTTTTCGCTACAAGTCTTTTCTCAAGGGAAACCTACATTGTAAAGGTCTGTACTTTGGAACTTCCTGCCACTACAGAGATTGGGAAGCACAAAACACATTTTTCAAAGTGAACAGAAGAATGTGCTAAGAGGAATCAGTAATATATTTTAAAGTACCAGTACCTAGGATATAAAAAGGCTTTCAGACACTTTTTAAATTTGAAAAGGAAAGAACAACTACAAATATCTATAAAGAACAGATTCCACAACTGTGGGGTATACCACAGGACAATGGCACAAAGCACCACCATTCTAGATAAAATGGATCTGAAAACAGCAAATGGTGTCTGAACCCGGAGAGTTTTTAGGTGCACACAAATCCATTAACAATTTCTCTTTCATATTGATTATACTAGCATTGTTTGGCGAGTGAGCAAAATTTTATTTTCAAAATACTTTAAGATGTCATTTTGAAATTGAATGAAGAAAATCATTTTTTAAAAAATCTTGATTTCAATAAAGCAAAAACATTACTTTATATATTGAGATGGTTTTCAAAACAAAACTCCAGCTGAAACACAGCAGTCCATTTTATTTAGTCCTAGCGGTGAGGGAACTGTAAAAACATACGTCTGGTTTCCACGTATCGCTAAACCGAGCTGTAGCTTTGCAAACCATGGCTTAACTATAGTTAGGAAATTCTGGCTGCTGCTCCGCTGCTGCTGCTGCTGCCACCGCCACCATGCTGCTGGGAGCTAAGCCATGGTTTGACTTAGTGTTGCATCTGAACCCAGGCTTGTGATTTGTCTTGCTCCAAACCACAAGTTGTAAATAAGTTTTGTTCTGGGCTTACTGCTTTTAGTTTGGAGAAAGCAAACTATGAGCCCCGGTTTGAACACTGAGCCAAACTATAACTTAGCTTCTGGTAGCATGCCTGTTAAAAGGGGGGTGGGATAGAATGGCCATTTATTTGCGCACCAGCATGCTTCCTCATTCATGCTTAGCAATGGTATAGTACAGTGCTATGTGTAAACGAGGACACACACACACACACACACACACACAGCTTCCCTCTTACTCAAGTAACAGATCAATTGTCAGTAACTTAAGGAAAATGCAGAGGACCTGAAAATTTTCTAAAATGTTTCTGAGGACATCTCACATCAACTTAATCCATCGATAAGTGTGAAGGAAGTTACTGGTTCAAGGCTGCCCCCTGAAGGTGGAGCTTAGAAGGAGATTTAGAAACAGCTCAGTGTGTGTACCATATTTAATCAAGAGTTATTTGTCTTGATAAGTTGTGGAATATCTTGATTAAAGGCCCTTAATGACATATTAATTGCTATGTCATGTAGCTATTAGTAATATATATATGTATACACACACACATACACACACCCTGTAGGAATGTTTCAGTTCTAATCGTATAGCATCATTGTTTCATATGAACAGTAACCTGTAATGTAAATTTAGCACCAAATCCTTATTCTTTGACTGCTAAAGTGGTTACAAAGCAGACTCAATTGCACCAGACTGTTGAGTCATTCATACATGACAAGTGCTCTAAGATGTTTATGGGGAAATGAATACAGTATTAGTACAGGATGAGGGACAGCGTTCTTTAATCATTCAGAAAACTTGATGAAATGTAGATATTTACAATTAATGAGGTATCACATATGCTGATCACTTTAACTATATGCTCAACAGTCTCTATCAGCCATCATTCAATATACCGTATTTTTTGCACCATAACACTCACTTTTTTCCTCCTAGAAAGTAAGGGGAAATGTCTGTGCGTGTTATGGAGCGAATGCCTGCGGGTGGCGGGGGGGATCTGTTGCAGTCGTGACCAGAGGATCTATGGTTCCCCTTCCTTCCCTCCTCTGTGGTTACAAAGCATGGATCCACATGGATCCTCAGGATTTTTGCATTGGGCTACTCCAAACTCACTGTCAGATCACATGTCTGTGGCCACAGCATGAACCACAAAAATCATATATCCATTATTTCGTTTAGAATATTTTTTTTCTTGTTTCCTCCTCTAAAAACTATGTGCGTGTTATAGTCTGGTGCGTGTTATAGAGCGAAAAATACGGTACACAGAAAGGATAAACCATCAGCAATAAACTGGCATGATATTGTTAGTTTAAATATTGTAACTCGAAATTTATGGGAGCAACAATGTCACCTAATACTTTAGTATTCTCTTAATGTTTTATGGTAGTATTTCCCAAACTGATCACCTCCAGGTGTTTTGACCTGCAACTTCCATCATCCTCAGCCAGCATGACCAATGGTCAGGGATGATAGGCGCTATAATATTAACAACATCTGGAAGGCCACAGTTTGGGGACAGCTGTTTACAGTTTTCAGCCTGCATATTTTTCCAGCTGTGATCATTTATAATTATTTTGATAGAACAAAGCTGTAGGAGTGGTGATAATAAGAGCATGGATGGTCATAGTAGTGACTTGCAGGTTCCAATCTATAGAATTTTTATTTCATTTGTGGTGTTGTTATGCAATTCAAGGTCATGCACAGGATAAAATAAAAACATGGACACCCATGGCATTTGTAGTTATTTTATAAATTTCTACTCTTTCTCCCAAAGTTGGTTTGAGACAAATGCTTTCAGGGCTTATTTACACATGCATAGGCATCACTTGATTGCTCAGCAGTGGATAATTGCACCTCAGTGCCCCCCGGACCCACTCCCCACAATAAAGACAAGATGACACAGTAATTAAGGTTAATGCTAATGGGCGTAATTTAGGCCACAACTTTATTGATTACAGAATGTGAGCAGTATTGGCTTAGGCATTTCCAAGCAAACTATATCTGACTTCCGGCCCGCTTTGCTGGAAGTCAGCTAAGGGTAAACCCCAAAGGGGGAGCCCTTCCAATATGAACCGACTCGAGCATCCCCTGGGTTCCCTGGGGTCGTGGCATGGCCCTAGCCCCTCTGTGAGCTTCGGACAAGATCCAGACCCCAGGATTCCTTTAACGGAATACCCTAGAGCATGGAGGGGCAGGTAATGGCCGCACCTCCTCTTCCCCCCACACCTCTATTCCAATGCCTAACCGCCAAACCTTACAAAGTTATGACGATTGCTGAGAGGTAGGAGAAAACCAAGTGGCCAAATGCCAATTTGCCAAATGGAAAAAATTCCTGCCTGGCCCCCATTTCAAAACGGGCGACCGAACGAAGTTCAAAGTAAGGCCAATAGTGAAACCTGAAAAAAGGGGTGGGAGGACAGGAGAACCACGGTGCGAGGCAAAATGGAACAAAATGGCGTTGCACCGGGTGCTCGGTGCTGTGACGTGACTGGGACACCTCGCCGTGACGCGGGACGTTGTCCTGCCCACGCTGAGGTGGGAGGAAGTGTGCCCAGGAGGCCAGCGCGCCCCCGCTGTGAGGCAGAAGCGACTTCTAGGATGAACATGTGAATAGTTCAGTCTTGTGATTAAGGTCTCAACATTTGTGTTCAATCTGTGCTGGTTCATTTGTAATATTTTTATTCTCAAATCAGCACAGATTTAGTGGACAAGCATTTTTAGTCATAATATCATTCCCCAGCCACATGGTCTCTTTTTGCAGAGGGGACAATAAGGCTGACATTCCCAAGACTACTTGCAACTGTGCTACAACATTAATTTAAATAACCAGAATAAGCAACTATTCTTTATTGTTGTTTTGTTTTGGTTTAATTATTGGGTTATTGTTTTGTTGTTTTGGTTTAATTATTTACTTGTGTTTTGTCTTGTATTTTATTCTGTGAACTGCTCTGGGATTTCTTGATGAAGAGGAGTATATAAATTATTATTATTATGATGATGATGATGATTATCATCATCATCATCATCATCACCACCACCATCATCATCACCACCACCACCAGTGGACTAGTTGGACATTGCTGTGACTTTGTATTCTAAAAATATCACAAAGCATAAAATTAAAACCATTTTCCAGGAGTTCCCATTAATGTTATTCAACCTCATGGTAGATTAAATAAATGATAGATTGAATGAAAAATCGCCTGCCATAATTTGAGCATACTGACTAAAACTTGATCTATGATGTATGTTATGATTTTTTTGGAAGAGAACACCAGGACATTCACTTCATGTTCCCAAATGCTAAAACTGTCTATCCACCTGCTCCTGGCAATCCTGAAGAAGATAAACAGCTTGTTAGGGTAATGAAATCCATAAATGTTTTCTTACAGGAAATTAGTTTTAGAGGCACATGTAATCAGTGTGAGCCATGCTATTTCCTTTCAAGTTGGAATGTTGAGAATTGGCTTAGCATGATTCATACAGAGTAATAGATGACGTGTGCTTGGGGGTCTTATGGATGGGGACAGTGGCTTACACCAGAAGGGTTTGCTGACCTCTGCCTTGCTGAATCACTGCGGCATACTGGGATGGAGAGTGGAAGGGGCACCGCAGTGTGGTCGGTGTGGTGCAAACATGCCTGCAGAGCCAATCTGGCACATTTGCATTGCACTGACCTCACCATTGCTGTCCCCTCCCCCATCCATCCCGCTGCTGCACCAGCCCAACCAGATACAGTGGTACCTCAGGTTACATACGCTTCAGGTTACATATGCTTCAGGTTACAGACTCCGCTAACCCAGAAATAGTGTTTCAGGTTAAGAACTTTGCTTCAGGATGAGAACAGAAATCGGGCTCCGGTGGCGCGGCGGCAGCAGGAGGCCCCATTAGCTAAAGTGGTGCTTCAGGTTAAGAACCGTTTCAGGTTAAGAATGGACCTCCGGAATGAATTAAGTACTTAACCCAAGGTACCACTGTAGAAATAAAAAGATTGCTGCAGCCCCACCCTGCCATCCACTGCTGCATGTGACTCATTGAGCTCCTCATCCCAATTATGCCCCCATTCTTTCCAGCCACCATATCCTCCCTAAACAGTATACCACATCCTAAGTTAAGATTATCCATTGCATTGCCAATGCACCGTTTTGTTGTATGGTTATTTTTGCCATGTGTTTTATTTTTTTTACCCCTAACTCTCTGGTGTTTTTTTCCAACCAACTTTTAAACTGAAAAAAGAATAATAAATCCTAACAGTTTGATGCAGTTTGTTGATCAGTTCAACTTTACCTTTCAGCCATTATTGAAAGGAAGCTTTCAGCGCTAGGATGAAAGACGTGAATAACAAACCCATTTTGTAACATGAGGAATTCTTGTTACTTCCCCTGCGATTCACCCCAGGAAGAGACTGGAGAGGACTTTGGGCTCGTGGCTGCTCATTCACTTCCTCTCCCAGTCTCTGCGGCCCTCTCCTTGCTCTTCTCACCAAAAAGTGCAGTGGAGAATTTTATAATACTTTGAATATGGCATCTCACCTTACTTGAGGAGATTAACCAATTGTTAACTCTGTATGACAGCTCCAAAAGGCTACAGAGAGAAATAACCGTGTTCACAGAAAGATGGTACATTATTAAAATGCATACTTCCTGGCTAAGGAATCAACATGCTGTTTCATTTTCTCATTGAAATCGTTTAGTGGTTAAGAGCGGCAGTCTCGTAATCTGGGGAACTGGGTTCGCTTCCCCGCTCCTCCACATGCAGCTGCTGGGTGACCTTGGGCCAGTCACACTTCTTTGAAGTCTCTCAGCCTCACTCACCTCACAGAGTGTTTGTTGTGGGGGAGGAAGGGAAAGGAGAATGCTAGCCGCTTTGAGACTCCTTAAAGGGAGTGAAAGGCGGGATATCAAATCCAAACTACTACTACTACTACTACTACTACTACTACTACTACTCTTCTTCTTCTTCTTCTTCTTCTTCTTCTTCTTCTTCTTCTTCTTCTTCTTCTTCTTCTTCTTCTTCTTCATAGTGGCAACCAGCATGCTGAACTATGGCTCTACCGACAGCTACCCATGAAATGAAGTTTAAATAAAGTTACCATATCAGTATTGCTGCGCTGGATCCTCTTGGTTTTCCACAAATAAAGTAAACCCATTAAAAGTAGTTGGCATGGCTAACTTACATCCATTAATATCAATGGGTCTACTCTGAGTAAAGCATATTTGGCTGCACCCAACTGTCACTAAGCCCTTTTCTTCCATTGATGTGTGACAGACCAGAGACATGTCAGTTGCTGTTACATGGGTAAAATTTATTTTAATGGCAGAAGAGGGTTAGAATGGGTTTTATTAATTAATTTTCTTCTGAGTTGCATATTGAATGGCTTTTATATGAATTGTGAAGCACTTTCAGACAAAAGTTGTGTGTGCACATTGTGGCAAAGGGATGATGCGAAAGAATAATTATTCTTGGTGTAAAAATAGTAGCCTAATAATTACGTGAACCATAATACTCTGTTGTTGACTTTAAGGATATTCAAATGGGTGTAAGTAAATTATAGTATTAAAGGATGCAAGTTTGTGCTGTGAGTCATGCTGACCAACAGAGTTTAAATTCAGTTGGCTAGCAGAATAAGTAATTGCCTGACTATGGTTTAAAGAGCTATTCTGGTCATATTAATTATAGAGAAGAAAAACTGAATACCGTATGTGTGTTTTTTAAGGTAAAGAGGTGTGTGGGTGTAGAGAAATATGACTGCGTGAATACAGCAGCAAGGAGACAGAATGTGATTTTGCAGTACATTATTGTGGGATTTAATACGAAAATCTGAACGCTTTGGAAAAAAGAATTCTAAAATAGCATGTTATAATTCTGCAACCTTGTGCAGTAGTTGATTACAGGGACATATACTGGAATTGTTTGGGTATTTGTAACACTTTCTTAACTCATTGTGTATGGGAGGCAGATGAGTGGTATCTTTATATAGCAGAGGAGAAGTTGATGGGGGAAACACTTCTGCAAAAAACCTTATTGACATTTGCTCTGATACAGTGGTAAAATGTGGGTTTTCCCAGGGAAACAACAAAAACAAAACCTCTCAGACATGGAGTTTTAAAGCCCAGATCTGTGTCTAGAAATGCAGCACAAAAGGAAGACTAGCTGAGCCCTATGTTGAGCAGAGGAATGACAGGGAAAGAGGCTGCTTAGGACTTTCCCTTTCCACATTTGTCCCCTCAAAATCATCTTGCACTAGCTGAGCCCCCCCCCCCTGCAGAAGAAATGGAAGCCCCATGCCAGGTTTTTTTTGGGGGGGGGGGAGGTTTTAGTAGGAACAGTTTAAAGGCACACTATCCCACTCCTCTTGCACTCCCATTCACAACTTTCAGTGTTGCTTTTCAGCAGCAAGAGGGAATGTCAGGTATCTGCATGACTAGTTTATCTCTAAATTTATGGGATCAGTCTTTTCTGAGATTGGAAACTTTCAGTTTCCATCTGAAAACATGAGTAACTTATGCAGGCTAGTTAACACAAAAATAAATGGGTCAGATATGCTGATGGTATATCTCTGGTAATGCATATGCTTTTGACCTGATTTATACTACAGTGGACACTCAGGTTACGAACATGATCCGTGTGGGAGGCACGTTCGCAACCCGTAGCGTTCACAACCCACAGTGCCATGTCTGTGCACGCATGGGTCGTGATTCAGCGCTTCTGCACATGCGCAAAGTGCGATTTAGTTATTCTGTGCATGCGCGAGCGCTGAAACCCAGAAGTAACCCATTCCGGTACTTCTGGGTTCGGCACGGTGCACAACCCGAAATCACGCAACCTGAAGCATCTGTAACCCGAGGTATAACTGTACTGGTTAACTACAGAAGTTCAGTTTCACTGCTACTTGTATTCAAGGATCGTGATGCATTAATATTTTCTCTAGGTGATTATTGCTATGCATTGGTCCTTAACTGTTAACAGTAGAGAAAGGAAGAGATGATATACAGGTGCCTTTTTAGGAATTAAAAGTAAGTGATTAGAACAACAGGTAAACAGCAGTACGTCAGTTGTAGCCCTTTGGGCTCCAGAATGCTACCAAAACAATACAAAATAAATAACATACCTTGATAGCACAAGTGTTGTAAAAACTCATGTTTGGACAACAATACATTTGCTCTTCTTCTGTATCGTTCCGCAGCACATTTGAATTGATTTTTAACTTGATCCTATTAAACACCTTTCTTTAGCTGCTTACAGCAGAAGTTTTAGAATCAGCACCTGCAGAATGCTTGTCTTCTCCAGAGCTCTCGCCATACTCCTTTTAGAATATGGTTCACCTTGCATTCAGATTTCACTTATACTTCCCACGCTATTGGTGCTTAAATCTTCCTAGGCAGGTGCAATTTGTTTGGGCCTTTCTTGCGTGGTGACAATTTGCTTTCCTCCAATCAAGAAAAAAGAACCACGCTGGATTTAAGCCTAAGGACAATTACATTATGCAACACTATCAACATTTAACTCCCCGCCCCCTTTCCCAGGTCAAATGAAGTTGCTGTATGTGGAAGTACTGCCGTCAAAATTCCTCACTGTTGAAGTGCCATTTAAGGCTGAATGAGACAAGTTGGAAAGATTGCTTGTTTCGACGTTGCTTATAGGCTAGCAGCATTAATTATTACATTTGGTTGCATTTCAGAACAGCCAAGAATCAAACATCACAAGTGACATTCTGCACTGAGAACTGCACACCATTTTCATTTCCTAAACACGCAACAAGTGAAAATGGAAAACTGACTACTGGAGGTATGGTTTCTTTTATTTCTTTCACTGCATACGTTTGTTCAGAAATTTGACAGAAGATTTCTAGTGAACATCAAGGCCAGAAGGACTCTAGCCCCCAGCTTCATTCAGCACATGCCTTGCATCTTATGAACATGGAGTGATTGATGATCACATTCCACAACCACCTGGTCTGGTTTCATGACGTTGTTTTTAGTTGCTGCAGGCACATTTATAATGTAATCATGCCTAGTCTAAAGGTTACATTTATTGGCATTTGATAATTTCTCATTATTATTCATCGTGGATCTTCCCTAGATGTGATCAATGTTTGATGTTTCTTATTCTTTGAGGCTGTTTGTGGTTTTGTGATGTTAACACATTACTGCGGCTTATGGCTTTGCACTGGCCTGGCATTCATTGCACCACATCCAAAGCATCTATTTTCCTGCACAGCAGCATGTAAGCTCATAAAACATAATTCTTTGGATTTGCTTTTAATGCACCTATACAAATTATGTCCCTGAAGAGGCAACAGCATTTAATTTTATATGCATTAAAGGCTCCCTTCAGCCAATAAAAACATCCGCATTAGATCGGTGTGGTGTTTTATTTCACCTTGGGGATTTCCTTTGGTAGACAATGAGCTGCGTTCATCAAAGGCAGCGTTTGACAGTCTCAGGAGCATTCTTAATGCTAATTATTTTACCTTGCTGCCTAACAAGGTCCAATAGATTTTCTTAATTGACGGCAAAGGTATCCTTATATCAGAAGGACGGATGGTGCAGATTATGAGTAGTGTTGTTTTAAATGCAGAAATAAAAACTTAAGCCTCCAGCAATGAGTAATTTAGGTTAGTGTTGGACATAGCGTGAACCTTTTAGTTCTAAAGGCTGGAGAAAATGTAGCTTGTCAGAGGGATGGCAGCAAAACCCTCCTCCCTGTGGTGCTTGATCTCTTCTTGCTTATAACGTTGGAGGTTATTCCATAATCAGGCTGGCCATCATATTGTCAGCCTCCCTGTCATTTCCAGTGTTTCCCGAGTATGCGTATTCTAGTGCCTACCGAGTATGCACATGTGTGGGTTGATCTCCACATGGTAAGTAATTCTAAATGTCACAGGCCAGATAAGAATCAGTTGCCATGGGGAGACCAATCTCAGCAGCAGCTGCACATGGCAACTGAAAAGTGTGTTCCAGCCTTTGAAAAATATTCATGATCAGGAATCTTGCGCAGTACATATTAGGAATGTGCAGCAACTACCTTATTCCTCTTTTATCCGTAGTGTGTGGAAGCAGCTGATCAGTTGCAGTTTCTCTCTGTGTCATTTTGATTCCATTTGTTATTTGGTTCCAGATCTGATCTCTTAAATCTGAAGCTCTATTTTGTCCCCGCTATTTAAAAATGGCAATACGTTTTCACAAGGGTGGATGTCTCCATTAGAAGTATAAGGATGCCAAATTTCAGGCAGCTCCATCTCCAGGGATTTTTGGGCAGCAAACTTTTAAAATAGTTTTTCTTTAAAGAAAAAGTCTCCATTTTTTATTTTCTGCCAGAATTGCATATAAACTGAAACTTGCCAAATCTCAGGAAGATAAGGTTAAGACAGATAAGTATCCAGTCGTCTTCAGTACCATCATAAAACACACATATTTACCTGAGGTGCTATGAACAGTCCATATGCTTTTGATGGCATAGCATGACAAAACAAGTTCTTGGGTTATTCTCAGGCAATCTACTACAAACAGTTTTGTCAAATTATTGAAAAATCTAAACTAAGTAAAGAAAGCAGGGTATAATCTACACACATGTTAAAAAGGTTGTGAATATGCTTTTTTTTTAAAAAAAAATCACTATGAAAAATGCATTGAATTTGCTATAGCCCACAGTCCCCATCTAATGTCACAATTGTATATTGCAGTTTACAACACATTCAAAACGTTTTATTTGCAGCTGTATAGCGGAGTCACAGGATTTTTTCCTAGATAAGGGAGTTGGTTTTGCTATCAAAAAATAGGTTTGCTTTCACTTTGTTGCTTGTATATTGACTGAAAACAAGATGCAATGGATGTGTTTAGCTCTGTATGAGGGAGAATGGTTACTGGGGAATGGTTTCAAATGTATATGTGAGGCTGGTTGCGTTTTCCTTTTGTCTGCTACTGTGGATGTGTGGTTTTATTGGTTTTCATGATGAAATTTAATGGGGGGAGTATTGTTTTATAGTTCGAAATAATGCTTTTGTTTTCTGACTTTTTAGCCACTATGAGTTTGTCAGAAAGGAGGCAAGATATAAGTTTTTAAAATAAGTAAATACAAACTTGCATAGTTAATTATAAATCAGGAATACATTTAATAAAGTTATTATGGAAGCAGATTTTGAAACACAGTATTTTGAAATGAATTTTATTACCACTGATAGGTGGATTTAGCTGTGGACTATTTGATAAGAAAGGAAGAACAGGATAAATAATGGCATAACTCTGACCTCACTGTTCTGACACATCTTGGATTCAGGGTTTGCTTTCAGAAGCCATCTTGGATTTACCTCAATTGCAAAAGGAGAAAGGTGGGTTTTTTCGTTTATAAGAGTTTAGCTTCAGTCCATCACCCATGCAGTGCTCAAGCTCTTTGTGGGTGGCTACTGCTGGTGATCTCATACACACTCCTGGTCCATATATATAATGGGTAGGCAAACTAAGGCCTAGGGGCTGGATCCAGCCCAGTCGCCTTCTAAATCTGGCCCATGGATGGTCCAGGAATCAGTATGTTTTTACATGAGTAGAATGTGTGCTTTTATTTAAAAGGCATCTCTGCGCTATTTGTGGGGCATAGGAATTCATTCATATATTTTTTTCATAATATAGTCCAGCCTCCCACAAGGTCTGAGGGACAGTGGACTGGCCCCCTGCTGAAAAAGTTTGCTGACCCCTGATATATATATGGATGTCTTCAAAGCCCCTGTGATTCTGACTCCAGCAGTATTCAAGTCTTGTGGGTTTTCCTTGAAGAAGCTTCTCTGATAACTGAGACCTGCTCTTCACTTACTACCAGACTATATGTTTTAGAAGGCATTCTGTACAGAAGATGTCCCTTCACCCTTGCACTTAGGAGACAATGACAATGGGTGCTTATAGAGTATTCAGACACATGCTGGAAGCACCCATTGTCAACTTCCTCACTTCAGATGGATTCAGAAGGAAGCTGTTTGTATTTTGGATTAATTGTAAACTATGCTAAAGGCAGTCATGGTGAAGATTATTGGGCCAACATAGTATTTTGTAGACAGCTTCTTTCTGGCCATACCGAGACATGCTTCCTTCTCTGGAATTGGTGCGTTCACTCTATAATATTTCTAGTTGCCACTGAACAGGCAGGAAATGGTATCCCATTTAACAAGCGGTCATTGGTTCTGGATTAATTGGACTCAGCTGTAGGTGTTTTGTTCACTCTGTTTTCCAGTTCATATTGGCTTTCATGCCACCTGGCAAATAAATACACAGTAAAGTGGCTGTCCTTGCTTCAGGCACATGTAGTATAGGTAACCACCAGCAAGAATGATGGGGACATGAATGGCTTTCCTACTGCCTAAGCTTCACGTGCAAAGTCATACTGCTATACTATGCACATGCACTCTGGGTCCTCAGAGAACAGCAGCTACTAGATTGTATTGAGCTGTAAATTTCAAGGAAGGGTCAAATCAGTCATAGACTATTTTGAGAAAGGCGGGTAACTGGTTCTAGAAAATAGGAGACCCTTAATTTTGTCACTCTTCTGGAAATTGCCTTAACTCTGAAGTCATGTTGATGTTTGTTGATCTGCTATCATGAAAACTGCATTAGCTCTCTGGAGGCACACAGCAGTCTAAATGTTTGTCATTGTATATAATGATTAAAGAGCTCTCTGAGGTCTGTAAGCTCAAATAAGTATATGATTTTATGTAAGTGTTAAAAGAGAAATCTGTGCCATTGTTCAAAAGCAGCTGCCAGACCTAAAGTTCACGCAAAAACCCTTTCAAGATCATGTAAAATTGCACTGATGTGGCAGCTGCTAATTTGGTTCTCTGTAAAGAATCTTTCCCATCTGTTCACCGAAGATTTTGAAAGATTCATTTTTCTTTGCATGTCATTCCTTTCCCCCCTTCCTTTGCTCATATTTCCTATCAAATTATTTATATATCATAGTCAGGATTTTAAAAATGACTGCCCATTTTGTATCCTTGCATTGTTTATTTTATAGTTTGATTACAGAACTTTAATCATAGGCTGTAGTTCGCAGTCATGTGCAACTGTTCCTCAGATTGTTTGGAATCCCACACATGCTAGTCAATTAATGGACTTTGTAAGTGGTTGTTTGTGCTTGCTCATTTGTCCTCTGTGGCTTGTTCTTCTGTCACTTTACTCTCAGCTCTCTTTCATCTTTGGTAAGCAAAGTGCTTTTGCATTAGCCATATTCTGTGGTATTCAGAGGAAAAAAACCAGATTTTGAAAAGCTAAACAGCTCAATGAAAGATACAAAGCTTGGGGAAATAAAGAGGTGTTGGTAGAGAGGTGAGCCTCTTTGAGGAGTGCATTCGAAAGCTGGGGTGCCACCACCGAAAAGGCCCTCTTTCCGCTCCCTTGTAGACTGTATTCTCAAATATGGTGAAAAACATAAAGATACCCACTGCTGCCTTGGCCCACATCCTGAACTCCTCTGCAAGCAGGATTCACCATCCACTTTGGTAGAGGCAAATATTTTCCCCATCTCTCAGCATGTGCAGGATTGTTCCTTCTACTGTAATGAATGGGGAAGCTCTTCAGGGTTGAAGAGCTTTGCATGCCCATGAGAATATTCATGTCTGCAATAAGGCATTGGATAAAGTCAAATATCTTTAGTGAAATCCTTGCAGAGCCCAGTATTTTAAATTCATTATATAAATTAATTGTGACTTCTGATACCCTAGCTGCTCTGTTCTGGATATTTTGCAATTCTGATTGTACAAGGCATCTGCTTGACAAACAAGCTCCTTTCCTGAATTGCCGGGGCTCTGACATTGCTGCAGCGGCTATTTGTCATCCTAAAGAACCATACATCACCATCAGAAGGAAAATTATCCTGACGAGATTGCTGCAGTTTTCATTGTTACGGTGTAGCTGCTTTCCATGGGCCATCAATTCCAGCAAAGAGATGTAGCAGCATGTATTTGAAGCAAATTGTTACTGACACCTGCTTGTGTGTCTTATAAAAAGTTGGAGCCCGCAATCGACTGCTAAAAGGCCGCTGGATGTACGTAATTCTGAATGGAAGAAAATGAATGTGGTTAACTTGTTCCTATGAAAATTGGTTTTAATATGGCATATAGGGGTAAAGTATAGAGTCCGAATACCTTCAAAACTTACATTTATGTAATTGTTGGGAGGGGGCAGTAAGAGGATATAATAACTGGAAGGAGACTGCAGAAAACCACCTGCGTGGATTTAAAATTAGATGTATTCTTATATCACTTTCAGTGCAGCTTAATCTAGTAATTGGTACTCTTGTCTTCTGAAGGCCTATGAATGGGTATAATAGCCTTGTGCTGGCATCCATAGCCTTGTGCTGGAATTCAGAAGCAGCCTTGCCCAGCACTGTCAGGCAGTATGGTGGTGGCAGCAGCCAGTTCCTGCCACATGTATCAGAGCCACTGGCACAGTAGGAAGAAGATAAGAGTAATTCCAGGGCATCCTGCCTTTTGGGATGTGGACAACTCCTCTATTTCATCTTCCTTGTGAGCTTTTTGGGGAGGCTAGGGTGGTGGTGGTTCTGCTGCTAATCTGAGGTAAAGGCTGCAGCTAGAGTGCAACAAACCACTGTTTATGCCTGAAAGGTGTTTGTAATTGAAGTGCCAGAATATAACTCGTTATTAGTGACCTTTTAGCCCTAGTACTAAATTAGACCCCTTAAGTCAAATTCTTCAAGACAACCCAGCGATCCTTCCTTTTTTTTAGAGAGTTGGCATAACAAATGGATCAGTTTAGTCCTGCAGCCACACTTACAGTGTCACTTTGTATGTAATACGTGATGGCACCAATTGATTAGATTTCTTAAATGATCATGAAAAGTGCTAACCTCTTACAAGGGCATTGGCTTCAAGGGTGTTCTGGAGGAGGGAGGAAGAAGGATTTTGACAGCCTACTGTTAGTACTAGTCTAGTTTAGCAGCCAACTAGGCACAACACTTTTGAAAGCTAACTAGGCTATTAATTTATGTTTTTTTAAAGAAGGACAGCAGTGTTTTCTGACAGCAGTGTTATCTTGACATTAAGCATAACCTTGTTTTATATATCATTTGCTATTGCTATACAGTATCTTTTGAGAGAAAATATTCTTTGCAATTTCTATCTAATCAACATTCTTGGAGAATACATAGCAATAATATCTTTCTATGCATTCATTTTTGACTAAGCAAAAAGTGACTCAAATATTACCTCGATTTTCTAAATGTTTTGTTTTCATTTCATGTGGAAGAGAGCACAAATGAAATGGCAAATTATTTCTTCTTTTTAAACTTTGCTCCTACTGTGCAAATAACAGTTTGACCAAATACCTGGTACGAGATGAAATTATCTGGTTTCCTATTATATTGAATTATCTAGTCAAACATTGAGGCAACATTTGGATGGCAAAAGGTATTTCATTACCCCATCTTATTATTCTTCTCTTGTCTTCCAGCTGTTTTATCTCAGCTCCTTAGGATGAAAACAGATATAGCATTTTAAATGTGTGCACACTTGCTGCAGTCTGAAGTGTTTGTTTTCAGGTTGTGAATGTGGGTTCAAGTAGCTTTCACCACACTTGAAATCATATGTCTTCACAGTTAAGATTCCAAAAGCTCTTTGTAATGGGGCTGTATTTTGTGATAATAAGTTTCTTCATAATTGTTTCTGTATTATTCCTGATATTCTCAGTATTCTTCCTAAGATTTATTGAACAGATTGAATTCTCTGTGTTGCATCATTATCAACTGTTAATTGGATTTAACCTGGAACCTGAGGCAAGAAGGGCTTTCATAAGTGCAGTTCTATTTTTGCTGATGGAAGGGGTAAAGGAGAAAGAAACTGCTGCTACATTGATGGAATGGTTGCCATTTTCCATGCATGTTCAGTCTGGGAAGTGAGAAAACTAAACCAGAAATTGCAAAATGGTGTAAACATGACAGGCATACACCAGGCATCCCTGGAAACACTGTCAGTGTCTACTGTGCCAGTGTACATCCATGGCCAAGGAATCAACACACACCGTCAGGTGGGCAAGAGGTCATTCTATAACATACACAAATCAAACACAAGCATATCATAATATTTCCAAGCTGTGCCTATGGATCTGAGGGGTGGGGTGGGGACCTGATTAAATATGGTGAATTAATGGTGGTGAACAGGAGGTGGCCAGTGGCTTGTTGGGACAGCCCCATGGTTGTCACAGCAGCCATAAAGTCCCGAGACACCCCAGATCAGCCACCTTGTCATGGATGCTAAACCCCCCCCCCGAACCAGCAGTCTGGGAGTCATCAAACACCGCTTACAAAATCAGCTCTGTCAGCTAAGGCAGGGAGACTGCTGGGCAGTGAGTCAAGTCAAGGTGCAGAACACCAGGGCAGCAAACATATCAGTAGTTTAACATATTGACTGGCTGTTATGGCCAGTAGTAAACACATATACAGCTTTTATTGTTCTTTGGTTTATCTGTTTACAGTGAAGACAAGAATCTCCTTCTAACAATCAATGACACCCTTTGATAGACTGTTACAATTTAATAGGGCACTTTTTTGCAGGCATGGTGCATTCTTTATGACAGTTGTTAAGATAAATGCCAACGAAACAAGTAGAATTGTTTTGTCAGCATTATTTAAATGTAGAGGATGCTGTAAGAGCCTCTTGGTAACAAAAATGCATTTTAATAAGCAGTTGCTTGATTCCAGACCTGACAAAACATGCACTCTTTGTTTATTGTAGGAGAGCAGTGACAGAACACTAGTTTGAATAAGATTCTCATTTCCATTAGAAGTGTTCTGGCAGTTATGACCTTCTTTTAAATCTATCAAGAAGGTCTAGAGGGCAGACATATACCTTTTCTGGAAACTGATGTTCCGCTATGATTTAAACATTTTTTTGCGCAACATGAGATATTGCACTTGCCTCCAAAAATATATATCTCCTCATTCATTTTGACTTATATACTGTGGATGGCATCCAATATTGTACAAAGAAAGGGCAGTGTGCAACAGATCTTTCCCTTCTCCTCCTTCCCCATGCAGGTCCCTGTTGCTTTAAAAGCCTCTGCAGAAGATCAGGAGGACCTAGCAAACATTGCATGTTGGGTCATATGGGGTTGTAGGGGGAGGGGGCAATGGCCTGAAACTGGATTGCCCTGGATGGTCCTCTGCCTGATTTCAGGATATTCCACCCCACTATCTGTGGTCCTGAGTGACACAGTTCACAGGTCTTGTTGGGACCTCCCAACCTTCTGGAGATGCTTTTTGAGGACTGTTGGGGGAGGATAAGGAGGGGGGATTAATTGCACATGCTAGCCTTCCACTCACACAGTGTTGGATACATATATAATTTAGAAGAGAAGTTTGCTCTTATCGGCTCTTACCTTGAAAGTTCTTGCAGAACATCTGAGATAACGTGCATAATTAGCGATGCAAGTTCTGCAGTTTGCTAATACATTGAAAAGAATTCAGTGGCAGACAATAGCTAGAAGACTCAAGACTGAAAACATAAAGTCTGAAAGCATAAAGTCTGTTAGTGGAAAAGCCCTTAAACAATTATGGACTTTGGTCCTTAACCCTGGCATTTATCCCATCTTAGAAGAACTTTCTAAACAGTAGCAAGGACATGAAGGATTCTGCTGATGAGAGAACTTTTGCTAAAACCATTTTCTTTCAAAAACATGGTCGGGCTAGACTCAAACCAGAGCCTATAATGTTCTATTATTATACTTCAGACGGTAGCTAAGATTATTTGAGTTTTCTTTTATACTTTGAGTTCCTGAACTGAAATAGGATCAGAAAAGGTAGGAAATTTAGTTATTGTTTTTAAATTTTGCTTTTCAGATCTGTTGGGGTAGAACAAAAACATCAGTAGTGTTTCCTGTTGAATTCCAAAGATTCCAATAAATGAATGCTTTTATGCAAAAGCATAAAAGAAGGTAAAATAAATAAAGATAATCAAAAATGATTTTTCATTTCTGTTTGAGATGGTTAAATCTTTGATGCTGTGTTTGCTCTATTGGTAGCTTCCAGAAGATGATCTTGACATTGGAATTTTCATCCAAACAAGACAGTATGTCACAATCACTTGCAGTAGCATTTTCCCCCAGGCAGTTTTTCTTTGCCTCAGGGTAGAGATTTGTAGTGTCCAGCTGGAACTTGACTGTGAGAAAGTTGTCAGTTAACATCTATTGGTAGTTATTTTTAACAGTATACAATAACCTCCTATGCTTTAGTAGGTTCCACCAGGAGCTAGCTTTTGCAACCTGGTATTCTCTTAATTATTTGGAAGGCAAGTCTCATCAGCCCAGTCAGCAGTGGTAGTCCAAAATGTATGGATCAGATCTCAGCTATCCAACCATTCTTAAATCTGTGCTAAGACTTCATTGAAAGGTATGGTACAAAGTAATTAGGGACGTGCTCGGTGGTTTCTTTGCTGGTTTTGAAAAGAGTGCTTTCTTGCCAGAAATGGTGGAGCTAAAGCAATAATATTTTAGTTTAGTTTATAAACAAACAGGTATGATGTAGGCAGGTATGACTAATCTTGCATTCTGAATTTTATGTTGATGAAATAGGTGAATTAAGATTGTGCAATGAAAATAAATCATAAGGTTTACTATAGTCTACATATTTTAGATTGGCATCCAAATTATATTTTCTCTTAAGGGAGCAACTGATTTGTCATTCAGACAGGGTTTTGTTTTTCGTTTTTTAAAAAACAGCAACTTCAAAGTTGGAGAAGACTAGAGGTTTGTTTTTTTAAAAAAACAACCCTCTAAAAATAAAGTTGCTACTGCATGCATTTAGAGCTTTGGTCTTTCATGGAAGAGATGGAAATAGTGTTAGTTATCCATACCTCACGTCATAATCCCATGCTTGTTTACCCCAAAGCAAGTCCTGTTTTGTTCAATGGGGCTTATTCCTGGCATGTTTCTTAAGATCGCAGCATTAGTCACTTCCTGACTAGATAGTACAATATTCTCTACACATTGCTATCTTTTAAAATACTCTGAAAACTTCCAAAGTGCAGTCGCCAGATTATTAACTGGGGCATGAAGAATGAAGCATAAAGCTCTAAACTCAATTCGTCTATGCTAGCTGCCTATTCATTTTTCATTTAAAAGTGCTAATGCTAACATTTAAACCTCAAGAATTTTCTCCTCACAGTAGCACTGGAGTAGACATGTCAGAACAAGAGACAGAGCCTGTTCACTGGTTGTGGCATGACTGTGGAGTATCTTACCATTGGAGGTCTGTTTTGGATGGCTTTTGAAAACATTTTTATTTTGAATGAGCTTTTAACATCTAGTTGATTTGTTGTTGTAAGGCAGATGACCAGCATCTGGGGGCCTTACTTATTCATGGCCAATCCTTTGGGGGACACAGGGTGTTGGTGTTGCTGAAGTGTAATGGTCAAAGTATAAAAGTAGGTGTGGCCTGATTTTAATTCTTTAAAAAGGACACATGGGACAGCGGTCCTGAATGGATCAAGAACCACTTGGCATCACAGGGGATCTGCAGAAGTGGTCACTAAAGAAAATTACTATTATTAAAATGTTTAAATGGTCACTAGGAGTTTTAGGGGATGGTGTAACAAATATGCTGGTGACACCCAGCTCTGTTTCTCCATAACATCAAAATTAGGTGAGTGTGTGCCAGTTCTGGAATGGAACCTGGATGCAATTGCAGACTGGATGAGGGCCAATTAATTGAGTTTAAATTGAGTGTAAACACTGGCAAGATGAAAACATTGTAGGTGAGTGGTTCCTGTGTTCAGAAGATCAGCCAGTTTCTTGTTCTGAACTCTGTGTGAAGTTCACAGTTGGGGTGGGGGACATATTGACCCAGCTTTGCTGTTTGAGGCTCAGGTTACCTAAGTGCCTTTCAGGCTGTGACCATTCTTGAATCAGGATAGTTTGGCACGGGTAACCTAAAAAGAATAGACCATTGTAATGTGTTCTATGTAGGGTTACCCTTGAGGCTGGTTTGCAGCCTGATTCTTATCAGGCATTGATTACCAACAACATATAACATCAGTACTGATGGACCTGCACTGGCTGGCAATACCCTTCATGGTCTTACTTATAGTATAGTTGCACTCCACCCCAGTCTCCCAAGTGGTGTGAGATTCCAGAGGTTCCTAGTGCTTACCCAGGGTTTGTGTTTCCATTTGGAATGAGGCACAGAGGAGACTATGGTGATTTTAGGATATATTTACACATGTATACAACCTGAGCCCATGAAGGAGGGGTTCGCAGCATTAACACCCTAAGAAACTCTTGCTTCTCCCATAGCCACAACCTTGGATTCAAGCAGAGATCTGGCATGGCTCCCTTGCTTGCCGCTTTACTTCTAGATCACCTCTAAAACTCTTTGCTCTAACTTCTGGTTGAGAAAGCGGCCCCACCCGTGGTGGAGTCTCCTACTTTGGAGGTCTTTAAGCAGAGGCTTGACAACCATATGTCAGGAGTCCTCTGATGGTGTTTCCTGCTTGGCAGGGGGTTGGACTCGATGGCCCTTGTGGTCTCTTCCAACTCTATGATTCTATGATTCTATGATTCACCCATTTGCCTTCTCACACCAAGCCCCTTAATACACCTTTGTTCTCTTTGCACCTGACTAGGAAGCTAGCCTGGCTTAAAAATATATATATATATGCCTTGAGTGAATTTTAACACTTGCTGGATCCAGCAATTAGAAGAGTCTGGCACTCAAGTTAACACCCCAAACTCATAACAGCATATAAAGTCCTAAACTATCTGGGGCCAGTATGCTTATAAGATCACCTTATTCCTTATACCCATATCTGACCTGACTGTCCTCAAAAAGAAACTGTGTGTTTGGTGTGTTTGCATAGGTTGTGGAACTCTCTGTGTAATCAGATTAAGCTGGCACCATCTGCAATGAGTTCTAGGTGCCAGCTTCAGACTTGTTTCTTTCAGCAAGGCTTCTTACGAAAATTATTTACCATTTTAAATAACCGTCTTGTAAGATGACCCATTCTTTATTTCTGTTTCCTTAATGTGTTTTGCTTTGGTTTCAGTGCTCCGTTGTGATTTTAATTGAGGGTTATTTTACCGCCATCACATAGGTGAATTTTATCTGAGCTTTGTGGTATAGAAATGAGTATAATAGATGAATAATGTACCAGCCACCTCGTGCATCTTTTCCTACACTTGTTTTCTCTTCAGTAGCATCTGTGCCATGAAACACCACCATCCCTTCACCACAAAATTCCCCCAACAGCGCTCATTCACTCAGGGGCTTGGCATACAGAGATCCACTACTATAACTTCTTGGGTCTACTTGAGTTACCCTGCCAGAGCTGTTAGCACAGCAGAAGCACTGCATCCAGTACACATCTCTACCTTTGCAGCAGCTTAAAGGGCTACACAAAAAAGTAACAAATAAAACCTTTCAGAAAAGAAGGTTCTTCTGACAAAAGAAATTTCAGCAACAGAAAACGTTGAAAGACTGAGAATAAGAGTAGGTTCCCGAATGCTGAGCTTTAGAAGTGTATATGCTTGAAGTGCCAATTGTGATATAAGAATTAAATTCTAGTGGATTTGTGAACCAGAGAAAAGCATCTGGCTCCTGCATGCTGATAGGTTGTTGAGTTTGACCCAGAATCAGGGGCAGTACAGTGAAATGTGGTTTGTTCAGTTTGCTGCAGGTTTCTTTTTAGATTTCAATACCCTGAGTAGAAAAAGAAAGCTGTGTTGAGAACACCTTGAATCTTTTCCTCAGGTGTTTTGTCACTTTTGCTCTTTGGGCTCCACAGAAAGCAATCAGGAGTTGTCAGTTTTATGTACAGAATGAGCAAATTTGTTTTAACATCCCCTCCCCAAAAAAACCTTATAGGGGAATTTCCCCAAAGTGCAAATGGAAGGGCAGCAGTGTTGGTTACCAGCATTGATTCACAGTGTAAGGCAAGACACTGGTAGGTCTCACGTATTTGTGGCACTTGATTTTGGGGGAGATGCCAGTCTCTAGCTGGGAAGGTGTGGAGAGAATGTTCACACAAGCATGTTAGTTTAGCAATCCATTCATATACTTTTATTTTCTGCTCCTTTACAGAGAAGTTAAAGTGAGGTACATGCAGGACTGTCTACTAAGGACTCACCCCAGGTGACACTGCTGTAGGAAACAGGACGTAAACATTTTCAGATTTTTAAATGTTCCATAGAAATGAAAGCAATCTGCCCCTGAGCAAACCTTGTTTGCCTTCATTCATTGGAATCTAAATCCTGATCTAGTAGGTGCAAAATGTTCTGGGAATTTTGAGGAAGAAGCTTGGATGCTTGTAGTTTTTGCTCCACTGTATTTTTTTGTTTTTGTTTTTTCAGGAAACACAACTGCTTTGAATAACATTTTTAGATAAATATTTAAAATGCTTAGAGGATTTCCATCAATGAACCTATAAGAAATTATTGTCGCCAGAGGCCAGAGATCCATGGGGCTTAGTTGCATATATGAAGTTCCATGCAACTCTTGACTTTCCTTCTTACTTTGTGTGAGTTTGGAAATGCCTAAGGATGCCAGCAAAGTTCTGAGCGTGGCTCAGAAACAAACTTCAGGGACTTGATAGAACCACTCTAGCAAACTCCCGAACCTTCTTCCAGTGAATTTAACAGGCCTTCCATCCTGGTTCAGAATTCAGGGGTGGGGGGTGTATGTGATTTCAGGGGAGCTCAGGAGGTCTTGCCTATCTCTAAAAAATTCCCTCATGTACAATGGGAAATCCTACCCTTCATATCAACTGCCAAAATATTAAACAAAAAGTAGAAGAATGAGGTAGTACATTTGATTTAAAGTAGGGAATCTATTGACCTTTGTGGTGAAGACTGAGAGGAACAGGAGATGGCTGCAGCTGAATGTAAAGGGTCGTATGTCCTGATGTTTGGAAACCCTTCAGTAATTGTGGCTTATATTTGAATTTGAATTTATTTCAATTGTTACCCACTGCACTAAGTTCCAGATGTGACAGGAACAGAAACATTTCCCCCTGTGCTGCAGTCCTGATTCACATTTCTTCTTCCCTGAAGGTCCTATTCTTCACTGAGATGAAACAATACAGGTAGTCATACTCGAAGTGAGATGTGATGGAATAGGATGCCACCCCACTTCTCTTTATCCTGCTTCTTTTGAGTCTTACCTAACCAATCCACTTTTCCCTCACGCCACTACATTGGACACTGCAGGTAGCCATATTTCTCCTGTCCCACTCTACCGCTAATATGAAGGATGGGCAGATGCAGTGGTGATTAAATAAGGAGGATACCTAAATCTGATGCTAAAATGTTTGATTAGAAAGTCTGCTAAAGTATTTAAATAATTGTGTCCCAACTAAATGTATTTTTAATTTCAATTATTTTGGGCCAGCACATATTCAAACTAGGGGAGGATGGAGCTTCAAAACTTACATAATTTCATCTAAATGATTCCTACAGTTATCCTTATATTTCATTGAATTTAAATTCTCTGTTACCTAACTGAAATTTCATGCCTGCTTATGATTTTAACTCTTCTCTTTTTCTCTCCCTTTTTATACCAGCTTACACAGCATTGTACCATTTTTTTATTTCTGTTTCCCGCTGCTTTTATTTCTAACTGAAGTTTTCTTTTCATCTCATTTCTGTTAAGAGTATAGACCTACTTTCCCCACCCCCGTCCCTCTACCTAAAGTTTCAAAGAAGCAGAAAAATAAGTTTCTGTGAAATAGTACTTGCTTTCTGCTCTACTTCTGCAATCCCTTCCCCATCCAGTTTAATTAAAGAAATCAAAAAACAGTTTTGTAGGGGGCGGGGATTCTTTGTTTGTTTTAATGCTGACTTTGGGAAAGCGTCTTAAAGTAGTTTGTTTTATTTTTTATTTCAGAGAAAGCAACAAGCCTGTTCAATCTGCTGTGCTCTTTCACCCCCAGGCCAAAGAGCTACTTTTGTGTGCTTCAGTAATTTTGCATAGCACACTGAGAGCCAGCAAATATTAAATAACTTCAGTCACAAATGATTTCATGTGCAAGCAGTTGCTAGTTGCTTCCTATTACCATTTGTGCACTTTACTCTAATGAGCACTGTGCAGCTCTTGATGCATTTGGTACAAAGAGGACCTTTTATAGTATGCCCTATTGTATTTCAACAAAAAGTCTATGGAAATTCATTTCCACTTAAACACATTGCAATGTTATATATGTTGAATGACTATTTTATGTGTAAGTGACTTAAGCAACAGAAGAATTTATAAAAGCAGGTCAGGGTCTTTATGCCAGATTGATGCCAGATTTTGAGCACAGACACAAGATAAAATGGCTAAATGGAATTTTGTCTTTTAAAACACTCTTTTATAGTCAAGACAACATGACCTATGTTTATAATAGGGGCTCAAGATTGATAAAAGTACACCAGGATCACATTTCATCATCCCAATAAGAACATTTTTCTAGAAGCCAATAAGCATTTACAAAGAGAAATAGAAATCTAGAATTTTAGAAAATCACTATTTGAAATAAATGTGGAACATATATTCTCTCTTACTTAAGGTAAGCAAGTAGTTAAAGATGGATAAAGTACATAAAGGAAACAGTACTTATTAAATGTAGGCAGCTTTTAATGAGGTTCATAAAGTAGTGACACAGTAATCACTTAGGCTTAGGCTGAAGAAGCTGAAGAAACCAAGGCTGGTTTTATGTCACACTGCCTTACGTGGACAATTTTCTGCGTATCTCATACCTTGCGTAGAAGTTGCATTCTGGTAATCTCATGTCATTATAGTGATGATGGTCATAATTTTTTTAAAAAAAGAAATTTCATGTGCATTTGCTTGTGGAAAGTTCATGAAACTGTTCTGCTTGGCACTTATATATGCACTTCCTTAACGGAGTGGATAAGCCACACATGCAAAGGAACGCATTGATAAATGGTCCTCCTTCCATTAATCCATTCTTTTTCAGCAACCACTAAGTTTCCCTTCTACTCATCTTGTCCAAAAATGGGTTTAAAAGAGACTAGGCAGTAGTCAGCATAAGCCTATGCCATGGGTCCAAGGTTTCCCCAGCATATTTTCCTACCACTTTTTATTTTGCTAAAATAGCCAAGGATTTATAATCCTGACTTAAGAAAGCAATGGGTTTCTATATATTGTTAGCCTTAAGATTGACAAGGATGGTGCCAGGCACAGGTCCCCGAGGAGAGCATTCCACAGATGGGAGGCCCCTACTTAAAAGGCCCCCTCATGTCTGACCACCCTCCATACTTTCCTTGGGTGGGGCACACAAAGAAGGACCTCCGATGAGGACTGTAGTTTCCAGGCTGGTCCATATGGGGAGAGGTGGTCCTTGAGGTATTGTGGTCCTAAACTATGGTTTTCCTTTGCTGCTGCTTCACTTTCCTGTACTTTCTGCATTACTGTACTTTCAAAGAACACTAGAACTTACGTATGTTTGGCTTGATACAACATCACAAAGCAAGTTAGCATGACTGTCTTTCACCCAAGGCTTCATTTGATAGAAGAATGTAGAACCTCAGCAACCACGGGACACAAGCAACGTCAAAAACCAGATAGCTGTGTAGATAACTATACTGTCAGAAAGCAGAAACCAAGTTGGAGCCTGAGGATATTTCAGATTTGTAGTTATTTCAAATTTGGAGATATAAAACTGCAAAGAGTGTGAACTAAGGCCAGAAGCAAAAAGAAAAGGGAAGAGAAGGTACATGTCTGGAGCACAAAGACCACTTTAAACCAGGGGAATTCTGGGACTTTAGTGAAGAATGTAATTCTCTGTGCGGGTATAGGCAGTCACTGAACAAGGGTTTCAAACTGTAGATCTTGTTCTTCATTTGGTTGGTCTGATTTGGATGCCTCTACCTTTCTCTTTTGTAAATGGATATTCAAAGACCCACTGACAATAGCTGTTGCTTAATGCTTATGTGATTAAAGATATAGCTTGTGTTGTGTTTCCTTCTCCATATTTCCCACATTTCTATGTGGAACAGCTAGGGAAAGTTCACTTGTTTCCCTGTTTATGGATTGCTTGGATGGCAAATTTAGCTCCAGCTGAGATTTCCAATCTGAATCTGCTGTACCTTCTTGCTGAAAGAGAATAGTCTCATATAAGACTTGGACATTTCACTGAATTAAAAATAATCTCTCGACAGGCTACCAAGACAGCGCAGTGCCTGTGCTATTTTCTAAACCCACGGTTTGATATTTCCTGGCTCTGCATGAATTATTGACAGATTAATAGCTAGTCTTCAAAACACACAGCAAAGAGAATTTCAAGACAATATTAAATGAAGAGAAGACAAAAGAGTTGTCTTTGAATAGCTTGTCTTCATTGTATTGCTATTAAGAACTGGAGTGTTCAGCTATTCTGGACACCTTGTAATTGCATGGTCATTCTATATTTTCTGTCTTAGATGATAGGGAGGAAAGGGGGAAATCTAAAAGTTTAGTCATAATTTTTTTTCTTCAGAGGGAACCAACTCAACTTGCTCCAACCTATAGTTTAAACTTTATCTTGCATGTGAGGAATAAGGAACCTTCCACTAGCAAGTGAAGATCCCTTTATTCCAACAAGGCTTTTGAAAACTGACTGCTTTTCATGAGGGGGCTGGTGCCATGCTGCTTTTGTTATGCTTTAATTATGTTAACGTTTTATTGTTTTCAATGGCTTTTTCTGTTTCTGACTGTTCTTGTACGTCTTATCCAGACGTATGGCAGCCCTGGGATGTGGGTGGCGCTGAGGGTTAAACCACAGAGCCTAGGACTTGCCGACCAGAAGGTTGGCGGTTCGAATCCCCACGACTGGGTGAGCTCCTGTTGCTCGGTCCCTGCTCCTGCCAACACAGCAGTTCGAAAGCACATCAAAGTGCAAGTAGATAAATAGGTACCGCTCCGGCGGGAAGGTAAAAGGTGTTTCCGTGCGCTGCTCTGGTTCGCCAGAAGCGGCTTAGTCATGCTGGTCACATGACCCGGAAGCTGTACGCCAGCTCCCTTGGCCAATAAAGCGAGATGAGCGCCGCAACCCCAGAGTCGGTCACGACTGGACCTAATGGTCAGGGGACCTTTTTATGTGCCTGTTACTCACAGAATTTAGGGTATATATTTGCATTGTTTCTCTCACATTTCAAATAGGTAGATATTTTATTTGAGAGAAAAGTCAGTAATATATTTGAAAGTGTAAACATTATTGTCTAGCATTTCATATTATGAACCCATAGGAGAGAAAAAAGAATAAAATACAGTGTGTATTTTATTTATGAGACAGCCTTATAAGCTATTGAATGTGAATAACTTTACCATAATATGCGGATTGTTTCAGGGATTTGTCTTCTCAGACCAATTTCATCATCTCATATTTTAGGCCTTTAAAATAAAAAGCTCCCTTGGTATGCTCTGTGCTATCTTGATGCAGGCATAGGTGTCGCATAAACAAGCGATAATTCAAAGCAACTTTAATAAAATAGGTATGTATTATCCTGTAATAAAAGTCAGTGGTGGACAAGTGCTGATATACAGTTCATTTGGGACTAATTTAATACTGTCATTAAATTTTATTTTGCATTGTTGTCCAACAGAGATTATCTCTGATGCTGATTGGTATCTAATGATGCTGGCATAAATCACCTTGGCTTTATCCTTTGGTAAATTAGGTATCTGAAACTCCAAACAACTATAAGAGAATTGTGGAGGGTTGTGTGTGTGAGAAAGAAAGAGAATTGAATTACTGTTCACGAGGTATAATCTGGGAAGTGGAACACATTTGCATATTTTGCAGAGTTGTGGAACAAAAAAATTTCAACACAGTAGAGACATAGGAAAATCTGGTTTAAGTTTTTGGGAGAGAAAGGGCTATATTTTCACTATGTTGTACATTGATAAGTGACATAAGTTGACGGCAGAATTAATATTGGTAGTGCTGGAGAAGGAAGACTTAAAGATAAAATAAAGGCTAAATACCTTATCAACAGGATAGATAGTGGATCTGAGAAGAGGATGGCTTGGAGTGAAGATTTAAATTTGAACATATTGGGTTTGAGTTGCCAATGAACTAGCCAAGTAGACTTAATTACTGGAACTGGAAATGCAGCATTGGGTGTAGGGGTAAAATTCTACAGTAGAGCACTGTCATTGGCTGGCACTGCAATCTGCAGTATAGGATATGAGGTCATCTAGAAACAAAGTATAAATAGAGAATAGCAGGTGGCTGGGAACAGATCCCTGAGGGATCCCAGTGCAGAAGGGAAAGCAGAGGAAGAGCTTTGTTTTGTGAAATTGACAGGAAGGGAAACAAATCAGCTGAGGACAAAGTCACACAAATGTAAGATGGCATATGTCAGGCTTGAAGAGTGCACCATTGCTATTCTCCCATGACTGCATGTTATGGGAGAAGATTTGTTTTGGTAGGAAAGTTGTGTTTCAGAAAAGCTGGCCCACTACTGATCTTCTTCTCATTTAGGGTCTCCTTATAAGTGGTGCTGTGGTCTAAACCACTGATCCTCTTGGGCTTGCCAATCAGAAGGTCAGCAGTTTGAATCCATGCAATGGGCGTAAGCTCCCATTGTTTTTCCCCAGCTTCTCCCAGCCTAACAGTTCAAAAGCACACTAGCGCAAGTAGATAAATAGATACCGCTGTGGTGGGAAGGTAAACAGCGTTTCTGTGCACTCTGGTTTCCGTCTCCGTGTTCCATTGCACCAGGAGCGGTTTAGTCATGCTGGCCACATGACCCAGAAAGCTGTCTGTGGACAAACACTAGCTCCCTCGGCCTGAAAGTGAGATGAGCACCGCAACCCCATAGTCGCCTTTGACTGGGCTTAATGGTCCAAGGGTCCTTTACCTTTACCTTTACCTTATAAGTATCCAAGGAATGACAGATTCCCCTTTAACCCAGTTTGAAAACCATTCTTCCAGGGGAATCCTAAGTAAAGCAGAATTGGTGTTGTAGGTTGCTTTTCAAAATAGTAAAAAAAAGTGCATACCAAAGGAAAATATTTAGTTTTTCATAATTGAAAGTAACATGGTACTTGAAGTAGACACGATGCATATGTCTCGGTGCTCATTGAAATTCTGGCTCTCAGGTGGCAGACAACAGAAGTAGAAAGAGGGAACAAAACTGCCCATAGAGATAATCTGCATAAATTAAATGCAAAATGTTGACATATAATTAAATTACAATGGATTTTATAATAATAATACTTGTTGGACTTTAATAATAATACTTAGCATTGAATCAGCATGTTGAACACTCTAAAGTGCTTCACATACATTTTGCTCTAGTTTGCTCCAAGTCCTATTTACACAGTTGTACAAACAGGCAAATGTACATGATGGCAGATCCACAGATGCGTTCTCTGTTTGCTTAGTAAACAAAAATTACAAAACGTAATATAATTTGTTAAGAAAACAAGGGGCTTCTATACATGCCAGCCATCTTACAATTTTCAGTTATCAGCAAATAAAAAAAAACCTTGTTTCATTTGACATTTCTCTCCAACTGAAAAGACAAAATTCCATGAATGTCAAAAACGTTTCTTTGAACCTTTGTATAATATAAAAAATGACAGAACATTTAACAGTATAGTGTCAGGGGAAATCCAAACCCCTCAATTTTCTATATTAGATAACCCTTATGAGGTCAGAAGTGTAACATTTCAAATATATTAATGTCATAAATATGTTAATGGAAATTATAGAACATCAAACAATGTAGAATTTGAGGAAATGCACACTCCCACATTGCCTGCTATCATATAGTGCCAGGCTGACAATCTATTATATAGTGAAATAAAAAGCTAAGGACAATATGTTCTTATGCAGGTCCTGCTGAACATTTCTTCCAAAAAGTTAACTGCCAAGTTTTCAATTGAGTTAATTGAGAAATGCAATTGCATCATTCAGATCTATGTATATATAAAAGCACCATGCCAGCAAATGACAACCACCCAACTACATCGATTCTAGTCTGCTACGTATCAGCCATAAGTTCAGTATGAAATTCAGTTCCTCTGGCATTCCTGTATTAAGATTTGAAGACACTGATTGGGAGCCAGTTGTGTGTCACAGCGACATTCAGCACTGATGGGGAAAATGTATTCCCATACGCAAATATTTCCGATGCAAGACTATTTTATTATCTCAAGCAGAACTGATACAGTAATGATGAACGTTAAACACTTTCAAATGTATGGGTATTGTGTCCCTCTGAACAGAATGGATTCACTAGCATAAAATAAATTTATGTTCTGTTTTTATTAGTATTTATTCTTTCACAGAAGCTTAGAGATCTAGTGCAGTATAGCAGCTCTAAGAAGGAACTATGAGTCTGGAACCCCTACTTCTAATCTCATCATTGCTGTGAATTTTCTAGTTTGCCTTACGCAATCCACTTTCCCTGAACCTCAGCAGCCCCTCGTCACTGGTTACTTGGAGTAGAGCAGCAAGAATCCAGGGTCAGCTGACTGAAGCTGGATACCATGAATGACTGGAGTCAAGTTCCCTTTCTTCACAACCTGACTACATGTCCTACTTTGCCTGCTCTTAGAAGCTTCTCATTCTACATTGTTCTGCATGGATATGATTTATCTAAATTAATATAAAAGCTGGCTTCAGTCACAGAAATTTAGATGCCTCTATTCTCATTGGGATGCGGGTGGCGTGGGTGGCGCTGTGGGTTGAACCACAGAGCCTAGGACTCTTAAGAATAAGAAACTCCTGGAACAAATTGGCCTTCAATAGAAAAACAATCCAGTCAGATATTTGGGGATATGGCAGCATTCTGAAAACAGATAATAAAAGAATATAACTGTAATAAAATGACAACAGAAATAAAAATTTGGGAAACTGGGAGACATTCTCTCTATCCTTGATAGGCAGGTTAGTAACTATTCTCCCCCCCCCCAAAAAAAAAATTCTACTTAACACACTCCCGTTAGAAATCAAACACTGCAAAGTAACAAAACACCAATAAAAAATAGCAAAAGGTACTTGGGGGATTTCTGCGGTACAAGCCAAAAACACAAATTCTGGATCCCAAACTTACCTCACTCACCAAATCTGTACTGTAAATTTGAAATGAGCTTCAAAAACTAGCACCAGCTACATCCCTATTGACCTCCATAATGTCCAAATGAATTTATAGGGAATCAGTTATATCCTACCGTAAACTCATCAATTTGGGCTTAGCAAAACATGTTATATCTTGTTAAATGGTGCAGAGATGGATATGTAATTTTGTATGATCAAGCCGTAGAAGCTCTAAATCAAATAAGACCCCCGATGTTCTACTTCTTTCAATTTAGACTCTTAGTGGAACAAATGACTAAATATGGATTATTATGTCAATATTCAGTTTGTGAAGATCTTTTACTTAGCACCAGCTCAAAAAAAAAAAAAACTAATTAGCAAAATGTATCTATTACTCACTGGCATTGCATACACTCAGTTACAGCCTACATATAAAACCAAATGGGAGAAAGACTTGGCAAATCACAGTCCTGCTATCTCACAAGAAGAATGGTCCTAGCTATTTAAATCAGTTTTGAGAACACAAGCACTGTTCTGAAAGGTTTTTCTTTTCTTTTCAAATCCATGTATCAATGGTACTTACCTCCTAATAAACTATATAAGAAATATTAACTGAATCTGTTTTACTGGAGATGCAGGAAATCAACAGCACATTATATCCATAACCTACATTTTCTGGAAATGCATATGAATAAGATTTTATTTTATTTTATTGTCCTTGCCATCACAACATAGAAAGGGCCATGGTGCAATTATGCTGCCTTTGTTCTGGTTAGGAATCAATTGGCAGAGCTTTACTTAGATGATTTGGAGCTGTGAAAGACACTAAAACAAGCCTTGAGCTGACATTCAATTATCTATGTGTCTCTTTTTCTTTTTCTATGTTCTTACTACTTTTCTCTGTGGAATGCTCCTAATCTTTCCTGGTATTTTACACATCCCATGACTAGTCTATATGTTTCAGTGTTATTGGATGCACTGGTGTGCATTTGCAGCAGTGGCAGAAGTGGCACATGTCCTCATAGTTCTTCAGTTTGTCTGTTGGACCAGTCAAGGGCTGTCAACCCCAGAACCATTCTTTTTAATAGCTCACTGTAAAAACCCAGCTAAGCAATTTTCTGACGGGAAATGAGCACTTGTTACTGATTCTGGAACTTGTCCTTTCTTCCTTCCTCCAGCCCTGAAGCAAGATACAATTTGTGCTTGGGTGTGCTTCCTCTCCCACACGGCTTTATAACATCCAAAGCCACACTTGTAATTTTGTCTGCATCCTACCTCATGGGCAACTTTTCCAAGACTACTACAGAGATGGGGAAAGAGTGTATCGGGATTGTTGTTTTGTCAGTGAGAGTTTTCAGGTCTGGCAAGTGGCTTGGAGCCTTTGTCACAATGAATATATAAAAATATTCCTTGCGGGAATTTCTCATCTTCTGTCCTTTGACTTCTGTATCATGAGATATATATGAGAACTTGAAGCTGGAGCTTTGCATTTGAAGAAGCATGAATCATCCTAGTGGCAAGAAAAAAAAGGCATGTAGGCCAAGTCTAAAATTAGCATCCTGTTCAAGCAGATCATCCACGACTCCACTATCTTGAAAGGAGTGTTCATCTTAAGATTCAAGCAGGTTTAATAGCATGACAGACAGTTTTCAGTGTTGTTGTGGACAAAAGAATAGTGGAACTCCAGAACTGTAAAGTTGTATAAACATACTGTAGTATGCATAGCTTTTATAACCAGGAGTTGCATTCAATGTGGCACTAAGCAGCTTGTTCTACGAGAGCAAGGATTTCTCCTTGCTCAGTGGAATTATCTCCCCCTCTCCTCGCTCCATGTGCCCCCTAAAACTGTCCAGGGGTTTTCCCCCCAACCTTCAGGGCAGATCTAGGGAGTGTGTGGACTGTGTGCATGGGTAAGGATAAGGGTCATCCCCCTGCGCTAGTGCTGTATGCCTCTTACCCAGCCTGCCCCACCTCCTACACTATACCTCCCCCTACCCTGATCCACTGTGATTGGGCTGCCCTGCTCTCCCCAGCTCCTCTCTTTTAAACAGTTGGGGCAATAAAACCAAGAACAGAGCCCCCAACACATGATGCTCTGTTGATATTTCTTCAAACAATTAGCTGTTGTTCTAACATAGACTATGTATTGCAAAGGCTGTCAAGAGAATTGTAAGCTGTAGATTTAGTTATGACATATAGAAGAATGTAGGATTTCAACTGGGACTTGGTGTTCCGGTGTCCCAACCAGACATTCTCACTTTGGCTGCAGCTTGCAACTTCTGTGCTAAGAAATTGGTTGGTGGAATACAAATACTTTCAGAACAACCTGTTTATGGTGTCAGCTAATTTTGGATGGTGTCTCCATCACTCAGTATTTCTCATTCCTGTCTCCTTTTCCCTTGCTTTGATTATTTAACTCCTTGGCTTTTCCAGGATTTTGATTTTTCTCCCATTTACACCCACCAATGCAAAATTCTAAATTCAAGAATATATGGTTCACAAGTCAAATTTGTTGTGTGGCTTTATTTCAAAGAAAGTAGTTTTCTGCTTGCAATTCTAATAATTAATATTATTTATTTATACATTTTTAACATCTGCATATTTCAGGTGCTGAAGAAAGGCATTTTGGTGCATGTTCATATATTGCTGAAATTGAACTGCCTGAACTTTTTTTTAAAAAAAAGATTTGTAATATAAAAGGGAAGGACAGAGTATGCATAATTAAATGTGTCTTTTACAAAAACAAATGTATTATTTTTATCTATCTGGTAGATGTATATTCCAGTCTTTAACAGGAGTTCTTAAAGTGGGTCACAAGGTTTATAAAATGCAGTGCAGTTATCCAAAACTACCCATTTAAAACAAAATAAAACCAGCCCACCTAGACTAGGTGTCCAGCGTTGTCTTAACCTTCCCACCTCTTTCTCCTGAATGCATTCCCATAGATAAGGCTTACCCAACCTGGTGCCCTCAAATATTGTGGGACTCTGATCATCCCAGTGTCCATGCTGACTGAGGTTGTTAGAAGTTGTAGTGCGAAACAGTAGCTTATGCAGCTGCCATAAGGCAATTGGTGTTAGATGACATTTTGTAGGAGGAGACATTCCAACCACAGCAGGTTTCTGGTTGGGTTTTTGTCTGCATGTCTCTCTCTTTCTTAGCTGCTGGGAATACAAAAACTTCAGATCATTCCAATAGACAAATTGATAATGCTTAAAAATCACTAAACAGAGGACATAAATAACAGACCAACAGAACAAAGAACACAGTGAACATCACAGGAGACAACTTGTATATTTATATCAGCTATACAATATGAAATGAATTTCATTCTGGGAGCAAAAAAGCACAAAGGGAAAACATAAAATTGATGTAATATAAACAGCTATACCTTTGTGACTAGTGGTTGCCCAGGCAATGTGAGGCTCTTGCAGTACAGTTTGAAAGTAGCAGTGTGGAAATGCAACTTTTAAAAATACCTTTCATAGATGATGCTGGCAATTGTCAAGCCAATTACTATTCAAACTGAGGGGAGTTCCGTTCACACCATGGACCTTTGGGACACATTCTCTGGCAGCTACTTTGCTTATACCTCTGAAACGCCCCTGTCTCGTCAGCCTTGCTGCTGCCTAGAACCTTGTACAGGATAAAGCCTAAGCTCTGGTGTGCAAACAAATGTGAATGTGTAGTCAAAACTGCTCACATTTGTTTGCATTAAGACATCCCCAAAAGCTGTTTGGAATTACCCTTGCTGAATAGGGGTCTTAAGAAAGTTAATTCTTATTGAGATTGTCATTCTTTCATATTCTTTTCCTGCTATTAAACTCCCATCTTCATTAAAGATCTTCAGCTTTCCCCAATTAATGTTGCCTTTTTAGCAAATTGTGTTGTACCACATATTGTAGTCTGTTGAATAGCCTCTGATTTACAGCCCCTGGTATATTCAAACAAAAGTATGCAGTTATTCTTTTATCTTAATAATGGTTATTGAAAAACATTGTCTTGCTCTCAAAAAAATGTAATATTTTTACTGCATTTCACTTATTGGACTGTGTGTGTGTGTGTGTGTGCACGCGCGCACACACCCACCCACCCACTAATGTAACCATACATTAGTGGTTACTTTTATACCAAGCAAAATGCAATTTCACTTTGGGTGAATTTTTGTTAATTGCTTTGAGAGAAGTAAAATAATGTGGCTTTCTCACATCAGCATCTAGGCATGTATGGATAGGATCCACTGGATCCACAGAGAATCCCACAAAAGGAGGCTGGCAGAAGCTGATTCCCTTTCACAGAAGGTGCCTCTAGCTTTTTCTTGGGGGGTCTCGCTTTTTGCTCAGTCCACTGAACAACACCTCACCCCATTGAATAGTGCCCCCAGTCTCTTGGGGGTTGGATTTTCAGGTGTTGTGGGGCATCTAGGAGAAGGAAGATCGACTTCCGCCAGCCCTCTTCCATGGCCTTTTCGGTGGCTCCAAGCCAGTATCTTTTGCAGAGCAGAATTCTGAAGCTTTCGTATGAGATTTCACTAGAAATTGTTGTTTATTTCCCTCCAGTTTAAATGTAGAGGGTTTGTGTTAACTTTTTTTGCAAGGTTGCTATATCTACTAGTGATGTGAAATTGTATAATTTATCTCAAAAACTACTAATGTTCAAATATTACTTGGTTGTATACAATTCTAGGCAGACAGAAGTCTACTAATGCAAGGGAGAACACAGGCTTCTTTTAAGTCCTGGAATATCATGGACTCTCTGTCCTTGATCATGAAATAAACCACAACTTATACAGTGGTACCTCTGGATGCGAACGGGATCCGTTCTGAAGCCCTGTTCATATCCTGGGTAGAACACAACCCACGTCTGCGCGTGCATGGGTCGCGATTCGCCGGTTCTGCACATGCGTGTAACATCATTTTGAATGTCTGTGCATGCGCGAGTGGCATAACCTGGAAGTAACCCGTTCCATTAGTTCTGGGTCGCCGCGGGACGCAACCTGAAAAGATTTAACCCGAAGTGACTTTAACCCGAGGTATGACTGTATTTTATCTTCCTTGGCTATATATTTTCTTCACATACTTTGTTTCACTTCTTAGAAATAATTAAGCATGTTTGCTAATCTAGTCATTTATGTTCTCCGAGCTTCACTGAAGTCCTGGGCATTGTTCAGTTTTAGTTTATTTCTCATTGAAAGAATGATCCCAGTGTACTCATCCACAGTGGCTATTAATGAAGTGAAGTCACAAGATAATTAATTATGAAGTAATTTGCTTCATGCCATTTACAATCCTGTCATAGATTTGGGGTATCCAGACCATGAAGCTGCCCTCTTCTGAGCATCTTGGCTAATAGACAATGAAGGACACATCTTCTATGGTTGTTAACTAGTGGTATGTGGATGCTATATCCACAAAAATTCAAATAAAATGAAACCACTAGTAGCATCATTATTGAAACAAATATGATGTAAGTATAAACAAATCAGATCACACTTATAGAAATTTTAGGTTATTACAAGTTTATGTTTTTTTGAAGATGTAAATAATATTTCAAAGGGTAATACTATCAGTTTACATTTTCTTCAGTGATTCCTTCAACTTACGTCATTACAGAAACTTTCAAAATTATTTAAATCTGCATCGCATATTTCCATAGCTACTTCTCTAGGCTGAAACTGAGACTGAAGCAACTTTTATATTAAAGTAGCTAGGAGATTGGCTGTGTAATCCTATGCATGTCGACTTCCAGGTAAGTGTGTATAGAACTGCAGCCTGAGCTAAAAATCAGCTAAAAATCCTTGATTCAAACTTTGCCTCACCTTAAGAATGTCCTTCTCTTGCAGCCCTATGATATAAAAGAATATAATATGAGGATAATAAAACTGGCCTACCTTACATTATTGTTGTAAACATTAAAAGATCATGAATGCAACACACTATAAATCATCATATAAATGCCAAATATTATTAAGCGTGCTTTATCCTATGCCTTTTTCTTAATGATTTTGATGATTGACCAGAATCAATGCCTTTACGGACAGCTGCCTCCATTTCTGTTTTGAAGCCAAAAAACCTGTTGGAAATAATAAGCCATGAGCTTCAGTGGGTTTTCAATCAGACCCTCTATAAATACAGCTGCCAAAAACATCCCCACGGAAAGAGGGAAAGCTGCTTTTAAAAACTGGCTTATTGCTCCTGTACAAAGAATATTAGTAGCCATCCAAATTAAGAATGGAACACGTTGTTCCCTCTGATGACAGAAGTCAGATATGTTCTAACAAAAAGAGAGGTTTCAAGCCATACATAGTTTTCAATTTATTATAGCCCTCAGTCTCCCTTTTCAAATTCCAAGGACCATCATCTAAAAGACTTTCCTCCTTGGTTCAGGACAGAACCATGAGTTAACTTAGGCAAAGTTCTTTTTCTGCCTTGAAAACCTAGAGACCTTTTGCTGTGCCCAAGAAGCCATTCATTTTGCTTGTGCCTGTGTGCAACCCCTAAATCGATGGAGATGCATAGAATGGAAGGTGAAAAGCGGGGTGTGCCAATGTTTGGCATTGCACAGGGTGCCACTGATATTTGAGACTCCTTAGTTCACCACCAGGAACAGGATCTATCCAGGTTGTTATCTCCCTCACCCAACATTGACCAAATTTGATGTGTAAGTGGGGCTACCTGCTTGTCAATCACCTTTTTTACTTGCACAGTTTTAAATCAAATGCTGCAGACAAATGTACAGCCTGCAAAGTGTTTTTCAAAGCACTCTGCAAGACACAATGTTCAGCTGTTTTATAGGCCATTGTGGGTACCACCAGCCAGCTGATTAGCAGAGCCTGCCAACTCATTTCAGCTCAACCAGGTCTTTACCTGCCTTACGCCTGATGTTATGCAAACACATTTGACCTTTTTTAATCAATATCATTAGCTTTTTTCTAAAACGTTTTATACTGGTATGAAATAATATGAGTTTGATTGATGTCAACTTGTCCATCCCTATTGTTTTGCCTCAGCTATTGAGTCAAGGATTTTACAAAATAACCTTTGTTTAATAATTACAGATTTTTCCTAAATGAGCAAATAAGCAGTGGCAGTGTGTATGTATATAAGTACAGTAGGTTTGAATTATCAGAGACAGATTGAGGCAAAATGATTGATGGCAGTGATTTTGACCTGGAGTTGGCCAGTGCTGGGGTTGGGGCCTCCATTGCCCTCAGTTGCTCTATTAAAACTCAAGGAGTTAGCTGCTGAAGGATTTTTTGTTCCCCCCGCCATGTGCTCTTCATTTATTTAAAATCAAATAAAGCAAATATTACACAAGACACTAGAAATTTCTCATCCAAAGGAAACTAAATCCAAAGGTCCTGGGTTAATGTCTAAATCAACCATAATATGTAACGTCACTTTTTAATCCTTTTTGCTCTGATGGACTGTGATTGCTGTTTTGCAGCCAAACAGATCTTCTAATGTTCCCTTTCCTTAAACTGTTTTGCAGTTTGGGTGATAAGCATTATCTATATATAACCTGGCACTTCAAGTATCTAGCAACTTTCAGGAAGGCTGAGATACGAATCACAGCAATCCCAAAACATGATTAAAGAACCTTTGAGGCCTTAACAGCTAATCTGAAAGAACACAGGCATACTGTGTCCTCAATTCGAAATCATACTGCACCAATGCTGAAATGATTAACTAAGCTCTAAACAAAAGCACTGGATGCCAATATGGAGCCTGACCCCCCCTCCCCAATTTGCATAATGTATCTGTTTGCAGTGCTGATGTGAGATTCTGGCAAAGCTGGCATAGGATCATGGTGTAATGCGCTCTGTGTGGGGCTTCTCTTGGCCTTGGCCCAGAATCTGCAGCTGGTACAGAATGCTGTGTCAAGCTGTTGACTGGAGCACCTGGCAGCACACATATTATTACACCTGTGCTGAGGGAACTGCTCTGGCTGCTGATCAGCTACCAGGCCATGTTCCAAGGTCTTGCTGTAAACATGTACAAGCCCTGAACAACTTGGGACCTGAAAGACTGCCTGCCCCTGTATAAACATGTAAGATCACTTAGATCCTTCTGGGGAAATTCTACTAGACCAGGGGTCTGCAACCTTTAAGACAAAAAGAGCCACTTGGACCCATTTCTGAAGGAAAAAAACCTGGGAGCCGCAAACCCATTGCGACATTTAAAACAAATATATCTCCGGAGCCACGATCTGACAACGGGCAGGAAGGTGACGTCAGGACGGTGCGTGACTAACGCACGCACCGCCCCCATGCGATGTCACAGCCAGTACAGCGCCCGCCACAGTGGGGAGTGTCGGGGCGCACAATGCGCCTCCTCCCCTCGCTAGTATCCGCCCCGGAGCCGCGGCAAAGGTGTAAAAGAGCCACATGTGGCTCCGGAGCCGTGGGTTGCAGACCCCTGTACTAGACCCTAGAGAATATTACAGGTGACCTGAAAATGGACTTTTTCTGTTTTTGCTCCTCTACTGTGAAAAGCCCTTTCCTCTTCCATATGTGAAGCAGCAACTACAATTTGCTTCAGGCATCTTGTAAAGATCTTTTTGCCCGGGGTGTCCCTGGCCCATAATATTGGACCCTGCCATAGAATCATAGAACTGTGGAGTTGGAAAGGTCCCCAAAGGGTCAACTAGTCCAACAGCCTGCAAATCCTCTTCTTGCCAGAGCTCACTGATCTAAGCAGATCAAGTTAACACCAGGAAAGGCAGGAGGAACAGAGCAGTTGGATATTAGAGTTGATGTTCCAAAGGCTGCCAAACATGTGCTCTCCCCAATTTGTCCCTGTGAAAAACTGTGTGCATAGTTGTCTGTGACCTGTTCATATTCAATAGATTTAGACAGCGAAAGCGAGGGATGGTGGTCACGCTCGTTAAATAGGAGCAGGGATGTTACTGGGGTGATACTTTTAAAAACTTATTTTGCATTGTCTCTATAAGTTATTTATGATGTATTCTATATTCCATTGAAGTAACCTGGACAGTGTTTCTATGTCTAGGTTGAACCCTAAGAATGTAACACTTTTGATGGGAGAGAGCTTTTTATACCAAAGAAGGCTGTGGACATGAGTGGATATGCATTGGCTTTTAAACAAATTGACGTTTCAAGCATATAAATGTTTTAAAATCGTAACAGGTCTGGAATAAGCTCCCTGGAGCCAAAACTCCTGGATTCAATATAAATGGATACTACCTGGTTCTTTGTTTGAGATACTTTTTGTTTGAAGGCAGTTAAGTTAATTTGTCTTACAGTTCATATATCTGCCATATTTTCATTTTTCACTTTGAACTGATGTTTTACCGGTACATCAGAGAAGTGGGATCTCTTCTTGTCCATTTGGGGGCTTCCTTACAGTATACAGTGGTACCTTGGGTTAGGAACTTAATTCGTTCTGGAGGTCCGTTCTTAACCTGAAACTGTTCTTAACCTGAGGTACCACTTTAGCTAATGGGGCCTCCCGCTGCCACGTGATTTCTGTTCTCATCCTGAAGCAAATTTCTTAACCTGAGGTACTATTTCTGGGTTAGCGGAGTCTGTAACCTGAAGCGTCTGTAACCTGAAGTGTCTGTAACCCGAGGTACTACTGTATGTTCCTGAAGTTTCACTTGCACTAAATATATCTACTTTGCCAAACCTTTATTGGGCATTACAAATATAGGCCATCATAAAACATCCATATATAAAAAATTTAAATATATACAAATAAACAGCCATGTAAAAATATGTAACGAGGATTTTCATTGGAGTTTCTCACTAAATAGATCATATTCTTCACACTTGGCATAGAAAAGGCTTGCATCCTTCTGTGCTGGCTTGGTTATGGAAGCAGTTCTAAGTTCAGGTCTGGAGTTGAAGGGTGAAAGTAGTCAGCAAGCAAGCAGGGCCTGTATCTAGTCCAATTTATTATTATTTTATTAGTCCAAGAGCAAGAAGCATGGACTGGAGACAAGGGCACCAGAGACTAGTCATTCAGTAATCTGGACTGATCCAAGGGAGCAAACACCTAGCAGACGTCTGGGTCCAACAGAACCCTTCTATCCTCTATGTGCTTGACTACTCCTCTCAGATTCCATCACCTTAGGAGCAGAGAGCTTGTAAGGGATAGCCTGCTAGACTGGAGATTTGCACTCCATTTCTCTGCTAGTTTCCACTTGGTAATACCAACTTCAACATCTCACTTAAACTGGATCCACATTAAGAGTAATAAGACTTACTTCTGATCAGACATGGTTCGGATTGTGCCATTATCTATAAAAAACTGGCTGTGAGTAGGGCAGACATAGGATCTGAGTTTCCTTGGGATTAATCAGAAAATGAGTTTTTGTTGTGTTCATTTGAATTTGAATTATCATAGTCATGGGGTGTGAAAGAATTCTTCCGTAGGTGAAATTGACTAGTAATTGTGATATTTATATTTAATTGTATTCATTTTTGTGTTTGTTTGTTTTGCCTGGTGTCTCTGACATTGCTATGCAGTGTACACACTTTCTAAATGTTGAGTGCTGTGCTGGGAATAGTGTGGATTGATCTATGCTGAGATGACATATAATGGCCCTGCATTATGTTGCGGGGTTCTGATGACACAGCCTTTTGGTATATTTTCAGCTTTGGATTCTGCACTCCTATTTTATATGGCAAGTGTTATTTCTATAACATGGTGAAAAGGATAATAGTTGGCTATTGCAGCTTTTTTCTAAATGTCACTGTTATTGTCAACCTTGTTCTTCCTACTGACCAAAATAATTAGTGGTGATATTTATACTTGTGAAAAACAGCTTCCCTTGTGTCTAAACAGGAGTTATTCATCAATCCATCAAAAGGATTATGTGGGAGAAAAAGATGCACACAGAAGCTGTTTTGAGTAGGTTTTGACAAAGTTCACATATCTGGGTACTTACTTATTAAGCCCTCATGCACTCCCCAGCACTTGGTTTTTGTGTTCAGAGTATTTTTAATACTCGTAAGTACTGGTGCTTTTCAGTGCATCTCAATGTGCAGTGGATCTCAGTTGTCAGAGCAGAATCTTATTTCAGTATACTTATTGCAATTCAAATAACTGAAAAACTAGATTAGGAGAAATGCACATGCTACGGTCCCAACAGGGATGGGGGCAATTTCATGTTTGGCGGCTATGAATGTCTGTGAATCTAGAGAGTGATTCTGTCAGGAGAAGCATTTAAGTTCAGATTTCTCCCTAACTTGTTAGACTGGATAGGGTGGAAACACACAATCTCAGACCTGCATTCTGAAGGGTACAATCCTGGGTGGAATGTTCCACGTTCTTTTTTGAGCATCACATAATTAAAACTGCCTTTGGTTAAAATGTGTGAGAAGCTTCATGCATGCATCCATATTACTCAACAACTGCAACATGGAGTGGTACTTGCATGCATATTACAGCATAGACCAGGCACCAGAACAGAGATTTTATGTCACCCAGTTTTTGCAGCAGGAACCAAAGAAGCTTATTTAGCAATTAATAAGCCATCATGGCTGGAAGCCTATGTTGAGCCTGGTGCATCACAAAATGTGCATGTCTGCCATAGATACTTTTCGTTTTTAAATGCACAGTCCATTTTACGTAGAAGTGTTGATGGCGGGATATCAAACTCCTGGAAGACAGCCAGTGGGCTGCATTTGACTTTGCAAGACACAAGTTCTGCAGGGTTGTTTTTATAGGTCAAAGATTATTCTGAATGGGGTGGGCTTTTAAATAGTCCTGATCTACTAGTGGAATTCCTGTGATGATGTAATTTGAAACAACTGATCAGGCACGGCAAACTTAGCATTCACATTTGTACAGGGAAAGATTCCCATTTTTTATAATTCCCTGTCACTGAGATCAAATTGAAAAGTTATGGGTTCCCTATTATTAACAGACAAAAGAGTTATTCTTTTCTGAAAGCATGCCTCTCATCAAAGGAATTAGTAGTCTGCTATAGAGCCCTCTTATTAACAAGTACTTCAGAACTTTCTGAGGTAGAAGGAATGCCTCCGAGGTGGGTTTTTTTTTTGGAAAGCGTTAAATGAGAATAAAAGATTTAAATACAACATGCTGCCCAAATTGCTTGTGATGGCTGCATGAAAAATTGCCAATGCGTTATTACCGCTGAAAGCAATTCATTTAGGCTAACTTTCAAGCTTACATTCCCTGGAAGAACAGGATGAGGAATGCAGCTGCGGTGATCAGAGCTGACAGCCTTAATAAAGAGAGCTGCTGAAGCTCCAGTGTGCACTGATGGTGAACAAAATACTGCAGGTACTTCAGAAAGTAAGGAACATTTTTAGCCAGAAATATGAGAGCAGAGGTGAAATAGTATTTTATCAGCATCAAAATTATTCAGTGGAGGGAACCTTTCCCCCTCTATATATATAAAGAAGCAAGCTCCTCTGTTCTTATTTAAGTGTTAGAAATAACAGTGTGAGAAACTACCGTAGCAAAAATGCAGAGATGAAGCAAAAATTGAAGTTAATAAAAACAAGGTGTTTTGTTTTTCTTGAAATTAAATTTTGCAAATCCTTTTAGGCAGTCATGTTGGTTATACTGTTTATAAATAGAACAACTAGATACACTGAGAATATGTAAACAACAAATTATGAGATGCTTTGGAACGAGGTATTGTGGGTGGATAGCTTTCTTTCGGATACTAGTTGGAAAAAATCATTCTAGCTTTTTAAGAACATGACTACTCTTGGTAGACTTCTACACAGTGTCACTGATAAAGTAAGGAATGTTAAATACATGTACTCTGGATGAGTGTCAAAATAATAATAATAATAATAATAATAATAGGCATTATTATAATGGTCTTATAAGGAACATGCAACTAAATAATGTTGTGGGATTGTATTTGAAAATGGTCCAGAAACTTCAGCTGGTTCATAATACAGCTTCAAGTGTATTAATTGCACTGGGTGTCACGATCATATTATGTCAGTTATTCATCATCTTCACTATCCCCCTGTCTCTTTGTACTGGTTCTACTCTTTAAAGCACTTTTCTTTCACTTATTCCCTTCTGCTCATTCAGCAGACACTTTCAGAATTATATGGCTCAACTGTCCTCACCCATTGACTTATTTTTTAGGTTCACACAGTCTGCCCAATTACAGTTCTTTCGGCAATCTCCCCAGTCCCTGGAAACCAGGTGTGATGAACCAGTGGCCCTCCAGGTGTTGTTGGCCTCCAGCTCCCATCAGACCCCTCCAGCATTCCCAGTGGCCAATGATGATGGGGGCTGCAATCAACAGGATCTAGAAGGCCACAAGTTCTCTATCCCTGTTTTAAATCAAAAGGTAGTTTACAGCACAAGTTGCTGCTAGAGACAATGATGCCAATGCCAATGGCTTTCATGAATATTTGGCAACTTTACTCCTAACTTTACTCCTATGGAGGCATGAAAAGTTTGCCTTCTTACTAAAAGCCAAGAGAGGAAAGTGGGATATGTGTTATTAAGCGCCCTGACACATATCCCTTCAAGGCAAGAGGGTGATTGCAATACAGCCCTTAGTGCAGTCCCACCCTTCAGACTAGCTGGCTTTATTCAGCTAGAATTGATAGTTTGAAAGATGCACCCAAATGGTTTATACACCTTTAAGTCTTCCTTCATATGCTAGGACTGGGGAGAGGATACACATGACCAACTTATCAAATGGTTTTATGTGGGGAAGTTTACCTGCTCTTAAATATTTGCTAACGTGTGTTGGAATGCAGCTGTACAGATGACTATGGCTGCCTTTGTCCTATTTGGTTGGTTCTGCCTAAGATTATTCATATAGATGTCCCAATTTATCAAGCAGCTCAAAACAATGTAATTTCCATATTTTGCTTTATCAGAAAGATTTTCTCCTCAGCTGCAATATGATTTCTTTAAAAGCTTCCTGACATTGACCTATTTAAGGTTATGTTGATGAAAACTGACAGTGTGGTCCTCTCAATCACTCCATGTCACATCATATATCTGTAATTAAGAGAAATTAAGCCCTAATGAGTTACGCACAATTCTCCTTTCTGTGACTCACTGGGTTGTTCTTTCTTGGCTGCAATAGGAGTTCTCCTTTTTATTAGTTTATTGTTTAAAAAAAAAATACACCTTTCAAATCAATGGTATAGAAACATAAAATAGAGGAAAATTGGTTACCCTGTATTTCAGATTAATAATAAAAATATGATACCTTTTCTTCTGGGACTTTTAATATCTTATTGGTTCTTCTGTGTTCTATATCCCCCCCCAAAGCATATCCATTTTTTAAATGCTATTTCATTGTCTTTTCTGCCATAACAATTTCTGGTCGTGCTACAGTTAATATATTTAGCACCAAAACTATATCACTTCCATCTGTTTTACTATTTAAATGACACAATAACATCACCTTTGGATCCAATGAGAACATGTTCCAAGTTACATCCGTTATTAAACTCAGCATTTTAGTCCTGAACTTTACAATACTGTGACAAGACCACTAACGAAGGTAATGATCTGCATTTTGTACCTTGCATTTCCAACATTGTGTGAGACAGTTTATCATATAAAATGCTAAATACCATGGGTATATGAATTCATAGGCATTTGAAGCATTCAAAACATTTGTACTATCTGGACTATGGTGCATTATTTTCACTCAAACCTTATTTGTTGTAACAATTTTTGCTCTTTCCTATAAATTTTTGCTCTTTCCTATAAATTGCTTATATTTTCAGTAAAGAGCAACAAACTTGCTGGCATAGAATCTCAATGGTTCCTGGGGAAAATGAGGGGACTTTGGGGGTGTGGTGCATCAGCACCCACCCCATTGTGCCCCACTCCCCATTCTGCCAGCAGAACTTTGCTGGTGGAACAGCTACAGGGGCACTGTTTTCTGTCAGCGTGACAAGGGGCATCTGGTAGTGTAAGCATCATCCTGCCAGTGTACGTCCATCTCAACCAGTGGAGGAGCACTTAGATCACATCCTGAGGCCCCTTAGCCATACTTAACGGTAGGTAGGGGACGCGGGTGGTGCTGTGGGTTAAACTACTGAGCCCAGGGCTTGCCAATCAGAAGGTTGGTGGTTCAAATCCCCACAAAGGGGTGAGCTCCTGTTGCTAGGTCCCTGCTCCTGCCAACCTAGCAGTTTGAAAGCATGTCACAGTGCAAGTAGATAAATAGGTACCGCTCCAGCAGGAAGGTAAATGGCATTTCCATGCACTGCTCTGGTTTGCCAGAAAGCGGCTTAGTCGTGCTGGCCACATGACCCAGAAACCATACGTTGGCTCCCTCGGCCAGTAAAGCGAGATGAGCGCTGCAACCCCAGAGTCGTCTGTGGCTGGACCTAATGGTCAGGGGTCCCTTTACTTTTACCTAGGCGGGATTGCACCCATTGTAAGTAGCCTTGTTATTGTTCTGTATCTTTCAAATTAGTGACTAATTTAAATACATTGTCTTCTTGCTTTTGTTCCTGAACATGGAAGAACAACAAAAACAGTTGGCAACTCTTCTTCTGTTTGGTTTTCTATTCACTGGGCAACAATTTTTTACTTTTTGAATGTTGTCTAGATTTCTACAACTGATTTAGGGTATTTTTGCACTGCTGAATCAGGAAATGGCATCCGTTTCTCTCCATCAGGTCAGGTTTACTGTAAACTGAATGGTGGGCATTGATAAACATAAGTACACGTAAATTGCATGTTGCTTCACCATTTTTCAAACTTCAGGGCTTGAGCTTCTGTTTCTTGGAACTCCTGGAATGCTCAGCGGCAGGGAGGTCTCTCTTCAGAGTCCAACAGTAGTCAGCCATCATGACTGCGTCCCAGAGACCCTGATACCTGGTCTCCATCTCTTTCATGTCCTGATGGAATCTCTCCCCCTGCTCGTCACTCACTGAACCCAGGTTCTCAGGAAACCGGTCCATATGTGAAAATAGGTAGTGCATCTTGACGCTCATGTTTCAGCCCAGGTTTCTGAAAACAGTCAGCATGTTGTTGACAAGTTCTGCGTAGTTTCTGGCCCTATTGTTGCCAAGAAAGTTCTTCACTACCAGAACAAATGCCTTCCATGCTTCCAGTTCCACTTCATTCATTGAGTTTCTGAACTCTGGATCGCTGATGAGCTGACGGATCTGAGGACCGTCAAAGATGCCAGCTTTCAACTTCTCCATGGTCCATCCTGGAAAAGCCTGGCTCAAGTAAGTGAAGCAGTCACCATCCTTGTCCAAAGCCTTGGTGAAATGCTTGATTAAGCCGAGCTTGATGTGCAGCGGTGGAAAGACTATTCTGTCTCTGTCCACCAGAGGGTTGTTGATGACGTTCCTTTCTTTGCAAGGCACCAATTCCTCCTGCACAGGCCAGTCCTTCTTCGTGTAATGCTGAGCACGGTCCCTCCTATCCCACATACACAGAAAACATGGGTACTTGGTGAAGCCAGACTGTTGTCCCAACAAAAAGTTCACCATCTTCAGGTCAACACAAATAAACCATTTATGCTGATCATAACCAATTTTCTCCAGCACATACTTCACTGCTTCATAGTTCTCCTTCAGTGTACTCGAGTGAGCCAGGGGTATAGAGGCAAACTGGTTGCCATTGTGCAGCAGAACACATTTCAGTGATTGCTTGCTGCTGTCAATGAACAGTCTCCAATCTTTGGGTTCGTACTGTGGCACTCCAAGCTTGAGCAGAAGCTGTGCAATATCTGCACAGTACACCAAGTCCTTCTCTTCCGAGAAAAAACGGAGGTACTTTTGATGCCTGTTGCGGAAGAAGCTGATGCGAGCACTGTCAGAGAGGAGGTTTTTTTCCTTCAATCTGGATGCCAACAATTCGGCAGAGTCCTTTGACAAGCTGAGGTCGTGAACTAGATCATTCAACTCCTTTTGGGAAAATGGATGTGGAGCATCATCTTCAAGAACCACTTCTTCTTCATGTCCTTCAACACTGGAGGCATCTTTGTCACTAATGTCAGGAAGTTCTCCGAAGATAGGCACTGGAATTTCATCACAATGAGCTACAGGACGACGTGCTGATTGAAGATCAGGATACTTGAGGCTGCTCCGGTTCTTTCTGTTGATCCCAGCCGCACCAATTTATGGAAGATTTCGAGGTTTTATGACTTCAAACTGATCCCTTTTCAACATAATCACCCAGAACTATCGGACCTGAATACTTCTTGTCATTAAAACGATCATTTCCAATCAAAACAATTATTCGACATGGCATTTTACCCCCACGAACTTCTTCTAAAATGCTCCACACAAGCGTACTTGTGAACAAAAACGTAAAAAAAGACTTGTGGCCATAGCTCAAAAACTTGACCTGATTGAGCAAAACCAATGTGATTTTTGGATTCAGCACATCAGATTTGTCCTAAATCAACTGAAAAAACGCAGACAATAAATTTGTTGTTGACCAGTGGAGAGCTGGTGTCCCTTAATAAATATATCCTTATGATGATGCATAAAGCTGCTAAGACAGGAGACCTACATAGATTTTTACATGTTATAATCTATACTGAGAAATTATATGTATCTTTTCCTGGTTTGTGTTTTACTATCAGCTTTGTAGTAGTCCTGGTGTCTCGAATCTCGTACATCCTTAAGGATTGTTATGAAACATGGTGATTTAGACATGTATAGTATGTGTATGAGTTATCTGCTTTTTGTAGATTGTTAATAATGTCACGTTTTGCACTTTCCTGTGCTAGCAGTTTGCAAGATTTAGTAGTGAATTAAAAAAAAATGTTTCAGGAAAAAAGATTAATTAATATTAAGTTTTATTAACCTTTCCTAGCCACACCTGTGTGTCTATCTGTCACTCTGGATCAGTTTATTCTAACAGATCTTATAATTGCCCTTACAAACATTTAGAACCATCTAGTTCATTTACATGATGATTCGGCAAACCATCTTTATCCCACCCTTGTAGCAAGCATTTTGGAACATTGCATTGGATTCCTCTAGTGCTGAGTTGCATTATTCTGAGAAATCTGAAAATGACTGAGTGGCTGTTTTTACAGTTCCTTTGTCTATTGCATGTAATAAATTATAATATGTATAATATAATACTCTGGCCAATAAACTACTGAGTAGAAGGTATAATAACATGGAACCTCAGAACAGAAGTAAGTAGATAGAAGAGGGCTTTTAATATCCCCTTCCTGCAACTTTCTGTGCCATTCTTAGCCTGTTCTAGAGAATCCTCCACCAACTCTATGTAGAGGCTTTTCAAGGGGCTGCAACAGGAAGAAGAGTCGGGACATTTCTTTTCCACGAACTTCCTAATATTCACAGTTCTCAATATCCAAGTAAATATGTTTTTGAAGAAGGGCTATAGCTAACTGGTAGAGCACAGGTTTTGTATGCAAATGGTCCACAGTTAAGTCCCCATCATCTCCAGAAAGGACTGGAAAAGATCTCTATTGGAAACCCTGGGCAGCTGCTGCCACACAGTGGAGATAATTCTGAGCTAAATGGAATAATGGCATGATTCAGAATGAAGCTGCTTCCTGTGTTCAGTTGCACTCAGAAAACCCTGACTTTATAATTACAGTTAAATGGCGGGGGGGGGGAGCATTCCTCAGTGCATTCATTTGCTCATATATCTTTTGCAAAATTATTTCTGTGGTCCATTTGGTGACTTTACTGATACCACTGTAAGCATCTAGATAACAGCTTCTAGATAACCTTTTCAAAGAACATATCTACCCATTGAATCTCTTTTAATACCACACATTGCCAATTTACTGAGTCCACTCCAGCTAAAGTTCCCTTACACTTGACTGCACAAGATGCAGTACATGCACCCAGTGGCGTAGCGTGGGTTGTCAGCACCCGGGGCAAGGGAAGTAATTTGCGCCCCCTAACCCGTGGATTTGCGCCCCCTAACCCTAACCCCCAGATGTTGCGCCCGGTGCGGCCGGCCCCCCCCTGCACCCCCCACACTACGCCACTGCTCAGCCTGCAGAGGCCTCTTCCCAGCCGTGCTTGAAAGGGGCAGGCAGGCACTGCCCCCCACCTCCCCCCAGACAAATAGGACGTTGATTAGTTTTTCAATGGACCTGTTTAAAAGATTTTGTAAATTGTTCTTCTTCCTGAAGGAGCATCTCCACCCCCATTGTTCTGCCTGGACACTGAGGTCCAGCTCCGAGGGCCTTCTGGCGGTCCCCTCATGAGAAGCCAAGTTGCAGGGAACCAGGCAGAGGGCCTTCTTGCTGGTGGCGCCTGCCCTGTGGAACGCCCTCCCACCAGATGTCAAAGAGAAGAACAACTACCAGACTTTTAGAAGACATCAGAAGGCAGCCCTGTTTAGGGAAGCTTTTAATGTTTAATAGGTTATTGTACTTTAACATTCTGTTGGAAGCCACCCAGAGTGGCTGGGTAAACCCAGCCAGATAGGCAGGGCTTAAATAAATTATTATTATTATTATTATTATTATTATTATTATTATTATTATTTGTTTTCATTACTTTGCTCCCCACTCTTGGGAGTGGGGAGAATTCAGCTGTAGAGAGGGCTATAGATTCTGCGAATAAGTCAATCATATTTCCCCTCTTTGGGCAGCTGCTGGTCCCCTCCATTTGTCAACTCCGAGGAGCCCAGGCTCTGCCTGTCCCTATGCAGGGGCAGAGGAAGGGGGCGGTGGGGGCGGTCCACACCAGGTGTCATCACTGAGGGGGATGACATTCGGCGCACCGTGACTCCCAGGCCTACCCCGAGCCGTCAGGGGAAGGGGTGGAGATGCGCCGCCTTGCCAGCGGCCTTCCCCACCTTCCCCCTTTGTTTTGACAGCTGGGGGAGGCTTTGGAGTTGTGGGCCGGCGTCGCGCCATTGCCCCTCGCTTCCGGGCTGCTTGGGGGGGGGGAGCCTCCCCATAGCTGTTAAAAGGAAGAGGGAAAGGAAGAAGGGCGCTGGCAAAGCGGCATGGCTCCCCACCCCCCAGGAAGCAGCCCAGCATGGACAGCTCGCTCCACCCCCCCATGGGCATCTCTCCCCCTGGGACACTCACCCCATGGCATGTGCACCGCTCCGGGCGCTGGAGCAGCTAGATCTGCCTCTGTCCCTAAGGCCAGCCTCTCAGTCCAGTCCCCCCCCCGCCAATCATAGAGTTAGAAGGGACCCTGGGGGTCATCGAGTCCAACCCCCCCTGCAATGCAGGGATAAATATGCAGCCGTCCCAAACGAGGATCAGAGACACAACCTTGGCGTTCTCATCACCGCGCTCCAACCAACCGAGGTATCCACACTTCTCCCACATGCCCCCTTCCCCGAGAGTTGCCCGAGGATTTGCTGTCGATTCCCCGCGTGAAAATGCTTGCCCATTAAAAGGAAGGGAGGCTCCCTCCGCCCCTGCCACGGGGAGCTCAGCCTGCACTTGGGCAGGCTCTTTGCGTCACGTGCGCTTGGCGCGCTGCTCTTTCCAGCTTCCTCCCCTCCGGGCCAGCGGCTCCACCTCTTTTCCTTTGCCTCTTTGAGCTGCTTAATTCCCAGCAAGGAATTAGCAGGCTCGCTCCACCTCCTCCTCCTCCCGACTTTGCAAGGAATTAGCAGGCTCGCTCCACCTCCTCCTCCTCCCGACTTTGCTGCTGCGCGGCTTTTTTCCTCTACCGACGGCACGCTGTGCCTTGGAGAGGTTCCCACTTCCTCGAGGTGGGCCGGCCAAACGCGCCCCCAAAAATGTTGCGCCCGGTGCGGCCGGCACCCCTGGCACCCCCCACGCTACGCCACTGCATGCACCATTCAGAAATTGCTTGGAGATATTTTTGTCAGAGATAATATTATCAACAAGATTTTTTATTTTAAAAACGGGGGGGGGGAATCAGCCTTGCTATTTAGTCTCTTTATTGGGATATTAGTGGACTATTTAATCTATTAATAGCTAATTAGGGGAAAGCTAATAGCCTTCTGTTGCACCATAATGAGGAAAGTAATAAAATAAAATGGATGGAGGCAAATCCTGCAGATTCTTTAACAATTTAGCTCCTGGGCTTTTCATGCGAATGTACTTGATACAGACCTTAGTAATATCTTCAGATGTTACTGAGCCTCTGTTACACTTCTAACCACTAACCACCTTTTTAAAAGAAACACTTTCAATGTTTACTAGCATTCCCTATTTTTATCAGATATGTAACTTTTTCTCAATATAGATTTTCTTGACTGTATCATAAGGTATTAGTGAGGGGCCGAGCAATCCTCAACCCAGCTGAGAACATGGCAGGAGGCAGTTCTTTTCATTACTCTTTGTTGTGCCTGCTCCAGGCTGGCATAGTTAGTGGGCCCAGTTGGTGACCTCTCTGAGGGGAATGGAGTGCTTAAGATCCAGGAGATCTGTGGCTAGTCCTATTCTACTTCACCCCGTAACAGCCCAGTTTGGGGCCCTCTGCTTGCTATTGCTGGTGGCAACATTCCCCGTGGTATCATTCCATCCACCGTGCTTTCCATGGTGTCAGTGGCCAGGAAAAAGATCATGGGGCTAGGATTGCAGACTGAATCTACCTACTTGATGTCTTCAGTTATTCATTTTTCTGTATAATAAGAATTATGCACAGTGCCTTTATCCTACATGTCTGTTTCAATAGCTTTATAACTATATTTCTAGGGTTATTAAGTCTTTTGCTATGCTTCAGTTGATCCTGTTGACCCACTCTATTCGTATGAGCTAACTCCCACTATTCGCACTCCCACTTGCACTCTATTCGCACTCCCACTTGTGCATTCATGTTTCTTGAGACAAGGGGGCAAGGATATGTGTGCCCATGGTGCACTTTTTGATGTATAAGGTCTGTGTTCCTTGGTAGGCCTTATGTAGTCTTCGTGGTGTGCAATATTTTGCTGCAAGTTACATCAGAATCCTATTCTGCTCGTGATGGTAGCTGGGAATGCAATGGAAGGGGCTGCTTTCTGGCTCCTGGTTGACTCCAGTGAGTGTTTTGCTTATATGAAGAAAAGGGAAGCAGCAGCACCTTTTTAGTAGGTATAAAGTTATTCTATCTTCAGTTGTTAGAACAAGCATCGAATTCTAACTTTCATTCTTTTCCTGCCATTCTGCTAACTTGGCCAAGTCCCCCCAACTCCACCTCTTCTGCTGTTGGAATCCCAGCAGCCAAAAGTATTGTTACATCCTCCTCCCTCCAGCATAGCATTGGATTCCACTAGTACAGGGGAATCCTGTTTTGCCTATTGGGTGTAGCTTGAGGATAAGATCATATGATCAATCAATATATACAAAATCACTAGCGGACTTTATATCAGTTACTTAAAATAAAATAAAATAAAATAAAATAAAAACGCTTATTCTTTAGCTTTGGCTGACAGTGCAATCCTAATTATGTCTATTCCATAGCAAGCCCCATTGAATTTAAGGGGACTTTTGCCCAGGTAAGTGGCTAAAAGACTGCAACCTTAAAAATCTAGTGGACTTAAAGTCATCTGTCCTATGCCAGCTTGCTCAATTTACTCACAATTTTCCCTTAATCAGTTAGTGATAATGAATGTCTCCTGTGAATTCATAATAAGAAATCTATCTAATAACATAATCATGATTTTAAATGCCTTATTAACTACTCCATTACTTAAGATTCAATCAGTGTTTTCCAGGATTTTTTTAAACCAATAATTATTCACCTATTTAAACACACAAAAATATTCAGTCTCTTTTCTTTAGTAAATCATAAAATAATGTTATTAATTCTATAGTTAAATGCCCATACTAGTATTTGCAGACATGCAGTATGCTGAGTTCCTGGGGAAAGTTGCTGTGCTCACTGGACCCTGAGCTGTTTTGTTTCTTTGAATAAAGAGTTAACTTTACTGAAACCTTGTGAGTTATTCCTGACCCACTCTGAACTCCCTTCTTGACATGAGGGTAAAGTTCTTGGAAAGTGCAGTATAAATAGAAGAGGAAGTGGGAGACGCTTTGTCCTTAGACTGTGAGTGCAGTCTAGTTTCCCTAGTACTGGGACAAATATGCCCATGCTTGTTATTGGATAGGTTGGGGAAGGTTGTTAGAAATGTTGGGGTTGTGAGGCAAATGAATAGTACCCTATTGTTCTGACCTTCTTACCTCATGTAAGATGACACTGTAGCTGTTGCCATGCAAAAATCTTCTTGAACCAGAAATGCTGGAGTTGGAAATGTTTGTGTGTGTGTGTGTGTGTGTGTGCGCGCGCGCACACACACACACACACACACACATATATATATATTCTCCCTCAAATAATTATAAGAGATGAATTAAGGACTCCAACCTTTTGTGGTAGAAGCCCCTGGCTTACAGAAACAAAATAAAAATCTAGTGACGTTACCAAGCAAGCCTTATTCAGTCATCTATATTTGGCTTCTTTTCTAAATTCCATTCGTTGCCATGGCAAAGTAAGCTCCAGCGATATCCCCCCCCCCCCCGATTCTCTGGCTGAGAAGCTTTTCTTCATGTCCTTTGTGACACACAATGGATGTACAGTATACAAATTTAGCATTAAAGGGCAAGAACACAGGAGGTGGGGGACGGTGAAGCATGGTTAACAACAGGGGCATGTTCCAAATACAGCCTTTTGAAATGCAACAAACTTAAGTGATTTTGAGCCAATGAAAACATATGGGAAATGATGTGTTACAGCTTGTGTGGGATTGCACCACTTCAGCACACTGGTGTGGTACGTGTGTTGCTTTTTATATCAAAAGCTCCCTGCACTTGAGCAGCTTGTGTCTTGGAGCAAATACAGCTTGTTTTGTTCATGTCCAGGGGGATTTGCAATGGAGATGTCTTCAAATGTGCAGTCTCCACCTAAATTCTGAGGAGTCAAGAGCTCTGGCAGACTATACCATGTGCTTTTCCCACTCATTGTTTCAGTCATATGTCCACTTTGCACATGAAACTGAGAAGGCACACACATATTCTCACATGGGTATATGAGGCAGCTTAACTGTATCACAACCATGTTTTAACATGTATGTCTCGAACATAAACTTTAGAAGGTTTCTAACCTGTAGAATATGAGCACATGTTAAAAATACAGTGGGTGGAGGTTCTTCCTAGTGAAGTCTAAATGGATGACAAAGGATTTGACCTGACAGTGATGAATTAATTACAGTGGAAGTCTTCTTCTGCCCCAAGCAAAAACTCTTAAATCTGCCTTGATTTAGTAAAGGTAAAGGTAAAGGGACCCCTGACCATTAGGTCCAGTCGTGGACGACTCTGAGGTTGTGGCGCTCATCTCGCTTTGTTGGCTGAGGGAGCCAGCGTACAGCTTCTGGATCATGTGGCCAGCATGACTAAGCCACTTCTGGTGAACCAGAGCAGCACATGGAAACACTGTTTACCTTCCCACCAGAGCGATACCTATTTATCTACTTGACTTTGATGTGTTTTCGAACTGCTAGGTGGGCAGGAGCTGGGACCGAGCAATGGGAGCTCACCTCATCACGGGGATTCGAATCGCTGACCTTCTGATCTGCAAGCCCTAGGCTTCATGGTTTAACCCACAGAGCCACCCATGCCCCCCTTGATTTAGTAGCTGGTCTTTATTGAAAGGTGGAACTAGCATTCACATGTAATGTGTGTGGGACTTTATATCTTTGATTTCGGCTTACTATAGTGTATGCTGATGGCAGAGCCATAGCCAGCTTTCCTTACAATGCAGAGCTTCCACCTTTCTAAATGGTGCTTCAAAGAAATGAATGGGGAAACCGTGACTTTTGTCATAGCCAGCAAAAAAACTTCTGCCAGGCACCTGTGGATAATGTAATGTACAAACTGTAGGCGTCAGAAATGTATAAGCTGAATAAGAACAATTATTTTGGGGTTTGGAAACTCACCTACTTCTGTAATGAATAACTCCCTTAAATAAATAATGTCATTAAGGTAATGATTCCACTTTAAGCCCCCTACAGTTCTCATGGTCATTCTGCGTAAAAAGGGAATATATTGCGGGTTGTTTTAAGTATGGTAAGGCTGATAGTCTTCTTGAAAAATCCTTCTGAAGTCAGCCTCTCTCATCAGTTCAGTTTTCCCTTGCATTTGTCTTCTTAGTTATTTCCTTCTTGTTCTTCTCTCTTCTCTGAGCCTTGAGGTTTCCATTGCTGTCTCTTTCACATTCCCTCCACCTGCCTCTGTTCAACGGAGGCCTCTCCCTGAGCCAGGCTGTGTCTTGAAGTGCTTGCCTAATTAGCACTCTGCATGTGCCGCAGGAAGAGCACAAAAGGAAGAACTGATTAGAGGAGCACTTGGCATCTGGAGAGGACCTGATCAAGGAAGAGCCTGACCTTGCAGTGCAGGGAGGCTTGCTGCAGGCCCTTGACTCTTAAGGGAATGCCTCTGCTAAAGGGGCAGATCATATAATACATCAGCAGTGAAAATATGCATCATAAAATCATGAGCCTTGTGATTGAATCATGGATACTGGCAAGGATGAAGGTCCTAACAGGTTTGTGATTCAGCTTATTTTCCCAGTTAACAGATGGTAGCTGCAGGATTTTAATAACACATTTTGTACTGTGAATCTTTAGTGAAGCAATTCAGCTCCTATATGAACAAATTACCACATCAAGTTATTGTCTCTTGCTAGTGAAGATGGAGTGAAATACATTTCAGCTTTAGAGGAGCGTGTTCCCATGCTTAGTGAATGATGGAGAGCTAAATAGGAATACTGTTGGAAACAAACCAACATTTGAAGTTATTTAATCTTAATTCCAAATGACAACGTGAGCCTTGAGGTTTCATTACCGCAATCTTATACTTGTCATCCATGAGCAATAACTTGTGATTCCTTCTGGTGGCTTTGTTCAAAGGAAAGCAACACAGTCTAAATCTGAGGTGCACTTCATAATCAGTTGTTTGGAGGAGGGGTTTGGTAAAAGTTTTGTTTCTGTATTGTGACAGCAAATTTTTGCCAAGTAGATATTGTAACCATGAGTTCTCATAATTAAAAAAATAAAAAGTCCAGTTCCCCCCATAAAGCTTCCATCAAGAATTGAAGAGTTGCCGCTGCCTTGCATAGCTGAATGACATATAACTAACTGATGTCAGTAATTTTCTGATGCCAGAAGATGACAAATCACTTTTCTATAATACTCTTCTCTTGACAAGAGAATTGCTGCAGCAGATTATTCATGTAAAGAGAGATGCATGTGAATGTTGAAGCCTCCAAATTACTAAACCACTCAGGTACCTTCCTTATTATTGTTATTGTTGTTGTTTAGTCGTTTGGTCGTGTCCAACTCTTCGTGACCCCATGGACCAGAGCATGCCAGGCACTCCTGTCTTCCACTGCCTCCCGCAGTTTGGTCAAACTCATGTTAGTAGCTTTGAGTATATGTGCTGCCGAAGCGAGCACCTCATGTTAGTAGCTTTGAGAACACTGTCCAACCATGTTGTCCTCTGTCGTCCCCTTCTCCTTGTGCCCTCCATCTTTCCCAACATCAGGGTCTTTTCCAGGGAGTCTTCTCATGAGGTGGCCAAAGTATTGGAGCCTCAGCTTCACACTCTGTCCTTCCAGTGAGCGCTCAGGGCTGATTTCCTTAAGAATGGATAGGTTTGTTCTTCTTGGAGTCCATGGGACTCCCAAGAGTCTCCTCCAGCACCATAATTCAAAAGCATCAATTCTTCGGCGATCAACCTTCTTTATGGTCCAGCTCTCACTTTTATACATCTCTACTGAGAAAACCATAGCTTTAACTATACAGACCTTTGTCAGCAAGGTGATGTTTTTGTCCATGGAGTTTTCTTGGCAGGGATACTGGAGTGGCTTGCCGGTTCCTGCTCCAGGTGAATCACGTTTAGTCAAAACTCTCCACTATGACCTATCCATCTTGGGTGGCCCTGCATGGCATAGCTCATAGCTTCTCTGAATTATTCAAGCCCCTTCGCCACGACAAGGCAATGATCCATGAACAATGCCTCTAACATATCCAGTGGGTGGAAATGGGCCACAATTTTAATTTCCCACATGCCACTGAGCAGTGCTATATTGGGGGCATTGTAGAAAATTAAAACGCTGGCTTGCAGACCCAGACACCTGATGTGGAGGAACCAGGGTGGGCATCAGCAGGAGTGGACCCTGCTGGGGCACTGGGACTCAACAGGTGTCCAAGGATGCTGGTTATTCATTCATTCATTGGTTCATTATTGACCTGGCCTTCATCAAAGAAGGTGATGTTATACCAAATATAACATCAAACTATTGAAGCTAAGTATAAGGCAATTCCAATAAAAGCTTTAAAATCTATCAGTGGTCCAATTCATTGCCAACCCACATCATTCAAAGCCTGGCTAAAAAGCTAAGTAAACCAATCAGGGTTGGTGCCAGCTGGATTTCAAGAGGGAGGACAATCTCAGTGGTGACTTAGAAGGCCCTTTCTTGAGCTGTAGAGATACAAAGCCCGTTCAATTATGGACTAGTAAGTAGGGCATCCACAGCAGATCTTAATGCCTTAGCAGGGTGATACACCCTGATAGACTTCTGCAGGTAGCTGGCACCAGTTTTTGATGCCAAGTCTGCCTTGCTTCTCCAAGTCTAACTCCCATCTTAGTTAGCTTCTTATTTCTTAATTCCATGCCTTCTTGAGGCTTTTCTTGTGACTCTGCCTGTACCATTTATTTTTCAACCAGGTACTGTATCTTCTTCCTAGATTATCTACTGCTTTCCTTCAGCTACCCTTAGTGTGTCATACTTCCTAGATCCCATTTCCCATAACCTTCCTAAATCTTAATCTCCACACCCATCAGGCATTCTTCCCCTCATCTTGTCATCTGCACATAAACTTCATTCTGATGTCCTTCTATTGCTAATGCCTAACAAGGCAGCCAGGATAATATTCATAAAGAGGATATTGTGGTCTTTGAGTTCAAAACATATGCTTTCAAAATCTTGACACCTGGAAATTAAAATACTCAGCACTAAAATACAGTAGATTTGTACTTCTTTTCCAATTGTCTCCTTGTTCCAGGACCTTGATTGTTAGCTCCACTCATATTTTCAAGTTAGAACTTTCCACTTAGGTAGAGGCTCCCCTTCATTTTCTGTGCCTTCTTTTCGTGTGACTGAAACTAATGAGGTAACTTCTCATTAAGGTAGGTAGAAAAGTATAAATCAACCTATATGACAAATAGAATTTGAATTTCCACTGCTATTTGGATCCCTTCCAGTCGTGATTCAGGCCTCATCATGGGACTGAAACTGCCTTGGTTGCACTGGTTGATGATCTCCGGTGAACTAGGGACAATGGTGAAAGTTGTTTCCTAGTTTTGCTGGATCTCTCAGTGGCTTATGATACCATCGACCATATCCTTCTGGACCGTCAAGAGGGGCTGGGAGCTGGGGGCACTGTTAGACAGTGGTTTTGTTCCTTCCTCCTGGGGTGCCTCAGGGTTCTGTCCTCTCCCCCATGCTTTTCAACATCTACATGCAGCTGCTGGGAGAGATCATCAGGAGGTTTGGGCTGGGTGTTCATCAGTATGCGGATGATACCCAGCTCCACCTCTCTTTCAAATCAGAACCAGTGAAGGTGGTGAAGGTCCTGTGTGAGTGTCTGGAGGCGGTTGGAGGATTGATGGCGGCTAACAGATTGAGGTTGAATCCTGACAAGACAGAATGGACCAGGTGCGCAGCCTGGGAGTCATTTTGGACTCACAGCTGTCCATGGAGGCGCAGGTCAATTCTGTGGCCAGCAGCTGTTTACCAGCCAGAGTGGTGCATGCTCTAGTTATCTCTCACTTGGACTACTGCAGTGTGCTCTATGTGGGGCTACCTTTGAAGGTGACCTGGAAACTACAACTAATCCAAAATGTGGCAGCTAGACTGGTGACTGGGAGCAGCCACTGAGACCACATAACACCGGTCTTGAAAGAGCTACGTTGACTCCCAGTACGTTTCCGAGCACAATTCAAAGTGTTGGTGCTGACCTTTAAAGCCCTAAACTATGGGTAGGCAAACTAAGGCCCGGGGGCTGGATCCAGCCCAATCGCCTTCTAAATCTGGCCTGCAGATAGTCCAGGAATCAGCATGTTTTTACTTGAGTAGAATGTGCCCTTTTACTTAAAATGCACCTCTGGGTGATTTGTGGGGCCTGCCTGGTGTTTTTACATAAGTAGAGTGTGTGCTTTTATTTAAAATGCATCTCTGGGTTATTTGTGGAGCATAGGAATTCATTCCCTCCCCCCAAAAAAATATAGTCCGGCCCTCCACAATGTCTGAAGGACAGTGGACTGGCCCCCTGCTGAAAAAGTTTGCTGACCCCCTGCCCTAAACGGCCTCATTCCAGTATACCTGAAGGAGCGTCTCCACCCCCATCGTTCTGCCTGGACACTGAGGTCCAGGGCTGAGGGCCTTCTGGTGGTTCCCTTGCTGCGAGAACCCAAGTTACAAGGAACCAGGCAGAGGGCCTTCTCGGTAGTGGCACCCACCCTGTGGAACGCCCTCCCACCAGATGTCAAAGAGAAAAACAACTACTTGACTTTTAGAAGACATCTGAAGGCAGCCCTGTTTAGGGAAGCTTTTAATGTTTAACAGACTATTGTATCTTAATATTTTGTTGGAAGCTGCCCAAAGTGGCTGGGGAGACCCAGCCACATGGGTGGGGTATAAATAAACTATTATTATTATCATCATCATCATCACCCCCACCACTTTGTAGATGTGCTTTGGGGTTTGGTCAAATTGCGATAAGCTCAAATATGAAATATTCCACACATATGCAAAATATTAACTTTCCCTGATATATATGCTGATACAAATTGAGTGATTTACATTAGGGTCCACTTTGTTCTTTTGAAAAAAGAAACTGTGTCCTCTGTCACAGTGAAGAAGCTAATAATGTGATTCATTTTTCAATGAAGGTTAATGACTGCTTCATAATTTATATTTGGAAAGGAAAGGAAACTTGGGTCAGACTTTAAGCACATTTTGAACCAATAAAGTTCTTTGTATTCTTTATTAAAGCTAATAGCATTTCCCACCCATGTATAAAGCAAAGGCAGCATGGCAGCCAAGAGCACCCAAAATATCTTAAAATGGCCTTTAGAAACGAATGCAGATTATTTTGGCTTTTTTCCCCCCAAAGGAAGATAGGTCACTTTTCCAGAAGCACAGCTTTTGAGAAGAGATCTACTTTGATATGAGCATATGGTGGGACTGAAAGTAAAATTTGATGTTTTGCATTTATTTTAAATCTGTTATCTGATTATTCTTATAGCAACCAAATTTAATCTAATCCTAGACCTCTTTCATGTATTTTTAGTGGCAAATGAGTGGAGCAATGGGAAGCAGACTCCATGTCAGTACCTGGGACCACATGGTTGGCAGTGCACACAGTTGAAGATGCTCAATTTATTATTTGTACTTTAAGCGTATATTATGATGCCCTGCCGCTGGTATTCAGAGGCGTAATGGCTCTGACAATGGAGGTGGAATATAGTCTTTGTGGCTAGTAGCCACTGAGAGTCATATTCCCCAGGAATCGTTCAACCTCTTGTTGAAGCCTCCTGAGGGAGAGAGTTACATAGTTTAGCTATACTAGGTGAGAGGTAAGCGTTTAAATGAGTTAATGTGCTCCAAATTGCCATCCTGTTGACACTTACCTAGAATTAAACACTTGAAATCAGCAGGGCTTACTTCTGAGTAGATGTTCATTATGATTGTGCTCCACATTTGTCTGAGTGGTGTCCTTTATTCCCATTATTATCACTAAATCTAAAGAATTCCTGATCATGTTTGTATTCAAGACTTTCTGAAGGCTGTGCTTTTCCCGCTGTTTTAGATTCATCTTGTGCTGGAGAACATTCTTCGGTTCAAACAATTGAGAAGATTATTTTAAACCCATTGGAACAGAAGTCGGTGTATTGACCTCTACAGATTGCTACAAATGGCAGGTTTGTGCTGTTTTGATGTTTTAAAAAAATCATTGGATTTCATCCTGTTGCAGGTTGTTCATTTAGCTGTATGATTTAAAATGAAGAACATTTGGCTAATTAGAAGGCAGCTGTTCACTTAAGGAAATGACTCATAGAGGGATATTTATGGTACATAACTATTTTTCAAGCCTGTAGAAAGTCCAAAAGAAAAATGAAGAGTGGAGCAGATGTTTTGTTACAGCACTCATAATTATGTTACTGGAAAGTGAATTCTGGGTCCCACTTATTTTGACTATCTTATATTTCAAAACATAATAAAAAGCAGAAAAATCTCAAACATTAAAACTACGTGTTTTGGATGTCCTTCACTTTCTTCATGGTTCTGTATTTTATGTAGCTCATCATCTCATAATTTCAAGTAATGAAAATTTTATTATCCATCACACTGTTAATGTTTAGAAACGTTGTGGTTTTGTCTCCTCACATTTCTGGTTTTAGGTCTTCTCAATTCCCTGCCCCAATGTTTTTTTAAAAACATGTGGTATTAAAAAAAAAGATAAATATTTTAGATATATACTTGCCCTGATCTAACTGGATGAGTGTGTGGAAACATCTCCTCTAGAAATGAGAAGTCTCTATGGAAGTGGATGCTATCCATGTAATGGCTGGCTGAATCTAGAACCTCAGTGGATTTGGATCTACAAATGCAGTCTGATCAAGGAGCTTTCATCACTGACTATGTCATTTCTTTGTTCTGGGATACTGGCAATTGAATCTAGGCATGTGTCCACTGTGAATGGAGGGATGATTTGAGTAGCATTCATGGGAGTTAACACACTCTCCATTAGTTCAAGTCATTGAATTCATCATGTAATCCCCTAGGTTTTCTTTAACCATAGCCATTGAATGCTCATGCAATGAAATGACTAAGATAATAAACAATGAGCTGAGATGTTCCTGATTCAGATTGGAACAGTGATATGAATTCACTGGGAGGCCTTAGGCTGTTTCATACGTTACCTCAGTAGTGTGGGGGTTACTGTGACCTGGCTTCTCCATTCACCCTAGCCCCACTGCTGTTCTTGTAACAGCTGAAGGATAAGAATATGTGTGTGTGATTGACATAGTTACTTGCCATGTGCGTGTCACCAGTTCCAGGGTTGTTCTGAAAACAAGCAGGATGATGACTGCTGCTATTAAGCACCCACTCTCCAATGATTATGCTTGTTAATAAAATAGTGCAATAGTAAGCCAGTAAGAGGATAGTATAGAAAATATTGTGTTGCTTTTCCTGAATTCTTGAGCAATTAGCTTTATATACTCGAAACTATGAGACAATAGGACCAAGGGCGAAGATGGAAATTTAATTACTTTTGTTGTCTTTTTCTGACTCACTTCTGCAAAGCCATATGTTGTAAATAGTGGCTGCTAATTTAAGACTTGTAAGACCATTGAAGTGCTATCTTCTGCAAAGTAGCACTCTAGACTATTAGACTACTGAGCAGTTCCATTTAATTTTGTCATATTCTTATGTAAGGATAATGCTTTTATATGTTTTTGAAATTGTGAACAATTCTATTTATATGTAAGCTTTAAAAATGTAGAAGCATACAGAAAGCACCCCATACAATTTCCTTTTTATCTGACGTATCCCACTTGTCCTATTCAAGGAAACAGAGTAAATGTAATGATGGGGAGGATCAGAAAAGAGTAACATGAAATGTAAGGGGTGGAACCCCCCCCACCACCCTGGAAAAAGCCCACATCCTGCCAGTGAACTGTCACAGAACTGTAACTCGCTGTTTAAGACAGTATAGAAACTCCAACACTTTCAGTATAGAAGCTCCAACACTTTGACCCTGTCTTGAGACAGGCCTTCTCCAGGGGGCTGTGAGGGATATATACCCAGTGCCTAAGCCAAATCCACTCTACATCTGGAATCAATAAAGTTGTGGCCAATTTCAAAACCCCAGAAGTTTGTCTTGTCCAGTTTGTTCCCTTCTTGGCTCAGGCCTCACTGCCTGCAGGGATAGATCACTGTGACTAGGTCCACAGTGGGCACCATAACTTTCAGCCTAATGTTGGTAAAGGCCTGTGAGACCTATTCCTTGAGATTGTTTCTCTGCACCTGACTGCCTGAAGTTTCCACTGTCAGCTGAGGGATTTCTCTTTCCTGCTCCCTATCCAGATGGACTAGTGGCACAGTATAAGCTTACTTCCATTCCAGGCTATCCTTGGCCAAGGGGAGGGAACTAGGCCATATCCTATTGTCTCCTGTCCCTGGCTACATTCAGCTTAGAGCTTCAAAGTGGTAAGCAAAAAGGATCAGGGCAATGCTAGTCATTGCATTGTGACCTTGTGAGACCTGCCCATTTGCTCACCTTGCACTGGCATGTTATGCAGTGAATGGCCAGGGACAAGAGGGTGAGTGCTTCCAGATCACTGTATAGTGACTTGGCAGAGCCAAAATTCACAACATAAGCAAATGGTTCTATTACCAAGGTTTCAATATCATAATGTGAAGAGGTGTTGCCACATCACAATGCCACTAGGTTCCTTAATTTCTCAATCTGCCCAAGTTAGGAGACAGGTTGTGAAGTCTTTCTTTCTAACCTAATTGGTTGGCTTACCGTTATGCTCAGATCCAAAAGTGATTATCTTCTTGCTATGAGTTTATGAGTATTGGCGTAACTTTTGTATTCCTGTTAGGGATGCTGCAAGAATTTGAGCAGAAAGAATAACAAAAGTGAGCACCTCTGATTGAAATCTTGTGAGCAGGGTAGAGGTGCAATCAGGGTTGTGCTCACTTCCAACCTTTCAAGCACTGTCACCACTTCCTCCTTTCCTGTCCCCAGGAACCCAGAAATGTAACTGGGGCAAAGCAGAGGAAGGTGGTGCCAGAAGTCACTTCACTGTACTGCCAGAGATAGGACGCCACCCAGAGTGGCTGGGGAAATCCAGTCAGATGGGCAGGATACAAATAAAATAACAACAACGATAGCCAGTGCTAGCACCCTCATTGGAAACTGACACAATTTACATGATTTATTTTGCCAGGGAAAATGGCTCATCATGGGCTGGACAGCATCCTCTACCTTCCATTTTCATTCTGTCATCCAAGTGCATTTAGGATCTTTAGGGACAGAAGAAAGGGGAGATGGTAATGACAGTGAATGTTTTTGAGCACCATTGAACTTTCTGTGTGTTCAGATTGAACACTCACAAAAAGCTGAAACTTTGGGTGCAAGCTGCAGGATGTTCATGCATCCCTTGTTCATGTTTGTGTCTGTCCATCTGATTTCTAGGAGTCCTGAACGCATCCAGGATGTTCTCTCCCTCTTTTAGTAGAAGAAAATGCTACTTCATAAGCTGTATTGAAACATGAGCTGTATGTTACTGTCAATTATTCTGCATAAATTAATTCATTCGTTAGCCTTGAAACATGCATGGCTTTTGTGTGAAGAGGTGCCTTTCTTCAAGACAGAGGGTTAGGCCTTTAAGGACCTCTAGTCCTGGAAACAGGGAAAGAGCCTAAGTGATGTGGACTGGAGACAGACTTGCAAGAACTCGGTTCACTTCCAGTCCTTGTTAGAGCAAGTCGCTCACTCAGAACTCTCCATGGTGCTGCAACAACTGAGCTGCCTTGCTGCAGGCTCCTCCATGTAACAAGCGTAAAAGATAAGAGCGAGGGGTGAGGAGCCATTTGCAACCCGATGGTTGTGTTCCCTTGTGAAGAACCTCCGTGAGGCCGTAGGACAGTAGTGTGTGTGGCCAGGGGCAAAAGTGAATGGAGGCAATGGGTGCATCTATTTTCTGGGTATCGTAGGTTATTATTCCAGCCATGCAAAAGACAAAGGTTTTTACACCTCTTTCTGTCCAGTTAAGCAAGAGGCATCATCAAAGTCCAAGGACGTGTTCCAGTTAGGCTAGAGCACTTGAAGATGAGTGTAGAGCAGGATCAATGAGAGAGTGTGTGCCCTGCCTTGGTACAGACCCTGGGCCTTGGGTTCTGCAACCCTGATAGCATAGATTGTGTACTTAGGTCCATAGAGGCTAAAACATATCCAGTGCTCTGATTATCTCAAATTGATTACGGTACCTTCCCCTGCCCCCCTCCCACAGAAGCATAGAAGTATATTCACTGAGTTAGCAAAATAGAGTGCTTTATGGCAGAGATCACAAATCACTCTAAATTATTAATGAAAATATATTGGATTTTGCACTGTGGCACCTCCAAGTCAGAGCCTGACAGTGTAAGTGTTTTGTCATTATGTAACCATTTGTTTAAAGTAAAATTCATCTTCTGATTCCCTCGGTACTTCTGTGGGAGGCATGATGCTCACTATCCAAGTATGCAATTGACGTTATAGCTGCTATTTCTGTTGGAAACAGAATTTGTGCCTGGCCCGGCAAAATCAGAAAGGAGAAAAACATTGATGTAGGCTTCAAAAGGAAATATTTGGAAGACTGGAACTATTGATCTTGATTTCACAGATCATGTAAAATATGTTCACTGTAATTTACTGTGCTAATTTTAAATCTGTGCAAAAACCCAGATAACTGGGTATAGCATGACCTTATTAGGATTTGATTGAGAAAGTCAGAAGGTGGTTAACTGATGGCAACAGTTAACTATAAATGCTCTGGAATATGCTGCACATAAATTAAAGTGTAATGAATCAGATATACCTCTTTTTCAGGGGTTTCCTATTTGGACAAATAATTAGAAGCAGAACTTCAGAATGAGGGAGAATACATTTTTATCAAAAAATTGAAACATAAGAATGTGCAATACATGCTAGTCTTCCAATTTCTTTTATGAAATGGGGGCAGGGGGAGGGAATCACATTTTGGTATATATAAACATAATGAATAATGTGATTCTGGTGTGCAACTTTAGTGTAGCCAGTTTGCAAGGGCAACTCTGCTTTCTGATAATCCTGTGAAATTCAGTCTAATCTGCTGTTCATGGAACTTTCAGTGAAAAAAATCTAGTCAGTATATGTACCGTACTTTTCCGTCTATAAGAAGCTCCCATTGATAAGATGCCCCCTAATTTTGTGGACCCAATTTTGAGAAAATGGGGGAAGATTGTCCAGAATGGGAGGAATGAAAAAAAAGCTCACCCAAATTCCAAATGCTTGCGATCGAACGCAATGCAGAAGCCTCCTATCCTATTTCCGATCAACACTAGCCGCCCCCAATCACACACCCAATTGCCACAGCAGAGCCCAATCACAAGCGGACATTCTCGCAGCAACCAATTGCAAGTGGACATTGCCACAGCAGCCTATCACCTGCAATAACGCCAGTGACAATCTACTACTCAAGACAGAAATCATTTCGAACGTCGTCCCCCCCCCGGACTACCCATGTATAAGACGACTCCAATTTTTAAGCGTTGTTTTCAGGTAAAAAAACACCGTCTTATACACAGAAAAGTACAGTACAATGGTACCTCGGGTTACAGATGCTTCAGGTTACAGACGCTTCAGGTTACAGACTCCGCTAACCCAGAAATAGTACCTCGGGTTAAGAACTTTGCTTCAGGATGAGAATTGTGCGGCTGCAGCGGAAGGCCCCATTAGCTAAAGTGGTACCTCAGGTTAAGAACAGTTTCAGGTTAAGAACGGACCTCCAGAACAAATTAAGTTCTTAACCCAAGGTACCACTGTATGTTCCCTGTATGCAGGGAAATCATGAATGGACAGAATGCCTTGTCTGGAAATCTGGTTACATGAATTGGCATAAGACCAAGTCTCTCCAAGCATATGAGTTCTATATATACTTTTAAACAGCGTTTTTATTTTCAACATTTCAGAGATGAATTCTCTATTTTTTACATACCTAGGTGTTCTATTTCACACCAAATTGTATCATCTTATTTAACTGGAATAACATCAACAGAATTTGATGTCTTAGGCAATGTCTGCAAACCAAACTTTTCCTCCGTTGTATTAAAATCACTCTCAGCTTTGCATGCATGAGTGATTTCCTTTTATCCTTTTCTTTTTTCAATTTATTGTCATAAAACTACTCACGCCCCACTCCCAATATCATATGAACATGTGAAACTGAGTCAGAGGATTGGACCTGCTAACCAAATATTTTTAAGGCAGCAGCCGTCAAGGTCTGAAGCAGAAGTCTCTACCAGCCTTGCTTCACATCCTTGTCTAAGGGAATATATTTGGAGTCTGAAAGTATTGATTAAATCAGGCATTAGAGGGCAATATAGTCACACAAGTGAAAGCTGCCTTTCTGAACATCTCCCACTGTGGCACATGCCACATTGCTATAGCACACCCACAGTCCAAAGTGTAATGGCTGCTCTGACTAATTGCAGTAGTTTTTAATAAACTTGGCACAGTCACAAACAACCGAGAAGGCTCCTTTGTTAAGACCCTGGCAGCGCTGTTCAAAGAAGCTTTTCTGGCTTGTGGGGAAAATGCAGATTATATTTGTGGCTTCATAGAATGCATCCTAAATTTATAATTCACAATTTCTTGCCTGAAATAGAATTTGAATAATATTTTGAGGAAAAGGTGATCATTTATAAGCAAGTTACTGTGCACTGAGATAGATCTATTCTGACCTCAGCCATCTTCATCTTATAAACTTCTTTATGCTCTGTGTTCAGGCAAACATTTGGACCTGAGCAAAATAACATTTGGAAAATTCTAGCGCTGAAGCCCACAAATTGGTACATTGAGCCACATTGCCTTTAGGGCAGTTTTGTGTCTCGATAATATCTTTAGGGCAAGGCAAAATGATAATGATAATGGTGATGGTGATGGTGATGGTGATGGTGATGGTGATGGTGATGGTGATGGTGATGGTGATGAAATGACTGGAAAGGCCTAGTTCTGTGATGTTTTGCTTTGTTGTTTTTGCTTCTACTTCTTCTTGTTCTCTGTTTTTTAAATAGATCTTTTTATATGATTTTAATTCTATTAGCTTTTAATTACTTTTTAATGATTACCTTTGCTATCTTTTTAGCTTTTCCAATTTATCTGTAAGCCACGTAGAGTCCCTGTCTGGGAAAAAGGTAGGATGTAAATAAATATTAATATAATCATCAGCATTGGCTTGCTTTGATTCTCTCCCTCTGCTACAACCTGATGTGATGGCTGTTGCTAGGTATCAGCTGATGGAGAGAGGACTCTGATGGAACTGGCATCTTGGTACAGTTGATGGAGGTTCCACTTCCCGCAAGGCCATCTTAACCATAGGCACTAGGGGTGCGGGGCACCTGGGTGCTGGGCTATCAGGGGCGCCAGGCCGAGAGTCCAGGGCCTGAGAGTTGAGTCCAGGGAAGAGCCCACCCATCAGTTGGAGCGCAGCAGTGGGCTCTTCTGCTGTGGACGGCTCTGCGCCACGAGTTCAGGGGCGACTGAGTTAGCGAGACGCTGAGGCAGTCGTCCAGCTCCGCCCTCCTGTGCGCCTGGGACGGGGCAACCTGGGGGGGACGGCGCTGGGTGGATCTTTGCACCCTGGCGCCGCATATGCTTAAGACAGCCCTGACTTACCTTATGTTGACCAATATGTGCCTGCTCTTTCTGTATTCCTTCATACCTTTGTCTATTTATTTTTTTAAAAAATTACTAATTTATTGAAATAGACTGTCCATCCCATCAATTAAATACATTTTGATCGGTTCACTGGAGAACTGAAAGAAAGAATCCCCTTGTGGATGATTGGGTGGTTATGAAGGAATAATTTACCTAGTGGTGATTTGCCATGCAGTGCGTGCAACCACTTGGTAAGGATTCATCTGCATTGTTCCGTCAAGTAGTGACAAAAAATCTACCATACACCTGCACCTCATATGAAATCTGGGGAAGCAAAGGTGTGGAGAACTTTGATGGGGGAAATATAGCTGGTCAGCTCAGCAGGAAGTTGTTTGCATGCTCTAGTAAGTTTCCACTTGGAAAATTATTGCTGATATTCACTTCTGAAACAGTTTATCAGAAGGAGGCAACATCTACAAGAGTGACAGTTTCTATATGGGGAGATTAGGGAGATCAGTTTCTCATGAATATATTGGGACTTAAAGGTCTAGGCAAGCTGTCTGCAGAGTCAAAGCTTCTTTCGCCTTGCTTATCTGGAAATGCATCACCTGCTTATCTGAAAGTGCTGAAAAGCATTTGTATGGCTGTGCCCTTTGGGACCTTCATGCTACATTAAGTGGTCAAGATACAATTCCCTCGTTTGGGTTGCTCAGTCTTTTTGGTGGATGTTTTGCTCATATTTCTCTATTCATTTTAAACGTGATTCAGAGTGAGCTGTTATATTTGCCCAAGGTATAAGGAATGTTCATAGGCACCCTATTATAATATTGGAAGTGCAATTAAGCATACCAGTTTGACAAACGTAAATCAGTACCATAGCAAATATTGAGATTGTAATTCAATTTTGTGTGTACCTGACTATGATTATGCATTCATTTGCTTTTATAAAAATCACTGAGCTTACTGTGTTCTAAATTTAGAAGCCAGAATCAATTGAATTGTGTTTGAACAACAGGGAGTAAGGAAGAGTAGATTTCTTTGCAGTGTCTCTCTTTCCAAAGTTTTACTTCTGTTCCTGTGGCATCATCACACACACACACACACACACACACACACACACACGTCACCTTGGCAACATGCCAGTTCTCCTCTCTGTGTCCACTCCTCAGAGCTGGACATTAATGGCTCAGTGCCTGGTTCTCCATTGTTCCTTAACGGCTCTGCGCTTAGCCAGACTGACCAGGTTGGTTTGCATAAGATAACCCAGAAATTTCCTGTCTGGCACAGCTTGTATTTCCCTTCATATCCCAAATATTATCTAAATACTACCATTTATTAATTTCTACCAGGCTTTGGTACCCTAGATCTATAACAATATTGACGGCCATCAGTATCATATACAGTTGTCAAGCATTGGCTAATGATTCCTGTTGTGTGTATACTTGATGACAAACCTACTTTGAATCTGTGGGATGAACCTTGGACTTTTTTGGGCGGGAGGGGTTGGTTGAAGCTATACAGCTCTGCTTTGTTTGCCTTCAGTAAAATGCTATGGATCTGCTTGCACCCCAATGGGAATTAAAATAATGCAGATGCCAAAACTAATATCAGTCTCCTCCCTGCTGAATTCCAGCTGTGTCCCCCTTCCTTGCTTGGGGTTTCTCAGTTTTGTTGTGCTATAAAGTGCTTAATGCTTCTCCCTTGGGAAAACATCATCTTTTATTCATCTGTTGCCTCGAGAGGCTGTTTTGCTTGCCTCCTTTAAAGTATAATGCAGCCTGCAATTCTTCATCAAGAGAGCAAAGGTTTATAAAATATGAGGCTGCTCATTAGAATGATTTAGAAATTGCATATATGGCTCTAAACATTTTCTGCAATTTGTTTCCACCCCCAAGGATTCTTACTCAAGTTGTCTTTGCACATTATAACAGCTTCGTGTAAAAATTAAGAAAGGTAATTTTCAACTGCTTTAATCAGTTTGCCTGTTTTTCTTCCCCCAAGTGACTTTATGTGTGTCACTTTTTTATCATGGGTTGGGAAAGTTCTGGTGTTACATGTCATATAATACTGTTATATTGCTGTATTTTTCAATAGGAACAAAATAGAGATTCACAGTGTGTTGACATGTTGACAATTCAAGGAGGTAAAAGTATGCTGTAGAATCATGAGGAGGTAGGGGACTCTCTGAAGAAATATAGTAAAAGAACATTTCGTGGCATTTGCCGCTAGAATAATAATAATAATAATAATAATAATAATAATAATAATAATAATAATAATAATAATAATTTATTATATATACCCCACCCATCTGGCTGGGTTTCCCCAGCCACTCTGGGTGGCTTCAACAAAAGATTAGAAATACATTAAAATATCAGCCGTTAAAAACTTCCCTAAACAGGGCTGCCTTCAGATGTCTTCTAAACTTCAGGTAGTTGTTTAACCTGGAAGTAGGCTGTATGAATTGTGTATTGCTTTGTAATGATGTGTTGGGTCTCTGGACTTTAATAAAGATTGTTGTTGTTGTTATTTCTTTGACATCTGAAGGGAGGGCGTTCCACAGGGCGGGTGCCACTACCAAGAAGGCCCTCTGCCTGGTTCCCTGTAACTTCACTTCTTGTTGTGAAGGAACCACCAGAAGACCTTTAGCGCTGGACCTCAGTGTCCGGGCAGAATGATGGGGTGGAGACGCTCCTTCAGGTATACTGGGTCGAGGCCTTTTAGGGCTTTAAAGGTCAACACCAACACTTCGAATTGTGCTCAGAAACGTACTGGGAGCCAATGTTAGTCTTTCAGGACCAGTGTTATGTGGTCTCAGCAGGCACTCCCAGTCACCAGTCTAGCTGCTGCATTCTGGGTTAGTTGTAGTTTCCAGATCACCTTCAAAGGTAGCCCCATGTAGAGTGCGTTGCAGTAATCCAAGCAGGAGATAACCAGAGCATGCACTACTCTGGCGAGACAGTCAGTACTCCAGCATAAGAATATAAGACCAGCCCTGCTGGATCAGACTAACCTAGTCCAGCATTCTGTTCTCACTGTGGCCAGCCAGATGTCTATGGGAAGCCCACTAACAGGACATGGGCCCACAGCGCTCTCCTGCTTGCAGTCCCCAGCTCTAGTATTCAGAAGCATATTGCCTCTGATCCTAGAGGTAATACAGCCATCATAAGTAGTAACCATTGATCATGCCGCAGTTGTAAGCATTTGCACAGATGCATTTGTCTGCATTAAGGAGTAACAATGACAGTAAAGCATCACAGGTCATATAATATGCTTACAATATTTGGATGGCATTGGGTATTGTGAAGGAGTGGGGTGGAAAAATACATTATGCTGGTGGGCTAGATACTGCGTTTGTTCCCTTGCTTCATGCTGTCCAGTATAATTTGAGTTACCTGGCTTGAAGACGTTTTATGTTGCATTTAAAAATAAGAACCGAGTAGTCTTCCACAGACGTGAAAAACTGTTTCAACTACAGGACTTGGACTGTTCTTCTCCTATAACATTTTTTCCCCTTAGGGATTAGGAGTACAGTGAGTGGCTGGTCTCATCTATATTGTTTCTAGCTTTTGATGTATTGTGTGAAGTTTAGCGTGTGTTTGTGAAAGGGCAGTTACATCTCTTGGATGTAACTGCTTATGGTACACATAGGTCATGGTAGTTGTTAAGGTGTGTCTCCAAGTAACTGCAGCCGCTGCTCTGACTAGAATGGGTGAATTTTCCTCCTACTTGCTGCAGATTAACCAGGAAATTATCTGAGATCATCCCCAAAACTGGATCATTTCCCAGACCAATTTAACACACATCTCAAAATGTATTTATTTTAAAAAGAGCCCTTCTTGTTTAGGCATGTTGAAGAGTCCCTACACAAGGAGATCATTTGCAACTACTCACGTTCACCACAGACAGCTATTCAAAGCACTCTGGGGGGGGGGGCTTGTATAGAAGGCAATCAATAAATAATAACATCAATATTAGTAATAATAATAATGAAAACAACAATAGCATGCTGTGACCAGATCACTATAAGTATTTTCAATTAAAAATATTTTATTTTTGAGTACCTTTGCCTCTTTTTTTGGCTTAGAATGTAGAACCAGTTTTCTCATAGTGCCTCCTACCACCCTTATGAGTCCATTGCTGCTGTGTTCATGAGGGAGCAAAGGCAGCAGCAGTGGATGGGAAGGGATGGAAGGGCGGAAAGATCGAAGAGGCTTTTTCCACTTTGCCCCACCTCCCTGATCCACATTCTTCATCTCAGTTTGTGTCTCTGTTATAGCTGCATGGTATTGCAGTCTCATGAGCTGCAAATGGAAATCACTTGAACATTCCTTTACCAATTTCCCTAAATTTTCTAAATTAGTGCAGAACCTCCAAAAATAAACACAGAATTCATTGCATGTTGGAATCAGGCAAGCTGTTAATTTCAGAAGATTCTTGAAGAAAGCCGATGTTTAAAGGAAGCAGACAAACAAAATAGGCAGACTTACAGGTTGTAAACTCCTCAAAATCTTCATCCCTGGCTCCCAAGGATTCTCACAATGCCAGGAGGTTTCTTATATTCAGAGATGTCTAGTGAGCATGGAAGTCAGGCTGAGATTAGGGCTCTTGTCACCCTCTACAGTATTTCCATTGGACAATATCACACACATGTTCTGCCTGCTACGTCCCTGCCAAAACCTGCCTTCCTGTTAAGGTGCACCTGTCACCTCTCAGCCCTTCCTTCTTTATCTTGCTCACTTTTCATGGCCCCCTTGGAAAAGTGCTTGCCAATTCCTGCATGGCAAGCGGTTGGACTAGATGAACTGTGGGGTCCCTTCCAATTCTACAGTTCTATTATTCTAATTCTTCTCCCTCCTTCCTACCTTCTCTAGCCTTGTTGGCTTCCTCTGTAACTATGCCACCCCTTCTGGGGACCTCTGTCTCCCTGGTTACTGTGCTCTTTTTACTTTAGGCTCTTTCTCACCTCCTTCTCTCCCTATTTCATTCTAACTCTGTCCTTTTTCTCATAAGCTCCTTCCTGCTGACATCTCACTCTCACACACTTTCTCTCTTCACTATTCCTCCCTAAGACCTGCATCAGACACACTGGCAGCTATCTTTATATCTTGCTGCTGATTGTGCATCTCTGCGGCTTTGCCACACTCTTCCTGGCCCTCCCAATCCTCTCTTAGAGCAGAGCACTAAGCTCTCAAAGTGCTTGGGACATTGGTATATTAATTTTTGCAACTGTGGGCTTTATTTGCTTTCGTCGCTTTCATTCACTATTACATAGGCTGCATTACATTGACTTGAATGTAAATTTAAGTTAAAGGGTGCAAATGGTTCTTCCCCATGACTTAATGTAGTGTTATGAAATTGTTTGATTCTACATGGCTGAATGTAATAAATATTTTTTTAACAGTATTGAGTTCTAGAATGGAAGGAGGGGCTTTCATGGGATGAAGAAAATGCCAAGCTCATGTGGCATCCCTGATCTCTTGTCCATAGTTCGGAAATGGGGCAAAATTAACTGCATTCCAATGTTAATTGTTTGTGCGATTTTATGCACACTGTGCTATTTTTACCTGTTGTTAGCCACTCTGAGCCCGGCTTTGGCCAGGGAGGGTGGGATACAAATAAAAAATAATTACTACTACTACTATTCTACTAATTACTCTTTTGCCTATGCACACAGCACCTTGGCTCCTCTCATTTCGTGAGCCAGCAAACAAACCAGTAGAAGTATTCCATTAACTTTAATTTCCCATTTTGTCCAAGAAAAGAAGTCATGGTTAATAGCTTTAGAGCAAGCCAAGAAGATATAAAAAGCATCTTCAAACTATAGTTAATGAAAGATGTCTTGTTTGTTTTCTAGCTCATGCAAAGGAAAATGCAAATGGGCTCGGTCATATATTAACTTATATTAAGCCACGATTTGATCATCCAAACACACCTATCAAGTCTGTGTTAGCTGAGTAGTCAATGTGGTGCCCTGTTGGGACTGTAACTTCCATCATCCCTGACCATTGGCCATGTGGCTGAGGCTAATAGAAGCTGGAGTCCACAACAGTTGGAGGACACTGCATTGACTCGCCCTGTTCTAGTGTAATTAGGCAGACCCTCCATATTTAAACTAGAACATGTTGTTTCAAATGATATAAAACCATATACATCTGGAGGAGGTGCTGTTAGTTTTCTCCTGTGTTTCAGAAAGCAAATTGCCTTAAAGTTGGGCATTTGGTGCCCCAATTAAGATAAGGCAGTCATTTTTGTGATCAGTATTGCTTTTAATGGCATTTTATCTCTTTTGTAATTTTGTAAATATTGTATAGCACCCTGAGTTTTTCTGTATGAGGTGCGGTCTATAAATATTTTTATTTTTAAAAAATCATTCCAGATCAGTTCAGCTGAAACACATTCTGTGATATTTGAAAGAGGCACTGCAGAGACGTTAAAAAAAGAAAGAGGGATGACTGGTAAAATACAGATGTCATGGTGACATCTTTAGATTCCATTTCAAAATTTGTTCTTTAGATTTTTGTGCTCTATTTTAAACTGCTACACTTTTGATAACAATTGTGGGGGGTCAGAATTTGCCATGTAAAGTAAGCACTGGGGGAAAGACATCTCCTTCCGTCTATTCCAGATCCTGCAAAGTGCTGTGCTTCATTTCATTTCAGCATTGATGAGGTTTTTTGGGATTGAACAGGCACTGATCACAGTATGAAATTTTGTGTGGGTTTCACATGGTTTTATGCTGATGAAATACAGTCATACCTCATGTTACGTTTGCTTCAGGTTGCGCGTTTTCAGGTTGCATCCTATGGCAACCCGGAAATACCAGAAAGGGTTACTTCTGGGTTTTGCCGCGTGTGCAGACGCACAAAATGACATCACGCACATGCGCAGAAGCGGTGAATCACGACCCACGTACGCGCAGATGCAGGTTGCATTCTTTTCAGGTTGTGAACGGGCCTCCAGAACGGATCCCGTTCTCAACCAGGGGTACCACTGTACTGACATTCACACCCTTTATCCATTTGTGTCCAAATAGAGACACCCTGGATGCGCATCAGTAAGTATGAATGCTTAAAATCTTGCCAGTTTTTATTTTATTATATTTTGAAGGGTTTTTCAATACCTAGTAAACCTGATTTCTTTCAGTATCTGTGACAAATTCAGTGGGATCCCTTTGTGTACTTCTGTCATTCGGTTGTTATCCGCCCCATTTTTGTCTTGCTTCTCCTAGACACTTTGTTTCCTTTAAATAAATCCCAACTGAAATCTTATCTTGCAACATCTTCTGTATTGTTTGCGGTTGCTAAACCTCCCCCAGCACAAGCTTGCTACAACTTCATCAGCTTGGCAGTGCTGTTTTTCTCTTATAATGGCAATGGAGCCTGGCAGAGAGGTGTCAGAACTGAGTTCCGGCTGAAAAAAGCCCTGCCCTTACTCGTAGCTTTAGGCTTTTCCTCCTTGCATTGTACTTAGCATATATACTGTAATATCTAGTAAAAATAATAGCAGAATTTACAATTAAAAAGTACATTTTTCTCAGGGCCCTATTTTCATAAGTGTCCACAGAGAAGAATAAAAAAGATAAATAGACTGTTTTCTTAGCCACTGATAAAGATCTTGCATTATAAACCTATTATCACCGATAAAGCTATCAATCCCTGGCTGCAATCCTGCACCCACTTACTTGGGAGGAAGTGGGACTCTGCAAGACTTACTTGCAAATGCATGTAGTGTTGTTTTCCACAGGTAAAACAATATATTTTTTATGAACCATCCATGCTACAGCCAGCTATTCAATACTAGGCTCTTCTGAAATATTGCTTTTTGTAAGTATCTGGTGAGGACAGAGGATCAGTTCTGGCACTGATAGGAGTTCTAGTCAAGACTATCTGGAGGATACCCAATTGGTGAATTTGTTCTAAGACAGCCTTCCCCAACCTGGTGCCCTCCAAAAACTATTGGAGTACAATTTTATCATCATTGGCCATGCTGGCCGAGGCTGAGAGCCTCGCAACATCTGGAGAGAAATAGTTTGGGAATAATTCTGCAGAGAATAATGGGCAGCAGATTTGAATAAGTTCCTCAGAAGTTTTCTATAAAGCAGAGGGCAATTATCTAAAATCTATTCAGCGTATGAATGTAACCTTTTGCACAGCAATTTAATATATTTTATAATTTTGATACATTCTATAATTGTATAATTTCCATAATTAAAATAACCACAGCGGCTTATTTCAATTAGTCAGAATTACCATATGATACTCTTTTCCCAGACATGGATGGTGACTACACTATAGATGTAGAAAGAAAATTATAATCTGAATTAGCAAGTAAGTATGTTGAAAGTGTGAATCAGAAGGAAGACATTTCTTTTCCCCAGTTTCACAGGATGTTAAAGTAGCGGGATCTGTTTAAATACTTCCTAGTACTGACAGCAAATGAGCAGTAAATTTATGTTATGTCCGGCTAGTATTTTTGTTAAGCATGAGCTCATTCTTCATTCAAAAAGCAGAAAAGAAGCTGTTTTATTTCTATTGAAAGTTGCAATTTGATGGGTGAAGAGAGAAGGGTAATTAGACAGAATGATGATGTATATTATGATGGAAACAACTGGCATGTATGAAGAACACTTGTTTAGTGGTGTGCAGTCCATAGTGATGAAGATTTAATTCATTCATGGGGGAAAGAAAGCTTAATAATTATTTTTTAAAAACCACACACAGATGGCCACTTTTGCAAAATGCCATAGCAACATTTTCTCTAAAGAATGATTGACAGTGCCATCTTATTCTCTACTTTCTACCATCAGGAAGAGAGGGGCAACTGATTTTGGGTTCATGAAATGGCAGAACTTAGTTAGGTATTATTATTGCTATTTGCTGTTATCATCATCACCATCATTTTTACTGCCATGAGAGGAAGCAGCTCTTCATATGCTAAAATAACTTGGCTGGCCTTGGGTACTATGCATTTGTTGCTCCACCTCAGGCAGAAAAATACATTGGGCCAGCTCTGCTAAACAACAGCAGGGTGTGACTAATATCCCTTGTGCCAGCAATTTCTGAAGATATTCCACTGGCAACAGCATAACTATGGTGCCAGTATTGTTCTACCTGTTCAGACACCAAAAATGGAGGTTGGCGGATGTATAGTGTAACTTATTTTATAATTCTGTGTTCCCTCATACCTCTAGTGATAGCATAATATTGCTGCTGGGGGGAGGAGTTGGTATTAGTGCTGCAGTTTAAAGAATGCAAACAGCAGGAGTAATGTTTCCCGCTGCTTTGAAAAAAGTCCTGCTTTTTTCTCATCTGGTCCAAACGGCAGCATAAACAAGAAGCCAAGGGAGAGCGTCCATGCACTACTCAACATCCTGCTTATAAAAGGGAATAACCTTGATAACCCACTGAGCAGGTTTGTGGAAACCTGTGTATCCTTCCATTTTGAAAAGTCCTATTGTGAATGCTGAGCAACACATTACTTCTTTCATAGTTGTTTAACTTGTGCATTTTCACTGTGTGTTTTGTAGAGCCTTTAAAATGCATGACTTAATAAGAAATGCAGGCTGCATGTTTTATGTCGAGAGCGTTAATGATAGCCAACTTAGATCTCAGCTAGATGTTGCATGCATCACAGGGATCAGTAGACCTCTGGTGAGTTGCCCACAATGTTTAGTAGGATTCACATATAGGTAAAACCTTAATCAAGTGAGTTTCTATGCTGTTTAATCTAATTATTTGGATTACGAACAGGGAAATGCTATGTTTCTATGTAATAGCGCTGATTTACATGGTAAATTGTGCAAAATGATTTGGCAGGTGGATCATGAGGAATCTGATGTCCATAGCAAATACAATATTATTTAGTCATTTCCAATAAACCTTTTTCCACTAAATTGGTTAGCGTGCACTTGAGAAGCTCATGTTAATTTCCACTGGACTGAGCTAGAACAAATGAGAAATAGCAGCATGCTTATACTAGAACAGATTTATTTATTTGTACTACAGAACATCATATTTCCATAATTTTAAACTACCATGTCTCATATAAGATTACCACCCAGCCGGAATTGTTTGGGTCTGACATTTTTGTCCTGAAGTGGAAGAATTGGAGGATGCAAAGCATCAATATATGTGTGCATCTGTCCCTGCCAACACACAAACCATGAGCCTAGGTTTGGATATAATGCCAAACCAAACCATGCCTTTATTCCTGGCTATGTGACAACAGTGAGAGTGGGAGAAGATTGAAGCACCCATTATTTTCAACCTATGCACTAGAATACTGCATGTACACCTTTAAACCATTATTAAGTTTAACTGTATTTTGAAGTGATGGCGTGAATCAAGCCAAAAAACAAAAGTAGGGTTTGCATAGTTCAAAGCAATTAAAGTAAGGAGGCTAACATTTAAGAATGTTTGTGCATGTGTTACAAAGCAATTGACATTTGGATGCCTGATCTGTTAATTCTGACTGCACATGTGCATAATCTCATAGAATGAGGAATCTCATTTGACATTCTGAGCTGGAGCAATTTGGGGGAGATGCATCTCAAATTTGTAATATAGCCAAGCACTACAAGCTGGGTAAATTGATATTGTGGTTCGAGGACCCGAACCCCGTGCAGTGGAATGAAACACAAGGACATGTGATATAAGGTTAATGGGCAAGAAAAGGCCACAACTTTATTGATTACAGCAAGTGAAAAGGTATTGGCTTAGGCATTGGATTACGTCAGCTGACCCCACCCACTCGGAAAAAACAAACAAACAAACAAAGGGGGTTTTTCACCAGTAGGTGGAGCCTGTTGATGCTAATCCAACTATAGGCTCTCCCCTGATGTCACCGAGGGTCGTGCCATGGCCTCCCGCCACGCAGGCATCGGACAGAATACACGACTGCCAGATTCCTTTAACGGAATACCCAAAAATTGAAGGCGCAGGCGATGGCCACACCTAGCTCTTCGACACCACAACACATTATTCCAATGCCTAACCTACCCACCAATACCATGAAAGTTGTGACGATTGCTACGAGGTAGGCGAAAAAACCAAAAAGCCTAATGCCAAATGGAAAAATTCCTACCAGGCCCCCCGGACAACCAGGGCGACCAACCTAAGGTCCATAGCAAGGCCAAAGAACAAAGACCCTGAGCTAAAAGGGGGTGGAGGGTGGGTGACTCGCGACGAGTGGACGGAGAAGAATGAGGCCGAGGAGAGGCTGGCGCCACAAAAGGCTGCTGAACACGCCCCCTCGAAGGCACCTGGTTGGATGCCTGCCGAGGGGGCGTGGGTGCCAGCCAGGTGAGTGGGAGGCAGGGGGCAAACGCCCCCTGCTTGAGGCGGAGCCCGGCTCCCGGCCACAACCACTCCCCTCTCTTGCAGGGAGGAGAGTCTTTCCAAAGCAGGTAATGCAGAAACATCACTAGTGGCTATATGCTGACACTGTTATGAATGCAAGTGCCTGCAGCCTGTGCTGCCAACATAAAACTTAGCAGCCCAACATAGAAAGTGGTTGCCACTATTTTACAGAGTGCATTGGATGAAAGGTTATTAACTGAAGAAGAAAGAAAGAAGGGAGGGAACCCTGGTCCAGTCTGTTTCTTTTTTAACACCAGGCTGATCAGCAAAAAGCAGCAGGTAAAGCATTCCACAGTACAGAGATAAGCACTATTGCCTGTTAATATCTTACAGATCAAGTTGCTGTTGAAGGAGCAGAAGGAAAAGTCAGTAAAAAGGCTGGCAAGCCTTATTAAGTGATACTGCATACACACACACACACACACACACACACACACACAGGCATGTATGTTTGCATGCACACACATATTCACAGGTTGATCTCCTGACTGTTGCATGGCTAGTCCAGAATAGAATACAGTGGTACCTCGGGTTACATACGCTTCAGGTTACAGACTCCGCTAACCCAGAAATAGTACCTCGGGTTAAGAATTTTGCTTCAGGATGAGAACAGAAATCGTGCTCTGGCGGCGTGGCGGCAGCAGGAGGCCCCATTAGCTAAAGTGGTGCTTCAGATTAAGAACAGTTTCAGGTTAAGAACAGACCTCTGGAACGAATTAAGTACGTAACCAGAGGTACCACTGTACTAGTCTCTCGTGTGTGTGGTGGCTTTAATTCTTGCCAGGCAAAATCACTCAAGGAGTAGTGTGGATGGGGGACAATGGGGCAGTCCCAAGTGTGAGAGAGCCTGGAGGACTGTATTTGGCTACTGGATCTGAGGTACCCATTGCCTATTCTAGATGCTAGGTTAAGACATTTTGATTCTCTCAAGCAGTTCCAATGAAATGACTTCTTCAGATCCGATGGGAAAGGAAACTATATTTTAAACACATCTTTTGCGTCATTCATTCTGCTGTCCGAAGTGGTTTTGAGGTTGTGAATTTTTAAAGTGTTTTTGTTTTGAATGTGGTTTTAATGTAAATGTATCTTATTGTAATTTCTTATTGTGAATCTCCTTGGGATAATTTATATATTAAATAAATGATATTACTATCCAGTGCAAATGAGTATGGAGTTCAGTATTTCTGTAGGGCTTCATCACTGCTCTCTGTGGGGCTGTTAGCAGGAAATTAGTAATTTTGTAAACCAGGCCAGAAGGGAACTAGTCTAAGAAACAGCTAACAAAAGGGCTGATAAGCCAGTATAAGCAAAAGCTGCCTTAAAACAAACCAAATGGGGAGACCACTTGCTAAATGAAGGCTGCAGCCCTCAGTGCCCATTTCTAAAGAGTAAGCTGTATTGAACCAAATGGGACTAACTTCTAAGGAAACCTGCTTAGGCCTTCATCCATGGAGATGGGCATTATGAAATACAGTGCTATATTAAATGTGCATGGAACCACAGTACTAATTCCATTTCTGAGAGCTGGATGCAAAAATGCAATTATCAGAAGTGATAAAGTACACAGAGCTCATGCTTAGCATATGCAAGGTCCTGGGTTCAATCCCTGGCATCTCCAGTTAGGCCTGGGAGAACCCCTGGGGAACTTCTCCCATTTAGTGACACTAAGTGAAGTGGACTAAGGATGGGGGAGAAATCAAAGCTAAATTTATCAAATTTGTACTTTTCTAAACAATGTGAGAACCCCACTTACCCAAATTTTGTAATTGGCCAGACCATGTTTACAAAAATAGGCATGTTTGGCAAAAATGTCCCTAAAAATCATTGAAAATACCATATTTTTCGTCCCATAGGACGCTCAGTCCCATAGGACGCACCTAGTTTTTTTGGGGGGGGGAATAAAGGGGGGGAAATCCCTTTATTTCCCCCCCAAAAGCAGGTCGGGGAAACAGAACCAGGTCGAGGAACAGCGGGATGATGGCGCTGCGCCTCCCTGCTGTCCCCCGAGCTTGTGGGGCTGGCTGATGTCTGCCCCGCGCGAGGGGTGCTCTGCATCAGGGCGCCCCCCCCCCCCTGCGGGGCGGCAGGCTGCTATCCGCAGCGTGGGGAGCCTTGCGGGGAACTCCTGCAAGGCTCCCCACGCTGCGGATGTCTGCCTGGTGTGGGGGGCGCTCTGCTTCAGGGCGCCCCTCGCGCTGGGCAGCAGGCTACTATCCGCAGCCTAGACATCCCTGCCGGACCTCCCGTAGGGCTGCCTAGGCTGCGGATGTGTTCCTGAAGCCTGGAGAGCGAGAGGGGTTGGTGCGCACCGACCCCTCTCGCTCTCCAAGCTTCAGCAAAAGCCTGCATTCGCCCCATAGGACGCACCCAGATTTCCCCTTCATTTTTGGAGCGGAAAAAGTGCGTCCTATAGGGCGAAAAATACGGTAACATACAAAACGATTATATTAAATAGAAGTTGCTTACAAAAATGTGTCCATAAGAGAAATTTGCACTAAAATGCCAAAGAGTTTTTATGAGGATTTTAAATAATAATAATTCACAAATTGCTGCAAAAATGTGGAAATTTGAATTTAAGAATGGAAAACTGAGAAACTAAGAGAACTGAAATTGGCAGATCCATGCATCACTAAGTTGGACCAGTTTTCTGACAGTGCATGAAGCAGCTTCTTGCATACCAAAGGGTCCTAGTGTGAAAAGGACCCTTATTGCTTGAAGACTATAAATTATTATACTTTTGCCTCAATATGTTCTTTTCATGTACAATGATACAACATTTTAAAAGGAGGACTGATTGAATATGATAACATTCAGGTTCAAACTAACAAGATCTGTAAAGCAGCAAGATTTAGGCACCTGATTAAGAATGTGAGAGTGGGGCTGAAGTAATTTCTACTTTTTTGCTGTAGTTCTAATCCTTGAATCCCAAAACTATGCAAATCTAGTATTGTTGAGAGCATATTGCCCAAAATCCATCTGACAGCTTTGATAAACAGTCTTGGGTTAAATGAAATATTCAACAGCCTCCTGTTATCATCTGCTGTTATTCACTATTGCTAGTCTCTTGGGCAATAAAAATGATTTCATTTTATTACAGTGGAAGTAATTATATTTGCCAGTCTTAGATGACTTTTGCTAAAACAGTAATATTCAACTATCAGAGTAACTTTCAAATCCTGATGAAAGCGGGAGAGGATCATTTAGCAGCTAAACAAAATCCTCCAGTAAATATTCCTGGAATGAAAACCTCTGGCAAATGTTGTTTAAAGTTGAGCTTGTTGGAAAGTAATAAATGGCTTTATCTCCTTTCCTGCTCTCTCCAATATTCTGTACTGCAGGTTACAAAAGAAACATGAGAAACATAAATAAACCCTCTAGATAAGTCAGGTGTAGAGAATACTCAGAAGCTTCTGAGGTTCAGTGGCACTGGTGACAGGAAGAAAGATTAGAAGACCGGCTTCTTTATTAAAGATAGATTTGTGCCATTGATCATGACCAGGTCGACAAGACATTAAAGACCATAGTAACTGCTCCAGAGATGATGGAGAGAAAGATACAGAGCTAGAGAAAGCTCTTGCGAGGCATTTTATTTTTAAAAAAATAGCTAATGGAATATTTTCAAAAACAATAATTTGGCTCATTGTCTTTTCATATTGAGCTGAATGCTGCTGTCTTTACGGCATTGTCTTTACTTCTAGAGAAATACCTGCTAGATCAGTTTGTAAACTTCAGCATTTGTGGGGATTTATAATCAACCAGGGTTGATTGCAGTATATTACTTATTATGTGTTTGTTCAACAGGTTTATATCCTACTTTTCAGTATAAAGCTTCCCAGGTGAGAAATGTCCCATGAGATGCAAGGCATTGCTACCACAAGGAACCGAGCTACTAAAACAATAAATTAAAAGTGAGGCCAAAAAAGCAGCAATAAGAAGGGGGATGGGAAAGCATGATACAACAGGAATCAAACAGATCTTAAATAAGAATACACCAGCTATTTAAAGCTCAGGACAGATAGACATGACTTTTCCTAACTTGTAAGTGTACTTTTGGAGATATAGAGTTAATTCCTCACTCTGGACATTCCTAGCCTAACAGCACTGTGACTCTAAGGTTTCAGTTATTCCTGCCAAGTTTTATGGGGCAGAGTAATAAATAGGTTGCAGTCTGACACACAACTGAGAGGGAGTAAAATCTGTTTGTTGCTCTGGGCATTAGATAAAATCAGGGGCATGCCATGATTATAATCCTGTCCCATTATGTTCCTTAATGCATACCTTTACAGTGGTACCTCGGGTTACATATGTTTCAGGTTACATATGCTTCAGGTTACAGACTCCGCTAACCCAGAAATAGTGCTTCAGGTTAAGAACTTTGCTTCAGGATGAGAACAGAAATTGTGCTCCGGCGGCACGGCGGCAGCAGGAGGCCGCATTAGCTAAATTGGTGCTTCAGGTTAAGAACAGTTCCAGGTTAAGAACGGACCTCCGGAACGAATTAAGTACTTAACCTGAGGTACTACTGTATTTTCTATAATACCGTTTAATGATTGTCGTTCATATATATGGGGGAAAGTGAAGTACTTCACTTGTGGACTGTGTGGTGTAATGTGTAATACTTGTCCACACTTCTACCACTAAGGAAACCCACTCCCCATGTGTTTGGCACTACCTAATTCACCCTTAATTTTGTGTGTGTGTGTGTGTGTGTGTGTGTGTGTGTGTGTGTGTGTAGGGGTAGCGGTAGTAATTGAGCAATATGATTTCTGTGTTAGAATAGTGGGGAAATAGAGTAGGGCAAATTTGGGGAAATGGGCCATGCTTCACCCATTGCAGTGTCTTTATTGATGAATTCCTGCATTGCAGGGGGTTGGACTAGATGTCCCTTGGGGTCCTTTCTAACTCTACAATTCTTTGATTCTATGAATAGCAGAGATTACAGCTAATGATGTTTGTTTTAGCCCTTGGGGGATGCAGAAGTAAGATCGTTGGAGAGGTGTATATGAATGTGGAGGGACGCGGGTGGCACTGTGGGTTAAACCATAGAGTCTAGGACTTGCCGATCAGAATGTCGGCAGTTCGAATCCTCGTGACGGGGTGAGCTCCCGTTGTTCAGTCCCTGCTACTGCCAACCTCGCAGTTCGAAAGCACGTCAAAGTGCAAGTAGATAAATAGGTACCGCTCTGGTGGGAAGGTAAACAGCGTTTCCGTGCGCTGCTCTGGTTCGCCAGAAGCGGCTTAGTCATGCTGGCCACATGACTCAGAAGCTGTACGCCAGCTCCCAAGGCCAATAAAGCGAGATGAGCACCACAACCCCAGAGTCGTCTGCGACTGGACCTAATGGTCAGGGGTCCCTTTACCTTTACCTTTAAACTAAAACTTAAGATCTTAAATTAAAAAAACAACAACTCTCGTCTACTTGCCTGCTGATAAGAGCTATCTGCTTCAGATTCTGCTGTAAACAAATTTGTTTAAGTGTTCTTAATAGCATTTCTTGCATTAGCTGTATAGCTGTATTGCCTGTAATAGGAGATGGTAAATAGCCCTGCATCTGCCTCCCTAAATTGGAAGGGCTGGACTCAAACATGATTGGGTAATTTGATCTGGAACTTGAAGCAGCTCTTGGTGAAGAGTTAATAAATTCATTACTTGCAATGTATAGCTATAATTCTTTTCTAGGGCATCATTATTTTCACTATCCCCAGCAGAACATCCTTGAATATAATCTGTATCTAGGTCTAATTTTACTTTGATCTTGTGAAGCAAAAAAGAATTTACACAGAAGTAGCATCTGACACATTTTCCAGTCTTTTTAAGGTAGCAATTGGCTCCTTATTGCTCAGATCATAGTCAAGGATGATCTCACTCAGCAGAGGCAAGCTGGAGAAAATAAACTATACCTTTGGTATAGTCCCATTGGTGCCAGTGGGGCTGTGAAATTTCTGGGGTCCCCTGGGGCCTGTCCCTAGGGGGTCATTCAGGTCAATCGCTGAGCTACCCTGCTAAGCCCAGGCATCCTTTAAAATTCCTTCTGCCACCACCAATTGACTTAGAGAGAGCACCAGGACTCTCCTGTTATATTTTTACATCCAGAGAGGCAGGATATGTGTGGTGAGAACCCTAACTACAGTAGAATCCACCCAGACAGTTAAAAATATACATTGCTTTTATTATTTAATCTATACTCCATCTTTCTATCAAACTACACAAAGCAAAGATTCCTGGGCTTCCGGGCATTTACCCAGGGTTCGGGTTTCACCACAATGATGACACCACATGGTTTGTTTACACACATGTGTAACGTGAGCTTACAATGGAGGGGTTTACAGCATTTACACCCCAGAAGGGCAGTGGCGTAGCGTGGGGGGTGCAGGGGGGCCGGCCACACCGGGCACAACATCTGGGGGTTAGGGTTAGGGGGCGCAAATCCACGGGTTAGGGGGCGCAAATTACTTGCCTTGCCCCGGGTGCTGACAACCCACGCTACGCCACTGCAGAAGGGTCTTGTTTCTCCCAGAGCCAAAGCGTTGAATTCAAACAGAACTTAAATGTTACTCTCAAGCATTGCTCTTACTCTCTCTTCAGCTTGCAACTTTACTTCTAGGTCACATCACTGAGGGACAGTGCCCCATCCATTTGCCATCTCACATCAAGAACCATAATCCCCCATCACTTCACCAGAAAGCTAGTTTGGCTATTTCCAGGAAACAGAAGGCTCGATCAGTGGCGTAGCGTGGGTTGTCAGCACCCGGGGCAAGGCAAGTAATTTGCGCCCCCTAACCCGTGGATTTTAGCACTCGAGTCTCTTCCGCGCCCCCCCCCAGATGTTGCGCCCGGTGCGGCCAGCCCCCCCTGCACCCCCATGCTACGCCACTGGGCTCAATTAGATTTTAACCCCCCCCCAAAAAAAATCCCTCATAATACTGTTCCTCTTTATTTGCTAAAACTGTGTTTCCCAGTTGTCCATGAGTAGCTTCACTAATTTTATTAATGATATTTCCTTAATTAAGCAGTAATTAATGAACTGAACAATGGAGGATACTATTTTTATGTAAAGTTCAGACAGGCAGTCTAGGGGGCTAGTTTGTCCCCTGTCCTACATTAGCGGAATTGTAGCTGTATGTATTGTTTATATAGATAGTTTTCATTTGCTCTTCAGCTCTTCTGCTGCAAGAGCCCCTTGACAAAGATCTGTAATAAGGCAGTCCCTGCCCTTGGGCTTACAAAGGGAAAGGGATAGGGAGGGAAGAGGAAGGAAGAAAGCTCAGGCGCCAGTTCTTAAAGTTTCTATTCTTATAACAACTAGTTGGGATGGAAACAGTTCAGGTGGTCTGATGAAATGGCCAGGTGTCAGTAGTAGTAGTGGTAGTGAAGATAAAAATAAAATGATTTTTAAAGCAAATTATTTGATCAATGAATGTTTCCCTTTTTCATTCACAAATAGATCATAAGAAAATTTCTTATTCATTATTCCAAATTATTCACAGTTTCTATTATTTCCATAAGTGATCTATTTCATTGAAAGCATTCCAAGCTTTGAATACCAATCATTTTGATGTGACATATGAGTCATATGTTATGCAGCACTCTTTGTTACCTAACAAAAAGTGACACCCGGCTCTAGGACAAAGTTAGTTTCCATAAACGTATTTCATATTTTCCTCCTTTTAATGTACACGAATTTATGCAGTGTACATTTAATTGGAATTTTCCTGAAAAGCAAACATAAAGAGGACATACAAACAGTACTGGGGGAGAGAGGGATATTGTTTATTCTGGAAAATCGTTGTGCTCAGACAAATTAAGGGGTTTTCTGATTAAGCAGCTGACCTTAAAATGCACACAGAAAGGCTTTGGCTTTAGACATACCTCTTTTAAGTTTTTGAAATGATAAGACTGTAGATTTAGATGGGGGAAGAGGATGGTGGAAGGAAGACCTGACTACCTGCAGTGGCTGTGTTGATCGTTTCAAAAGCATTCCTGCAAACGATCCAAAGTGCTGCAAGTTGTGTTACATCCATGTTCAGAAAATTGTTCAGCTCTCCTTTCCTATGGGAGACCCTGAAAAGTACCCTGTGAAGTCAATGGCCCTCTCTGGAGAAACATTCCAAGACACCGGGCAGCATGCATGCGCAAAACTACTTTCCACTTGTGAAAGAGGCTGAATCCTTGCTAATATGTAGCAGGACCCAGTTAAGTCACTCTCCTGAGTGATGATCTATCAGGGCCCTTGGGGGTATTGGTTGTCAGTACAACTGCTAGAGGTGAGTAGTGCAGGCGTTCACAGGTCATGTTTTAGTGGTAGTAGCCAAGGTGCCAGAGGCAGGAAACGTAGTCAGAGATATCAAGGTCCCAAAACAGCAACTAAAGTTCCAAAAGCAAGTGACAAGGTCCAGTACTGGCAAACACATGGCCTGGGCTGAAACAGGAATCCATAGGGTGACTAGTGAGACAGCTGCATGAGGTCAGCAGGGTCTTATGTGTTCCCCACTGCTGGGCTGACAATCTGTAGTAGTACAGCTTCCTGCCATTACCAAGGTGATTATGCAGAGCAGCAGGGATCAGGACAGGAGCTCCTTCTGCCTGCAAGGTGCCCTCTTGCTGTAGAGAGGAAGGCACCTGAGCCAACGTTGCTGTGCCAGGAAAATCCCAATTGGCTTGACAGCTGGTCAGCGTAGATGGACTCTTCACGCCTTTACTTCTGCCAAAAGACTGTTACTGATTTGCTGGAAAGTTAATACTATGATCCCCTTTGATCCATGGACTAATAATAATGATAATAATAATAATAATAATAATAATAATAATAATAATAATAATAATACACTGCCCATCTGACTGGGTTGCCCATGTAACAACTCTTACAACATAGGATCGGGTTGCTTTTAGAAACAGATTGTGTATGGATAAATACAGGAATGCATTTATAAAAATCATGATGACTTGTTAATAATTATATACTCACCAGAATAATAGCATTAAATATATACCTGTACACTGCTATGTTTCTAGGAAAAGAGCTGCTGGAACTCACCCTTGTTCTCTTAGAATGGCAATGGTGCCCACTTGAGAGGGGCCAGAACTGAGTTCCAGTGAACTCTGACTGAAAAAAAAGCCCTGTACTTATATATTGCATTGTGTTACAGTTTCAAGCACCTTTTTCTTTGGGGGATTCTTTGTTAAAAATTTATTTAGTTTTATTTGTTCACTGAAATTTTTCAATAAAATATAAATGTGTGTGTGTGTGTGTGTGTGTGTGTACATACACAGTTCAGAAACCAAATAGCTTTGAATGCATGGAGTACAGTGTGTCATCAGGCACAGGCTGCATGTTGCCTCTGTACTGAACGTACCTTTTTGTTACGCACCGCACAGAAGGAAATTATCCAAAATTATGTAATGTGCTGCATTGTAATGAATATGTTACTTTTTATAGCCAGTCTGTGCCCCCTTTCTGTGGCAGTATTAATGTGATAGAATAGCATAAGAAGTTGCTGTATAGCATCGGTTCATCTAGCTGAATCCTGTCTACCTGACTGGCAGCAGCTATCAGGAACTGGAGGCCAGGGGTCTTTAAAAGCCCTACCGGGAGATTTCAGAACCTTCCACATGCATAGCATGTGCTCTACAACTGAGCTATGGCCCATCACCATATCGCAGTGGTTTTCAACCAGTGTGTGTGGCACCCTAGGGTGCCTTGAATGACAACACTGGCCTCTGTCCCTCTTTCCTCCCCTCGCTCCTCTGATGCCCTCTCACATCTCTGCCTCCCAAAGGCTTGCACAACTGTTAATTGCAGCAGCCCTGGCTCTAAGCTCTGCTGGCGAATGGTGCCTCAGGGAGGCACCTCTCTTTGGGGCAGAGGGGGCAGCTTGGAGACCAGGGATGGTAGCAGCAGCTGCCCAGAAAACTCCCAAGGAGAGGAGAAAGGAGAGGAGGCTGAGGGAACACTCCACAAGGGAGGGCGTTGGAAAAAAGGTGAGAGGCTCCCAGCTCTGAGTGCTGCAGAAAGAATTTAGTTAGTTAAGGGAGCCGTGGACTTAAAAAGGTTTAAAACCTCTGCAATATCACATGCCTTCTGTTTTGTTTTTTGTCTGAATGGGGCTGGCCATAATCTGGCAGAATAGATCAAGCAGCAGTGCAGCACATTATTTCCTGTAGCATAGTCAGGTTAAATCTTTCCCCAATCTCATTCACACTGAGCTGTGTGGGCCGTTGGAGCGTCTTTAGCTCCTGTTTTGTAAGTGAATCGATTATATATTTAGCTGTTCATCTGTTCTTTGCATAATGACAGGAAAATCATGTTCACAGTAACTTCAAAGTACTTTGGGTGGTCTTGCAGCCCTTTCCAAAATGTGGTCCTGAATGAATGTGAGACCTTCACCTACATCTTGTGTGAAATCTGTGCTACAAGGAAACTGGAAGATTATTCAGGTTTTCTGAGCACATGGTAAGGGCTCACAGAATATGGGTACCAAAGTGGCCTGAGACTGTATAACTGTATTTTTGGGGGGCACCTTAAAGACCAACTAAGTTAGTTCTTGGTATGAGCTTTCGTGTGCATGCACACTTCTTCAGATACACAGAAAGCACACGAAAGCTCATACCAAGAACTAACTTAGTTGGTCTTTAAGGTGCTACTGGAAGGAATTTTTTTATTTTGACTATGGCAGACCAACACGGCTACCTATCTGTAACTGTATTTTTTGGAATTATGTTGTTCCTCCAAAGGAGCACTAGATATTAACACTGAAGATCAAACAAAACCAGGCAGTAGCAAACGCATATACGTATAACTATTCTTATACCAAGATTATTGATTATAAAGGGCCTTTTGGTCTGACATTTTCATAAAGATCAATCTGTGTGCATGTCAAATCAGTAGGAGTTCAATTATTACAATCCACCATTTTCATGAATCATTTCAGTGCTCCCCCCCCCCTTTTTCCTTTTTTTTAAAAAAGGGTAATGTCATGGTAGCTGTATGCTGAATTGATTAAACATTGCTCTAAGTATGCTGGCATGTCTCAGAGACCTAGTGCTGCTTCAGTACTTACAGACCTTGAAGTGGTGTTTGGATGTGACTCAGATTAATTGTGTGTTAGAAGACGGCTCCTGCAGTGTCTGCAATCTTAGTGACACTCTCTGTTAAGGATTAATTTATCATTAGCTAAAGTGATCCTACAACATGCTGAGCTAGAAGTCAATGGGACTACTTGTACTCTAAATCATAAGCATATTCTGTAGTGCTTTGCAAAAGGAAAGGACAGACGCCCATGCCTTGTTAGCAGTTCATACATTTGGACCCGGAACCAAAAAACTGAACAGAATGGGACTAGCCTTGACATTGCAATGATAAAAAAATTAACAGTGCTATCTTTTGCATGACTATTCATAATTAAATCCCACTGAGTTCAATGGGACTTACTCTCAGCTAAGGGTTTATAGGATTGCAGCCAAAACGATTCAGGTAATATAGACACTTCCACTTCTCTTGGAATCAGAACTATTCCTCGGCATAATATGGAATGTGTGGGATTCATTCTGTCAGTGCCAGGACTTCTGCTTGCTCAATGGATCAATCTGCCCTCTCTTCCACCCATGCACTCTCCTGGGGGTTCTCCCAACCTTCCAAAGTGGCTTTGGGGGAAACAAAGCAGGGGGAGCCCTGTTTTGCTAGCAGAAACCCTTGCAATGGCTTCTGCTCGCAGAATGGGGGAGCTGATTCCAGCCCCATGTTTCCAGAAGAACTCGTAAAGTTGTAAAATATTTTTCAGCGCTGCCAGAAACACTAAGTACACTGTATATGGCAAAATCTGACCCATTGCTATGACACCTTATAATGTTTCTTAAGCGTTTCAGGCCATCCTTGGACTAGATGACCCTCGGGGTCTCTTCCAGCTTTGCAATTCTATACAATTCTGTGGTTTTTATTTGGCTAAAGCACTGAGTTCAACTTGATTGTATGTTCCAAATGCTATTCACTGTAAAATAATATACTTCTTTTTAGCTTACTTGGCAATATGTCTTGTAAAACGCAGAGAACCACACATTCTACAGTTATTAAGACAGGCATTAAAGACTGGAAAAATAATTTCGAGTTGGTTATATTTTAGCTCCTGAGACATACTTCTTTCTGTAAGTTAATGATGTTCTAGTCTTAGATATATTTACCTTCAGTTCCAATTTCAGTGGACCTTATTTCCAAATAAATATACCAAGGCATATGTTGCTATCATGAGAAAATATAAAATTTAGGAGCAAGTAAATATAAAATTTCAGAAGCAAATAACTGACTGTTTGGAAATATCACTGTGCAGTCTTGGTTCAATCCAATTTTATCCCATAAGATTTAAAGGTTGAACTAGATGTTCAATGAGACTTCAGCGTGTTCAGTATTCTCTGTATAGAGCCTTTGTGATCTGCAAACCTGATACACTGCAGTGTGCTATAATCCTCCTGGCACCAGACACTCCTAGGGTTGAGGCATCCCACAGCCAAACAACAACCTCTAACTCTACTGTGACCTGTGGCAGAAGTCAGAATTCCATGTAGCCAAAGAGTCACAAGCTTCTGGTGCTACCTTGGAAGTCAGGAACCGTTGTGACTCTCTCAGCTAGTCACCATAGTACCAATGTTTGTTGCACAGCCACTAGGTTCATGTGTTGACCCAGAGTTCAAGTATGCCTATGGCTTCATAGGAATTAGCTCCCTAGGCTGGGGTTAGCAGGAGGAAGCAGGAAGGAGACATCAGCACAGCATTGCCATTTGTTGTCAGTGTTGTCAGTCCCCAAATTTCTATTAGGGGATTGTGTTTTAGTGATTAAACTATAACAAAGACATAGCTTTGTAATAAGGGTGACAACTGAGTGTAACAGGCATTTAAAGTGTCTCCTAGCATGGGGTTCAAAAGCGTGCTCTGCAGATGCTGTTTGTTAGGAGCTCCTGCCCGCCCATCCATTCCCACTCTGCTCCAAAGGTGACCATCTCAAAATATATGTATGACTTATGAATAAATCCCAGGAATATACATTTTTAACACGTTGTATCCACTTGTGGCATGACTTTGTATTCATTTGGACTGTTTCTACCTTTCCTACTAACTGAAGCACAACACAGCATTCAATGGGTCAGATCAGATTACGTTAGTTTCAGTTAAGTTCCACTGAAATGAATGTGAAAATTTAGTAGCGACTAACATAAGTCTCATTGATTTCAATAGGAACTATGTGTGACTTAGTCTGGAGCCAGCCATTCAGTAGTAGCAGCAATTATAATAACCCAAAACCAAATGTGCATTACCAAACCTTTTCACATTTTTTTATTCTCCATTTTTCTAGGTCTTTTATGATGATCTTTGAGTAACATAAGCATATTCAGATGACTCTGGGAAATTTTCCACTTCAATGATGAAAGGATTATCTAGCAGCCGCAGCCACCATCATGGGGTTGCCTGTGAACCAGCATGTGACTCTCTGGTACATCACTCTGACAGGAAGCCATATTTGTTAAATCCTGTGGAACATCATCCTGCAGATCACTCTTACTACACTCAGAGGAACTCTTTTCAGGGAGAATGTGTGGTTCCCTACAATGATCAGATTGCTAGCAGCACGTTCCCTCGGAGACATTACAATTCCCATAACGAGCTTAAAGATGAGTGTGCTTTGGTGCCTCACGGAACAGCCGGTAAAAGTAATCGCATTCCTGCCAATCTTTTGGACCAGTTTGAAAGGCAGCTTCCTATAAATCGAGATGGCTACCATACTTTACAGTACAAAAGGACTGCTGTAGAACATCGTAGTGATAGTCCAGGGAGGATCCGTCATTTGGTTCACTCTGTTCAAAAGCTTTTCACAAAGTCTCATTCTCTCGAAGGCCCATCAAAAGGAAGCATCAATGGAGGCAAATCAAGCCCAGAGGAGACACAGACTATGAGGTATGGCAAACGTAGCAAGAGCAAAGACCGACGGTCAGAAGGAAAATCCAGGTCAAATGCTTCAGGGTGGTGGAGCTCGGATGACAACCTAGACAATGATGTTTGCATTTACCATGGACCAAGTGGGGTTATGACTATGGGGAGGTGCCCTGACCGTTCTGCTTCTCAGTACTTTATGGAAGCCTACAACACTCTCAGTGAACATGCGGTGAAGCCTTCCAGAAGCAATAATGATGTCAAATGTTCCACTTGTGCAAACCTGCCAGTAAATCTGGATGCTCAGTTAATGAAAAAAAGCTCTTGGTCCTCTACGCTGACGGTGAGCAGAGCCCGTGAGGTTTACCAAAAGGCTTCCATGAACATGGACCAGACAGTGGTGAAATCAGAGACTTGTCAACAAGAGCGGTCTTGCCAGTATCTTCAGGTACTGTATGTGTTATTGCTTGCATTACTTACATTGCCTCTGGTTCCAAATATGACTTACACTGAGATGAGACTCCAAATGGGGAGATGAAGGTGGGAGTTAATGCAAATTATGAATAAATCTGCATTTTGGTTGCTAAGAGTCAGTGTTAAAAAGAATGGATACAATGAGGAACTGGTTCACTTTCTTAACATGTGAAAAGAACAAGAGCTTTCTGAATAATTAGGGGGGATTTAAAAGTCACTCAAGACATACAATAAGGCACAGCAGGGTCACAAGGGAGCGAGAGGTAGTAAGCTTTCATTTAGCATTACAATCTCAATGAACCTAATATTACCAGAACAGACATTCATTAGCTTCTATAATCTTAGGATTTGCCTTCATTTTATTATTTTGTGATAAAAACTGGAGCCCCTTGGAACACTTAGTAATGCAATTCTGTTTTGTACACTGTGAACCAACCTACTATCCATTTTTGTCACATACAGAAATCCCTTACGAAATAATTACATGAAGTGACCAGATTGGTGTATCTAGCTGTTATTCCTTTAAAAAAGAGAAAGCTCTGACTGGTGGGGGGGGGGGAATGCAAAGTTGAAAGACTGAAATTATTGAATGTTCCGATTATACTCTTTAAGAGTACATCACTGACTCCCTCACAAGCTGTTTGCAGTTAATAAAGCGTCACTATTTTTCACCAGTATTGTATCTTTAAATGTCAAGAATCAGATGTCTGCTCTTGGAGCTATCATACTGCCGGTTAATTTTTGTGGCAAGAACGTGGATCAGAAAATTAACACAGTTTCAGGCTTGCAAGATCTGTGGATTGCTTTTTATGAATTTTATTTTGAAGCAGAAATGGCACATCTGACTGTGCATGGACAGTGGAATGATGTCAAACAAAGAAGAGAAAAGACCATGAGGAAGAAAGAGGTTTGATCCAAGATATCCTTATTGCTGTTGTTGTTTAAAAAAAGTGAATGATTGCTCTGCTGTTCGGTTTTCCTGCTATTTAATTCTATTTCTGTGCATCATATGTTGCAGGGTAGTTTTCTCTTGTGCTCAGCTTTATGGGGTATTTTGGATGAGTCTAGAGTCAGGTAGAGGAGAGGATTCTACTATCCTCTGAAGATGTCCAGCTTAGTTGAAACCCAGGTGACCTACAAATGAATCTGGGGTACCAAGTCTTTAAGAAGTTCTGCTTTTAATATATAATTTGAACACCAGTTTATATCCAAAATTAAGAATTACCATATTTCACGTAATAATGCATGTATCTCTCTGTTCATACAGAATTCCTATACATTAAAAAGTAAATATGAATGCTTCCCTGTACATATCTCTGTGTTCATATAGGAGTCCTATACATTAAAAAGTGGAAATTTAAGGGGATGTACTTGAAGGTAGCAAAATAATGGTACTGTAGCAGGGGAGGGCGATGTTTTGGATGTCAGGTCAGAAGAAGATAGTAAGACTCTTGTTGTTTTTTATTAGCTCTCTAACAGCAAGCACTTGGCACTTAGATAACTCTTGACCCAATATGTGACCGGGTGGTGGGAAAAGAAGTGAAAAAAATTATAACAGCTTCATCTTTGCATGAGCCCTTCCACAGGGACTTTGCAGATAGTATTTGACAGGAATAGACTTGTGAAGTAGAATTAGAGGGTATTATCAGTGTCTGCATGGATCAGTCCTCTAAAGCATTATGCAGAATGGCTAAGTATACTCTTACATATTTATCATGTTATGTCTACCTTGACTTAAATTAGCACTTTTCAAATTTGAAACAAATCACCATAATGTCGATATATTAAGATTGTTTTTTTTTAAGAAACAAATAAATACCCTGAATGTGATTAATACTATTACAAATGCTACTAAATCTTGAATTTCAGTCAAATAAAAATGCCAAGTTGAAGAGTCATTGCAGGAGCATAGTTCACCCCCAATTCTTTAAAAAGCTATACAAACGTAAAGTGTGCAAACTTAAAAACTCATGCATCACTCATCCTCTGAAAGGTGCCATGTGTACAGTGATGATGATGCACAGATGATGGCAATGGGTTGTTATCAACTAAGTTTTCCTCTCAGTAGTCCTATTGAAATTAATGGACCTAACCTAGTTCATTAATTTATGTGGGTCTACTCTAAGTTTTTAATGTTTGATTGTTTATATGTGTGTTGGAAGCCACTCAGAGTGGCTGAGGCAACCCAGCCAGATAGGCAGGGTATAAATGTTGTTGTTGTTAACTTAGTTGAATGCCATCCAGTGCTTAGATAAAATGTGTTGATCAATGAGAATTATTAATTTTTCAAACAATATGTAATTCACCTGGAGGGGCGTGACATCTAAATTGGATAACTTTTCAGCACAAAGCAAAACAGTGAATCAATTTAAAAGTTTAAGAGGGTGTGACCTCTTGTTTAGGGCAAGAACCAAGAAGCTAGCTCTAATATTCTGTTGGTGGATGTCTTTAGAAATTACAGAAATCACTGCATTACACTCAAGGTTTAATCTGCTTTCCATTTTGCATACAATCAAAAATACAAATAGTTAGGCAGACTTAAGATCTGAACACTTTTACCTTTGACTAAGGCAATGTGTCATACCAACAACACTTGATAGCACAGTCCTAAATACATCCGTTCTGAAGTATCGTATTTACAGAAATCTAAAGTGCCATCAAACCTCATGTGCACCTCAAATTTCAAAACCTTGAAACCAAAAAAAGTATTTGCTGGTGAATGTAAATGTGCCATCAAATCTGATGCACATCCTAAATTTCGTGATGTCATTTGGCCAAAATAGATGCACATTACATTCGAGTAAATATGGTAAGTCCCAATATGTGCAATGCAAAACTTACTCCCTAGTAAGAGTGAATAGGAATGCAACCTTAGAATCTAAAATAAAGAGAGAAGAATTGTGTGTGCTTAGGTGTGTATTGTTCATCTCTGATAAATCTTCTAGTCAGTGGAGGCTCACCCACTGGACCTGCTGGGGCACAGCCCTCCCACTGAAAATGTCAAGCAATTTTTGAAAAAAATCCTTTTCAAAATCTCAAAGCCACACTCACTCTTATTTGCTTTTGCTTTTATTTATAAAAATATTTATATACTGCTATTCTTAAAAAAAAATCAGAGTAGTTAACAACAGTTATACATAATGCAATAATAAATAAATACATAAATAAAAATCAGAAATCAACTAACTATTAGGAGAAGATTTATCTGCATAAGCCTGGCAGAATAGAAAAGAATTCAGCAGGCACCTAAAACTTGAAACTTGCTGAATCTCTATTAGCAGAACATTCCACAGAACTGGGCCAATGACACTAAAGGCTTAATTTCTTGTTGTTGTCAAATGAGCCTAACCAATTCAGGGAATGACCAATGGTGCTCCTGTAGATGATATTGGTGATTGAGCTGAGGTATAAGGGTTCAGACAATCCCTGCGGTACCCTGGATATGAGTTGTTTGGAGCTTTGTAAGTTAATACAAGGACCTTGGACCTTCTTTGTAGTAGATGGGCAGCCAGTGCAGATGTTTTAACAATGGTGTCACATGTTGTTGGCAGCAGACCCCCTGACCACTTCACTCTGCAGCAACTGGAGCTTCTGAACTAGGCCCAAGGGCAGCCCCACATAGAACATATTCGTCTAATTCACCTAGACTACGTTGGTTCTAAGCATGCTCAGAGCTGTTTCCCTGATCTCATAGGTAATCAAAGAAGCAACGGAGTGGTTCCTACTTTTAGGAACTTTATTAATTCTGTTTGGGGGGGGTGACCTTGCTAGCAAGCAACTGTGAGTTTCTTTCCAAAATCTGTTTTGCTGAATCATTTTGCATTTATTTCTTTTTTAATTGAGGAATTAGAAGGCACAATAGTGGATGGCTTGAGTGTATGTTGCAGTAGACTCTATATAAACCATTTCCCTGCATTCACTCAATAAGAACTGCTGGGTGAGGCAGGGCAGGTAGATCTGAATCGTGAGCAATTCCAGGGTACTTTCTTAGAGTTTTCCCAGAAAACTTGTGTGGATCTGCTCAGGGGCATCGCAAGGAGGGTGCAGGGGTTGTAGTCCGCCCTGGGTGTCATGCCTGGGGGGTGAAAAAATACCCCCGGGCAGATCAGTGTGATAGCACTCGCACCCCCTGCGGGTGGATTTTCGTGATTGGCACGATTGTCATGGTGAAAATCCGCCCACTGATCGTGTAAATACGTCTGGCGATCAACCTGGCACCCACCGGAGGGTGGCACTCGCACCCTGGCTGGCAGTGCCGCATGCCAGGCATATTTGCATGGTCAGTGGGTGGATGTTCACAATGACGATTGCAAAAATCCACCTGCTGGGGATGCGAGCGCCACCCGCTGTATGGTGCCACCCGTGTGCCATCTGTATGGGTGCTGCGTGTGCGCCGCCAGGCAGTTTGCCCCATCCCTGGGGCTGGTTTGCACCACCCCTATGGGCGGTTTGCCCCACACTGGGTGCCGGAGAGGCTTCCTCCACCACTGGATCTGCTTCAAAGAAACCCCTTCCCTAGCTTTCATTTGGTATATTTTGGGATGAAAAAAATGCTGCCACTATTATTTCTAGCTGGATTTTTGTGAGTTTGTTAGTGAATTTCCACAACGAAAAATTTGGGCCCTTTGGCTGTCTAGATATCACTCCACACCCTTCCCCAAACCTGGAAGATATTCTTCCTCATCTGAGACATAACAGGCTGATTATGAGAAGTCTGGGGTGATGTACTCTGAAGATGAACATAGATTATTGCTTCATGTTTTCAGAACTGCACCATGCATTGCAAATATGTTCTGCTGTGCTCTGGCTCAAATGAAACAATCACTTTTTTGTCTATTGGTTGGAACACTTTGTTCTCTTAATTTAAAGGGAAAACATTATTTTTATAATGAAAAGTTGATTTAAAAAAAAAATTGGGGGGATGGGACAGAAGCAAGTTTTCCTAACATTTAAAAAGGTTTTTTTTAGTTTTTTAACAATGATTGTGTAGGTATAAACAATACATGAATTAAAAAACATATGTCATGTTGTATGGCTTAATTTCTAAATAAAAAGTATCATATGGTGCCAGTGTTATATAAAAATTATACTTAGCCCTCCCTACATGGAAGCTCTTCTTCCATTCATAGATGTGAGGAAACAGTGGCACTCTACACATGAATAATGGTACAGTTTTCTAAATAAGTACTATACAGGTTATTACCATGATAATATGATAGCTGGGTATCTCTTGCAGTTCTTCTGATTTTAACTTTCTGTTGTGCTCCTCAATCTTCACATGCCTGTCACCGTTGCTGCTTTGGCTTTAGCCTGTCCCTGTAACTGTCCCCCTGTCCCTCCTTCTGCCTTCATAGCATCTTCTTTTTTTAAAAAAAAATAATATTTATTAGTTTTCCAACAAATTAAACACAACACTACAAAAAACCAAAAAAGAAAAAACATACGACAATACAATACACACACACACACACACACACACACACACAAACTTCATAGCATCTTCTTGAGTCCCTTGCCAGTGCTCTTCATAGTCCACCAAAGTCTGTTCAACTGACCCCAAACAATGCAGAACCTGGCCTTATATACTGTTCAGCTAGGATGTTCCAACCAATCAATTTGTTTCTGAAAGAATTCCAAACCATTGTTATGGACCAATAGATGTGAATGGAACGTTCACCAAATGACCAGTCATAAACTGACGTTTGGCTGGTACAGCTCTTACATAAACAAAAGCCAAGCATGTATACTTCTGCCGTCCCCTTGGCAAGAGGGAGCAACTGTGACAGTTTACCTGCCAGTTGGCCTGCTGCTAGTAGACCTTGAATATTTTGTATCTTACGTGTATTTTATAATGCTGCTTTGTGTCAAATGTCTTTTGAAAAGCAACTTATGAATCTGTTCAATAAATACTCTGTTGCAGCCAGGGATCAGGGAACTGCCTGAGAATATGGCCTCTTGCTTTAATATAAGAACTTGCTAGTCTGACCATATCAAACTGGTGTTAAAAGTTTATCACTGGCTTCCATACAAAGGACCATACAAATCTCTTGGTTAGTTAAAAACCTTTTCTGGGGTCTTGCTTCAGGTGTTCCTGAGCTGAGAAGGCGGCAACCAAAGATGTGTGTTGGCCACTTATGAAACGTTCATTTAGTGCTGGCTTGTGTTTGTTTTTGGTCCCCTATTCTATTTTTCCAAACACTTTTCTCTCCTGTCATTGCTATCTTAACTTTGAAATGTGGCTTTTATAATGTTCAGTATGTGGACTTAGTGGTTATAAACCACTCTGAAGACTTGGCAGGGAAAAGCTATATATTAATAATTTAAATAAATAAGTATAATGGTGTCTCCCAGCTATATGAATATCAGAAACTCCTACCAGGAAAAGTAAAGTGTTGACCTTTGTGGATAATATTGCTTGTGGAGCAAATCCCATCCATTACCTCTATCGCTTCATTATCTAAGCCACTGACAGGAGCACTATGGTGGGGAGCAGGTCTCTCTTTCCGTTAAAGACAACTCCGGCTGCTATGGGGAAAGGGGCAGTATGTTTCTGGTGCTCCCCACCTGAATGAAGCCATGTTCAAAGGAGTGGAGGGAGCATTGCTGCCTCCTTTCCATTCTGAACTGCTTCTGTCCTAGCTTTGGCCTTTGACCAAGCTTGCAGCTTGTTTACTTTAAAACAGGTTCCTCCGCTCCCCCTCCCAGTAGAGCCCATATACAGGGCCCTACATGCTCTGGGGAGCCACTGAAAACTGAGACATGGTTTTATTTTATCCCCCATGCTGTTTAGCATCTACATGAAACCGCTGAGTGGGGTAATCCAGAGTTTTGGACTATGTTGTCAGCAATATGCTGATGACACACAACTCTACTTCACCTTTACATCTGCAGGTGAGGCAGTGGATATGCTGGACCATTGCCTTGCCTCATTAATGGAATCGATGAGAGCCAACAAAGTGCAGCTCAATCCTGATAAGACTGAGGCACTGTAAGTGGGTGATTCTCTAGGCCAGATGGATGGGAGATTGTCTGCTCTTGATGGGGTTACACTCTCTCTGAAGGCGTGGGTACATAGTTTAGGGGTACCTTCCAGGTGTGTACCTGGGGGTTGGCAAAACATCCGCCCCCAGGGTGCAGGCCCACAGGGGATGCAAAAATCACCCCAGATTGCTCTGAGATTGCCTGGATGACACTCGCCTTGGAAGAATTTGAGATTAGGGTGTGGAGGGGTTGGGTGACTAGATGGCTGACATTGCCACCACTATCTTTTTGATGCCCGCTTGCCAACTGGGTGCAGGGGAAGGGACCCTGGAGGCAGTGGTGGAGGCTTTTAACTCCTCCAAGCCTGTCTTGACCACACACACACACACACACAGAGAGAGAGAGAGAGAGAGAGAGAGAGAGAGAGAGAATTTGAATGAAAGGGTGGAGGAGTGATGGACCTCTCCACCTTTCCTTCTCTAAAGCAGGGGTAGGCAACCTAAGGCCCATAGGCCACAAGCGGCCCACAGGGGTAGTTTAACCGGCCCACGAGCCGCCTCTCGGTGAGTCCCCATGTGCTGCGCTAAACCGGCATGGGGACTCACGTCCATGGCGCCATAAATCGTATCTGTGCATGCGCAGATGCCGTAAATCACATTGACGCAGACACCGGAAATTGCAGCCATGTGTGCTCATGTGCACGCACAATCCAGCGCATGGAGGAATCTCCGCTGGAGTTAACCGGCCCAGGAGAGGTAAACCTTGCCGACCCCTCCTCTAAGGAGTCCTTGTTGCTGTTAAATGTGGGGTTGGGAGAGAGAGGAGTGCATTTCTACTCTCCCTCCCCCATTATAAATGGAGAATTGCATACTACTCTCCCCATTTGCATGTGTAAGTGTGGATGTGTACCTAATTCTTTCTCCACCTGCTCCCTGAGCTACCCTTCTGTCGTGAAGGGTGCAAGTGTGTATTGGACACAAACAGCACACCCTTTCTCTTCCCATGTTTTCTCCATCTTCCCAATAATCCTGCCCCAGTTTTTTAACTGGCAAAGTTCAGTCAGCTAAGCCAGAGATTTCATCTTGTGCAGTCATGGGATTAGAAGACGACTTTCCCAACCTGAGGCTGAAGAAATTTGAAAGGTTTCATGAAAGTGCATCCAACGAAGGCCCGTATATTCCTCCTGAACAGAGCTTTAGAAAAGAAATAGAGACAGTTTACGACAGAATTTTAACAGAAATGAAGCCATGATATGAGGCCATGTCAGCTATATCATCAGAAGTCTCTCTCTCTCTTTTGTCTGGAAAGAACCTGAAGAATCTGAGTTTAAGTGAGCTCGAAAAAAGTGCTGCTGACTTTGGACTTCACTACTCATTGTACGTAGACATTGTGGAGCATGTGTCTGAATTGGAATTGTTCAGAGCACAAGTGCAGGAGCTGAACAAGGAATCAGGGTCAGCAACTCCCCTGGATTTGCTGATCACTGTCAATACAAGAGTACTATCTGGATGATATTTCTCCAAATATCAAGACTGCACTTCGAATTATGTAACCTTAGTAGGGATTGTGACATTTTGTGAATGCAGCTTTAGCAAACTTAAGTTGATAAATGATAATTTCCATTCTGCAATGAGCCAAGAAATATTGACCAGCCTTGCCCATATTATCCATCAAACACAATAGAGTGGTACCTCAGTTTAAGAACAGTCCGGTTTGAGAATGATTTGGTTTACAAACTCGGCAAAACCGGAGGTAGTGTCCCAGTTTTAGAACTTTACCTCAGTCTGAGAACAGAATTCGAATGGTGGAAGAGCACTGGCGGCGGGAGGCCTCATTGGGGAAAGCGTGCCTTGGTTTAAGAACGGTTTCAGACTTCTGGAATTAATTAAGTTCATAAACTGAGGTACCACTGTAATGGGTCTTTTCTGCGGTGATTCCCCATTTGTGGAATGCTCTCCCCAAGGATTCTCGCCTAGCACCTTCATTACATATCTTAGACGTGCTGGGGAAAGATAGCATATGCAGGTCAAAGAAAAATAAAACCAGTCTTTTAAGTGGTTGGTTATTCTGTGGCAGCAAGTAACCTTGTACCATTTTGTTGTTGTCATTCATTTAAAAGATGTTAAAAGATTTAAAAGACGTCATCGCTATACTGGATATGCTTCCATATGAGTAAGTATGGTGTGAACGCTTTTTAGATGTATAGAAAAAAATATATATGAAAAGCTTAAAAAAAACTGTGCTGTGCATGTGGAAAGTTTATGATCACTACATATTGCTAGTAGATCTACAGACATCTGGGTAGGTGTAAAAATTAAGAAAAAAAATAAAAAACTCTACCATTATTTGAATGAAAAGCCAGACCAGATTTTGGACTTTCTTGTCCTCTTTGCAAATGGTATACTGATGGCATTGAGACAGAGCAAATCCAGAACTTTTAGATAGGCAATAAATTTCCATAGGAACATTTGAATTCTCTATTAGTTGGTCATTAAATTCAAAGCTAATAGTAGCATTCCTGTTCTAACTTTTAAGAGATAGAAAGGACAATCTGGTTTCACTAGCATTAAAAATATCCAGAGAAAAGTCCATTGCTTTTTATTTGGCAGCATCATGATAGGGAAATCCTAGAATCAATCCAAAATAAATTAATCAGATCTATTAGCTTTTCTGCTTAACACTCCAGCTTGATAATTGGGTCAGAGGTACGTCTTTTATCTTTTGCCTTTGAAAAATATTGGTTCATTATGAAGTGTTACTGCAAGCTTACATGTAATGGATAACAAGATTGCCAACATTATGGATATTAAAACATTGCCCCATCAAAATGTGAGCAGTTAAACTTGATTGAGCAAAACAACAGAGATCATTTATCAACTTGGATTTTGTTACTTGTGGCAATCTTATCCCTTGGCCACCAAAACTCAAATCAATTACTAAGTTGATTGTTTTATTATCCCTAAATTCTTTTGTAAAAAGTGGCTGTACTTGTTTTATATACATTCTAGCTAATTTTCTACAAAATGTTTTAAGATTATCCTGTATTAAAATCCCCAGGAAAAACCCGGTCGACATGCAGGATAGAGTTTACATACCCAGTGATAAATTTGTAAACCACAATGTTGTGTCACAGCCAATAAAGTAAACTATTGTAGGGTTCTTATTCCAAACAAAAACCTTTATTTTTTGCTGTATTTGGCACTTTGTTGTTGTGTTGCGGTTTATTATATTTGTTTTACTATTTTATAATATAGTTTTTTATTTAAAAAATGTTGACTTTAACAATAGCTAAAATTGGGTATTCCTTGTTTAACTAAGAATGAAGGACTTGTGTGGTTTAAAGAAGTGATTGTTAATGCTAATATTGCTGTGTTACACATTTATTTATATTATGTTCCTCCTATAGTTATGTTGTGTAGAAAACATGAACCACTATGCGGGACAAGTTTGGTCTACTGAATATGTCAGATGCTGTTGTATCACAACATATAAATTAATTGTAATATACAAAAGGTAGCCATGTGTTATCTGCTGCATATACTGTATGTTTTTATGGATTAGAGTAAACTTCATCAGATGTCTGAACAGTGGCGTAGCGTGGGGGGTGCCAGGGGGGCCGGCCGCACCGGGCGCAACATGGGCGGGGGGCGCGCTCGCACTCTGCCCCTACTAAAATCCACGGGTTAGGAAGCCCGCGCTCGCTCGGCTTGGCGAGGAGGTCGCGGAAGGGGGAGAGCGAAGCCTTGTGCCGCGGGCAAAAAAGGAGAGGAAGCCGGGCGGGCGGGCAGGCTGGCTGGCTGGCGGGGGTCTGGCTGCGCCTGCTGCTGCCGTTGCTGCTGCTGCCGGGGCTTTGACAGCTTGGCGAAGCGGAGGGAGAGGAGCTTTATGGTAATTGCGGCTCTCTCTCCACTGGCCGCCTGGCTAGTGAGCCGAGCCGAGCAGGGAGTCGGGCGAGGGGGCGGGAAGAGATTTTTCCACCTCGCCTGGTCAAAAAGGAGAGCGGAGTCTCCTCAGGGCGCCCTTAGGCAAGGCAGGGCAAGGCAAGCAGAGCGAGGAGGAGAGAGAGGGGAAGGGGGAGGGGAAGCAGCCAGGAAACGCTGCGGTGTGGAGGAGGAATCAATTAAGGAGAGAAAGCGAAAGGAAAGAAAAGAGGCAGCTCCAGGAGAGCGCGGGGGAAAGAGAAGCCTCGCTGCTGCTGCTTGGGAGAGTAAATTACTGTACTTGCCTTGCCCCGGGTTAGGGGGCGCAAATTAATTGCCTTGCCCCGGGTTAGGGGGCGCAAATTACTTGCCTTGCCCCGGGTGCTGATAACCCACGCTACGCCGCTGTGTCTGAAATGTAATGCTCAGTTGCAGGTAGAGTTGCAGGTACACATTTTGCTGGTAGAGGCAGTGCATACTGTGAGGTCAGACAGACAGGAAATACAAAAAGTGCAGGAACTACTTAGTTACAGCTTGAATGCATGCTTAATAGCACAGTCAGTGGAGGCTGGTCCACTGGGGCTACAGGGGCATAGTCCTCCCACCAAAAATGTTAAGCAGTTTTAAAGAAAATCCTCCCCAAAATCTCAAAGCCACACATTTCCCTATGTTCCATAGACATTTTATACTTTCTTGATCTGAGTGGCATTTCTGTCAGTCCCATGTTCTCTGGCCAATCACATACCCTCCAAGTGTCCCGGTTTAAGCAGGACATCCCGGCTTCTGATCCCAATCCTGGCTGTCCTGTTTTGGCTTCCATGCTCCAGCTATGCCAGAGCATGGGACCTAAAGACGGGCACTTTTTGGTTCCTTGCTGTGACATGAGTCAATTGGCTCACACCAGAGCACAGAACCAGAAAATGGCTGCGAAGCCTACCATGCCCCCTCGCGTCGCTACTCTTCGTCCTCCTTCTGTCACAGCAATTCTGGAAGCTGGCTTCTGGAAATAGGTCTGCTGTGCCAGCAGAGGAGGAGGAGGAGGTGGCAGCCAAAGGTAGGAGGCAGGGCGAGCAGCATGAGGGAAGGAGCACAGAGATGGGGCGGGTAGTGCAGAGATAATGGTGGGTGGCTGGGTGAGCGAAGGAGCACAAAGGTGGGGCAGGTGGGTAGTGCCAAGATCAGGTGGTTGGATGAAGGAAGGAGTGCCTTTCGCTTTCTGTTCTGCTCAGTTCACTATGTTATAGTTGTGATGCCATGCGGTGCCCCCTAAACTCGGTGCAGTGGACTGGTCATGCTGCCCTAAATCTGTCTTCAATGCTCATTACAGGTGGCTGCCTTTAAATGCAGTTTAGAAATTACAATTGATAAAAAGAGCCTGCCAGGATGATAACATGAGCCAGGTTATCAAACTAGATGGTATTACAGCTCTAATATCCTATTCCCAATTTTAAGGACTTGCCCCCTTTTCCTCCGGCCCCACACTTCAGGCTACCTGTTGCAGAAGAGTCTCTAGACATGCAGCGGACTCTCTCTCTCTCTCTCTCTCTCTCTCTCTCTCTCTCTCTCTCTCGTTGGGGGATGCTGGGAAGAGTTAGGAAGCTCATGTTCCACCCACTCCCCTCCGTGGGCAGATCCATGGATCCAAACCAATCTGTTCTATCCTTGTGTCTTATTTCAGAGCTTTTCTAAATGTTCTATTTTATTATTGTTGTGTTCCTTTTAACGTAAGCTCTTTACAAAAAATAATTTGAAAAGCAGAGTATAAACATTTTTAATAAATAAAACTAAACTTTTCTTGGATATTAAAATTTATCTTACCAGCATATAAAGATATGTTCAAAATTATCAATCAGATTGACTAAGCTGAAGTAGATCACCATTAAAATTCCACAAAAGTTAATGACAGATTTTAGAAATACTTTAAAATGTTGATGTGTTTTAATTGGGAACATCCTGAATATGTTTCTAAAGAGTGCTTGCATGTGCTACAAGACATGATTATCACCTGCGATGGTTGACAAAACTCAAGCTAACTTGGGTTTTAAAATGTGTAGGAAGCACCTCATACTTGCACACATCATTTAATAATTATAACCAGTCAGACATTTCTGATCATTATTTCTCAGAAGGTGATCATGCTCATGCACTTACATGTGCTTTCTTAAATTCTTGGCTCACATGACTTAAAAATCTCTTGTTTTGACAGTGACAAAATACACATGTCTAAAATTATGTTTCCTCGGTCCCTTTGGGATCTTTTGGTGTCTTAAGCATAAATTGTAGCCGTTCTATTTCACTGAATTAATGTATGTTCATGATAAAAGACCATAACAAGTGAAATTCAGCAAATGAATGCTGTTGTAATGGAATGTACAGCAGCCATAAGATCAACTAAGAAATCCCAAATTGCATAAGTTTGAAGATCTGCACAGAGCAGTCATTAAGCATTGTTCTTCACTTGTGTAATTTCATTTCATTAAGTATTTGCATACTAATAGGAAGCTTTGGTTACATGTCTCCCATTGTGAGTGATGGCCAACCACTCCCTCCCTCCCCAGACCTAGTGTTTACTTGTAAACTCACCCACATTTGCCTTAGCAAAGCCCAAAAGAAGCTTAAATGCTCTCGGCTGCAATAAACTATAGCAAAAATGAGATGAATAATGAATGTATTTTGCCACAAGGACAGTCTCTTTGCTTTTTCGCCTTACAAGGTAAGCTCATAGTGATCATAAGCCTAGGGCAACTTTTTAAAATAACATATTAGAAGACGTTGCTATGTATTTTACATTTCATTTATATGACTTTATTAAATGTACTCTTGCATATAGTGTGTGTGTGTGTGTGTGTGTGTGTGTATTTGTTGTTCTCAGGTAACTATTTGATTTTATCTGCACTAAACCAACATGAAATAGTGGAAGATGAGTCCATGCTTCTTGCCCTGGGGAATATTATTAAGGCATTGGCTGTTGATGGTATTTCATATGGTAATTTGTCTATTGTGTGTAACACGAAACCAAATAGGTAATTTGAGCAGGCAGTAGAGAATTCCTTTTATGATTTTCATTCTTGAGAAGTGTATTATAAATTTATCAGTATATGTATGCTATGGAAAAGATTTTACAGTAAATGACCAATTTTTATTTTGGAAAATGTGGACTATTAAATGCTTTAGTTGAATTAAACCATGCGCTAGTACATTAGCTCTCCAATGAGTCAGAAAACACCACAAGAAGACTGCACATCAATTTCTATTAATGATCTCTTGAGGGAAAACCAGAATAGTCTCAACACAATTTAATAAGTGATCAAAACAATATTTTAATAAAGCTGCCAATATTCATTTTTGAAATAGATTAAATTTAATACAGCTATTTAATCTGTTAATTTTTAGCCTTACTTTTCTCTCTCGTTCTAATTGTTTTTTTCTGCCGGCAGTACTATAGCCCTCTTGCAATGTACTCTGATTTTAATTTCATTCTTGCTCTAATGAACTAGTATAGGAGTGTTGAGCTAGAATCAAGAAGACCTAGATTCTCAGCCTAATCTATCTCATAATGATTGTTATGAAAGATGGGAGGTGAAAACCATGAGCTCTTTGGAAGAAAGGTAGGTTAAAATGTTAGACACACACTGAATCCTAAATTCAGTCAGTGTTAAGCGGCTTGTTTTCCCCATTTGTCTATTGGTTTTCCAGCAGTCACTCCTTTAATTAACCTGTATCAGGGTGATAACCAGGGTATGTCTGTCAAGGGTCATAGCCAGGACCAGGACCTGCTAATAAAAGACAACAGCATCATCATCATCATCATCATCAACAACAACAACAACAACAACAACAACAGATATACAATAAAATCCATAATTTGCTCACAGTAGCCTAGTTTAGAAGGATCTGTGTTCTGTAGTGTAACAGAGCTGAGTTTGTGAGGGGGGGTGTACAGATACATCCAACAGCTGGCTGCTGTAACCATGATACATTGGTTAGGGGCCAATAGCTTCTAGCTACTAGACTTTATTATTGTTTGAAGGGGTATCCTCATAGGAATCCATAAAACTGAAGGGGAACATAGGGGCCATTTTCCATGCCATTCTACAGGGTTCAGGTAGTTTAAAGAAGCTGGTGATTCCTGACAATCAGCTGGTGGGTGGATTCATCCACCCACTTTTGTAGGGCTGAGGCATTGCATGTCTCCTCTTTTGCAGGCTTCTCTGCTTTACATTCAGACCAGAATTAAACACAGCCATTCCCAGTGCATTGCGTCCTGAGCCTCTCTACATCCCCATTTCCCATTATTTCTGCTCTCCAGTGTTGTGGGCCTGGCTTATAAAGCCTGAACAGTGGTTTTCATTAGCAACCTTTGGTTTCATAATTTTGCCCTCAGGACTTTTTCAAAACCAACTGAAACTGAGAGCTGTCTACAAATAAATCCCATCCCTTGCTGTCCATACTCTCTGCTTTATTTTGGAATGGTCCGCATTTGGTCCAGGTAGCTACTGTGTATGTTGGAGTTTGGTAAATAAATTGCAGCAGTGTACAGAAACAGTCTGGTGAGACTTATGGTTTAAAGGATAAAAAGGCAAGTTATCTCATGACAGACACATCCATAGGTTTTACCTATGGCCAAGATGGAGCCAATAGGTTAACACTACTAGCACATGCTGTTACAGACCCAGTTTGTAGTGGAATTGGGTTGTGAACTTTAAACAACAGCCTTGCTATGCATGCCTAGGTTGACCAGGTTTGGGACACTTACCGCAGGATCCTTTCTTTGCAAAAAGGGAAAGCAAGAATGCCAGACAAGAAACAAGGATTCAAAGCTTTATTTACTGACCAAATGTTACAGCAAGGGTGTTATCTCCCTAATTAATAACCCTGGGAATGAGGAATCAAAATTGGAATGAAGGAAGAATCCTACCAATAAACCTTTCTTCATAGAGTACACACACAAAATGTATACTCATATAAGAACACAGACCAAGGAAACAGGCTAGGGATCATGTAACAAGCAAAAATAGGGAGGACAGTGAAAATTGCAAATAAATCTTCTCTGAAATGTAATCCTTTTTTGAATTGTAATCCATTTCCAATTGGTTTTCTTGGTCTTCATGGTTCTGCTAGGGCTTCTCCTCAGTTGGCTTCTCCACATAAATTGCCTTCTCCAAATTGGTACTGAGACAGATCTACCTTTTTATGCACATGGGATGGTGAAGCACTGTCCTATAGCACAGGCTCTAGAGTGCTACTGGGTTGTGAAAGTAATACAGTGGTGCCTCGCAAGACGAAAAGAATTCGTCCCGCGAGTCTTTTCTTCTTGCGATGTTTTTCATCTTGCGAAGCACGGTCCGTCGCAACTGCGCCTCTTCAAGCGGCTTTTAAAGAAAGCGCAAGACGTTTTCGTCTTGCGAAGCAAGTCCATAGGGAAATTCGTCTAGCGAAGCAACGCAAAACCGAAAAACCCTTTCGTCTAGCGAGTTTTTCGTCTTGCGAGGCATTCGTCTTGCGGGGCACCACTGTATAGCCCAAACCCAAGTTTGTCTCAATATTTTCCTCTTCATGTGCATGATAACATCCTGCCTTTGCATATGCCTAAAGTCCAGAATGCTGACATTGCTTGTCTGCTAAGCCAAACCTGCTTTTTAGGCCCCCACAAGCAAAACTATTGACACAAAGACACAAATGTAATTGTTTTGTCCTGGTTGCCATGCAGCTACTGAAGCTTGGACTTATTATTATTATTATTATTATTATTATCATCATCATCACCATCATCATCATCGTTAATCATTTATATGCCACTCATCTGACTGGGTTCCCCCAGCTACTCTGGGCAGCTTCCAACAAATTAAAACACAATACGACATCAAACATTAAAAACTTCTCTGAACAGGGCTGCCTTCAGAAGTCTTCTAAAAGTCAGATAGTTGTTTATTTCCTTGAAATCTGACGGGAGGGTGTTCTATAGGGTGGGCGCGACAACCAAGAAGGCCCTCTGCCTTTCTTAGACTTCATCTGTTGTTCTTGAGACATAACTAAAACTTAAAGGCTAAATATGGATAGCTCAGTTGGTTAGAGCATGCTGATGATGATGCCAAAGTTGCAAGTTTGATCCCTGTATGGGACAGCTGCGTATTCTTACATTGCAGGGGGTTGGACTAGATTATCCTTAAAATTCCTTCCAACTCTATGATCCTATCTTTTTGCTAAATTTAAAACAAACCCAGCTTTACTAATAATGAAAGAATACCATAGCATTTGAGAGGTTTGGTACAGGTTTTTAAAAGCATTAATGTGCATATAACATAAGGAAGTAAAAGCCTGAAAGGAGGTAATCTACTTTACCAACAAGTAGTTCCTGAAGGAGAAGGAATCAGAGAGGAGGAAAAACAGGTTTCCTTTCTGTCTGTCTTCCCCCACGCCTTCTTCGGGTAGTTTATTGCACGTGTTGTTGCTTTAATCCCAGCAGTGTACATCAGATAACTGTAAAATTCAAGTTAGAGGAAACAAAGATGTGTCGGTGCTTCTACTGCTGCTCATTTTGGGATTCTTGGAAAAGTAAACAACAACAGATAAATAGTCTAATGTTGTCTCAAAGGGTTAGCACAGTTGCTGCAGAAGGGACTGAATGTTGATTGGCACAAGGACTTCTTTGCTTACCTTTCTCCTGCCCTCTGATCAAAAAGATGAAGTAGCATATTTCCTTTGTGAACTACCATGAGTTTGCTTAAGTTGCCTTGTAAGCTGAAAACGTGTGAGAAGAAAGAAATGCATACCCTCCAAGTATCCTGATTTTTCAGGGACAGTCCCAGAGTTACAAAAGCCATCCCAGCTTCTGACTTGATCCAGGAATGTCCCTGTTTCCTCCACCAGCGCCGCTGATGCTGAGTTCAGCAGGAGGATGAGCCGGCGCTTCTCCCTGACAATGGAGGTGGTGATGGCTACAGCTGCAAGGGAGCATCCCATTGCCTCTCCATAGCCTCTCCAAGATTGTGAAGTGGTTCCTGGCTTATAGAAGCAACAGCTAAGATATTAGAATGCCAGACTGATGTAGCTTTTGGATTACTAGAATCTTCATATCTTATCTGCTTAACCAAAATTTATATAAATTAACTATTTTGTGTAAGAAGCATTATAAGTCTCCATGTAAGAACTGGCCAAAGAAAGCTGCGGCTACTCAATTCTTTTGTTTTTTAAGGAAATCTTCCACACATGCATTGGAGAGTCATATTGTATAAGAATTGCATGTTCTATAATTCCAAGGAACAGTCTAGAGTTTTTTGAGTGCATCTAGAACTGTAACATTTACAGTTTACAGGTAACACTAAGCCAAACCATGGCTTAGCACAAATGAGCAAACATGTAGATTCCTGGCCTTAGGATTGCTGCTGCAGCACGTTCCCATACCCCTGCCACTGTGCTACCCAGTGCTGCCTGGCTCATGAGCCCTGGTTTTGACATGACGTTGAGCCAAACCGTGGCATAGACCCAGACATAGCAACAGCAGGACTGGAGGAAGCACCCACACATTTGCTCATTTGTGTTAAGCCATGGTTTGGTTTAGCACTATTTGCAAACTGGGCCTATATTTTGCAAGCACTCCTCTTGCATACAGAGTAGCTCTTCTTTCAATATGACCGAATTTTGTGATAAACCGAGAAAGAAGAGGAATTATCTCTGCTAATGTCAGTTCTGCATCATCCCGTGCAGCACACAACAGTCTCCAAGTGCGTCACACTTGAATAGTTGTGAGAGGATAAGGATTGTTTGATTTATTGGATAAAGGGAAATCTCTCCTATACAGGTCTTGAGAAAAGCTAAGCCAATTTTCTCTGTCTTTGTAGCAGTACCTGCAATTACGTCACTTTCTTAGCTAGACTCGTATCCAGCAGGCAACGAAGCACCCACTCACTTCTTTTGAATCCTTCCCAGAAGCTGCTGTTTCTTCAGCTAAAGCTCTGACATAATCTATTTATAATACCCTCCAAATGCCGTTTGCAGATGACAATCCATCCTATGTGGGAGCATAGGGAAATGACTTGAGCGAATCTTTGGAATAAGATGGTTGGTGTTGTATCTGGACCTATTTTGCAGCCATGTCAATCAATAAAAACACAAAGGAAGAGCAATACAAGGTTGTCAGTACGTGCTACATTAGCCCTGCAAGGCTTCATCCAATATATATAACTACCATCAGTATTGTTGGAAGGGTATGTGGATAGATAGGTTCGTACTTTCACTTTTGGTGGGAATGTCCAACAGTGCATGGTTGTTTTTTACCGGGAGGAATTTCTCCATATTCCCTTTAAATTCTAATAAAACTATGCTTCTTCATCATTTTGGATCTAATGACATGGGATTCCTGCATAAAGACCTTCTGAAGCAATTGTTTACAACAGCAGTCATGTAGAGCACACAATTAGAGGACTCCCAAACAACCTTCTAAAGAGCAGTAGAAGAATATAAATAAACTTGCTCTCAGTTTTTAAAGATGTTACAATGCCAGGGTTTCTGGTTTGTTTTTGTTTATTTCCTATGAGAAGGCACTTAAAGCATTTGATCATTTCCCAATGATATACAACTGCTTATATGTACATTTTTTCCTTAATATTATTTGGCTACATTATTTATACAAGTGAATACTCCACATTTAGTGTGCTTCTCTTTAGTTTTGTTCTAAATGCTGCACAAGCTCCCTCATGATATATTAAGGGCTGTAGTCAATTCTCTTTCTCCCCTAAATTAGTTAACTCGATATACTGTTAGGTGTGCTCTTCCTTTTTTGTTGCCTGTATTTTTAACTTTATTTCAAAAAATCCATATATATTATATGGAGGAATTTTTTTTAAGCATTGCATTTTGTTTGTATTACAGGTTCCTCAAGATGAATGGTCTGGGTATACTCCACATGGCAAAGATGATGAGATCCCATGCCGGCGAATGCGTAGTGGCAGTTACATCAAAGCCATGGGGGATGAAGACAGTGGGGACTCGGACACGAGCCCAAAGCCATCTCCAAAGATTGCTGCACGAAGGGAGAGTTATCTCAAGGCCACCCAGCCATCGCTTACAGAACTCACCACTCTCAAGTGAGACATTTTAAGAAAGAACCATTATTAACAATAGTGAAATTCAAACTATGACCATTTCCATAACATTTCTGCACTAGCAAAAAGGGATTGAGTAGGCATGGGCATAGCCAAGGGGGGGCGGGGGGAGCTGCCCCCCTAGATCAAGTAAAACAGTAGAAATAGTTAACAAACTGACCAATCACGTCAGTTCTGCCCCTCCCCAAAGTCCTGGCTACGCCCATGTGAGTAGGAGGTATCAACTATAGTGTTCCAACTATGTGCTGCTATGCCTGCTTATCAATACTGTACGTTTCAGTATATTTCAGACTAGGTGTCATAATACCTTGCATAGGTAGGGAGGTGGGGTCTGCCACATTCTGAAACCCTTCAATACCATTTCTACTATTATTCTAGCAGCACTTATCATGAGTAAGGAATGTGAAATTAGACCTAATCCTATGTATTCTAGGCCTGTTAGACAGCAGCATACCATCCCTAAAAATTACCTTTTCTTTGGGTGTTATAGTATATGTTGTGTATGCGCATCCAGCTTGGTTACATCAAATCACAGCTCCTTGATAAGTCACATAAATGATATACAGGTTGGTTCAATTGTGTTTGCGTTTTTATACTGTTATCATTTGTCCAAGGCTTTGCCATGCACTGCAGTTGCCTGGGGATCAGCCTAGATGCCTTAGCAGTTGATAGAGGCCTTTGCAGCACTCAGGCTGTAGAATTTCCTACCTTTAAAGACCTGGTGGACAACCCCCTCCATACCTTTTTGAAATGGTTTAATCTTCCCCTATGTTGCTCTGTTATGTTTGTAGATGGCTGCATTATGTTTTCAATTTGTGACTGTAAGCTGCCTCAAAGGATCCACTTGAGCTCGTTTTATAAATGAATAAAATTAACACTTCACATTTTAGGTTTAACGTAGGCTGTAGGCAGAAGCACTTTAAAAAATACTTTTTAAAAAACTGTTGTACCCTTGACCCTAGAGACAAATGTTCAGGATGATCAGCTTCCCTCTTCTGGTAGGAGGACTTTAAGCAAGACAAGGCCTCTACATTCAGATTATCCCAGCTTTTTCCTCTTTTCACCATGAGATTGAAGTGAATCAGCCCATGGTGAATCAGCCCACTGAGGAGGAAACTTTAGGAAGCTAAATTTGGCTTTCATGCCTTATACTGCTAACCTTGTTTCTCTAGTTTGTGCTGTGTGAGTTAAGGTAGCTGCTTGCTGACAGCTGTCTATTTTCTTGGGCATGGCTGACCTGAGACATTTTGCTGCCTCGGGCAATGGACAAGATCCCTTCCCTGCATTCCAGGTACAGAAGCTGATCAGATTGGCATTTGAAACTTTTTTCAACATTAGCAACAAGACAACATCTTCCTGAGGGCAGAGACTAGCTTAGGGGGCACAGTCTGGATGGATGGCTTCCAGCACCTCTGTGACCTCCTCACTCTACCTAATGATTAAGAAGCATGCCATAAGGCTCTGCAATGTTTCAGGTTGGGTATTCCCCCAACAAAACAGAGTAAAGCAGAATATTATTCAGGTCATTTTGCATAGCCCGAAGTTGTCCATTTTGAAAAAGATGGTAATCAGAAATGCCCAGCAAAAAGGTAGATGCAAAATCCTTGTGTTATCACAATTATATAATCTCACAGTAATGTGATATGATCTGTGTTCTTCAGTGTTCCACAATATACCTACTCTAGTGTTTAAAATAAAGTAGTTTGCTGGTTAAACGAGTCCTATAGTAGGTGAATTGTCTTCCCCAGAAACAGTGTCAAGTTGTTCTATCAGCAAGCCACAGGTTAATATAAGTGTGCTTGTTTGTTTAATTTATAGTTTGCCATTGTGAAACAGTGAAGCACATGGTGCCCAGAATAGATTCTAGGGAAGATGGCTATGCTGAACAGACGTATACTCTGCAGCTATGAGTGTAGAGGGAATACTTCCAGAAACCTTATATTCTGTGGTCCAGGGGTCAGCAAACCTTTTCCGCAGGGGGCCGGTCCACTTTCCCTCAGACCTTGTGGGGGGCTGAACTATATTTTTGGGGGGGAATCCCCCCCAAGACTCTCCTCTCCCTTCCCTACAGCACTGGATGAGCCCCAGTGGCTGCTTACCTGTGCCTTGCGAGCGGCAGGGGCTGGCGGTGGTGGGACGATGAGCAGTGCAAAAGGACTGGCTCTGGAGAGGGGCTGCTTAAAATGGCACTCAGCCAACCGTGGCTCAACAAAGTCCAGCCCCCTTCCTTCTCTAGGCAGGGCAGGGAGAAGCCAGAAGGAGGGAGGGAGGAGGTGCTGCCGCGGTGTGTGTGAGGGAGATGGGGGAAGAAATGGCGCAGCCCGAACAATCAGAATCCCCACGCCGATCCATGCGGCGATTCCCAGACCGTCCATGGGCCGGATCCAGCCCCCGGGCCTTAGTTCTATACTTTGTTTGGACTTGAATGCTTTTTCTGGTTCTCATTCCTTATGAGTTAGGCTTCCATTGAGAGCATCCAAATGGAGCATCCCTTCTTGATCTCAAAAGAGGGGGCAAATCATACATAGTTCTTATCATTTATTCACAGAACTTCCTAAATCCACTGGGGCTGGATCTTACTTTCCCAGTTAGAAGTCACTATATTAGATATATTACAAATATAATTACTGTAAGACTTAGGATGGGAAGTGTTTTATGGTACACTGCCCTCTCTGTCCTTTTAATACTTTTTTTAAAAAAACATTAAGCCATGAGTAAAGAACCCATGTTTTTTTCATATATTTTTTTCATCCACTGTAGGAATATTCCCTCCTGCTCTTACAGTAATTTCTGCCCCATAAAGGTACTAAATGTCATGCTTTCCCACCCATCCAGTTGTTCTTCTCGTTCATTCTTTTCTGGGGAATGGTGGGGAAACAGAAAATTTCTGTATTGTTTCTGCTTTATATATGAGTAGCAAAATATAAAATCAGAGCTCTGCAGTAGTCAACTTATATAAGGAGAGGCTGTTTCTCCTGAATTTCACCCCCATCCCTTTCTAATCCTACCTCACAATCTCCCTCCTACAAGCTGTTCACCATGCCATCGTTTCCATGTGGTTAAAGAACACATTTTGAACGTTGTGGTTAAAATTCTGAATAAAACACAGCTTGCTCTGATCATGAAATCCACACCTCCGCTGCTCTGCTCCTATTATCCTACTAGGAAATGAGAAGTTGTTTCTTTCTTTCGGCTGGCAAAATTTGCCTGTGGTGGTGTTTTTTAAATGTTTTTCAAACAAGAAAACTGTTATAATTAAAATTGATTTGGGGAAAAAATCTGTCCAGGATTTAAAAATTAGTTACCTTGAGGGGGGGGTTCATTATATAAATAGATGAGCAAAGCATGTTAACCAGCATTAACAAAATTATGTCCGAAACTATTTCCTAAAAAAAGGCACTCTTTATTAATATATGCCAATTTATAGGGGTAGCATAAAAATCTGCGGGAGATTAGCAGCCAAACCTAACAAATTTATATACTTGCTTGTTAGCATGAGAAGGATCTAAGTCCACAGAGCTGTATTTTTGATAGGCAGGTATTCAGACCATAGAAATCCAGTTGGCATAGAGGGCTCCGTGTGATGTAATTTCCCCTCCTCTTCTGGAGTGGAAGAAGCGTACAGTCATACCTCATGTTACGTCTGCTTCATGTTACGTTTTTTCAGGTTGCGTCCTACAGCAACCCGGAAGTACCGGAAAGGGTTACTTCCGGGTTTCGCCACTCGTGCATGCACAGTAGCGCTAAATTGTGCTTCACGCATGTGCACAAACGCCAAATCGCACCGTGCACTTGTGCAGATATGGCACTTCAGGTTGCGGCCTTTTCACGTTATAAACGGGCCTCCGGAACGGATCCCGTTTGCAACCAGAGGTACCACTGTATAGTACTTCCTGTTCCTCTCTCTCCCTTTGACCAGCACTGGATGTAGACTTGCTCCAGCTTTAGGCACATGCCTGAAGTTTGTTACACTGTAAATATATAAGTATTTTACCTGCATGGTTTTTACTGCTGTCATGGCTGTGGAGCAATGCAAGATTATAAGTAAGTAAGTCGTATTTTTACACATACTTCCCAGGCTGTTGTCTGATTCTTTGTAAAGTGGGGTAAGAAGGCAGAAGCCAGCTTAATTCATAGCTGGACTTGCTCAAAACAAGGTTTTACAACCTAATTCCTATGTTTTTAATTTTGCTTCCAAGGATGGAATTTTGAAACTCTGTTCAACCCACACACATGGGTGCCTGGAGGGATAAATTGCAGTTAATATATCCTGTCCTACCCATTAAAAGCCATCCCACAAAATCAGCACACTTTAGGGGGCAATCATGGCTACTAATGCCTTCTTCGACACAATGAACAAAGACCAGAACTATATTATTTTCATCTAGTAGTCACTCAAAAGAATTCTTGATAATTATGCAAAAGGCAACAGATTGGTTGCCAACAGACCATCTGAAAAGACATGGGCTGCATACATATTATGTAGTACATTTAATGTACATGCCTTCCCCCAAAGAATTCTCCTTAAGGAAGACCTCACTGGACCCATGATTATAAATGATTATCACCCAGTGGCAGATGACCCCCATTTTGGCAAGGTGCTCAAGAAATGGATGCTATGTTTGGTGTTAAAGTAAAGGTAAAGGGAACCCTGACCATTAGATGCGTCGCGGATGACTCGGGTTGCAGCGCTCATCTCGCTTTATTGGCCGAGGGAGCAGGTGTACAGCTTCCGGGTCATGTGGCCAGCATGACTAAGCCGCTTTTGGCGAACCAGAGCAGCGCACGGAAACACCGTTTACCTTCCCGCCGGAGCGGTTCCTATTTATCTACTTGCACTTTGACGTGCTTTCGAACTGCTAGGTTGGCAGGAGCAGGGACCGAGCAACGGGAGCTCACCCCGTCGCAGGGATTCGAACCGCTGACCTTCTGATCGGCAAGTCCTAGGCTCTGTGGTTTAACCCACAGCGCCACCCGCATCCCTTATGTTTGGTGTTAGCATTAGGTTAAAGTGTAGAAGAACCCATTAAAAAAAAAAATCTTAAGTGAGCCAACAGTATAAGGAGGGCTTCTTTAGGATTTGCAAGGCCTAGTGTAAGTTGGAGAGAAGCTTCCAATTTAGCAGCCTGACTAAAAATGTTCATGAATCCATCAGGAGGGTAAAGCATGGCTGCCAAAATCCCTATGCTTACTAGTTGGCTGGGGGGGGGGTAGTGGGTAGCAGAGGCTGCAGGGCCAAGTGAATAGGAATCCTGTTTCTACTGCCACCATCTCTTTAGCAATTGGCTAAAAGGGTTGGGCAGGGATATCTTTAAGCAGGCTGTGGCTGTCGGCAGGGCTTCTTGAGGCAGTGAGGCATAAGCCGCGTGGCATGCAAGACCCCCGCTCATTTATGCATTATTGAAATTCTGAAAATTCTGCTTGTGAGAAATACTGTGAAGTATATATGTCCATGGGGATGCTGCTGTACTTGCCCAAGCAAATATGAACATAGCGTTACAAGCCACCCCAATATCTCCCTAGCAGCTGGATGAAATTACAGAGGTTGCAGGCATGCGACTGAGGGTTAGTGTTTCCTTTGAAAAATTATGCAGAGGCTAGTGTCTTTCTGATATATGGTTTATTTACACATATATACAACCTGGAGCTTTCAGTGGAGGAAATCATGGCGGCAACAATAAGCCCAGCACCATTCTTTCTCTGCAACCTCTCTTGCACTGCAGGGCACAACCCACCTTAATGGTTCCCTCTGTTCTTGCTGGTTACATTACCCCAGCCCTAACCCCATAGCTTCTACATTAGCCTAAATTCTGGTCTCTCTTTTAACCCAGGGGAATATCCCTCCTTTGATGTGCTAGAGCTTATTACTAGAGTGGATTAGCTTGTCACACCTATTCACACTTAGCCCTTGAGAGAGGGAGGAAACCAATACATTTGCAAATGAGATTTGCCGTTTTCATCCCTTTGTGTTGCCTAAATGGCTTATCTCCAGGGGGTCACCTCACAAGGAAATTACCTGAGTTAATTGGCTGCTACACATGTTGATTCTATGGGATTATAATGTCCAACACACAACCCAGGAAGTGTGCCTAGGTTATTCACATATTAACAGTAGCTAACCCACATCTCAAATCCACATGAGCTATTACAAGTCCTAACATACCAGTTCTAATTAAATCCTAACATTTATTAAACCCAAGCATTTAGCACCCACAGATCTGTAACAATATGCAGCTATAGAATGTTATAGAATGAGATCAGGAAATCAGCTGAGATCCAAGAAAACAAGATGCTGAAAATTTTGATTTCTAATGTTTTTACATGGCTGAAGCATTGGTGGCCGCACTGAAAACATTATCTGACCATAAATATATTTTTCTGATTAGCACCCATTATTTTTCTGATTCGCAACCATAGCAGGCACAGTATTAATTTTCAAGCATATACAATATACAAACTAGAAAATTCCTTGATATCGCCAAACAAAGATCACAAAAAACAAAAATATTATTGGTTGTTTAAAGGCTTTGAAAAGAAATGAAACTGTAAATAATCTTTGGTTGTCAGGGCTATTATCCTGACATACCATAATACCTGGTAAGGCTATTGCTTGTGATCCCAAAGCTATGCCTATGGGAGTCCACAGAGTCCAGCTATTTTTAATTGAGTTTGTCATCTGTGAGCGCTTGCAGCCTTGTCCAGAACAATCCCCGAAACCTCTTTTTTATTTTAATGAAACCAGATTGGCAGCCATGTTTGTTTTTTACTCAGCAGGGTGACAGGGAAGCTCTCTGTACTTTACATGTTTTGAGAGCTGTCTCTAATATGAAAGAACTCTATGTCTGTCTGTCTGTCTGTCTGTCTGTCTGTCTGTCTCTCTCTCTCTCTCTCTCTCTCTCTCTCTCTCTCTCTCTCTCTCTCTCTCTGCATATCTGGCAGGTGGCACTGCAAATCTTCAGCAATAATATTTTGCTTTGATGCAATTTTAAATAATGTCTTAATGCATGCTCACCTTTACCCTGTCAGGAATACTACCCTGCAAACAATCCTGGAATTAAGTTCAAGGACATTATTATTATTATTTTCACACCAAAAATAGTGATAATGAAGTCTGTGTTAATTAGGCACTTGCCTGCCAAACTCCCCTTTCAGTAATAATTCAGAATCTTCTTGTGATCTTTTGTTTGGCAAAATTGAAGCATTGCAAGTGTAAAATAACTCCCAGGACCTCATGCATCTTGCTATCATTCCTCCCAAAATTAAAACTGAAGTGACATTTCCCCCTTGTACGCTGAGATAATTTTTGGTTCCGGGCTGTTTCTTTTTTACTTCAACAAATATAATGTTTTTCAGGAGAAGTTTCAAAATGGCATTTGTCATTGACGTAAAATATTTAAATAATTAATAAATAATACCATAAATAATGCAGCTGAATTATTAAGGCACACCAAAACAACAGATGAATAAGTAGTGATTTCTTAGCAGTGGGGCATGTTTTTGTTTGAAGAGAGCATGGGTATCATTCAGTACAGACTCTCTAAGGCATTATATAGACAATGATTTTAGAAACTGGCCTGCTCTGTGATCTCTGGTCAAGCATGTTTGCAGGTTGTTGTAGTGCTCCAAGCAATAAAAACTTGGGTTTTTAACTTCCACATGTTGCCAAGAAGATGGAATAATATATATTTTTAAGTGGTATCAGATATACTTTACAAAATGTTACTTGAAATAAATGCATTAAATGCTTAATTAAATGCTAAAATAACACTTTATACAGGAGCTTCTTTATGGCCACCATATAATTTCATTTAGTGCAGCCTTTCCCAGCCTTCAGATGGACTACATCTCCCATCAGTCCTATCTGACATGTCTGAAAGGCATCAGGCTGGGGAGGACTTCTTGAAAACTGTAAAAGTACAGATTGTTAAAGAAAAGTTAACTCCAAAGGGATTGGGATATTGAAGATCCTTGTTTCACTCCCCACCCCCCACTGACCAAATCACACAGAGAATAATATTGGGGGATTTTGTTCTTTTCATTGCAAGCAACTTTAATAGCTTCTTGTTCCATAGAACAATCCACCAAAGTTAATTATAGTGTAAGAGCACTAGAAGGTCGAGTTTGCTTGCCCAGCATCTGCCACATCTTAAAAAGAACAGAAGCAATACACCTAGATTGAGAGTATTTTTTAATGTAGCATAAAACAAGAGAAGTGGGAAGACTGATTTGAACAAAGGGGTACAAATGGGGGGGGATTGTTTCCCTTCTGTTCCTGTCTCTCCTTGAAATCTCCCATGCAACCATAAAGAAGGTGATTTCATGTAGGGCTTTTATTTCTCTTGTGGAATAGCAATACGTGCGACTCTCAACTTCCACAGGGGTTATCTCCCAGGGATTGTGTATGGAACCAAAATTGCATATGGTCATAACACATTAGCTTCAATGTTGGGTGGAATTGCCAAAGTTATTTTCCCCATAACCATGCCCCCTTTCCTTTTTTTTAAATTGCCAAGTGCATAAAGCTGAATGCGCACAAGTTAAATGCATGTAAGTTGCAAGTTGTTACCTGTGTAGTGCAAGTCTGTGTCAAGGTCCAAGAGGGTTGATAAAGATCTCTTACGTTTTCATATAGAGGAGTTTATAGATTGCTTTCAGAAGTTCAATGGAGGTTCTTTAACCTCAAGTACAAATTGCAGGAGGGCCACTGGCAGCCATTAATCCTTTCCCTTCATTTGTTACTGACAAAAATATAGCATAATACAAAACATGATACAAAACTTATTTTTTAATTTTGTAAATCTATACCTTGGTTTTTAGAACTATTTGCATCAGAGCAAAATATTATTGCTAAAGGTTTGCAGTACTAACTGCCAGATAATCAAAGAGAGAGAGAGACAGAGAGTTATTTCATACTGAAGACAGCTCTCCAAAACTATTTTTATCTGAGAGATTGAGAGATAAAAGATACAAGTACCTATATTTTATATCATATCATATATCATCTCTGGAGAGAAAAAGCAGCCTTTAGTTGCATGTAGTTTTGCCCTTAATGTAAATGCTCCCTTGTAACTCTTGCCATTCCTTTTGAGATGTTTGTTTACATTATTTACATTCAGGACAGTATGCTCCTCTTCCCCATACCTTTAAAGTGCTTGTGAGGCATATTCTGCATTTGCCATAGTTTGACCTGCATGCTGAGTGTTGAAAGGATGAGCAGTTAAGACATGAGCAGATGGTCCCTTGCAATTCCAGGGAGGATAGACAGAACAGATTTTAAAGGTTAAACAAAAGTGTGATGTTCCTGCTTCAAGAACAGTTTTCTCTCTGGATACTTTTAGACAGCATGTTTGTAATTGGCTCCCACAAAAGACACCCACAGCAGGGAATTATTCAGGCATATTTCTGTGGCTGTTGCCTCTTGACAATCCACATTAGATGCCCCTGTAGGCTCAGCTTTGGGCTAAACATTTGACTATTGAGCAGCTACTGAAGAAATTAGTCAAATATTTGTGGCTGTAGTAATATGGTAAGAATAAAAAACCCAAAATACTAGTTGAATGTCAAGGGTGGTTCCATAAACGCTTTGTACAGGGTTCTTCTCTACATTTCTTCCTTCATTGGGTGTCGGATCAGTCATTAGCCTCTCTTTTCTTGCAGGACTTCAATGAATAGTATGTTCAGTGATTAGATTCGGTGGAACACATATTCATCATACTGCACAGACTTCTTCCTAGAGGAGAGTGTTCTCCTTAACTGGATTTCAAGTCATGAGCTTGGGTGTGAATCATCTTCTCAAGCCCAACTTTTTCACACTGGTTCTCCTAAAAGTTAGGGGGTTCAGATGAACCCAGTCACATGTTAAAAGAATGTAAGAGAGCATCACATGGGCTGGCCCCACTGCTGATGCAACTGGTGGCCACCGTTATCCTCAGCCACCTGTGCAAAGGGGTCCTGTGCGCATATTGACATACGCATGTAGACTTCCTCCATAGAAGTCCCTTTGCATAGTCAAGCTCTTGTGTATAGGCATCCTCTTCTCATAGCTGCTGAATTGATTGGCTGAGGGCCTGATCACTTAGCATCACCCCACTTTCTCCCTCAATCCTTAAGGGAGTTCATGACTAGTAAACTTGAGGCTTATTCCAGCTATTGTGTCTTTTGTTGCTCTGGAAAGTTCTGCACATCTGGAAAGTTTTGGGCTCTTCAAATGATTACTTGACAATTTTCTTGGGGTGAAGGCAGACAGTCATTTTAAAGTGAGTTGGGAGTAGTTTGAATACATATTTTCTGCGTTCTGATTTCATTTCAGGAGAGATAAAATGTGTTCAGACCACCTCCATAATACAGTGCCTATCTTAATTCTTTGGATCCTTGCATGTGTGCACAGGAAGAGAGAGAGAGACAAACAGAAATCAATTAATTCCCCCTCTTCTCCCCAACCAGATATAATTCTGTAGTGGAAATGACAAGTGGGCAGAATGATTTTTGAAATGCATTGCAAACAAACATGTTTTTACTTGTCATGGCCACTGATTAGTATGCACATTTTAAAATGCACAATTAGTATGCATATTTGTTCTGGAAATATATGAATTGCAAATGGAAAACTTGATTTAAAACAAAAACTAAATCAGTGATTTAATTTGCTTAGATTTAAATCCTTCCTCTGTCCCAATGGCAATCCTTTTTTGTTTAGAATATATTTGGGTCATTTCCAGCCATAATTCCATCATTAATGGTGAATGGGGTATGACCAACAGGTGACAAATAGCCACAGGCTGGATGTGGCAACTTTATCCTGCCTCCATGCAGCAGCTCTGCCAAGCCTACCATCTACCGTCATGATGACACCCAAATACGTTCTAAACAAAACAAAGCCGTTGCAACATAGAGAAGACAGATAAATCTGATGAATGAGTTACGGGGCAGTAGTTTTAGCCTGCCATTTTGCAGCCCTACCAAGTTTTAATCAAGATGCAGAGAAAAGGTTTTTAAGAAAAACAAAAATGTTTCTAATATTTTAGCGTTTCTTTCCTGTGCTCCGTTTCCAATGCAAACTGAGGGAGGAGGCTAGAACCGAATGGGGTCAGGATCCATTGAGGCTGAGCTGCTTTCCCCTCCCTCCCTCCCTCCCTCCCTGCAGCCTTCTCCTCATCCCTTGCAGTAGTGCCTTCCACCTGTGCCATCTCCCCATCTCTCCCCATAACCCACCGCAGTACAGGCCGGCCACTGTAGTGCTGGTGTGCATGCACTGACAGTGGGGTTGCAGTTGAGAAGGCATTTCTGGACTCCAAGGAATGTGTGGCACTGCCTACGGGCAATGCATTCCTTGGAGGTTGGATGTGCCCACCCGCTTTGTGGATCCTGCCTCCCAGGACAGCCACCTCACTTTACCTTGGCTCAAGGGCAGGCGGGCTCTGTTTAAATAATAGAGTGAGCCCCTTCAAAGGCACCTGCCAGGTTTCAGTCTCCTGGGTTGGTTTGCACTTTCCATCCCCACCCAATCAGTGGTCCTGGATCATTGTTTTGTAGTAACTATCTCTAGGGACTATCTGTGGATTACCTCTGGATTAGCATGTGCCGATCAGCTTTGATGTTTTCCCGAAGAAGTACATCCTCATACAGAACCTCACCCTTTCATGTAAAACTTGGTTCTCACAATTATCTGTACTCTACATTTCCCTGCAGATAGAAGCATATTGGTTATCTCCACTTCAGTCTCTTGTATACTTGTCAGAAGAACATATCCAAGAAACACATTGGTTTCTTATCACATTCATTTAATGAGACCCTTTACCAGACAAAGTTACTTGGTCATGGGTGTTGTTTCACCTGTGATAACTGTTATCATTGTTCAATTTGGTTATGTACAGTGGTACCTCGGGTTACAGACGCTTCAGGTTACACACTCCGCTAACCCATAAATAGTACCTTGAGTTAAGAACTTTGCTTCAGGATGAGAACAGAAATCTTGCTCCGGTGGTGCAGTGGCAGCGGGAGGCCCCATTAACTAACATGGTACCTCAGGTTAAGAACAGTTTCAGGTTAAGAATGGAACTCCAGAACGAATTAAGTTCTTAACCTGAGGTACCACTGTAGTTTTTAATGTGTTTTATTTATTTTTATGATTACTTTGCTATGTTTGCAATTATGTAAATCTTTTCATATTGTAAGCTACCTTAAGCATTGTTTTAACTGTGGAAAGGCAGCATACAAATAAAATGATGACGATGATGATCATCTCCAGTACTTATTGATTCTTCTGTTTTGGATGTATCCCATAGTTTAAGAACAGAATGAATCACTAAGTAGCAAAGACCTCATCTGCTACCTGTACACATCATTGCATATGTTATATAAGCTACAATTCATATGCATGTATAGCTACAAAAGTTTTGCAGGTATGTGCTGATGACTGCTGTTGTGAGGGGGTAGATAAGCATGCCACGAGCCTTTTGACATGAACTTAGCAAAAAGATACTTTTTACTTTCGAGCGTAGAAAGAGATCAGTGCCAAGAAATAATAAAAGGTATTCGGCAAGACAGGTATTCATGGTATAGCCTTTAGAAACATTAATATTTTATATTAATAATGTTTCTAAAACACAGGATTGGCTATTCCATATATATATATATTGTCAGGGAACTGACATCGGAACCAGAGGCGGAGGCGAGGCTCTCAAACGATGCTGGAGAAGGGCCCAGCAGGGGGAGAGGCAGCTCACCAGCTGGGGAAGGAAATCAGCGTAACACCAGGGATAAAGGAGGGCAGATGGGGGAATCGGCGAGGGGGCTCCAGGACTCCTCGCCGGAGATCAGCGAGGAGAGCACGGGTCCTCCGCTACCCACGCCATCCCTGCGCAGAAGACTTCCGCGCAGGGAGAGTAGGAGGAGACTTGGAGTCAAACAACTTTTATGCTGGAAAAGGTTTAAGAAACGCCCACTGACGGATTCTGCCAGCGACTGAACAGCCACGAAGTGTAGGGCTGTCCAGACAGAAAAGGTTTAACAAGGCAAACTAGCCAGGAGTGGCACCAACTTGCGCACGAGTAACCCCTACAGTTATTACACACACACACACACACACACACACACATATATATATATATATATATATATATATATATATATATATATGCTACCACTTGTCTATTTCTGCCCCATGTCCTTCAGGAATTGACTTAATATGCCACAGTTTTCATTAGCTGCTCAGTTCTACTGCCTTCCATTTCATCAGTTCAGAATTCCATGGAAGTTACCTCTATGATATTCTTTAAGGTTTCGTGACTTGTTTCTGCAACTGCGCTCCTCTTTGTTTCCTCAGTGATCTAAATCACAGGAAGATGGATCACACTTTAAGCACTGAATACAGTTCGCTTCTCAAAAACTAAAAAATAATGCTTTTTTAAAAGTCGATTTATTTTTATACTTCCCTCACTTAAAAAAAAAAGAGGCACCTATTGCAGTCTCATTGTGTTAAACTGATGCTATTGCACTGCTTGTCAAGATGCCATGATGGAACTAACCACTTGGGCGGTTATTACAACAAGAAGCCTTGCTTTAGACTGTGCTGTCAATAAGTGTAATGCAGATGATGCTGTTGTGACAGGCTTGTCCTTAGAATTAGAAGGAAGATGACTTGAGCAAATGAACTGGAACAGCCCACTTCCTCTACTGTACTGTACTGAATTTATAAATGACATGAGGATACTTGGTTTTTTTTTGTGCAGTGTATGTGTGTGTTGGGGGGCTGTACATTATTTTGCTTGGAACCTACATTCACTCATGTTGCAAAGTATTGTCAGTGCTGATCAGCAGTTAGAAATGTAGATATGATGGGATGACTTCTTCCTGCTTTTTTTCCTTCAAGGATATCTAGTGAACATTCTCCAAAGCTTCAGATCCGAAGCCACAGTTACTTGAGGGCAGTGAGCGAAGTTTCAATCAATAGGAGTTTGGATAGCCTGGACCCTGCAGCTCTGCTGACTTCTCCCAAATTTCGTTCCCGGAATGAGAGCTACATGAGGGCCATGAGCACTATTAGTCAGGTGAGTGACATGTGTGCAAAACTGAGAAAACAAGGTTGGCATCAGTTGCCAGCCTGAGTAGTTCTCAAGTGAAAGCAAATACATGATTAATTGCATGGCTAGATTTTTTAAAAAACCAAATCCTCAGTATTCCATCCTACTCATGATGGGGGTATGCTGATAGAAACAGGCTGGATTTCAATGGGTGGGTTGACCAGGGGCAGCAAACAGGTTTAACCACCACCTGAATGCAGTTCATAATTGTCCTCCTTCACTATTTTCCCCTTTACTTTCTTTGAAATGTTCACAGTTGCCATTTACATCTACAGTCGTACCTTGGAAGTCGAACGGAATCTGTTCCAGAAGTCTGTTTGACTTCCAAAATGTTCGGAAACCAATGTGTGGCTTCTGATTGGCTGCAGGAAGCTCCTGCAGCCAATCAGAAGGCACAGAAGCCCCATCAGATGTTTGGGTTCCAAAGAACATTCGCCAACCAGAACATTGCGGTGTTTGGGAGCCAAAACGTCCGAGTACCAAGGTGTTTGGGATCCAAGGTAGGAATGTATTAAGAAAAGTAAACCACTTTGAATAAAAGTTTTGTAGTCAGTGCAGGACAAGCCACAGATGGTGGCACTCCAGGGAAATAGGTATATTTGGTTCCCCCTCCATTTGTTCATCTTTTAGATAACTTCTTTATTCCATTTGTAGCCCATTTCAAGACTGATGCATGATTTGCATGGATGTTAGATCGGTATAATATAAAGTGAAAAATTTCCATGCATGGATCTGTTCAGTCTCTCACATTAGCTGAATGGGCAGTGATGTCACAAATATTCCCACAGTTATTGTTTCTAAAAACAACAACAACCAAGGTTAATGCAACACTGGCTGCGTGGGTAAGTGTTGCCAACTTTACAAGTAAAAATGAACTGTTTCAGCCATGGAGTGAGTTGTTGAATAGATAACCTCAGGCAGATTCTTTCCCTGTGATCTCACACACACACAACCCAGCACCCCATCCCTGGGTTATTTGAAATATGTTTGAGACTTCCTCCTGAAGTATGAGCTTTTCTCTTTGAGAAAATGATGCACCCAGTTGAAGTTACCATGAACAGAGCCAACCTAGATGCCTTCCTTCTTATCTGAGCTCCTTTCATTGAATACATACATACATATTTTAAATCTATGCTGCCTTTCCACAGTTCAAATCATGCTCAAGGCAGCTTACAACATGGAATATTTATATATAAGTGCAACACAACAAAAGAGGTCATAAAGAATATAACATGAAAAACAAAACACAACCAAACTGAACAATTTCCACATAAATCACAAAATTTAAAGATACGAAACACCAACAGCAAAATGCCCACCCAAGAAAAGCCAACCAGTCAAACAACACCCCAGCCCAAAAGTCTGTTCAGCAGCCTCAGTTTTTGTAGCTGGAGTCAGTCAGGGCCCTGCCTTCCCACGCCAGGTGGGAAAAGGCCTGCAAGGTAGAGAGGAGGTCTTTCAGGACTCACAGCCAAGATGGAATATACCTGGGATCTTGATACGCCAGTAGCACAAGCCCCAAACTACAAGAGTACAAATGTTGAAGCCTTGTGATTTCCCCCTCAATTATTTTGTGTGGCTTACTTTCACTATCTGAAGTTTTCATAACAATGTGCCATATTCATCATTGTTCACCCTTGTTGTGCTTGTTTTATGTCTAGATTTTAATTCTTTTGTTTTTGTTGATTTCTTTGCCCCCCCATTCAAAATGTAAAGAAATGATAAAAATAAAAGACTCAAGTAAAGTTTTAAGGTATTCGGTTGCAATACATTTATAGCTTGAAAATAAGTAGCCTGTTAATTATCTGTGATTGTGTACAGTTACTTGTGATTTCATGTGTGAATACTGTAATATTATCTGTGTATTTTTCTTATGGCTGCAATATGATTCATTCGCTTCCATGTTAAACAGAACAAGCTTATTTTCACCTATGACTGAAGGCTTGGAAAAGCAGATTCCTTCATTTTAAAAGTCAGAGGATAAATGATTCAAATGTATATTTCAAACCTTATCATCAAGACCCTTTCTCTCTCTCTGGGTAGGCTGACACATGGTTTCTGAGTACTTAAAGTTGGCAGTACTAAATGAATTCATTCCTACTTTACCAATACACCCACTGCTAGTGTGGAAGGCGGAAGCTTGAAAGCCAGCTGGCACAAAACAACTGAAGAGAGAGGCATTTTTATTTAAGGAACCGAAGTGTGCGTGCACACATACATATTCGCAAATGGATTCTTCTGTGATGGTGCAGGATAATTTTCCCCTGCTAAGCTACAACCCACCTGTAAACCTTTGGGCCCACAATGTGGTTGCCAGCCTTGCTTTTTGAACACAGTGTGACACAACAGCTTATTAAGTGGTTGAATTCTGTTTTGTCTTTGAATAGAAACCATCTGTCAGCCCGGTCCCTCCCCCCCCAATCTTGGCTCAAAACTCAGTCATTTAGTAGCTGTTTGTGTCACTAGTGGCAATGGTTGGCAGCTTTTAGCTTGCTTGAAGGTTTTTAGAGGATCACTAGTGGGTCTTAGCAGAGCAGTCAGAAATTATTTCATTGACATTAAGCATTTAGGGCCAAGATAGATGTTATGGGAAATGTATCATCAAAACCAACCACATTACATTGCATTTAATTCTCCTTCTACCCCAGGTAACAGATAGAAGTTATATGCATTGTAACATCATAGCATTCTGTGTCCCTCACTCCTGCATCACAGTGTGGGCTGCCAGTGATGTTGCTGTGAGACATGGTGCTTGTGGTGAAGCAACATTTCTAGATGTTACGGATGTGAAATATAGAAACGGATGTGTGCCAGTCATTTTCAGCAGCAGACATGCATTTTCCATTACATCTTGTTTGGCCCTTTATTATTTGTTTGCTTGCTTGCTTTGAAATTTGGGCCCAAAGGCAAAAGAATCCCAATTCCTTCCCAGGAAGAACCCATCACATGCAACTTATGGCAAAGGAAAATGCTAACGGGCAGGCAATTAAAGACTGGAGTGTATCTGAGTAAAACATTTGCACACTGCAATAGACAGTGAAAGGATGAGAAATGAACATGGCCAAGATAATGTGTTCATCAGGACAGAGTCATGAGCCATTGTGGCTAACATGCTTGACTTGAATGTGGTAAATCCATGTTCAAATCCCCACTGAGTCATATTGAATGATTTTTAGTTCTTAGCTTGTTGTTTTTTATGTAGAATCAAGTTTTATCCAACAAACATCCCATTAACTCGAGAACTTCTGCCTGTATAACAGGACCTCTCCCTCTCCTTTCCTCGTTCCACCTGCACACACCCACACACACCCAAATCAGTTCTGAGTTTCCCCACAACCCTCCAAAGCAGTTTGGAGGCAGGGACAGAAAGAGGAAGTCCCATTGCACAGGCAGAAGACCTTACACTAGCAGGATGACTTTGCTCAATACAACCCAGTTTGTTTTACTGAAGCTGTGATTTCGCGTTTTATACTTTGCATTTTGTCTTATTGGTTGTTTCACCATAATAAACAGCTGGCTGAGCAAGTTTACATGCTGTTGTGTCAAATGCTTTAATAAAATTCAGGCTATTTAGGCAGCTTAGAAACCAAGCATGATACTCTGTTTTTGTTTTTTTAAAAGAAACTTTTAAAAAAACCTTTTCTCTCTTCCTCTCTCAAATGATGGTTCTTTGAGATGTTATTCTCTACAAATTTCAGATTAGAAATTATCCTTTTAATTTAATTAAAGCTGACACCAGTGCTGGAATATGACTTTAAAAGCTTGGGGGACTTAACTGCAGCTTTGCATAATTAAGCTTTCAGCTGGTTCTTTGCTACTTTTCCAGGATAGATCTTTTGTGCTTGATATAGGAAGTTTCCACCATATTCTAGACACTAGAGAATAAAAAAATGCAAAATAGTTAAGCTGATACTCTTTGGTGCTGGATCATGCATGTGTTTCATCGATATGTATGTATGTTTTGAAAGCTGGAGTGATCCAAGAGGAAATGAGTCTGGTAAAATATATCTTCTTAACTGTTTTGTGATGCTTTATCATGGGGATGTAAAGTTTTCTTCTGTCTTTTCCCTTTTGGTATTAGATGGTAATGCAAGCTGGACAGCTCTCTTGGATATAATTAAACTGCCTTCTCTTTGCCTGCAGGTGAGTGAGATGGAAGTAAATGGTCAGTTTGAATCAGTCTGCGAATCTGTATTCAGTGAGCTGGAGTCTCAAGCAGTAGAGGCCCTGGATCTGCCAATGCCAGGCTGCTTCCGCATGAGGAGCCACAGCTACGTGAGAGCCATCGAAAAGGGCTGTTCCCAAGATGATGAATGTTTGTCACTGAGGTCCTCGTCCCCCCCACGCACAACCACCACTGTGAGGACCATCCAAAGCAGCACTGGTGAGTAACTTACAAAACAAATAAGACAGAAGTGGGCTCAACCGAGGTACCATTGAACACTGCTCTCAGCCTTCCACCCTTTTGCTTGGAACCCTCATAGGCATTCCCAGAGCAGAAACACTGAGACCAGTGTAAAAGCCTCTGGTTTGCTTCCACGGGTATGTTGAGAGATGAGCCAGTCTGGGGAAAAGATGGATTAATGAGGAGAACTGCAGAGAGATAAAGTTGTACATGTGGAGAGGGTGATGGTATGTGTGCTTCAGAAATTTGAAAACTTTATTATTTGCCTTTTTTTAAAAAAAAAGGGAGTACAGTATTTCTCACTAATAACATTTCATAAATACACATTTATTCTTGGCAATTTCCTATCACTTTCATAACACATGTTTCATAACACATGTAAGATGAGTTCCAGATTGCGTCTTCATGCTGTTGGCACACAAACTCAGTGTATGTTTTCTGAATGCCCACATTGTATGTACAATATAGGAATTGTAGCTCTCTGTGTACTGCTGTGCATTAAATGCCTTTCAGACTGGATTTCAGATTATTGTATAGTTGGGAAATGTGCAATATATAGAAATTTTCACACTGACTAACCCAACAAATGCATGTGAAAGCTGTACAGGGTAGGTGACAGCAATATCAGTTATCCCATCCCCAATCTATTCTCAGCATTGCAAGCCTGTGTTTGGTATGTAGAAATCCTTCAAATCAGATTGTTTCAGAGAAAAATTGAGCCTGTTGTGGTGAACAGAAAACAGGGATAGTTCAGAACAAAAGAAAGGGTTTATTTGTCTTTCTACTCATCTGTAGGAATGCATGAAGTACTCATACTTGTGTAACTTCTAACTTTTTATATGAGGGATAAATTAGTGTGCAGTCTGGCAATGACCTTGCTATTTGAAACTCAAATACAAATGCGGAATTTAAAAAGGTTTGTGTGATTTCATCATTCAATAATGACACTTCATAGATTCATTGTAAGGTACGTGGTATGCATTATCATCACAATACATTTTTCCATCCAGGCTTTTGGCCTTCAACTTGGAGAGGTTTAAATATTGTGGTCTCTTTTAGTGGGAAGGATATGTTAGACCAGGCATAGGCAAACTCCAGCCCTCCAGATGTTTGGGACTACGATTCCCATCCTCCCTGAACACTGGTCCTGTTAGCTAGGGATGATGGGAATTGTAGTCCCAGACATCTGGAAGGCCGGAGTTTGCCTATGCCTGCGTTAGACTGATTGAGATATATAAACTAGAATATATTTTCTAGTTTAATTTTTGTGTTATGTTCCAAGTTGCTTTGAGTTTAAATTTTGTTTAAAAAGTAACTAGTAATTCCTAATAATAATATCTTCTAACAACCTACACTGGAGAGTTGCTACATGATGCCCACTTGGTTTCTTTTCTGTTAGGATAGAACCAAAAATAAAAAGAGAGAGAGATAGAAAAGGAAAAAAAGTTTCTGGGTGGCGTTCAACTAAGTTTTACTCAGAGTAGAGCTACTTAAATTAATGGACCTAACTTAGATCAGGCCCATTTAAATTAATGACCGAGTGAAGCTTAGTTGAATTCCACCCTCTGTGTTTAGGTGCATTCTGGAATTGCTCTTTTGCACCGCAATGAAAGTGGTTTGAGAACGTTTCTCAACACAGATCTGAACACAAATCTTCTGCTGTGGATTCCACCCACAGTATAATGACAAGAACATCCTGAGGATAAGAGGCAAGGGGAAATGCACTCATGAGCGAAGATGAGTCAGGAAGTGGAACCATGCACACTGTCAACCCACAGGCATCAATCCCATCAGTGCTGGTGCCTTACCTGGAGATCTACCTTGTAGATGTGCTGAAACACAAAGAGATGATGTCACTGCTGTACTCTGATGCCTTGTTCTTCTAACAGTCCTTTCCCCTACCTATCGTGGCCAACAAGACTCTAATTTTCTACCATAGCAGGTTCAGCAGGAGGCTGTTCAAAGGGACTAGTGGAAGAATTAGGCGGGAGAGATTGTTGTTGCAGTATCACTGCCTCAGAGCCCTTAAACATACAGGCACCATTTACAGCCAAAGGACTTGACATTCCTGGTCAGTCGTGCCCAGGTTTAGGAGAGAGGTTGTGGCTGATGAGCTTTACAAGAGATTTCTGACATTATCAAGGTTTGTTGGATTCTGTGATGCCTTGCAGCAACAGATTTTCAGTGAACGACCTTTTGCAATATAAAAAAAAAAAACAGTAAAACACTGCTTATATCTTTGAGCAACAAAGCACCTATAAAGTCTCCATTGTTGCTGTTCAAAAGAAAATGTGTGTGATGCCATATGGGTGCGTGTAAAAGGCGGTGATCACCCTAAAACATTTGTTGCTCTTCCCACATCAAAGCAATTGGAAAGAAGAGGATTATTGGCCTGTTACTGTAGAAATATAATTGGAAATGGAAAAGCATAGGTTTTGCTCTAGGCTCCTGTGGGCAGAAAATGCTCAAACTGAAATTGCTTAGAGCTTTATAGACTAAACTCATCATGTTGAACTTGGCTCAGAGGGAATAGGAAGTCAATGCAGTTGTTGAAAAATTAGCTTAATACCTTCAGCTTCCTAGCACCACTTAGCAGGGTGGCAGCTGCAATCTGAACCAGATGTGATTGCTGAACGAGCTTCAAGTGCATCCCCATGTGGCTTGCTGAAGTACTTCAGGCCAGAAGTGGCAAAGGCACATAATGTCTGCACCTGAAAGAAAGGGCAGCAGTTGCAAATTTCGTTGCCTTTTCTCAAATGATGAAGTTTCATCACATGCATACAGGCTCAGTCATACTGACTCATGCTTGCCCGGTGCTATCTCCACTGATTCTACCTTCAGTTAAGGACCCCATTAAGACTGCCACCTTTTTGGTTTTTAGGTGCTTTTAATTTCTTCATTAACAGGTGAGGAGCGGGAAATCAACAGATGCAGTTTTCCCCATCACTGCATTTCCATGCAGACTTTAAATGAGTTGTGACACAGAAGCTGTGCAGGAAAATGTTGGCAACATTAGGCTCTGCAAAATTGCTCCAAGGAAGTGCTTTCTAGGAATCTAGCAGGCAAAGCTATAGTACTAGTCCTAGTGGTCTTGCCATCATTACTGCTTCAGTGTTAAAGAGTGAGCACCAACAGCATCAGAGAAGTGCATCTGGTTTACAATGAAGCGTAAAAGGAACTTGGGCTCGAGCCTGTAACAAAATGGTTATCTGTGTCCACTGAGAGTTCAAATAATTGAATGCAGGAATAGTTCTATACAGGTCTAGCTAAAATAACACAAAATTGAGAGAGATTATATGTGGTAGCCTCCTCCAACTGACATACATTGGCTTTTGGAGATAAGCAAGACAAAGTTTCAAATTTCCTGAAGTGAGAGATTTTCAGCGACTATCCATCATGAATACAATGTGTTGCCATTGAATCTAAAATAGAACGACCTTTCCAAGGTCACCTACTCATTAGTAAGGAGGAATGCGTTTTCAAATCTAGATTGAAACAACTATATAATGAACCCACGGAGCAGATCACGTCTTGGACTTACATGAAAAGACAGGAGGAACTGAACCATGCAGACTCCTTTGACAAACAGTTTTTCAGCTTCCTCTGAACATATCTTAAAGTTTTACCCTTACTTTGCATGAAAGCTGTAATAAACTATTTTATGCCCTCTTTTTCCCTGGGTATTCCACCTGCTTGGTGCACTCTACTGTGAGCTGGCCACGGATACTGAGTGGAGCAAACGTATTGTAAAGTCCATGAGTTTGAACACAACTAGCTTTATTGAATCTGGTGGAGTCAAAGTGTGAGTTGGGGCTCTTTGGGGAAATGTGGATAGTTGCCAGAGAAGGCCTAGGCTCTGTTCTGACATCTCCAGTGGGAGGCAATGACAGTTCACACGGCACAACCTGCCAGTCTTCTGAAGGCATAATAACAGCTGTCAAAGTTCAAAAATGCACAACAATCAGCCAGCTGAGCAGAGGGCTGGCAAAGAACTTTGCAGAGCAGTTCTCAAGTGCTAGATAAACAGCTGGCTGTCTTGTGCTTGGGAAATGCTGCACAACAAGGCTCTGCAGGCCCTTCCAATCAGCAGTGCCTGCAAAGCTCCTTTTGACCAAGCCATCTTTACGTGGCATCATATTTGATGTTGGGAGTAGACAGGGTGAGTGTGGCTTGCCTAAAATAGCCTAGCAGGCCAAATCAGAAGGCCTGGCAGATTAGATCTGACCCATAGACTGGAGATTCTCTACCCCTCATCTAGGCAGCAAAAGGCATTATCACAGTACAAGGACACCTTGAAGCCAGGCAAAAGCACTCAAGAGTTCAGAGCAGGACGAGTGAGGAATGTGGCCTTGGGAGAAGCCATCAGTAGGGGAAAGGTTTGGAGGGCCATATTTGGTTGAGATTCCCCATATGTTCTGCATATTTATCATCAAGCAATAACTTGCTGGTGTTTCAGCACCACGGACAGAATCATACCTCTCCACATAGCAGCAAAGACATTACGTTTTGCTGGTTAAGTCACACATTCCTCAATGAACCTCCCCTTTTGAGCAATCATGCACATACACAACATAAAGTGTCTCTAAGTTTTTGCTCTGATAGGACTCCGGTTTCAGAAAATGTTCTTCCTCAGGAGATAATTCTTGCAAGCTAGTACTTTTTCAATTTCATCTTTCAGGACAGACTCTTAATTGATTTTGTTGACCTTTATGTTTCCTGTGTTCCAAAACAGAACACTCTGTTCAAGACAAAAGTGTATCAGTGGTTTCACATAATAGCATTCCATATTCAGTGACTATTCTTAGTGTATTTCTTTGAATGGCTTTCTTTTCTTTTCTTTTCTTTTCTTTTCTTTTCTTTTCTTTTCTTTTCTTTGGGTTCCTTTGTAATTGTAGCCACAGACAGGAATGTTTTCTTTTATTTTCTTTTTCTTAATGAAGCACCTGCCATGGCTTAACATGTCATAAAATCACTCCAGAAACACCCAATTCAGGAATCCTGGGGCCAATTCAGTGAGGTATGAAATGATACAGAATAATATAGGATGGCAACAAGATCAGTTTCCCAAAAGCAGTCAGCTCTGTAGTCTTAGCAGTGGGCAACCAAAATTCAGTTTTGTGCAGACGGAAGGGCCTGGCCTTTGGGGGACCAGGGTTTGGGAAAAGAGGTTTGGCTCAGTATCCATAATTATAGTAGTACTTAGGAGCACATTGTAATTGAAATAAAAATATTGTGAATTTTTTCAGAAGTAGATTTAATGCGCTCAACACTTCTGCAATGCTTTCCTGTGCGCGAATAAGACATTTGAAGTTATCACTGTTTCATCATATCAGCAATTCCCAATTCAGAGTTCCCATGTTACATATTTATTTACCTGATACAGTGCATACCAGAAATTTTCAGACCTCTTAAATATGACTTTATGCAACAGTCCATAACACTAATTGCCCCAATGAGATGCTGTGGGCTATTGGGTACATGCATTATTAAGCAGTTCTCAGAGCAAACATTTTCATTTGTTTTTGTTATGCCATAAAAGAAAACCCAGAGGAAACCTACAACAACAACAAAAAACCGTCATTCTAAATCCCAGAAATGATAAATGTGTCCCTACTCTCCTGCCTTGAAATTACAACATAGTACACAAGTATAATTTTGAAGCTGTTTCAGATCCCTGCAATAAAAAAGACATAATATGGTGGTGGGGTTTTTTTTAATAATGCAGGGAGGAAATCCTCTCAAGTTATTGTTTATGCAGGAAAATGTAGCATTATTATTAAAGCTGGAAGTATCCCTAGTTAAAGTCGTAACAGGCAGATACCAGCAATATCTGTTTTGTGCTATAGACTTAATTTTGATTAACCAGTTCATCTGATTTCTGCAGATGTTAACCTCGTTCTCAGAACCACATGATAACTGCTGCATAGAGCTGGGTATTTCTTTGAGAGGGAGTTAAATTGTTATATTATATGTAGCCAGTCAACAAGATAACCTCTATGGCTGGAGGAAGCTATAGCTATTGTAGGTCTATTTATCTTGCCCTAAGATCGTAAACATACCTGAGACTGAAATCATTAGGGCCTCCACCTTCTGGTGCTCAAACCAGTTACAACTATTTGTTCATTCTCTGGTGTGTCCCTCTTTTTGGCAGAGCGGGTGAAGTTTTTGTTCAGTTGGGTTTTTCTGGTTTTGTGTTTTTTTGTTTTTGCAAATTATGCTGTTTTAGTGAATACGTTGAGTGTCCTTAACTTCCAGCTGTACATGCTTGGAACATAATTTGCTTGCACCTGGTGTTACAAAGACATTCTCCTCCTCTCTAGCTGCAGGTGGTTTGAGAATGGGGAGGGAACTTTTCAAACAACTGGAGTCTATATAGGCTGCCTTTTGATATCCTTCGCATATAAATGTCAATTGCGGCTCTTGCGCTAATGAAAGCTTAAATCTCAAAAGGCAAGCTGTAAGCTGTCATTTGTTTCCTTGTCAGCAAAATTCTTTGAGCATTGTTTTACCATAGCTTTGTGCCACTACTTAAAATCTCTGCTTTCTCAAAGTCCTGCCATTAAAAAAGGATATTCCTTGTGCCACAGGCGTTCTTAGCTTGCCCCTTCTTCTCTTAGCTTGAGACATACTGTCATCTGGATTACGTAAGGGTGATTTTTGAGTATGAAGTATCCTTTCACAGAGCTAAGGGTTTAACTACCTGCTCTGCATCTTTCTCAAAATAAATGCCTTTCCCTTTCTCGTGAAGAATCCTGTGAAGGACAAGGTATGTGCCATGGACCAGCACTGTGCAGATGAAAAGGCTGCAGAAGATGGCAAGGACACAAATTTGTGTAGTCCCAGCCTCACTGTGACCATGTACAGATGAGAGCTTAATAGGTTGCTTGCGGTAATACTGTAGAGGTATCACTACCCATGATCATTCTACATATAACTTTCATGTATGTAGAAATAGGGTACCCTCACCACATTCCAAGCTAGAGTCAGGCAAACTAAACTGTGCTTCAGAAACTCACAAAAATAGATTGGTTTAATCCAACCCTGAACCAGCCCCTCTTGTACTCAGACATTGATATCATTGGGACCTCAGCAGGGTCAGAGCCCTACCTGCAAATCCTCAGTGAGCCTCCAAACCAACCCTACCTGCCTCCCTATCCCTCCAAGTATCTTCTTTCCCATTTACCTTTATTTCTGCTGTGGCAATAGTGGATGGAGGTGGAGACGGGAGTCTCTCCCTAACTTAAGGCAGCATAGCAAGCACCAGGGACTATGGGAAACCATCAGTAGCTCAGTTGTCACAGAGGGGAAGGGGGAAGCCTCACTCTTTTCCTCCTTCACCATTGCATCAGTAAAGCTTAGTGGGAGTTGGGAAATGAGGGAAATGGACTAGGTTGGAGGGAGGCTTAGTGTACTGGCTTGTATTATCTTCTGGCTCCATCCATCCATCCATGCATATTATGTAGTAAGACTCGCAGAAAACATTTAAGGAGTACTTGATCTCAGGCAAACCCACCAGCGGAAAGAAGCCTCCTGGTTGCTGGGCTAAAAGGAAGAGCAAAGTATATATATTCCAAGGTCTAGAAAATGAGAAAGAAGCAAAGAAAGTGTACTAAAGGGAAGGGGGTAAACAGCAGCTCTTTGGGACCACAGGGATTCCTATTGGCTGGTGTCCAAACAATTCACTCATTAGTCACAGCTCTCACTTATTTGCTAAAATCACTAACAGGCAGGAGCAGCCAGGTTGGCTCATCTCACAGAAATTGCTTAGAAGGGTACCTGCACATTTTGCTTCATAACTTTCCTTCCAGGAGAGCTAGAGAATCTGAGGGAAGGAATATGAGGACTCTGCTGACTGTGAGTCTGGAACATCAGTAACCACAATGCCTTCTTTTTAGTGTCTTCCTGGAGAAGTATTGAACTGCAGGCTCGCTTATGTAAATTATGCTTAAAACTTTAGGTTGATCTTTTAAAAAATGATAAAGCCACAGCGGAAGTGACAATGTGGTATTCTTTCCACAAGAATCTGCATCATTTTGGTATATGTGGGGGGACCTTAATATCCTTCATTCAGCGTCCCTTTTTCATGTTCATCCTGAAGGATAGTATGTGATCGACACAGACTTCAGCTGCAAAATTGCCATTAATCTCTATCAAGTTGAGCTAGAGAGGATCAGCTATCCCTGTTATTGTGAGTTTCTGATTTCCCTTTTTCTAATTGCATTCTGCATTGTATAAAGCCTTGCCAGTAATCTGACTGGCACAGGTCCAAGTTTAGATTGGCTTTACCCTGAAAATGGGTTCATGAACAAGATGCTACAAATGCAGAGTAATCAAAGGTTGCCTGCCTTCAACTTTTAGATTAGAAAATATTGAGATGGAGATAGTCATCTGATATCGGCACCATCTAGCCTCTTTTATATCTCAGCCTCTCAAATGGGAAATGGCATAACTTTGTAATTGCGGGCAAAGCTGCTAAAGTGGATTTTCTACGTCTCTCTTGAATTGGCCAGAGGCAGCACCCTCTTTGCAAATCCACTCAGTATTCTACTCAAGTGTTTTAGATACCAAATGCAGAATTAGCATGCGCCACTTTATGTTTAAAAATAAATAATATCTGTCTAGCATGAAAGAATTGGAGCAGATTTTTAATAATTACTGCAAAGCAACCCTGTCTCACTTATGCATTTGTAGGGCAGTGTGGACACATAGGTCACAAGGGCTCTGAAAGACCCAAGTTTCTGTGTAGTCTACTGCACCTCTGGGTAAGGACTGACTAGCTGTGTCTCTTTCTCTCACACAAAACCTTTTGGGACGAATGGACACATCTGGAGTATTGAGAAAGTGCCATGGGCACCAGTTGCAAAATGGCTGCTGTGGGGGGGGGGGTGACATTACCCAAATTGACTACTACATCCATAAGAGCCAAAAAGGCGATAGAAATACAACATGGTCCTGGCGTGCCCCCCATTTAACTTGACACATCAACAGGGGTGGGGTGGCGAGATACTTAATGTCAGCCACTGTCAGGCTTGCTCAGAGAGAGAAACCCTTTGCACCTCTCCTCCATTCAGAACAGATGGGAGGGCGGGTGTCCAATCCTGGCATCCAATGAAATGTGGCTATCTGAAGGGGCATGTTTTCAATGTAGGAGAGGCCAAGCTGTTATGAACTGAGAAGAAAGAGCAAGAATCTCTCATGCAGTGTGGATTTCTGAGGATATATTTTCTGTTACCTTTCACTGGTGTCATAGGAAGTACTGGTGAGCACGCAGGTGCCTGCAGTCACTATGTTTGTGACAATATAAAAACAGCTTTAAAAGTTAAGTAACGTTTGAGGAAAGGAGGGTGTTCTACTTATTCCATAAGCAACAGTGGAGTCTTGTGGCACCTTAAAGAGTAAGAAATTGATTGTGCCAAAAGCTTTCAGTGGATTGCAGTCCACTGCATAAGACCTTTAACCCAACTAAGTCAAAGTCACAGGAGACTATGTCTTTAATGAAGTTCAGTGAGTCCACTCCAGGCATGACTAACATTGGCTGTCACCCAATGTCAACATTTTAAAATTGTCATTGATTCTCAATTGCAACAATTGTGAAAAATCATGAAAAAGTTTTAAAATATTGAACCATCAAATACATTAGTGTTTGTCGGTTGGTTTTAAAAAATTAACTTTTAGAAATGCTGCTTTTTATTTATTTGTTGCACTTGTTTGACACCTTTCTAAAAGCAATGGTTTTCCAATGGCAGCATACGTATAGTATATGATTTTAAAAAGATTAACATGTACATTAAAATAATAAAAACAATACAGTTGTTTCTTCTTATGCTGTTGTGCAGGGTTGAGGCCAATGAAAAGGCTTTCAGGATATGTATAAACACTTCAGCTGAATTTGAAAGGGACAGGCCACTTCTGTAGTTATAAATGGGTTTGAGGCTGAAATAAAGAGACTTGTGTAGTGAATGCTATTGCTTATATTGGTTTTGAACTGTGAACTCAAAACAAATACAACTGAAGATTGGTATTGCTAACTGCACTGAAAAGGTAGCACTAACTGCAACCATAACAACAGCAATCTCATTTTCTCAGAAAATGGTCAGGGAACACAAACACTTAGCCAATTTGGTGTTTGTGTTCCAGAGCTACTCCCTCCCTCACCCGCCACTCCAGTCCTGCCTCTTTTGTAGAAAGTGATGCAGCAGTCTTGCTAGTCCCTAGTACATCCCCAGGTGCTTTGGGATTAACCTTTCTCTCTCACTCCTCTCTGTTGCAGTTTTCCTAACAAACACCACCCTGCCACTGCTTCCCCCCCCCCCAGAAGGGAAAAAGATAGGTGCATATGTAGACCAAATAAACTGAGTAAATAAATAAATGAAAGAAATGTTCTGCTGTGAAGTTTCCTACAAACCTAGGGTGGTTTAGGGTGTGACCTAATCTGAAACAGAATATACCAATAAAAAAGAAAGGCGAACAAATGCTATTCCATTGTCAAATTAATATAAACATTAATCCAAAACATCTGGGCTCTCTCTCTGGCATCTTGCCACTAAAAAGCTGAATAGGAAAGTTATGCTTGCCGAACAATTCACTTTCTGTAGCTCAACAATATAATATATTGTGTACGTGAGCAAGGGTGGAAGCTATTAGATTCTTATGCAGGAGACGGGCAGGTGTATATTTGGCTATTCAGTTGACAAACTAGAATGTTGTAGAGTGGAGATTAAGAGGTCTTGAAACAGCCAATTTCAGAAAGATAAACTCAAATATTTTGAGCAGTGAAAATAGTATAAAGTCTAAGCATAGCTCAACTGAAAATGGAAACTGTACATAATTACTTCCATCTAGAAATCTGAGGACACTTTTCCAACAAGCCAGAAATAGAGGGTTCAGTTCAGACCCCCAAACAATGGTTTGTCTTAACCATAGCTTAGAACCCAAAGCGTGTTTTGAGCTTCCAGACATACAAAACGCAACCCTGAACTTCACAGTTTACTCCTTCTCCATGATGCAGCAATCTCTGGAAGTAGAGCATTGGCTGTAGTGTGATTTATTAACACAGACATGATGCTATTACATACCATGTTGTTGTTGTTTAGTCGTTTAGTCATGTCCAACTCTTCGTGGCCCCATGGACCAGAGCACACCAGGCACTCCTGTCTTCCACTGCCTCCCACAGTTTGGTCAAACTCATGCTGGTAGCTTGGAGAACACTGTCCAACCATCTCGTCCTCTGTCGTCCCCTTCTCCTTGTGCCCTCCATCTTTCCCAACATCAGGGTCTTTTCCAGGGAGTCTTCTCTTCTCATGAGGTGGCCACAGTATTGGAGCCTCAGCTTCACGATCTGTCCTTCCAGTGAGCACTCAGGGCTGATTTCCTTGAGAATGGATAGGTTTGATCTTCTTGCAGTCCATGGGACTCTCAAGAGTCTCCTCCAGCACCATAATTCAAAAGCATCTATTCTTTGTCGATCAGCCTTCTTTATGGTCCAGCTCTCACATCCATACATCACTACTGGGAAAATGACATACCATACTGAGCATAAACTAAGATCAAAGTTTAAGGCTCATGGTTAGCAAGGAAAGGGTTTAACCACAAGCTTGGGTTTGGATGGCACAAAGAGTTGGCTTAGCACAGTGATGCATGGGAGGTAAAAAGACTGGGAAGGAGCAATGGTGCTGCAAACTCCTCTTTGGGAGCCTGCTTACTTGCATCATCCCCATAAGCCATAACTGGGTTTACTGTGACATGTGAACCAGACCATTGTCTGCCTATGAAAAGTAAATAGTTTGGTTCAATGGATGTTCAACAAGTACTTCAGAGAGTCTAGGCAGTTTTAACTATGAACTATGCTGATTAGCATCCTCAAGGAAACAAATATTATATCCTTTCCTTTGTAATGGAAATAACAGTGCAATCCTAAGCAAGGTTACTCAAAAGTAAACTCCATTGAGTATGACCAGTAGTCAGTGATGGTGAGAGTTGTGGTCCAATGACATCTGGAGGGCCACAGATTCCCCGATGTGCTTTGATCTAGATCCAGGGAAATTGACATGTAGGATATGAAGTAAGAGTTTGAAAGCATGTGTGTTATTTTGAAAAGATTACACTGACATGGAAAAGATGATTACTGTAGAAACAAAAAGATCCCACAGGACATTTAAGGGGAGTTACTTAGTATACAGAAGTATATCATATCTGATATATACATTGTGTATCACACTCTTGGCCCAATAAAAGAGGTTTACTCTGTTATTTGCAAAAGAGATCATTATATTAAGCTGCAGGGATTTGGGAGAAGCTTTTAAACATAAAACATAACTTTTTGTTCTGCACTTTTAGCTTTATGCATCAGCATTTGAAGCAGACTAAATGATAAAAGAATGACAGCAATAAAGCAATCTGTCCCCAGATTCTTCATCTGTTATGTACTTTATAAAAGTGTTAAAATCTAAAAATGTAGGGCAAAAGCAAAATAGTTTTCATACATGGAAGAAAAACACTAGTGGGGGGGCATCTGAAAGTGCTTCCCCCTTAATCACTATTGTGAGAAAACTGTGTTAATTCACTCTGTGGTGAAGGAAATGCATTTTGTGCCTCTTCAGGAACATTTTCATATGCTCTTATTTTATATGCTGCAAGTTGAGCCTGGCCATCACAAAGAGGTGCTGGGGCTGAACTGACCACAGATTAAGCCCTGAGTATGGATGCCCAGCTGGGTGACAGTGTGAGCCTGCCCTGCAGGTTCTCCATAAGTGAAGCTTGAATACTAAAAAGTGCATCAATTAAAGTTTTATTACAAATTATTCTAATGAGTGAGAGAGAGAGAAAACGGACCAAAGTGGGTCAGTGTTTTGGTTGAAGCAGCATGTAAGTGTTTGACCATCAAGGAAGACTTCTTATCAGTACTGGATGACATGTGTGGAAGCAAGTTTTCAGAATCAGGTCCCCAGTGGAAATACAGTCATCCCCCCCCCCCTTCAGACATTTTCATTTCTCCAGATATATTCAAATTTCATGAGGGACTCTTTTAAAGCAGGGACTTGGAGGAGGAAAGTGGTTGCTGCTAGTTTAAGGAAGAGAGAGGTTAACCGCTAGCCGCATTTTGGATGGCATGCTAAGCCAAACCTTGACTTAGCTGCCATGCTAAGTTAAAAGGACTTGGGGAGTCAGTGCAGATTCCTCCTAGAGGTCAGCACATCCTCCCTGTCCCGGCAAGCCATAGTTTGGCTTAACATGTCATGTAAACCAGACCTATTATTGATTGACTGACCTATATAGGTAAAGGTAAAGGGACCCCTGACCACTAGGTCCAATCATGGACTACTCTGGGGTTGCGGTGCTCACCTCACTCTATAGGCCGAGGGAGCCGGCATTTGTCTGCAGACAGCTTCTGGGTCATGTGGCCAGCATGACTAAGCCGCTTCTGGCAAACCAGAGCAGCGCACAGAAACGCCGTTTACCTTCCTGCCAGAGGGGTACCTATTTATCTACTTGCACTCTGATGTGCTTTTGAATTGCTAGGTGGGCAGGAATGGGACTGAACAACGGGAGCTCACCCCATCACGGGGATTCGAACCGCCGACCTCCTGATCAGCAAGCCCTAGGCTCTGTGGTTTACACCACAGCGCCACCCGCTATATACCTTACCTTAAAGATGCATAACAACTCTGTTATGGGTAAACAATGGTGCCCAGAATTCTTTTGGGTGGGTGTACTTTAAGAATATACAGTGGTACCTCAGGTTACATACACTTCAGGTTACAGACTCCGCTATCCCAGAAATAGTACCTCGGGTTAAGAACTTTGCTTCAGGATGAGAACAGAAATTGTGCTCCGGCGGCAAGGCAGCAGCAGGAAGGCCCCATTAGCTAAAGTGGTGCTTCAGGTTAAGAACAGTTTCAGGTTAAGAACAGACCTCCGGAACGAATTAAGTATTTACCCCAAGTACCACTGTAATGCATATGCAGCACTAGATGTGACTGCTGCATTTTTCAATGGCATTACCAAGCAGCCCCAAACAATGTATACAATAACTTTTTTTTAAAGGCATAGTTGAATTCCTTAATTAAAGAATTAATCGAAGTGTGGGATTGATGAGATCTCATTCCAAGGAGCAATCAACTACAGCAGTGGGGCTAGCTATAGTTCCAGGAAAAGGACCCAAACTGGCTCAGTGATGGGAAATACAGGGCAAGCCATGGAGAAGTGAGGGGCATTCTCAACACCATATCCACCTCCCCCAGGGACAACTCCCACCATACCTCAATTGTGCATTTCCCCATCCAAATCTGTAAAGCAAATTGTCTTGGTATTTCCCCACTCTTTCCCTCCTTCATGGATTTCTACTGCCAGGGGGGAAAGGCAGAAGAAGTCATGGGAAACAGGGGACATTTGCAATTGGATGGCGACATTGTGGGACCCTCCATCACATTTCATGGAGGAGACATGGAATAGTCTCCTGGAAGCACTCCTAGGTTATGGGAGTGTTGTTGCTGTTGCGTATCTTTGTCAATTGGTGTCTTAACACCAGGCATTATGAATATTGAAATAATGAGACTGGTTGAACACTAGAGGGTGATGTTGTTCTTTTAAATAATGTTCATAGCACAGCTCTGGAGACAAGATTCTGTTTCAAACACAATAATTATTTTGTGCTCACATTTCCTGGTAGAAAGACTAGCAAATTTAGCTTCCATTGTGTGTACATGATGCAGAGAAGACGCAGCCAGTCCCAAATACTTGGCACGTGTATCATCCATCACCTGTAAGAAATTGTGGCAATGTCCACACCTGTATTGGGAGGGGGGACCTGCTCTGGAGTGTTTGGTGAACACTGATAAATATTTCATGTCTGCACCAAGATTCATTGTGCAAAAGAAACATGTTTAGAATTAGCTCTTTAGATCATTTTTGTTTAGGCTTCACATGTGTAAAGAAGACACAGGTCTATCTGTTCAGACATTACGAAGTCTGCCTTTTCTGATCAAGGAATTTAAGTTCCTTGGTAGAAAACGTAACACCTCTATATGGTTTTTAAAAATAATTAAATGTGCACCTGCTTATAAATTGAATGGAATCCCAGAGTATTTTACAGTTTCAAGATTGGCAAGATTCCTTTAATTTTTTCCCCTTTCATTTAAAACAGGAACGCCCAACAGGTAGATCATGATGTACTGGTAGATCACTGGACGTCTGTGGTAGATCACTGATATATCACTGACTTCCCCCCAAAGAAGCTAAACAACTTTGACCTGAACCGCAAAAAAACAGGGCTTTCTTTCCTTAAAAAACTCAACAACTTTGACCTGAACCCCCCAAAATGGGGTAGATCACTGCCAGTTTTTAACTCTATGAGTAGATCGCATTCTTGAGAGTTGGCCACCCCAAATTTAAAACATAGGATTCTTACAGTTTCTGTTAGCTACTTATCTGTTCATTTGAAAAATTAGTATATATCACCTTTATAGGCAAAGCGTATGCAGTAACAGATGAGATACAATTTTGAGGCACAATACAATACCTCCTATAAAACTCATGACGTTAATAAATCCAGCAGACTTGAGCTCTCCAATAAATACTCTTAGAATCATAGAGTTGGAATAGACCACAAGGGCCATCGAGTCCAACCCCCTGCCAAGCAGGAAACACCATCAGAGCACTCCTGACATATGGTTGTCCAGCCTCTGCTTAAAGACCTCCAAAGAAGGAGACTCCACCACACTCCTTGGCAGCAAATTCCACTGTCGAACAGCTCTTACTGTCAGGAAGTTCTTCCTAATGTTTAGGTGGAATCTTCTTTCTTGTAGTTTGGATCCATTGCTCCATGTCCACTTCTCTGGAGCAGCAGAAAACAACCTTTCTCCCTCCTCTATATGACATCCTTTTATATATTTGAACATGGCTATCATATCACCCCTTAACCTCCTCTTCTCCAGGCTAAACATGCCCAGCTCCCTTAGCCGTTCCTCATAAGGCATCGTTTCCAGGCCTTTGACCATTTTGGTTGCCCTCCTCTGGACACGTTCCAGTTTGTCAGTGTCCTTCTTGAACTGTGGTGCCCAGAACTGGACACAGTACTCCAGGTGAGGTCTGACCAGAGCAGAATACAGTGGCACTATTACTTCCCTTGATCTAGATGCTATACTCCTATTGATGCAGCCCAGAATTGCATTGGCTTTTTTAGCTGCCGCGTCACACTGTTGGCTCATGTCAAGTTTGTGGTCAACCAAGACTCTTCATGGGGTTGCTTTTGAAGATGTTTCAGTAACTTCATTTGGTTCAGAGTGGCAGGGAATTCTGTCTCTTTACTTCAAGAAGTGTCCCTGAAAAAAAGGTACACAAGTTATAACAGTCTTCTGAGTCTTCATTTGTTCTCCTAATGGCACATCACCTCAGCAGGAAACTAGCCTGGCTTATATTTTAACACTTACTGGGTCCAAGGTTCCAGGAAACTATGGGCCAGTATAAAGTGCAGGGGGCAAGGGACCGTGGATAAAAATTTCATGGAACTCATGAATAACTTTGAATAATTATCTGTTGCACCAAGACAGCAGTGCAGTGTAAAGTGAAGTTTGCACATAACATATAATTCACACAGAACACCCACTCTCAAGAAAGTACTTACTGTATGAATCATGTTCAATCCTACACTGTGCCAAGTCTGTACTTGATTTGAAAAAAATAAATAATGTTATAAGCAGAAGATTGTTTTAGAGGGAAGAAACAAAACAAGCCCAGAGCCTTTGGAATACAGATGTGTTTATTTTTGGAGTTGCAGTGCCTTGCCTGACCTCCAAGAGACATGATGAAAAACTGAGCTGACTGAGCTCTTTGAACTGACACGGTGGCATGTCCTGTGTGATGTGGTTTGCTTTTACCTGGAAACCTGCTTTTTTCTTTTGAAAGTCCAAAATACCAAAATGACACAAGTAGTGCTCTTCAGCTTTAAATTCTGGGTACTGAAAAGATTCGGCTTTTCTGAATCCCCCCACAAAGGGGTAGCTTGTGTTTTCTGAATTGGTCAATTGGGAAGATAAGTGGGGGGGGGGGTTTCCTTCTAAGGTGTGTGGCTGTCCATTTCCCACTTTTTGATCTACATTTTATGCCTGGCACTGAATTCTGTGTGCGGTAAAATGTGGTAACTAAGCAGGAGTCAACTATTTGCACATCCGCTGATGCTCAGTGAATTCAGTCCTGCTTTCTACAGGGTTCGGTTATGGCAGCAAGTTTCCTGTGAAGAATTCATCCAGGCACCCAAAACAAGCAGCATTGAACTCCTTACCCATCAGCCAATGCAGGGGGAGTTCAATTCTGCTTTCTTGCAGCAGGATCTATATGTGCTTCTACCTGCTCCACAACTGATGTCACACATGCAGTCAGGCTTTGGGGCAAGGTGGACATGGTTTGAAGAAAATGGCCTCTCAGACCAAATGAGGAAGTTGCCCACCTCTGTGCCAACATCAGTAATACAGTGGTACCTCTGGTTGCGAACTGGATCCGTTCTGGAGGCCCGTTCGCAACATGAAAAGCCCGCACTCCTGAAATGCCGTATCTGCGCAGGTGCGTGGTGCGATTTGACACTTGTGCACATGCGCGAGTGGCGAAACCCGGAAGTAACCCTTTCCACTGCTTCTGGGTCGCTGCAGGATGCAACCTGGATAAACGTATCATGAAACAAACGTAACATGAGGTATGACTGTAATGCACACAGTGTCAGCCGCACCCACATTACTGTAAGGAGCAGTAACTGTGAATTGCAATAAAGCATTATTGGGCCAAATCTCTACTGCCCATGTAAATCTCATTTTATCTTAAGTTTAACTGTCATGACTTCCCTCCTAAGAATTCTAGGAGTGGTTTGATATCGCTTTAAGAAATCTGTGAGAGATCTCGAACACACCTTCCCACCAGCCCACCAGAAATAGATTTTTAAAAAATAAAGAAAATAAGAAGGAATAACTGTAAAGTGTAGATTTACTGTGCTGGCCTTCTTTCCTAAAGCTAATGAGTGATTTACAGCTGCCCATAGCATTTTTACTATTCTGTGCTTCTATTTTTCCTAACACAATAACACCAGGGCTTGTCTCTGAATGTTCTGTGAACTTTGAAGTGGTCCACAATAGTGTGCATGCACCTTGACCCCTTTCTTTTCCTGGGCAGTGCCATTTAGAAATACAGTTCAAAATGTGGCCCATATTGTCTCACTGAGATTACCATAGCCACATTATGTGTTTAATAAAATTTCTCTGACTTTTTTCTCTGTAGAGAAATGCTGTTATTTATAAGATTTTAGTAATCGCTTTATAATGTGAATTTTTGGCTGGAATTGGGAGTCGAATCCAGTTATAACACCAGCCAAGATTTATCTGCAAGTATCAGTCTCCTTCCACGTAGCGTAACGTCTGCTGCTTTCAGCTGGGCTGTTTATCCAGTCATGGTATTGCAACTGTACATACAGCATCTGTATATGAAGTCACCGGTTTATAATCCACATACTTCAGGGTAGTCGTCTTTGTTCAGCTCCTTTCAAGATGGGAAAGCAGAGCAGCATGTCGCACTTTTTCATCTGAGAAAATAAATGCTTAGGCATAGGGAGGCTGTGGGATCTTATTTCTTCAGCGACTGGGAAACTTTCATTAAAGGTCTGTCCTGTGATCAGCTAGCAGGAGAAGATCTGGTGAGGGGAAACTGGCTTCAACTACTGTGGAAAGGATATGACTCCTGGCTGCAAGCCCAGGCTTGGTCAGTAGATCAAAGTCTCTTTGCTTGGCTTACGGTGCAATTGGAAGAGCAGCTGCCCAGTAGCTTGTCAGCATCTCTATTCCCCTTTTCCCCTTCCTCCCCTGACAGTAGCCAGCTGGTTCCCTTTCCTTCCCATGTCAGCTATTAAATTGTCTCTGCATCTTCCTTCTGCTGGTACTTGGTGCTCTGCTCTTCAAAGTGTTCTCTTTAATGCAATCCCCACATTTCTAAAGGATTCTGCTGTTGCAGCAGTTTTTATGGTCGGTCTTTGTCACAGAATTATTTGGTATATGGATTGATTTTGATTCCTCTTTATGTCACAGTCACAATATTTATAAACAGTGTTCTGAGAAGGAAAAGTTGTTGGTTGGAATGTAGGGCTGTTTCTAAGCCAGTGTTTTGGTTACATTTCATTTCTGCATATCATTTCGGTCATATGGCTAATCCAGTCTCCTGCTAAGAGCTGCTGTTTGTAGGGTGAATCTAGGATACTTCCTTATTACAAGTCCTGCCCATTAGGCCTTTTATCTCTGCATTGTCTACACAAGGAAAGGGAAAACCTGTGACCCTCCACATCATTGATCATGCTGGCTGGGACTGATGGTATTTGGAAGTCCAAAACCTCTGGAGAAACATAGGTTTCCCACCCCTGGCCTACTGCAGTGACTTGCAACAGCTCACCACAGTCTTTCCAACCTCTACCTGAAGATGCTAGGAATTGAACCTGGAGCGTTTTGCATGCAAGCATGTAAACTACCCCAGAGCTACAGTCTTTCTAGGAAAGAGGATAAGCTATAAATCAAGACATAAATCTTACCTCTGCCTTAGGCAGGCCCCGGTTCTCAGGCTCAGCCATCCCAACCATAACACAAGGGTAATATTAATTACTTTCCTTTTCCATGACAATAAACTGAGATTATGTACATGAAGTGCTCTGAACACCTGAAGAGTGCTATATAATGCCACATATTACTATGGAGTACTGTATTTATCACACCAACTAGTCAGGAATGCAGTCCACAGAAAGCTGGCTGTGTGTAACTTCTATTGAAGTTAATGGAAAACTTAAAATAACTGTGTGCTTTTAGCCTAGCACTTTATCGGATTATAACCAATCTTCAGGAGTAATTCTGCAAGTCCCAAAAAACTTCCTCTTATTTCAGAATGGGTTTCTAGTGATCTCCCTCTTCCAAAAGAAGTTGACCCTGTGCTGGATGTCCTGAACAGTACTCTGGAAGGAGCAAAACTGGTGACAGCTAAAAGCCATGTGTAGAATATGCAGCTATTTCCTGCATATCCTCAGGGAGAAGAAAGAAAAGGTTGCAAATAGCATGGCTGTTTCTACTCCACTCCCAATATAAAATACAACATTTGATGGGTTTTCTTTAGTCTGTTTTCATGAAAATGTGTGTGAAAACAGGAATTGATTTACATTCAGGCAGACCTGAATAAAAATGGGTTTAAAAAATCTTGCTAGACCCTTGCTTTTTATTATAAACTCCACACACAAATGTGCCTTAACCACATCTGCCTATTTTGCTGTACAGTTGAGGACTGACTATGGCTTGACAAAGATAAACTATTTGGCAGAAATTCCAGATCAAGCTTCAAGGGTATGAGTTGTTTCTTTGATTTCCTGGAATGGTTTGATTAGAAGTTGTCATGTAGATCAGAAGATGTCAGTAACCTCAAAGGGTGACTGGGAATAATCCCATCTGTACAATTATAATACATGTAAAACGGAGTTAAGCTGCCAGATATATTCACTATGAGAGATGTAAACATTGGCAGATGCCCCTGCCAGTGAATTCTTTAAAGTTTGAGTATTTCCAGTGATCAATGTTTTCCCCCTCAAATCCTAGTGTGTATAAACTGCACAGTATGTGCTTCCTGTGAAGAAAAATATTATATCATTTGTGTGGACATGCATGGATTGCAGAGACAATTCGGAGATTGGTTTACTAAAATCTTTGCACACTGCATTCACCTAAGTGATTGTGGGGAGGTTCTCCAAGCAGAGGTAATCAGTTGTCTGGTGTCATGAGACTTTTTGGCAGCAGGTCCAACCAACTTGTAATATATCACTTCCAAAAATGAGTGCCTTGCCACTATTTGACCATCCGTCTTCTGGTGGGGAAGAGCAGGATCAGATTAGTTCCATATAGCATTAAAGCTAGTACTAACTTTTTTTTTGAATGGGGGAGAATTCTGTATATTTTTGCTATTTTACCTTTTCTCTTTCTTTTAAGTACATCCTTATCCTCAACCTTAGCCTGTGTGGGCAAGAGAGAAATCTTACCTTATGTGGGCACCCACACACAATAAGCAAGCTCAAACCTGAAGCTGTCCCCTCTCCTCTGTGGTGAAGTGGATTACTTGTTCTCACCAAGGCCACCTTCATGGCATACACCATGATACCACAGTCATGGCTTCCCCCAAAGCATTCTGGGAACTGTAGTTTATTAAGAGTGCTGAGAGTTGTTAAGAGTACCCTCCTTCGCATCCACAGCTACAATTTCCAGAGTGGTTTAACAGTTAACCCCTTTCCCCAGAGAATTCTGGGAATTGTAGCTCTGAGAAGGGAATAGGGATCTCCTAACAACTCTCAGCAACCCTAAGAAATCACAGCTCCCAGAATTCACTAAGGGAAATCACAACTGTTGAAAGTGGTACCATAGTGCTCTAAATGTATGGTGTAAATGTGGCCCAAGTAGAACTGTAATACAATGTGGAAAATATGGTGGCCCACTTCTCCTTCCTTCCCACTGTCACTACAGTGGTGTGAATGTGAACATCTAGATTCTGCCTTTCTCCTAGGGTTCTGTGATGCATCTGGCAGGGGAAGGGTGTTACTGGCATACCCCTTTTTTGTATAAAAGTTCCCCAACAGAAGAACTGCAGTCGGCTCCCACCAGACAGGATGAACTGTGTACCTACCGCAGTCTAAGCTGTTCAGCTGCTTGGGAAGCTTCTGAGCCCTACTACAAAGGGCTCCTCCCTTCAGCTCAACTCTAAACAAAGAGAGAAGCTTTGGATTTATTTTACCAGAGGGCACAGTACTTAACAAAACCTTGTGAAATATTTTGATAACACATGGGTGTAGTGTAACCACACAGCCTTAGCTGATGGGGAGAGTTTTAGTATTAGAAAAAAACATTTTTAAACAAATGAAGCCAAATGTCCAAATACAAAATAATGTTTGTTTGGCGAACCAGTGAGAAAAGGAGGAGAAAAGGAAGGCAACAATCACACAGAGAGACTTGCAACTCAAATAAAAAAAATCACCCTAATTTATCTCCTTGCATGTTACCTGCATGAGCAGAGCATGTGGCACAGTTCCTTGCAGAAGAGAGAATCTGTCAGGACAGGTGTCAGGAGCAGGTCAGCAGTAACTCCTCGCCAATGAAATTAACTCTTTATTCAAAGAAACAAAACAGCTCAGGCCTAGTGAGCACAGCAACTCTTCCCAGTAGATCTTACTTCAATGAGGCAGTTGCAAGGACAGAAGATCCCCGCCTTCCCACTAAGGCTCACCCTCCCAGTTTCTTCCCAAGCGACCTGAGGCTGCTTAATCTTTCCTGTCTCTGCTCTTACCTCTTCACACCTCTACGGGTTCTGGAAGACCAGGGGGAAAAGGGAGCTGGTCACAGCAGGAGGAAAAATTCCCTGGCTTCTTCAGCAGCCTGCCTGATCTCTGCCTCTTGGCCTCTCTCCTCTCCAGTATCCGCTTCTGCCTCTGATTCTGGACTGCTCTCTGCCACAGCCTCTTCTAACTAAACCCAGAGTTGTTGAGCTATTTTTGGGATTATCTCCCATAGTAGTTGTTGACATTCTTTAAGGATTTTACCCCTGGAAATAAACTGACACAGGGGTCGGATTAGGCCCCTGGGCCAGACTTTGGACATGTCTGATCTAGAGTGAATCCTCACATTTTAATGGAAATCAACTTGCAAAAATCTACTCCTTTGTGAAGATGGATTGTTGTATGTACTACTGAGGAGAGAAGCTTTTCATTTCTGATGCTAGCCAGCTTGTTAGCCAGTTAGAAAATTACTTAAGGGCCAGTTCCACCTTTGTAATGACCAGGGGTCGGCAACCTAAGGCCCATGGGCAACAAGCAGCTCATGGGAGTCGTTTAACCAGCCCACGAGTTGCCCCTGAACCGAGCCGCCCGCTCGGCGAGTTCCCACACACTGCGCTAAACCGGCGTGGTGCGGGGACTCACTTCTGCGGCGCCGGAAATCACATCTGCGCAGATGCAGATGCTGGAAATTGCAGGCGCTCATGTGTTCATGTGATCTGGCCCACTGAGGGATCTTCACTGGAGTGAACCAGCCCAGGCGAGGTAAACCTTGCCAACCCCCGGTAATGACTCTGCACTTCCATGACGAAAGAGCTAGCCAACTAGCCTTTGGGAGAAAGGGACTAACTTGCTGGTGTTTATTCAGAAGCAAAGCAATGAATAGCTGTCAATTAAGGCTGCACTGTGCAGGGTGCACAATTCCTGACACTCTAGGTGGCACTGTTGATCTGCATTGAACCAGAGGTTTGCCACTGGCTTCAACAGAAATCCCAGGCAGCAGCCTATGCTAAAAGCATGATGAAAGAAATTATGTCCAATCTCCTCCAGGCACCAGGCCTGACGCAAATTATCCCTTTCGTGTCACCCATTTCAGCCATAGATACTGTTTCAGGCATGTGCTGCATGCATATCCAGGGCTGCCAAGAACCATGAGGAATGTACTTCCTTTGACTGCAATTCTGGGAATCTCCAGATTGTTCATACAAGTAGGTTTGGGAAGGGAAGGTGATGGTGGAGAGCTCCAGGAAGGGCTCATTGATCCAAGACCCAGATGTTGCTGAACATCTGGATACTCTCCCAAATTATTTCTGGCACTGATGATACTGTGAAATCAAGCAATGCAGGTAAAATTTCACAACCACAAGCAGGAGTTGCTTTCCCATATCTTGTGCTGCCAGTTTAAAATTGCATCTCTCAATATTTGCCTGGTTTCAAGTGGTTTTTTCCCCCTTTTAAGATTACATCAGGGTTTTTTTTTTATTTTCAGCACACATCATTTTTATATTTAATTTCTATACCACTTTATCTTTTTAAGAAAAATCTCAAAGCTGTTTACAGCATATTATATCAATAAAACATAAATAAAACAATCTGAAGAAAGTCAGATATATAGAGTATACAGTCAAAGCAACGTAACAGAATGCTAAAATATTATCTGAAAGATTTAGAAAAAAAACCCCACAAAACATTAAAAGGAGGTCAACTACAGAGTCCATATTTAACATAGTAGGGCTGGGTGAGTGTGGGCCCCGTTCCCTAGGCCAGGTGGAAAGGGCCTTGCATCATGAATGCCACCAGTTGCTGGGAATCACAATTTGGGAGAGTGGTGTCACTCTCAGCTCCTGTTTTTGGGCATCCCATAGACATCTGGTTGGCACTGGGAGAACGGGATGCTGGGTCTTTGTTCTGATCCAGCAGAGTTCTTTTATGTCCTTATCTGTTGACGCAGCTGCATTAGCTCAGTTGGAAGGTTATCTAGCAGGTCAGTGAGTATTACTTGTTTTAGAAGGAAGTAAAAGACACAAAACAGATTAGGTGATACCTTCCCGTTTGAAAATTGCCTTTTGAGAGGACTGCACAAAGATTTTAAGTTTCACAACCCCGTGCTCTTAAACAAAGAGCAATGTGGCAATACAGTATACTTTGTAACTTCAGAAGAAACTGCTTAAGCAGCTGGCAGTTTGCCTAAATTTACCACTTGAATCACCATGGGATGTGCCTCCAGTTACAATGTTTACATTTGCCCTGTACTCCACAGAAAACACAGTTCAGTACAGTAATGCTAAACCTTTCCAGAATTGGAGGCACCTGCAACCCCCTTCAGTGTCCCCAAACACCACAAACCAGGGTCACCACAAATGCATAAGGCTCCCCATGATTTCACACAACAAATCTAGAAAAATATTCATGAGAACATAGTGTATGGCCTTCAGAAAGCAGTTATGGAGGAGTTATTGGGTTATTGTGCTGTTGTTTTTATTTTGATTATGTATTTTGTGGTTTTATATTCTGATTTTATTCTGTGACCCATCCTGACAGTGGCGTAGCATGGGGGGTGCAGGGGGGGCGGGCCGCACCGGGCGCAACATCTGGGGGTTAGGCTTAGGGGGCGCAAATCCACGGGGTAGGGGCGCAAATTACTTGCCTTGCCCCGGGTGCTGACAACCCACGCTACGCCACTGCATCCTGAGACCTCTGAGTATAGGGAGGTGTGGGTGGGTGTGGGTGTGTGTGGGTGTGTGTGTATAAAATAATACATGGACAGAATAATCAGTACAGATGAAAATACAGTATATACAGCCCACACTTTATAATCCTATCTAGTATATAATCTAATATGTAATTCACACTGAAATCTGTCACAAATGCAGGATTCTCAACACGTAAACACACACACACACACACACACACACACACACACACACACACACGGTAGGACAGTACAAATGAACTTTTATGTGGACTCTAGAGATTTACCAGAGAAATAGATTAAGAAGTTGTTGTTGTTCCTGTGTGGAGAATGTGTGACACATCACATATCATGACTGCCATAACAGCATGCCAGAAACCTATTATGTTATATTACCCTCCACCCCATCCACATTTGCTCAGATTTATGTCCCACGTACTTCTTCAGGACTTGTTCCCAAGTAGGAGCCGCTGCTTAATAGTTCAAGTCTAACATTCTCCCAGATGTGCAAATAATTTCACAATTTATCCCTCTTTTGCACCTGGGCACCTGGGGAAGAAGTGTGGCTGTGATAGACAGAGGCAGTCTTGAACCCAGTTTACTCTGAATGTTCTTACCTTACCACTCTCTGCACTGCCACCTGGCTACACTTAATTGTTCCTAGCAGCCGCCCCGCCCCCCCCTGCCTTATTTGGAGGGCTCTTGGTGTTCCAGGGGTCTTGGGAGACTATCATTGAAACAGGGCAGTTGAAAACAACCCATACTTTGCTGGAATATGAATGCAGCCCTTGGAACTCCAGCCACTGTGTGGCAGATACTTTAAAAAGCCATTATGCAGAAATTCTAGGGGGAAACCTGCATTCACTAGATCATCTGATAAAGATCTAAACCTCAATAATAAGTATCATCTTTAGTTAACAGAGAGAGAACATTTTTACACATTTGAAATTTAGATTCTGTTTAATATGTAAGGCTTGACTCAATCTGTAAAGAGCCACAAACCAAGCAATAAAGACCTCCTGTAGGCTTTCTTTTCTCCTTTTGTTCAGCAAAGATAAAAGGAATTGCTAGCTTGAGAGACAATGTAAATTCTCTTAAAGTAACAGAATTCACCTCACACTGATGTGATCCCACCATTTAGGCCTGTTCAGGAAATGGCAAGTTAATCATGATGCTATGTACTTGACAAAATGTATTCCACTCATCTGGGGAACATGAAAGGTAATAAATATCTTTTCGTACATTGGGACTATAAGAAGCGATTTTCATTCTTATTGTTTGCAGTCAAAATATTGTTACATGCCACTCTCATGTAAGCTATTTTAGTACATACTTTACATTTTAAGCTTACATATATTCCTAGACTTGTCCTGTGGATTTCAGTATAACTTAGATACTGTAGTTCTAAATAACCATGCTTAGCATTGCAGTCTAAAATGGCTTATGTAATTTGGAAGACATTTTTCAATGAAGAATAGGCAGATTCTGATTATAAACCCAGTGATCTGTCTTCTGAATAATGACAAAATATTACAGGTTCAACTAAGCTTGAAAAGGCACATTTAAATCTGTACAAATGTGGAACCTCTCCACTGTGAGTTAAGCACCATGATCAACAAATTTACTATCATGTCTTTTTTACACACATGCTTTTTTACAAACAAATTATTTTACTGTCTACCACTTAAAAACAAAGAAATGTATTTTGCCTTGTTTCTGTTAGGATACCTAACTCATAGCTGTCAAGTGTCCCTTATTTGAAGGGACAGTCCCTTATTCCAGCGCCATGTCCCGCTGCTGTCCCTTATTGATAGATGTCCCTTAAATGATGTCCCTTAAATTTCAAAGGAAGCAGCTCCTCTCCCTCTCTCCCTGCCGGCCAGGGAGGAGGGAGAACTGTGTTGCTTGGCTGTGTTGCTCACCCAATAAGAAGTCTAAGAACGACTGGGGGGTGGAGCTTGCATGCCTTGTGTGTGGCTAGTTAATGCAAGCTGAGGGTTTTTTTGAATGCTGGACGCCATTTTGTTGCACGTGCTGCTGCAAACTTTGCAGTTTAAAGCCAGACCGGGGAGCCATCTTAAGTTGAGGCTGCATAGGCCTTGTGGTGCATGTGATTCAGATTCTATTCAGTTGAACCTCTGGTTACAAAGTTGGTTGGACAGTGTTCTCAAAGCTACCAGCATGAGTTTGACCAGACTGCAGGAGGACAGGAAGACTGGAGTGCCTAGAACAGGTGAGGCTGCAGGTCCCTTATTTTGGCTGCTGGTCCCTTATTTTCAAGGGTGCTGGTCCCTTATTTTCAAATCTGTAAGTTGACAGCTATGACCTAACTTGCCACTAGCCACTGTGTTCTTCTTGGGCAACATAGCTCATTCATTCATTCATTCATTTATACTGGAGTCTTACCATTATACTTTCAGTGCAGCTTTTATAAATGTTAAATCTTAGAAACACTATACTATGTCCCTCAAGCATAAGTGCACCCATAGCAGAATGAGGGGTTTAGAAATGGGGTGCCAGGCTTTTGAGACTCAACTTTACAGTGCAGATTTTGCAACCAGCTTTTAATTAAAAAGCTTTCTCTATGGAAGGTCTGATGAGGGGAATTTTTGTACAGTAAATTGCACAAGTCAAGAATGCGTTTCAAAATACCTCACTGCCATCCCAAAAAAGAAAGGCATGTAGCTATTGAACTAAGCAAACATGTTGTTGTTAATTCTTTATCCTCAAAATAGCACCTGCACTGAGATACTAGTATAGTAATTTTTAATCGCTTCCTTAATCACTTAAACAGCTAAAAAGCCAGGCAGTTGTCCAGCTATGAAGTCTTTAAGCTGTTGACAGGCCCAGAATAATTCAAGTAAAGAAATGCAATCTGAATCCCCATAATAACATACAAAGTGAGCCCAGGGCTTGACTGTGCACAGTATGCTCTAGAATCAGCACATTCTATGTCTGAAGTCTCACATGCAGCCAAACTGTCCTTAGAGAGACCCTCACACCCCATTACATGACCCAGGCCAAATACATTTCTTTATTGTGTCCAGGGATATGTGGCACTAAGGGAGGGGGTAGAATGCTTTTCACTTAGCTCATTTGTTTAAACCACAAGTTTGGCCTGGCAGTCTCTCAACTTTCATGTATCCCAGGACCCCCTTCCCCCCTTTCCCTTCCTTGTCTTAATCCTTTACTTTCTGAAACAATGAGTGCTACTGACTTGGCATTAGCCAAAGACTTTAGACAATAGGTGTTTGGTATCCCTGATTTATTGGAATGGTTTTATCTGGGCCCCAGGGTGATTGTAAATGTATTGTCAACAGGACTCCTTTGGGGGCAGATGGTATTCAATCTGATAGCTAGGAATTTGTTGCCCTGGCAACTATTTGCAACTTATTTTTGTGCCATCAGGATTCATGATTACATGTCCATGTTTCTTATTCAAGAAAGGGGAACAGGATCGCCTACAAAAATTAATAGAAGTAGTCAAAAAAATTCTTTATAGGAGAGATGCTGTAAACATTCCCCCCCCCCCTTGCAATACATCAAGCTCCAATTTTTGGTTTTTTTCCTTTTTCAGCTACGCATCTCCAGGGAACTTTGACTTGAGAACAGGCAAAATCTGTTTTCCTAATATTGTCTCAATTCTTTTCTTACATTGGTTTCATTACAGCATTAGATTATTCATGACACAATTGGAGTAATTGCACCTCAGCCCATGGCTGCAAGAGGCCCCATAGTCTGAGCTTTCATTTTTTAAAATAAATAAAAGTAAAGCAAGTCTCTAGCTCTTCCAGAAGGCAAGTTATGGATCAAAAATAGAGATAACATTTTCCTGACCTGAGGAACACAGGTTTCCTATTGCCTTCTTGCCTTGCACCCTGATTGGCTGTGAAGTAATCCTCTCCTCTTTTCTTTGGAAGGAACTCTGAAATGAAGATGATGATAGATAGATAGATAGATAGATAGATAGATAGATAGATAGATGATAGATAGATAGATAGATAGATAGATAGATAGATAGATAGATAGATAATAGATAGAAAGATAGATAGATGATAGATAGATAGATAGATAGATAGATAGATAGATAGATAGATAGATAGATATAGATAATATTTAAGGTAGAGCCCAGTTTGTTGCACCCTTAAGACTGTTCTTGTGTGTTAGGTGTAAATGAAAGGGGACAGAGAGGAAGCCACCTGGAAATGCACCTGCCTGTTTTTGCAAGTGATTTCTTTCAGTCTGAAATGTATAATTTAAGTGTCTTGTAAAAGCAGGATGGAAGGAGGCATTCCAGTCACATTTGATTTTATAAGTACTGGATATGCATAAATCAATTTAAATGTTTGTATGAAAAAAGCCTAAAGTATACTTCCCGTTGCTCAGTCCCTGCTCCTGCCAACCTAGCAGTTCGGAAGCACATCAAGTGCAAGTAGATAAATGGGTACCGCTCCGGCGGGAAGGTAAACGGCGTTTCCGTATGCTGCTCTGGTTCGCCAGAAGCGGCTTAGTCATGCTGGTCACCTGACCCGGAAGCTGTATGCCTGCTCCCTCGGCCAATAAAACGAGATGAGCGCCGCAACCCCAGAGTCAGTCACGACTGGACCTAATGGTCAGGGGTCCCTTTACCTTTTATACTTCAAATAGTGTTTTGCTATGTTACGGAAAAATCTGGGTGCAGTGTTACTCTGCCACCCAGCTCATCGGACTAAGTCCGTGGGTCCCTGCGGAAGAAAATGAGCTCAGCCGGACGCAGGAGCAAACTGCAGAAGATCCAAGTTTATTGCGCAACAGGTTCAAGGCGAGATTGAACCCAGAGAAAGGGGTGACATGAACTTTTGAAATTTCCCTCCATATCCCAGAATACAGTGCATGAAACGTCACGAATACATTATGGGAAGGTTGGGTTTCACAAGTTACATCATGAATATACTTTACACGTCATGAATACATTATGAAAAGGTGGGATTACATTAATTAGCATTTTCGGATGAGGGAGGGGGGATATGCGGAGCGGGAAATATACATAGATACACATTTATTGAGTACCGGTGGTGGCAAGACAATGGGTCAGAGATATGCATCGTCTGCCACCTAATATTGCCTAGAGGGAAGGTTTGGCAAATTAAGAAGTTCCTGCGTACGTGACCTGCCGCTTCGGGGATTATGGAAGTAGGGATAGCATTATGGAGTCCACGGGGAACTGAGTTGAATGACACTGAGAGCGAAGAAATTGGAGTTACGGTTGATTTTATATCAATTTTTAAAGATTTCAATGATTTCAAACCCATTCTGTACTATAGGGCAAAAGCAGAAACAGAATGGATACATTGTAACAGGAGGTCTGTGATTGGCTAAAGCGGGGCCATAGGAATAAGCGGGGCCTCGGATGTTCCTAGAAGGAAGGGGGAAAGGAGCCCCCCCCCTTCCGTTCCGTATCAGTCCCCCATTCGGAGATAGATTTGCATTAAAGTTCTGTAAGAACTTGCAAATCTTTTCTCCGCACCCTAAATCTCGGTGAATGGGATGTGTGGCTTTATGCAAACCTGAAAGGGACTTGCAAGCCATGCCTCTTACGGTCATTTGCAAGTATAGCAGTGCAGGTAGCTGCATATAGGGTATTATATAAAGAACACCTCTTGTATTTTGTTGCTAAATCAGTTGTGGCATTCTCAATAGTGTTTTATGCTTTACACCTAGCAGGAAGGTCTAATTGACTGAAAAATGCAGTTGGCTTCCCCCCCGCCATTTGTGTGTTCTCAGGTGTCAAGGTAGCTCTTCTGTGGTCTCACACTGACATAGTGCTACAGCAACACATCCTGTCTGTTGAATCCCCTCAGGGCTTTCATTTAACCATGTCGCCTGGCATTCACCATAGCTGGCACAGGTTTGGGCATCTCGTGAGGGAGAGGTCTTCGCCTTGGCCTTTAGCTATGGGATTCTATTATAGGCTGTGGTTTTGCACGCATGGGGGTTGCTCACTTGCACTTAAAGGACCAAAAGGCTAATTGCAGCCTGGATACACTTGCCCAATTCAAACTGAGTCCAATTTGAATTTATCTTGCCCCATGGTTCTCAACTCTTCAAACCAATCTGTTAAAAGAAAACCATTCTTAACAAGGGCAGTTGTCCAAATAAGTCAATTTAAGTCTATAAGAAATCATTCCTGCTAAACCAAAGCATATCCACCTTCATGTTTCTTAGAAGCTTCTCCTTGGTAAAGCAAGTTTTAGCACATTTTTTAAAATGGGTAGGGAAGGTTGGCATAGTGCCAGGTGGGACAACGAATTGTGGTTATCTAAACATTGGACTACACAATAGTGTGAGCTATTAGAAAGTATAAAATGCATGAGAATTCTCCATTGGTGTGTAAGCAATAAGACATAAAACATAAAAACAATTACACACAATAAATTGCCCCCCTTTGTGGAAATCACACTGTCAGACACATTTCAACATTCTTACATAATAACACATAATACAAAACAAAATAATTAAATATCTGTTGCATATCTTGACACAATTGTGATCTTTTACGTATGTATCTTTTGAATCCTGGAGCACAGAGGCTTGAGTTTCAAAAGTGAGAAAATGTCCTTGCAATTCAACTCCTCCCCCCTTTGTCAGCCCCACTCCCCCCTCAGTCTATATCCTTTGAAAGAGATAGCTGTGGGCACTTTGAAAACTCTGGTGTTGCTGGTCTTGTGATGGCGAAGAACTGAGGGGTTGTTGCTCCTTTTCATCATTGCACATCTGTAGAAGTGATATCCTGTAAGGAGGCAGGGTTTTTGGGGAGACTTAAAGACACAGACAAGGAAGGGGCAAAAGGCAAAAAGGATGTCCTCCAGTTTCCATGGGAAGCTGCAAATAATAACAATCTTAGTGGATTAAACATTTTATTCATTATCATTATTGGACTATTTTGATTGTTGTTAGCCGCCCTGAGCCCAGCTTCGGCTGGGGAGGGCAGGATATAAATAAAATTATTTATTATTATTTATTATCACATTTCCACATAATTACTGTTATTATCTGCTAAGTTTGTTTGCTTTCCTTCACTTAGTTTTTGTTGTTGTTCTTTTCATATTATAAAATAAGAATTACTCCACATGTATAGAAAGAGAACTGTAAAAAATACAAAGGTTAAAAAATACAAAAGAAAGCAAAAAATTAGATTACCAGTCAGATGAAAACAAACTTGACACAAGGACATCAGATTTAGAAAAGAATTATTATTAAATATATTATCAAAACCACGCAGATTACTACTAGACTGAAAAAAATGGGAAAACAATGGGGAAAAACTTAAAATTCACCATGTGCTATCCAATAAAAGAACTTCATGAGACTGACTTTCAACATGTGATGAACATGTCCCTAAAGTAGAACACACACACACAAAATGAGCTATGAGGAACCAAAAATAAATAAATGCTAAGACACACCATTAATAAGTAACCTGAAGTAATCTGTTTTGGCATTCTAACATCCCAAATGAAAATAAAAGTGTTTCTTGATGTGACATCAGCTGTAATGTTAATAGCGGAATACTGGGAAATGAGTTAATACCAATAAAATGAATGGCAATTTAAAGTTGTGCAGGTACCTTGCACTAGCCAAAATGACAGAATTAGTAAGAAATGCTCAGGCCAAAGGTAAACAAATACCATTCCACAAACAATGTTTGGTTGTGCTTCGATTAATTTCATATATATAATGGAAGAACTAATAAAACGAACTTAATAAACGAAAACAGATTATTTGTAACCTAAAAAAAATGTCAAAGCCACAAAGAGATATAAGGAAATCAACTAATATAGCAGGGATTCAGACTTGTTTTGCTGAACAGAAAGAAAGTGACTGTTTGGCTTTAAGGGAAGAAAGACAAAAGAAAAACAAATGCAATTACTTTTTATAGAGTATTTAAATCACTGTTTGCATCCCCTCATTATCATTTGTGCTGTGGGAGAAAAGAAAGGACACTCTGTTAAAAAGGAAAATTATTTCATGTGAGAGGTCTGTCAGGAAATGCTGTTCCTAAAATGTATAGGCATATACACACCTGTTGAAAGGGAAAAATTTTTCATGTGAGAGGTTTGTCAGGAAATGCTGTTCCTAAAATGCATAGGCATATACACATACACACACACACAAAAAAAAAAACTTATAAAATTTAAATCCCATGGGGGGGGGGAACTACTCAAGAGAGGAACTCACAGTGGGAGTGCTTTGATATTTACCTGTGAAAAGAATTTGGCATGTCCAGTACTTAACTTTATTGTCTTAAGTAGCCCTGGAGCAAAACACATTAAGGGTGATTTCCCTCAATGGTTCAAGGTTTTACATAAGGAAATTTGTATAGGTTTCAGGCTCTCCAAACCTTCTCTCTCCCCCCCTCCTTTCTCTCTCTCTCTCTCTCTTTTGTAAGCTGATCTAGCCTCTGTGCATGTGCAGAGTTCATGCCTCAGCAAACCTTTTATACCATTGAAAATGTTGCATCTTTTGGCTCAATTAGAATAAGGAAGGGAAAGGTAAGGAGTAGATTTTAAAAATAGGGTTAGATTTTAAAACAAAAAAGAGAAACTCAGCAATTCAAGTATTCACCATTCAGCCCAAGCAAAGGAGTGCTTCCTTTATGTACAGGAAAGGGCTATCATTATTGGTCATTTTATCTGGTCATTCGCGGAACAATCAACCGCTCTCTTATTTATGAGTAAAAATGGCCAGGTAAGGAGTAGATTTTTAAAATAGGGTTAGATTTTAAAACAAAAAAGAGAAACTCAGCAATTCAAGTATTCACCATTCAGCCCAAGCAAAGGAGTCTGCTTCCTTTATGTACAGGAAAGGGCTAATATCCCTCTGGCCATTCGCGGAACAATCAACCGCTCTCTTATTTATGAGTAAAAATGGCCAGAGAGTTAGAATTCATAGGATTTTTATTTAGTTTTTTTAACATTCTCAGTCATGGTCAAGGCTAATTCTACTTAACTATATGAATTTTTATGTGCTTAAACTTTTAATAGACTTTTAAGTTTGATTTTTTTTTTTTAAATAGTAGACAAAATGATAAATACTGTAATCACTCAAATGCCTGATATCACCAGTTCTGTTTCAAACATCACGAGCAAATCTGGGCTGAATTTCAACACATCAGCTACAAATTGGGAAAGTTGAAAGGGACCTGGGGTCATCTAGTCCAACCCTAAAATACAGGGTTCATAGCAAGATTTGTACTACCAGAAACACACACATTCACCTCTCACCTTTAAAAACAAAGAGCAAATCTGGGCTGGATTTCAACTCATCAGCCACAAATTGGGAAAGTTGAAAGGGACCTGGGGTCATCTAGTCCAACCCTAAAATACAGGGTTCATAGCAAGATTTGTACTACCAGAGAGACACACACATACTTATGTACACAGACACAACTGGGGAAGAGACCACAAGCCATGCGCCTATCATGTACTAAGGAAGAGGAAAATAAAAGTACCCAACCCTTTTAGCAGATCTTGAAGCTAGTTTGAGTGAGTGTTTACTTCCTTAGACTAAAGAGTGAAAGTTCCTAGATAAATTATCTTTAAAGACTGAAGTGAACATTTTTCCTAAGATAGGGAGAGGATCTCTTATAAAGCATAGTTAAAACAGCCATAGATTTGATTTAAAGGGAATACAAAAGTGACAATTTTTCCTGAACTTGCAGAGGAATAGTAAGCCTAATCTATGCCCCCCCCCCCACCTTTGCAGTTTCCTTTAAAGGAAGCTTACTCGGGAGTAAATTTACCTGGCACAGAATAAGAAGGAGAAGGAAAAAAAAAACCTGAAAGAGACAGAATGAAACAAGGGGGGGCATTTTCTAAGAAAAGAGGCCAGGACGTCTTATAGAGACTGATATCAGGAGCCTTACAATAACTCTTCTGTCCAACCAGATCAAAGTTAAAACTGGACTCAAATATTTTTTCTTAGAATGAACACCATACTTTTATGGGCATACGCTTAATGAAATACATACACTGCATTTTAGCTTGAGCGAGCAGTTGTGCTCAACTAGGCTTTTGCAGCAGAAACATTAGGTTATCATCACCTTCCAAAATAAGACTGTAGACTCACAATCTCAAAAGTTGGGGCAAAGCAAGAGGTGGGGTAAACATTTGCACACTTCATTCTCATCTTGTCTTATTTAGGACTGCTAAGATCCAGCATGGCTTCCTTAGATTTAAATTTTGAAGCAAGCTTGCAGTTTAAACTATGCACACTTAAGAAAAGCAGTCTGCCAGAGACAGAAGGAACAGACAACACACATAACAGACAACATGTAAACATACATATTCTCATATATGTATTAACAGACAACACACATAACAGACAACATGTAACATATAAACAGATATATTCTCATCCTTTAGTTGGTTATTGCAAGGAGTTGGGCCACTACCTCTGGCTTCATTAAGTGAAATTAGTAGGAAGGTCCCACATGGTTTTATGAGCCTCCTTGCCTCTTCAAATACACCACCAGTTAATCAAACTGGTAGGGCTCATAACGCTTGGTCGACTGGGTACCCCTTTATAGATGCATGCGTTGCTGTTGTTGCTTTTTTGCTTTTTCTTTTTTTGGGGGGGGGGGTGTCTGGGATAGAGAAGGGGGAAAGAGAGGGGTTGATTAGGATTGGTATGTCTAGGGGTTTGGTATGCTTAGTACAGGGACGTATAGTAAAGAGGAGAAGGGGCTTCTAGTTGCCTGGCAACTTCCTTAGTGGGTTTTAGAGAGCTCTAGCTATCCGGTTCCTTGCGTTCCCTTTCCTATTTCCTTATTTCCTATTTCCTTATTTCCTTATTTCCTTATTTCCTATAACCTGGGGTCTCTTTCCACTCTGCCGGTCCTGCCCAATTCCTCATGGGCTATCCCTCCTGGCAACCTCCTACCTATCGTCACATCTCAGGAAAAGGGGCCCTACTGGACGCCCGCGCCATGCGGTGCCAGATCGGGTGATCCCTGGATAGAATTTCGAACTGAAAATCCCCCTTGCTTTTGGAAGCGGGCTCACGCACGATACACGTGTTACCGACCAGTGCGGCTGGGATTGGGATAGAAAGCAAGACCACTTCCTGCCCCCTAGCAAGGACGCTCGGGAAGTTCGGAAAGAGAACTCCAACCCCTTGCTTTCAACTGAGATGCCCGTTGCGGAGAGTCGGCTGTCTTTCCAAGCCGGGTCTCACCGTCTTACTTTCGGGCTCCCAATTGGTGCGGCTGGCTGGAGATTTTAAGGAAAAGAGATAGAGCTCAGAACCCCCCTTTCGGGTTGAGCAGCGGTCCACGGTCTCTCTCACTAACCGGACCAAGAGAAAGGCAAGAAGGAGCGATAGAGAGGAGGGCAGAGAATTCAGTTGCCAGGAGATTCCACCCCCTTCCCACCAGTGCACTGGATTTTCCTTTTTCCTTATACTCACGCGTCTTCTATGATGATCCCGGGATCGATGAATAAGCCGGCTGGATCCCTCTTTTGCTCCCCGGCTGAACTCCTAGGGCTTTCGATTACCGCCCAGAAGATGGCTGGGGGTCCAAAAGGATCTTCCCAGGCAAAATGGCCCGGAGCCGGCTGAAGATTTCGGGGCCCCCAGTCAGCAGCTCGGGAGAACCGCAAGCCCCACGTTGCGGCGCCAACTGTTACGGAAAAATCTGGGTGCAGTGTTACTCTGCCACCCAGCTCATCGGACTAAGTCCGTGGGTCCCTGCGGAAGAAAATGAGCTCAGCCGGACGCAGGAGCAAACTGCAGAAGATCCAAGTTTATTGCGCAACAGGTTCAAGGCGAGATTGAACCCAGAGAAAGGGGTGACATGAACTTTTGAAATTTCCCTCCATATCCCAGAATACAGTGCATGAAACGTCACGAATACATTATGGGAAGGTTGGGTTTCACAAGTTACATCATGAATATACTTTACACGTCATGAATACATTATGAAAAGGTGGGATTACATTAATTAGCATTTTCGGATGAGGGAGGGGGGATATGCGGAGCGGGAAATATACATAGATACACATTTATTGAGTACCGGTGGTGGCAAGACAATGGGTCAGAGATATGCATCGTCTGCCACCTAATATTGCCTAGAGGGAAGGTTTGGCAAATTAAGAAGTTCCTGCGTACGTGACCTGCCGCTTCGGGGATTATGGAAGTAGGGATAGCATTATGGAGTCCACGGGGAACTGAGTTGAATGACACTGAGAGCGAAGAAATTGGAGTTACGGTTGATTTTATATCAATTTTTAAAGATTTCAATGATTTCAAACCCATTCTGTACTATAGGGCAAAAGCAGAAACAGAATGGATACATTGTAACAGGAGGTCTGTGATTGGCTAAAGCGGGGCCATAGGAATAAGCGGGGCCTTGGATGTTCCTAGAAGGAAGGGGGAAAGGAGCCCCCCCCCTTCCGTTCCGTATCAGCTAATTAGCAGAAGTTTTTCTTTTTTTAAAAAAAAACCATGATATTGCTAGATTCAACCCACAGTCCTTATCTTTTCCACATATACTGAGTTCATAGAGGCTGTGAAGCTGGCCACAACCACAGTCAGAACCCAGGTGAAGTCTTGACGGACACCTCTGAGGAAAGGATACCAGCCTAAGCTCACAATCAGGAAAAAAGTTGTGCTACTTCCAGCAACTGGAAATCTGAACAGGAGTCTAGATATGAATTAAGGAGGTGATATTTACCTTTGGGGGATTTTCACTGCATATTTTAAAATATAATTTTTATTGAAGTTTTCCTTGGGGTTTTCACTGCATTTCTCAGTTGCTTACAGTGTCTTTCCTCCTGCATATTCTGCCTATCATAATGATGGGCATATTGAAGGTTTAAAAATATTGGAGTTAATGTTTCTAGACTAGTTGAATTTATTTCCCATTCATGTTAATGCCTTTTTAACTATCATCCAGTTAAGGGAAGGGGGTCCCATAGTTTTCACCCCCTGAGGCTGAGCTGTTTTGTTCCCTTAACGACCTGCCCATTGCCTAGTCCTAGGCTATAACCTCAGGAAGAAGCTAGCCTGACTATTTCAGGAATTAGAAGTAGGGGGCAGATGTACAGCCTACCCCTCTCCCCATCACCAACTCATAACACTATGTTCCTGTCAGTTGTGTGTTTGTCAGTCTTATTTTTCAGCATCACCCAGTTGTGGAGTAACTACATAGTCTGTGACTCCAATATCATATTTTTTCTTTGCTTCCTGGAGAATGTACAACATGCTGAGACACACTTACAGTACAACCTTTGTTATTAACTCTTGTTATTAACAATTAAGCGAGCCTGGAAGTAGTTTGCTCTTTCACTTCCTTCTGTGCTTTATGGTTGGCACTCCTTGTTTTAAATTCCTGTTCCATGACTAAGTGCTTTGCAACCATTAGTTGCTAAAAGAAACCCTCTCCCCTTTTTCCGTTGGGATAAATATTCTCCCATCAGGTAACAGAAGTGTGACAAAGGTTCCTTGTTAAGTCAAAGCTAATTGTTTACATTGTCTTTCTTAATAAAGCTCAAACTAGATTTTTGAGCTATGAAGAAGGAAGAATCCTGGGGCAACAGGAATCTCCCCTCATGCTCAGAATGCAGAGGCAAAGTCAAGTGTACCCCTCTCCCCTTTTCAACATTTGAAGGGCTGTTCCTAACCTCTTTTATCATTGCAACAACCACTGAAGCAGACTGCTGACGTTCTCAATTTATTAATTAGGAGATGAGGTAGAATAGTGAAGAATTGCTTAAGGTTCTTCAGTTGGAAGCCATATATCAAACTGAAGTGGAACCCAGTTTTCTCTGCTGAGGCTACCTGTTTCAGCCAAATCAGTCTGGCTGGCATTTGTTTTGACCACCGTTGCCACCGTCTTCTCCCTGTCCCGGGCAGTGATGATGTGAAATTCTTTATTCTTTGCAGACTGCACATTGCCTTGCAGGACTTGGCAACTGCTGTTGGCCCAGGAACGTAAAGTGTCAAGTTATCAAATCTTTTCTTCTTTTGGTCTCTGTGGTAGAACTCTTATTTTTTCCTCAAAATGTTGCAGTTAACATAAAACGAAATGCCTTTTAAAGAACCGACATGTTGCCATGTCTCAAGTTGCTAGGCTCTTGGAGTGTTTGGAAATAAAACCGAAGCACGCAGTTCACTGGCTCACCACGAACACTTTAAGACCTCCGGTTAGCGCTGACATTTAGAAGCATGTGCTGAAGGCCGTGTCTTTAGCTTTGTTTTGTTGTAGTTTCAGCAAAGGAGTGGCAAGTAGTTTACATCATTTCCAGTAATGAAGAGCCTGGGGCTCCCCCACCTATGATTCGCAGCCTGCCTGCTTCTGCTGTTGGTTCAGTCTGCACAAATGTGACTCCAAGGAAAGAAAGGTTTTGCATTAACTTGTTTCAAACAATCTTTCCTTTGTGCTTCCCCCTCCCTGTTTCCTTGTTTTAGCATGTAAAATTTATTGAACATATTATTTATGAAAGCTAATCCATGCCTGGTCATATCACAGAGAGGCTTTCTGCAGAATCTGTTAGATTCACCTTTTTCTGTCCTTTCCTTGTATTCTTGTCATAATAAATAATAAATTTATAAACCAGGAAAACACTTTAGCAGGAGGAGGTGAGTTCAAAGCCACCTTTTGGGGAAAGATTACTATGGGTGGGAGAATGCATGCTAACTGCTAGAGTTCAAGGTCATCTTCTCTACTTTGGAATATTTGACCAAGGCTTTTGTTGTGGAAGATGAAAATAGAAGTGGAAGGAGCATAATGTGGGAGACTCTTCAGAGAGTGCAGGAGACATTCAGAGAATGGAATTCAAAAATAGTCTGAATCTGGCCTTCACCTACATGGCATATTTTGAGTTGGAAATGAATATGTCTTTGTAATTAAAAAAAAATTTGGTAATTTGCCTTATCTGCATATTTTTTTTCAGTTACAGCATTTAAACTACAGTAGTACCTCTTCAGGTTACATACGCTTCAGGTTACAGACTCCGCTAACCCAGAAATAGTGCTTCAGGTTAAGAACTTTGCTTCAGGATGAGAACAGAAATTGTGCTCCGGCAGCACGGCAGCAGCAAGAGGCCCCATTAGCTAAAGTGGTGCTTCAGGTTAAGAACATTTTCAGGTTAAGTACGGACCTCCGGAACGAATTAAGTACTTAACCTGAGGTACCACTGTATCTGCTCACATGACTGAGGCCAGGTTGGTGTAGAATTCTAAGCCACCACATAACTCACATAGAATTATGCATCTAAAGTTGCAATCCTGGGCATATTTACATGGGAATAAACCCCACTGAACTCAATGAAACTGACTTATGAGTTTGTATTTATAGGATTGCAATGCTGATAGCTTTTCTTCGTAGTGCTCCATGGCTTGAATCCTGTTTTTGCAAGTTAAAGCATGCCACATTCTGACAGTCTTACAACCCCTTTCCCCAATAGTGGATTTTCCTGTTAATTCATTGCCCAGTGTTCAAAAGTACTGATGTGTCGCTATTTGTGTAATGTGCTATTTATGAATATGCAAGACTTAATTTTCATTTTCAGCAATATATATAGAGGATGTCTATCTAAATTTAATTTGCACACAAAAGGTGTAAATGCTATGGTTCAGAGATGGGGAATCGGTGACCTTTCAGATGCTATTGGACTACAACTCCCATAATTCCTGACATTTAACTAAGTTCTTTTCTGCTAGGTCTTTAACCTAGTAATATCTTGGACTAGCCAATAAATAAGATATTTCATTTCTAAGACTGCAATCCTATTCATGTCTATTAAGAAGACCCATTGAGTTCAGCTGACTTGGAATGAAGGAAGCTGGAGTCCAATGACATCTAGGGGGGCACAGGTTAGCTACTCATAATCTAGAGGAAGGATTTTAATTATTGTGGCTTTCTCCCTTTCTTAATATCAACCAATTACAGTATATAGGAATACAAGCAGCTGTTAAACCAAGGAAATGATGTGTCTGTCTTTGGAATTTTTCATATGGTCAGATGCAAAAAAATAAAAATAAACCTAGGAATAATTTTGTTTCTTAAAACTGAATAGCAAAATTCTTTCTGATATGAAGCTTGATTGCTTTGAGTCAGTACTGTGGGTTTAAAATGAAGAAAGAGAATACATAACTAGCACCTTTGCTTTTCTACCTACATTATGATTTGTTTTCATTTTGTGTAGTTTCCTCTTGCATTACCACTTATAAGAAGACACCACCTCCTGTTCCACCAAGAACCTCCACCAAACCTTTTATCTCCATCACAGCCCAGAGCAGCACGGAATCTGCTCAAGACGCCTACATGGACGGACATGGGCAAAGGGGAGATATTATCAGTCAGTCGGGACTTAGCAACTCTACAGAAAGCTTGGACAGTATGAAGGCACTGACAGCTGCTATTGAAGCAGCTAACGCACAGATCCATGGCCCTGCCAGCCAGCATATGGGCAACAACACTACTACTGTCACCACCACCACCACTGTTGCCACTGTTACTGCAGATGACAGAAAGAGAGATCATTTCAAGAAAAACAGATGTCTATCCATTGGAATACAGGTACAGATATAATGCAGAGGCTTGCACCGTAACTGGTAGTGCTGTTATTTGCTCTCCTTTGATAATCCTTTTCTATTTCTGCTGTATTTTACATAACCCAAATAACTGCACCTGACATTACAAACCTTCAGGTTTGATTAACTAAACTTTAAGCATATAAGATGTAGGGATGTAGTTCTGGGGGTATATATATATATATATTCTGCTTATTTGAATTAGCACACAGAAGCCTAAAGCTCTGATTCATAACCCAGCAGGAGTCAGGAAAGCATGAATGAAATGAATGAAATCACTGAAAGAGAATGTGTAAAACAATGATTTACACTGCACTATCACCAGAGAAATGTTTTCAGCCAGTTTAGCTGAATTGTCACTGCTTATTCATGCATCACATAACAACTGTTACTCACTTGAATGCAGCAGCATTGTTCCATTTAGCTGTTAAATCAGCAGGGGAGGTCACAAGGATAGGATCTGTCTGATTCACCCTTGTTTAAAATAAATTAAACTTTCATCTGATCAGGGTCCCTTCCAACGCTTTAGTTCTATGATTCTGTGTAATGTGCAGGGACTAGCATTCTCTCCAAAGTGGCCAGTAGTAATGTCAGATGCAGTTTTCACCTGGGGATGCTTTCATATACGGGACTCTTCCCCTGCATGGTACGGTTGTAGCATTTTATTCATTCATTCATTCTCCCCCTCCCTGCCTACAATTTCGCATCCAAAGTAACCTTGTATTAGAAATTAGGCTGGGAGAAAGTGAGGGAGGGCCTATCCATGCTTACATTTCCTCTGGTTTGTGATTTAAAGCTCCACGCCCAAGCACCCTTTTCTTTTTTCCTTTTTTGCTCCAGAGCTTTTCCCATGAAAACTCACTCTGTAAAGCTCAGCAGAGCAAATGTCAGTCCACGGAAAACCCGAACTGACGTTTGCTCCAATTCAAAAGAGCAAGTTTTCACGTGAAAAGCTCCAGAGCAAAAACAAACCAAGAAACAAAAACCTGGAAAGATCAGAGCAAAGTAATAAGTGTGGATAAGCTCAGAACCAAAGTCAATCAGTGAGTTTCATGGCTCAGTGAGAACGTGAATCTGGTCTCTCCAGTTCTAGTCTGGGACTCTAAGCATACTGGTACAGTGTGGTTAGGGTTCTATCTACATTGAAGAAGAATTCATGCTTCCTTGGAGAAGCAACAGTTTAGTGAGCACAGTAACCACAGGACTGAACAAAGTGGGTGCTGAATGGTGCCCAGTTGTAAGGATGTGTGTTCACTGTACCACAAAAAGGGTGATCTTGTTTAAAAAGAGAGGATTGGATAGATGGAACATTAAAGGGACAGATGGTTGGGGTAGTGAACTGTCCACAGGCATCACAGCACAATTTTACCACTGAAGAGTGGCAGGGAGATCACAGGGGTCAGAATTCACAGCTGGATGACTGAGGGAACTGTCAGCAGATGACTCATGGGGAAAGGTGAATATGTGTCTCAGGAAATGTAAGTTTAGACTTAATCCAATCACCAGTAGAAAGGGACTTGTTGGAAGATGTTCTTTAAACTAATAATTCTCATGTTAACTAATAACCAAATAAGGGTGTCAACTTGCATTAGATGTGGTAAATAAACCCATAATTCCAGGCCATTTGCAGAGTTCCAGTTAAGCCAAGCTTTACAGTAGCACACAAGTGACAACACTGGAAATAAGGAAGTAGAAAAAACAACTCTGTTGCCATAAAAATAGCATAGCACCAGCCCTTTCATTAAAAGCAGTCAGTTCCCAAAAGCCTGTTGGAATAAGTAAGTCTTCACCTACCTGCAGAAGGACAACAAGGAGAGAGCCAGCCTTACTTCTCTAGAGAAAGCAGCCACTGAGAAGGCCCTCCCAGACTTTGGAAGCAGCAGAGTGGAGGAAATAAGTTTTCAGAAAGGTACTGAGCAGTGTAATGCTTGGTCACTGTTTTAAGGATCCTGCTACAAGTTCTGTACAGTCTCTGAGCAAATTTCGTCAAGAGACAGACCAGTAATGGGTCTGGGTTGTAGGGGTCTTTGGGCAAGGCACCCTGAGCTCAGTGAGTTTACCTCAGGCATAGGCATACTCTGGCCCTCCAGATGTTTTGAGACTACAATTCCCATCATCCCTGACCACTGGTCCTGTTGGCTAGAGATGATGGGAATTGTAGTTCCAAAACATCTGAAGGGCCAGAGTTTGCCTATGCCTGGTTTACCTCATCCCTGCCAATATTGCTCCTCCTCCTCTTCTGCCACATCATTTCTGTCACATGCTTGCCTGCCAGAACAAATGAGCACTTCAACAAACAATACACAGGGTAGTGATATACTAGCAAAATGCAAAGTGTGACAGAGCAAATGAGCAAGCAGGTAGTGTCAGCTACTCCTCTTTTTCCTCACTGCTGTTATTTGCTTCTTTATTTCCTCTTGGTCAGAGTAAGAAGCAGGTGAATGCACAGGTTGCAAAGGTGAAGCAGAGGGGCAGCAGTTCCAGTGAGCTCTTGTCAGTAGGGCCCTGCTGTGGTGTCGGCCTTCAGCAGGTGCCCAACCATACTGCCTCGTGACACAGATAAGGATAATGAATGAAGATGCTATTGGGTCTTCTGGAGGTGCTATTGGAGCATGACAAGGAGGGCTACTCCAAATTTTTCATAGATTTCAGCTAATCTGATGCAGAGATCATTAAAAGGAATTGTAACGATGCTTTGCGGAAAAAGTGCTGAAACACATTAAAGCCCTTGAATAATAATATGCACATGCCATTAATTCTGCTTGCATTTGGTTATTCTATTAGGTTGATGGAGAGGAATCTTCTAGCTCAAGCGAAAACAGAGCAACCAGTAAGTTCCAATCCATAGGTGTTCAAGTAGAGGAGGAGAAGTGGTAAGCAAAATATTAATTTGATATTTTATAGTCCACTGTCTTTTCAGTAATACTGATGGTGTGGGAAGCAATTTAATGTTGGTGTTAAATTACACAAACACACTAATCAACTGTGCTTTCATAAGATGGTGGGTTTCTGATGGACATTCTTTAATATGTACATCCTTGGCAAAAGCAAGTAGTGACATGATCCTGTGGTAAAATAAACAAAGACACAACAAACATAATGAAAGCCCACTATAGCCCTTCCCAAATGAAATCTATACCATATTTTCCTATGTATAAGAGGAGGTTTTTTAATTAAATATATTTATTAAAAATTGGGGGTCTTCTTATACACAGATAGTGCAGAGGGGAGATGTTTGATTGGTCGCAGCCACAAGCAGGAGATTGTAATCAGCGATTGGCCGGGTGGTTGGTGGCCTGCTGGCGATTGGCTGCTGCTGGGGCAAGTGGACAGGCAATTGGCAGTTGTTGGCAGCGAGTGGGCAGACGATTGGTGGCTTTGTTGAGGTGATTGGTAGTGGTGGTCAGGCACGTAACCAATTGCTGGCAAACCCATCCCCCATAAAGCTCAACAACTCTGGGCAATCCCCCCCCAAAGCTCCCCCCATTTTCTAAATTTGGAGTCCCCCAAAATAGGGGTTGTCTTATACACAGGGGCGTGTTATGCATGGAAAAATACGGTACACACACACATATCAGTTAGCAGTATGATATGGGTTATGTCACCCCTTCTTTTTGTCTTAGGGCAAATAAGGTTGTGCAGTGTGCAACATTATAGGGTGTTGAGAAAGTGGAAGTGGACAGAGAGAATCTTTTCTCGCTCTCCCATAATGTTAGAAACTTATTCAAGGAAACTAAAGGGTAGGAGATTACAAACAGGGCAAATAAAGTACTTCATCACCAATGGCATAGCCAAGCTATAGAATTTGCTGCTACAAGATGTGGAGATGACTACTACCTGTTAGAAGAGCTCCTAACTTGGGTGGCTTTAATGGGGGATTAGATGTATTCTTGTATGAAAATGCTATCAGTGGACACTAGTCATGGTATCTGTATGTTTCCTCTAGGATCAGAGGCAAGTATGCCTTGGAAACTAGTGTCTGTGGGGCATGACAGCAGGAAAGAGCTCATGTACTCATGCCTTGCTTGTGGGCTTCCCATAGGCATTTGGTTCTCTGCTGTGGGAAACAGGAAGCAGGACTAGACAGGCCTTTGCTCTGACCCAGCAGGCCTGTTCTTGTGTTCTTTGTATTGCTATTTATAACATTTTAAGTAATGAATTCAAGAAGCGAGAGTTGCCTTTTGGGCCCTTTAAAATGATTTGTTTTTGTACAGTCTCTTTAAAGAGTTGTGATTTTAGATAGTGGTGATAAACGGGGGATTTAGTGCTATAATTAAGCACAGAGACAAATTGTAACCAGCCATGTACTTCCATAAGGGAACTACTGATTGATGAGAGACTGAAGCTGGCTTGTCAGAAGATGAGCTCCTCTAGTACACAGAGAGCTTATCATTGCCACTTAGGTGTCTCATGCACTTTGTTAGCACAGCAGAATGAATTTAAATCACTGTCGCTTAAAATAATAGACTTGTAAATGGAATGTATTTTCCTTGCCTCAAATCTAACATGTGCAGGCAGACACAGTGCAAGGCCACTTTGGGTGCATATTTAAGAAAGGAAATATGTTAGAAACCCTCGCTGTTTCAATCCAGTCATATATTGATCAGGTAGCTTGTCATTATGCACAAAATTGCCAACAGGGACTTGTTTTGAGCCAGCATTTAGCTCCAGAATTTGCTTTAAGTGTTGGGCATGTGCAGAATTCATGTGCACCTCCTGCCCCAGTAATGACAACCAGACTCCATCAATATGGGTCCATAGAGAATGGCTTTCAGGTTGCCTTTGGTTCAAACACAACCGTGTTTAGAAAATCACTATGTAAATCACCAAACAGAAGCAAGGGAGGAAACAGGTTACTATAACCAAGGCATTTGCGGTCTAACTTTAGGGTTCAGGTAGGTACCCGTGTTGGTCTTATTTTAACTTCAGGGTAACAATGTTTGAAAATGAACAAATGCAATAATTTCACAGGCTTTGCCATTTTTTAGTTTTCTACTTGGTCCTCCCCTACGGGCTGTCTTTTCACATCTTCTTCTTAGCCTCTGTTCTTCTTTTGAGTAATTTCAGCAACATGGTGTATGTTCATTCTGTGGTTTGTACATTTCCCCTTTCGCCTTTAAGGTACTTTAAGTGTAAGTGTAATGCCCATGCAGTGGAACACTGCATCAACCCACATGCACCATCACACCTACCTTGTGTATGACGGGATACTATTTACTGTAGATACGACTGAGCACTGAAGTGCTTAAATAGAAATGTGGGAGGTTCCCAGTGCCAGTCCAATATATTTTGGCACCTGAGATGGACTCCAAAATTGCATCCGCCTTCCTGCCAGGGAAGAAGAGTTGAGGGAAGATTTACATTGGGGAAAGAAAGATAAACATCAGGATCTGCTGCCCTGGTGGACCCTGATGCCTGAGGCAGTCTCTTCAGCTTGCCTCATGGGTGGGCCAGGCCTGGAGGTTCCTGTGTTACCAATCTTCAGCCTGGAAATGAAAGTATTTTAGATGCTACAGGCTAGCCTACACCTGGCTGCCTAAAAACTGATTCCTAAGTCTATATTTTGAAGATGGTGTGGAGGTGATATCATCATGAGTTGATTCCACCCTTCCACCTTAATTTTCATATATTACAGATGAAAAACAAGTTTTTCTTAGTTCATGTTGACTTTCCCTCCCCCAAAGTAGTACATAAGAACATAGGAAGAGCCTGCTGGATCATGGCAATGACCCATCTAATCCAGCATCCTGTTCTCACCGTGGCCCACTGGAGGCCGGTGAGAAGACTGTAAGTAGGACATGAGAGCAACAGCACTCTGTCTGCCTGGGATTCCCAGCAACTAGTATTCAGAGACATAGTAATATAACAGTCGTGAGTTTGCTCTAGACTTCCTTTGCCATGATACACAGCCTTTTGTTGAAGGCAAGAAGAAGAAAAGTAAGCCTTAAGAAGAATTGGTTAAGATGAGTATGGCAAGCTATATTGATGATTAAAAAAAGAAAGAAATAATGGATTTCATTTATATTCTCCCATGCCTCCAGTGCTGGAGGTGTACATAGTTTTCTCCCTCACCATAATCCTGTGAGGTAGATTAAGCTGAGAGATAATGGGTGACTCATGGTCATCCAGTTACCTTCATAGCTGAGTGGAGATTTGAACTGTGGAGGGGATTTCCAGATGATCTGTTTATTGAGCATTCATTCTGTTTCATTTGTGTGTAGAGGTTAGAGGGCATTTCACCAGATTTCCAGTGCATGATCCCATCATTTTCCTTCTCACAAAAGCATCCGATCTTTTGAGGAAGCAGGTTGGTCACACAAGACCATCCAATAAATTATAATGGTGACATCTCAATAAATTTTAACTGTGCCCCCTGAATGTGATTGGAACCCACCTTAAAATAGCAACTGTCTGGAAGTTCCCCGAATCTTCCCAGACCTAGTCTAACACTATATAATCACTACATCACAGTTTTCATTTAGTTTTCTTGCTGACTCCTTGTTATGTTTTAATATTTTTTTATTTAAAAAATAGATGGTTTGTTTGTTTGTTTTAAAAAACACCTTGTTTGGGACAAAAGAATATCTCTGATGAAAAATGTTGGTAGTCTTCCACTGAACAACACTTACATGATTTCCTGCATATACTGATTCAATCATAAGAGTAAATCTGTCAAAATGTGACCTGTTACCTTCTTGCATATCACCTCTTTGTTGAAACTTGTATGTCTGCAGTCTGAGTTCGTTAGATGATAAATTATTTCTACCAGCTACAAGTTATCTGGATATAAATACCTTCTATCAAGTTGCAGTCTTTTTCCACTGCCATGTATTTCAGGGAAATAAGAGCTATCTCGACACTTGAAAGTGTAAACAATTTAACAGTGTTTTACCAGATAAATACTTTTTTAAAAAAAGTCTGTGAAAGTCTAGCTGACACCATATTTTGAAAGGAGTTATTTACAGGATACCCCGTATGTACTTTTGCACTGACAAATTTATCTATTTATTCCATTCATATCCTGCTTTCAGCTCTCCTGGGCATTCAAGACAGCTTGAGTTCCCAGTGACCCTCAGTGCTTCCATTTCAGTGGCACATACTTCCAACTGACTGTGCTTAGAATCACAGCATGGCACCCTGAACCAACTGAACTATCTAGGCTGAACCCTAAACACAGTCCCAAAGGTTTCTAAGGTGCTTATGTGTGCTTAGCAGTCCAATCTTACAGTCTAGTCCTCAAAAGTAAGACTCAGTGATTTGGTGGACGTACTAGTAGGTATGTTTATAGTATATTATTCCCTGTTTGTTAATAAACTGGGTCACAAAGCTGAGGATAGAAGAGGTAAACCTCCCCTCCTTGCATGCTCTGATCCCGAAAAAAGCATCACATATACACATATCACATGAGCCCTTTATTTTTATTTTTAAAACACACACACCTGCTGGTGTTTTTAATTCTGCATTTAGCATTGCATCTAGTTTGGCCCTCAACTACATCAAATGAAAGAACTGTAGACATCTCAGCAGCTTGCAAATCTTTCACCAACTGAAATTTCTCCAATAAAAAGTTTTGCATTACCTGTTTTGTTTCTCTCATTACCTGGTATCAATCCAGCAACAACCGTCTGTTCTAAGTAGTAATGAAGCAGGCTGATCCTACCCTCCAGTACAATTCCTACTTGCCATCTGTAAGATCAGTTCAGTTCAAATGTATTTGTTTCAGCTATAAGCCATAGCCAGTTTACATAAATTTGTACATAATTAAAATTTCAAGGTAACAAGATAAACAGTGTATAATTAATACAATCAAAACCATCTGCAAGTTGTTCAGCACCTGTTGTGCAAAGGAAAATCTCCTTTGACTAAAAATGTAAACAAGGTTCTCAAAAGGGATACAAAAGGAGAGGCAGAGAACTGAATACATGCAAATAAACCAGCGGCTGCTGTTCAGAACAGACGCTGTATTGTGTTGTGTACTGGTTCAGCCAGTCTACGGTTTCATGGTTTTGTGCACCTTAGGCCAGGTAACTGTCATAGTTCTCTGAGGGTGTAATTATTACACCTTGTGCCTGCAGGGCACAAATGAGCACAAAGCGACTGAGGTTTAACGCACGTAAGCAAGGAAACTGAGGGACCTTGCCCTAAGAACTATTTATGTGCTGTTTATGCCATGCCTAGCTCCAGCTTTCAGGGGGACCTGGCTGACCCCCTCTACTCCCCATCCCTGCTGCTGGTTGCATACCCCCTCTCCCCTTCCCCTCCTCCTTGCTGAGCACCTGACCTTTCCCCCTTCCTCTTAAAGATATTGGAAGGCTGGACTGTGATAGGCTTATTGGGCAACCCAGCAGTGGGGTGGGATGCGATGGGGAACGTGGCAGCAACAAATCCCAGAAAAGCCAAGTGCTGGGCTGCTGTTGCTTTCTACATTAAGCAGCCACTTGAATTCCCTCACCATTGGCCTCAGCATAGGATTGCTCAGGAACAATTCTAGATCAGGAAGCAAGTCATTGTGGAGCAATTCAAATAGCAGCTTCTTGTAAGTAACAGCAGCTGTCTGATTCTTATTCAGCCGCTCAACTGTCTTATTCTTTAGCCATAAAATGGCAATAACAGTGTAGGATGGCCATCTTAGAAGTGGCTGGAGGACTGCTGCTTTCTTGGAGTGTAAATTAACGAGCAAAGGAACTCTGAACGTTATGGTTGCCAAGGCAGTGCATCTGAAGACATTGTCATTGAGCTCCCATTCCTTTGAACTATTTAGCTGTAATGATGTTTCATTAATCTCCACTGTGGATCCCTGCTTCTTTTGAAGGCGTATATGTTTACACAGGCCAGTGCCAAGAGTAGTCCACCCAGCAAGGTTGCACCCCAGAGCTGTCTAAATAAACATAAAGGAACAAAAAAAAATAGGTTACTCATTATTATGTGCCGAACAGAAACTTCTTTGATAATACTAATTTAGCCTTAGAACAGAGTAAGAGGGTGTATCCCTAAACTTTAAAATGCAGTGCCTTTGGCCCTGTATCATCCCCTCCTTAAAGCAGAGCTTTAGAGTTTCACAACTGAGTTGTTGTGTTTGGTGAAAAATCAGAATGCCCAGTTCTGCAATGTACATGCATGTATGCCAAGAAAGCAGCCCCCAAGACCTCGTTCCTATGTTGTTTTTCAAACACAATTATTAACCTCTGTAAGAATAGTGCTGTGAGAAAGAACCCCTGAGTGGCTTACTCAGAAACTATGTGTTTGAACTTGTCAAACAGAAAGAGACTGTAAGATACACAACCGGGGGGAGGGGGCACAAAGAGAGTTCATTTTACGTGAGAGGCATTGCATGCACACCAATTCTTTTAAGACTGCTGTTATTAAAGAAACATAATTGTTCACTGAGTTTTCATGCCACCTATGGATCTGGGGAGGAGGAAGGAGTGCAGTGTTAGCAGCACACCACAAATACAAGCTACACGAAACAAAGAGAAGCATCCTACGCCAAACCTGCTGCATGTCTGTGCAAATGGAAGTTACATAATCTATTTTTGCACTACTTGACACTGTGCTTCAAAGCATGCAGCAGCATGATAAAGGCTTCAGTCTATGCTATTGAGCAAGGGGGCGCTGAGTTTGTGTATGTCAGATACATTTATTCTGCTGAAAACAGCTTTGCTGCCAGAGATTTCCCTTCCCTTGTACAATACTGATCAGTAACTCCTTCCTTCCTACCACCATGGCTCATTGCTCCATGTTTACAACAGCTCTAAAGATCCACATTCCTGGCCCCTGCTCTTTTGCCCTGTGAGATTAGTGTTTGAAGTCTGCCAATACTGCTTTTCATCAGCAGGATGAGTCATGCCTCAAAGGAGGCAAGGCTTTCTTTTGGGCCTGCTGCCACTTATCATTGTACTGTTTCTCTAGAACTAAACAGCCAGGTTATCTATACCTTATCAGCACTGCCTCTTAGTCCCACCTAGGCCAGCCTGGAATTTCTCCATAGAGCTAAAACAAGTTGAGAAGGAAGGAGCATTCTGTACTTCCATGTCACACTTCTCCTGTTCCAGGTGAAAATGGCCTGTTCCAGGAAAACTTACCCTTGTTTTACACTGCAACTTTCTTCCCCTTTTGAATATGTGATTTAAATAAGGGCAAAGGGATGAAAACATTCTATCTACTATTGCACTTCACTGAAATAAGAGCTATTTCGGCCTTTGGTTAACTTCAGTATTCAAATGAAAAATGAAAATGAGCAGAGGTGCTAGTGTTTCTTCTGTGCCCAGAACCAAACAAATCACAGCAAACAGAGAATGTTCTGTGTAAGATGCCACACACACAAATCTAACACTTGGGCTGTCAGTAAAGTCAGAATACTTTATTTATTTTTAGAACTTATACCCTGCCCTTCATCCTAGGACCTCAGGGTAGGTTACAACAATAAATATATAAAAACCATAGACAGTAAAGCAATAAAAACTATCAATGGTAATAAAATGAAAGCAATTTGTCAACACCTGGGATTTAGGCAGCCCCCCCCCCCCAGCATCAAAATGCCTGTTGGAAAAGGTGGGGCTTCAGCTGGCACCTATAGCGGAACAGTGTTGGAGCCATGGGAAGACTTCAGCAACCTGATGCCCGCCAGCTAGGGCTGATGGGAGTTGGTAGTCTCAAGAGATCTGGAAGGCACCAGGCTGGAGAAGACTACTCTGGGGGGAAGTGTATCCATAGACAGGGAGCTATTGACTGAGGAGGCCTTCTGCACAGTGGGGTGGGGTGTGTAATCTTCACAGCTGTCAAGTTGCACTAACAATGGCAGAGCATTCATGTGGGGAAGCAGGTCAGTACTCCAATTCTTGGCCGACTTCAGGAGAAACCAAACAGAGAGCTAAAGTGTGGAGGAAGGTAGAAGATCCATGTTTTATCCTGGCAAAAGGTGTTTAAACCCTGATAAAATCCCCCACACACAAGCTGCTAAGAGGAGTATCATCTGATATGCTGGGAGGTCCAGGAGGAACATCAATGTGACCAGACTCAAACTTACGGTACTTCCACACGAGAGTTTATTGCGGGCTCAGTGCTGCTCATGAATGCAGGACTTTTGCTGTGTTGATACATCATGTTCATTAAAACACTATCCCATATCTTTGTTCCCTGTTTAATCCGGATTTGCCATTTCCGTGAAAAATCCAACATGTACAAATAAAAAACTAACACGGGAATGATAGATGCAACTTAAATGGGGGGAGCAAAGATGTGAGATGGCATTTTGATGAGCATGATATTGTGTAGGCACTGCAGAAAAGTTGCATGCATCAACAACACCAAGTCCACAATAAACTGCCATGTAGAAATGCCCTTAGTTACATGTACTGCCATTATTAACCAATGAAACAAATGTGCGGGATTATAAAAAGGAGCTATGTACCTGTCTGTTCAAAAACTTCCACAAAATTAAGTCAGCATGCAAATCTGATGAGATATTGATTCAAAAAAGCAGTGCCTTTTCTTTGCTAAATCCAGCAAATCTACGTGTGAATATAAAGAATTTTAACATTGTTCTGTATTCTCACCTGTTTTTATCTATGTTGTCTAAGGGCCAGATTCAACTAACTGATGGCATTAGTGGAAGACCTCAAAAAGCTTCTGCTAGCACAGTAGGGCTTACCCCTCTCCCCCTTTCAGTCCCCAGTTGACTGGGGGGGGCATTGGGAGAGACCACCAGAACAGTGCACAAGGGGAGAAAGGGGGCAATTGTTTCATCAGGCAAGCAGATATGCTTGCAGTGATGGAACATTTGTAACAGCACAATGTTGAATATCTCCCACAGCTTTTTATATGGTGTTGTTCAGTTTCCGCAGGTTCACGAGGTCCAACAGTGTTACAGCAGCCGTTCAAGCAGACATGGATTTCCATGAGAACTTTGAAATGTCTATGGACCCTCAAGAAGATAGTTATCCTGGGCAAATATCAAGACAGTACTCTCGAGATGCCAGCACTTCCACTGTAAGCATACAGGGCTCTGGAAACCATTATCACGCGTGTGCAGTGGACGATGACTTTGATGGAGATTTTGATCCTTCCATTTTACCTCCTCCGGATCCCTGGATTGACTCTATAACGGAAGATCCAATTGAAGCTGTTCAAAGGTCAGTGTGTCACAGAGATGGACACTGGTTCTTGAAGCTTCTTCAAGCAGAGAGAGAGCGTATGGAAGGTTGGTGCCAACAGATGGAGACAGAAGAACAAGAAAATCACCTGCCTGAAGAAAGTAAGTAGTTCAAATACCGATATACAAAGAGACATGTATTCTGCCATTTCCCCCCATCTAAGTCTATCATAGGGGTAAAGAACATGTGGCCCTCTAAGCTGTTGCTGGACTCCAGCTCCCACCAGCCCCAGTCAGCCAATGGCCAGGGATTATGAGAGTTATAGTTGGAAAACATCTGGATGACAGAACATTCACATCCCTGGTCTAATGTTTTGAATGTCAAAACCTTTTAATTCCCAGATATTCCTTATGGCTGCTGAAAACAACTGGGCATCAGCTTCGTATATCTTCTGATTTCACATCAGTAACTAATAATGCAAATAATCTGAGGATTCATCTAGGTTGTTGCAGCACTCCAAGACTTGCAGTCTTGTCAAGAAGACTATATATAAACTGGAGAAAGTCCCCCTAAAATTATATTATGATGGTTATGAAATACAACATTGGGACTGGTTGCCTCTAAGTAGGTGGAAAATATAAAACAATGACTTCAAATACTGTGTGTGTGTGTGTGTGTGTGTGTGTGTGAAGACTTGTGAACATTTAAACCAGCCAGCAAATAAAAACCCAACACCTGTGCCATCACTGCTATGAATGCCCAGTTCTCAGTCACCTAATATACATTGGCAGAGACACATGAAGAATAGTTGCTCCAGATGATGGTTAAAAATTTCTGTTCCATTCTATCCCGTATTTGGCATGCTAATGAAGTGGCAAATACCACAATGGCAGAAGTTCCAGTATGGGCAGGCTCATACCCCAGAGAGCCACTGACAGTCAGTGTACATTAGCGATGATACCAATGTGGTACCCTCACAAGATGTTGCTGGTCGTCCTTGCTGACCAATAGCCATGCTGGCTGAAGCTCATGGGAGCTGGGATCCAACAGCATCTGCCAGGTACCTTGGCTACAACTGGCATAGACCATGGAGCTGGATAGACGTTGAAGAGCTGCTTCCAAACAGTGTAGAGAATGCTGAGCTTGATGGAACAATAGTCTGAATTGGTATACAGTGGTACCTTGGTTCTCGAACTTAATCCATTCCAGGAGTCTGTTCAACTCTTGAAACAGTCTGAAAATCAAGTTGTGGCTTCTGATTGGCTGCAGGAGCTTCCTGCACTTAACCAGAAGCAGTGTCAGACATTTGGCTTCCGAAAAGCGTTTGCAAACCGGAACACTTCCAGGTTTGCGGCATTCGGGATCCGGTTTGTTCAACAACTAAGCCATTCAGGAACCAAGGTACCACTGTAATTATACACTGCCCCAGGTTCATATGAGAAGTGGTAGTCCTTGAGATACTCTAGCCCCAGGCCATGCAGCTCACCATTTCAACTCCCTATCTGCTTATTATTATGGTAACCAATTCCTTTCTCAAGGAACCTGCAGGATTACAGTTGCTTGCCACAAGCACATCGTTTTGAAAGGACAGCTGTTTCTTAACCAAGAGAGCCAAATAAGAGTTTATGGTAAACCCCAGCACTGACAGCTGAAATGTCTGTTGCTTTAAACTTTAGCAGCATGTGCAATTGCCATACAAATTTTGCTGAAGTTGTGGAGAGAGTTGTTAGTGGACCCACAAATGATTTTCACAGCTTCAGAATGTCTGCAGGTTTAACTGGTCAGATAATAAACTAATGAGAAAACTGCAGAGGCTGAAGTTTCCTCAACATCCTGGCAGCTGAGAGAACAGTTGCTCCCCCGCTCCTTAAAGTAAGATGATACAAGCGTTCCTCAGACAATGCTCCCTTGTACAGAACAGCTGTCTGGAGGAGAAGGCTCAGTCAGGGCTGCTTGACAGAGGCTTGTATGTTACATAGACACGTTTGGTATTATCTAACTGAGAACGACACTGTCAGATGGGACTGAATGTTTCTAGTTAGGAATGCAATTTGCTGCTGCACATAAAAACAAGCTAGACTGTCAGTGGCTTCAGGCTGAGTCAGTAACAGCAGGAGATATTTCTTTAGCTAATTATGCACAAATTGTATTATATTAAAATTTGCTGGTTTCCTCCAAATTCACTTATCTGTAACAGGAGCAGTAAGCAAATTAAAGTCAGGTCTTTCTGCACAAACGATTTGAGGGCAGATCATTCTGTTAAGATCAAAACTGCAACATCTGTTCATGAACACAAATCTACCGCCTGGGATTTGTGTGCATGCAACAGTGTGAACCTTTGCAAATGACTGAATTAAAAGAAGGGATCTGTTCTTGATACAAGGGAATGCACACTGAGTGACAAGAGCTGCACACACATTTAAAAGCTGAAATCATTCTAATCGTCTGTTTGGTACAGAAGGGGGAGCAGGAGAGAAAGAGAGTTGAAAGTAGCATCCTGAGCAGCTGATCGTCAGGATTTCAGCTTTGTGTAAAGGTGTACACACAGCCATACTGTTGGACTGGAAAGGAGAACTTCACACTAGTATACTTCCAACATGGAAACCTGCCTCTTTGCTTAAGTTGCCTGTAGGTGGGGCATTTTTTAATAGGTATACATTTTTCTTCCATCTCCTGCCCTACAAATGAATTAAGGATACCATCTAATTGGTACATTTCTGATTGCTCACCTGGTGTCCTCTAGCTAGAGAGATCACAGATTAGTTAGCTAGCTAGCATAGAAATTTGCTGCAACTTTGCTACCTACTTAGGAGTGGAGCTTTCTATACTTTTGTTTTTGCATGTCATATCTATTTAACATATTTATAGCAACTAATACATTAACTTTGTACTTAATTCACACTTGTTGCCATTTAATTTTTTAACAGTAGTAGTGCATTATATTTTTATACACCAGTTTTTATATGTTGATTAGTAATACTGCTCTCTTCCTGCTTCTTTTGGTTTACCCTTTTTTGACCAAGCACAACCCAAGCTAATTAAGTCCTCTTAAATTACTTGAATCTTGCAAGATTTGCACCTTCCACTATGCACAGCAGTTTCCATTTCTCTCCCATGATTACTCTTAGCTCTTGCCTGTTGGGTGGTTCCTTAACACACAGCCCAATTAGGACTTTATTCCTGTCCCCTACTGGTGCAAAAGACTTATTTTAAGAGAGGATGGAGAGATGGCCGAATCTGTGAGTAGCCATTTTAGTAATGGAGAGGAGAGGAGAGGGAGATACGGCTGTGGGAGATGGCCAGGTGATTGCATGGGAAATAACTTCAGCCATGTTCCAGTTGTTCTCTCTTCCAGACCATCCTTCAACGCACAGAGCGTAGGTTCTGTTTTCTTTGATGGGTGGAATGATAGTGATCTGGGCATGGAACATCTGTGATGGGACCTGATAGGGTTACAGACACCCAGATATGCTGAAAGGGTATAAGACAATTAAAATTGTATACCCCAGGAGAAAGATGGAGGTGTTTGGTTTCTTAATGGCCCCCCTTGGGGGTTTGCCTGTTGTCTCAGCAGGCAATTCTGTTGAAGCTCTGCTTGATCTCTAGAATAGGGAAATGTCCCAGTCAATCTGACCAAGTGTAGGCTAGAATCCTTTTGCAGGCCTATTGCATGGATATGATGGTTGGTGAAGAAATGGCCCTTCCTGACCATCAGAGGCAACCAATGGAGCTTTTTTTGGTAAAATACTTGCTATATCTTAGCCTATGAGATGGTAATGAAGATGATTTGAAAGCTCATTGTGACAACTTCACTTTTAAAATGGCTCATAACCATGCCAACTTAGATGGCTGCTGGGTAGGAGGGTGGACTGACCTAAGTGGTTATGGGTGAGACCTCTGCTGTTATTGTTGCAGTTTTTAAATTATCCCTTAAACCCCACCATATTGGATAATTACCAGTGTCCATCATGAGCCACACTGCTTGAGGATGTAGTGGCATCTCAAGTTCTAGTTGTTCCTGGATGAGACAGATTATTTTGATCCATTTCAGTGTGGTTTAAGACCTGGTTATGCAATGAAAACTGCTGTGGTTCACTTGGAGTATGATCTACACTGGGAACAGAAAGAGAAGCACATCCCTCAAAAGAGATGGGGGGAGGAGCTATAGCTCAGTGATAAATCACATATTTTGCATGGCAAAAGCCCCAAATTCATTCCATGGCATCTCCAGGTAAGGCAGGGAAAGACTCCTGTCTGAAATCATGAAGAACTACTGTCTGTAAGGCAATTTAAACCAAGGATTTCTAAATGGCTCCCTGGGCTTCATTTGGAGGAAGAGTGGGATATAGCCTGGATGGATGGATAAATAAAGCAGTACGTTTGTTGTAGGATTGCCAATAATTTCTGACTCCTAGTTGTTTAACAACAGCAACAAGTATGGTTGTTTGGGGTGGGTTTGTTTGTTTGTTTGTTTTTCCAAATCGAGCTGCTGAAGTGGGTGACCAGGAACTGATTGTGTGTGTGATGACTGCAAGCAGAACAGTTCTGGTACTGGGTGCAGCGTGCACTCAATGGTACCTTGTGCCTTTTATCTAAGTGTAAATCCACCCCTTTTTCTACTTTGCATTTGACTTCAGCTGGTAGACCTCAGGGTTCCAGGGGAAAGCACAGTAGATCCCTCAAGCTTGAAGATCAGCCACTCCAAGTTTAGACAGCACTCATCCAGTTGGGCCAATGGTCTAACTCTGTAATAAGGAAGCTTCCTCTGTAAAGAAGAGCCTCAGCATTCATCTCAAAATCAGCTGGGATGTTGTCATAAACCAGTCACTGATCAAGGCATTCTTTCTCTTCTCCTGCTCTCTCTATGGTTTTGGAATAGATTATTCTAATAAAGATTATTCAGTTATTGTTCAGTCAAGCTGCACCACCAAACAATGCATTCTCAAGCAACTTGTCTGACCGGTATGAACACCAGAGCAATTTTTGTTTTATGCAAAAACTCTCTCCCGAGGCAAAGTTGAGAGACAGCCTCCGTCCAGTTCCCCAGTTATCCTGCCTTTCAGTCCTTGAGATGCCTTGTGAAGTGTCAGATGGCCCAGCTCCAGCTGAGGCAGCTGTTCTGAAGTAGAAGCAGTGGGAAGAGTTTTCATAACAATGGGAACCACATGAAAGCTCTCAGAATAACTCCTCCCCACTATTGAAGGCTCTTTTCAGTTGAGTGGTTTGCGCATTAGGATGAATAAAGGACTAGACACACCAAGGGGTACATTTTCAGCACAGTGCACAGGGAATTAGACACGCAAGCCTTACAAACAATAATAGTAGTGTGTAGAATACCCTGAGTGGCACAGTGGATGTATTCCACTTAAATCTTGAAGTTCACAGTTGTCCAAAGTGAGGGAGCAAACTGAAAAGGTCAGTCTTTTCTTGCATGTTCCTGAGGAAGGACTGTAACAGAGCTCCCTACTCAAGCTTCACACATTTAATATTCAGTATTTACTCAAATTGTCCCCCAGCAGCTGATCTTTGCTACACTGGGCTAAGAATGTGCTTTCGATTTATGCTTGCATATTTAGTCTGACTAAAAAGCTTACTGAAAGTACAGCCTAGCTTTGCTCTCTGTATTATGCTCTTTCTTGTTCTATTGCAAGGGAATACGAGAGTTTTCTATATTTGCAGCCCTGTGTCGTATTTCAGCTTAGAGACTTGGGGTTAGGCCGCACTGGGTGTAGACCCAGAAAATGTGGGGTATATATTTTGGGGCAAAAGCAGCCCCTAAAATTTTGCCACCGTAAACAGCTGTAGCTGATGCAGTCAAAGGGTTGTGCCCCAGGATCTCTCTTGATTTCACAGGGTGCCTTGAAGCCCATCTATTGAATTGTGTGCGGGGCTCCTGCTCCATGCTAGCAGCTTAAATCCTAATACTTCTTCGCAAGATTGTTTTAAATTTTTAATTATAACCTAAAGTTTGCATTTCAGCTGGCTGAGTATCTTTTGTTAAAGCTTGATGTCTCTTACAAGTCGAACTTAGAAGGCAGCACCACTAAATTAAATGGAGCTTATTCTCTGCTAACTGTGCATAGTATTGCTGCTGTGCTGAACCTAAGAGTGCACTCCTCTAACTCCATCCCAGCATCTGCAGCAATTTTGCTGGGCCTTCTTTCTCTTCCACTGCAATCTACCTCTTACCAAAGGTGTGGTGGAACATCCCCAAAATACACTGCGCCTCAAGGGTTCACCTAGAATACTTGCACAGGCCTCTCAGCCCTAAGTACAGATGTCTTTGTGATTTCTTTCAAACCCAGTGGTGTACTGATACGCTTTGAAGTTCAGGAGCTCATCCTGACAACCTCTGTAGCCGCCTATCCAATGAAAATCCATAGCAGTGTATCCAAACAGAGTTCAAAAGATGCAAGCAGCTGTGCTGATCCATTATATATACCCACTTCCTGAAGAGCAGCAGTATATAGCATGAAAACCCTTTTTATTAGGTTCAGCATAGCAGCAATACTATGCACAGTTAGCAGAGAATAAGCTCCATTTAATTTAGTGGTGCTGCCTTCTAAGTTCGACTTGTAAGAGACATCAAGCTTTAACAAAAGATACTCAGCCAGCTGAAATGCAAACTTTAGGTTATAATTAAAAACAATCTTGCGAATAAGTATTAGGATTTAAGCTGCTAGCATGGAGCAGGAGCCCCAGCAGCTCTCCTGGTTCTCCAGAAAGTGACGCCACGGATTCTGTGCTGAGAAAAGTCCCAGAGCTGCATTTCCCCATGTTCCACCCCTACTAAACCAGCGCTTAAATGTGGGGATGTGACCAGCTTTTTCTCATGTTCTCTTTTCTTTTCAAGTTCTAGGTAAAATTCAAGCAGCAGTTGGCAGTGCACAGCTTCTCATGGCTCAGAAATTTTATCAGTTCAGAGAACTGTGTGAAGAAAATCTGGTATGTAACATGTATTACGGGCACCATTTCGCCACCTTAACTAGATCCAGACCTTGACACTATGTACAAAGAGATGTAAGGGTTCCCTACAGCTTGTTATGTGTAATTTGATCAGAGCGCATGGCTTTCTTGTTGTTATCATTGGCTTTTTAACTTACACAGTGTTCTGCAGCCATGCTTTTCTTTGCTACCATGAAACCTAGGGATGCGCTTTAATAACAACAGCACGAGATTTTCCTTCCATAAAATTTGCCACTTTACACCCTCAAGAGTTTTCTTAAGTGGCGTTAAGAACACCTTTTACTCTGTGTTCCCAAGTGACATTAGTTGTGTCTCACAGCATTTCTGTGAGCAGTTGACAATTTACGTGATGCAACATACCATGCAACAGAAATTCATTTGATTGAGGGCATGGCTAAAAGATAAATCTACATTTAAAGCCTGATGGTACCGTTTGGGCTGCAGATGAATTGCAGCAGTACATAAAGTGACTGAATTGTGTCAGGAGTTAGGGGAACACTGCTATGTGAATGTAAAATCCAAGTCCCTTGATAGAATGGTGATAGTTGGTTAGCCTTTTTGGCTTTGAACTCTAGTGAAAATAGAATTATTATTTCTTTTTTTGAATAATCCTACTCAGCCAGCACACAAATAAAAAGGAACAAAGCAGGTCTACTTAAGGCAAGCCGTAGCCATTTCCTCCCCCATCATGGTGCCTGAACACCAGGCGCCATGATTCTCTACCTAGTCTCCATTGCCACCAGAACATTCTTCCCTAAGCAAGACTTTCTCACCATCACTGCTGCCATTTTTAGCCAATTAAAACACAATTCATGACTATCTAAAGTGATATGACGATGCTTTAAATGTATAGTGCAGATAGAGCCTTTTACGACAAACTTAACAGATGGTTATAATATTGGCAAGTGGAGACACAGACACAATTAACAATATATTATAAATAAATACAAAACCATTGCCAAATCACAGCAGTAGAATAATAAAACACCAACATGGGAGCATGTACAAAAATCACATTAGTGAAAAGTCAAATGAAGTATGGGGGTTTTATAAGTCTTTTTGAACACTACAACTGAATGGGCCAACAGTGCATCCCTTGGGAGGATGTTGCAGGGGCAACTGATGAGAAGGCCCCATCCCTAGTACCTGGCAGTCAAATTGATCTTAAAGATGGACCAAATGGGCAGGGCCTATGATGCTGATCTGAAAGTACAGGCAGGTTTGTTTTGGGTGCAGGAACTACCTTTAATGGTAAAAAACAGCTTTTTATAAACATGCTTGTAAGTAGCACAATTAGTAGAGATTTGGTGTAATATGATTTGACCATCTGGCCCCAAATAGCACAGAAGCAGCCACATTCTGTGACAGCTGAAGTTTCTGGGTCATTTTAAAAAGGAGCTAGTTATGCATGACTGAGGCTAGGGCAATAGAAATATATTTTTAATTTTTTTTTTTTTTAAATTGTCCAGTAGCACCTTAGAGAGCAACTAAGTTTGTTCTTGGTATGAGGCTAGGGCAAAAATACAGAAACATTACATATACAGTCATACCTTGGTTTTTGAACAGCTTAGTTCTTGAACATTTTGGTTCCCAAACGCTGCAAACCCAGAAGTGACTGTTCCAGTTTGTGAACTATTTTTGGAAACTGAACATCCAACGGAGCTTCCATGGCTTCCGACTGGCTGCAGGAACTTGAAAATCAGAAGCTGCACTTTGGTTTCCGAACATTTTGGAAGTCATGGACTTCTGGAACAGATTCCGTTTGACTTCCAAGGTACGACTGTAGATTACAAAAACCCAGGTACTGTATTTTTCGCTCTATAGGACGCACTTTTTCCCCTCCAAAAATTAAGGGGAAATGTGTGTGCGTCCTACAGAGCGAATGCAGGCTGTGCGGCTAAGCCCAAAGCCAGAACAGGGAGACGGAGTGCTGCGGAGCACTCCGTCTTGCTCTTCTAGCTTGGGGTTAGCTGCACAAAGCCTCTGCAGGGCGCCTCATCCCGCTGTCCTGCAGAAGCTAGAAAGGCTGTCCCTGAAGGCAGAAGAGGGAGAAGCCAAAAGGGCTGTCCCCTTTTGCTGAACCCAAAGCCTGCCCACTGTTCCCTGAGCCGCTTGCCGGAGCTTTATGGGGAAACCCCTGGCTTCCCCCTTCAGCCCCGACACTGGCCGGGCTGGCTGGGGGAACCCCCGGCTTCCCCATAAAGCCCCGACAAGCTCAGCCGGGGCTGGCTGCTTGCCAGGGCTGTAATTCAAGCAAAGGGAGAGCTGCTTGCATGCATGTAAACAGCTCTTACTCTGCTAGATTTACAGTGTGCCAGAAGGATGGGGTAGTTTATACAACATTTGATTCAGAATATTTTTTACTTGTTTTCCTCCTCTAAAAACTAGGTGCGTCCTTTGCTCCGGTGCATCCTATAGAGCGAAAAATACGGTAACAATCAGCAAGCATATCCATCACACTGTTAGTGAAACAGTAAAGACAACTATAACTATTATAAATCAAACAATACCCTCCATTATAGAATTCACTTTGATGACAGAGTGACTCACAAGCCTTCTTTACTAAACTGCATCTAGGATAATTTGAAATCCTAACAAACTTTAAACACTGTGGCTGTCTCATTGAAATTTACAGTTTAGTTAGCATAATTAGCCAATCTCACTAAACCAGGTGAGTCAGATATAGCAGCTCAGAGTCATTAGACAAATATAAAAGTCATACACCAATGGACTCTTTCAAGTTTTTCCCCACCCCCCAAATTGAACAAAATACTTTCTTTCATGCTTTCTTTCTTCTTTTCTGTTGCACAGAATCCCAATGCTCATCCGAGACCAGCCTCCCAGGATTTAGCAGGGTTTTGGGATATGCTGCAGTTGTCCATAGAAAATATTAGTATGAAATTTGATGAACTTCATCAGTTAAAGGCCAATAATTGGAAACAGATGGATCCACATGACAAGAAGGTAGAACATTGTCGATTTTGTATGCTTCATTTAAAGCCCTGCACAAATACTGGACAGATTAAATAGGCCTCTGCATACGGCAGTGATGTTAAAAACATGAAATGGAGCTCATATCAGATTAATCTCATTGTAAAAGAAAAACAATGTTTACATAATAATCACCTGAGATATTTTCTGTAATATGTTTCAGGCATATTTTTAAGGCAAACTTGTTTCTGTGAATTGAATAACGGGAATGTGCTCATTTGTCTTATTATACTTAACGTATAATCATATTAGATAATCAATTGTTGGAAGGAACTGCCTCATATACTGATTCTTAAATTTTAAATAAATACTATGGACAGTACGTAGTACTGCCTAGCCTAAGACTTCTGTTTACTAATGCACTCTGAAATGTGTCAGCAAGTAAACTAGGGAAGTTCTGTAATCACCTCTGGCTTTATAACCAGTTCCCATTCCCAGGGATAAATGTATGGGTATTCTCAAAGTGGACCATCATAAAAGTTACATGGTAAACCTCTCATGTCATTGATCTAGTTTGTTTACCTCGAGGGAGACCTCATAACTGGGTTCACCTTACTTATTTAATTCAACTCAGTCTAGTTCTGAAACATTAAACAGAATGGTAAATGAAGGTTCTGCTGTGTTTCCTAGAATAAGTTGGGCTTTATTTTTTTACTGTGCTTTGGCACTTTGCTTTGTTTTTATTCGTTTGTTTTCAGTATTTGTGTCAGGAGCAGACATTGGTCAAAAATCTATTGTTGCCATGCACTAGAAGCACTTAAAAGCTGGGCATCATCCCATCAAATTCACATTGGCACCAGTGAAAGAGGAACAGATTTAATTAGTTAATATGAAATAAAAATATTCAGATGATACAACAGAAGTAGTGATGTGGGCAGAGGTAGTTGAGAAATAGAAGAACTTCTGTGTGAAACAAATGTTGCTTCTTACCCTGCAAAGCCCAAAATGGGGAGGGAACGACATTTTGGAAAGAACTGAATCTCTTTCCTAAAATACTTTCTTCCACAATAAGGCATAAAATAATGAAATATTTAAATAAAATATCTAATACACTGTTGCCCTTATAGCCATAATAATATTAGCTTCTCCACAAAATTAAGGCAGAGGCAAACATATGAAACAGTTGGGAAGCTTATTTCAATGTGTTCAAAACTTTGTTTTCAAAAGTATATGACCAGCAAATAGCAATTCAGAACTGGGAGCTGTGGGTTCTTCTAGAAAAAACACACAACTGTCTATTTGCATTTGTACAAGAAAGTGCAGTGGGGTTCAGTTTCACACATTCTAAACAAGTTCTGGAAGAGGAAGGGCAATTTGCTCACCCTCTATTTGTAAAAGGCATTTGAAGCTGCTCTTAATTATTTCAGTTAGACTCCCACCAGTTTTGTCTGCAGTTACTTCATCATATGTCTTCTTTTTGAAAACAAAGTTGGTGTCATTAGTGTAGCATTCAGATATGTTCACATCTTATTTTTGAAGGATATTCATAATTGCCATCAAATAAACACTGCAAACATTTTCGTTTTCCTCTCAGAACTGGGATTTTCCCTCAGAAACTCAGTATTAAAATGAACATTTATCTGTGTTTTTAGGAACAAGTATTAGTAAAGAATGGGGGAAGGAGCATGTTATTCATATACATAACAGGCAGGCTCAGATATTTACACCCCATGCAGGAACCTTTCTGCTTTTTTGTGGCTGGCTAACATCATGCTGCGTTTTTAAGACAAATAATGCTGAACCCTTACAGATGCTGAATAGGAGAAAGAAAGATGCTAGCTGGTTTTGATAAATTCATTGGGGGAAAGTCAGGTTTTTGAAGAGAACCCTTCAAAAACTCCCCAAAGTACAGTTACTCATCGAAATGATAGTATTAACTGCAAGTGGTTATTTCTTTCATAGGCTAAGATAGAGGCAAACAATTACCTCTATGAGTGCCTTACAGGACAACCATTGAGACATCAACTCAGAAGCCCCATTGAGCTTGAGGTGGCTTAGCGTTCCTACCACACCAAATACTTGTCATTAGATGCCAAAATAACACATTAGGCAAAAGGTATTTCTTGACAGTATTAAGAAAATGATTATTTTAATGTTAAGCTCCCTAAAAGGAGGCTGTTTCTACAACCTGTAATGGGGGCAGGGGGAGGTTCTGTAGTGCGCAGTAACCATAGTGTTGGCAGGTTAATGCTTAGGATCTTAAATTAAAACAGTGGTTCATTTTCTGCATTTAAAAGACAGATGGGCAACACTTGTGAGTTCATTTTGTATTTGTGCTTGTTATCCTTCATCCACTTCCTAAGCTTGGGTAAAGAACATAGATCAGTTTTTGCATGCCAAACAAATAGAATGTTCTGAACAAATTAAGTTCAATTAAAATGACCTTACAACGTAAGCAACTGAAGCTGTTTTGATCAACAATGGTAAAGTTAGAAGCTAGGATGAACTTCATGTAGTGTAATGGAATGAATAACCCCTTCTTTAAGAAAGCATGAACCAGATGGAAGGCCATGCAGTTTAAAAATTAGGGGCTGCGGACATGCACTTTGTATTGTAGAGCCCTGCAAGTTTAGATGTAACATACATTTTTCTTTGAAAATATCCATCTCTGAATTTTTATATATATATATGTGTGTATATATGTATATATAGCATGTGTATATATACACCTTTTTCCCTTGTTAACCTTGTTTGGATGCCAAAGTAATGACTAATGTATGCTTTCAGAATACCTTTTAAGTAATCCCCACTAACTCTTGAGTTTGTAATTAAATTGTTTACTTATGGTGCTAATTCAGCACAATGCTACACTTTCAGAAGCACTTTTATAGCAATACCCAAAGAGTGTATCATGTTACCAGGGTCAGCTTCCACTAAGCACATGCTCTCTTTTTTTCTTTCCTTTTTAAAAATTCTTGCTGTGATAACTAATATCAGGCTGCTAGTTCATATGATTGTGTGAAATATATCCATAAGTCCTCAGTGTTGTAAGCCCATTTAGTCTTGTGTATGTTTATTGTATATAAAGGGGGAGAGGGGACCTCATTATTTGTGTCTTTTCATACCTATTACTCACTATTCTAATATGATGAGTTAATTTTATTAAGAAATCCCAAGACTCTTTCATTAATTGTTGGGTGACATAAATTGCATCTAGTATCTTAAGATTTATGGCATTGTATTGCTTTAAGCAGTGTTACCAAGTTCTGCTTAAGATGCTCTCCTTTCTAGTCTCTGGTACCAGGAAGAGGAGTCTAGATTTCCCAGAGGGAACCACACACAATGTTTAGCGATGCGAGCTTCAGCACCAAGTGTGTGTAGCTGACACACAGTACCCATGAAGCACTGCTCTCAGTTCCTCCCTATTTTGCCTTAAGATTATGTTATTCTTTCAATAAAAAGTCAGTTCAATGAAGAAGAAGAAATGCAGATAAGAACTAACAAACTTTAGGTAAAAAAAAGAGTGTGTTCTAACTACTGACCTATCTTAGTTTGTTTGTTTGTTTGTTTTTTCCACACCCACCTCTTTTTTTTTTTTGTTTCATTTTTCCCCTGAGAAGCTGTATAATGTCATTAACCTTCTGCTTTGATCAGGAGAGAAGGGCCCCTCCTCCAGTGCCAAAGAAGCCATCGAAAGGTCAGGTGCCACTCATACGGGAACGCTCTTTGGAGAGCTCACAGCGTCAGGAGGCCCGGAAACGGCTGATGGCTGCCAAACGAGCTGCGTCTGTCCGTCAGAACTCAGCCACTGAAAGCGCCGAAAGCATTGAGATTTACATCCCCGAAGCCCAGACCAGGCTATGAAGGGATCCAACCAAGAGGACTCTTAATGGCAAGAAACATCTCTTGTATAATCTGCCCTCCTAGGTCCATGCTCAGAGACACCAATAAGTATTTGTATCCCCCTCTCCCTTTATCTCTCTCTTCTCTCCCAATGAAGTAACACTTCTGTGGCGTAGTTGTCAATCCTCCAAGAGATTTTTCGCTAATTCCCCTTGCTTTCTAAAGGTTTGCCCATGTCAGCCTAACGCTTTGTCACATGTACTGATGCTACCACCTTGCCTCATGTAAAGAATCCCACAGACACACAGTTGAAGTCACACACATACACAACAAGCATACATGCACACACCTCTGTACAGTAGATACACAAATTAATTCATTCTTGGTCCTTAAAGGTAGTCTGTTATCTAGTGTACAGCAATATTCAATTATACAGTATTTTGGAAATTCAGTATTGCAGGGTAAACCTTTAGGATTCTGTTGTCTTCCTAATTAATGATGAAAGCAGATCTAGCTCAGAATCCCTTCTTGCTATGACCATTATTATTATTATTATTATTATTATTATTATTATTATTATTATTTTAAAAAGATGGCACACATTATTTCATTCCTAAGAAATCATACCTTCTTGCCTGACTGATCGGAAGGAGCTGGAGAGGTAGGTGTGCTGCAGTAAAAGTTGAAGTTAACCTTTCAGATGAAATGTAAAAGACCTGCAGCTGCACAAACTGCCACATTTTTATTTCCTCGGTGTTGCTTTAGAATCCTTTTTTGATCAGCAGAAGACTGTAAAATCAATCTTCCAAGGAAATAATCTGGGGGTTTTTTTAAGGCAATAAAAGGGAAACTTGGATGCAAAGATGGGTGGAGGTTAAATTAAAGAAATCTTAGAATCATATTGTCTAACTAACTAGTAAGATTTTTCATGATTGTACTATATTGCCAATTCCTATGGTAATATATGAAATATATCAGGTTATAAAAGGGGAGCAAAAATAGCCTTGGCTTTGTTGATGTCCAAGCCTTGTCAAGACTTTCAGATCTTGCACATATACACACAGACATTTGCTGTTGAAATGCTGTAAATCAGTGTTCTTTAACCTTTGGTCCCCAGATTGTGTTGGGCTACAACTCTCATAATCCCCATTTAGCTTAGCCCAATGGTCAGGGATGATGGGCATTACAGTCTAACAGCACCTGGGGGCCCAAAGCTGAAAACACTGCTGTAAATGAAATTTGTATTTGTATGCTACAAATCAAACTGCTTACATATCAAACTGCTTACATCAGTTTCTTCTTTCAAATAGAAAATACTTAAATTCTGAAAAATCAAGGAATTGTCACAACACATCAGATGGTGAACATCTATCTGTGGAGCATTCTTTTAAGAATGCGATCCACGCCTAATTGTAGACACTTTGGAATCAAGGCTAGAAAGCAATTCCCAGAAACAGGACCAGGGTGCGGTGGGAACAACAGTGACCATGCCACTACCAACCATTATGCTGGCAGAGAGCATGAAGACCTGCCAGGCACCACAATGTTTTAAGGCTAGCATCCAATATCCTACTAGGAGGAGTGGTGAAAACCAGATACGATATGAGTCCTGGCCATAAGGCATTATAGAGCTAGCGGATTATGCCCTTGTGGAGCTGATGTGTTCAGATCTATTGACTCAAGTCAGTAGAACATGGATCTAGCCTGTACATAGTGCTCTCCCATGTGCCACGCTAAGAATCCTGGCCCATTTGGTCTTTGGAGCATCTTCCTTGACACCCATACTGAACATGACCGTTAGTGGCCCTCACTTGTCACAAAACCAGGAGAGATCTGCATTCTGCAAATAAGAGATGGTATGGTAACAAAGTACCCCGATTGACTTGATAATCTGTACTCTGCATCTTACCAGAGTTGGCTTTCAGTGCCCTTACTGTTAACACAATCCAACTGTGGAATCCTTGACTGCATGGTTGACATAACTGTATAGTTCACATTTCAAAACATCAGAATTTGCATTGGAAAAAAAGTTTTTTGAAAATATACATGATCCTATCAGGACATGTCACATTACACAGTGCTTTAATTTTATTCAAGAATTTGGGAGAGGTAATAGGTTCTGGCAAGGAAAACTTTCATAAAACATTTATAAAGCCACTAGAGAATTTGCTACCTCTCAAAGCCATTGATATATCCAAGCTATATGTTTATAAACAGGGCACAAAATATCACTGCTATATTTTACAAGTAAAGGGCTAATAATTCAATATTTTAAAGACTTTAAACATTATGATAAAAAATCCAGTGTAACTCATCACAGGAACCAATCGTGGAAAGTCTGACTTGCACGGATTTCAATCACATTGTATTTGCTAGGATACATTTTATTTTATCTGAACAACACTTTTCTCTAAAACTATAGTAGCAATGAAGGCTCACACACTGTTTCAGTCTACATAGTGCCAATTGCCACTTTTAAATATATGGCCATGCTCTCTGTTTAAAAGATTTGAGGACTCTTTGTATGAACATGTACACACAACAGCACCCAAAGAAAAGGCCATTTTCACAGCGACATATCTGTTTATTTGAACCCATGAAACAGGAATTAAGACTGGTTGACAAGCAGCTTGATAACAATTCTAATTAAAACGATGCAATAAATCTGGTTTTTTCATCTGCTATGAACATACACTCAGAACTTTCTAGTAAAATCCAATTATTTTCCTTGGGTTTACACCTAGGTAAATATGTTGAGGATCAGTGCCAGAACTTTTTATTCTAGAATGGTTATATTTATACATCATAATTTTGGTATGAAATATAAAAGAATCTGTTAGCATGATGCCTGGTCGTTCAAATTATATGGGTTCTATGTGTGGATGGAAAAATAACTTCTACCTAGTTTTTCAGCAAAACTCAGCTGGCAGCCAAATTCTGAATGCTTGCATAGAACATGAGGATGTTGTGAGCGTGTGAGAGCACAGTGGGCAGTAACCCAATCCTGACAATGTATTTCAAGTCTATGATCAGGCTACCTGTTAGAAAGTGAAGTTATATTTGCTATGGTTGCCACATGTTGATTACAGAGCACCATAAATCAGAAGGGAAAAAAAGTTAATGTACAGTGATAACATTTACAATGCAATCCTATGCAGAATCCTTACTACAAAGTATGTCCCATTAAGCTCAATAGGGTTTTACTTTTGGGTAGATGTTATAGCAGGTGTGGAGAACCTTTGGCCTTCTAGGTATTGCTGAACTACAGCTCCCATTATCCTTGGCTATTGGCCATGCTTGCTGGGGCTGATGGGAGTTGTGGTTAAGCAACACCTGGGAAGGGAGAGCAAAGGTTTCTCAGACCTGCATTATAGGATTTTGCTGTTAGGACACAATCCAGCCAATGTTAAGCATTTTCAAGTCCCATTCATTTCAATGGGAAAATTAAGCATGTTTTCAAATTTCTGCCACTGAAATTAATGGAATTTAAAAGTGCTTAATTTTGTCCGGATCAGTGCTTCCTGTTCTAATTTTATTTAGACATGCTGGCTTTCTTTTTGTTTTTTAAGTCCTAATCTGTGGGGAAACTGTTCTTCCCAGAATTTCTTTGGTTTTAAATTACAAGATTGTTGGGCGTATTGTGGCTGCTTGGATATGAACAAAAATGGCTTCCTACATCAAAAGTTGAAAAGTATTTATTATATTTTTTTGCAGATGTTTCCATAAAACTGTTAATCTTTTTGTAATGACCAATGAGAAAATGGATTAAACATTTTAATAGTGAAAAGGAAAATGGTAATAAGTTATTTGTAATATATTTCAGTTTATTTATTGGGTGCTCCATTAGGGTTTTGGTGTGCACTATCACTTTAATTTAAACTTTGTATTTGTGAACTTACTGTTTGATTTTTTTCCTAATTTATAATGCATATTTAAACCAGAATGTAAATCACTGACATATGTGCATTCTATCTGCATTCCCAATCATGATAATCATCAGTATGTTTTCGATTTGGAAAAAAAAAGTGGTACAACTTGCAAAGCCTCTAGATGGAGAGATGGAGAGCATTGTGTGGTTTTATGAATTGGGTTTTCATAAGATTATCTACTTATCTGGTGTGTGGACAAGAAAAAAAATGTAAATAGATTAATGTTTCCCATAATGTAAAAAAGAGCAAATTAATAAAATAAATAATGCACTGCTTGTAAGAGCTGTGACTTTTCAATATAAACTCTCATTCCCTCTTTGCAAATTAATATTGCCCTTTTTGACAAGGTCATTTACAATGGCATAAGGAAAACACTGTGAGACAATTACAGTGTGGAGGCAATTATAAGGTGGAATTTCAAACTGACTCTGCTAAGACTTGTACGAGCAACAATGCCACTTACATGATCTGTCGTGCTGAGTTCACAGAGTATCCTTGGGTGTACAGCTGCTCAGATATTTCATCTTTGCTGATTTGGTGCCTTGTACCCTAGAAATATTTCAGCCTCTTAGTATTGATGACAATGTAAAAAACAGCAAGCATGATGTCATCATAACATCCAAAGACACAAGCAACTGTACGCCTCTCGCAGTTTATGTGGTCAAAATCACCAGAACCGTTTGGGAAAGTAGCTCATGCCAACGACACCTCCATGGACATTGCACAGCATTGCATCTTTTCAAGAATTTCCCATTGCATGTGTTAGTTTGGTCTATATCTCAGGACCATAACAGTCTTCCAACTGTCTGTAGGGGAAATAGTTTCTCTGTCCAATCTAGGAGTATTCCGTAGCTGTTTTTCAATCGGGGGAAAACTCCTAACATTGGAAGTCTGCTGCATGGGTTTGCTTTGCGATATATGCTACAGGGTAATGTTACTGACTCTTGGGTCATAAAGTCCAGGTGGTATTTGGTCAATGACTTAACAACGTGGCTGAATATTTCTATTGTAATGTGGGCAACCTGAACCTGAGGCCTTAGTATTGAATAGGACTTTTGGCCTAATTTCATGCAGGTAAGTAAGCAGGAGTGATGGGCATGGGGTGGAGGGCTCCAGTTATACTCATTGCCCCAGAAAGCAGCTTTTAAAAAAAATTCCATGAGAATGCGGCTCTTGGCAGGGAGTTGACCACTTCTGATTATATTGTTGCTGAGGTAACTTTTCTGCTCTAAAGCCTTTTCATTATTCACATTTTTGCAGACAGGCTTCCATCCTAATATAGCCAACGCACTGAGAAGTGAATCCCATTGTATTCACACCACTTCAAGGTATGTGGGGTTAGGATTGCAGCCCAGGAACCTGAAGCTAATTATGAGGAAGAGGGATTTATTGAGGGCCGTAGACAAGATAATGGGAGATATGCTAGGAACCCAGAACCTATGGACCTCCAGATGTTGTTGGACTCCCAACTCCAGTCAATCCCAGCCAGCATGAACAATAGTTAGAGATAATGGGAGGTAGTCCAGTAACCTCTGGAGGGCCACAGGTTCTCCCTGAGATAGATGACTGGATCATTTGTAATCATCTTTTATGTACAAGTTTTGTTGGGGATCATTCAAAAGAAGCTAGTCTGTTTTCTGAGTATGGTAATACACATTAGAATAAATGCACCAACACTACAAACAAGTCTTTACTTGTTTGTAGTGTTGGTGCATTTATTCTAATGTGTATTACCATACTGTCCTCTAGGAAATGATATTTGAAATCTCCCACCCATCTACCCCCACAGTAGAGAACCACTTAGAAAATCAACCCCCTCTCCAATTAAGCCCATCCAAGAACAACTTCAAGATTTAGATCTGAGTGGGAGTCAGCAACCACATAAATCATATGCAAGAAGCAATCAAGAGAATGATCCAAATAGAGAAAATACTCACCCAACAAAAGGCTGCTTGGCTGGGTGGTCTGGTCATGCAGTTCATATCTGTCAAGCGTTTTATCAAGAGCAAATGCTTATTTTGTTGAAAATATGTTCCAAATATATAAACTGGAAGTCTTCTCAGAATATGAATCAAAAATTTAATTGTTTTAAAAAAATCTGTGTATGCAACCAAGTAGCTGGCTTTGGGTATCTGGTCTGCTGACTGTGGCACATGCACAAAATTAGGTTTAGCCTACAACACCATCACATCCCACCCCCATGAGCCTGCCAACCACTTAAGACTGGCATGCTCATGGTCCTACTGCCATGTGAGAGCTGGTACCTGTGTCTTTTCAGTGGTAGGAGCAGGACTGTTAAATATCCTGCCTATGAAGATCCATTGGCCCCCTTGTCTTGTTTGCAGTGTGTTTTTGGTTTGAGAGATTTCTGCCCTTGGGATGTGCTTTGCTTTTATTGCAGATTTTATTTTATTGGCTGCTATTTCTAATTGCTTTGCATTACATAGTACTTGTTACAACATCCAAGCAATAGCATAAAAATGCCAACCTGTCTCCACCACTCACTTACCTTTGTCCAGCACTGAAATGAAGCATCAGCACTCGGCCTTAGACACTTGATTGGCTGTTGGCAGACAACAGCACACACACAAAAAACCCTACTCCCACCTGCTGTTTCAGATGTAGCACAGATGAAATCAGCTTTTGACAACACAACCATTTCCCCCCTTTCTTCCAGTACATTGCACACAACAATGGATTTCAAAACGTAACATACCTACTCCATCTACCACAATCCCAACTATGATATACCTATGCACACACCTGTATGCACACAAAGACACCCTGTGAATACAATTCTATCTATTAGTCCCCTCCTTAACCCCACCCCCATCCCCACAGTGCCATTTCCCCAAAGCTGCATAAAGGACAACTACCAATTACAAAACTTCCAGCAAGAGAGAATATTACTTACCTGTTCCAAAGGAAATCTACCAGGTTTGTTGGAAGGTGGATTCTGTATGAAATGTCTCCTGAGGGCACAGATTCAATAAATGCTTCTGTATATTATGGTTTGCTGTTCTATGATGCACACTCACGATATTTGTTGGGTTGTTTGCAGCAGGCGACAGCTCACATCAGTGGATCTCTCCTTTTCCCTCATCCCCACTGCAGCCCCCCTGTACCCTGCTCCCAAAAAAACTTCTCCAAAGTGTCGGAGGAATCTGCTAAGCACGGTGAACTGTGTTCTATGGAAATTATCCATTGCAAGAACTTGCTTTCTGCTCACATAACATCAGATTCCACCCAGTTATTCTTACAGGGAAGTGCAACAGCAGCAGGAGCAGATAACTGCAGCCGCAATCTTCAAGACGGCACATTTACATGTTGACACCCTGTTATGGATCTGCTTAGCATTGCATGCGAACTGAGCCAATGTTTTGACCAGCTCTCCATTGCCACACGCTTTCGCCACTGATTTTCATTCGCTCATCCAAAATGAGAAGTGCTGTTAACTACTGTCGAGCAGGTACTTTTCCACCAACCAGAAGCTAGCATCCTGCAATCATAATGCTGCGGTCCGTAATGTGAGTGTTCTTACTGCCTCTGTCTTAAAGGTTTAAGCAGCAGCTAGGGGTGGGGGGACCTTCCCAAGTTTAGTTACTGTTTCAGCACCTGCTCTTCATAGATTGTACTTTGATCTTAACATGCAGCATGCTACTGATGAAAGTAGGGTTTATTGGTTTTGTTTCCACTGATGCTTTAAAAGAGTCGGGAACAAAGCATTTCAGGCAGACGTGCCAACCACCACCTGCCCTGCCCGGTCTTCCAAGCAGCAGAACAGTAAGTTCTGTTTGCACAGATTGATGAGTAATTTGTAAGGGATATGCAACAAATCCATTGTTATACCTTAGATGCCATTCCCAATGACAGCAGCTCATGGAAACAAGTCTTCGTTGTGTTTGTACTTGAGCACTCTGGCCAGATCCAAAGACATCCAGCCTGAAGAAAAGTTATGGGGAACTGAAAGTTCATTTGCATCTTAATAAAAAGTATTATCCCATCATTACTTCTGTTTTGTTTTTCTCAACATGATAACCTTTACATTATTCTGGTTCATACAGTAAGATTTCTAAACCAATTACTATGCCTTTCATTACCAATACTGGTTTTAAAACCAAATTCAAAACTGAATTACAAATAGGATGCTTCCTGATGGGTGCTTATTGTGGGATGGATGCTCCTTGTGCATGCATATTTTTCACCACATCCATTCATTGTGTTTAGCATCAAAATGCCAACCCATCTCCCTTCCCTCCTTAATCTGGATTTATCCTAGGGGGGAGCCAATAAATTAATTTATTGCTGTGAATGACCTCCCCCTTTTAGTATCAATATAAATCCCCCATCTGTAAGCACACAGAGGTAAACCTTGGACAACAGGAACTTCACTTGCAATGCAGTCCTATATAGGTCTGTTCAGATGTTAGCCCCATTGAGTGATACTTCGTTTGTGTGTGTGCAGGATTGCAGCCTCAGTACAAGATACTAGTAACTGAAAACACAGAACAGTACCCAGAGATCTGGGCTCCTGCTGGCACCTCTGGTACACAAGTGATCAAATTTCAGTTTCCAGTATAGTTTTCTGCAGATAACTGCATCTGGAAGTGCTATGGAAATACAGCGGTTAGCCTTCAAACGATTATGGAATTACTCAACAGCGATTCTGCTTCAACATTTAAAGTGCAACTTGAGCTGTCAGCAAATTCTGAAAACTACCTCATGAGCCAACATAGCAAATGCACATCTGAAACATCTAATCTAATCAACACCAACTCAAGTTGATGGGTTGAATTCAGATTTCCAGCTGTGGAAGGTCTTGAGGCCAAGCAGAGCTTCCCTGCTGAAGCAAGAAGGAAAGTTGATTTTTATCCATTGCAGCCCCCAGCAACACCGTTCCAACTTGTTCCCGATGATCCCACCAACCCTCTGGAACAGATTTTTAGGTGGTACAGCAGGTGGAGCTAAAAGAAGAAATAAGAATCAGGGAAAACTGTCTCCACCCTTGCAGCAGAAATATTCAGTGAAGTTTCGATCTGGCAAATCTGGATCTAATCAAATTCTTTGCCCTCCTCCAGATGGCAACAACCAAATCTGACTTATAGCAATAGCTTCCACTCATTTCATGATCAAAGACTTAATGGCCTGTAGGTCCCAACCTTTACTGAAAAACACCTCTTGTTACTACTGGCTTGGAGAAGAGTATTTTCAAGCAACAGTGCACAGGGGAAGAATACCTAATTATAAAACACAAAGGAGAAGAGCACAATGGGGAAAACGAACATCAATATAGAAAGCGTGAAAACAAATGGATTTGCAATACAGATTTGTTACTTTTTAGGGGGGGAATTCATTGCTAATGTTTAAAGTGTCTCATATTTTTCTATAATGAAGTTTTTTCCAGCATGTGTTTAGGATGATACTGAAATTGTTTCAACCAGAAGCAGGCATTGTTGTTTTCAATGGGTACCAAAAATGCAATGTTTGTAGAAATTCTACAAAAGCATCTGTGCCAACTCTATTGTAACCTATAGCTCTGCGGTAGAGCATCAGCTTTGCAACCAAAAAGTCTCCAGTTAAGTCCCTGACATCTCCAGGTAGGGCTGGGATTGTCCCCTGCCTGAAACCCAGCAGATCCACTGCCAGACATCCGAGACAATGCTGAGCTAAACAGTCTGACTCAGTATAAGGCAATTGCTGGTGCAAAGAAAATAATAGGTATACAAAGAATTCATTATGCCAAGATCCAAAGTTTGGGTGAAGTATTCTCTGGTTAGAGAACAACCCCCCACCCCCACCCCCACAACCAAAGCAGAGATTTATAATAACAAAATATGCAGCAAAGTAAAGCATGGAAATACAGGCTGTTACACATTTAAAATATGCCCTGGTGAGTTCCAAAACTCCCCTCTTCCCCCAGCATAGGAAATGATCACGGTTGGAAAGTTAAAAATAGGTTTACTTACAAATTCTTCGAAGGTCAGATTCGTGTATGTTTCTATACAGCAATCAGAGAAAGTTGCACAGCCAGTAAAACTTAGTTTAGTTCCAAAGTGGTGAGAGTTCCTAGATTATTGGTATAGGAACTCAAGAGTGGCTGGTGAAAGTCATGCAGTCTGAGCTGGAGCAACCAGCTCAAACCTCTTTACACACTGAGCTCAGGTAGACTAGAAGAGAACAATAGGCCTTATTACCTAGTTCCTCCCAAGGTGAGGGGAAGTGGATATAGCTAAGCCTGGTAGGAGAGCTTACTGTATGGTATTAACCCCTTAATGCATCAATAAGGCCTTTGTATGTTGGTTATATAAGGCTAGTTATCCCACAGCAATTTCCTTGGTTCCTGTGCAACAGTTCGGGTGTAAGTGTGGGAGGATGGCATGGAATACAGAAAATCTTCAGAGAAAATGAAATTAAACTCTTAGCCTGGATTAACTAGTACAGAAATTAGAGGATTTGGACAGGTGTCCAAACAGGGTTTTTATAAATTAGGCACAGAACAAATTAGTTGCTACTAGGCAAACATTCTACTAGATTTCCACCCTCTGACATAGATTTTCTAATTTCATTGCTTTTTGTGGCTTTCTCCTAGTCCAAATGTATCCTTTCTCATAGTCCAAATGGGCAGATATGTGTGTTTGTTTCCTATGAGAGCATATTTAGATCACTTTCAGCAGAAGTAGTAATCATTTTTTTTTTAAAAAAAAAAGGTCTCTTACATTAGCAAAAATATTGCATAGTTTTACATTTTCTGAAAGAAAAGGACCGACTTCAGGGAAAATGTCAAAGCTAAGAGAGATAACAGCCGAAACAATTTTAGAAACACTGAACAAGGTCAGATAATCAGCACTGTGACTAAAATAAATAAATATACAGCTGCTGGGAAATCTGATGGATGCTTGCTCATTGAAATTACAAACGAGTAGCCACCTTGACAGTAAGTGTGTGTCTAATTCAAAAAATTGTTTCAGCTGGCCACAGCTGCCCTGAGCATTCTTGCTTCAATAGAAAAGAGAAATCTAAATCCTCATGACACATACATAAATCCAGGAAATCTTTCATACCACTCCATCACAAGTTAGGGGGTGCAGTTCTTTCATGTCAAAACATTAACCAGTCGCTTGTGATATCTCAAGCAATATTGCACTTCTTAAGCTATTGCTTTTCCTGATACCAACAACTATTGGGGCCTTCTTAGACCTAGTGCTTATTAGAATCACAAAATATGCAGGGGTACATATTTTGGTGTAATAGCTGCTTAGTATTTTGAAGGTGGACTCTGTGAATCTTAGAAAAACACCATGTGATTCCCCACCACTGCTCCTTCTGCCATTGGCTGGCGGGGCTGGCACTCTGTAGTCCTGGTGCTGCTGTGGTGATTTCAAGGAAGTCAAACAAATGAGGAGCAGAAATTTTGCATCCTTAAGAGTTTTGTGCCCGGGGGAACAGCCCCTGTGGGCCCCCCGCGATACACCACTGTTTACATACAAGATGAGAAAGCGCTTGCAATCAGCACAGGTGTCTTGTTTTGTGATCTAGGCCACTGAGGAATCTGGTAGCAAGGGGAAGTCAAACACTTGGAAGGATATTGAAGGAAACAAATTGCAAAAAAATAGTCTAAGAACTTCTTTACAGTAGATCTGCACAGCCAACTGCTTAATCCAAAATAACAGTTTATCAACTCTGTACGATGAGCATTTAAGGGTCTTCCAAGCCCTTTGAAACTGGACATGGAGCATGTTGTCCAGCTTACAATGTCTTCACTGCCCCACATCCCCCTATGTTCAGAGATATCTGACAGAGCTGATGCAGTTTTTCCTATCTGTCAGTCTCTCCTCTTCTCCCACTCTATTAGACACACAGGGACATCTGAGAGTTGCTCAGCAGGCAAATTGCTTGAGAGAGTAAAAGCTCTGTGTGTTCTTGCTTTTGAACACAACGAGAGAGGGGCTCTTGATATTGAATTCAATTAGAGAAGTAGTGAAACAAAAAGAGAAATAAAGATTGAAGAAAGTGAGGGAGTTCAGATGTGGGATGCAAGATACCTTTGGGGCAATACAAGAAAAAGAAAGGGGTAAAAGGGAGGGGATTGGCACGCTGGAGTCAGCAAAAGGAGGCAAGTTAGGAGTCACAGCCTTACAGGATGGGAAAGAGAGGAACAGAAGAGACTTGTGATTAGGAAAGTAGAAAAGGAAATAAGGGAACAGTGCAGGGAGGCCTCTGAGGTGAGGAGACATGAAATAAAACCATTTCACTCTATCTTTGAGAAAAGGCCAACAAAAGAAACATAGTGTAATGAGTTTGTGGGTGCTAAACCCCCTAAATTCCTGGGTCCAGTAGGTGCTAGAATTTAATTAAGGCTTGGGGTGCTAAAACTGGGAAATAGCCAGACCCGTGTGTATTATACTGTGTGCTAGACACCTCTAATCCTTTAATTAAGCCAAGTGTTAATGGCTAATTAATCCAGACTAACTTTCTCATGAGGAGATAGCCTGGGGGGTGAGCCATCCAGAGGACTTGGTGTGAGACAACAAATGGTTGGGGCCGCTCCCTCAACTCAGAGTTACCTAGTTACAAGATAAAGCCAGAGCTTAGAGTCAGAAGCAGTGAGTTTTTAGAGTTGGCTGGGATGTGACCTGGAGGAGGGGAAATTGTAAAGGTGGCAGTCTAGAGACAGAGCAGTGTTTGATTTCTGTTTGAATCTGTTCATGCAGAACATTCACCAGGCTTGTTGGCTGTTGCCATTGCCCCATATTAACAGAGACTCCAACTTAAGAAATCTCCAGCGCTTCTTTGGCGGCACATTGCAGAGGACTGGAGGTGGCAGACAAGCCATCACAGAAGTTAATTTGCCATCACTAATGTTGTTAAGGAAGAACCTCCAGCGGAAGAACCTGCAACAGACCTCCCCCCCCCCCCAAAGACTCCCAATGGTTCCTGGAATGCAGTTTGAGCATCTCTGCCTTAGAGAACTCATCTAACAGATTCTGTATTTAGGGCTATATCCAATGCTGCACCAGTGGGTTTCTGCTGGCACAGTGAGTAGGACCTCCTTCCTCATCCAAAATCTGTTCTGGGGTCCCCTAGCCCTTCAGAGCTGATTCTGAGGGCATGTGGGGACTGGAGGAGACCGGGAGGAAAGGGAAGCTCCACTGCACACACAGAAGTCTGTTATGCCAGGAGAGCTGCAGCACTGGAGAAGTCAATAATACAATCCTATGGATTTTTTTAAAACAAAGCCAATGAATTTGTTTTTAAACATGCATTTACTTGACTAGGAGTGTTAAACAGATTTCAAGGCTGCACATGTTAAAAGATGACACACATGTGCATATAGATCTGATAACATAGACTTAAAAAGTCACAGTATACAATATTTTAGCATTTGCTGAGTAACGTATTTATATCAACCTTTTAAAGGGGTACTTTTAAAACTGACAGTATTTGGAAGAGGAAAGGATCCCTTTGCTACAGTGTAGCTGGGAGTTTTGCATTAGTTCAAAACCACACACAAAACGCAATATGAATCCACTATTAAAGAAAATATTTTATTACATCATGAAAAAGCATAATCATTCAAATTCAAACATGTTTTAAAATCTTGAATTTGTTTTTTAAGACAGCCTGTTGGTATATTTTGTTCCACGTGGGAATGATATGAAGACTAATCTTGTTTCTAAATATTGCACAGTCTGGAGAGAAAAAAACAATGAAAATAATAACAAAACAAAATCACATGATATTGGGAATCATCTCACATTATGAAAAAAAACCCTACTACAAAACATTTATTTTTTAAAAAAAGAAAAGAAAGAAAACCCTTTTGTTTCTACAGTAGCTTTAAGTCTATAATTCTTGGAATGACCATATCCCACTGAAAACCACTTCAGTGGCAGGAAGCTTCATTTCAGCAATCCCTTGTGCAAATAAGATTAATTAAAAAATGCAGTTAAGTCTTTGATACCATGTAGACAATTGCCACATCTTTCCGTTATATCCCTGCCCCGGGGGGGCAAATATGAAGAATGTTTTATATCATGAGTTTTGCCTGCAGCTCCATCTCCGCGGCCCGTTTCAGTGCAACATCCACCAGGAGCTGAAACCCACTAAAATCCTGGTTGAGGTCTGGAGGGGTCGGTGGGGGAGTGTTGAAAAGCCCACTCTGTGCATTTGTACCAGGTCCCAGCTTAGACACATCCTCGTGGTATAGATGGGCGTTGTCTGTGAAGTTGGTAGGGGAAGCCCGCTGCAGGTCATCCGGGGTCTGACCAGTGCCACCCGGTTGGCCAAAATGGAAAGGAGCATCTTTCAGTGCAGTTACGGTGGTGTGGCAAATTACTGATGGCCGAGCCAAAACGGATCCCAAGGAAGAAGATTTGCAAGTCTTGTTTGGTCCTGTGCTACCGGAGAGGAACGAGCTCTCGATCAGTGGAATGCAGTTTTTTGTGCCAATGGAGAATTCCACCGGGCTGCCGTCAGCCATCTTGGTCCCTCTTCGTGAGATGGTGAACTGATTTGGGTCCTTCCCGTCCTTCCTCAGCATGTCAGGCAAAAGCCTGCGGCGTGCATTGATAAACCAGTTGCAGACCTAAGAACACAAGCACATCTTAATGCCCACCTCCATTCATTTCCGACTCTGTGCCATTAGAGCAGTTGCAGTTAAATCCATGACTCACTTCAAGCAGATTCCTTAACTGCAGGACAAATGGAAGTCCAGCAGACAAGTTATGACACATCCTTGAATGAAGGCCTTTCTTTCCTTCCTGTTTCTACCAGCCCTTTCTGCTTACTAAAGAGCCTCAGGCTCTCTGCTTAGCCTAAACCAATAGGCTTAGTTTTTTAGCTCTGTACACATGTTAACCTGTTACTCATTCTTCATTACATTTGAGTTAATTAACAACAGGAAAATGTTTCCCTGTGAAAGAGAAACTCCTCCCAAAAACAGTTACTGATTTGCCCTGTTCAACTGACTGTGTCAACAGGCAAAACAGAGATTACCTCACTGAAGTTTGCCCTTGTTTGAATATCAAGCCAGTTTCCTGGGCAATAAAAGGACAGCTTAACAACCCTTTTCATGTTTGCTGGATAAGGATGGTTTCTCCTTCTGCCCAGTGCAGACAAAGGAAATTTGCTTATCGCTTACAAAGAAATGATATTCTAAGAAAGCAACAGGATGAGAGGTCAAAAGACAGATTTATGTCTTTAGCAAGCTGGATTTATGCAGTCCCAACAGACAATCTTTTTCAGGTGTTCTGCCCCATCACATGAAGGACACACAACCCTATATATTGTGAGTGTGTGTTGAGCAGCAAGGCCTAAAGCAGAGCTAGCATATGGGGAGGGGGGGGAGGTTAGTGGGGATAGACTTGTGTGAATGTCTTCTCATATTTGGCCCTCATTGGTTCAGGCTGAATGTATGAAGAGTGATGTATTGTGAAAATATGTGCAAAATTACAACACACACACACACACACATTCCAGGGGGCTGTATCTTTTGTGTTTTCAAAATTTCTTCTGCAGAGCTGCCAACAAAACATCCAGCATATTTTGGTCTGGATTCGAGTGTACACATTCCGGGCTACTTCCAATGGAACTTTGGACCTTGCTTCCTAGAGTCTGCAAGCTTTTATGTGTGTTAGCAAATAGAGACTCCCATAAAATACAGAAGCATAATTTCACTTTGTTCTTGCTGATACAAAGAATTGCGCACTGTCACTGACAGAACTGGGAACAGAAACCAGCCCTCTAACTTTGCATTCTAAGGTCAATCTGAGTACAGACACATGCACATTATTTGCCAGATGCTTGAAAAGAGCTATTTCTATGAAAAGCTACACAGACACATTACAGGCTTATGCTTAAAACTGCTGTATTTGGAGCATTGGGGGGACGGAACTCTGCAGTTGCCACTTCCATGTCCCCATTGTCACCCTGCCCATTTTCCAGAGTCACTGTAATGTGCACTCACATCTTGCTCCTGTTTTGGAATACTACAGGGAGCTTAAAGTTACAATATATGGGTTCAGTGAGGCCATTACAGAGATACGCAAATTCAGCTTGTGACGAAAACAGCCAGAGGTAATTTACAACTCTATGACACCATCCATGCTGCTAGAGTGAGCCAAAACCCTCCCCCCCAATCCAAAGCCAAAACAGAACCATCTACTTTACGTGTTTGCACTGGTTTGTAAGTAGATCCCAAATCCAAAACAACACCTTTCAAAATATCATCAGCGTATGAAAATAACACTTCCATTATAGTAAAACATAAGCTCATGGCTATACAACCTCACCAACTAACACTATTATACAATGCAATCCTATGCCTATTTATTCAGAAGCAAGTTGCACTGAATTAAACAGGACTTGCTCCAAATTAAGTGTACTTAGGATCATAGTCTTAAAACGTAATTGGAGCATCTTTAAATACCTGTAGTGTGGAGAGGTGCGTCTGTCTTGACAGTAGTGCTTTTTCTTGCTCTGAAGGATAAGCATTGAAGCGGTGCTCATAGAGCCAATCCCGAAGAATCTGCACCGATTCCTTGGGCAGGTTACCCCGCCTCCTCCTCTTGACTGAGCTTGCAGAAGAGGAAAGATCCAGAGGGACATCCATGCTGTCATCGTCCTCTGTCTCACTGCCTGATATTGCAACAGCAGCATCTATGATAAAAACGCAACAGTGAACATTGCATGACTATCTCTTCATCTTATCCATTCAGACACATTTTATCACCTGCAATTAAAGCATGGCAACGAGCATCAGAGAGGCAACCATAAGATCTACCTCCAGTTCCTGTATTCTGGGGATATGGCATAGATGTGCCAGTCACCTTAACAACCATCCACATGGTCTCATACATACAGTGGCTTGCATCATTTGCCAGTACCATGCCAACTATTGGCCAACAACTGTGGGTATGCAATCCAGCAAATTTCCTTCCAAGCTAAATGCTTCATGATCAGGTAGGCAGGAAGCCAAAACCAAGATTAGATGTCAGTGATATTCCAACACTCCTTAGAAACTTCTAGCTTTTAAAATTGTAAACATTTTCTGCTCTTCTATTCACAAACCACTTAAGACTGAGCACCTGAAATTTTCAACAGAGGCCAATGTGCCCAACTGCTCCATCAAGGATTAAATGCACAAAAGCCAGTGTGGTATTTTTCAGCCGTGACTCTGTGCTGGCATAGCAGTTGATGTACTATATTTAATGCTGGCACAGCAAATCTTAGGGATGAGCCATGGATCTACCTACATCCAAGTTCTCGAGTTTAACTTGCTTATGGGTGGCATCACTGTTCGTTTCATGTAGTAAATTTATAGGAAACTGCCAAAAACAACAATCACAACTCCCAATTCCCCCCGCTTCTCCACTGCCACGGAACGTTCCTGCGGTGCCTGTTGACAGTGTGGGCTGTTGACTGACTATCACAGGGAATCCACTGCCAACAACTGGTGTAAAGCCCTGAAACGGGGACAAAATGACAGTGAAATTGGCTGGGCCATGATCCACTACCTCTTAGGCCTATCTAACAGCCAGAATGGCCTGATTTTGGAGGTGGGCACAGCTAAAATTAGGCAAAATGCTACCCCTCCCCACACCTTAAGCTTTGGCCAGTACAAGTAGCAGGGCTTTGGATGCAATGGTGGCACTGCGGTTCCATTCAGCCCTGTTGCTCTTTTACATCAGGTATTTTCTAAACTCTGCCTTGTCCCTGATTCTTTTTAACTGGAGAACCAGGGGGAGAACTTGGAATCTTCTTGCATGCAAACAACGTGCTCTACTGTGTTCCTCACCCTGCCCCAGCAGGCTCCATTCATAGCAGCAATATTGTTTCAAGCCTTTCATATACAACTATTTGGCAATAAATTTACAATTCCATTTTGTACCAGAGAGAGCTAACATCTCAATTCTATAATCATATGTCTAGAAACATAACCCCACTGATTTAAGTAAAGCTTACTTTCAAGTCAATGTGCTGAACACCGCAGTAAAAGGAACATCTAAAGAAACTAGCAATACTTAGGTGGAATCTACACACATATAAAAAACTGTTCTGAAAATGCTTTTTTAAAAGCGTTTTTAAAAATACATCGAATTTTCCATAAGGCTCACCATTGCCATCTAGTGTCACATTGCACTTAAAACGTTTTATTTGCAGCTGTATAGCTGGGTTTAGAAGAAGGTAGTTACTACAGGTCATATAAACAAACTAGTCAGTGCAGGAAACCAAAGCTTTGGCTACATGTATTTTATTCCCACCAGAAATTTTAGGAATCCAAGCCTTATACACTAGTTTGACAGACAAATCTTATTGAGTTTCACTCACTGGCTGGGATAGATTCAGTCCTAAACACATTTCACTTGCAGAAGAAAACCAGGCAAATATTAGTCAGAAACGTATACTACAAGAATACAGAATCTGTGGCCTTCCAGGTGTTGCTGGATCTCCCATCAGCCCCAGCCAGCATGGCCAGTGGTCAGGGATGCTGGGAGCTGCAGTCCAGCAACATCTGAGAGTCACATGTTCCCCCATCCCTGCTATATTCAACTCAGGGACAGTGTAATGTTACATCTGAAACTACAGATGAAGCAAAGGTAAAGCATTCCCATTGAAGAGGGCCAGATGACAGCCCTCTCTCTTCTTCCTTCACTCCCAGAGCCACAAGGGAGATAAGACTCCAGCTAAAAGCCAATGTCAGCACACAACAAGCAGCTTTAGCTGGGAACTTTTGTCATAGGCAACTGCCTTGACACAATGTCTACCAGAAACCTGGACTCTATTCCTGCAATGGAGCTGCAAGGCCAGCAGTCCACACACAGTTAAGCATGGATGGCAGGTCTCCAATAAGAAGGAGTCTAATCCCAACCCCATTTACCTGGGAGTAAGCCCCACTAAATTCAATAGTTGTTATTTCTGAGCGGACAAGGCTAGGATTACACTGTAACCCTCAAATTACGATACCTCCACTTCCTTTATCCCCCTCCCAGCAAAGGTTATTTAAAAATGATAGTTGTGCAGAGCATTTAGACACTCATCACTACAGAGCTTCTCACCCCCTGCCATCCACAACAGTATAGGGTAATATGCATCACTATTCAACAGGTGGTAACAGTGTTAGTTGCAAAGAGGGTTCAGAATAGGTATGGACTGCACAGAAAAGAAGCCCCCAAACCTAGGTCCCTTCATGCATTGTCAAAGGCCATCAGGGGCCAAGCCACTAAATGTTCCACCATACCCACTGGTACTTCTGACCAAACACTCCTGTCTCTTGAAGGATCACAGCAAGGACATACAGAGCAGAGCAGCCAAGTAGAACAGTAGTTCTAGTGGAACGCCCTACAAAGGATGCCCAACTATTGTTTTAATGATAATAACAATACTGTTGCTCTTGTTATTGTTGATTTATATACTGCCTTTTGACCCAGAGGCTCCCAAAGCGGCAAACAAAATAGAGACAAGTATAATAAAATGATGAAAAATGACATAAAAATCAACCAACAACAAAGCAATGTGAGGAAGCAGGTGAACAAAGCCCTCCCAAACCAGTGGGCTAAAGAAAGTTATCACCAACCCACTATCCTCATGTTTCCCGGTAAGAGGCATGAGGACACCCTCTGCGTCATGGCTATCCCAAGCAAGAGCCACTGCAGCAGAAGCTGCAGTAGGAAACCAGAAGCTTTTCTTCTCTGGGACCACCACTTTTTCTGTTCTGGCACAGCCCTCTCAGTGTTTTCCCAGAGAACATAATGACAGTGATGTAACAGCTGCAGCTCTGCCAGGCATGGAAATGCTCAGCCTGTTGCTCCTCTGTCAAGCACAGGAGCCCAGTAGGCACAGAAATTTTCAGAACCCCAATCTTCTATGATGTGTTCCCAAAGTGATGTTGCTCAACAGAAGCTCAGGAGAATAATTCTAATGTATATTTTATGTAGTGGTAGCTGGTGCCCACTGAAACTGGTGGGGTGGAAGGCCTGCGGGCGGAGCTAGAGCTAACAGCCAACTAATTATTGCTTCTCCCTGCTGAGTTCTATAGTGTGCAGAGAGTTCAGTGGGTCATTTGGCCATTGTCAGGCTTGCTCGGTGCTTTCCATGTACATAGAGAATATGTACGCAACAGCAAGTGGTTCAAAGAAGCAGACAAGTCAATGGATCTACACACATTGCACAAGTATTTGCATGATGAGTCCTGCCTTGAGGTAAACAGTCATGCTAAAGTATTTTAGTCAGCTAGATCAGGACATTGCCTTAAGAGCAAAAAGGAGGGGTAGTGGAAATGTTACAAACTTGTGCTAAAAATATTCAAAAGCTAGACTTATATACTTCCAGTGCCCCTCCTCAAAAACGAAACTGAAGAGCCTGCTCTTCCCCTCCCTACCCCTCAAAAATAAAAACAAGAACCGATAAATCTCCTGACAGAACAAACAAAAAATTAAAGCAAGAACAAACCAGCAGTGCTGCCTGCCCTTTGATCTGCTTACTTATTGTGACATGTTCCCTCTGCTAAGAGGTTAATGATACAAAACAGGTTTGGGCTAAACAAGAGAAAACTGCCATGCAACTTCTCTTGGGGTAATGAGCTGATTTCAATAATGGAGCACCGGCCCTTTGAACTGCCAGGAGAAAAGTCCCCCTATTTGTGCAGGAGTTGCAGCAACAGGAAACTAGAAGTAAGGCAGCAGATCTCTCCTTAGTCCAGCTGATTTCTCATTAGAGCAAAGGCCGCATTGGGGCTGCCATGGCTCTGTTTACACTGCAGCGTTTGTGCTGATTACAGGCTAGCTTTGGTTTTTCCTCTTGTTAGTAATCAGTCTGCGCATTTGATTTCCTGTTTTAACAGGGCACAGTTAAAAGGCATCCTTCCTAGGCTGTCTGTCTCATGTGTTAACAGTTAGTTGTTTGCTGTGTTTAAAGGAGGGGACAACTATTTGGATATAGAAGTGTTGCCTTGTTTTAATTTAGGGTTCTAATGCAGTAGAACTTAGACTTCTTAGGTAATGAAAGTATCAGAGATACTTATGTCAAGTTCCTCAAAGTAAAACAAAGAAAAAGCTGCAAGTATGCATGAGTAAGAAGCTTCCAGCGGTCACCCTTATTCCAACTGTAAGTGTGCAGTTCTTGTTCATGTTTCTAGATCAATAGTGGAGATCTTGAAGCCCAAATGCGGCCCTCCGAACTTCAGGTCTTTCCTCAGGCCACAACTACCTCACTGACCCCACTCTATGCCCTCAAGTGTTTTGGCCTGGCTTGAACGAATTCTTGAACTATGATAATGCTCTGACCATTCTGTTCTAGATAGATCTGGGATGGGGAATCTGTGGCCCTCAAGATCTTGATTGGGGCTGATTGGAGTTGGGGTCCCACAACATCTGGAGTGTTTTTAACAGTGCTCTTTGAAAACACATAGAGAGAGTTCACCAGGTACAAGGTATTGGGACACAACTGGCTTTTGGCACAACTTGCAGGCCTCAATTTTGAAATTTACTCTAGATGCATGCACAGCATGACAGACTGTCAAAATGTATATATGCAAGATTAAATTTCTTTGGATTAACTGCACCATTTTCATCTTCCTGGCACAAAGTAACACCATATTAACATGCATTAGACCACACACAGACCTGTACACTAGATACTGTTAATAATCTCTTTGATTTTGAATATTAGAGGAAAATAAACCCATTTAATAATAAGCAGGATAACGTAAACGTAACGGAAGAGCTGTGCTGTGAAGAAGTATTGCAAAGGGTTGAAACCAGCTGCTTTAATAAGATTTACAAAGAGGCTTTCAAGAAGCAGGCTCTCCCTTTGCCAAGAGAACAATGTGCTAGACTGCTTTCTCCAGGAAATCTCTCTCACTGTGTGTTTTGTGAAGCTCTACTTGAGCCGCTGCCCATGTTCACAAGAGCAAAACATTTCCAGAAGGCACCTGCAGAACTCATTCCAGCACTGGGTTAAATCACGTGTACAAGATTCAAATCATGCCTAAATGTTTTAAGTCAAGAATTTCCAAACACGAAGAAAAGTCACTACTGTATACTACTGACATAAAGAAAGTACTAGGTGCTATGGACTCTGCCCAAATACAATCAAGGCGAAAACAAAGGAGGCAGCAGGCTTGCGATTGGCATAGCAATTAAAAACAGTGGCACCTGGCTAGTGTGAACGTACCCAGGACAGCAAGAGAAAGAGAAGTTAATGAGACACAAGGGCTGCCTATTTGTCTCCCTAACTTGTCAGAGGAAGGGAACACACAGCTTCAACAGGCTGCTGTCAAGAGCAGCTTTTTTGACTGATGCTCTATGAACCACTGTTTTTGTTAGTTAACCAATTCCTAGGCTTCTTATTTTAACAGCCCTTTTATACAGTGTTGATCTAGATGTTTTCATATATTGCTTGGCCATTGTGTTAAAACCCAGCTTGAGGAGTTCTTTTTTTAAATGGGGCAACAGGTTTGTTAAATAAGCAAACTCACCCATAGTCATTAGCCAAAGAGGGATCAAAGAGAAACTCCAATCTCTGAGCAGCTGCTCCCATTCCCCTTAGCCAGATTATTTTATTTTCACAAGGTGTGTGTAATTCTAGCCTCCCCCCCCCCAAGCACTCTTTTAGAACATGGTTTATGGATATGAGATCTGATACACAGATCAGAACCATTTGTACAGAATATGCTTCCTCCCCAAATGTGCATCACCAGGTATCTCATCATTTGAGCAAGTAACACAAACAAAGGTTATGGAATAATATACATTATTCATTCCACAGCAAGGGGAGACAGACATCATAATGGTTCATATACTGAAACATACCAACTCCCTCTCCCATCCCTCCACAGACTGCATTCCTTGACTTTAATCCTCCTCCCTGTGTGTCAGCTTGATTTTAAATCCACATACACATATACTTCTCACGTACAAGAAATCACAAGTAGCACTCAAATTTACACAGAACCAAGTCTCCCAAATATTTGATAAACTATTTGATAAATTGGGATCAATTGCTGGGTGAAGGATGGGCTGAGAGTGAAATAAATAAATAAAACCAAGTATTATTTAATACTTTAATAGGAACTTCCTTCCACGTTAGGATAATAGCACAGAAAATACTTCAGGGTTTTTCAGGACAGATGATAAACTACAGACCACATGTGCCAGCTTTGTAAGCCTATCGTTTGAAAATGTTGAATGACACTGTCTTTTAAAGGTCAGGCCTCTGCAAACCTCCAGCTTGCAACATGTGCTCCCAATGCACTCAATGCACTCCTCAACTTTGAAGTCTCCCTCTTAATCATGACATCTTTTCCTTGTTTTGCTTTTATGCCCTGCCCAAGCTCACTAGACAGCTAGGCTGTTGAACACATGACAAAATGTACATGCATTTAATGTTGAGTTGGGTTAAAAGTTAGCTTTGTATGATGCTTTATATTTAAAACACACACACACAAACAAATGGAACAGCTGCCTAGAGTGAGAAGCCAAAGGAACAATGGAAGCAGCAGCAGACAGGAAACCAGCTCACCACCACTGTGCAAATAGAGGGAGCAGAGGAATGCTCTAAAAATAACTATTCTAAGTAGTTCACTATGGAATTTTTGTCCAATAATGTTACTTATTTGTACAAACTGGGAAGCTCAAAAGCCAGGATGTATGACTTTAGCCACAGAAAGTGCAGGTCATGGTATGTAACACAGAATCCAAAGTTACTCAGGCAAACAAAAACTTTTGGACAGAATACAAAGTTATAAGCACAGACTTTTATCCACAGATATTCTCTTCGTTTATGGTGGGCTTATATTACCCACATACCACGGCCTAACTGTAGCATTTGTGTGGCCTGGTTTCCTTTGTGTGGCTAGTTCTGCAGCTCCACATGAAAACTACAAACTATGGCTACAGAACACCTCTTAAGTCCAAAACTGAAGAGTAGGTGTACTGTACATACACACACACACACACACACATTGCTACAGGACTCGTGGCAAAGTGAGAGGAATGTTTGAACTATGAATGTAAAATGTGTAGTTTATAAACAAAAGCCAACTCTACAGAATGCAACACTCTTTTAAATACTACCCTACAATTTTTAATAATGTTACTAGCATACAATACGACCAACTGCATGAAAATGAACTTTTAAATACAGTACAACATTTAAGAAGAAGTGGTTGTTCTCTTTGAAAAAAGCAAAGTTGCTCTAGCTGCCCAATCCTATATGCCCAATAAAAAGTTAGCTTCTGAGTAAACATGCATAAAAATTAGCTGTTTTTTCACAAACAAAAACAGTGGCAACCCGCTCCTTAAAAGGGTAGGAGGGGGAAATCCACTCTGTCAAACGGTGTATTTATGTGAGTTACCAAGTTATTTTATCATCACAGCCTCTCTCATTCTGGGAGAAGAAAGTGTACCTAAACCTGCTTTCGCGTCTTGTATAAACACACTTTGCATTTTTTTAATAAAACCAAAAGCCCTGCACCAGAGTTTGCTTAACCGCTTTTTAAATGGCTCCACCCCCGTCTCCATGCCCCCCTCCTAGCCGAAAATCGCAAACAAAGAACGCTCCTTCGCTCCCATGCTCGAGGAAGGCTGCTGAGATTCTAAAACGTAAAAAAACCGGGGGGGGGGCGGACGACCAGAAGGCACATTCTTGTTTGATAAACTTTCAGTATTGAATGAGAGAGAAGGCAAGAAGTAAAGCAAAACAAACGGGTTTAAAAGAAAGAAGAGGGAGGAGGAAGAGAGACTAGGAGAAAACTTTGTTCGGACACAAAGCAGGCAGTTGGAACATGTTTTTGACAGGGCGCCAGCAGCATGGAGTTGCAGCCTCCAAGCAGACAGCTTGTGTTTTGTCTGAGCGGAAAACCCCCCTCAACTGCCATGTAAGACACGGACTGCACACCAAGTTTCTGGGGGAAAGTCCGAGCTCTTTCCCAAACCGAACTCGGGAGTTGCAAAGCAGCACCTTCGCTCCCTCGCCTTCGCCTCGCAATTGTTTAGCAACACCACGAGGAGGGCAGCGAGGCGCCTCAGAGCCCCACCAAACAAACCCACTTACTTTTTTTACTTTTCATCTTGGTGTCTGGAAACTCCTTCTGCCCAATCCTGGAAGATTCCTTCTATTTCAGAAACGGGAGAGGGGGAGCAAAGAGAAACTTGGGGGGAAATGCGGCGGTGGGAGACAAAAAAAAAAACACCCCAAACCCCCCACACAACAACTCTCCGGCAAGTTGTTTCTGAGGGAGGGCGTCGAGAGGGCGGAATGGCCAGGGTCCTCCAGCCCCGGCGGGGAGCTGAGACAAGTAACTTGAGAGCGGCGCGCTCGGGCTGCTGCTGCTGCTTTCTTTGTTCTGTAACTTGTGCCTGGCGAAGTGAGGCAAGCGCAAGCAAGCGGCTGCCTTCGCCGCCACCACGAGGTGCGCCCTCCCCCACCGCCCAGCAATGAGTAAGCTAGAGAGTAACCAGGAGCCGGAGCCGCTTTACCCGCCTCCTCCTCCTCTCCCTCTCCCCGGGCTGCTGGCTGGCGGCGAGGGCGAGCGACTCTGTCAGATACCAATGCCAAAGAGAGAGGAGGGAGGACGCGCAAGCTCTCTTGCGAAGCGGAGGGCAATGGTGGCGGGGCAAGGCAGGCCCGGGCCTTCTATCAGCTTCCTGCTCTCTTTCCCAGGCAGCTGGAGGGAAAGGGGACGCCCCTGCCGGACCCCCGTCTCCAGCGAACTCCGCAATTCGTGTGAATGCGGAGCAGGGAGGGAGGGAGAAGAGGAAAGGCAGCGGCGCGGCGTCAAGAAAGTTGAGCCTATGCAACTGAAACGCGCTTATTCGGAGCGAACTGTCCGTGAGAGTTGCAGCGCAATCCTAAACGAGTCCACGCGGAAGTTAGTCTTACTGATCCCAATGGGATCTTGAGCGGGTTAGGATTGCAGCCGAGTAAGCCCCATTGAAATGCACGGGGCTTGCTTCGGAGTAGGCGTGGTTAGGATTGCGCTCTGACTCCGGAGTTAGGATGGCAGCCTTGCTTCCTGCCCAATCTCTCCCTCCATTCGGCAAGCCCCGCTTTCCTGAGGGAGGGGAGACGGCTCTTCCACCTCCCACCTCCCTTTCTGGGCTTGTTGTGACTGCTGGAGCTGCCTCGTGCTATTGGTGGACGCGTCGCCCTTGAGCCCCCTTCGGAAATTCCTGCCATGCTGGAGAACCAGTCAGACGCTGTCATGCTTTACAACTTCTCAGTCATGCCGAGTGTGAGCAACAACTGCGGCGCAGAGTCTGCTTTCTCTCGTCAGTCAGCGCCGTTTCAGATCAGCGGCTTTATCGTGGCCAATAGGTTGTGAGGAGGCGACCAGAAGTGGCCCGAGAGAGCCTCAAAACGACTTGGGGAGACGTACTTCACCCGAGTCCGCGCTACAGGAAGGAACTGTTTCCTTCAGGGACGCCTTGCTGAGATCCCAGTCAAAATCCCCGTTATTTCTCTGGTCTGTGTGGTGGGCAGCCTGATCCCAAACCCCTGTTACTCAGAAGTAAGCTCCACCGGCACCGGGTTCAGTTGGGGGCTCATTTCTACACGTGTTTCTAGGTACAGGGGCTGAACTCCCCAAGTGCTGACCTAAACTGTAGAAGAACCGAACGGTTAAGTCCCAGGGAAACCGGTTTCACACCTGAATATTCTCCTCTCCGACCACCTGCTGCTCTTAATTCAAACGAACAGAAAAAAGGAAAGTCACCATTACGTCAGTTCCACTCATGTGGAGGGAAATTCGCCGCTGCTGGAGCGGTTTCTCCACTCCCCACCCCCGGGCTTCTAAAAATGAATTGTGCTCAGTATGTTTCGAGTGACATGTTCATTCAACAAGAAAAAAAAGGTGCATGTGACTTCTTGAAAGTAAGTCTCTCATGGCTTGGCTCACCCCGCTGAGCAAACACGTGCGTTAGTAAAGTTTATTTTGCTCTGAGATGGCGAGATAGACGAATTGCTCTAGCAACGTCTCTGGGATCGAGCCAACTCCAGCCGAAGGGTTGTTTGTTCCCCCTCCCCTTCCTCCTCTTCACTGCAACTGGGATTGGCTCTGGAGTCCAGTCGTTTAATGAAGGAGGTTGCCTGAGTGGTTCCTTCTCCAGTTACAGAGGAGGCGGCTGTTGGATTCATTTCTTGTGGGAAAATCCATCTCACTGAAAATGTGTCAAGGAATCAGGAAAGTCAGCCTCTTGCTCAAGGATGAGTCCTTCGCATTTCCTGGCTTTAGAAAGGAAAGTCATGACTAAAGTGTAAATGTCATGCAATCATTGAGCCACACGCCCCAGCAGAAAAGCTGAAGGCATGCTGCTTTGTGGAGCACCTTGGAACATCACCCAAGAAAGTTGCGATTGCTTAATGGAAAGCGAGTCTGCTGCCGCCCACCCCGCCGCTGACAGGCTAGGAAGCTCCCCAGTGCCAGCTGTCTCACAAACAGCCCGTGTGGTTGCACTTCCGGAGGGCAGACAAGAGACCAGCTGAGCCGCCTCAGGCTTGTTTCGAAGTAAGCTCCACGTAGCCTTTGCTGCCCCGTTTCTCTCCTTTTTGTAACCATGGTATTTTTATGGCTTCTTTGCGCGGAAGTAAGTCACATGCAGGATTGCAGTCTCATATGAGGCAGGTGGGGTAAGCGGCGCCTTTAAGGTTGGGGGCCATCACTCCTATTTTGCATACCATAACTAAAGGTCATGTGGCGGCCACAGAAAAGTTTTGTGTGTGGTTTTTCCCCCTTCTCAAAACAACCTGTCATTAGCCACGGGATGGCACGCGAGAACTTACTTTTCGCAAGCCAGTCCCATTGAGCTCAATGCACCTTTCCCTAGCAAAGGACTGCAGCCCTGACGTCTCGCGATAGACATAAAATAACGAATCATGTGGTACCTTAACCTAGGAATATAGACAGCTCCCTTACACCGAGGACACATTCAGACCGCACAAACCACATTTAAAGTGAAAGCACCCCAAAAGATTCTGGGAAGTGAAGTTTTGTCAAGGGTGCTGAGAGTTGTTAGGAGACTCCTATTTCCCTCCCAGAACTACAATTTCAGAGCGGTTTAACTAGAAACCCCTCTTCCTGCGGCTCTCAGAATTCTTCTGTGGAAGCCTTGACTGTTTAAAGTGGTCTCATGGCGTGAACGTGGCTTGAGTCACAGGTCGGCGGCGTCTAGTTCACAGTGACTCTGCAGGGTATCAGATGCCAGAGGCTGAAGCTGGGATCAGTTTTATTTGTTGCGGCATTAGAGTCATGGGCTTTAGTCCACGAAATCTTATGCCACAAAAGAAATGTCCCAAAGCTGAAAAATGCCGCAAGACTCTTCCGTGTAAGAGCCTAACTAGACCGCCCCTCTGGAATATGTGTGCCGGGAATTACGCGCAGTCCTGAAGAACTACCTCCCGCCGAGTTGGTGTTTCGTGTTGCACGGCATGCCATTTATTACGCTACCGGGAAAGGGACCAGGAAGAACGCTGTCAGTTGAGTAACAATCCCCTGCAGCGCCAGCCGGGTTTGCTCGCCCCAGACTTGGGAGGCGCTTCGGTGGAAGGCTCCTCCTGCGGGCGGCCGAGATTGAGTGGCGAACACCTCATATCCGGAGCTGCTGGGGGCGCCGCCCAGGCAGCCGCGCTTGAATCACTCCCGATCCCGCTGGCGGCCAATGTGCTGGAAGGAGACGCGGCCGCGGGAGGAGGAGGAGGCGGTGTAGAAGGCGCGGCCGTTCCCGAAGAAAGAGCAGCCTGTGTGACTTGCAACGGGTTTGCGCGGGACAGCAGCTTCCTCGTTTGGAAAGCAAAAGCTGACGCTGCTGCTCTCGCCGCGTGTCGCCCCAGTGCCCCAAATCCTCCTGTGACGTAGCTCAAGTTGGAGAGAGAGAGAGAGAGAGAGAGAGAGAGAGAGAGAGAGAGAGAGTGTTTTGAAAGTTGAAGGCACTTCCTTTCAAAGCTCAAGAGGGAGTTTGGCTCTTGTGGGTTGACGACCTGGTCCAAGCGACCCACGGAAATTGACTCGGACAAAAAACAAAACCAAACAGGTCTAGGGCTCCGTTATAGGAAAACAGCATCAACCAATACATGCACACACACAGCTGTTCAGTGAGCTTGAACGTTTTCTGCGGGGGAAGGTGTTTTTGTTGGAAAGAGTTGAATGTGTTTCTCAGGCTGAAAGGGAGTGACTCATGGAATTTGCTTCAGGTACCTTTTTCTTCCTCCCAGCTGTTTTGTCTGAGGTTACAGCTGGGGTTTCACACAGCATACTAGTTCTTAAGTAATCAGAGGCAGTTTTTTTTTGTTTAAAGGAGAGATTAACAGGATATGTCAAGAACAATCAAAACAGCCTGACAGGCCTAGCAGCTGTTGTCCTTACTCACAGGCATGCTCATGTTTGCCTATTATTTTAGGAGAGCACCCAGAAGTTTATCAAGGAGGACAGTTCCGGTATCTTCCACTCCCGGTATCTCTTCCATTCCCCTGTAAAACTATCCCACAGATAGGCCTGGCCCTTGCTAACACTGGCCAAGGTCCCTGGGAGTGCAGAAAGGCCCCCTTATTGACCTGACTATACTGCCACACCTTGCCCTGCCCATTTTATCAGTAGGAAGCAGTGCCACTTAAATGGGAGCCAAACTTGACTGCATTAGGGGTGCGAGTGTTTAGAGGCCCATCGGCAGCACTTTACAGAGCCCCCACCCCCTTGAAGTCTGATGCCAGCCATGCCCACAAAAGGAGTCTTCTTTCCTACATGGAAAGAAGACAAAGGGGAAGAAATAAGGTGCTGCAAACAAACCTACTTGGAAGTTGTGGCATCTGCCCTGCAAGGCCCCAGCTCTTTAATTCCGAGTGAGGATCCTGGTTACTTTGCAGCAAAGGAGAAACACCCTGCATGTGTTCAGGAAAAAATCCCATGTTTATTATTTCACATATTCCAAGACTGAGTTGTGGAACTTTAAATCAACATTTGTTTAGGTTGGCTGGAAGGACACACTGCGATGCATTCAAGTCCTGTTGAAATAAATCAATAATTAGAAATGCTATTTAAATTGACTTTGTCCAGTGCAGACAAACTTTCAGATCTCATTAATGGGTCCTACTTGTGAACGCTTGGTACATTGCAATAATTATTAATCAAGTTTACTTAAAAATCTCATAAATAAAACTTACTCCTAGGAACTGCATTTAGGATTATAGATTTGCAACATAATCATATGCATGTCTACTCAGAATTAACTCCTGTTGATTTCAGTGAGATCTATTCCCGTATAGGACTCCAGCCTTCATTTCCTGTCAATATGATAGTGCTTTATTTATATATAGTTATTGTGATACATAAATTGCCACAACTCCTTAAAACCCAAATACTTAACACTTCACAGCAACATTTTGTTATCTCTTTTATCCTCACAGTGATTATTGCTTCTCAGATGTGGTTGGATAGTTCTAACTTGTCTGTGCCTAATCCAGACTGAGTTGCAACTGACAGGTAAGCAGTGGCGTAGCGTGGGGGGTGCAGGGGGGGCCCGGCCGCACCGGGCGCAACATCTGGGGGGGCGCGCTCGCACTCGCAGTGCTAAAATCCACGGGTTAGGGGGCTCAAATTACTTGCCTTGCCCCAGGTGCTGACAACCCACGCTACGCCACTGCAGGTAAGATAGCTTTAACAAACATCATCCCTGCTGGCCTCATGGGCTTGGAACCCACTGAAAGTAAAATGTCATATATTGGACTTCAGAGTATCCCAGCTTTCCCATTCAGGCCCCAGAACATTATATTCTTATGTGCAACCCAGTCTCCAAGTGATAAGAAACTTAAGGGGTACCAGCACTTACCTCTGGTTCTGTTTCCTTGAAATGAAGAGCACTGACAATTGAAGGGTCTATTTGATATATGGTTTCATTTATGCATATGTACAAGCCAAACATAAGATGGAAGGGTTCACAGCACTAACAGTCCAACAGATCTTACTTTCCCGTTAGGTTTTGGGCAGTGTCTGTGTTTCCAAAGTTTCGTTTCAGCACAAAGAGCAAGTCAAGCCACCGTGTCTTTCTAGGTACCAGAGGAACTAGGCTAGAATTGTACCTGGCCTATTATCATCCTATCCCTAGGGTGATGTGGTGTCCAGCCAGGTGGCGGTGGGGAGGCATCTCAAGCTGGGCAACAAGTATTGGGGAAGGACCTCTATGGCAACACACCTGTACTTGACCAACTTCTTAGACATGTAAAAAGGAAGCTTAACAATCTCAGCTAGAGTCATTAACTTAGCAAAGTCGAACAAACAACTACCTTTCCATCAACTTGGCATAGTTTTATTACATATTCAACATTGATAAAACATGGTTATAAGCCTCTGAGAACACATGGCATGACACTTGTTTAAAAACTGAAATGACTTAAAAGTTAAATTTAGCCAAATAGAGATCAGATGCTTTGGGGGGGGGTGTAGAAACATCAGCTGTGTATGAATCACTGTTTATGAATTATATATATCACAAATAGGGACGCGGGTGGTGCTGTGGGTAAAACCTCAGCACCTAGGACTTGCTGATCGCATGGTCAGCGGTTCGAATCCCCGCGGTGGGGTGTGCTCCCGTCGTTCGGTCCCAGCGCCTGCCAACCAGCAGTTCGAAAGCACCCCCGGGTGCAAGTAGATAAATAGGGACCGCTTACCAGCGGGAAGGTAAACGGCGTTTGGTGTGCTGCGCTGGCTCGCCAGATGCAGCTTGTCACACTGGCCACGTGACCCGGAAGTGTCTGCGGACAGCGCTGGCTCCCAGCCTATAGAGTGAGATGAGCGCACAACCCTAGAGTCTGGCAAGACTGGCCCGTACGGGCAGGGGTACCTTTACCTTTACCTTTTATATCGCAAATAAAGACAAAAGTTTGGCATTGAAAAAGCTTAACAAAGAGACTGGTTTACTACTTCAATAGCGCCTTCCAGTACAGAATCCCATTTTACAGATAATAAAATGTTGGGGATTATATCCAGACTCACATATCCTCATCATATAACACTATTGTGTCTATCAAAGCTTACAATACTGATATTTCAAACTTCCTCAAATGCCAACTAGTCAAACCTTCCTCATCACTTTCCCTCATCACTCCAGGCCCTTCCATTAACCTTGTATGTATTCCAGGGGACTGCATAGTCATCTACGTCTGAAATCCAAAATACTCAGATTGTACCTCTACCTAACCAATTAATTAGGCACCCTTACAAAATCCTGCCCACCTAGCAGTTCGAAAGCATGTCCAAGCGCAAGTAGATAAATAGGTACCGCTCCAGCGGGAAGGTAAACGGCATTTCCGTGCACTGCTCTGGTTCGCCAGAAGCGGCTTAGTCATGCTGGCCACATGACCTGGAAGCTGTCTGCAGACAAACGCCAGCTCCCTCGGCCTATAGAGTGAGATGAGTGCACAACCCCAGAGTCATCTGCGACTGGGCCTAACAGGGGTACCTTTACAAAAAGAAAGGTGCCTTATTATCTATCTATATCTATCTGTCTATCTGTCTGTCTGTCTATCTATCTATCTATCTATCTATCTACCTGGTTTGTTTCTTACCTACTCTTTACCATAAGGCCCCAGGGCGAGTTATAACAATACAACATACAATTGTATAAAGAGTGCTGCAATTCTATAAGAATTGGGATCCTAGCTGTCCAGATAAATCAAATTGATTGTTTATGTTTTTCATTGCTGCCACTGTATCATGCTCTTATAGGCATAAGAAGAATTCTAGAGGATTTGCCTTTATAGTATAATTGGTATAAAACCTATAGTGTACAGAGATTGTGAGCTTTTTAACATTTGTGCAAGCCTGGTAAACATTAAATATATCTATATTGCCATCTATACTTTTTTTGAAAAACAACAACAACCCAAGACTGGGGTGGAGTGGCTGGTGAAACTCAGCCAGATGGCCAGGGTAGAAATAATAAATTATTATTATTAAGACTTGTCAGTCACCAACCCCAGAAAAGCTCTCATTTCTGCCTGGAGGTATTTCTATCTACCATTTTGGAGAGTAAGGCAAACTTACTGGGCAACAAGTATCGGGGGAGGACAGCAGTGGCAGCCCCCTGACTGTTCCTCCCTAGCTGTCCCCTCTCTCCCTCACACTCTCTCACACACAGCCAATGCCAGGACTGAAGGAAGATTCAACTACCATCGCATTCAGCTCCTGTGCACAGAATTGGGAGTGGGAATGCCATCTTGTCCTTTGCCTCAAGTGGCAAAATGTCTTGGGTCCTCCTGCGCACATTTTAGTGTACTTTGCCAATCAGGCACAGACGTATTAGAGGCCAAGATTATTGCTCTTAATCTATCCACAAGGGCAGCTGAATAAATAGGATGCCTTGCCCCTTTAAACTGATGGATCTTACTGATTTTCAGAACTGTGTGGGGAAATGCATTGATTAATACTTAGGACAATTTTATGGAAGGCCTGGTCCATATATTGAACAAGGGGTTAATCTAGGTTTCTTCTCTTGCCATTCTCACTGAGTACAAACCTGGCAATTCTTAAGATATCATATAGCTGCTGGTGGATCACTTGTGGCAAATCCAATGATACAAGGTAAGGCCGATTGGAAGGGCAGTTCAATGATGGTAGTGAAGAAAGCTTATGTCTCTTAACACCAGTGTATTTGCACAGTGCCACCTGGTGGAGTGGACTATTAAATCCATGTTAGTCAGTCCAGAGACTGAATCATTCTATAGCATTCTGGAATATGCACAAATTCCTTAAATAAAATGCTTGTGTCCTTTCTGACAGTAAACCCATCTGCATGAAAAGTTCCATGCATGTCTACATAACTTGTTTGCCTGCTGAGCCCTTGTGGCTTGGCTTGCCTAACCACACTGAATGTAATGTGCAAAGTACTTATACACACAGGTCAATGGATATATGGTTCACGTATGTGCAGTTTCCCCAGTAAAATGGAGGTTAAGGTGGGTCACAGGTTACTGATCCTGTGTGTGTGGGTCTTGATATGTGCGCACACACAACACACTCATGCCCAATGCAAAATGCAAAATGGGTCTATAGATAGAAAGGCATGCAGCAGAATCTCACAGCTCTACCACACCTTGACTATAGACAGGATGCCATCACCTAAGACATATCAGTCTAACCAACAAAGAGATAGAGAAGTCACCATAGAGACAAAAGTACAAGGATAGTCTGGGAATCTGGAGATTCCTCTCTCTGTGTCTTAACTCCATGCAAATCCCTCTGCTGCAAGCTGAGTTGCACTCAAACTTCCAACAAATCCTATACTGTATATGTCTACTCAGAAGTATATAAAACAGCAGATATAATGTGTTATTTATGCCAAAGGAAACTGACACCAATAAATTAATATAATCCAGGAATTAATTCCATTTTTCCAAGGGAAATTTACTTTCCCAGAGCACATAAAATTTGAAGTGTGCTGAAATTAAAAGATTACTTAATCAGCGGAATAAGGACTGTAGAAAGAGTAACACATATACAAAATAAGTTTGTAGTCAAACATAAGAGTTCTGTTTACTTTTATATTAGACCACGAACATCATGGGTTTTATTAGACCATAAACATCTAATTTTTATAATCTGACTACGGCAAAGGTGAAGACTCCTGCAGTAATTTTATTGGCAATTGGTTGCTTCTCCTTGGTATTAGTTTTTGAAGCATGTTGTAAAACAGAAATCACATAATTATTTCAAGCAACTGAAGTGGAAACCACAAGTTTTCTCTTTAGCTCCTGAAAGTTTTCATTTCCATTCTATGGCAGCCCTGGATTTGATTCTGGCAGTATGTTGATGGTGAATGTGGCTGACAATTCTTGATAGGATACAGTGGGCTCTGCACATTATGAAAACTGATCTTCTGCAGTGCCAGAATATATTTTCAGTAGAAAGAAACTCAACAGCTGTCACAGGTAAAAAATGTTCTGCAATCATATCCAAAGCTTGTTGCTATGTAGAGACCCAGGGGGAAATCACATTAAGAGTTTGTAATCAGAAAATAATTTGGTAATTTTTCACCTGTGGTCAGTCTAGGTTAAATCACTACTTTGTTAAAAGAATAACTTTATTGAAGTTCAGATCAGCCCAAATCATTAGCATTTATAAAGCTGTGGGAATCTCATTATGATGTCTGACTTGGTCTAAGGCAGCTCCCTATCCTCTTTATTTAAAAGCCTGGATCATTTTTGCTCCAGGTTGCACATGATTGTGACTGCTCTTGTCTGCAAAGGGGGGATCTGTGTATGAAATTGTCAACGAAGCTCTTTATATGATGGCTTGATATTTAGCAAGGTTAATTGGAGTTCTGTCAAGGCAGGATTTTAGGGGCAGAAATCCAGGGCTTCACCCAGCAGAATGAACAAAAAATCCCCCAGTGACTTACCACATTTTGTAGTAGTTAAGTAAACACATTACTACCAAAAGAGGAAAACCTCCATGAGATTATTCAGTCCATAAAGAGTCTAGAAGTGCCTTATGGTACTACTGGTTTCACACAGAAGGTGCCTCATTGCACAGGCAAAGTTTGCTGGCAGAAAGTGGAGATTTATTTCAGTGCAGGAAAAGCCAAGTGTCAATGACCAAATGAAAGGGTGAAGCAGAGGGCAAAGAAGAGAAAGTGACTGGTCCCAAGTCAACCAGTGAGCTTTATTGTTGAGTGAGGATTTGAACTCACAAATATCCCCATTCTTAGTCTAACATTCTAGCAGTGACATTATTCCTATAGGAAGAGAGTTTGCAGCCAAGATAGTAACAGAGGCTACATGCAAGCAACATTTTAAAACAATCTTTGGGCCGCAACCTTGTTCCATGGACGGCAGGCTGCAAAGCAATGCACCAGACCATCGTATAGAAGCTCAAGGCCCTTCTCATTGCCAACAAGGCATGCCCCATCCCATGCCAACTGATGCATACTAGTCTGTGGGCGGTATCCAGCTAAATCAAGCTCATAGTAGGTCCTATTGAAATCAGTGGACTTCAAATTGGTCATGACTAATTTAGGTGTATTGATTTCAGTGGCTCTACTCGAAGAATGATTTTCTCATGTTTCACAAACTGTAGGATCAGAAGGGGGATCTGGATACTTGCTAAGCTCCCCTGTGCTCTATTTTCTTTGTCTCATCTACTTTATAGTAAAATAAAAATTCAAAAAAGGGATGGAAATGGCTTTTTTAAAAAGTCAGTTAAAATGTCGAACAGTAAAAGCATGGTTCAGGGGCTCAATAATAACTGCGAAATTCAATCTCCTTAATTGAAAGTTAGGGCAAATATGTATTTGATGACCTCAAGCAAAGGAGCACTTGCAATTAATTAAAATACTTTAGAAGTATAGCAGAGATGCTTTCCAGGGATGATGTACACGGGTGTTGAAAACTTTCTAACAGCAAGGAAAACATGAAATATAAAAGGTTGTCTCTGATAGTTTATAGCTACATAGTTAATAAACACATATGTATTCCTACTTAACAGCTAACTCAGGGGGTGGTCCTGGCAGTCAGCTTCCTCCTCCTGTCTCAGTTTTGATCTTGTAGAACTCAACAAGAGGATGGGGGCAAAATTAAAATTAGTTGGTTTCACCTCCCATTGCTGTGTTTCTGTCTGATATTGACTTTGGCTCCACCTACTGTTGGCCTCCCTGCATTCCAATCTACCAGTCTCAATGAGCAGCATGTATGAGAACTGCATTGAGTTCAGTTGAACCCTGCTCATCTCATTCCTCTCCAATGTGTGTGCCTCCCATATCCCCAAGTGACCCTTTATCTCTGCATAACTCAAGTTAAATCACATGAGTAACTGTTGAGGACTGGGTGGAGAAAAAGGAGGTGTGTGTGTGTTGGGGAAATTAAGAGGTTCCCTTTCTGGAGGTCAATAATGACAAGATAATGAATTCAACAACAATACAAGCTATAGTGGTGCATTCCTTTGTAGTGACTTCTGCAACTGAGATTGCTACCCCTCATGTGCAATTAATAAATATTATTGATTTTATTAGCTTGTTATTACTGACCTCCAGTAAGGGGACCTCCTAATTTTTCCTACATATGGAAACTCCCATTTTGTGCAATACCTCTCACACCACCTGTATGCATAGCCCTGTGTCCATGGTGGGAGATGGAGTGAAGAGAAAGAGGACGCTGTTGGCATCACTACAAATTGGCATTGTACCCATGGTCAACTGGATTAAGCCCTGGGAATGTTAATAAATTTATTATCGGCCCAGCATATTAAGTACAGAATAACTGGTGTTTTCATTACCTTCAGTGAACTCTTGTGGAGCAAATTACTTGAAGATTCATAGCCTCGCTGAATATAATGAACCCTGCTTTTTTAGAACATGACACTTCCCAAAAAACTCTGCAGAAGTTTCCATGGTTCTATAATAATCTGGTAACCTGATGATACTTTATTCTCATCCTGCAGTGAGGAAGAAATAAACTTCAGGGACAGGCAACTTACCCCACTTACTATTGCAGCTGTGCTCTAGAGCTGGGGTGGTACCTTCCAGCTGTTGCGGGACTCCAACTCCCATCAACCCCATCTAGCATGGCCTGTGGTCAAGGATGATGGGAGTTGTAGATAGTTCAACAACAGCTGGGGACCCAAGGTTGGGACTGTTTGCTCTGACTGGATTACAATGGTGGTGTGAAACACCACCCCTTTTGGTCTGCAGAACCTTTACCCCACTGCTGGTGTTTGCTAGCTAACATCAGGTGGGCTGGTTCTGGGACTAATAGCAACACCTAGTATCCTGTGCTAAGGATGCATCCATTGTCACTGAGAAAATGGCTAGATGTGACAATAATAATTTTAAAAGCTCTATTAAGGAAACAAGGTAAGGGATTGAAGTTACAATGTAACTCTGTTTCAGCCAGTGGTTTGTAATAAGAGAATTACTGCATATATACTCTACTGTTAGAAGTTTTAAAAGCCGGTATCCTCAATCCATAAACTGTTGCTTTTGAAATAAAAGGATTTGGTCATTTTATCAAAACAGCAATGAACCCCTCAACAGGGTTTAAATAATAAGCATTTGCTGCATACTTGGCAAGCACCCTTTCAAGAATCTCCTGCCGCAGAGATCTTGCAAACATTCCAATATGATGCACTGTAGTAACCATGCCCTTGACAGCTGCACACACACTCTTGGGAAGGGAAAGCTGGCTGGGTGGTCTGAGGCAGGGCACATTGTTTAAAGGAGGAAAAGATTAGCTATCTAGACAGAAGAGAATTTTTAAAAACACAAATCATTGCATAATGCCAGCTTCAACACAACAAGACTCTGTAGGATATACACAAGTCTGGCATTACAATGGAGAAGTTGAGGCTCAAGAAAATTACAGATAATTTCAGATTAAGATAACAAATCCAAACCCAGATACATCTCACAGAATAAGCATGTGATGGTAGGACTTGAACATTAAAACAATGGGAAGCTAAAGGAATCAACTTGATCTGGAGTACAGTTTAATTTTTACAAACGTTTGTTCTGCCTTCTTTAAGGTTAAGCTAATTTTTAAAAATGTAGTTTACTGCAGTTTTCAACTATGGCAGAAAAGTGCCTCAATTTGGAATATTGGCAGGATTTGACTACATTATTGATGGTTTCAAGCCTTCACTAGGCGTTTCCCACAGCAAGCACACAACTTGTAGACGTCAGACAGAAGCATACACCCATCTTAGAAACTTTTTGTGTTTGGCTTCCCAGATGGTTGTGGTCTCTCATGTGTTTCTCACAGCAATTTTGAGCTGCTCATTTGTCTTCCCATTGGACTATTTCTCATAACTGCACATGGAAATTTGTTCTAACAGTTGGATGTGGCATGAGCCTGTAACGTCCTTTCCATGCCGCAAGTGGGTAGATCCGACAAAACAGAGAGATCTCAACCTTTCTCCAGATTATTCTCCAATGCACAGTAATTGCTTATAGATTGGCAAAGAAAGTATTTCCAGTCCATTAAAAAAACCTATCATTTTGACACAATTCTATTAATTATTTTAGGGAAGAGGAAAAATAACACAACTGCTGCCTGGTAGATCAGATTAAGTAAGGGAAGCTCCTTCTAAATTTACAAACACCAAGTTTATTTATAAACACCAAAATCTAAGTGTTTGTGAGTATCTGCTTTACAGGACTGTGGAGGCCAGAAAGCGGAATCTGCAAAGTTGCCAGTAACTAATCCTTGCCCTGCAAAAAAGTTTAGATCACCCACATTTGTGATTCACAATGATGCAGTTCAGTATTAAATGAAAGAAACCGTTCTTTACATCACGATAAGCTCCAGCATACTGCTTCCGATCTTGTTTTTTGGGGGGGATGTATAAACTCTGGACTCTAAACACCTAATAAAATTTCACTTCACAATGCAGCATTTGAGGTATTTTATTGATATAGCAATCTTATTTCAAAATGGCATTATTACAAAATGTAAAAATCCAGCTAAACCAGAAACATTGAGACGTTTTTCCTGGGCCTTCAGAGTCATTGATCTTATCCTCCAACTCTCTCACCACAACTACAATCCCCATTGCCAACCTGATTATACAGGTGCAAGATGTGCCAGAATGCCTGGTATAGATAAATACATCAAGAAAGGCAAAAGCTGTAAAGCTAAATGCATGCAACAGGTTCTACCAGGAAAAAACCCCTCAAAGATAACTGCAGGTGAGATCTAAAGAAAATGGCAGAGGCAAGAGTTCTGTTTTAGTCATCTTTGTCTTTTGCTCCATGTTTAAGGATGCGTGTGAATTCAATGTAGTTGAAATTGCCCTTTTTGTCAATTGGTGCCTCTCTGAAGAGCTCATCTACTTCTTCATCTGTAAACCTGTCTCCCATTGTCGTCAGCAATTCTCTCAGGTAGTCTTCTTGAATGAAACCTAGAAATATAGATTATCAGGAGACATTACATACACAAAATTGGCAAGCTTTATCAAAAGAAACATTCCACTGATATAGTAATAGTTAGGCCATACAATTAAATTATTCAAAAAACAAGGGGATGGCTACCTGAAAACACTATAGCTATAAATATTTAACTAATATAGTAACAGCCTAGCATTTAAATCTCTGTTCTCATCATGAAGCATAGTTCTTAACCCGAGGTAATATTTCTGGGTTAGTGGAGTCTGTAACCTGAAGCGTCTGTAACCCAAGGCACCACAGTAATAGTAACAAAATTTATAATAGCCACCAATTCTCTATTATGTAGCATTGAGGATGCAGTAATGCATCTGAACAAATGCAAGCAGCTGTAAAGGGATATTATGGGACATGAGCTGCCACTGATTTGAGATCAGACCTTTCACCTTGTAGTCATATTCTGTAATGTACCTCAGTTCCGCACCAGGACTCCCCACCCCCACAATGATTGAAAAGGATTTCCATTTCCATAATGTTAAGATGAAAGCTCTTGAAATAAGGTATTTCAGACTGTATTACAGTAGTTCATCATAAAGCTTTTGAGATGTATATAAAGAACAAATAATATTAATCCTGTGAGGTACATGCAGCACCAAGGACTTTTAAAGTGCCCCTTTGCAAATATTAATTTAGGCTCAGAAGTCTTTTACTTCTTAGACATCATTCACTTGTCCATTCTGGTTTGCTGCTTGGGAGGCTTTCTACTACTGAAAATAAAATAAAAAAGCTTTGCCAGATCAGATCAAAGACCCATCTAGTCCAGTATTCTGTTTTCACAGTGACTAAGCAAACACATATGAGAAGCCCAGATGTAGAAATTGAGTGCAATAGCCCTAACCTACCTCTGATTTCCAGTAAATAGTATTCAGAAGCATACTGTCTCTGATACTAGAGGGGTGGGGGGAAAGTACATCAGGATCTGCTGGTAGATCTCTGGATTATTTGCAGTAGATCAACACGGGTTTCTAGTGACAAACCAGCTTTTTCCCTTTCTAAATCAGGGTGTTAGAACCCCTGTTCTGTAGTAACTCAGTTGTACCTGTATGTGTAGGCAATCCCAGTGTATGGCTCATTAGATGCTGTAAGTGACTGGCTGCACTCCCAAGCAAACATAATGCATCTAGCTGGTGGACCTTAAGGTGTTAGTAAAGAAACACAGTAGAACTCAAAAGCCTGAAGTCTGCCCATTCCTGTACTACATAGCCAACATGACCAGTAGCCATTGGCATCCTTCCATGCATTTGTCAAAATCTATGTTTAACTAATACATGTTGCAAGTGTGTCATTTCTCTCAAGTACATTTTCTATTTTAATCATAAATACATGTTCACAGTGAAGATCAAAATCAAAGAAGTTATCTTGGGGTTTTTAAGTTCTCACCTGTTGCTTCTTCATCAAAGCAAGCAAAGGCATTCCTGATTACATCTTCTGGATCAGTGCCATTTAATTTCTCTCCAAACATTGTGAGAAACATTGTGAAGTTTATTGGTCCTGGAGCCTCATTCATCATAGCATCTAGGTATTCATCAGTTGGATTCTTCCCTGCAAATCAAATATTCATATTTTAAAGATTATCTATATACTATCATTTACAGAATTAAGGTTAACTCATAACACAGGTCTCAAATGTTAAGATAAAAAAAATCCTAGTGCAATATCTGGGAAACAAAGTGAATTTCCCCTTCAACAGAGAAACAACTTAACTGAAAGAAAGGAGAAAAATAATTACCAAGTGAAGCAAGCATATCATGCAGGTCTTCTTTGTCAATAAAACCATCTCTGTTTTGATCAATCATGTTGAATGCCTCTTTGAATTCTTGAATCTGTGACTGATCAAACATAGCAAACACATTGGAAGTGGCACGCTGAGGGCGCTTCTTTGTGGTCTTGGTCTTTGCCCTTTTGCTTGACATGATGGCGGTTGGATTCTATAAGACAGAAAGAGAAAAGAGGTAGTTACTGAAACCTATAAAAACAAAACGTGGTATATGGGACATATGGTCTGCAAGGGCTATTTTGCCAAATTCAAAGCCTCATAAGTGCAATTAGTTTAAATTTTCAAGAAACTAGCTAAAATGTGTAACGTGCACACTACAGCACCTTAGTAAAATATAAATCCCAACTGTTAGTAAAGGGGGCAGGCACCTAGTCTACCATTTGTCGCTGGGCTCCAACTTCCACCATCTCTGACCACTGGCCATACTGGCTAGGGCTGATGGGAATTTAGCAACACCTGGAGAGCCACAGGTTCTCGCCCAACTTACGTTCTGTTTAGATATTGGGGAAACCAGGTTCAAATCCAGCTCAATCCAACCTGGGCAGTTTGCATCAAAATGTACTCTCTCATCACAACTACCCTGTGGAAGTTTGATAGAGTCTAACCCCAACTCTGAGTTCCTTGAAAAAAGGCAGGAGTGGGGGCTACCAACACACAAAATAAATTGTAAGTCATTATGTAGGGGAGTACACTCATTATTTGAACATTTGCTGCTCGCAATACTAGGTTTTTCAGCCACAGCAGCTGGTTGAGATTGAGTATCAGTGCTCCTACAGAATCATATTTAATCCATGTTATTGAGTTAAGAGCAGCAGCCTGGGCTGAAGAGAGACATATCCTTGCTTCTGTTAGTGTCAGTCATGCTTCCTATGCTTGGGAGAGCTTAGCATCTGCTATTTCACCACATGTCAGTCACTATACAGTCTTCCTTCAGACATGTTAAGCCAACCTTCCCTAAATATGCCCTGATAAACTTTACCCTAACAATTCCCCTTGCCTTTATTGTGATCCTTAGTGAGAAAGCCTTATTAACTCATAGTTTCAACAGCAGATTTTAAAATGGAATTTATATCCCTGGCGTGCCAAAAAATTCTTAAGCAATCCAAAAACCATTCTGGTTTTGTACAGGCCACTGACAGATATATTGATCTCTTTGCTTTAAAAAGATCATGTTAAATCACCAGTTTAAGCAATAAGTCAAGTGTTAAGGCGCCCTAAAAAAGGAAAGGGGGAAACCCTTTTGCTATATATCAGGATTATATACTAATTTGGGGGTTTGTGGTGGGTGTCCTCTATTATTTATAAGTGGGCCATAGCTGTTGTGAGGCAATAGAAAGTGGAATCAAGGTATCTGGTGGTCAGACATAAGCCCACAATGTTAAGAAGCCCTGGCACAGGTATCCCCTGCTTGCATATAGGGCTGAATCCAACTGTGTTCCTCTGCTGGTGAAAACTCTTTCATCCAGTGGAGGCTTCTGCGAGAGGAAAGGAGGTGATTTTCACAAATCCCTTTCTCCTACAGCCATTCCAAAGGATCCAAGCCTCTGTACCAAGTTGGTGGGCACAGAGAGCAGAAGAGGGAATCAACAAAAATCACCTTCCCCTCTCACTTGCATTCTGTTAATAGAAGTCTCCACTTCTGTCAATAGAGGGAAACAACTAGATACAACTCAATGTTTGTAGACAGAAATGTGTATGCAGATACAGAATGACATCAAATAAACAGTCAAAAAAGTTTTTTTTGTGTGAGTGAAAAAATACTGAGATTGATGCCTAAAATACTGGAGGATTTGTTAGAAGCACAGAGTGGATCTGTTGCACAATGATTTTTTGGCTGCATTTTTGGACACCATTATATTGGAAATTAAGTACTGTAAATCATTAACAGTAATTATCCCCTCTATAATATACACACTACTTTTTGTAACTTAGTTGATCTGTGCTAGCTGGGTGTAGATGAGTTCTCTTTCAAATTAAGTTTGCATTTATTGCATTAAGGATTTGAAAATTATAATTAGAGCACATTTGTTTCTTCTATGTTTTTAAAATTAATTTATCCCATGATACAAACATTCTTTCACTAACTGAAGATCAGACAAAACAAGTCAGTCAACGTAAGTTTTATAACATCCTGAAATCAATTTTACCATTTGCTCCCAGTACTTGGCTCCAAGAAGCTTTGTGAATCTTTACATGAAGATGAAATCATTTTTACAATGTCTAAATCCCATCATAACATTTCAAAAACCAAATTCTAGCAATAATGCACAATTATTCAGTATAGTTCAGATACTTAGCTTTATAAACAAATCTCGTAACAAAGTACCAAGCCATTCACTTTTTTCTAGAGGAAAGTCTTACCATTTTTCAAAATAAGACTGCAGCCCAATAGTTTACCAAGGTTCCAGATGGCAAGAGATGTTGTTGTACGCGAGTTATATGCTAGGGGGAGATCTACAAATAGCAACACTGATTTCATCTACTGATTAACTTCACAATTTTAAACTTGTGTTCCATCTACAACAGTCCTCTGACACACCAGAACACAAATTACTGTTGGACTAAAAATAAACTCAAGTACAAGTCACCCAACAAACATTTACTGCCCTTTCACAACCATAATAGCTTAACAAGCACAACGAATAATGACTTCCATTCAAGGGCCTTCCATTTTAATTCAGATTATAAACAGCTGATCTGCCATATACATAAGCCAATGATTTTAGATTTAAACATGTGGACTACTTGTGGACCATCTTATCAGCATGGATATAACTTACATGTAGGAAAGGCATGTAACACTGTGATTATGCCCACCACATATAGACTCTTGTCAGCACAGCCTATGTAAACAGTACTCCTATTTATCCATGGCATTATTATTCCAACTAGTTGAAATAATAATACCAAACATGTATCAAGCAGCTGGTGATGCATATAGAGCAAGTGGCTACATATGATTCTTGCCTATAGTAGACATGCAGTGTTAGAAACTGAGATATGCAAGATAGGAGCTAAATGGCATCTTAAACCTATGGGTTTAAGATTATGGGTGCCACAACGGAATGTCCAGGTGCACTTTTTTATAACAAGAATACAAAGCTGAAAATGAAGTGCAGCTAAAATGTTATGTTCATTTTTCACATGGTCCTTCCCCTGCCCACCCCCCGTCTTCAGAGAGTAGCTGGAAGTGGGGAGGCAGAAAAAGGTCCTCTTTTCCTTCCACTGTAGTGTGTGCACTGTACTGTAATCTGAAATCTTACATACAGGGTTTTCATCTGAAAAGCTCATACGTACTGGGAATTGGTTCAAACTGTATTTTTTGACATTCCCCATCATATATAAGTAAAAGTAAAGGGACCCCTGACCATTAGGTCCAGTCGTGACCAACTCTGGGGTTGCGGTGTTCATCTCGCTTTATTGGCCAAGGGAGCCGGCATACAGCTTTCAGGCCATGTGGCCAGCATGACTAAGCCGCTTCTGGCGAACCAGAGCAGCGCATGGAAACGCCGTTTACCTTCCCGCCAGAGCAGTACCTATTTATCTACTTGCACTTTGACGTGCTTTCGAACTGCTAGGTGGGCAGGAGCAGGGACCGAACAACGGGAGCTCACCCCGTCACAGGGATTCGAACCGCCGACCTTCTGATTGGCAAGTCCTAGACCCAGTGGTTTAACCTACAGTGCCACCCACGTCCCCGCCCATCATCATATATAACCACATAGAAAAAAGTTAAATAGCAAGCAATTTAATGTTTTAAAAAACTGTATCATATACTACCAAGCACACAAGTTGATACTACAAAAAGTCATAGGTTTTCCCAAGAGAATCAAAACGATTGTACCAACAATAGTGACAAAAAGTAATTTTAATTTTATGATCAGTAGGCTCAATCAAAAGCTCAAGCTTTATGCCCTTTTATGTCTCTTTGGATCAGAAATAGTAAACCTCTGGCCATCCAGAAGTTGGACTATAGCTACTACCACACCTGACAACTGGCAGTGCTTGCTGGGACAAATAGGAGTTGGGCATCTGATAACATCTGGAATGCTTACCTTTGCCACCTCTGCTTTGATTGTATTGTTTTGATCATAGCATGCAGAATAATTTATGGTAACTTTAGTTAAGCATGCACTGCAAGACTTGATATACTAGTTTAATTTCAGCCACCAATTTACAAAGAAATGTCCTGTGGATCATATAATTCATGAGAACTATGACAGAAAACTCAAAACAAAAAGTGGCAGAAGAACAGAGATTGGAATTCTTCCTACCAAATATCAATTGAAAGTGATACCCAACTACCTTTTGGATCTCTCAGTTTCTTCATCTATTTAAACCTGCTATCTATCTTTACCTTTAATTGAAAGTTGTAAACAACTGCATGTTTGCAATGTATTAAAACTCACTTCTGGGTGACCAGCTAGAGAAAGATGGGGAGTGGGGGAGAGAAGAGGATGAATAACTTCATATTGACTTTATTTGTAGAGTTGTTTTTAGTGCAAGTTCTATTTTGCTTTGTAAATTTTAAAGGATGGCTGTGCAGCAAGGTTATCTTGTCTAAGAAGTTCTTAACAATTTCAGTCATTTTACATCAGTGGTTTACTGCCAGATTTCAAGGTGTAATTCCTGGGGTGAGGAGGAAAGAGTTGCTGTGTAGTGCTGCAGAAACATAACTGCATTAGTTTCATGCTACTTATCTCAGTAAATGGTTTAGTTCATATTTATATATGACTTTTAACCGTGCAATTTAATCACCTGAGTTTTTACTTCTGGTTTAGTTTGATGGGGCTTACATAGTAATGAATAGTGTGATGGAACCTTATTACAGTGAAACTCCTCCTTTAACATGGCTTCCTTTGGAATGCAATAGGCAGAATGCTGCATGAGGGCTGGAAAAATATTTCAAATTCCTATGTATCTGCAAGTTTCGAGCACCCAATATTTATATAAGCACCATCACTCTGAAATAACCAACTTTTTCTTGTCCTAATTTTATGTTCCACACAAACCTGTCCCAAGTTTATGTTCTGAATATGTAACCACTTCCAAAATTGCTCTGAGCTCAGTTTTCATCAAACTATTACATGTGTAGGTCCACAGTTGAGGGAGGCTTTACACACTTAAAGTGATCAAGGGAAAAACCAGCTCTTTGTGAATTTTACTATAGTGATTCACTTACAAAGAGAGACTACATTTAGTTCTTGGCCTCTGAAACAAAGCAAGCCATGTGCACTTTGATCCTGAACTAAAGAAGCTGTTGTCAGGATGATGGCTCTGCCAGCAGAACATGAGACTCTTAATATCAGGCTGTAGGTTGGAGGCCCACATGCGGCAAAAGATTCCTGCATTGCATGGGGGTTAGACTAGATGACCCTTGTGGTCCCTTCCAACTCTACAATTCTGTGATTCTATACAGTACACGGTTCATCTTCAAGTGACCAAAAAACCCTATTAAATACTGCCTATCAAAATAACAAGTTCTAGAGTAGCACTAGACTGGATGGGAAGAAAACCCAAGTTTTGAGGCAGGTTTGTTTGGCTGCATTTACAGCCTGCCTTTCTTCCCCATTTTACCTGCCCAAGAACCCTGTGAGAAAGGCCAGTCGCGATCCTAATCCAACATCACCCAGTGAACCTCACGGCTGAATGGGGATCTGCACCCGCATCTCTACAGTCGTAGTTCCGACACTGCAGCCTTTTCAAATATACCACAAGACTCTCCGTTGTATGTTACGAAACTGCCAAAGGCGGCATCCGATCTCCGAGGAGGGAAAGGAAGCGGGCAGGATGCGTGCGCGATAAGATGGGAGGGAACCTCCCCTGCCCACCGCAGCGAGCTTGTTTGGCAACGGGAGCAAGAGCGGGGGGGGGGGGAGCAGCGCCCGAAAGGGAGGTTCAGGCGGCCGGCAAGTTCGAGCGGCGTTTTCGCTGGCTCCCAGCAGCCAACTGGCGAGAGAGTCAACACCGTCCCAGAAGCCCATTAGGCCTGGGCTTCCCCGTCGGGATGGATGCAGCCATTTCTTGACAGGCCGCTTCCATCAAGTTCATACACGGCAGCCTTCCTGGGCGCAACAGGGTGGGAATCGAGGAAGTCGACATTCCCTGCCCAGAGGCTGTTTAAAACACCAAAGCCGTGTGATTTTGAAATCTCGGACCGACCCCTCACATAATAGGGGGATAACAGAGGCATCCCCGCCCATAAGCTGTTGAAGGCGGCAAACAGGAGAAGGGAGACTTCCAACTGCCCTGCAGCCACCGCCATGACAGCTGCGCCCCACCCCGGCGCGCTCCTGAAGGGAAAGCGGGGGCCCTCCAAGGGCGGGCGGGCGGGCGAGCGGCGCCCAGGCCCAGCGGGCCTCCTGCTGCTCTCTTGAGGGAACTGGGGCGCGGAGGCACCACGACGCAGCCCAAAGAGGGGGACGCAGACGGCACGGGGATTCCTGAACCTCCACTCCCCCCCCCTATCCTCTCCCGAATCCTCCCGTCCACCAAGCAGAACGTTTCCACCCTTTCTCACCTGAGTGGCGATGGATGAGAATCGGTTACGGGAGAAGCCGAGGGAGCAGCGACGGCAGCGGAGCAAAGCAGTTGAACGGCCTCGGCACTTCCGGAAGAGCGAGACACCGGGCCGAACTACTGCCACGCCAGCACAGGGGAGCCGTGGGGGGGTGGAAACATGAGTGAGCGCGCGTCGTCAGTAAGGAGAACTTCAGGAGCCAGACAAGGGGCCAGAAATAGATTTTTCCTTCACGAAGGGTTTACATGTCCCAGTGACCCCGGGGGTGGGGGAAAGGAAAGTTGGTTCAGCCTTTCCGTCCTCCCCCTGTTGTCGAATTGGTACAGTCCCGTGCGCTCACCGCATTCCAGAAGACGGGGCGGGGCCACAAGGGGAGGGGCGAGGTCGAGAGTGCGCGCGAGCGAGATGGAGAGAATAGGCTGATGCCCTTGTAAGGAAATCGAGGAGCCTTTCCTGTTTGTCACTAACGGGCACGGCGCTGGTGACGACACAGGGTTCGCGCGGGTCAAGGTGACGTGTCCGCTGGAACGCCCGAGGGGGAGGAGGGTTGCACTGATTGTTATAGGCAGCAGCTGTTGCTGCTGCTGCTGCTTTTGGATGCTTTGCTGTCTGCTGCTGCTGCGTAGGGATTTCTTTCTCTTCTACTCCGGCTCTACGGTGGCAGGAGGTTCCGTTAGTGCATTTCCAAACTCATCTTTGCCGAGTACAGTATCAGAAAGCCAAAAGCTATTATTACAGGTGCCTCGTGGAGACACTGCAGCCGTGAACCCCACAATTGGCCTTCACTGAAACCTTCTACCTTAAAGATAGAAACAACAAACATCTTATGAATTCACTGGGGCTGGAATATAATCCTGGGAAAACACCCAAACTGCCTAATAATGCTTCAACTGATAATTGCTGTTTCACAACTAAAAACTGCTTGCAAAGTTTTTTTTTTTAAAGGTCATGCAATCATTGCCCAGTCGTTATTTGTTTGTTAAATGGGATCCAGACCTTTCTCTCTTTCTCTCATTTAAGACCTGGAGGTCCCAACACACAAACCACAGTGTTTTGTTGCAGGAAAATGTGAACTTAACCATTGCCTATTAAGAATATTTAAATTAATTTTACTTGTTTCTAGTGCAGGTTCCTCCTGGAAAGCTGAACATGTCCAGGTTTTACATAAACAGAAGTATGCTATAGAGACAGGTCGGACTTGTAATAAAACGTTGCCAAGCTGTACCATTCTCCAGAATGCTCTTCCACTCTCTGATTTTCTGTTCATCCCCTCAGACTCTGTGTTCTGTGGTCACTGAACATGCTCGGTCCTTATTATGCAGGAGTTGTTTTTTTGGAGGGGGGTTTTCTCCCTTAGGTTCCCCTCCTTGTCAGCACTTACCAAGCTGAGTTAATTTTTTAGAGGATATGATAAAGATTTCAGGAATTCCCAGGCCCTCCACACATAGGTTCTTAAGAGCTTTTCCAATTTCCTTCCCCTCACTCCCTTCCAGTTTGGGGCAGAAAGCAGCTTTTATTAGGCTATTATTATTATTATTATTTATTTATTTTACTATTATTTTTATTAGGCCGCTGTATTCCGGGAAATGTGTATTCCAGCCTTTAATTTTCCTCCATGTATTCCTACATTTAATTTTCTTTTTAAAAAAATAATTTCCTCCTCTTCTAGATTATACAAACCTAGGAGTACTGGATTAGTCTTTTAGAAATAGCATTTTAACTCCCTCGTTTCACTTTCTGGGGTTGTTGGGTTGTTGTTGTTTTGTTTACATTTTACATTTAGTTCATTGGTTTTAAGTGGTGAGTGCAACTCCCTTACAGTATACTTCTGCTATTCCTTAGAATGTGGTGACAGATTATTTCACCACTCCTGGGCTACTGGCAGTAAAAGCAAAGTACTGTATGAGGTTTCTTTTATTGGTTGCTGCTAAAACGACTGCAGAAGAAATTGTGCAGTGCCCATCACAGAAATGTTCCTTATTTCAGGAAAGAAAACTCTTATACAGGACAGTTTGTGAGAAGTTCTTCTCTCCTCATGGAAATAATAGGAGTAATATATCACACAGATATTAATATGTGAATCAACTCTTAAATGTTAGCTGTAACCCTTTCAGTAGGAATCTGGCACATGGTGCTGAATAAAATTTAAATAATTAATAATTAAATAATAGTGTTTTCTAGCTGATTTTTGCACCTTTTAAATCTGTTTGCTCCCTCAAAGTGACAATTGTCTGCAGGTGCAAAAGGACACCAGAGGAACTGCTTCACAGGAGAGTAGCTCATTTGGCAGCCCGTGTAGGTGGGGCTGTCAGTGTCAAAGGCAGTCAGCTCTTGAGTCCTGAGAATGAGCCCCTTGGAAAACCTCGCCTGGTTTAGCCTGCAGGGAGCAGAGGAGGTAAGTATTTGGCCTGCCAGCCATATCAAGTTTCCCACCCTTGTAACCAAAGGGGATGATTTTACCTCGACTCTGCTCTCTCTGCTTTGGTGAAAGGATGTTGGAAGTAAATTAATCGCCTTGTTCTTGTGTGCTTTGTGGAGAAATGCCGTGCATATATGTTTGTCTTACGTTTTGTGCTATGGAAAAGATTTCTGCAAGCTCTGTTGATGTCAGGGTATAACAGTCAAAGGTTGAGGCCTTGTGCTGCTGGTGCATTGCAGGCCTCTTCGAAGTTGCTGCTTGGTGACAGGTTCTAAAAGGGGAGAGATAATTTATTATAGACATGGATCAAGTACATTGATTTTGATTTGTGTGCAGAACAACAGACTCTGGTTGGCTGAAGTCAGTGAAGAAAGGGTTAGCAGTTACTGGAGAGAAATACTGTCAGTTGATGAGGGAGGTGGAAGGCAAAGACCAGAGAAAGTTGAGGTGAAAGCTGAGGTTTGAATGTTAACTGTTTTTCCTCAGTGTTATAACTACAGTGGTACCTCGCAAGACGAATGCCTCGCAAGACAAAAAACTCGCTAGACGAAAGGTTTTTCCGTTTTCTGATTTGCCTCGCAAGACGAATTTCCCTATGGGCTTGCTTCGCAAGACGAAAACGTCTCGCGACTTTTTTTTCTTTGTCTAAAAACAAAGACATGTTTTGTTTATAAAGTTAATTTATTTTCCCTTAAATTTTTGAACTGCTCTTTACAGTATGTGTGACTTTAAAGAGCAGTTAATAAACTGTTGTTGTACCAAATTTGGCTTTGTTTGGACTTTTTTTGACCATAGGAACGCATTAATTGATTTTCAATGCATTCCTATGGGATTTCGTGATTCGCAAGACGAAAAATTCGCTAGACGACAAAAATTGCGGAACGAATTAATTTCGTCTTGCGGGGCACCACTGTATAGTGGTGAAAATAAGAAGGGATTGGTAGTTTGAACCAAATATTGTGGTTGGTGTAAGTCCCCAGTATATAAATACAGAGAAACATATAAGGATTCTGCAATATGGTTTTTTTCTTTTCTTTATTTTTTTCCTGATGGGGATACACTTGCAATCTAGGTCAGACCCAACTTCCAGCCTCAGCCCATGCTTGGATGAACAGTTCACGGGAACTGCAGTTTGCCCCTCACAGACCTGCAATTTCCAGCACCCTTAACAAACTTCCAGGGTTCTTTGGGGGAGAAAATGTGCTTTGAATATGTTTTAAAGACCTAAGTTGCAAATAGGCTTCAAACCAACCAGTACTCTTGAGGAACAAATTTATATTGTGTACCCCATTCTGCCAGCAGGTGGCAGATAAGGCACAAGTAGGTCAGGAACCCTACTTGTATAGCCTAGCATTAATAATCAGAATAAGAAATGGGAAAGATAAATATGGCTTTCCATTAATTTCCCATATATCCATACCACCCTGAACGCCTTGGAGAAAGAGTATGGTACAAGCATAATAATGTACACATAATTTTGATATATTTATAGCCATGCTAATAATGGCAATATTATTAAAATAAACAACACATTTCATTTGAAGACAAAATGAATTCTGATACGCATACACATTGCAGCTAAAATGTTTCTGGGAAAAGAAATTTCATGTCATTATGCACAATCCATGATTCCATGAAGATGAAATCTTAGCATTTCAAACAAAGAACAGCACAAATGTTGAAAAGCCTTTATTTGCTTTTTGTGGCTAATCATGGTACCTCCAAATAGCAGTGATATTCCCATATATAAAATTCTCCCATCAGAGACAGGTTTTGATTGAAAACCACAAATGAAGGATCATGAGATGGAGATATTTAGCTGGTGATACTCCAGCTGAAATAGCAATTCCCCAAGGTGTCTGCAAAGGTTGGAATGAACTGGAGCAAGCCATACTGTTGCACTCTGCACCATGCGTCTTTGAACAGCCTGCAAGAGAAAAATAAAGGCACAAGGCCTCCCAGAATAAGCAAGTAACAGGAGAAAGGTTGTGTACTGAAAGTATATAGCCTTTCAGTACAGTGGTACCTCTGGTTATGAACTTAATTCGTTCCGGAGGTCTGTTCTTAACCTGAAACTGTTCTTAACCTGAGGTACCACTTTAGCTAATTGGGCCTCCCGCTGTCACCGTGCCACCGGCACACAATTTCTGTTCTCATCCTGAGGTAAAGTTCTTAACCCGAGGCACTACTTCTGGGTTAGCGGAGTCTGTAACCCAAGATGTTTGTAACCTGAGGTACCACTGTATATGAATTACTTTAGAGTACAGGGAATTTTCTAACGCAAAATTGACCTTGGTCCTGAAAGGATCTATGACAGGGTTGTTCCACACTAAATAACTGAGGCAGCCAGCTATGTCATCATATGTCCAGTAGCTAGGAATAAGTAGACTTTCTGTAAAGCCATCAGTTCTTTTCCAAAACAGACATTGGTCAAGGGATAACTTTTTATGGGGTTAAACACCAGTTTTCACTGAGTTGACTGAATGAGGCACTCTAATTCAAGATGCCAATTCTAGGAGTTCTATTACCCAGGCATCAATGCACTGCACAGTGCGATTTCCAAGGTAATAAAATAAGTTACTTAGTAAGGCAAGGCCTGTCCTCTCCAGATAGGGATGCAGTTGACATTAGTCTGAGTTGGTAAAAAGCACTCCTGATTACCGTTACCACTTGAGCTGTCCCAGTTAGTGCTAACTTCAGTAGAACTCCCAATCTGCATAGTGGGTCTTGCAGGAGGAGTGCAATTCTTGTCTTAAGACCTGTTGCAGGCTTCCATCCAGAATAGTCTGTTTTCCCCGACCAGTTTCTTCCCCCAATCTTGTCTGAATTAAGCCTCTGTTTGTTCAACTTCATCCACCCAAAACTTCCTTCAGAAGCTCAAGAATTCCACAACCTCTCTGGGAAGAAAAACTGCAAATGGCAAGTACTATATTAAGATAAGCAGCATATTTTTCGCTCTATAAGACACACCAGACCACAAGACGCACCTAGTTTTTGGAGGAGGAAAACAAGGAAAAAAATATTCTGAATCTCAGAAGCCAGAACAGCAAGAGGGATCGCTACGCAGTGAAAGCAGCAATCCCTCTTGCTATTCTGGCTTCTGGGATAGCTGTGCAGCCTGCATTCGCTCCATAAGACGCACACACATTTCCCCTTACTTTTTAGGAGGGAAAAACTGAGTCTTATAGAGCAAAAAATACGGTATTTTCCCCCTTACATAGGAGGGACTACCTCTTCTCAGTTGGTCCCTACCATGACATATGTACTCATCATATAAAAACAACAAATGTCTGCTCTTCAAAACTTTTTTTTTAACTGCCATGCAAATTTAATAGTTTGGTCTGTTATTGACTAAAATTATATGATTAATGTTTCTAATAATGTGGGATCCCTTAAAAAATGTAATATAAAACTTTTTGGGTCCTCCCTAGGTATTTCAAATTGAGAAAATCACTATTCATCACGCCATTAATATAAGATTTCTATAGAAGAGGAAGCAGGGCCAAAGGAATGCATGGTTTCTATCTTAAATATTCAGTTATGGCTTACAATAGACATCAAAGCATTTGCTGCAAGGAAATGTTAACTAAACTGCAGTCAGCTGTTCATCTGTTGAAATAGAAATAAGAAAGGGAGGGGTCTTACTCTTAGCAATGTACCATAAAGATAGTGTACTATTTTGGTGCAGTCTGTAGATAAGTGCATACCTTCTATTCTTGAACTGAGATTCCTGGATTCACAGACACCAATTTTCCCTAGCAATATCATATCCATTTTCAAAACCATACATCAACAGGATCCATTTTCTTTTCTGATCCTTATATTGCTCACAAAACACCCAGAGAATATTTATTCAAGGGCACCTTTTGGGTAGAAGTCAATGTGCTTGGACTGCTAAATCGTTAAAAGACAGCTAAGATTACATAGCTACTAACTGTACTTGTCTCATTAGCCCTTTCTTCTTCATAGTAAATTTATTATTTCAGACAGATAAACAATGTATGTACTGCTGCTAACTCTCCATTTACAGTTGGAATATAAATGCATATAAAGAATCTTCACAGATATGGAAATTGATCACTTTGATTCTCTGGTAACAGAAACAAAAATGTCACACCATTTGCAGTGCAAATGGAACTAAAGTTCAGTAAAATGATCACCATGTCTAAAGGGAATTTAGGTCTGGATTATGCATGCTGCTTCCTAGTTTTGAGGGGTTATGCACAAATTCCCACCTTTGCAAAATTTTAGCTTCCTATAAACTGTGGAATTTCAGAGTTACTTAAACATTGCATGGCCATCCTCCTTTTGACAGGATTTTAAACCAACTGCTGGAATAAAGTTGAAATCATCCAATTATGGTCAACTCATCCATTAGTGATGATGATGTAAATGTTTCAGGTTGTCTAAGTGAGGATAGGATAGAACTTGGCAACGAACATACTGAAAGAAGTGGCAGCTGCTTTAAGAGATCAAAAGGTTGCATGTGAGGCAGTGTATTTATGTGAAAATGTTTGAAGCCTCCAAACCAGGGAGATGAGGACTGGAATGCTTAGTGCTAAAAGAGACTGAACCAAAACTTCATGGAAGATTTATATAGAACTGGCACTAGTGGCAGTTTGATAGGGAATAAGTGAGATTTAGAGGGAAGAGACTACATCCAGCTTACCATTGCACATGGATCTTACATTCCAAGTTCCTGTGCAATTTTTTTATCTTTACAGCATTGGACTTTCCTGTGGGAAAATGATTGCTTGTACATGAGAGCATGAGCAAAGTTCTTATTGTTACAGGGTGATCTCATAGCTAGAAGCATCCTTGGAGCATGAATAGCGCGTGAACAGCTCGTGCTGTCCCATATGATTGGCTAACGTAGCATGGCCTGATCGCTCGCATGGTCTAGTACCAAGGTCTTTATCTGCTGGCTAGAACAAATTGCTTGATTTGTATTTTTTGTATCTTTCTATTTCACACATTTCACACAATAAAAGCTGTGCTGCATTAGCCCTAGGAGCTGCCATATTTCCCTAGGAGCAGCCATATTTCGGAACCTATCATGGTGTGAGACTGATTTTTCTCTGGATGCCGAGCTGTAACTCGACATTTGGTGCCCCGTGTGACTGCCTTCGGACTTCACGTTGTTTTTCATTATTCAGCACTCACCAACACGTCGTTCATCCACGTAGTGGATCCCTGGTGAGTGCTCCCGTGTGACTGCCTTCGGACTTCACGTTGTTTTTCATTATTCAGCACTCACCTACACGTCGTTCATCCACGTAGTGGATCCCTGGTGAGTGCTCCCGTGTGACTGCCTGTTTTTCATTATTCAGCACTCACCAACACGTCGTTCATCCACGTAGTGGATCCCTGGTGAGTGCTCCCGTGTGTACAACGTTCAGCTCTCACCTCGCCCCGCAAGGGCTGCAGACGCGTCGTTCATCCACGTAGTGGATCCCCGGTGAGAGCTCCCGTGTGAATGTGATTCTGGACTACGTTACGGACTTATCAGCACTTATCTCCGCCCGGACAGGGCAAAAGGCGCCTCTCTCTCATCCTCCTACGGATCCCTCGGTAAGTGCTCCCTGCTCTTTTTGCAACTCTTGCAATCATGGGAAAATCTCTCTCTGCACCACAGAAAAAAATTTTTAAAGACCTTAAATTCCTTTTGGCCAGTAACAACCTTGCTGTTCGGAAAGCTGACCTTAAGTCCCTTATAAAAGCCCTGGACACTCACTGTCCGTGGTTCCCCCAGGACGGAAATTGGGAGTTAGACGATTGGAAAAAAATTGGACACTTCTTTCAAAATCATCCGCAGATTGATGTAAAGGTTTTGCATGCCTGGGGTAACGTCTACAAAGCTATGTCGTGCTTAACTCCCTCAAACATTCTTCTGGCTGCTGGAACAGCTTCTTCAAACGCCCCCCCGGTTCCCGCTTTGCCTGCCTCAAACCTACCTCCTAAACCGCCGGACATTCTCTCTCCGCCTCATCCTGTCACTCCCCTGCATTCTTCAAATTCTGCAGCACCCCCCGTTCTTCCACCTCCTCCGCCCAAGGCATTTGGCACCGCTCCTACTATTCCTCTCCAAGAAGAGACTCTTTGTACCACTGCTCCGTTGTTGCCTTTTGATTCTGATACTCCAAATCACTTTCCTGTGATTGCTCCTGCACCCCCAGCCCCCGTCATGCTGACCCAAACCGATGTTCTCGATGGGCTGACGGGAGGAGGCAATTTTCTTCCTATTGCCCAACAGTTGGCCCTTGATCCTATGTATTGGGCAGCCACCACAGCCTCAGCCCAAGAGGCTCTGGCCTCTGTCCCTGATGACAGGAATGAGCGAGATGGCCGATGGGGAAGCATCAGACAGGATCCTACAAAGCCCTATGGACAATTTGTTGATCGCTTGTATAATACCCTCAAGTGGCAAGTTCAGGACCTGGCAGCACAAGAACTGATTGTACGCCAGCTTACAAATGAGGACTTTAAGCAAGCACTGCGCCTTCTAATGGCAACATCAAATATAGCCATTGCTGATATCCTTAAAGCCTGCCAGTCAGTGGACACTGCTAGCCACGGCCTGCTAGCCACGGCCTTGTCCTCCGCCGTGTCCCAAAATCCTGCAAAGGCTACAACCTGTTGGATTGACAGTGGCTAAGGAGAAAATCCAGCGGACTTTACCTATTACGTGCCTGGGACACAAGCTGACAGCATCTGCAGCCATTCCAGTCACGCCTCAACTACAGTTTCCTGATCTTAAACTGGTGGATTTACAACAAATTCTTGGACAGCTGAATTGGATAAAGAGTTATTTGGACCTGCCCACCTCTACTTTGTCTCCACTATTTTCTGCCCTTAAAGGACATAAGGATCCAGCAGACAAGATCACAGTCACCTCTGCAATGGAAGAGGCTCTTCCACAGCTGTTCCAGTGTTTCCTGGCACGCTGAAAGGCCATCTTCATCCCTACTGCATTGGCCGCCCTTTTCCCTGGGAAGCCACTTCAACCACCAAACATCACTACAGTTTTGCTGCCTCCTAATAGCGACCATCCCATCTGTGTCACCACGTTTCATTGGGCTTGGATTTTTGACTCAGCAGTACAGGGAGCAATACATCAGACTTATTTACAGCAAATGGGCTCCTGTATCTGCAGAAATGGTTGTGTGACTTCTTCTGGATTGTGGTTTTTACATGCCAATGATCGAGCCACGAAATATCACACAGATTGCTCGGAAACAGCCATTGGACTAATTTACTGTTCTCATCCTTATTGACATCACTTGGATTTTACCCCCCAGATTTTTTTTCTCTCTCCTCCCTCAGGAGTCCTGCCTTATGATGTGTTCCTCTGAGCATGTACAGAGGGCTGTCTTGGAACTATTGTGGACTCTTGGCAAGGGAGGGGGTGAGGTGATTTTAGTGTGTTCCAGTTGTTTCATTTTTGTGCTTTGGCATGGTTCCCGGACAGAAATCAAGTTGCAATGTGGTTCTTTAGCAAGGCCCGCGAATACAATGGGCTCTGTTCTCGACCTTGTTGCAATCCTTTTTAGTTACAGCAAGCAGAATATGCTTGAAGCGGACTATGCTTGGCTAGTGCCTTTTTTTAGCTGCTGAGAAAAATGATTTTTAAAAGCTTCTCAAAGCTTTGAAGCTTTTTTGATGGTGGTATTCTAGCATTCCAGTAAATGCTTCATTTAAGATTAGCAATAATATGAAGGACAATCGTATAAGTTTAACAGGGACAGCCATCTCTAGGTCCCTTCTGCCTTCTTTAGGTGCAGCCATGAATTACCGTGATTTGCATAAATTGGCAAACTGGACAGAAAATTTGTTTAATTCCACCATTTTGGCTTTAAAAATGATTAACAAAGAAATATCAGAAATAAGAAATGTAGTTCTTCAACATCATTATGCTTTAGATGTGATCCTTGCTTCTAAAGGTGGAATTTGTGCCTTAATTCATTCTCATTGCTGCATGTATATAACTGATCAATCGACCAATATCTCTGCTACTATTGATTATATGGAACAGATGATAGCTCATAATCCTTTAAATCCACCTGAAGGTTTTGATCCATGGGATTGGTTGTCTTCTTGGTTACCTAATGGATTATGGTTAAGAAAAATATTATTGATTGTAATTGCATGTATTGCTGGCTTCATCATGGTGTGTTGTTGCATTCAATGCATACCCTCTTTGATTTCCCAATGCACTGCATGGTGGTACCGACCACGGCCCACCACAGGGGTTACAAGAGGAATTTATGTTGCAAAGTGCAGACGCTTAGGCAATGAAGTGTACGATTTGGACTAATGGTCCCTCTTTTCCTCTAACAATATAAACAAGAAAAGAGGACATGTGGGAAAATGATTGCTTGTACATGAGAGCATGAGCAAAGTTCTTATTGTTACAGGGTGATCTCATAGCTAGAAGCATCCTTGGAGCATGAATAGCGCGTGAACAGCTCGTGCTGTCCCATATGATTGGCTAACGTAGCATGGCCTGATCGCTCGCATGGTCTAGTACCAAGGTCTTTATCTGCTGGCTAGAACAAATTGCTTGATTTGTATTTTTTGTATCTTTCTATTTCACACATTTCACACAATAAAAGCTGTGCTGCATTAGCCCTAGGAGCTGCCATATTTCCCTAGGAGCAGCCATATTTCGGAACCTATCATGGTGTGAGACTGATTTTTCTTTGGATGCCGAGCTGTAACTCGACACTTTCCTTTGTTGTAAAGAAAAAAATATATACTTTGGCCACCTCATGAGAAGAGAAGACTCCCTGAAAAAGACCCTGATGTTAGGAAAGATTGAGGGCACAAGGAGAAGGGGACGACAGAGGACGAGATGGTTGGACAGTGTTCTCAGAGCTACCAACATGAGGTTGACCAAACTGGGGGAGGCAGTGGAAGGTAGGAGTGCCTGGTGTCCTCTGGTCCATGGGTCACGAAGAGTCGGACACAACTATACAACAACAACAGAGGATAGCTCTGCTTTCATAGCACCTGACTTGGACCTCTCTCCTTGCTCTCCACTGCTACCTTCTCTCTCCCAGCTGCTTTCCTTGTTCAAGCCTGAATGGGGGTCTTGATTGCTTGCATGTAGGGAGAAGGTGATAATCATTTGGCAGAAGTCATGGTAGATAAAGACACAACAAAGCCACCACCTACTCCCACCACCATGCCAATTCCTGAACTTGAAAGGGCGCCTCAGCCCCACTGACTCCCCAACTTGTATCATTATCTGACCCCTGCCCTGCCACAGGCACCCACAGATTCAAAAAGGTTTAGTTTTGCAGCAGCAAGGCAGGAAGGAAAGACTGATCTAATTTGTGCACAGAGTAATTTAGGAGAACAAAGAATATATTTTTCCCTAAATGAGTATTCCACACAAACCAGATCAGTTTTTCTAAATTAAAAAAAGTTATCTGTCCCTATTTTGACAATGCCACCTCAAGAAACTAACATAAAAGAGTGGAATGGAGCAGCCAACTGTAACTGATGAGACAATTAACAAGCAAAATCAGCAGGAATCTAAATAGCAATGGGAATGGCTGCCAATATGGATATTCAGGGCTGATTCATTCTAACTACAACAGCAAATACACTCCTGTGTGGATTGGTGAGAGGAAGTTCAAAGCAATAAACATGGATTCAGACCTAATTCAAATATGGACAAAACCTGTCTCATTTCCCAAACCTGCCAGGTTAAGCGTGGTATCTACTCCTTTCATGCACTCTTCAACCAAATCAGTATCGTCAGCCTCTTGCTCAGAGACCAGTGATGGCTTTGTTAAAAGGACAATGTGAGAGAAGATACACATTCTGTTTTCAACCAGCAGGTATTCTTTTAGGAAATGAAAAACCATATTCAAATATCTAAATATCCATGATGTCACATGGAGGTTGGAGCAAGCTTGATTTCTCCTGCTCCAGAGGCTAGAACCCGAACCAATGGGTTCAAATTACAAGAAAGGAGATCCTGACTAAACATCAGGAAGAAATTTCTGACAGTAAGAGCTGTTTGGCAGTGGAACAGACTCCCATGAGAGGTGGTAGACTTTCCTTTCTTGGAGGTTTTTAAGCAGAGGTTGATGGCCCTCTGTCAAGGACGCTTTGGTTGAAATTACTGCATTGCAAGGGATTGGACTAGATGAACCTCAGAGTCCATTCTAACTCTACAATTCTATGATTCTATCAGATTATAAAATCTGACAACTTGTTAAGAAATCACAGAATCCCCCCCCCCCGAAACCCACAGTTCAGCTTTCCTAATTACCTTCACACTTCCAAATTACCTTGGCTAAATTCAGTTCACAGCAGATATATCAACACTTGTGTTAATAGCATCCTGTGATGGAACTGGGCAGAAGAACATTCAGGAGTCCTTATTAATGTCACACTACTGTAACACTGGCTTCTGTCAGTACAGTGGCAACTTATTTTTAAATTAGGTTTATGGAGCAACAGATTTTCCTTCATTACTTAAACCAATGAATGTCAGTTGCACAGCCATGTTGACATCATTTAGGAGCTGGCAGAAGGCTTTAGGACTCAATTTCGTTAGGTTTGAGAGAGGGAAGACTTGTAGCTTGAAGCTGCTGTCATATATTTGCGGAGGGATAGCACTCTGTCTCTCTCTCCCCCTCTTTGCTGCTGCTATATTTAACAGCCTTTCCAGCCATAAAAGGTTGGGAGTGTTGCTTTCACATTCCACTGACTACAGTCATTATTTTTGTTCTGGACCTGAGGGTCCCTCAACCCTGGTCCTGTCAGCCACTCTGCTGGATTGAACTTTTGCTGGATTTCTCCCTTCTTCTCATTCATCCTTGTAGAAGACTGAAATTCTATCATTCTTAATTTGACTACTGGTAAGTATGCAATGTCCAGAGACATTATTTGTCAAACGTGTTCTGTATGTTATAAATGTGGACCAGTATTATCTTGCTATTTTCTTCTATTATGGATTCAACAGCAGATTGGAGAAATCTTAAGAGTGAACCTTCAAGAAAAAACAAAGTAATGCGAAATATTTAGCAGCTCACCTATTGTAACATACCGCTAAAGTACTTTTCAAATGAAACATGAGTTAATGGTGCCACTAGAAAGTTGTGTAACAGTTCTCTTCTAAAATGCTTTCTGCTTGTGTGTGATAGTTACTTCAGAATGTCTTCAGATGAAAACAGTTCAAGTGATTAGATTCTCTATGTGTTTTAAGATTCCCATAATATTAAAATATTACAGCCCTTGTTAGAGGGGAATACCAACACAATGCACAACCTATGTGCAATGTATTCATTATAATGTTCAAATTATATTATGTGTGTGTGTGTGTGTATATATATATATATATGTATATATATATATATATATATATATATATATATATATATATATAATGTTCAAATTATATTCATTATAATGTTCAAACCTTTGTGCAAACAGCTGTCTGGCACAAGTATGTGTGGCCACTTTCTACACATGCTTTAATGAACATACATAGGCCAGTGAGAAGTCTGCCATCATGATACTGCTCCTGTTAATGTACATTTATTTAGCCCTACATTAACATATAAAAGGTTAATCATAGTAGTTAAATTATTGGCAGATTACCGGTAGGTATTTTTACTGCACATGCCTCTTTAAATGTGTGCACTAAGAATTACCATGCACACAGAATCTAGCATTTCCAAAGCCTAAGATAAAACTAATGGCCAGTCACAGAATGAATAATAATTTTCAAACTGAAGATTGAGGAAGCCTTGTGATTTAATCACTGAGCCACTAACAGCAGGTGCTTGGGAAAATGCAGCAGAAGAGGCTTAAGGCTGTGTGTGTGTACTGATGGTGGGCGTCAACAAGTGGATCTTGAACAAAGTCATAATTATGTTGGTAGATCTTCAGTGTTGGAAACCTTGGGTTGAACCATGGGGCCTTGATACAGCCTGTTAATTATACTAAGATAAGACAGACTGCAGTTATGCAAACAATGCATATATGAATAGTGAAGGAAACAGACATACATACAGTGCAGAACATGAAATAATAAGCACTGTATGAGTTAATTTATACATACTGGAATTATAATTTGGATTCACACATTTAATTGTGAATGCTAAGGTTCAGAATAACTGCTTTGCAAATGGCTGTATTTGGAGTACTGACTCTACTCTGCAGTTTTGCATCTTGGGTCTCTCCAAATGTAACTGTGTGAGATGGTCACAAGAAGATGATTTTGGAATGCAGAATCTGGAACGTAATGTTGAAATCACAATACTGAAAATGTGATTTGAAAGTTAGATTTTTTAAAAAAACAGAAAAGAAATAGAAAAGAAAAATACACAAAGTTTATTTTAATTTTAGAAGAGTTAGACAAAAGATTCCTGTACCAAAGTGCTACAAGAGTAACCAGATGCTTTTAAAGAGCATTTTGTGATTTTCCTAGGAATTGCCACATGGGATGAAACTAATATTTTGCTTTTTTCTACAAGTGTCTCAAATTTTCATAGAAAGTTATAAAACTCAAAATCTACAACTGTGTGGACATAAATGTTCTTCTTAACTTCAGCTGAATTATGTTCTTCTTATATAAATGGAATGTTAAAATGGATTTTGTGTGCACTTTTTTACTTATGTCCTTGTGAAAGTTTCTCTTTCATACACTTAAATACTCATACATGCTGTAACTACTATTTATCATATTTTGCTTGCAGGTAGATGAGCCCAGTGAAGCATAACCATGACACAGTGTGGTATTCAACTAAGTTTTAATTACAATTGTTACATTGAACTAAATGGACCATACTTAGTCAAGTTGTTTAATTTCAAGGGTCTGCTCTGAGTAAGACATAGGTGAATACCACCCACAATCTTCCCTTCAGTATTTATCTGAATTTATCTTGGTTGGATTAATTATGATCACTGAAAAATTATTGAGCATGTCATACATACATACATACATACATACATACATATGCAAACAGCATTTCCATGTGCTCTGGCTTCCGTCACGGTGTTTTGTTGCGCCAGAAATGGTTTAGTCATTCTGGCCACATGACCCGGAAAGTTGTCTGTGGACAAACACCGACTCCTTCGGCCTGAAGCAAGATGAGTGCCGCACCTCATAGTCACCTTTGACTGGACCTAACCATCCAGGGGTCTGTTACCTCTACCTTTACATACATACATGATTTTATTTGTATGCTGACTTTCCATAGTTAGAACCATGTTCAAGGCAGCTTATGACATTAAAAACCCCAACCATAATGGCATAGTCATACATGCTATATAACTTATGGTTTTTTGTTGTTGTTTTTACAGAACATCAAAAGTGTGGGCTGAGCTAAGAGAAATCCAGGATGTCTTTACCATTCTACCAGAGGCATCATCAACATTTTGATCGTGCATATCGCCACAAGGAGCTGGAGTCCACTCTAAGTCAGTACCAAAGGGAGGAGAAGCGCAAATCTGCCATCTACACTCATGGATCTACCGCCTATAGTAAGGAAGCTGCATTGGCCTACCACCATGGCCAGCAGTCTGCAGCATCTAGCCATGAATTGGCAGAATCCTATGCCCATGAATCAGCAGCTCACAGTAAAAGATCTTCAGCCCTCAGTCTAGGATCTGAATTGATGAGTAAGAAAGCGGAAGCCTACCATCATGGATCTGAGTTGGTCAATAAGAAAGCTGAAGCCTACCGCCTTGGATATGAAACCTACAGTCGAGGGTAGGGTGAAACACAAAATTTTTGCTCATTTGCAAGGAAATGTTTACTCCTTTTTCATTCAGTTCAGTGACAAACACCCCATTGGCTTCAGTTGGAGCAGAAGCAGGTTCTGTGATGTATCATCATATGTACAGTCATGCCACATGTTAAGTCCACTTCATGTTACATTCTTTCAGGTTACGTCCTGCGGCGACCTGGAAGTACCGGAAAGGGTTACTTCCGGGTTTCGCCACTCGCGCATGCACAGAAGCGATGAATTGCAACCTGCGCAGACGCGACGCTGCGGGTTGCGCTCTTTTCATGTTGCAAACGGGCCTCCGGAACGGATCCCGTTCGCAACCAGAGGTACCACTGTATTTCTTTGCTGGAATAATTTGCTATTCTTAGACATAATTTTTTACGCTTTACAGCCTTCCTACAAAGGTATGGTATTTGTCTCTTCTATGGGTCTTCTGAGCCTAGATATTACACAGGCAAAGACATGCAGCAGTTTGCTGCAGGGATTTTGAAGAAGGCTTGGAAGCTTGGAAAGAGCTCTTTCCCCCAGCTTCTTTTCAATGCAGGATGAAAATGTATGTATTTCCACCCCCATGGGTGAAATGAGGCCTTGGTTTTGATTGGATTAATGGCTGGAGGGAAATGATTTCATTAGCTCCTCCTTTCACAGTTCCTCAGCTCAGGCCGTCCTCACATGAGGGCGTTACTTTTACTTATTTACTTATTTATTTATTTTATTTCATAAAATTTATACACTGGTTGATTGTAAAAAAAACACAAAAAAGAAAACTTCAAAGTGGTTTACAAATTTATATGTGGTATGCTGTTTCCATGTGTGCATTTGTACACCTTCATCCACATTTTCAGTTTTATGCCTCTGAAATCTATCTCATTGTTTCTCCGTCCACATTGGTAGGTGGTGCTTGGTGGTACGTATTCATGCTGTGCGGTGTTATCTCCTCCCCTCAGTTAGCACTTCCTTTTCTGAAAACCTGAGGTCCATTGTCGGAATGCGCACATGTATTTGTTTATCTGCACACATGCACTTTTTTTAAACCCACAGGTTTTTCAATATACCAGATTGCCAAGCTGAATTCTTTCCTTTGGGCTGATGGAAACAAAATGGAAGTAGGGTTGTGTGATGATAGGTAGAACCCAGCATGTGAACACACATGTAAAATAGCCTGTCCGCACAATGCACCCACAGTTGGGTAACATGCAATTATATATGGTGTTTTCTTCCCTTAGCAGATTATCTGCAGATCAGGACAATCCAAATTTTTTTTTGGGGGGGGGGTGTGGGAATGCAGGCTGCCACTTGGATGAGAGTACAGTATTGTGTGGATGCCAAAAAAATATAGACACAGAAGTAACTTCAAATCTACATTAAACTTCAGTGTGAATGAGCCCTCAAACACAGAGTCTTCCATTAACTTTTCATAAGAAAAAGAAAACACTGGAAGAATGTGACATACATCTGCCTGCCCATAAGAGGGTTAAGAGCATGGTTTTCCTCTATAATATAGTAGGAAAATTGAAACAGATGTGATGAATCTAGATGTTTGCTAGTTGTCTTAAATAAACATGCATGTAAAATAAATATACATCAGCCTTAATTGATAGCAGAATAGCCAAAGATAGTAATTTAAGTATCTGAGGATGGGCAAGGACCAATCATGATGCCATCAACGCTGCCTGAGTACGTATTCTGATCACTGGAAGAAGCTGGCACTGAATCTGGAAATCCAATACCGTTGTGAAATCCCATTGAAATGTCCTCTTTCTCAGCAGGTTTTAAAAAAATAATCTTGCCAGAAGTAATTATCTAATTGTTTGTGATCGGGATTTAGGCTGGTATGTGCTTACTTGGACTGAAGTGCTCAGTATGTGACCTTTATAACTGAATTGCTGGTGTTGATGAAAGTATGATTCCATTCATTATTTAACTGGCTGTGTTGTTTCAGCTTTGGCAAAGAGTTTTAAGTACAGTAGTAAACATTCAAGGTTGAACTCGATTCCTGCAATAATAATTGCTCTTAAGTGATTATATTTATAAGATTATTTACTGCAAAAATGTCTTCTTCAAGTCAAGATTCTTACATTTTATTTTTGCTCTTTCCTACCATTCTATAGTATGGGTTGCCAAGCCTTTTTGGACCAGTGGGCACATTTTGAATTTTGAGGGATATGCTGGAGGCTCTAGTCACAAAACAACTGCTATGGAGGATGGGTGGTCTAGCACAAAATGCCTGCCTTAGGGAGTATGGCATAACAGAATTAAAGAGATAGCCCACCCTGAAAACCTTGTGCTTACCATGGGAAGTCAGATATGTCCTGCTCTTCCAGATTGTGATGATCAAACAATATTGATTTCACACATGCACACTGTGGTTTTGACTCTTGTGGTGATTTACTCAGCAAAGTCTATAGCCACACACCAAAGCATTTTGTGTCTTGGCCAAAGAGAATTCCAGCAGCCCAGAAGTATAAATAAAGATGTTCCCTTTTACATGTCATGAACTATGTCATTAGTCATCAGTTTAGGTATGGAGAAGAATATTTGGTCATTTGATTCCTAACTAGCAGATCCTTAAAGCTTAGAGCCAGCTGCTGAAAAATAGGGTCTTAGTAATCACAGCATCCTTTTCTGAGTGTTCACAGACTGAAAGGTTCTAGGGCCTTTCCTAGTACAGTGGTACCTCGGGTTAAGAACTTAATTCATTCCGGAGGTCTGTTCTTAACCTGAAACTGTTCTTAACCTGAGGTACCACTTTAGCTAATGGGGTCTCCCGCTGCCACCGCACCGCCGGAGCACGATTTCTGTTCTCATCCTGAAGCAAAGTTCTTAACCCGAGGTACTACTTCCGGGTTAGTGGAGTCTGTAACCTGAAGTGTCTGTAACTCAAGTTACCACTGTATTGCTGTCAAGCTTTCTTATGTTTTGCTCAGTGCCTACAAGCCATCAAGTGGTTTAGGACATAATCTGAAGTGTGTGTTTATTTTTGTTTATAGTAAAAATATATGTATCTTTTTTTCTTTATAGATTAGTTGAAAGCGGCTATATACCTTGCGTTTCAGTGTTTGATTAATGCTTATTCAGCAAGCTTCTCTAATGTGCTAAATATCGTGCACAGATCTTTATGTGCCCTAAACCTGTTCATGGCTTATGGCCAACATTTGGAAGGCTCTCAACTTGACCCTACAGTCGAGGACACCTTAATGTCAGATAATCTTACCCAATCCAGTGCATGGAATAAAGCTAGGCTACTTCATTCATTTGTCATGCGGCAGACAAAGCAAAGTTGTGGAAGATGGGACAGGAGAAAAACCTCATTCATTCAATAAAATTATCAGTCTTTTGCAGGGTTCTTATTCATCTTTCTGCTAAATCAGATCTGTCTAACTATGTTTGTCACTTAGGAGATAGAATATGAAATAGCTGAGTCTCCAACCTTAGACTAGTAGGGCAATCTCTAGGGGGATCCTGTTACTCTGCTTGATCTGGCAACACAGCACATGCTTCACCTTTCTGAGAGGAATTTTTGCATTTATTATTATTTAGAAGGAAAGCCTGTTTCACAGAGTAACATACTACGTTAGATCTGAAGAAGCAGGAATCAAACTCTGCTTGTCAAAGGTATTGCGTCTTCCAGGCTTTTTCATTGCTTACCATAAGCAGTCTGTCTGCAGCAAATGTCTTAAAAATCCTGAAACTGTACATCAATTTGTAATATGAACATACCCAGGGTCCCCCCCCCTTCTTTATATAGGTAAGACCTCAGCAGTTTTTCAAAAGTTGCTAATTGGCTTTAGCATTCTAATTCTAAAATCTCTCAATGCCTTAGCATTCAGCTAAATTTAACCATAGGTCATCATACTCTGTAGTGACATAAGAGCATCCAAATCAATAACATCTAGGGGGCCATAGTACAATTTGTCTTCTCAGCCCTGATGAGACATGAAAGCAGTTCACATTGTCAGCTGACATTCTAAACCAGTGACTCTGAATGTCAGTCTCAGATGTTCCTACCTATGGTAATTAAATTTATGAAGCAATATAGGGCTGCTTCAAACATTTCGTATATGACTCAAAATCCTTTGTGAATTATTCTAGCAATTCTCAAATAAATATAAGAACAGAATAATCATAGGTGTTGTTTGGCCGCGACAGCTATGACTGTTGGGTACTTCTCATTTAGAAATACAGTGTTTGCTGCCACTCAGTAACTTATGTGCTGGACTCAAGCATTATGTGCATACTCAGCAGTGACTAGGGTCACTGGTGTGAATAGCCAAGTAATGTATGAATTGGGCAGGACCAGAGTTGAAAATCAAGTTTCTTTCCCAATGAATACATATCATCCTGTTGTAAGTCAATCTTACATACAGATGTTAGAGTAAGCTGTTATTTTTGATGCTATATAGAAACAACACCATTGCTCTTACAAACAAGTTCTAGGCCTTTGGCCTTCCTCCTTGTGCCCTGAAATGCTTCCTAAAACCATTTATTTATTTAAGATAATTTATACCCTGCCATTCTGCTCAAAGATATATGGTGGGATTGAGAGCAGCTTAAACCGATACAAATTTACTCAGAAGTAAGTCCCATTGAGCTCAGTGCAGGGGCGGAGGAAGGGGTGTGTGGTGGGGGTGGACCACCCCGGGTGTCTTCGCTGGGGGGGGGTGACATTTGGTGTGCTGCCTTTCCGCGACTCCCAAGCCCACCCCGAGCCACCGGGGGAAGGGGAGGAGCTGCATCGCCTTGCTGGCGGCATTCCCCCCTTCCCCCTTCATTTTGACAGCTGGGGGAGGCTTGGGAGTTGTGGGCAGGCAGCACACTGAATGTCCACCATGGGCAGCTCACTCTGCCCCCGGCTGCAGGGTGCGCACACGGCTCCGTGCACCCAAACGGCTATCCTGCGCCTGGGAGTGCATCCTCCGCCCCCCTTGGCTGTGTCTCCACCCCCCTCAGGAGCGCGCCCGCCCTGGGCAGCGTGAGCATATGCTCCACCGCTGGCTCAGTGGTGTACAGTCCCAGATAAATGCTTATAGGATTACCACCTGCGGTATCGGCAGACTAACTATAAAAGTTTCTAAAATCAGTTTTCTCATAGTCCCTTGGGTCCAGGCTCACTAGAGCAGTGTTTCCCAACCGGTGTTCCGCGGCACACTACTGTGCCGTGAGACATTGGCTGGTGTGCCGTGGGAGGGAGGCGGGCGAGTCGGGCGGTGAGAGGCGGCGGCGGTGGCGAGGATCCGTGTCGAGCCGGGGGCGGCTCCGCGGTGGTGGTGCCGAGCGGCGGGGCAACGCGTGCAAAAGGGAGGAGCGCGAGACAGCGGAGGAGGAGGAGGCCGGCATGTCCGGGCAGCAGCAGCAACAACAGCAGCAGCAACTCCCGGCGAGGGCTCCTCAAGCCCCGCCGCCGCCCCCTCCTCCGCCCGCTATCGCCGCCACCACCACAACAGCCGCCGCCGCCTCAGTTGCCGCCGTCCCTCAGTCCCTCGCTCTGCTGCCGCCTCCCACCCCCAAAGCTTGGAGGTTCCCCGGCAAGGGGGAGGGAAAAAACTTTCACTTTCGTGCGTCCCTCCCGGCGTGACGCTGCGCGCTGACGTCACGGGGCGGGGCTTTAATGGTGGTGTGCCGCGAGATTTTTTTCAGTAAACAGGTGTGCCGTTGCCCAAAAAAGTTTGGGAAACACTGCACTAGAGGTCCATAGACAGAGAAGCTTCTAGATTCTCCAGAGTAGATTCTAAAATATTGCCCTTCAGTGAAGGATGTTGCAACCAGAGCTTCTTACCTGGTATGTGGAACTGAATCTCCCCAGAGTAGGACCTATCACACTTTCTTTGCTCTCTGGTTTCAGGGACAACAGCCTCATGACCTTTCAGTAACTGTTAGCCAAATTGTGTGTGTGTGTGGCCAAACATCACCTGCATTTTACTGTCAGGTGGACCATACCCTCCAACATTTCTACAAAGAATATAGGGAAGTCCCATTCCTTAATGATAATTTTACTGTTTATACCCCACACATCTTACCGGGTTGCCCCAGTTACTATGGGCTGCTTTTGACATATATAAAAACATTTTAAAAAACCCTTCTCTATACAGGATGGCCTTCAGACGGCTCGGGGGTCAGATAACTCCATACCCTCCAACATTTCTCCAATGAAAATAGGGACATCCTAAGGAAAAGTGGGACATTCCAGGATCAAATCAGAAACTGGGATGGATTCTCTAAATCAGGGACGTCCCTGGGAAATAGGGACACTTGGCGGGTCTGGGGGACTCCCCAGATTCAGGAGCTGGCACAAATAGCTCCATTGCATTGGGTTTCCCCTTTCACTAATATCCACAATCCAGCAAAAAATAGTTACAGCATGGCTTTATATTTAATCAGTGCTCACATTTCTGTACTTCTTCTGAAGAAATGCTACTCAGAATATTTATGATATAAACAGTATAATCCTTTGCGTATCTACTCAGTACTAAGCCCCATTTTCAGGAGTGCTTACTCCCAAATGTGTGCATTGGATTTCAGTCTAGGTATGTAATAAGCATATGCAGAAGTAGCTAGGACTAAATCCAGCTGAACAAGTGGTACTTATTTGTAACTAGACATGCATAAACTTAGGCTGCTTGTTTCTGTTCTCTTTTCTGTTTCCCTCTGGAAAATCTAAGTACAGTGGTACCTCGGGATGCGAATGGGATCCGTTCTGGAGCCCCGTTTGCATCCTGAAGCGAACACAACCGGCGTCAGTGCAGGCTGCGTTTTGCCGCTTCTGCGCATGACGTCATTTTGACCATCTGCGCATGCGCGCGCAGCAAAACCTGGAAGTAACGCGCTCCATTACTTCCAGGTCGCCGTGGAGTGCAACCTGAAAATACTTAACTTGAAGCACATTTATCCTGAGGTATGACTGTAATAAGATGAAGAAGGTGTTCGAATTGAATTTAGACCCATAAAGATCATTCTAGTGATTGCATAACAGTATGAGCAAGTTATATTTTTAAAAAAGTGATATGAAACAATAGTTTTCAAAGTACAGAAATTTGAGCTTTGACCCTTGGTATTCTTTAAGATTTTTTTTTTAAATGCTGCTTTTGTTATGAGAAGCACAGTGAGGATAGATGAGAAGCAAATTGTAAGTAAATAAGTAGTTGCACGTTAAGCCCAGTTCATATCGTGATTTGCTTGCACAAAGATTACTTGGTGGTTAGACTGTGTCCAACCTTTATTAACCATTTATTATACTTTTATGGGACAGTTATATGACAATAAGCATTCATTCTGCAATTATCTGGATTTATTTGTGGGGTGTTTACCCATCTTCCTGCAAATAATTTGTTTATTGCACACTTTTCCATGCCTTTCCCATCACATTAAAAAGTCCATGCTTTTTAAAAAGCAGAATTGTTGCAGTAATGTGACAGAGTGCTTTAATGCACTTTAATTGCAGAAACCAAAAGTTCCAGTAAGCGTTTGAATCCCTTTTGCAAAATACAGTGGTGCCCCGCAAGACGAATGCCTCGCAATACGGAAAACTCGCTAGACGAAAGAGTTTTCCGTTTTGGAGATGCTTCGCAAAACGAATTTCCTATGGGCTTGCTTCGCAAGACGACAATGTCTTGCGAGTTCCTGCTGGTTTTTTTCCCTCCCCCCCCCCCTTTCTAAGCTGCTAAGTCGCTTATCTGCTGATCCAATCAGCAGATAAGCCGCTAAAAGCCGCTAATAGCGCTAATCCTTCAATGGGCTTGCTTTGCAAGACGAAAAAACCGCTAGATGAAGAGAATCACAGAACAGATTCTTTTCATCTTGCGAGGCACCACTGTAGTAACAGTGGAAGCTCCTTAGCTGTTGCTAATAACAAGGAGTAATCTAGATTTTAGTTTTTTCCTGTTGATGGTATTAAAGACAGTGCTCAGATAGACAAAATAAAAACAAAAAACTCATTATTGTATATAATTTTGGCAATACTGAATTGACCATTATATCTTTGTGTTTTTCCATCTATTTTTCTATGTAGTTTTTTGCCTGCTTCCCCAATGTTCACCTTGTATACTTGTAGATAAGCAGATGTCCTGATATATTTAATGTATCTTTTATGTTTAGATATGGTTTTCTAAGGCATATGCTTGTAAATCTAATTGTATATGCAGTGTCTTTATAAATCTGATAATATTACTTTTCTTTCAGAAAAATGTTGGACGATTATTCTTTCAAGTTAAGTCCCAAAGCAAAGCGGGCTAAGCAGAGTATATTGTCAGAAGAAGAGAAGGAAAACACAGCTATTGAGTATGTAGTACCAGTATTCAGAGGAAGGTATGTCTCTTTTTCATTGATTTGTGGACAGGAGCAGGGATAAAGAGCATGGTTTGTCTGTGTATCTTTGTAATGGATTTGCTGCTCACATCTGGAAGAAAAGTAGTTGATATATGTAGATTTATATAAGGGCCATATTGGTTATCCCTGATATATGTGATGTGGTAGGTTTGTGTTGTGGTGAAAATGAGTGTGACTCTGAACATTTCTACATAGAAGCCAAATCAAAACCAGAACATTTTCATTGCTTTCCCCTGTGATATGATACAGTTGTTGACAACTGCTATCCATCTGTCTCGAGAGACAATGGAATATGCCTCTGGGGGTGAAGTCAAACTGCTATGTTTGCAGCACTGAAGTACATTCCTTAGGGCACAAGCCTGGTGAGTGTCTATGTGGTCCAAAGGAGTCTTAGGGACTCAGCTTTGTATTTTTGTAGGGTGTATTCCTTAGCCCTTTCTTCTCAAAAAAATAAATAAATAAATACCCTAGATGGGCTACCTTCCTAGGTTGACATGCCCCATTGGCCCCTCACTTCCTTCTACAGCAGAAACTACCTTCTTAACTATTGAACTCACTATTCGTGTTGTCTGCTCAATCTGCCGGAGTTTGTCTTCGCGTGCGGGGGAAGTCCCCAATTTGCCAAGGGGTTCAGACCCATCAGCTACCCTCACCTGGTTTAGCCAGCCAGTCAAAGCCATTTCTGGGGTGTGGCTGCTGTCGCATGACGAAAGCTTCTAGGAGACACAAGTGAGAGCTGAGTACAGGGTGGGGAGCAAAGGTAGACAAACTACCCCAGAAGGGGCACAATGTTCCCCCACCTGAAAGGACATTGATAAGAAGACCTGCTGGAAATATAGCCAGTAGACACATGGATGGGACCCAATGTATATCTTGGAAGAGTGGTTGGACAAATCATGTCTATGACGCTAACATAGCTTGTGCATGTTTAACATTTTTCCGGGGTGTAGTATATCATCTTGATGTTCTTCCTCACATCACTTTTGATTGGTGCCTTCTATGCATGACTAATTGGGGGCATCATAAGTGCCTTTAAGGTTGCTGCTAGGGGAGCATAGGATTTCAACTACATTGCACTGGCATTAGCACAGCTGAAACATTGCTTTAAGAGTGAACTCCTTTTCTCTCTTATTATTAAGTCCACAGGCAGACACATTTAAGATTGAAGAGTACAATGCACTTTGCAGTGTGAGAGAGACAGTTTTGGTGCTTTTGCAGAAGAAATATATTGTGATAACAGCTGGCACAGGCATATCCTTGAATACAGATGTGCAGTAGCCAGTTGTCTTTAGACTCTACTAGTCCTACTACTAGGCATGCTTGGGATTTGTATATGGGGATTGAGTGATGGGATAGGAATTCCTTCAACATTATCACCACTACTCTGCTCTCATTAATATTTCTTAAAGTGTTGAAAAGCTCACTTGATCCATTGTCATATGGTTGCACAAATTTGACATACCACCTATGCTTTTGTGCCAGAATGGGACATGCTGTTTCACACCATTTCTGTCCATTTATTCTCTGAAGGATAAGAGTCCAGATTAATTTTCCATGTGCAAATTATAAATCATATCTACATTCTCTTACAAGGACAGCTTGCACCTTTCCATTGACAGATGATTTGCCAGAGAGAGGCAGTGTGTGTTTTTAAAAATGATTACATCAGAAAGCTATCTAAAGATATAACACATTAGCTGCCCAGTGTTCTGGTTGGAAGCCAACAGAGTTGGGCTTGGGGCCTGCAAGATATGTGTTCATAAGCAAATAACTTTTTAAAAAGTTAATTTGTAGCTTATTTCATAACTTAGTTACACAACTTGATTTATCTCTGATTTACTGGTCTGATCCAGCAATCTCTTCTTATGTTCCTAACCCTGTTGTATAAGATGATATATCTGCACACATTAATCTAATCATAAAAAAGTCTTTACACGAGTCTACACTGTACTTGAATAGCTCTTTAAAAGCATGCTCCATCCAAAAGCAGAAATTGACCCCAATTCATGAATTGGATGGATTTGATGTTTTTAGTGGTGATCAAGTTATACATTGTAAAGAGCCATGCACCATGCTAAAGAGTTTCATTTGAAGGAGATTGCAGTCAAGCATAAGTATGCACAAGTACTAGTTAATGCATGAAGGAGTTACGATAATAGTGCTGGGTTCCTAGACTGAGCTAGGTCATACCCCTTCTTATCTGATGTTCCATCTCTCTCCTTGACCTGCTACTTGACCTGCTGAAGGGTGAGTTAGGCTCACATTTTGAATCCAGGCACTCAGCCAATTCTTTATTTACCCCACACATGTGGGATTCATATTTTCTTCCCACATCTTGAAATACACCCACCCATTCCTTTAACAATAGTTTGAAGCAAACCATTGTTGATTTTTGTTGCCGGGGGGCGGGGCGGGGCAATGCTGTGGTCCTTAATGTAAAATTCTATTTAGAGATAGGTTAGAATGGAAGGGATAAGAGAACACTGCAATCACTTATAGATTAATGTTCCGGAAACAAGAATTAATTTGTGCCTGAGCTACTAGAGTTCAACCCTGACACACATTTCCAAGGCTAGGAATTAACTGTAGTACAGAGGGAGCCAATGTAGTGCCTCTAGATGTTGTTGGACTACAGCTTCCATGAGTATCAACCACCATGGCCAAAAGTCAGGGGTGACCGAGGTTGCTGTCCAACAACACCTGGAGGATGCCACCTGGGCTATCCCTTTTGCTACAATATGTAGATAAGGGAGGATTAACCTGACCCTTAACATGTAGACCAGAGCTTTCCAAACTTTTCATGTTGGTAACATACTTTTTAGACATTCATCATTTCGCAACACAGTAATTCAGTTATACTAACAAACCAGAGATTAAACTAACCCCTTTCCTGCCCCAAGATGAGCTTGATGAGTATTATCAAAACACACCTACACACCGCAGCCAACACTCTAATGTGTCATGACACACAGTTTGGAAAGCTCTGATGTATATTTCATAGATAAGTGAAATCACTTCTAGCCACTGAGTCTTGGCATTCCCCTTTCTAGAAGTTAAGCACCAATGACAGGCAAGCTATAATATAATTAAGTGTGAGATGTGTTTTGTTTTGTTTTTAACTTGGTTGCTTTATTACATGTTTTAAATATAATTGCACTACTTTTTAGCTGTAACTGGAAAAGCTGTGTCTAAAAAAAATAAAATACTGTGTCAGATTTTCAGAGCCATAATGAACTGAAAACATGTACATTGAGCATTTTGATTCACCCACTTGTCTTCTCATTTTTACCTTTCTCCACTTCAGATGGTGGTTATCATAATAAAAATCCAAGGAGACCTTGTAGAGAAGGTCCATTGCCTTTAAAATGGAATAGGCTGAACTAAATAAAAAATTCAATGTAAAAATATATATATTCAATGTAAAATGTTGTATTCTGTTCAGTGTAAAATGTTGTCTTCTATTCAATGTAAAAAATATATATTGCAGACAAACCCATATCAGCGGGCTTACAGACACAGAAGAAGAAAGAATAAAGGAAAGTGCTGCATATATTGCGAGAAGGAACCTTATGGCAGCTGGGGAAGGAATTACTGTAGCCAAAAAGGAAACATCATCTTCTATGGTAGAAGAAACACATCAGAAGAAGTCAAGAAAAATAGCAATACAAGAGACAGCTGAAGAAATGGTTCTAAAGAAAACGGTACTACAGCTATGGAATAATGCTTTTTTGTTGTTGTAAAAGTACTGTAGGAAACATAACTACAGCCATAGTTAAGCACATTTGTGACCTTTGATTTCAGAGGGAAATATTCAAACTGCTAAATTCATTTATTGATTTGGTTACCAAAATCAATGGGACCCTATCTCTAAGCACATTCCCTAAAAATAGAACCTCACACAAGTTCCTTTGTTGTTCACATCCAGCCCTTTTTTCTACCTTTCTCTCCCAGGCGTGCCAAAGTCTTTCCTTACCACTCTGAGATCCATCTTGATCTGCCCACCTCCCAGCTATGCATCTATTCATATAGCTTTACTCTGTCCACCATATGCTTTTCCCAGATAGCCCAGTTTCAAGGACCCCCTAACAAGAGATGTGTCATTCCTTACATCCACATTGGACTGCCTTGATATTTGAGCCTCGGAGAAATTGCTGGGTTTCTCAGTTAAAACTATAATCCCCAATGAGAAAAGAAGTAAAAAATATTTACCTCATCTAATATGCTACAGTTCATACAAGTAGCCCAGGGCAGGTGACAAAGTTCAGTTTCTTGACAACTTCCATAAACTTTACTTCTCAGTAAGTGCACTCAGCTAATTATCAGAAAATCTCAAACAACCCCCATGTTTTTATTTTAAAAGTTGGTCCTTTTGTAAAATTATAGCAGCATGCAACAAGCATAGTTATTTCCTCTCTACTTGTTCTAGAGTAGCCTTGTAGAGTTGTCTGCAGCATACCAGATTGGGAAAGGTTGTTGTAAACAAAAATAATGTTTCCCTGTTATAAAACTATAGTGTGTTCAGGTGATAAAGTTTAAGATGATTCTTTGCCTTGCAGTTAAGTGATAAGATAGAATTCCACAGAAAGTTAAATGAAGACAAACTGTTACATGCTCCTGAATTTGTTATCAAACCTCGTTCCCACACTATCTGGGAAAAACAGAATGTCAAATTACACTGCACTGTGACTGGCTGGCCAGAGCCTCGTGTTACATGGTAAGCTTCTTTCTATATCAGCACTGCATGATGTTGATTATATATGTGCGTTTAAAATGGCTAAATAAAACTCAAGCGTTTTTTGCACTGAGAGAGATAAAACTGATCAGAAGGCTTGAAATGTTCTCCAGTCTGTAAGCCATCATTTTGGACAATGCCACACTGCTTTGTGCATGCATAAAGCCATTCACACTGGTGAATTTGTATATTTCATTTTTGAATTTGAATCTTAGCTCATGCGTCATTAATTGGATAATCTGTGCTTAGTTATGATTGCTGACACACCCTGAGCAGAGATGATAATAGTACCTTTGATGTGAGACTGAAGTGTGTGTAGATTGGGCAGAGGAACTGCACACACAGCAGCCCTTATACACACTGTAATCTTCCAAGTATCGGGAGCTGCAGTGCGCATATGAAGTCCATACTCTTGTGCGTAAACAATTCAATTAGTCATTCAATCTGTATTCCAACTTTCAATACTGAAAACAAATCCAAGCCTGACTTACAATATACAAACTAAAGAATCAGAATACCTTCCCCACTCTTCTCGGTGGAAATTGGAAAGCTAATCTATATGCAATGGACGTTAATTGTACAGATTGGTATCCCCACTGAAATGAATGGGGCTCTGCCATATGTATGAGAAACCCAAGTGTGCATACGGGTGAATAGATTAAATCCACTTCTATTGATTCCAGAGAGCGTAGTTTCACAGTACAGTTTTAATGTTTCCATCATTCCAAAGTTCTTGATAGACATATAATGATAAATATAAGTATATATCAGGGATGTCCAACAGGTCGATCACGATCTGCTGGTAGATTCCTGGGAGGTTTTGGTAGATCATGGTTGATCACTGGGTTCATTTCCTTAGCGTTGGTAAAATTGAATCTGGTCTCCCCCCTCCGCCCTCCATTGTTGCACAATCTGCAGAATGGAAGACAGAGTTTTCTCAGTGAGGCTGTATGTTTCCCCAGCAATTTGTCCCTCCTTCTCCCCCAAAACCCTTAAAATCTGCTCAACAACAACAAAAAAGCTTAACAACTTTGACCTGAACCCCCCAAAAGCGGGGTAGATCGCTGTCAGTTTTTAATTCTGTAAGTAGATCGCAGTCTCTTGGGAGTTGGTCACCCCTGGTATATATCAATATGTTTGGTTTAGAATTCCATGTAATAATGTACTTTATTGGGATTCCGTTAGGTGTTTAGGCAACAGTTCCATCCAAACTTATTTCCAAGTAAGCCCCACTGAATGCAGTGAGACTTGCTTTGGAGTAAATGTGCATGGAATTGCACTGTGTGCATTTAGCTCCCAATGGAAAGAATGAGGGAGGGTCTGAACATGTGTTTTGCTTTGGGATACCAAATGCAGTGAACCTGATCTGACAGCTCTTGTTCATCATTGATTAAACAAATGTCATGCATGTACTTGAAGTGAACTGCATTAATACAAGCATAGAGAAATTGCAAGAGCTGTGGGCGAACAGGCTGTAGCGGCCTCTTCTGAGGAATTCCTTATATTGCATTGGGATGCGTTTCATTTAATCATGCTGCTTTATGGGTTTCAATGAAAAAAGATATGGAAACTCCAGGATATTTGAGACTCTCGGCAGTTAGAGCAAACTATTAGTACACAGTAAGAGTAGGAGTGTTGCAACCCCAGATTAGCAAATGATTTACCTCTCCTGGAATTTTACTCATCAGAGATTAAATGGTCCATCTTAAATGTGCAGCTTTTTATTTATATCTGGACATAAATATATTTATTGTCTGAGCCAAGCACACTGCTTGGTTTTCATCACATCTCTGCAGGTTGCCTTAACAAGGACATGGAATAACTGCAGCATCTCATACAGAGCAGCTGAAAAAGTAGGAAAGGTTGTTCCGGTTTTGCTGCAGTGAAATTGTTCCTTGCTCTCCCCTAGAATCATAGGATTGTAGAGATGGAAGGGACCCTGAGGGTCATCTAGTCCAACTCGCTGCATTCAAGAGGCACAAGTTTCCTCTGTTTTAAGATGTTCTATACACATGTACTAAGTCTAAGTGCAGTATAAATGCAAACAACAAATAATTTGTGAAGGTATCATTTCCAACTTTGTCTTAAAGTTCAGCACCATTTATATTTAACATGTGCACCTGTGTGCACTAGTCTAAATTGTCCATCACAGAAGGTGCTGACAGGCAGCCTTTTATGTGAAGATTGATAGAAGAGACAGATTTAGTTGTAACTTTGTCTTGGAAGAGCTAAATATAACACTGCTGGCCATTCAACAAGGTGTCACTTTATTGTTTGTTGAAATGGACTGGGTCTCCTGGTTTTTGTTTTTTAATCAAATGGGGGAAATGACAGTATTAAAAATAGCTTAGGTGCTGAAATATGCAGATGGTTCATTCACTTATGCCGCAAATCAAATGAAATAGCTCGGATCAATATGTGTGTGTGTATACACACACATATATATGAAAACTGATATTTCATATTTAACCATCATATTTCTTTATATATGTATTTATGGCCCACCTTTCCATCAAATTATCTACCAGGCAGCCTACATCCAAATAAAAATAAACTGAGCTAAAACCAACGTAATTACAGCACAGAACAAATAACAACAAACCATTAAAGCTAAATGGGTAAGGGGAATCCAGGAACATCACATATCTGCTTCCTTCGAAGTGCTATAAACAAAGAAGGCTTGCTGCCTAAGGAGAATAGATACATGTACTTTGAATAAGAAATCAACCTTGGCTCTGTATTGTGTAATCACCCACTAGACCTAAAATGTTGGCAAAACACAGAAAAGAACCTTTTTATCTGAGTGAATGGGCAAAATTGTATGGGAGAATGTTGTTTTAAATTATGCTGGACAGATGCTATTTAGAGCTTCAAAGCTCAGTAGCAAAACTTTGGGTACAGAAATCTACTGGAAATCAGCAAAACTGACAAAAAATCAGCACAATGTTTTTATGTGAAAAGTTCAGGTTAAAACCCTCGCTGCCATATCCTGGACCATCCACAGTGGCCAAATAGAATTCAAAGGCAGGTCCACAAAGAGCAGCAGTCAAACTTTAACAGAAGCAGTTCATGTGTGACAGTGGCCACATCCTCAGTTTATTCAGTTTATTGAGTAATGGCTGCGTTGTAACACACTGAAATCAGGAGATATTAAAATGGATGTATCCATGATTAATATCAAGATAATATAATGAAGCAAAGTTTTGCTGCATTCATTTTTCCTGCTCTGGCTAGAACCCAAATCATGTGTACAGTATAATGGATGCTGTGTGTACAGTTCCCCCGCCCAATTCCTATGTGCACAAGAATTCTCAGTTAGATCCTACAAATACTGCCAATCAGGTGCCAGAATGCAAAGCAGGTCATTAAATTTAGTGCCTCCCACTCTGCCAGCTGATGGGTGATACTCTGAGAATCTAACTGGGTTCTGTATTGGGATACATGCTATTTTGCAAATCTATACACTGTTTTATTCATAGTTCATGCACCATTTTAATACTGTTTTTTCTTAGGTACAAAAACCATGTTCCCATCAATGTCCACATTAATCCTGGCAAATATGCAATCGAAAGTCGGTATGGGATGCACTCTCTGGAAATAAACAAGTAAGGGAATAGCAGTACAGCTTATTATTGTTCCTGCTGATTCAGAACTGGGTAATAATTGCCAGCATATATGTAATGTGTGTGTGTTGCTTATGAAGGTGCTGTTATAAAGCTACCAATATCAAAAAAGATGTATATGCAGAAACTATTCTGGAGGGTTTTCAGCTGGATTGAGGCTCTTATTAACAAATATGGACTAGATTTGATGGCCTTTACACTACTTGATTGATCCATTTTTTTCTACTACTGTATAATCAAAATTAATTCTCTGATCTAGTGTTGTTACCCCTATTGTATTTGAGCATCTAATTTCTTGTAGTTCAAATAGAACCACTAATTGCTGGACAATTTGCCCTCTAGAATCTGGCTATGGAAGGGGGACTGCAGTGTTATTTCTTCTGTGAGCTTGGATTGCTGTTTTGGCTGCAATTTATCCTGTTTTAAGTAATCTAATCATCCCTTCATGGGGGCTTTTAGATTTTGATTAAAAGAGTTTCTGAGCTTTCAAAATCAGAGTCTTTCTCACACTAAGGTCATCCTTCTTTTACAACTCCATATTGATTTAAAGCAAGATCCTGTGATTTCTTAGCCTTTAATTGGGGAAGTTACAAAAGAGAAATTCCTTCACAGAGCATGATTAATGAGCAACAGATCCTGTTGGTGTTGAGGCCTTCACAAATTCTGATTTCCCATGACTGCAGGGGTCTCAAGGAAACCTGCCGGTCCCGTTCAAGCTACATATTCTGGGATGCTGTTGCCTCAAGAACAAAACGTGTATATATTTATGGGATGTAATCCCAGAAAATGTGGGAGGAAGATCTGGAGTCAATGCTATCTTGACCTACTGGGACAATAACAAAACTATCAAAATCTTCTTGATATGAGTCGATGGAAAGACATGGTGTGACTATCATATATGACATGATTCTCTATTTTTTTTAATTCTGAAAAGGGATGGTGTTGCAATGACAAATTAGTAAAACTTTCTTCTTAGAAGTTAATAGCTGGAACAGTTTATGTTTTGAGTTTTATGGCATACAGCCTTGGATCCTGCTTGTGTGTGATTACTCGGTCTGACAAAATTCAATTACTCCCAGTAAGTATGCATAGAATTGCAACCTGAGTTTGTGAATTTGATCATAGATACAGTAAAAGTTAAATCATGATACACGTGCACCACTCTTTTCTCCCTTGAGATTAACAAACAAGTTGATTTATCAACATTTGAATGGAAAATACTAAATTTATCTAAATAGGGTTTGTTATTTATCTTCCAATTGATATTTTTCTTTAGAGTATGATGTGATTGTTTTTGTGTGGTAGATGGAACATAGCTACAGATAGCAATTTTCAATTGGAAATATATGCTGGCTAGTACTTCTGAGTAATGAATTGTCACACTTTTGCATACTTCCAATGAAATCCAGTTTCAAATATGGGAAATAGCCTCTTCTGTCAGTGTTAAAACTACTGCTAAAATAAGTAGTATAAGCTACCTTTAAAATTTATATTATGTGAATTACTGTTTTTCCTCTATTTTCTTGAGATATTGTTATCTTGCCTCCCTCCTCTTCTTCCAAATGGAAATGTAGTTTTATTTATATAGGAAAAGTCTACAATCAACTAAGTAATCTTAAAATTGCTACAAAGGGTTATTGATGCATTTCATAATATTTACAGTGATGAAGAAAGACTATGTGATCCATGAAACTTTAAGTTTACCAATACAAAGGAAAGTCATATTGATTCAAAAGGTAAATAATAAACAGTAACTTGGTTCACATGTAGTGCTAATCCATAATTTCGCACTGCAAGACTGAGTCTAGGAAGAGCCTCAGCCTTGCATGCTTCCTTTTCCTTCCACACCTTCTGTAGTCCAAATAATTGGTGCCTGTTTTTTAGAGAACCATAGCTCGTCATTGTGTATGAACTGGAAAATTATGTTTTATGCTTGCCTGGCAAATCAGAATTGCAAACCAGGGGTGATTGAAAGTCAAGGAGTTCATCCAGACTTCTGTTTGTCCCACTACTTCCCCCCTGGAAATGCCAATCTTTCCTGCTGAATCGGAGCAAATGTCAATTGCATCTTCCATGGATTGACATTTGCTCTGATTCGGAAAATGGCAGGGCAAACAGAAAACTGCTTGGACCCTTGCTTTTTAGGGCAAGTGGAAGTGTGGATGAGCCCAGGGTTTGCAATTCTGGTTTGCAATTTGATTTCATGGTACAGGATCAATGTAATGGCGAATTTTGGTTTGTCAAACAAAGAATATAAACACAAGAACTTGGTGAAGAAGTGCACAAGCCTAAGGCTCTTTCCAGGCTTATTCTAATAGTGCAGAATTATGATTTGGTGTTACATTTGAACCAAGCAACAAGTACCTTCAATGAGACTGAGAGAGTGAAACACAGAATAGCGTGACAATATTTTGGGGGGTTTCTTCAGCATAGTGTTATTCATACAGTTATCCGACTTGTACCATATTGTCTGCTGCAGATTTCTGTGTGAACATTATTTATATTTCATAAAACGTGTACACCGCTTGACAGTAAAAAATATCAAAGTAGTTTACGAAAAGATAAAACAATAAAAAAATTTAAAAAATCACAACCATACTTTAAAATGTACAAAAGTTAAAATAATAAAACAGGTTAACATTACCTAAACTTTTGAAGCATCTGGATAGGCTTAGCTCCTCCCCATTAGATAGATCCACACCATTCATTTGTAGCACATTCAATGCTACAACATGATTTCCCCCAAAGATTTCTGGGAACTGTAGCTTCACCCTCAAAGAACTACAATACCCAGCACCCTTAACAAACTATAGTTTCCAGGATCATGTGCTTTGAATGTATATTAAATGTATGGTGTGGATTTGCCCTTATTTGGTCATCTGCCTGTTATGATCCTAAAACTGTTCACCTAGATACAGGCTACTTCAGGTTTTGAACATGCTATGTAGTTTCTACAGAAGAAGGCATGGTTTAGGCATAAAATACTGGCACACCATCATTCTTCATTTTTGAGATGCTGTTTCATATTGTGTGCTAAACCTAAATTAGGAGGGAGAGATTTCCAAGCCAACAGACTGATATGTGGCATAACATTTAGCAAGCCGGACAAACACTGACAAGTTACCTGATCATTCCATTCAAGTTATCAGGGAATTTGTTGACATCCTTGTAAGATAAAAGTTGGTGAAGGCTAGGAAGAAGAGAAAAAGAAATATTGGAATGCTAGAGAGGACTGCAACGTATGTGCAGCTTGCACATTCATTTCTTGGAATATTGTATACAGTTTTGGTCACCTCGTATCAAAAAGGACATTGTAGAGTTGAAAAGGGTTCAGAAAAAGGCAACAAAAGCGATGAAGGATATGGAGTGATTCCCCTATGAGGAAATGTTGCAGCATTTGGGACATTTTTAGTTTAGAGGAAATGCGAGCAAGAGGTGACATGATAGGTATTCATAAAGTTATCCATAGATAGAGAAAGGTTTTTCTCCCTTTCTCGTAGCACTAACATCCATGCACATCTGATGAAGGGACCTGTTGGAAGAGTAAAAACAGATAAAATAATCTATAACTTAATTTGATGATGGGAACTTGGACTTGTATCCAACAAGGACTTCCACTTGTGCAACAGAACTTTTTTCTCCTTTCCCCCTGTATCCTCCCCAAATCTGCTGTGGAGGTTTGAGGGGAAATCCAAAACAGATTTGGGGAGCACACATGGTGAGGAAACAGAGGCGTTCTGTTGTGGAACTACCTATGTGAATTTGACAGCTTTCTTGGATACAGCCCTAACGATTAGACTTGCCTCACACAACTGAATGAGTTTTTTTGATGAGCCAGATTTTATTAGTAGGAATAAATGAATGTAAGCTACTCCTATTTTATTTCATTTGGTTGACTTAAAGTGTGATTTGGATTTTTAATGACTTATTTCTTCCTGTTTTAAATAAATTGTGTGGTAAAGTAGTTGACTTCTGAGTCATCCCCCTTTTCTTCACAGAACTGAGGAGGTGAAAGCAGCTGGGTTACATTATCCCACAATGCCTGCCAAATAATCAAATTTTCCTTAAAAAAATTAAAGTCTGTGGCACTTATGAGCAAAGGGAATCCTTGTGCCAATGCTGTCCTCCCAACTGAAGGGTCAGTGTTGTGCCTGATCATATGCCCAAATAGTGATTTCTTGCATAAATTGTTGGAGACACCTTAAGATCAAATTGCTACAGTTTGGAGCTAAAGGAATTGTCCAGAATATTTTAACCATCTATCCTTAGTGTAAGCAATCTGGAATTTGGACATGGAATCTAACATAATGTCTCTCTCTTGCACATCCTTCTCTATTTCTTTCTCCTTCTCTCGAGTAAACCTGTACTGGCATATAAAAATGTTAGTACAGCACAATGTTGGTACATCCTAAATCTGTACCAGATTCTGATTGACCCATGGTGATTCATGAATTCCTGAGTTCCCAAGGAGAAATGATCTCCCTTGTTGGTATTGTTTTACAGCCTGAACCACATTTACAGGTTATGAGCTTTGCTGGATAAATGTTTCAGCATTTTACATTCAAATTCCCCTTCTTTTGAAGAAGGTTAAATATGCAACTATTTCTATAGCATAATTATTAGCAATTATTTGAAATTGCTGGTTCTTTCTTATCTTGGTTCTTAGGATGGTGGATCCTAATCCTACTCTGAATGTGGCATTAGAAAGTAATAATTAGCCTGACTAACTAGAACTTAGTACTTTAAGGACTTTAATAGACACTAACAGTGAGGCTAAATATGCCTTTCAGACCAAGATTGTCCTTCTGCCAGACATGGCTTTATTTACACGGTGAAGGTCATTTCAGTACTTTTATCACTGAAGCCGCAGAGCTTCTCCCAATACACATTTTATCCCTGGCAAGTTTATTCTGTCATCTTGGCCCTGTGCACATGACTTAATATTGAAATTAATTATCCACATAACTTTTTTTTAAACTCTGAAGAGTCTACATCCCAGAAAAAGTTATGGCTCTGCTGTAAGAGTTCATCAAGTATGTGCCCATTTATTGTGCTTATTTTAAAGCTAAGCTTGTGACTAAAGAAAGATATTCACCAGTACAGCCCCTTCATTATTATTATTTGAGCATCTCTGCCAGCTCTCACTTGGCTCTGAAGTACCACCTGCAGCACCCCACCTGTGCCCAGGAGCCTTGCTTCCCTCTTTTGCTCTGCAGGCTCCCACACCTTCAAAATAACAAGAAACTACTCATGAGTGTCAGGAGCCCCTTTCAAAACGGTGTGCAATTTGACACAGCTGCTGCATCTGGGTGATGGGAATTGGTTGATAACACCCTCCTTCCATTCACATGTGGAAGTATTCTCCCTGCACACATAGATGACAACTTGGGATCCAAGCTGCTGCTGTGATTTTTACCTTTGCTCTTTTTCATGCCCTCCTCTTGGGAGAAAAACACTAGTCTGACTTAAAGATCCACTCTCATCTCCAAACTTCACTTCACATTAAGTGCACCTGCTATAAGAAATAGTAGCAGCCCACCTTCCATGAATTTCTTACTTTCTCATCTAATGTCCCTGGAGCATCTGATAAGATGCAGGCCTCCTCCCAAATAAAGCTCATGAGATTTCACTTCCTAATACAATTAAAACATTGTTCAGGATTAAGAGTGGGGTTTGAGTGACTAGGGCATAAGACCCCATGGAAATGTTTTTTTTCTGGTGCGATGCAGCGCACACTGTCCTATTTCTTCATTGGCAAAAGACAACTCTGCCCCATAAACTGGACCAAATTGTTCCATGAAGAAAAAACAGGTCCACAAGAAACTGCTTTAGTGGAGAAATTTGTTCCTGAGAGCAAGTATTAAGAACCCGAGGTAAGGCTGAAATAACTAAAATACAAAACCCTTTAACAGCTGCTTTTCTCATTTCTCTTTCTGTTGAAACCCTTCAATAACGTTCCAGCACTCTCTCCTTTTACCAGCTCTCTTAACTACTTTGCTGTATTCCTATTACATTCCTGCTACCCTCCCACAGTTCTGAAACATTTTGGCTGATGCCTGACCCTCTACTAAATAGAAATTTTATATATTTGGGATGCACAAAAGTTGAATTCAGTCAATAAAGTGAAATTCTCTTCTAGTGGTAGGAATAGATTTGATACTTGTAAAGCCAGCATGGGTGAGTGAGAAGAGTGCTTGCTTGCATGCATCTAGGGGTAAGAATGTGGTTGAAATGTTAGAAGGGGGAAAATGGGAGATATAAAGTGAATGTGAACATCCATATTGTTTGCTGGTGAGCATTAAGCAGGTAACTAGAAAAGGCACATGAGCTAATTCAGGATTAGTAACATTTATATTCAGTTATATATTTCTGTTCCACATCTGCTTTTTAAAAACTCTCATAAAGCCTACTCATTATTTATCACTCAGAATTGAATTATACGATTACTTTGAAGTCATGAGAACAAGTAGTAACCTTTTTCTTCTACATTAATATATTCTAGTTTAAGGATCATTCCTTTTAGATAAAGGACACCTTTATCAACACTGAGCAACATTTTGACTAGCAATGCTGGAGGATATTGCTCATTTTTTAAAAAAAAACAGTAAATATAAAAATGTAACTCTTCTGTTGACAGTGACATTCTTGCTAATCCTTCCATTCTTTTCAGATGTGATTTTGAAGACACTGCGCAGTATCGTGCTTCTGCCATGAATGTAAAAGGAGAGCTTTCAGCCTATGCTTCCTTGGTGGTGAAGAGTAGGTTTGCCAAAAATGAATTCTTTGGATTTGCATTGCATCTTTTTACAGTTCTCTCTAGTAGCTTGAATTTTTGCCCTTTTCTTTCCTAGGATACAAGGGAGAGTTTGATGAGAGTTGTTTCCATGCAGGAACTGTCACCCTACCCTTGAGCTGTAAGTTGTTAACTAATCATTGCTATGTACTGTAAGAAATAGGGTTTTTTTAAGTATTTGAAATTTTTTGTGGCTTTACCACATGTCCGAGAGTTGATGGCATTCTTCAGCTTGTCAAGGAAGGGAAGGACACCCAGCTCCTCCAAGACAGGCAGAGTCTTGCTGCTGTCAATTGTTGTGTTATTGATAGTATGTTGCCCATTGCCTCATCTGCTTGCTGCAGTCTGTGATGATCTCTCCAGACACGGTTTTCAGCAGTGCAGTTTTCCTGACTGCTGGTCCAAAGGCTGTCTTCATGCCTTTGTACATGTTGCGAGTTTTGAGTTGAATGCTCTGACACAGCTTCAGCCAGTAGTCATTGGCACATTGTCTGGCAATCCGGTGGGCATCGTTCCTTGTCCTTCTCAGTGCAGCAGGGCGCCTGCTCGTAGTTCACAAGAGCCTCGCTTTACAGAAGCAACAGGTTTCATGTCCTTAATGCTGGCCTCAAACCATTCGGAGATCTGCTGCTCTCTTTTGCCGAAAGAGGATGTAGTTGTGTTGTAGGTTGCCTCTTTAATGTAGTTCTACCTTGTTTTGATGCTGTCTTTGGGCAGTTCAGTAGTGCTTGTTTGATGGAATCGAAGAAGTATTCACAAAGTTCAGGTATGGTTGTTCTGGCAGTGTTGATTAGAGGCTGCACTTTCTGCTTTGTGCTATGATCCTCTTTGGCTGGAGAATAAGCACTCTTCTTCTTCTTCTTCTTCTTCTTCTTCTTCTTCTTCTTCTCCCCCTCCTCCTCCTCCTCCTCCTCCTCACAGTTGGTGTTACTCCACATGGCTATGCCTCCAAGTTTGAGATCCACTTTATAGATACATTTGAGGTTTCCTTTGGAAGAGAAGGTGAAACAATGAGTCTGGGCTGCTCAGTTATCATTCACCCCGATATTAAACGGTTCCAGCCAGAAATCCAGTGGTATAGGAATGGTAAGTATGCATGGCAAGATGAAACTTGTTTGTTATTTCACTTAGGCTATGCTTGCACAGGAGGTTTCTGTGGCCCTGCTTTGTAGGGAAAGGATGGGAAGCATCCCATGAAAGAAACTAAAAAAAGAGATATAGTAGAATCCTACACTTGGAGTACTCATTATATCACAGGCGGTGCCGCCGACTCTGATTCCACAACACTACCGTCAGTTTGGGGACACAGGTGGCACTGTGGTCTATACCACTGAGCCTCTTGGGCTTGCCGATCAGAAAGTCGGCAGTTCGAATCTGCATGACAGAGTGAGCTCCCGTTACTCTGTCCCAGCCTCTGCCAACCTAGCAGTTCAAAAGCACACCTGTGCAAGTAGATAAATAGGTACCACTGTGGCGGGAAAGTAAATGGTGTTTCCGTGCGCTCTGACTTCCATCACAGTGTTCCGTTGCACCAGAAGCGATTTAGTCATGCTGTCCACATGACCTAGAAAGCTGCCTGTGGAGAAACGCTGGCTCCCTCGGCTTGAAGTGAGATGAGCACCACAACCCAATAGATTCTGTTGTTGCATCTTTTTCAACTTGTAGGAGTCCTAATTTCTCCGTCCAAATGGGTCCAGACGCATTGGAGTGGAGAAAGAGCTACGTTGACCCTGACTCATGCCAACAAAGAGGATGAAGGCCTTTACACCCTCCGTGTGGTGATGGGGGACTATTATGATCAGTACAGTGCTTATGTTTTTGTTCGAGGTAAGTTTTAGTGATGCCAAAGTGTGTTTGTGGTGCTGGTGGTAATAGTAGTAGTGATAGAGAGCATGTAATGACATGCATACACAGAATACCTTCATGTAATTAAGAATCCTCTGCATAAATCAGAATAATGTGGAAAGGAGTCCATGTAAAAAGTTAAATAAAACAGACAGTGTTAGAAGCTCCTCAGTGCTGTCTCAGAAGAGTTATATTGCTCACCACATGAGCTTGCTCTCTCATTAGCTCTTGGAACAGAACTTTGTTTTACTTTTGTGGGGCGAAAACATCTCAGGTTTTAAAATAAAAAGGTATTTGAGCAGTGGAATGGAGGGAGGTTGCAGCACAGAGGTCAAAAACTGGCATTTGGTACATGAGTTCACTTTCCTTTGTTTATAAATAAAGGTGTAAAGGACAAGCATTCTAGAAATTCAGTTCAGCTCTTGACTCAGCTGGCAGAATTTAAAGCAAAATTTAACTCCCTATTCAGTTTGCCTTGCCAAAAAGGGGGGAAAAGAGAAATTGTAATTGGGCAGGTAAGGGGAACAGAGTATATTTGCCAGGAAAAATAAAAGGGGGCTATGGAATTGTTCTTTTAAGATCCTTGCAGTATCTGCTTGATCCCTGAACTGCAGCAGTAGTTTTAGATGAGAGCGCAGGGGGGCTAGTGTGAGAGTTTAGTGGAAGACACGACAATGTTTCAGTTCTAGGGCCAAACTGCATGAGCCACAGGAGACCCATGATTGGAATCCCCATTGCTTTCAGTTAAAACTGCTCAGGGGGAGCCCTCCAATGTTGAACAGAAAAAGAGTACTGAAACAGAGGGGGGTGGAGGATGTTAAACCTTCCCCTGTTTCATTTTTATTGATTTATTGTTTTCCTCCCAAACGTTTTGTTTGCTTGGCAGATGAAAACATACAGGTACCTTTGAGGCTGCGGCTACTTTTTACTAAAAATAGAAATATCAATAACAATCTTCTAGATTGGCCCAGAGCCTTGGGCTTCAACATGGAAAATCTCCTGTGCATTTAAGGGGTACAGCTCTCCCGCCACTGTATCCCTGTAATGAGGGATGGCTGTACTGGCTTAAAATGGTAAAACAGTGAACAGCTTAGGGCAAAGTAGTAAGAGAGGAAAGGATAGCACCTCTTCCACCCACAGATTTCCCCTTGCACCACTGCATTATTGTCACGCTGAGACAAACATATGGCTGTGTTGTTTGACAGGCAGTACCCATGATGGGACCGAGTACACCAGAGTCTATGTGGAATTATTTATTACACAGGCAAACTGCAGAATTTGTTTTAAATCAACATTTTAGATTGTGGCCATATTCCTATGCACACGGACTTGGGATCAAAGCCTGTTTAAAGGATTTAAGAAGTGGGGCTTACTTCTGAGTGAACATTCACTGGGTGCTACTTTTTAATTTGTTTTATTTCATTTGATTTGGTTTGTGTTAAACTTTTGCACAATGAATACAGTTTCTCCTGGAGGGAGTGTCCCTTTAACGAGTGCTTGAATGAATGCCTCATGAACAAGTGTTTGTGTGATCACATTTCACTGGTTCATGCAGTGACTCTATATCAGTCTCAGCTGCTGAAGGCAGCTGAAGAGAGCAATGCGGACCCTGGAGGCTCTTCACATTCTTGGCTCTATGGCCAAGCCCAGAATGGCGCCAGTTTGCCCTGTTCAGCAGAACCTAGGGAAATGCAGCTAACGGCCCTCTTACAGAACATGAGCAAACTGTACTTGGTAACAAATTATAGGAAATCTCCAGGGGCTGTGGTCATTGGGGAGTTCACAAAAAAAAGTGGAGCTGCTGAATCAGCTAAAATATTTATACTAGCAAGCGGCTATTCATTTCATGTAAGGACTCTGCTAGATCTTTAAAGTGTTTTCCTTTCACATTAATAAGCAATGTGATCCTAGAGCACCCTGGAAAGTTTAACTTCCAGAGGGCACTTTTGAGTTTCCCCATCAATCAAAATTGATTTGGAGTCCAGTGCTTTGTACATCTTCTTAGAATTAAGTCCTATAGGCTTCCAGTGGGAATTGTTCCCAGGTAAGTGTAGGATGTGGGGTTGTTTACAAATCCATTTTTACTGGAAATAGAGAAATGTCAAGAGTAGTTGTGTGTGTGTGTGTGTGTATTGAAATAACTGAATTCTCTTCATACATAATTCTTGGAAATGTGGTGGAATTATCCCCTTTTACAAGCTTGTAAAAGGCCACAGAGCAGAGGTGGTTTTAAGGTACTGCAACCAGTTCAGCTGTGCTGCAGGGGGCTCCACAACAAGGCTGTAGAATGGAGGGAGAGGGGAGGGAAGGCACCGGATTTTAGCGTCACATAGGGTGCCGTAGAAATTTAAGAGCCCAAAGTCTGCCACTGCATAGCGTTTCATAAAATGTGTATTATGCTGCAAATGAGAATGAAGTTATGAAAACAATTTTGTCTCCTACTTTGTTTGGCTTCTAAAATTCTAGATAAGTGTGGCTTACACATATAGCTCATTACACCGTAGAATAATCCTCCAAATAAGCTTGTAATAGACCATGCAATTACAAAATTCTGTGATTCGTTTTCTAAAAGGAAAGGGGATACAATCCAGGGTCTAATTTAAAATAATTAAAAGGAACACGTGAAAGCCAGTGAGCGGTTGTACCAGGCTAGAACCATGGAACCAGGTCCAAATGTCAAGTCAGTCACTGGGTCATTAGGGGAGAAATTCAGTGTCACACTATGTCAAACATTTCATAAGCACAAGCATTTCAGCTTGCAAGATGGAATTATACCCCCTTTCCTTGCATGTTGTTCTGGGGGTTCTCTCACCTGCCCAGTCAATTTTGGGGCTATGAGGACGGGGGGGGGGGAATCCCCATTGTGCAAGTCGATGATGTTGCACAGGGATTTCACTGACAAGACTTGCTAGGTGAATCCCCTTTGTCTAAATCAGCCTAACCTCAATCACTGACCTAAATTAGGGAAGATTTAGAACTGTGCTCTAGAACTTCCACTTCTGATGCAAGCAGAGACACATTGTGCCTTTGAATAATAGCTTTCAATTGTTATTTTTAAAATGCATGCCTTCATCTATATAGATGCTGATGCTGACATACCAGGAGCCCCTGGTTCTCCTCTGGATGTGAAGTGTTTGGATGCTAACAAGGATTATGTCATCATCTCCTGGAAACAACCAGCTGTTGATGGAGGAAGTCCCATCTTGGGATACTTCATTGATAAGTCAGTATTTGTGCCAGAATGAAATTACTTCTGATCTCTGGGACCATAAAGATCTCTTGCTTTTGGAAAATATCAGTGCACCTTCTGCATTATTAATTTGCTATTTTTGTCTCCTTTTTCTTACGGAGGCAGGTTAATATGGTTAAGAATGTGGGTTAGCAAATGTTGCTGAGACATGTTAGTAAACAGTGCAAATGAATTACTCCATATCTAACTATAGCCCTTTTCCATACCTTCTTCCTCCATCTATTTGCTGTATGGAATGTGGATCACATCAGTGGCCCCACCATGATGTTGCCATATCTCATGTGCCCTGCTGGCGCTATCCCTGACTTCTTCATGTACACCTGAATGTCTGAATGCAAGATGAGCTGTATGTAGATAGGTGCTTCTTCTCAGAGTTTTGTCTATATGTGCAGAAACCCAGGCTAGTGCCCATGGCAGTGTCTTACTTTTTCTTCAATGCATTGTGAACATGTGGAGAAGAAGGTGTTCAGGGTGCTCATGTCACATTACTGTACAGTCGTACCTTGGTTGACGAACACCTTGCGACTCAAAGGTTTTGGCTCCCGAACGCCGCAAACCCGGAAGTGAGTGTTCTAGTTTGCAAACATTCTTTGGAACCCGAATGTCCGACACGGCTGACGCAGCTTCCAATTGGCTGCAGGAGCTTCCTGTAGCCAATCAGAAGCTGCACCTTGGTTTCTGAACATTTTGGAAATCAAATGGACTTCTGGAACAGATTCCGTTCGACTTCCGAGGTACCGCTGTATTTATAATCCTTTGGGATTAAAATTCTACTTGGGTCATCTGAGGGAATAAAGGCCACTTCATGCAATACAGTTTGTTTTGCACAGCTGACATTTTGATACACATTTGTCTACAGGGAAAAACTCGGGTGACTCAGTAAGTGAACTGACATTACCCCTGATCAAGAGGAAAGGGAGACCAAACAGCACCTGGGACAATGGAAGCCCCTCCCCATGTTTAGTATGCATTTGGGTGTTCTTAGCTGACAGTGTTGTTTTAAGGAAATGTTTGTTCTTTTCATTTTATTTCCTGAAAAGGCTGCAAGGAGAGTGAAATGTCAGCATCCACACAAAGTAATTGAGTTCCAGTTTATTTCTATATTCCCCCCACCCAAGAGCAAATATATATATTCAAGCCAGCATTACATGAGCAAATATTTGGGGAGATTCTGGAATAGCTTTGTAACTTCTCTTTGTCATTGAAAACAGTTCTGTTTTTGTTTTTCAGATGTGAAGTTGGCACTACCCACTGGTCCCAGTGCAATGAGACACCAGTGAAGTTTGCTCGCTTCCCAGTCACAGGTTTAATAGAAGGGCGCTCCTACATATTCCGAGTCCGAGCTGTGAATAATGCTGGCGTGAGCATTCCATCCCGGATTTCAGAGCCTGTTGCAGCCCTGGATCCTGCTGATAGGGCCAGACTTAGAAGTAAGAGTCTTCCTAATACTCATCCTATCGAGAGGTTGAAAATTTTGAATTTGTGGAGGTTGTGACCAAAGAGTCCTTCCACTAGAGGGAGCAAGAGTAAAGCAAACTGCATCATGCAAATTAGGATTTGCCAAGACCAAACTCTTCCATATTTCTCCCAGCATTTCTTTCGCATCCCCACTTATCTATCTGATATACTCAGCATCAGGACCAGCCCTGGAACACACTCTCCAGAAACAAGCTGTGTTAGATAATTTTACCACAACAGAGACCACATTTTGAATGGCAGCCCTATGTTCTAATGGGACGCGGGTGGCGCTGTGGGTAAAACCTCAGCGCCTAGGGCTTGCCGATCGCATGGTCGGCGGTTCGAATCCCCGCGGCGGGGTGAGCTCCCGTCTTTTGGTCCCAGCTCCTGCCCACCTAGCAGTTCAAAAGCACTCCTAAGTGCAAGTAGATAAATAGGTACCGCTTTATAGCGGGAAGGTAAACGGCGTTTCCGTGTGCTGCGCTGGTGCTGGCTCGCCAGAGCAGCTTTGTCACGCTGGCCACGTGACCCAGAAGTGTCTGCGGACAGCGCTGGCTCCCGGCCTCTTAAGTGAGATGAGCACACAACCCTAGAGTCGGACATGACTTGCCCATACGGGCAGGGGTACCTCTACCTTTTACTTTATGTTCTAACATGCATAATGTTTTTATCCAGTCCTTTAAATGTTCTTGCTTCAGATAGACTTGTCGGTATCTTGCCTTCATAGTCAAAGGAAGCTTTTTAACCTCAATACATACTGAACTTTATCTGAATAATTCTTTATGCTGCCAATGGTTCATCCCACACCACAGCTCTAATCTAAAATGCACCCACTTCAACATTTTTGGCTGACCATGGCTGGGATGGTGTTGAAGTATTCTCTTTCAGTTCTCATGTGTTTCAAGATACCAAGGAATACCTTCTATATATAGTTGTGTGACTTTTTAAGCTCTCTTTTCAATCATGTTGCGGTAGAGAGGATTGATTCTTTATTTTATAGGAATATATTTAAGCCTGGTTCAAACGTATATTGAATTAGTTTGTTTCCAGATCTACAGCTACAAAGCTTCAACTTAGTTCAGTAACCACTGTAGCCAGAATGTTGATGCACTGTATTTGAGGCAGGCTCTCTGCCAGCAACTAGAAATGATTAATACATTCTCTTACTTAATGAAATGGTGCTGTCATAGGTAGGAACCCTTGTTTAAAAAGCAACTGTGTTAGTAAGATGCAGTGTTTTCCCACATATACCCATGTCTGCCTAAGCTCTGACTTTGTTTCAGGTCACCCCTCTGCCCCCTGGACTGGACAGATTATTGTCACTGAGGAGGAACCTACAGGTGAGCAAAATTCCTCTGAAAGGAGGATGATCTGGATTCTATTTAGCTTTTAGAACATGTCTGGATTGCAGATTTTAAACTGGTTGCAATCTTTTTTTTGCCACGACTTCCCTCAAGAAAACTTTCCTACAAACTAATTCTGTGAGGCAGCTGATAATTCCCCCGAAATTTAAAATAATGAGGAATATTGAATTTTGCAACAAATTGTGCCCACCTATATGAACAAAGCACATCTGTGGAAATTGTGTTGGGTTGAAAATTCCTTTTAAATCTATATTCTTGAGAGAAATAAAGTGTCTAAATCTCTGGCCTCAAATTGCTTGATCTCACAGAAAGGAACTGCATCAATAGTTTTGCAGACTGCCTGCTCTGCTCCTCTGTGGTAGTTTCAATTTATGGCGTTAAATATATAAAGGCCTTTCTTTCTTCACTCTTTTATACAGAGGGCATTGTTCCTGGACCACCTTTAGACCTTCATGTTACAGAAGCCACAAAGAACTATATTGTGCTCGGTTGGAAACCTCCGTTTGAGCGGGGCCATGAGGGTGTCATGTACTTCGTTGAAAAGGTAAAACTACAGTGCCAGAGCATAGTTTTCTCATTCATTTCCCCACAAGCCACATTTTATCCTCAGACGAAGAACAGCAGGCTGGTACCTTTTTCTTTTTTTTATTTTTTCCACTCCACATCAAAGGCAAAAATCTCCAACCAGTGTTAAGATTGGGAGCAGGGGGGGGGGGAATCAAACTGAAAGGAAAATATTGAATAGGTATCAGAAACATATTTTTGAGAAGGGTTTGCCATTTCCTTTCCTCATAAGAACATGAGAAGAGACCTGCTGGTTCAAGCCAAAGGCTCGTCTAGTTTAACATTCTGTTAGCCAACCAAATCCCTGTGGGAAGCTCACAAGTAGGTCAAGTCCTTTTGTCATGAACTCCTTTTCTTAATGCGGTATAGAAATAGATTCAGTCTTAACTAGAATCCTGTCTAAAAATAAGAGCAGCCGTCTGTGCTCACACAAACTGATTAGTAGCATAGTTGGGAATGCGTATGTTCTGTTCCAAGCAATGGCCTTGGATTTGAGGATTCTGGCTCCAGTGGGGACACACTGAAGACAACAACTCAGCAAGGCACAGCAGAGCAGCTTCTAGGTTTTGCTCTCTGTGGCTGGTAGCTTCATAAGAACAGAGCTCAAATGTTGTCCCAACACAATTCAACCTTAGGCTGAGCCTTAAATAGGAACTGTGGGACTCTAGCTCTGCCTTCAGTGAGAAGAGCTTCTTTTAAGGTAGGGTTGCCACGTTTCAAAAAGTAAAAACCAAGACACCAAAAGTTGAGCTCTTTTTTTTTACATTTACGTTTTTTTATTTTCTTGCCTAAGATCCAGGACAAAGTGCTGCCTTTCGGAAATCCCCCCCCCCCCGGGACATCAATTCCACCTTTGAAATCCCAGTAATGTCCGGGAAAATCTGGACGTACGGCAGCCTTATTTAAGGGGACCTAGCCTGCTTTAAAGGGGTCGGGTAGCGCTGTGGGTTAAAACACAGAGCCTAGGACTTGCCGAACAGAAGGTCGGCGGTTCAAATCCCCATGACGGGGTGAGCTCCCGTTGCTCGGTCCCTGCTCCTGCCAACTTAGCAGTTCGAAAGCACGTTAAAGTGTAAGTAGATAAATGGGTACCGCTCCGGCAGGAAGGTAAATGGTGTTTTTGTGCGCTGCTCTGGTTTGCCAGAAGTGGCTTAGTCATGCTGGCCACATGACCCGGAAGCTGTACGCCGGCTCCCTTGGCCAATAAAGCAAGATGAGCAATGCAACCCCAGAGTCAGCCACGACTGGACCTGATGGTCAGGGGTCCCTTTACCTTTACCTAGCCTGCTTTAAGAGTCATTGGCTTCAACACTGTTTTGGAGAGGCCATAGCTCCCCATGGCTTCTGCACTGGAGTCCTTGCTGTCAGAGGATGGCAACTCCAGCTCCACAGAATGAAGTAGCACTGGCATAATGGGCTCCTCTTGCACTGGTGTGTCCAAGTTAGTAAGGACCTCTGGGGCTGATGGTGATTCCCACCCCAAACCTCTCCTAAAGATGGGGAGCCTAACTCAGAAGTCATACCAGGATTAAAAACTTGTTCTCCAAGTTTTTATTTATTTATTACATTTATATACCACCTTTGATCTTCCAATGATTTTAAGGTGGGGTGCGTGGTTCTCGTCCTCCCCGTTTCATCCTCACAACAACCCTGTGAGGTAGGTTAAGCTAAGAGATGGTGACTGGCCCAAGATCACTCTGTGAGCTTCATGGCTGAGTGGGGATTCAAACCCTGGTCTCCCAGGTCCTAGTCCAACACTCTAACCATTACGCCTCACTGACTTTTAAACCCCGCCCCCGAGATGTATTTTCTAATGCTGAATGAGTTGGATCCTGAGAACTGCACCCAGAAGGAAGCATGCAGCAGTGGACTTTCCCACTGTCTCCTACTGTCCCCCAAACCCACTTCTGAAGATTGCCGAGCTTTCCTTGATCTGCTCACAGAAGATTTGTTTCTAGGATGGAAGCCAGTGGGGTTTTTTTGTTTTTGTTTTACATCTTCCCCCCCCCCCCCAAACAAAATTACTGTGGTGTAATTCCACTGCTCATCTTCAGCCAAATGTAAAAAGAATTATCCACCAAATGCACATGCTTTATTACCTCAAAATAGGTTATAGTTAGTCTCTAAAACGAAGTTGGGTATGAGAATATTATCCACAAAGCATCTGATCATTTCTGCTGCAGCTGGCAAATCTGCTTTCCATTAGCTGCAAGTCTCCCACCACAAAAAGTGTGTTCCAACTCAATGATGAAGCACAATGAATCCCTGTAAGAATGTGAATAATTTGTTACTTTCTGCTGGACAGCTGCAAAGTTTCTTGTAAGATACTGATTTTGTCCAATTCTGAACTTCCCATTTCAGTGTGTTACAGGAACCGAAAACTGGCAGAGAGTGAACACAGAGATACCTGTAAAGTCCCCTCGCTTTGCACTTTTTGACTTAGCTGAAGGGAAGTCCTACCAGTTCCGTGTCCGTTGCTGTAATTCAGCTGGAATTGGTGAGCCCTCAGAAGCCACTGAAGCCACTGTGGTTCGTGACAAACTTGGTAAGTGTCCAGTGCAGGCCACTGTGGATCAACTTTAGATGCCTCAGTATTTTTATGAACTTGTTTCTTTTTCTCCCTTGAATGGGAGTGTGTTGGCTTTTATATGTGTTTCCATTTTTTCACATTGCCTTCAGTTCAACCCACGCTTTGTGATCAATGCTGTTTCACTGCAGTATCTCTCCTAATGCAGTCAAGGTGGAGGGTTGCTTGCCCAACTTTGGCAGGGTCCTTTAGCCCTCCTTTCTCCTTCTCTAAGCCCAGTAAGTGTTTCCCCAGCTTTGGGAAGGTAGAAGGAGGGCTCTAGGACTCTGCCAGAGCCCTCGCACCGCCTTTCCAAAGCCAACAGATAAGCCTGCAGATTGGTGTATGGGGTTGGGGGGGATAAATAAATGGATGGTGGATTTCCTTCACTATTTATTTATTTATTCATGCACACACCCATGCAAAGCTGCTATCATGTAATTAAAATAAGCATAAGAATCGAGGTACCTGTACACAAAAGATGTGATCTGCTCACAATTTCCTCTAATTATTAGCCACTTGATAGATTTCAGCATTACATTTAGCACAAGTAACAGAAACGTAGGTATCCGGTGTATTAATGTCAACAATGGTGACCATTAACTTGTTTTGGTACTTTTATACTTTGTCTCTAGATATTCCTAGTCCTCCTAGCCATCTTGTACCTGTCAGAAATACAGACACCTCAGTAGTTGTCACTTGGACAGAATCCAAAGATGCAAAAGAGTTGATTGGATATTACGTAGAAGCAAGCAAAGTCGGATCTGGTCACTGGGAACCATGCAACAATAATCCCGTGAAAGGCACAAGGTAAGTAGATTAATGGTTGGATGGGAAGTTTGAACTTTTTTATGTGCTAAAAGACAGCTTGCCAGGTTTTTAAAAATACTTCAAAGTTAAAGAATACCTTTCCTCAACTTCAAATTAATGTGTTTGGAATAACGTTGTGGTTTGTGATATTATGCTTCTGCAGCAAATGGCATTTCCAATTCTAATCACTTATTTGCTGGCACAAAGTGAATAATTATAATAAGGCTATTGTTGCAAAAGAGGACATCTGCTGAAGGACGGACACTCTTGGATTTTGCCCAATAGTTGTTATAATATCTCATCCAGAGAAATATGTTTTATTTTTAGAGAAGAATATACAGGGGCACCATTTGTGATTTCACTTTTGCAGGGACAACAATCTCTGTAAGGCTGTATTGAATATGGGATTGCCAAAAGGGAGTCTATTTTAAGAGCATTTACCCTGCTTCTTAAAAAAACACACCTCATAATAACAATAGCAATGTTATCCAAACACAGTTTACAGTAACAGGATCTGTGTCCTTGGTATACATAATGCATAGGCCCATTTCATGTTTAGAATATTTCCCTTGCAGTAGGTAGAAGCATTGAGTTAGCAAAAAATAAAGGACTAAATACAAGGAATAATTGCAAGTAATCTGAAACACAAGCTGGGATTGTTTTTCCTGCCCTCCCTTAATTGTGTTTCTAAATACATAGTCCTGCCGAAATGCTTGCTTATGAAAACTGCACCAGAATGCAGTAATACAGTGCTACCCCATCTGAGATATCTTTCATAGTCCATACCTTGGGTTCTTGGAACTTTTTAATGCAGCATATCATAGAAGGGCTCAATTGTTTGCAAAATCTGAAATCTGATGGCGCAGTCATTAGTGGTGTTTTACTTTAGATTTACTTGCCATGGACTTACTACTGGGGATCACTACACTTTCCGTGTCAGAGCTGTTAATGCAGCAGGACTCAGTGAGTATTCGCAGGAGTCAGAAGCCATTGAAGTCAAGGCAGCTATTGGTAAGTGACCTCTCGTTCCTATACCAGAAGTGGAAAACAGCATTACGAGTATTAAAGAAAGGGGTGCAATTAACTAATAATATTTATTTGCAGTACTGTTTGTGCACATTGACTATGCATTGGTAATATTTTGTATTTCACTTTCATCGTTTCACAGTCATCATCCAGTCACCATGCACTTGTAGACTTCTCACCTTCACCATCCCAGACTTCCTTGGGTGTGTTCCCTGTAACTCTGTATAGAAAATAAGTTCACCTCACATCATTCTCTCAAATGACCTGGCAGTCTGATTCCATGCAGTGGTATATATTTCACCTCTAACATGCCCTAGCTTGCAAAAGTATGCTTGTTAATTTCCATGCCTAATTTGCTTCATTGCTTGATTCCAATAATACAATGATTTCTATGTCTTCATGTTCCAAAGTCTTTTTATTTATATTGTATTTTACTGTTGAGATATTTGGAATGATCCGTGCATTAATAATCCTATTAATTGAAGAACTTTGCAACTTCGGAGATAATCTATGTAACATGCTTCTGAGGTTTCTTTAACAGATCATATATCCCTCCAAATAGTTGAGCGTTAATGTAGTACTTTCAATATAATGGACATTGTTCAGTCTAACATTCAGAAGAATCTTAACAGCATGCAAGTATTAACTGCTGAGGTGTATGGTATTATATGCTCATGACAATTTCATATAAATCAAACCATACAGTGTATTGTCTGTGAGTGTATCTTTTGAATGTCCTGTCTCTGTCATGCTTTGTGTCCATTTCTTCATTCATTTGAATAATGGAGAACCGGGAATGAATGGACTCTAATTTCAAATGTCTTTGTTGTTTTCTGGCAATTTTAGGGGGAGGATTGCTTCATGATGTATGTCCTGGACTAAGTGGTAAAGCTGATGGACTAACAGACCACACTGCCAACTGGGAAGGCATGCATGAGTCCTCCCAGCCTATCTTTGACACAGATGCTTTGTTAAAACGCAATGCTAAACCTAACAGGCAAACAGTGCCCGATAGCTCTGGTAAGCAGAGGAGTCCGACAGACAATAAAGTGAGTGAAAAAGTTCCATCTCCTGCACCACAAAAAGCAGCTACCAAGCAGGCAAGTAAGTCTCGTCCTGAGGACCACTCAGCACTGCAGAGAATGAAAAAGAAAGGTGATATAGGTGAGCGTTGGTCATATGCGGTGCTTTCATCATTTAGCGCCTTCATTTCAGACACTTAATCATCTGTGATCATCCAAGCTCCGAAAACTCATCCTTGCCAATGCTACATTTTCCACCATCTCCATCTAATAAATGCTCTGCTCTCTATCAAAGGTCATTATGTATACTGGCAATTAGAGCTATGGCACATATATATGTTGCATCTAACAACGAGCTTGCATGTTGCATTCATTTGCTAATTGATTAGTGTTGTTTAGGTTTATTCTAGTTAATTGTAAAAAAAATACATATGCCACATCAATATCAGCTTGGTGACATTTATGCTTTCTTAGCACTTTGTATTTATTTTTTGCAAAATCATGGTACAGTGGAAGTGAAAAAGGGAAGAACAAGTTGGACACACAATCATTGTTTGGTATATCATCACCATTTTTGTTACCTAGTAGATCGGAATTTGCCAATCTTTTGAGGCCTGGAGGCACATTTGGCAATCTAAAAGACTGCAAAATACCCATTTCACAGAACAAAAAAGTTCAGAACCCCACAAAAATGCAATAAATTGACACACCCACCCATGAGTGAAACACTGACAAAATTGCAGGCAACCAGTGAAAGAACAGGCAAAGGAACAAACAAGATTAAAAAAAAGGAAAAAGGGGACTTGGCAACCACCAGAGAGGGGGTGAGCAGTAGTAGTTTTTAGGATCAGATTGTTTCTTCCCATTGAGGATCTGACCAAATAGAGAAAAACAATGTCCACCTGAAACCATCAGGTTAAATACTAAAGGCATTTAAGTGTATAAGCAGTACCTAGGACAGCAGAGCAGATAGGCCCCATACTTGTTTTTCACATCCTGAAAGCAGAATGTTCACATTCCATTTAAACCTGCATGGGCAGAAGGTGGCTTACAATTAAGTGCAAGATGTGAATCTACACTCTCCACGGAGATAGTGAAGATCTGTCTGCTATTCTAGTCTATGAAACAGAACAGCAAAATACTATATACAGCATACTGTAGATTATAAAATAATAGATTTGAGATAGGCCTGTGATCATCTAATTTAAGCCTTTGCTTTGAGGCATGGTTGCTAATGCATCAGTTCACACATACCTGAATATGGATAAGCTTAACCTGAACCTGGGTAATGGACCATTTCTACAAACGTGTTATGGTAACAGTAAATTCAGTGAGCCATAATTAAATCTTATTTATTGGAAAACGTTCCCCATCTTATCCCCATTAGATTCATTACAGCTTGCAACACCCACACCCCCCACTCCAGGACTACAATTCGAAATCCAGCCAAAAGGCCAAAACAACAACCTCAATTCAACTTCTAAATCCAATTGAAAGTAACAAACCTCTTTGTTTAATGAAGGCCACAGAGGTAAGCAGAGGGATGGACCTCAGCAGCAGATAATTCACATAACCTCAAGGCACCTGCTGAAAAATCCTTGCTCCATCTGGTTACTGGTTCTTATTTCTCTTTTACAAATGGGCTTTAAGGAAAGCTTGTCCCATAGATCTTGTGAAAATCCACACAGTTGATTGCAAAGATTCCTTTGGAAATTTAGTAAGTTCCTTTTTCTAATTAAATCAAGTTGGGATATGATAAACTTCTGCAAAAGGGATTAATCAATTGAATGGTGGAATTCCCACCATAACAACACCCAAGAGGTGAAATCTGACCATAATTAATAATGACCAGTGACAGGTAAGGTCTATATCAACATGACATTGCAGTTACAGGAAGAAAATACCACGTGTGAATGTTGTGATTGGAAAGTTATTTCCTTCATTTTTTTTCTTACCATATATAAAAGCATTGCTCCAAATATTTTCAGTTATCCTTCAGTTGGTCTGCTGTCTTAAGATGTGCATATACTTTCTGTAAGGTAGGTATGCCAAGATGTGCAATTATACCATCAAACATGAAGAGGGTTGGTTTTATTTTTTTATTTTTAAACCTGTAAGGGAGCGGGAATGAATTTAGCAAAAGAATGTAGATCACTGACATCTCCAGACATTTTTAAAGCACAATTCTACCATAGTTTTCATTCTGCATTTTCATTGTTTTGAAGTAGACTTATCATTTCTTAAGAGCTGAAGTCACATTCACCCTAGGTCACATTTTTTTCTAAACAGCAAGTTCCAAAAGGTCTCTTCTCTTGCATAACATGGATTTCGGAAGCCTGTATTCATTATCCAGGAAGTGTTTCTGTGGACTGCTAGAATTTTGTTTGGGAGAGATCTGAATCCAAACAAATGTTTGATTTGACTAACGTCTTATCATAACCTTTCTATAACTTCTGTCATAACTATAAACTATTCCCTCTAAAACAGCTCCTCCATCTCCACCATATGACATCACGGTGCTTGAAAGTGTTCATGACTCAATGGTCCTTGGATGGAAACAGCCAAAAACTGTCGGTGGAGCTGATATAACTGGCTATTATGTGAATTACCGGGAAGTGATTGGTGGAAAACCTGGAGAGTGGAAAGAGGCTAACATTAAGGCAGTTAGTGAGAGGGCATACAGGGTAAGAGATTGGTTTTATTACTGCTAGACACTAGACCTCTGCCTGATTTTTGGCATTACCTGTTCCCCAAGCCCATTCTTCCGATGTTATTCAAGAGCCCCACATCCAAACACTTTGGAGAGGCTTTTTGGTGGTGCAGGTGGTTGCTGGTAGAAAGAAGGGACAAGAACCTTAGCTTACATGAACTCCTTAGGTTAATTTATTTTCGGATCCAAACCTATAATCTGATTTATTTATTTTGCTCTGCATGCTATTTTAATTGCACTCATTCTATTATATTTTCTTCTCTTAATGTAGTTTTGTTTGCAGTTATCAGACATAATTAGTGTATTGGATATGTTCTCTATGTCTGTGTAGTCTATACTTTTGTAGGTAAAAATTAAAAAGCAATGCATGGGTTGACAGCATCAGAAAGCTGCTTGACTTGTGTCATTGTAGGATCTTAAGCCTGATGCAGATTGAAGGTGCAAGTTACGACTATTTCTAAATCAGGCATATAAAAGGGTGCTCATCAATGGTTCCTCTTCATCCTGGAGAAGAGTGACTAGTGGGGTGCCACAGGGTTCTGTCTTGGGCCCGGTCTTATTCAACATCTTTATCAATGACTTGGATGATGGACTCAAGGGCATCCTGATCAAATTTGCAGATGACACCAAACTGGGAGGGGTGGCTAACACCCCAGAGGACAGGATCACACTTCAAAACGACCTTGACAGATTAGAGAACTGGGCAAAAACAAACAAGATGAATTTTAACAGGGAGAAATGTAAAGTATTGCACTTGGGCAAAAAAATGAGAGGCACAAATACAAGATGGGTGACACCTGGCTTGAGAGCAGTACATGTGAAAAGGATCTAGGAGTCTTGGTTGACCACAAACTTGACATGAGCCAACAGTGTGACGCGGCAGCTAAAAAAGCCAATGCAATTCTGGGCTGCATCAATAGGAGTATAGCATCTAGATCAAGGGAAGTAATAGTGCCACTGTATTCTGCTCTGGTCAGACCACACCTGGAGTACTGTGTCCAGTTCTGGGCACCACAATTCAAGAAGGACACTGACAAACTGGAACGTGTCCAGAGGAGGGCAACCAAAATGGTAAAAGGCCTGGAAACGATGCCTTATGAGGAACGGCTAAGGGAGCTGGGCATGTTTAGCCTGGAGAAGAGGAGGTTAAGGGGTGATATGATAGCCATGTTCAAATATATAAAAGGATGTCACATAGAGGAGGGAGAAAGGTTGTTTTCTGCTGCTCCAGAGAAGCGGACACGGAGCAATGGATCCAAACTACAAGAAAGAAGATTCCACCTAAACATTAGGAAGAACTTCCTGACAGTAAGAGCTGTTCGACAGTGGAATTTGCTGCCAAGGAGTGTGGTGGAGTCTCCTACTTTGGAGGTCTTTAAGCAGAGGCTTGACAACCATATGTCAGGAGTGCTCTGATGGTGTTTCCTGCTTGGCAGGGGGTTGGACTCGATGGCCCTTGTGGTCTCTTCCAACTCTATGATTCTATGATTCTATGAAAATGGCTCTATATATGTGTGTCTATATATCTATATCGGGCATAGGCAAACTTGGCCCGCCATATGTTTTGGGGCTACACTTACCATCATCCCTGACCACTGGTCCTGTTAGATAGGGATGATGGGAGTTGTAGTCCCAAAACATTTGGAGGGCCGAGTTTGCCATTGCCTGATCTATATCTATCTATCTATCTATCTATCATCTATCTATCTATATCTATCTATGTATGCGTGTGTGTGTGTGTGTGTGTATAGATATATCTATATATGAAGGCAATATGAAGTATCATTTGCAACATTAAAGATTAATGAATTGTTCACTAAAATGTTGCATGCCATATTAACTTTTTCTCCCCCTATCCATTATGTAGCTCCATGACTTGAAGGAAAATATGACGTACCAGTTTCAAGTGGCTGCTGCTAACCTAGCTGGCCTTGGCCCTCCTTCTCCAGCTAGCAAGTCCTTCAAATGTGAAGAATGGACCATTGCTGTTCCAGGTTAGAAGCAGTATGCAGTCTTTAGAGTTGGTAGGAGTAGCCTTCTTCAATCTGACATGCCAAACTGAACTTTCCACAAGATAAGAAGGAAATACACAGTATGCCAACTGGGATAGCAATTTATGTGTGATCCTAACAGGCTACTTGCTGTTAGGAAAAAAATGCTTCTGTGAGTGCTAAACACTTTCTAAAAAGTTGTTAGATTTTGAAGATAGCTCCTACTATCTTCAGGGCCTTTGTCATGGTTTCCTTGGTTCCATCGGGCTCTGCCCCAGGATGGCAGGCTCTGGAGGAAGATGAGAATGAATGGAAGGGCAAGACAAGAACAAGTCCTCCCCTTCTCCCAGTCCTATCTGGCTCTACTACGGAAATAGGACTTCCAGCTCCCTCCCCTGGAAGAGAGATTGTTGGAATTTGGGGAGGGCTTGGGGTTGCAGACTAGAGTAGCCAAGCAGCTGGGTCCGAGGCTCTCTCCCAGGACCAGGTGCCACCTTAGGAGAAGGGATTAGATGTTTCCAGCTAGACTATGTACCTGCTCGCAGGCTAGCTGGTGATATAGGAACAGGCACTCAAAGGCTATGCCCATCTCAGTTTCAAAGCTGAATTGGTGGGCATGGAAAACTTATTAGAACACCTCGCTCTCTTGCAGCCTTGAGCTTCTTATAACTAACCCTGAACTCAAGTTCCTTGGCCATTTTTCCTAGATTGGGTCCATCTCAGCTAACCTTGTGAGCTCTGTAAATGAAATAGCTCTTCTGTTGCTGCTGGGTCTATATCATTAATCTGTCTTAAAAAAATTCTTTCCTTACTCAAAAGTCAGAGCACCCACTGTTGGATTTTGAACCAGGAGCCTGGACAGCCTTTAATATGACCTTAATATGACAAACAGGGCTCTTCTAAATATAAACACCTATTTGGTTCTCCAAAATTTGCCAAGCAAATTGAAGTGTACAAATATTCAAAATGGGATGCTCTTCTTTCATGGTGATGTAGCATGGATAAAGAGAGATGAAAGTCATGGTAACATCATTTTCTTTTTTAATATGAGTTAAGTTTAGGTCACAATTAGATTAAAGGTTGTTGTTGCTATTATTTCTTCTGTATTATGTGCTAATCACTATTGTGACCTCAGTTGTATTCTTCTGTCATTTGCTTATCTTTCAGGACCACCCCATGATTTGTCATGCAGTGAAATTAGGAAAGATTCTTTGGTTATATTGTGGAAACCACCAATTTACATTGGCCGAAGTCCTGTAACTGGTTTTTATGTTGACATGAAAAAAACAGATGCACCAGAGGAACATTGGAGGAGTGTGAACGAGAAAGCTGTTGCAAACAAATTCTTCAAGGTAAGCCAGTTTAGGGAACAAATAATTGTATGATGACTGATACTGAACCCTAATTGTTACACATTTCATTTTTCTGGCAATTCCTTGTGGTTTTAGATTGCTTAGGAACTGTTTTGCCTTCAGTCACACCCATAAAAATCTACTGCAGTTGCATTGGGAGGAAATCTGATTCACTACATCAGAAATAGAAGTAGAGTGTTAAGCAAATAGGATGACGTGTTCAGTGGTTGCATATATTTGCTGAACAAATGAGCCACTCAAGCTCATGAGCATTCTGTTCAGACATGTGCTGGAAACTATATGACAAGATGGCTCTTTTTTTTATATATACACCACACCATGTCATCTTGTTTTACCACAAATTTATGATTTCTATTTCTATAACATTTGAATATACAGTTTCACAGAACTGGTCCTAAACATAGGATTATCTGCATTTAGAGTCTTGAGTCCTTTCCAAGGATGGGCAAAGTCTAACCAATGCTAAGCACTTTTAAATCCCATTGGTTTCAATGGGAGAATTACACATATTGTGAAATGGCTCCCAAAAGGGACTTAAACCTATGCTTGGGTTTGGCTGGACAATTTCCTGCATCGAGGATGGGAAACCTGTGACTATCCAGGAGTTGCTAGATTACTACTTGTATCATAAATGAGCAAAGCCTGCCCTGTCCAAGCTAGTCAATGCACCAGGAAAAAACAGAAGGGAGGTGAAAGATTTTCATAAAGAGTAGGGGGGTGGGCATTAAGGGTGAAGCTAAGGTGTTGTGGAAGGGTTAGGGCTCTAAGACCTTAAAGAAGGAAGAGAGACATGTCATAATGGTGTGAAAGGGGCTGTTCTAGCACATGAAGCAATGTAGAAGATGGCATGAAAAGTGAACTATGAGAACCAAACAAATGAAGCAATGTTATCAAAAGCAATGTTATCCCACCCAGCTGGAACAAGTTGAAGTTATAACCACTCCTAAAGAAGTGGTATCTAGGGAACAAAGAAGAGAAGAGCTACATACTGATAGGCAATCAAGGAAGTAACAAATTCAAGACAAGTCAATGAATAGAGTCCATTATGAGTTGGAAATAGCTTCAGAGTAAGAAACAAAATAAGAAGAGAACCAGCTTCTACACTGGGAAGCGAAAGGGTGAGAAACTAAAGGCTCATGTAAAAAGCTAGTGTAGTTATTAGAAAACATTTCCATAGTAGTTTATTAAATTTGTGGTGTTGGTTTTTGTACCACAAATAAAATCTGTTTTAATCTTTGTTAATAGTGCGGTGCACAGTCTGTATGCCTGTGCCTACAGGGGCATTGCATTTCAGCTTTAAGGAAAATACCTGAGATGACAGGGTAGCTGGTTGTATCTCTACATGCAACTGTTCCTCTCTAGAACTATGGATAAGAAGCATCCAATGACTCTAGTCTGTTACTTAGTCTCCGCTAAGAATTCTAATAACATGGGAGCATTTCAGTGGCTCATGGTGCCCTGCTCCATCTTGAGTGCTTTGTGAAGCAAATCTTGTGAACAGTAACACTGAAGTTCAGGTGGACACCAGTCTTCATAGCTTAAGCTGCAGGCACAGCCTAAAAATATTCACTCACTGCTCTCCTGAATTTTGTTTTCAATAGATCACTGGCCTAAAAGAAGGCACCAGTTATGTGTTCCGTGTACGAGCAGCAAACCAAGCTGGAGTTGGGAAGCCTTCAGATCCCACTGACCCTGTAATAGCTGAAACTCGACCAGGTTTGTTCATGTTTCACTGGTTCCCCTGAGGGCAAAGTAAAAATGTCTGTATATATAAGAATGATTAGAAACAAACACAGTCTGAACTATAGTTATGAAAAGGAAGCTGAACCTTACATTACCTCTTTAAGTGCCTGCATCTCCTCTCAAATAACAGAAGAGTTAGACAAGTCTACTTCACTCCACCCCATCACATATTTGATGTAATCCACAAGCAAGAAGACACCAGAGGAGATTGTGGGGATAAGCTGAGGGGTAGACATAAATGTACTCTCCTCTTCTAGAAAGAGAAGAAACAATCATAATCCCACCCTGAATCTTCAGTGTCCTTGTTCCTAGGTTTTTCTGGTGGTAGCAAGAGATTATTTAGGATCATTGTTCCACTGAATATTTGTTCAGATTTTTAGGCAGCATATAAAATGCACAATGTTAGATGAAGTACACAAACTAAAACTGGTGAAGCGTCAGTTGAAGTACTGTTCACCAGCTTATCAAATGACACCGTGGGTCCCCCCCCCCCGGGAGGACGATATTCTAAGGCAGTGAGGACTTTCCCCCTTTACTTATATACTATCCACATCCTTACTATCCTTGAATTATTTCCACCTCTCTTATTCTGTTTTTTGATATATCTTATTTTGAGCCCTAGACATTGACTAGATTTATTGTCAGGGGGAACCATGCTGGATCAGGCCAAAGGCCCATCTCATCCAGCATTTGTTTTCACAGTGGGCATTGGGAAGCCGGAAGCCTGCCTCCCCAAGTGGAAAACTGTTTCCACACTTGCCTCTTCCATTTTTGAATCTTAGCTTGACAGCCGAAGCCAGCGTAGGAGCCAACTCCTAGGGGCCGTGGGGGCTTTGGCTCACACAATAAAATATTTGAGGGGGCCAGGGCCCCACAAAGTTGATGGGCGTTCCCTTTCAAATGGTGTGTGTGATCGATAATCATGTGATCGATTATGTGGGGCGGGGCTTACCTCGGCCCCCCAATATTTTATTCAAGTTGGTATCCCTGGGAGTCAGACTGTATCCCTTGGGTCTGTTGTAGCTAGGGGTCCTCTTTTTCTGGTGAACTCTGATATGATAAAAGTGTTAATTTCTCCCCAAGGCAATATTCTGCTTATGCTCAGCATCTGAAGAAAGTAGATGACAGTTTTTAAAATGCTTTATTTTGATCTTCTAGGAACAAAAGAAGTTGTGGTTGAAGTAGATGACAATGGAGTAATTTCCCTGAACTTTGAATGTGATCAGATGACTGCAGACTCTAAATTCATCTGGTCCAAGAATTATGAACCAATTGATGATGATTCGCGGTTAGCCATTGACACCAAAGGTGGAAAGTAAGAAATGTCAGAAATGCAAGGACTCTTTCTATTGGATCACGTTACTTGTTTTCTTTATGCTCTTTTCACATGCAGATTAAATTATTACAATGAGATTCCAGTCTGACCCGTCTAAAACTGTTGGTAGTACAAAATGATACATGTTATTGAAAAGAATTCAGTGACTCATAGGCATATTGTGCCTATATTGGGTTTTTTCTTCTTTGTAGCAAACAGTAGTTCAGATATGTGTGCAATTTATATCTGGACTGCAGCACACAACAGGAGAAAAAGCTAGACCCCCTCACACTCTGCCGGAGCCCCAGTCCAAATTGCTCCATCCCTGTGACTAAATTTAGGAAATACAATTGTGTGGGAAAATCCAGTCACAGATTGGACAGTTTGGTTCTTGAATGTTATTTTTCTGATCTTTGGTTCAACACTCAAGTTGTGTTATTTTACAGCACTTTAGATTTAACCCATGAGCCCACAGTAGTTTGTGCTCTGACTAAAGATGAAGAAGAAATTCAAATCAGCTTGCATTTAAAGCAAAAATCCATCAGATTTGCACTCTCTGAAACAATACGCAATCCTTCAAAATTCATGCTTACCTAAATTTTGCAATGCAGTTCTCCAACCAGTGTTTAAAAAAATGCATAGGAGAAATTGCTTGCAAAAAATGTGTAAATTAGTCGAAATTGCATATAGAAATGTGTTTGGAGAAATTTGCACTAAAATGCTGATGAGGATTTTTTCTAAAAAGCAAACTGCTGCAAAATGTGAAAGATTGAAATTAAGACAGAGAAAATGAGAAATTGAGAGAACCAAAATTGAGAAATCCTTCCATCCTAAATTCTGACTGCTTGAAACATTCTATCAAAATAAATGAAATCCACCTTAATACCTGAGCTAACAGTACCTCACACATATACTTGCCAGATATTGTATGTGGGTGTTCTCTGATATTTGATTTTAACTTGTATCGGTTGCTTATACAAAGCTCTTTTGTCTTAAAGGTCAAAAGCTATCTTTAAAGATCTCAGTGAAGACGATTTGGGTATTTACTCCTGTACTGTAACAGACACAGATGGAGTCTCATCAAGCTATACATTAGATGAGGAAGGTGAGCACCAATATTCTTTCGTCCACCTGTCAGCCTTTCCCTTTGCCTCTTATGTCACATGGCAATGAATGATCATACCGTAAAATGTGCCAATATGCCAAAAAATGGCTTCTTTTCTACATACATCTGCCTTTCTCTTGCAGAAATGAAACGCCTGCTTGCACTCAGCCATGAACACAAATTTCCAGGTAAGTGACAACAAAATAGTTAAGTGGAAAAAGGCATAAATGTTTGTGGCATATTTTAAAATAAGGGCTTCCAAGCATCAGCCTGCTGGATAGTCATATGCAGTCCTTTTTTCCTAGAAAAATAGGTGCCAGTACGCACCATGAGTTAGGGACGTGGGTGGCGCTGTGGGTAAAAGCCTCAGCGCCTAGGGCTTGCCGATCGAAAGGTCAGCGGTTTGAATCCCTGCGGCGGGGTGCGCTCCCGTTGCTCGGTCCCAGCGCCTGCCAACCTAGCAGTTCGAAAGCACCCCCGGGTGCAAGTAGATAAATAGGGACCGCTCTGGCGGGAAGGTAAACGGCGTTTCCGTGTGCTGTGCTGGCTTGCCAGATGCAGCTTTGTCACGCTGGCCACGTGACCCGGAAGTGTCTCCGGACAGCGCTGGCCCCTGGCCTCTTAAGTGATATGGGCACACAACCCTAGAGTCTGTCAAGACTGGCCCGTACGGGCAGGGGTACCTTTACCTTTTTACTCACCATGAAGTTGTTACGAATAGTGCCACAGTTTTTAACAACCAAAAAGATGTGCTGGTATTGAGTACCCTTGAGTACCCCTTGAAGAAGAAAAGACACTGGTCATATGAATGCTTGAGACAGTCTGATGTGGTCCTGTTACAGGTATCAACTTCTAATGGATGCCTGATTAACGTCCACACATAGCAGGGACTATCTCTTCCTCAGGATGTTTGCTTGACTCTTTTTCTGTCACAGTTTCACAAACACATGGTTCTGTTCCCCGAAGGTTAAGGATGTCATTTTCACATTTGTAACATTTTTTATTCCTGTAGTCATTATAGTGTTGTGATTTGAGTCTAAAATGGAATGCTGCACATGCTCAGAGTATTACTTTTTGAAATCCAGATTGGCAAACTTGGGAGGGGGGTGCTGTATGTGTTTTGCTCTTACATATCAGATTTCTGAAGCACAGAAAGGCAGTGGGGGGGAGGGAGAGAATAGAAATGTTAGTTGTGTAGTGCACAATTAAACTAATACATCACTCTCTAAAGGTCTACTTCCTTAAGACTATTGAGTCCAGGGTCTAAAATTACCAAGCTGCACCACTCCTGTGCTTGCTTTCTGTTCTATTTTAGGCTAAAATATTCACAGCTAATTATATACAAGGGCCTAAAACTGCCTCAGAACTGACAGCATCACACAAGTAGCATTGCACAAAGTCTGGTTTTTTGGTGTGTGTGTTTCTTACACCCACGGGTTAATGCAAGCACAGACACATGTGGCATTAACTTGTTTGGGTTTACATACCCTAAAACATTTCTCCAATGAAAGCAGGGACATTCTTAGGGAAAAGGAAAAGTGGGACATTCCAGGATCAAATCAGAAACCGGGCCAGCTTCTCTAAATCAGGGACGTACCTGGAAAATGGGAACACTTGGAGGGTCTGGGTTTAGAAGTTACGCAAGGTCATAGGGTTGCCTCCTATTTACCTTCAGGTGTTGTAATAATAAATAGCTTTTTCACAGGGGCATTTCAGTGCCTGTTTCTTGAAGCTTCCCTCACCTCTCCTTCTGGCTCATGGACCCTGCTTATTGGGGATTAGACTTATTCAAAAACAGGCCACAAATTAAGATGCAGTTGCCTTGCTGGTCTGTGTTCCAATCTAAAGGATCACAAGGAAGGGCAAACAAAATGAAATAATGATCTGCCAGTGTCCTACATCCCTAGCATCTTGGGTTCTTTTGTCACAGGCTATGGCAGATTCCTCAGCTTTTGCTGCCTGGTTTCCACGGAGATATGATGCCAAGTAGAATCTAAATTTGGGGACCTCATCTGTTTACTTGGTACTACTTCTGCAGAATAAAATTCTTCCTGTCTCTCACTTTCCACCCCCAGTAATATTACCTATTAAGTTTTAAACTTGGTTACACTCATTTATGCCATAATTTCTTCGCTAAGTATTAAGGAGATGACCTTATAGGTTAAAATGGATGCATATCAGAAGGAAATTAAGCATATCTTAAATGTTTCCAAGGCTATGGAACATTAGAAAGAAAGAAATAGAGAGCAATTGGCATTTGTTCTTGGGATTGGGTACTAATAACTAACTGGCACTTGCATACATAGTTAGAATATTGATAAGGACACCCAATAAACCCTGGGTTCTGACATTTGTATCAGGGGAAAATCTTGTCGAGGAAAGCTCTGTGAAAGAAAACTCAGCAAAATTGTTATGAGGAGAAATGACAGCAGAACACTTCATTTAATCCTGTGTGCACATAATCAATGTATAGAGGGGAGCAATGGCAAGCTTTGCCCTGGTTGTGTTTGCAGTGTACCTGTGCGCATTGATAATGTATGCTTGTAGGCTCATAGGCAGGGTCAGTAACTGCACAAAGCAAAATCCTCAACCACATGTATGAGCCTTTTGTGTACCATTTTAGTGCACATATTGGCATGCATTGAAAGAATTCAGAAGTACAACAGTGCCCAGAATTCGTTGTGTGGGGGAAATGTACTTTAAAGCTATAGTGTGTACATGGCCAGAGAGAGAGGTTTCAGGGGAAAAGCAAGAGTGGAGTAGAGAAATGCATTTCATGTCAGAGTAAGTATAAATATAAATATATGCAGAACAAATATCGCAAGGATAACAATAGAAAAAAATTCATTGTAGTTTGTTTATCTGCGTTCATGTTATCTACATGAATAACACAAGCTTTGAAACATCTACCTGTGTGGATTACAAGCTTCCATCATTTAGAAAAATATAAAGACAGAATAAGCCAGAGATTAACAATGGAGGAAATTTGTCCAAGAACTAGTGGATAAAGTCGGTTCTTGTGAACACACCAAAAACATCCATTGAGGCTCTATTTCTTTACTGCAGTTGTCCCCCTTAAGTCTGAATTGGCAGTTGAAATTCTGGAGAAGGGACAGGTGCGATTCTGGATGCAGGCTGAGAAATTGTCTCCTCATGGTAAAGTCAACTTTGTATTTAATGACAAGGAAATTGTTAATGGAGAGGTAAGTGGTTGGAACTAACTGCTTCTGTAACAGGGTGTTATCCAATGCACTCCTTCTGTTAGCAAAAGGATTTATGCTCACACCACAGAAGTTCCCCCGCATGCACCCCACACACTCCCCAAATCTACTCCAGGGTGTGGTTTGAGTGAAAACCCAAAACAGACTTTTGGGGGGAGAGGGAGAGAAGGTTATATGTGTGCCCAAAATTCAGCTGCAAACTTACCACTTAACATTATGTCTGTATGTACTTTAACATTGTGGGGTTGTTTCTAAGAAATCATCCAGGAGGCTTTGAAAACATTCTATTTTGGGAGATAGGAAGATGACTTTTCTGCTCACTTTTATGTTTGCTCTTGAAGAAATACAAGATGAAGGTTGACAACACTTCTGGTATGATTGAAATGGTTATGGATAGACTTGAAGATGTGGATGAAGGCACCTATACCTTTCAAATTCAGGATGGCAAAGCAACCAATCAGTCCAGTCTTGTTCTCATTGGTGACGGTAAGAGTTTCTAATATGCCTTTTTAGAATTTGGTAGTATGGTTTAACATACATTTGTAGAAGGTTAATTTTCTTTAATCAGAAACTAGACTTGTATGCCAATTGTACTTTTTGCAAACTTCATTTAATGTTTTAATTGTACAGTGGGAAGTGTTATGTTTCAGACAGTAAATTATGAAACTACAGAAGTGCTGCCAACTGATTAATATGGAACGTGTGTTGCAGGAGTAGAATTTTGCATAGAAAACCCTATAGGAAACCTTAAGAAAAGAGTGTTCTAGGCTGGGATCCAAATAAATACATAAGTAGTTCCTCCCTTCCAGTGAAGCGTTTGTTTTTTGAACAGAAGCTGTTGGAGGCATACAGCAAACTATGTTGAAAGTTAAGGGAGTTTCCAAAAGCATGCTGTCATCACCAGTCAGTGACTGCATGAAGTATATATTTACTGTTGCAAATAATTATTTGGGTTTATACTAAAAATGGGATTGACAGAAACAAAATGCATCCCCTGTGAATGATAATACTTCATACTTATCATTATTTAACATGTACTTGGCACTTGTAGTGTACAACTTACAATGCAATGCTTTTCTCTGTGATTCTCACCTCAAACCAGTATTGTTATTGCCTGGTATTGTTGTTGTTTTTGTTTTGTTTAAGTGAAAATCTATAAGAATTTGTGTGGCTCAGTTATTTACCACATGTGAAATTTTAATAGTGGTGAGGACTATGCAGGTCAGCTGTGATAATAACATTGTGAGTACGTATATTAGTTCAGCATTTGTTGTGAATAATAATTAAAAACTACTTTACAATATCATATCACTCTCATCCTATTCTGGTCAGTCAGTGCTCAAAATGGGGCAGGGTCATGTGGAATGCCATCCTGCTTTTTTAAGATAGACGTAAGATTGGCCCACTTCTTTTTTCAACAGACATAAAAACAGCCTTTGAATCTGAAACAAAACCATCCCATTCCCATCCCCTTCTATGGTCTAGTCATGCTTTTAAAAGTTATTTACTCATAATTAGCTCCACCATATTGGAATATACATTCCATTAAAAATCAATTCCACCCATCCAGTTCATGATTCTGCAAGTGTGTCACAGCCGGCTTAGGTGTGCAGATCTTCTGTCTCTCAAAGATGGCTATATTTTAATCTCTTTATTTAAAAATGTCTAGTGTTCCAGAAACTACAGAAAGAAGCAGAATTCCAGAGGCAAGAGTGGTTCAGGAAGCAAGGTAAGAAATCATACAAAAAGGAGAAGACTATTGAAACATTTTAGCTGATTTAATTCAGTTCTGTATGTCTAAAATTTAATGAGCAAATTTTAAAAGAGCATTTAAAAAGGCAATTATTATATTTTTCTTTTTCTTACCCACTAGATTTCAAGAGTCATCCTTCTGAATGACTGAGAACTTTCCCCTTGAAGTCTGTTCACAGGTGGTTTGCATTCAAACCACTTGCCAAGCAGACTTCAAGAGGGATTGCTCTCAGTGCTCGTAAGCTGATCAGTACTGAGAGCCATCCCTTTTGAATGCTGATTGGCCCTGACAGCCAGCCCTTCAAAGGTGTTCGGCAATCCCCTTTCAAGTTCTCGCCTGATGTCATAAAGATGTTAGGTGCTTGTAGGTGGACAGCTCCATCAGTTTGTCAAAGTTGGCCTACAGGAGTGTGGGAGAAGGAGGGACCAGACTGGTCAGCAGTTCCACACCCCTCCCTTAGAAAAAAGAAGATCACTTTGCATAATTTTCCCTGAATGTGCTTCACCATTTGTTTATTTATTGCTAGCAGCTTTCACCCTTTACATTGCCATGTCTAGGAAGCTGTAAAGTAGGGATGGAGGATAAAGCTAAATCTCTCAAATATGCAGTTTCTGAAACAATAGGAGAGCTGATACACGGCTATCCTTCAAAATTCCCACTGAAGTTTCTGATGCAGTCTTCAACCGTTTTTTTTACAAAAATGCATATATTAAGGTGAAATGTGTATAAAAATGAACTCATTAGTGAAAATAACATACCCAAATCTATTATATTAGAAGAATACATGCAAAATATTAGTCAAAACTGCATACAAAAATGTATTTATTAGGAGAAATTTGCACTAGAATGCTGAAGAATTCCCATAAGGATTTAAAGAAAAACAACTCGCTGCAGAAATATGGAAAAAAAGAAGAATTTAAGATTGGGAAAATGTGAAACTGAAATAAATGAAATTGACAGATCCTCCTATCCCTATTGTGGAGGGTACAAAATGGAGGCCATAGTGCCAGCACAGTTGCCACTTATAGTGGCGGCGGCAGCAACAAATCCTTAGGGGAAGAGAAGAAGCTGTATTAACTGTAATGCTACAGTTAATGGTGCGCCCCACCCCCAAGAATTTCTCCTCCTCCTGCAGAACTTCTGTATAATAGTCCCCACATATCATCTTCCCACAAACTGGGTGAGGAATTTTGAGGGGCTGTTTGTGCACAGCTCTTGCAGCGCAACAACAACAAATCTAGAGGATATAAAAAATAGAGAGCAGTCTGAAAAAAAAAATTTGATTCTGTCTGTGTCATAATTTCTGAGGGGATTTATTTTGCATATCGTTTCAAACAGGTCCACATTTTGTTGAGTATCTGGGATGGGAAGTTACCCCTGAATGCAATGTGTTACTGAAATGCAAGGTAAGAAACAGCTACAGTTTGGGTAGTTTGTGATAGAAGAAGCACAAGTCGCAAATAGTGGTCAGCTGCCTCTTGGGTGCATTTACAGAATCCAGGATTGTACACTGATCACAAACCTAATGGTCGCTATCACAGATCCAGTACAGTGGTACCTTGGTTTTTGAACTTAATCCTTTCAAAAACCAAGGTGTGGCTTCCGATTGGCTGCAGGAGCTTCCTGCACTCAAGTCGAAGCCATGTTGCACATTTGGATTCTGAAAAACGTTTGCAAACAGGAATACAGTGGTGCCCCACAAGACGAATGCCTCGCAAGACGAAAAACTCGCTAGACGAAAGGGTTTTGCGGTTTTTGAGCTGCTTCGCAAGACGAATTTCCCTATGGGCTTGCTTCGCAAAACGAAAACGTCTTGCAAGTTTGTTTCCTTTTTCTTAACACTGTTAATACAGTTGCGACTTGACTTCGAGGAGCAACTCATAGCACGCGGTGTGGTAGCCTTTTTTGAGGTTTTTGAAGACTTTGGTGATTTTTGAAGCTTTTCCAAAACTTTTCCGACACCATGCTTCGCAAGACGAAAAATTCGCTAGACAGAAAAACTTGCGGAACGAATTAATTTCGTCTTGCGAGGCACCACTGTACTTACTTCTGGGTTTGCGGCATTTGGGAGCTGATTTGTTCGACAACTAAGCCGTTTGAGAACCAAGGTACCACTGTATTGCCTTCTCAAATATTGCTCTGTACTTTGAAATCACATTACAATTTTGGTTATGATGTCTTAAGAGGTGTCTAAATGCTTAGTGAACAAACAACTTTCCAAAATATATAGTGGATAGTAGATATAGGATGCTTCTTTTTGTCCTCAGGAACAAGAACCGAGTGAACAAATGTTTTGAAGAATCTTTATCTACTTGATGCATGTTTTCTATATAAAGGAAACTACTTTTGCATACTTTTATTTCATTTTAGGTAGCCAATATTAAGAAAGAAACACACATTGTTTGGTACAAAGATGAAAGAGAGATAATGGTTGATGAAGAACATGACTTTAAGGATGGCGTTTGTACTCTGCTGATAACAGAGGTGAGTGGCCCCCTTCTCTCACTTAAGATGTGGCAGATTTCCTAAATGGGCAGTGCTTCCAGAGATGAAAAGGTGTTGCTACTGCTTGATTTTATTTTGTTCACAGTTTTCTAAGAAAGATGCTGGTATATATGAAGTAATATTGAAAGACGACAGAGGGAAGGACAAGAGCATATTGAAGCTTCTGGACACAGGTGAGAATAATGTGTAAAATTGTGCTGTTTCTGTTTACTTGGAAATAAGCACCTGTGGATTCAATCTGACTTATTTCTATGTAATTGTGTGTAGGATTGTGGCCTTAATTTCACAAGGAATCAGCAGCAAAACAGTTTTTAAAATTTTTCCAGAAGAGTTTTTCTGATTGCACATCCCAGTCCTCCATTATTTCAGTGTAGCTCCTTAGTGGACTGTGCTCCTATGAAAGGAAGGGTGGTATAAAACCAGATTATGGTAATCAGTGCTGTTTTCTAGAAAAAGAGGTGCCAGAACTCACCATGAAAACCTCCCTTGTTCTTTTATAATGGCAATGGTGCCCACCTGAGAGGTGCCAGAACTGAGTTCTGCTGAGTTCAGGCTGAAAGAAAGCTCTGGTGGTGATGATGATCTTTAATGTTCAGTTTGTGGAGCCAGGAATTCCCTTTTTTAAACTAATCATTTATTTTATCCAGCTCTTTTCTAAATTCATTTCATGTTAGTGAACCCTTTCTGTTTTGCAATTGTGATTTGTGTCTCTAGAAGGAAACTAGGGGGAGCCTAAGCTGTTTTGATACCCTCAGGGACTACATAAGGATGCCCAGGAGGGCCGTAGCTTTGTGGTCCTTTGCATGCAGAAGGTCCCTAGTGTCTCCAAGTGGGGCTGGGAAAGACTTCTGTCTGAACCCCTAGAGACTCTCTGCCAGATAAACAATACTAAGCTAGATGGATCCATGGTCTCGCCTAGTATAAGGCACTTTCCTGTCTTCCTATATACATCTTGGATTGCAAGATACAAGAGGCAATGTCACCGTACTCTGTTGGGGCACAGCTTAAATAATTGCTTCCTCTATCCACCAGTGATGCTTCCCTAAGCAATAATAATAATAATAATAATAATAATAATAATAATAATAATAATTTATTTGTATCCCACCCATCTGGCTGGGTTTCCCCAGCCACTCTGGGTGGCTTCCACAGAAACCAAAAATACACTAAAATATCACACATTAAAAACTTCCCTGAACAGGGCTGCCTTAAGATGTCTTCTGAATGTCAGGTAGTTGTTTATCGCTTTGACATCTGATGGGAGGGCGTTCCACAGGGCGGGCGCCACTACCGAGAAGGCCCTCTGCCTGGTTCCCTGTAGCTTTGCTTCTCGCAATGAGGGAATCGCCAGAAGGCCCTCGGTGCTGGACCTCAGCGTCTGGGCAGAACGATGGGGGAGGAGACTTGAATTACTTTGTAGTTAGGTGAATCCTAAAGAAGACTTCTTTGTTAGGCATAAACTGCACAAGTTTCAAAACCTGTCTCTTTTATAAAGGGATGTTCTTTTGAAGTACAATAAAACCAAACAGAAACAAAGGGGTTTAACAGGACATTAAAACCATGAAGGAAACATGCAAACTCCTTAAGAATCTTTGCAACACATTTTAAGAGGCAACTCAGATTTCCTGCAGGAATCTGCTTGCAGGAATGCTCCAGATTAGCTGGGGAACTTCAGGGCAGCATTCAGCTACAACCAGGCATGTCTGATCTGGGAACACTTAGTCTCAGTCTCTGGATTTGTTTCCACAGCTTTTGCAGATTTGATGACGGAAGTATGCAAAGTGATTGGTGAGTATTTAATTCCCCCCTTCTCCTGATGAATGACTCATTTGTACTACTCCAAGAAAGACTGTAAGACTACAAAAATATGTGTTATATTTTCAGCTTTATCTGCAACAGAACTGAAAATCCAGAGCACAGAAGAAGGCATCAGATTATATTCATTTGTTAGCTACTACTTGGAAGATCTGAGAGTGAGCTGGTCACACAAGTAAGTGGGTGAGCTCTTGCCAGTACAGTAATGAAGATCTCATTCAACAGGAACATTCTATACACATTTAAATTTAGGGCACATCCAGAGTGCTGCATAACTCCATGCTGGTTTTGAATCAGCTTAATGCAACCAATTTTTTTGTATACATGCTGTGCTGTGCCTGTGGCTCAGATATGCAGATGATATGTGATCAACCTCAGACAACTCCAGGGATCCAAAGGCCAAGCAAGTGATCCTGGGTGAGATCAAACACAGCATGTCCCAATACACGTTTATGCAGCAAAATACCTCCCTCTGAACTCAATAGGACTTGCAGTCAAGTAAGCGTTCTTAGGACTGCTACCTCAGAAAGTGTCACACCTAGTTATGTATTTGTTTATTTTATTTATTTGACTTCTAAAACACCTTTTATATATATATAAAAAACAATTTGCAAAGCCTCACACAAACAAAACACATTCCCACAAGAATAAAGCACATTATTAAAGATATAAAATCAACAACAGAATAAATTTTGGGGGCAATGCTAGTGTCGGGTCTTCTTCAACTGCACCACCGTTCTTGTTTAGAAAGGTATGCAAATGGTTGCTTCTTCTAATTTTTCTGTGTTGTTGGTTTGGGAAAGTAAACTTGTGGTCTTGCACAACCCTGTTACCAGTTACATATTATGTAATAACTGCAAACATCACCTGATAACTTGAAAATTTATGATCAGCAGGTATTGAGGGTTTGGGGTGTCTGGCCCATCAGCTGAAAACAGTTCCCTACACTTGGTCTGTGCCTTCCTTTTATAGGGAGATTGCTGACGGCATGAGCAGTGGATGCTTTCTGAATGGCTAGAAAGTACCCAGAAGGGGCATGAAGCAGGAGAGCCTTGGAGAGAGCCTGTGTTAGGCAGAGCAGCTTTTAGCACCCCACAGTTAGTTTTAAGTGCACACAGTCAATACCACTGTGATAGTTTAAATGCTAACCTTTAATCATAACTCCTGCTTTAGCGTTGATATTCCTGCAAGGGAATATGTGCTGAGGTTCAAGTTTGACAGGCACAGCTGCTGTAGACTGAAGACAATCCTTTGAAGTCATATTGGAAAAAACTCCTTTGAAGCATATGGCATCGTCTCTTGCTGAAAGAAAATAGAGCTAGCACAGAAATGTTACTTTGACAGGCCATTATCTTTAATAGAATTTATCAAAAACTTGTGTCTCAACTTGGTTTCCTTGTTCTTCTTTTCCCAGTGATGTTAAAATGAAGTATACAGAAAGAGTTAAGACTGGTGTTACTGGGGAGCAAATCTGGTTGCAAATCAATGAGCCAACACCCAACGACAAGGGAAGATATATATTGGAGCTCTTTGATGGCAAAACTGGACACACGAAGACAGTGGATCTTTCTGGGCAAGGTAGATAGGTTCCTTTTTCTTTATCATGCAGAAACAGAGAAAAATTATTCTGAGTGGCAGTGACAATGGCTCTTACTCTTCTGGTTATATGATTCTCAATGTAACTCCCAATAGGCTGAGTTAGAGCTTGTAGGCCTGCCGGGCTCCTCACAACTTGAGCTTCAGACTACAATCTGAGTCTCACTAGTAAGTGACCCATTGGGAGTACCTCAAGAGCATACTGGGCAGTGGAGTTTATGGCTGATAAGTTTTCGTTTGTTAATATTTCATTTTAAAAATATTGCACTTTCCCCCTCCTTACAGAGGTACTTAAAGCAGCAGGAGAAATCCAAGGAAGAGTCAACAATAATTTGAATCGTTAAAATAATAAAAGGCAGGACACAACAGTGTCCCGATTTCCACATAATGCTCCACCATGGTTTTTCTTTTTTCTTTTTTGTCACATCCATAGCCATTCCAGAAGGCTAGCCATGGTTTGTTTTCTGTCAGCAAACCACCAAATTCAAAGAAAACTCAAAAAAGAAATAACCACACAAATTATATTTATAAAAACTATTAACTTAATCCTGCTCTCTTTTTTTTAAAGCCTTTGATGAAGCCTTTGCTGAATTCCAGAGGTTAAAGTAAGTATAATTCATGGAAGATACAATCTAAATAGGATAATGGGGGTTCTGTTTTAGAAAGTGTGGTGCTCAGAGATGGCCACTGCTGGCACCCACAACATTGCTAGAAGTAAGCATGACCAGAAGTGACAGTTGCAGTGGCATCTGGCTGTCTAGCACACTCTCACACATCATGACCACTTAGAGAGCGATGGGGGAGGAGCGGGAAGAGAGCATCAGAAGCCCAGGTGTTTGAGAGGATTTCCTACTGTGGAAGGAGAGGAGGAAGCAGCCTGGACTTTATACCCACTCACAAGTCAGGTTCCGGTGGAGAGAAGTGCAGGGGGATATAAAGGGGGGGGTAGGTGGCTGACAAATGTTGCTGTGGAAAGGTCCTGGGTTGAGCTGAGGACCTGGACTCCAGCTTGGGAGCTAAGACTTCCCTAAAGAAGAAGAAGATATGGCATTTTGGGGAACTTTACTTGTCCCCCCCTCCACCAGATTTTTGACAGAAAGTTATTCCATTGCTCAGCTTAACATTTTTTATTAACATTTTTTTAAAAAAAAATCAGTGATTTTTTTCCATTGGTCAAAACTAGTTTCGGCATTAGGAGACAGAGAAATCTATGTCCTGTGTTGTTATGAGTGTTTACATGATATGTGTAAAAACATCATTAAAACTATGCTGATATGAGAAATTGCATCATCACGTTGAATCGTTTGCAGACAGATTTAGTTCAACGGTGTGGGTGTGTGTAATGTAAAATATATAAAGAGTAACTGCTTTCCGTCTCCATACTTTTAACATCAAATGAAACTGAGGATGCCTTTTTTTGTCTTTTTCAATTTCAGAGCATTGGCGATTGCAGAGAAAAGTAAGTGGACTGTCAGTTGGTGTCTGCCTTGACTATCAATAGGATGCCGTACTGCCAGTAGGAAATTTCAATGTAGCTTCCTTTTGAAGAGAGTGTTTCTGTTTAGAAATCTACAGGTTGATCACTAGCAGGCATTCAGACAGGCTGAACTAGTCATGAAGCAGTTATCTGTGTTCCCCTCACCCGCACTGCCCCAATTTAGCAGCCCTATAGAGACTGCTTCTTGCCTACCATGTGCAAGAAGGGCAGAACTGCTTCCCTTAGCCTGCACCGTAGCATATGAGAGTGATTTTTATTCCTTGCTGGCCTTGATTGCCCATCAAACAACATTCATTGTAAGTAGCCAAGCTACAAAATAGAACAGTTTGTCACCCACAACTGTACTTTTCTAGCAGTATTGTTATGTGTATGCCTTTGAATGCAATTCTACTTTGATGCCATTTATATATTTATGGTATTTATATTTTGCCCTTTAGTGGGTTCCCAGCACAGCTGACAGCAAAATTAGAGGTGATGACGATTTTGTGGGGGGGTTTCGTACCTGGCCCCCGTGCATGTTGGCAGAGCACACATAAGCCCCTGTTATATCCTCTTCACCCCTGTTTCTCTCCTCATTCTGCCTCCGTTCTGCCCTCTTCCAGGTCCGAAAGGACCCGCACATTGGCAGACGCATCAGTTGGATGCACACAAAATGGTCACCATCTGTGTAATAAAAGATATAACTACTGTATGCTACACACTAAGTTGTCACTTGTCAGCCACAAAGTGGCAGACTCTTGTCAATTTCTCTCTCCTTCATAATGCATAATAAAACTTACATATGGCCATGATGTTGCAGCATTATACACTTCCCCACCCTTGACAGTAGCAGCTACCAGAGGAGGCTGTTGCACATGGTTTCCATAAAAAGGTTCCAGGTTCAACCCTTGGCATCTTTAGGTAGGTCTGGGAAAAGATTCCTGTCTGAAACCCTGGAGAACTGCTGCCAGTGTAGAAAATTACTGGGATAGATCGACTCAGTATAAGACAGCTACCTATGATGGTAAGCGGGGCTTGGAAAATGCATAACACCAGGACAGGAGAGCACAGGCTAAGATTTATTATAGGACCAATAAGAAAAGCCTGAGAACTGGACTTGGTCCTGCTGCTTCTGATGGAAGCCCCATTTTATCAAAAAGTGAAGAAATCCAGCAGTGGTGAATGACCATAACAGCTTGCACTTCAAGAACTGTGATGTGTTGAGCCTTTAAAGGTAAAGGTACCCCTGACCGTTAGGTCCAGTCGTGGACGACTCTGGGGTTGCACACTCATCTCGCTCTATAGGCCAAGGGAGCCGGCATTTGTCCGCAGACAGCTTCTGGGTCATGTGGCCAGCATGACTAAGCCGCTTCTGGCGAACCAGAGCAGCGCACGGAAACACCATTTACCTTCCCGCCAGAGCGGTACCTATTTATCTACTTGCACTTTGACGTGCTTTTGAACTGCTAGGTTGGCAGGAGCAGGGACCGAACAATGGGAGCTCACCCCGTCACGGGGATTCGAACCGCCAACCTTCTGATTGGCAAGCCCTAGGCTCTGTGGTTTAGACCACAGCGCCACCCGCGTCCCTGTTGAGCCTTTACTTGCACTATTCCTGGCTTTTAAATTTAGGCACATCAGATGAGAACCCTTCTTGTTCAGCTTGTGGCATTGTAAGATCTACCTGTCCATCTTTCATTAATGGAGCCAGGGGTTGGCAGTCAAATATTAACCATGCAACATCCCAAGTAAATTTCACATTGCTTTCACTTCGAGCAAAGCGAGGTGGAAATACCAAATATCCTTCTCAGTTTGCATTCATCACCGGCAGCTTGTAGAAGTACAAGATAAAAGAAAGGCACTAGAGGGGAATTGAAATCTAGGGCAGAGATTGTTTTGCAGACAACAAAGAAAAATGTGCTAATGTATTTTCAGATCGTGCCCGGGTGCTTGGAGGGCTGCCCGACGTTGTCACCATCCAGGAAGGCAAGGTACAGTAAATTAATTGAAACTTCTGAAGAGACAGTTCTGTAACTTTCTCCTTCTGAAAGGAGAGCTTCAGAATACTCAAGCTTTGCTTCTTTTAATCAAGAGACAGCACTCTTCATTCATCCTCTCAGTGCGTAATTTCACCATGGTAGCCAGACTACCTTTATGTCTTTACGGAGCACTCATTTGTTAAGCATGATATGGAAGACTGAAGAGGGTGCCAGCCCAAGGTTCAGGCCACAATCCAACAAAGAGTTAAGATTACTTAACCCCATTGATTTCAGTGGCTTTCAGTGTGCTTATGTTTGTAGTAGGGCTCAAGGTGCATGAATCAACTCAATGGATGACTTATGAATAACTGACTCTTTAGAAATCCATACTTTATGCACAAGATCCACCACTGCAGCAGTTCAAACCTTCTTCTTCCAATCATGTGCAATCTTCCTGTGTGATCTTCGGATCTTCGGATGTTTTTAAAAAGAGACATAAAGACAGTCTGGAAAGCAGTTCAAAGTCATTGGATAAGCCTGCTTGTGGCCAATATCAGTTCTAATACAGTATTAGGACCTTAGCCCTAAAGACATTTTCTTGGAAATATGTTTCACATATTTCAGTGGAATGTACTTACAAAGAAGTATGCTTAAGACTATGAATAGTTCTTCTAGGGTGTGCAGAGGAAGAAAAGGGAGGAGAAGCTCCATTGTGCAGCCAAAAGTGCTTGGACTTAGCAGAACTGTTTACAGTGGTACCTCGCAAGACGAATGCCTCGCAAGACGAAAAATGTGCAAGACGAAAGAGTTTTCCGTTTTTTGAGTCGTTCCGCAAGACGAATTTCCCTATGGGCTTCCTTCGCAAGCAAGACGAAACATCTTGCGAGTTCTTGCAAGTTTGTTTCCTTTTTCTTAAAGCCGCTAAGCCGCTAATAGCCGTGCTTCGCAAGACGAAAAAACCGAAAGACGAAGAGACTCGCGGAACGGATTAATTTCGTCTTGCGAGGCACCACTGTAGTTGGATATCTCTCTAACAGTTTATTGATTTCAGTAAATTTCTATGCAAACTGACCTAATCAACTTTCCAGACTAAGATTTGGATTGGAATGTAAGCATCATAAGGATTTCGTATATCTTCAAATTTTGTGATACAGCACTTGGCTAAAAAAACACACCAAAATATATTTAAAATGTGTATTTTAGGATAAAAATATATTTGCAAATGGCATGCAATGAGATAAATTATCTATTTAAATATGTCATATATTTAAATATTGTGATAAAATAATAATTTAAGCACAATTTTTATATAGATTTTTCAAAAGCAGTAACGGAGCTGAACAGAGTTATGAACGAACTCAAGCAAAATGTATATGGACCAGAAATATAATTATACATTCATCCCTACTTAAACTGTGGCCTAAATTACCATAAATCTTTGTATTCTAGTGTAACTGGGATTTGGATCTCTGCCACTGAAAATCAAGCCCAAGATTTTCATTCTGTGGCAAAATCAATAAGGATGGGAGGATGGTTTCTCTCTGTGATGGAGTTAAAATAATTTAAGAGAAATGCTTTCTCATTATCATTTAGGTAATTAAATATGCCAGAATTATTAACATTAGGCTTTGGTCTAAATGGTGTTAACTATAAACTGCTTTATATAGAATTTTACAATAAGGAATAGAATAGATATCCTGGTGATCTTGTTTCATTTCATCTATTCTCAAAAAAATAATAATACTTAGATGGTCATATGTAAGCATTACATTTTTAAGATTCTGGATAACAATATCATATCAATAAACTAGGGTTTGCTTCCAACAGTCATCTACAAATGACTGCTTCTGGTCACCTGATTCAAAATTATACTAGTTATAATCCATAAACAATTCTGAACACGTGTGAAAAGGCAAAGCACAACTTGTATGCTATTTAACCTGTAATAAAAAGGCACCTCACAGGAGTATAGCAGATATTTGGCTCAGTGACTCCAGTAGTAGATTTACCCTTCAATTGCCCTGCAAGGAATAGTGTAACATGAACTGCTTTGTCCTCAAGATATGGGCCCACTCCATATTACATTCTCAGTCCTTTCATGAGATATACCAACACTAGCTTCCTATCACCAGTCTTTGCCCAGTGTTGCTGATCTGTGGGAAATGAGGTTGAAGCCTGGCAGAGGGTGAGAAAAGCAGAAGAAAAACTGCTGAGTGTATAATTATAAATTCCTCTTGCAACATAAGTATTTTTCCGTTGATTGGAACGTGTCAAAATAAGTACATGATGGAATATGTGTCTAGACTAGGTTTTTCCTTTCAGATATATACTGCATCAGAAACCAAGGAAATGCATGGCACCAAGAGAGCTTCCAGTGTGATTTCTTGGCCTATACGAGCAACAGAAAAATTATGCCCAGTTAGAAACACATTTTAGAGCTTGTTATTTTGTTCCCTGTGTTAACTTATACTATGGTTTCTGAAGTTGTTGAGTTATGTTTTAGCTTTTTTTTTTAGGAAAATCGGCAAAAACAACACCACTTCTGATAAGGGCTGCCATATGCCCGGGTTTTCCCCAGACATTTAAAAAAATTCTACCTGGACTCAATTTTTGGCAGACAAATCTTGGCTGTGTCCAGAAATTCCGGACATATGGACAGATACCCATTCATTTTCAAAGTGCAATGAGTGAGCCCCACTCCCATATTTGTTCATTTTTATTCAAATAAGAACCTGAAAGTATAAAAGTTGAAAATTGATTCATTAATTCATACATTTGCTTTTCACTGCTTTGGGAGCCTTGATTAGCATTGATGGAGTCTACAGAAAGGGGGAAATCAGTGAAATTGACAGACTGGGAGGCTGTTTAGTTTGGATATAGGGTGATATTTAAGGTGTCTGTGTCTATGCACCTTTTAAAATTGCAAATAGAACGAGGACCCTCTATCCTGTATATCTGAAATTTGACAGGTCTGATGCCTAGATAAGTGGGGTATGGAATGTCATGCAATTTGAATGAACCAAACACCATAGTTACAGGCAGAAGAAGAATGGCTGGATCTTCCACTAAAATCAATGGAAAACATTATATTAATGAAACTTTAAAAGTAAAAACAAGTAGAAAATAAAATGTTTTCCTTCTGCTTTATTTTATGGGTACCTACATATTTATCCTACCATGGCTAATAGCTATTCATGGGGTAATATAAGTGAAGGAAATTTAGATCATCTCCCTGGGCACTATAGGTCTGATCCAGTTTCCACCTTCTCTCTTTCTTATGCTTTTAATATGAAAATACATGTCAGACGTTCTGGTCACTGGTCTCCTGTATCACATCTAGCTTTGCCCTCATCAGTTCATTGAGAATTTTTCTGGCTGTGCAGCAGTACAATGGAAAAATGCTATCATCTCATCTTGTCTGATGTGCATCTCATAGCTGGCACTCTATAGTTTTATATAGGTGCATTACTTTGTTAGCTGTGCTCTGGTTATGCTAGCACTTACATAATGAAACAGTGTTCTCAGTGCTGTGTAAGTAGGTAATAAAAATTCACTTCAGCCTGACATTTGGCATTCAAGACTACAGACAGGGAGCTTTTATGCAGCAAGAAAATTGGAAACACATTTTTTCCTGTCCTGTGAAAAACTCAGGTTGAGATGCTGCCTTTTCCGAATTTCAGCTATACTTCAGATTTTTTCCCCCTTGGCCAAAATATTTTTTCCCTAAATGCTCTGTATACATCATCATTATATAATGAAAGCACTGATATAGGCATTCAAAAATATATAGCCTGTATTATTAGTATTTAGTGGAGCTATGATCATCACATGGAATGATTTATCCCAGACTTAAATGCATGCCATACATGTAAGCAAACCTTTATATGCCAGCCAATCTATCTTATTGATCCCTGCTTTAAGGACCCTTAGAAGTGACCAATCTGATTAATAATAAATTGAAGGAAAATACCAAAAAAACCCAAAGCCATATTTGTGTAAGATAGACTTCAATTCCTATACGCACTTTCATGGAATTAGGCCCCATTGAACACACAGTGTGACTTAGATTAAAACAAACTGTGCTGTAAATATGACGAATAAAGCTTCTGTTAATTTAGCGTCACTTTATTCCTATAATTTGGAAAGGATTAATCATGCTGGGTTGTTGCCTTGCCAACTGTTGACTCCACTTATGAACCTTTGTTCTTATTTCTTCTTATATGAGGGAGCTTCAAATGGTATACCACTAAACAGTGTTCATAGTCCAATTACTAATCAGGCAAAACCTTTAACTCAGCTGGGGCCTTTCCTAGCCCTCTATATTTCAGAGTCTCAGGGACAAACTTTGAGTGATGTGTTTTAAACAAGTACACTTAATCTTGGGTGCATTAATTTCAGAGAAAGGGGAAATAAATAAAAAAATTCCTTCCAGTAGCACCTTAAAGACCAACTAAGTTAGTTCTTGGTATGAGCTTTCGTGTGCATGCACACTTCTTCAGATACACACTGTGTATCTGAAGAAGTGTGCATGCACACGAAAGCTCATACCAAGAACTAACTTAGTTGGTCTTTAAGGTGCTACTGGAAGGATTTTTTATTTTTATTTTGACTATGGCAGACCAACACGGCTACCTATCTGTAAGAGAAAGGGGAGTCGTGGGACTTTGATCTTCGAATTTTGGCTCTTCTATCCTAGTTAGTTTAAACTCATTTCATATTACAGCTGCACTGGGAAACTGCAATAGTGTAATGGCAGTGTACTAACCAGGTCAATAAACATGGATCTAATCAATTTGGATGTAACAGGAAACTGTGGTTTGAATTAACTAGAATAGAAACATCAATCTGGCACATGACAGGAGGAGAAACGTCAAGGGGTATTGATTTCAGGTTGAAAGCGAGGCAATCAGATGTACAGCTATTATTATTTTATATTATTTTATATTATATTAGTAATAAAATTGCTCAGCCATTCTGATGAAACTGCTTGAATATACTTTAATTGCAGCTTAATTACGTGCTTAGCTGTTCTTTAGATTTAGAAGTCTGATTTGCAATCAGTTTTGTGACCTTTCCTATAAAAGCAACCTTTTTAAAACTAAGAGAACTGTTGCTTAATAAAGAACCCAATATTTCAAGTGATGGCAACATTTAATTTTGACTTGAATGAATGTGTTGTAGTTGGTAGTAACTATAGGGGATACGTAAAATATTGAAGGGCCACAGTAATAATTCAAAACTAGTTGACTTCATTCACTTCCCTAAGAACAGAATCAGATTTTTGTAACACGGAACTCAGATATTTCTGTCTGTTTTATTATAGAAGTAATGTGAAAACAGAGCATATTCAGGATGCTTATTTATAGCGACTGTTTACAAAAACTTTTGTGTGTTTCCTGCAGGCGCTTAATCTTACTTGCAGTGTCTGGGGAAACCCTGCTCCAGAAGTTTCATGGATGAAGAATGAAAAGCTCCTGGCAGGAGATGATCACATCATCCTGAAATTTGAATCAGGAAAACAAGCAAGCTTCACCATCACGGCTGTCAGTACAGCTGACTCAGGGAGATACAGCCTTATAGTGAAAAACCAGTATGGCACAGAGACAAGTGATTTAACTATAAGTGTGTTCATACCTGAGGAAGGGATGACCCATGTCCCCCTTCCAGATCATGGCAAAGGAGATAAGAAAAAGAAGGCATGAAGCTAAAGCTAAGATGGACAAGTGTTGCAGAGAGGTAGAGTTCTATCTGGTTTAATAATATGTGTGTGTAAATGGTTTTGCCTGTGAGTATGAAGTAGATCTGAACCCTTCTGCTCACTTCATTTTAGATGTTGTGATCAGGCAAAAATGGGGAATGCTCCCACTCCCAGCCTGGCTTTCTGTCACATGAACTTAACTCAGAAGCATAATAGGATAATGCTCATAACGCAGAAGCATAATATTTAAGGAAGTCATTTAATCAGTGATGTGAGTGAAAGGATGGAAAAAATTACAATCGTTTATTGGAGAAGATTTTCTCACCAGGAATCTAGATTTGAGCCTACTGGTAATCTAGTATAAACTGAATGTAGTGTAGGATAGGACTCTAGAAAACAGATATTAAAGCAAACAAATGTTATGTGTTGACATGATATTAATACACACTAACTTCAGTGGAAAAAACTGAACCTTCCTCAGTATTCAAAAATAAATAAAACACTTTTCTTTCGCCTTGTTTTGTGTGCGTGTGACTTGTTTACTTGCTCACTTCTCTGATGGCTGTTTACCATCCCTTTTAGTTTAACAGCACCACACACCTAACATCTACACTTAGGTCTTCAATGCAGCACAGAGAAAGGAGGTGCTGGCAATTTTATTTATTCTACACTAACTTCTGCCTGATTCAGTCTCACTGTAGTTTATTAAGGCTGCTGGGAATTGTAACTCCGTGAGGGGAATAGGGGTCTCTTAACAATTCTCAGCACTGTTAAACTACATTTCCCAAGTTTCTTCGGGGGGGAACCATGATTGTTATAGTGGTATAAGATTAAATGTATAGTCCACAGCGACAATATTGGGGATAGCCTATGAACAGTTTTAAACTTTTGGGCAACACTAGAGGCAGAATTTTGGATAAGGTGAACTCGAGTAAATTGCTAAGACTTGTTTCTCTATGGGTTTGGTTTATTGACTTCTAGTCCCCAGGGATAAATGACCTTTATATTTCCTCCAGGCCTAGGCTTACTTCAGACATGGCTTTGACTGTCAACATGTGCTTGTGTACCCCCTCTGCCTGCTTCCTGATTTCTTCCTCAATTTCCTGGTCCATGTTAGCCACAGTTTGTTATGGCATTGGAAACTGAGAGGAAAATAGTCTACCGCTCACTGAATGCAGCTCTTTGAATCTTTAATCACAACTTGCAAATTATTATACGGATGCTATTTTTAACAGGACTTCCTTGTTTGTGCGTTCTTCTTGCTTTCCTGTAGCTGACAGTATCTCATAGAGATGAACAAACTGGCTTGGCTACACTCGTTGCTGAGATGAATGGAATTTGCCTAGATACAGTAGCCATAGGTAAAAAGAAACCAGCCTCAGGGAAGAAAGAAGGTAAAAATATTTAGCTGCTTAGATCTAAGTTCCAAGAAGAAAAACTCTTTATTTCTTCCCAAAGTAACCTGAAGGAACTTTGCATTTTTGTTTGTTTTTTACTTCAGCCTTTTGAAATGTTTTTAAGCAGAGACACGGGGAGAGCAAGCACCTTCAAAGTCACTTTGCTTCCAGTCACAGAGTATTAGACACGTTTCATTTTTCCATTGAAATTAATAATTTAAGATGCTTAGCTGGGTCAGAGTGTTCCCTTATTTGCTACATTATAAATGTGGTTTGTGACTAAACAACAGCTCCTGATTCTCCAAGTTTGGAAAATCAGCTAGTTAAATTTGATTATTGTAAGCAGCAGCTGGCAAGTCTTTTTTATTTTAAATTAAATTGGCCAAGAGAACCTTCAGTATGGGCTTACATTGCAGTGTAATCATACTTGAAATTGTATTAAGTAAAAAAAGTAAGTAAATGTGTGTGAAATAGATCCTAGCAGTTTGTACTGTTTCAGAAATTGCTCCATTTTTATTTGCTCTAATTAAAGCACTTCAGGAAGATGAATTGAAATGGTTGGCGTGCACAGATAAATATCAGTTTCCTTTAACACAGCAGGTGTTTCATAACAAGGGAAGGCCATGTTTGTGATGCCTCTTAGTGAAGTCAGCAATCTTGCCAAGAAGAGCCCGTCATAATTTAGTGACAAGGTCTTTCATAACTCTTCTGACCATGTGCTCTCTCAGGTAGAGTAAACACAATACTTAGCACTATTGGAAGAGACAAATAAACCCCACATGTCCCTTTAAAGAGAAAGTTTTTGAGGGCACCCCCCCCAACATGAACCATGTGTTATTTTCCTTGAATCAGATTTCATTAAGCCGTAAGTAAGATAGATTATTGCTTCAGAAGAGATGTCTGATCCAAGTGAAAATCCAATTGTAGAAGATGGAGATGATCCTAAAGACAGCTGGTCAAACTAAAGGGATCACAAAATGTTCTGGGTAGTAAGACAGAATGGCATAGCAGACAAATTCTTCAGATTCATGGAGAAAAGATTGAGTTAAAACATAGGATCATTGTTGTTCTATTACTCTTATTATGAAATGTATATTGTTGATATTAGATAGCACTTCATGCCTGAGTACTATGTCTGTGGTGAAATGAGAATGGCTTCACTGAACACAACATTTTGTCATAAACTCAAACTTGATTGTCTTGCTATATTGTAACTATCAAATTCACCCTTCCATGCTAGTGATGAGAACGCAGAGCTAAAGGGAACACTGGTCTGACATAGGCTGTATATATACTGCACGCTTAAAGCATAATTTCCTCCACTAAATAATCTTGGGAACTGTAAGGGAGCTGGGGACTGTAGTTCTGTCAGGGGTAAACTACAGTTCCCAGTATGCTTTCGGGGAAATGTAAGGTGTGTATGTGGTGCACTTATAAGACAGCTTCCAAGGTTCTTCCTATGCTCTAATGGTGTTCTTAAAAATGTAAATAAGTTCTTATATGTAATTCAACGAACAGCAAAAAAGATGTGGATAGATGTGTAATAAATATAATTTAGTATATTTGAAGGATAACAAGGATTTCATATCCAACATTATGGCTGTTCTGCTTCATGGAATATTGAGATGTAATAAAAATAAATTTGCAGAGCATGCATGCCATATGGATTAACATGTTTTAAAATAAAGACCAGATTGAATATACCCACTCTTCTGTAATCTCATAAAACCGAACTGTAATGTGATTGTCAAGTTCAAGTACTAAAAATCAGTGAGTCAGTTCTAACATTCTAACTTCTAGCATCTAGAGACTGGCTTAAAATCATAACTTTTAAAATATCGAGCATTTTTGTTTTTAAATCAGCATTTGGTACACAATCATTGAAAAGTGACACTTTTAAAAGATATCTATAAATTTATGAGAGCTACACATTTACACTGTAATACTTAAAGTGCTCCTTTGGCACAAGTCCCAGAGAAATAGAAAAGACTGGCAATACTGCAGCACTAGGAGAGAGTCAGACTGGCTGTTTTCCAATAAATAAAAGCTGAAATTCTTATGCATTTGTAGTACTTCAACAGCATGATGTCAGCATCAAGCCGGATAAATGATTTATTCATTCTGTATACCTATGTGTGCTGTATTATTTGCAAACTGGCTTAAAAAGGTACTTCTTTGCACAGCATAGTTGAACTATAGAATTTGATCCCACAGGAGGCAGTGATGGCCACTGACTTGGATGGCTTTAAATGAGGATTAGATAAATTCATGGAGGATAAGGCAGTGTGCCTCTGAATACAAGCTGCTGGAAACTGCAGGATAGGACCAGCTCACCCATGAGGCAAGGTGAGGTGACTGCCTCAGACGGCAGGATCCACAGGAGAAGCAGGTCCAGCACCCAAGGAATGCATCGCATGCTGCCGCCGCCACCACTACCACAGTGGCAGCAATGGCTGAGACACACTGTATCTGCCGCCTCCTCACAAGCTCACCTCCATGCCTCTCAGTGAACAGGAGTCGCTGCTGGTCTCCCCCCACCCCTAGGGAGGAAATGGTGAGAAAGGCTGCCTTCTGGGGTCTCCTGGGCTCTGCACTTGCCCAGCATGATTCAGAGAAGGCCACTCCTGCATCCTGCAACGGCCTTTGATTCCCACTTCAACCACTGGGTAAAGCTGATTCGATTCCCTCTTTTGTTCCCAATGTAGATCTTCACTCCCCACATTGTTCCCAATGTAAAACTTCACTCACCCCCTTTTCTGTGGTGAGGGGATGCCATTTTTTGGTTCACCTCAGGTGCTAAAATGTCTTGGGACAGAGCTGCCGCAGGAGAAGAGAATATTGTTGCATTCAAGTCCTACTCGTGGGCTTCTTGTAGACATCTGGTTGGCCACTGTGAGAATAGGATGGTGGACTGGATTGGCCTATCTTAGCAGGCTCTTTTTATGTTCTGAGACTACGTTAAGCAATAGATACAAGATGACTTCCATATTCTCTACTATTATAGTATCACATTATTATTTTTGTGACCGTATAGACACAAACATCCAATGAAAATAGAGGTTCCCAGCCTTAGAAACTAGCAGTTTTAGGGATTTTAGAAACCAAAGTATTTAGCCTTACACAGGTTGTTTTCTTTCAGCCTTCATGTGTGTGGATGTACGTATGTATATGTATATCTATAATCATTAAAAAGGAAGATCCTTGTGAGCAGGAGTTAAGCTGTGATTTTAAAATACTTTGTACAATAAAGTATTTTGTACAATAGAAACAATATATGAATGATAACCAACCCTTTTGTTCCAATAGATTTCACTTAACAAGTGATGAACAGACCAGGAACACATACTGCACAGTTGGTTGTATACTGTACTGTATAACTTTGCAACCTTGGTATTGCACCTTCCCAATCCAGAATCATGTTCCAATATACAATAGTGTACAATATATAGTTGCTTTCCAGACTACGTGTAAAAGCAGCTGATCCATCTGTAATAATACTACAGTGCATTCAGTTGCCCATCAGCTCAGTATACTGAGATCTCCTGCACATCAGATGGGCAGTTGACAAATGTATTGTCCCTGCCTTTCTATGAGACTGCTTAAATTGTTAAGATACAAGATCTGGCATTTGGATATAAAATCTTGGCCCATTTCAACAAAAAATTCCATTGCTATCTAAAGTTTTTAATTGTCCCTGTGCTTCCCTGTGGACTTCTGAACCCCACTCACCAGAAATTATAGTCCTTCTACTGCTTACACGATCCCTTATCCCAGGATAAGGGCTTTTACTCTTGTAGGGATTGTTGACCCTCTTTTGACTCACTTCAGTCTATGAGTCACACCCTGAACGTGTAAACAAAACCAAGGATGAACTGAGTTCAGTGGACACAGGGAACACTAACCTCTGCACAGTAATTAGAGTATTGTTGTTACAGGATCGGGCAGCCAATGGGTTAGGCTGGGTAAACATTACTAGCAGGAATTACAACACCTGTTGTGCTCTACCTGTACTATGAGCTGTGTGTGTGTGTGTGTGTGTGAGAGAGAGAGAGAGAGAGAGAGAGAGAGAGAGAGAGAGAACAGTGTATGCATCAACTGGATTTATATATATTGTGGCTAACCATTGCAAGAACTGGTGCAGCGGAAGGATGGGTTTTCAAATACAGCATAATATAGACTTTGCATACAGAAGTACTGATACAGAAATGCTGATAAGATAAAGCACAAAGGCTGAACATATTGTTTTTGCTTTCCAGGTACCTAATGTGCCTTTACTTAAGATAGAGAGTATTTCCCAGTTATTTCAGCACTTGTTTGTGTGATACCATCCCACAAATTGTCACAAGCAATTACACAGTGATATTAAATCACTGTATAAAGCAACAAGGCAGTACCAAACCACTCTATAGCTTTATTTTTAAATGCAAACCTCCCCACACTGCTAAATAAATAAAATGTCATAAAAAACCTAGGCACCCAAGCTTTAGATTGTGTACTAGGTCTGTGTGCACTTGCCTCAGGCCTTCTGCTGTGGACTTTAACACCGTTACTAACAAAGTCAAATGCAGCCCACTTAATAGCTTGATCATTGAACTTATTGACATTTTAAAATAATTATTGACTTATTTATGCTGCTGTTTCCCAGTACAAGATGGTTATAGGCAGTCTTCTCATGCTGGAAACTGAAGTGGAAAAGGGGTAGAATGTCTTCCCAGAAGCCTTAAAGTTGCAATCTATATTAGCCAGAGGAAAAGGAGAAAACGAGAGGAGGGAGAACAGAGCACCACACAGTAGTATTTGACACATATATGGCTGTGTAGGAGATGGAGGCACTATTAAATTTGGAAGCAGCCTTACCAAGTAAGTGGCTTGTGAGGAGAACCTCACCACAATGGATCACCACAAGTGATGCTGTAGTACAGAGGTCAACAACCTTTCTGGACCAGTGGGTACATTTCAAATTTTGAGAAAGTGATATGGGTTCATTACAAAATGGCTGTTACGAGGGCATGACGTAACACAAAATTAGAGATGATGATGATGATGATGATGATGATGATAATTTATTATTTATACCCCGCCCATCTGGCTGAGTTTCCCCAGCCACTCTGGGCGGCTCCCAATCAAGTGTTAAAAACAGTACAGCATTACATATTAAAAACTTCCCTGAACAGGGCTGCCTTAAGATGTCTTCTGAATGTCAGGTAGTTGTTTATCTCTGTGACATCTGATGGGAGGGTGTTCCACAGGGCAGGCGCCACTACCAAGAAGGCCCTCTGTCTGGTTCCCTGTATGTCACTGCTGCTCCCATGCACACACCTCAGAAAACCTGGTTTTGATTGTGGAGATACAACTATCAATGGCATAAGAACCCTGTTTTCCCCAGTGTCAACCCCAAATCAAAGTCTGGCCTGCCATCCTGAACCCACTTATTTGCCAGTAAGCCCCCTTAAAGACAAAAAGACATACTGCTGAGTAGAGATGTATACCACAGTACTGTAAGTAAACTATACAGTGGATTCTTATGAGTATCTCCTGCACAACAGGAAACATGCCAAAACCTCTTTGCAAAGTTTAAACATTTTGCCTCTGCCATTTGGAGTTTTACATCTACCTGCACTTATTTTGTAGTAGTATTTTCATCAAATAACTTCTAGGGATCTCAGAAGAACCCACCACAGAAAAGATGTATCCTGATAGCAAAAAAGGGAAGGGGAAAGGCCAGATAATCCTAAATATGTTTCTGCTTGCTCCTGATCAGTGCCTGCTATATACTGTATGCATAGCAATACGTGTATAAATTATCCTGTCAATTACGAATTGTTTCTAACTGAAATGAATCATCACTTATATTGCTTTGTTATAGTCTGCTTCCCTCACTGCCAGGGAAGAAGGGGTGAATGAAGATCTACTTGAGTAACAAGGTGAGGAAGAAAGATTTACATTAGGATCTGCTGCCCCTGTGGATCTTGTTGCTTAGGCAGTTGCTTCACTGGTGGGCCAGTCATGCAACATTAATAAAATGGAGCATATTGTTGTGTTTGTATCCCAAATGCAGAAAATATACACAGAATGCATGATAGCAGGAGCAGGTGATGCAAAAGGAATACCCTGGAGGAACATACACATGTGCAACAGAGATGCATTTGATTAAGTATTCACAAGCATGTTCTCATCTAACAAGAATGCTTTGTATTTTTTTAAGTGTCTTAAGTTGACAAAGAAAAACAAAAGCAAGATATTAAAAAGCAGGGGACCCACACTGGCAGCTCACATTGAGAATACAATACCTATCAGTACTTTTATCAAACATATGAGTCGATAGAAGCCCTCCAGATCCATGTTTGTTCAGATCCATGCTAGATTGGCTTCTTCTTCTTCTTCTTCTTCTTCTTCTTCTTCTTCTTCTTCTTCTTATTTTATTATTATTATTATGAAGTCTTCACTGCGTGGAGGACGCTGGGTGTTTATCCTTCCAGGCTCGAAGGATAACCTGTAACAGGAATGTTAATGTGTAGCTTATAATATGCAACTGTATACTGTATAGGGCTTCAGCACGCCCGAAGCACAATGCGCACGCTGGCGCTAGCTACTGTATATGCACTCTGGAAGGAAGATGCGCCCGATGCGCTTGCAAGAGTCTGCAAGCAACAGATCACACGATCCACTTCAGGAGGAAAAGAAGAAGAAGAAAGCTCCTCCCTGTTCCTGCCGACGCCGCCACCGCCACTAATTAGCCCGGGTCGTTTTACATCGCAGCAGGGTTGGAATGCTGGGCGCGCGCTCGAGAGAGAGAGAGAATACCGTGGCCTCCCGCCCCCACCCTCGCTCCTCGTCACGTGCGCCTCACCTCTCCCCCCCCCCCAACCCGCTAGTTGGTGGCTTCGTCGCGCAAGAGAGCGAGGGGGCGCGAGAGCGGGAATTTCCGCCGGGCGCGCGCGCTCGCTCGCGTGCGTCACCCCCCCTCCGCCTCCTCCTCCTCCGGCGCCGCGCGCTGGCTGCGTTTCCAGCCCATTCAGTTCATTCAACCGCCGCCTCGAGCGCCCGGTAGCTGGTCCTCGCCCTCGCCAAAGCCTCTCTCGCTCTCCTGCCTCCATCCCACGGAGGGCGGACAGTCAAGGTAGGCAAGGAGGGGGAGCCCCCCTGACCACCTCGCCAAGGCAGCCTCGGGGAACCGGGCGGCTTCGAGGGGCCACCACGTCCCCGTCTCCCCCCCCCCACTTCCTCTCCAGCTCCGCGTCTGGTCCTGAGGAGGCTCTGCTGCTGCTGCTGCTGCATCCTTCTTTCCCTCCTTCGCCCGCGCGCACCACGCGCCCCTTCCCAGCGTCGCCTTCGCGCCCGGGTCCCTCACCCCAAACAGACGCCGGAGGAGCTCAGGACTCGCGGCTGCCTCCACAGCTGCGCAGGGAGGGGGAGGAGGAGGGAGTCCCGCCGAGGTCACAGGGCGCAACCGCGCGCCTCCCCTCTCTTTCTGGTCCCCACCCCCTCCCCCCAGCTTCCAGATAGATGGTGAGGGGGAAACCCGTTTCCCTTGGCCCTCGCCAGCCCTGTTTGTTTGCTTGCCAGTGTATCGGGGAAAAGGAAGCTGGTGGTAGGAGGTGACCCACGATCAATGCCGGCTGTGGTGCCTTCCAGCAGAGAGGGAGGGGTGGGGGGTGTAATCTTCCACTGTTTGTAGCATAACTGCATGCATTGTGCGGGGTTTTTTTAATTGTCATCAGGGCAGTGTTTACTCAAGAGCAGCCACTGAAAGCAAACATGCAGGTTTTTAGCGGCCCCTGATTGCAATCCTTTACACAGGGTTTGCAGCCCATTGACTTCAATGGGATGTAAAGTAAAACTGAGTGCCTGGCTGTTGGTTTTCTTGAATTCATGTGCTTTGGTTGCTTGGCTTCTGGATGTTGCTGCCTGCTCCTCTGATTCAAACCTATGGTTGTAGTGTCTGCGATGCATGTAGCTCAGTGGGTTGTTAATGCTTCTGTGACCATTAATGTATGTTGTGAGCTGGGACTCTTGTTGAACTGCTGCTTGAATTAATGACTGAATGAATACATAAAGTTAAAACCATGCTGAAGTCTTGGTTGAGATTACCATGAAAGCCTGGCACATTATTTATGAATTTGCAACCGCTGTCATGTGCTAAGACTTAATCGTACTATACCAAATTCCTAGCAAATCTTCTAAAATCTTATGCTGTTAAGTCTAAAACAGCATTTTTTAAAATAAAAAAGTAGAACCATGTGTTTTAGTCTGAGATGTCATAAATGTTGACCTATTTATGTCTTTCTTTAGCAGTGGCGTATGTTAAAGTAAACTGTCTGATATGTTTACACACAGTGTTAGGTCATCTTTTACTTTTACTTTTACTTCTGATAATAGGAGGTACAGCCACATATCTATATGAAGGTACTCTGGGGTCTCTGCCTGACTGCCAGAGCAATCCAAACACATGGCAGGTAGCAATGGAGCAGTGTAGCTACTGCCACATCCAGAGCCCCATCATTCAAGTTGGCCTATGCAGAATGTGGAGGGGGAGTCACAAACTGTTCCAGGCTTCGCCAACCTAGACTTGATGTAGCAATCTGGCCTGAATTGGACCCTGTGCCATCAAGTGATAGTAGTGGAGCTGGCTTGGGATTCAGTGGCTCCCAGGCTGGCTAAGCCCTTTCTCTGGGGCACTCTGTTTTGAAACATTCTGCAGACTACCATTGGTAGAAAGCTTTCCAACAGGTGGAACAAGGATATCTGTGCCAGCTGAGTAAAGCTAGTGTCACTTCTATTTTTTTTTAAATGATATTTATTAGAAGTTTAAAAATTACAGAAAAAGGAAAACAATAAAAAAATTAACAAAACATACATTACAATACATAAAAAGAAAAACATTAAAAAACAATACAACAATACAGCAAAAAGAAACAAAAACACTAAAACACACATCCAATATTCCATATCTTGACCTTTCATTTACTTGTTTCATCGACCTCCTCACACCTCCCTTTTTTGTATTCTAGTTCAATTAACTATTTCAGCAAATTCTTTCCATCTTTCTCAATTTTTGTTCTATAATTTATCTTAAAGGTCTAACCTTAAATTTTTTCATTTTGGCCCATTATCAATCAGCTTTTACTTAATTCTTTATTACATTTCTGCTAAAACCATATAGCTTCATTCCAGCATCCTTCTAACATTCATTAATTTTGCAATGTTTTTGTAAATATATTTTAAAATTTTTCCAATCTTCTTCCACCGACTCTTCTCCCTGGTCGCTAGTGTCACTTCTAGGGCAGAGCCTGATGGAGCTGGTCTAGTCTGGGCTTTCACCCCCCTGTAGTGGATTGCAGATTTGGGTTAGTACATTACTTACTCATGGGGGGGAGGGGAATTGACATTTAGGATCCTTTCTAATGAGCTAAAGCTCCCAAATTTGATATATATGTAGAATAAGACATCCTGATTACTAGAAATATCTGAAAAGGGAACACTTGTACACCTCTCTCTGAAAACTGGAGACTAAAAATGCACCCCAGATTAAGGTATTTCCAGACAACCTGCAAAGGTAGAGTTTGGCACACAGATAGCCTGAGGTATTTGAATTACTGGAAAGTCTAATAAGAAGATATTTGCACAACTCTTTCTAAAAAGAGAGAGAGTGAGTGTGTCACCAGATGGTTAAAGCATTAACAGCATGGGGGGGGTCTTTTTAAAAAGGTATATAATTCTCAGAACATCTCATGAATACAAAAACCTGAAAATGAAAACGTACACCTACTTTTCAAAATAGGATATAAAGTTTGCCTTCTAATAGGGACCAACATTTAAACAAATTTAGTCTGCATATGTACATTGGAGCTGTGGAACTTCCATTGCTTCTTCAGGTTCGATTTGGGAAAGTTCAACAAAAAACATCTGTACTTGCAGAGTCAAAACTTAATTTGTGAGTACTTTAAAGTCCATTTGTTGGTTCTTTGTGCCACCATGTTGCCAACAACCTGGCCTTTCTGCAGCACTTCTCTACATCACCCCCTGGCAGTCTCACAAGTTCCTGTTGTGAGGTTTGAGTTTCTGATTCTAATAAAAGGTGGTTAAGTGAATTTTTCTGTGCTATCTTAGGCAGAAGTTAATCCTATTGAATTCAGTGAGACTTACTGACAAGTGAGAGTGTGTAGGATAATTTACTTACTGGTTTGTAAAATTTCCATCATGCCTGTTGCCATAAAATAGTCTCAAAGTGACTTACAGTAGTAATGGAATTGCCCCTTTATCAGTCTTAGGATACTATGATGAAGACACATTGCATTATTTTCAGCACAACATTGTCTGATGCTTGTTAAGAATATAAGACTTGTCTTCTTGAATCAGATTAAGTTTCCATCTTATCTTGCACTCTGTCTTTAGCATTGCAGTGATGCTGAATGAAAGACACATACTCTATTGTCCTTCCCTCCCCCTAAGTTTGGTAATCAAATGTACATTGCCCCTGGATAATAAATTTTCATTCTTGGTTATTGTTAGTGAACTTCTATGAGAAATGATGCTGATTAGTAGAGTTCTCTCTGTTATCTCTAGGATATGGACACAGGGATTGGAAGTCCCAATACAAGCTGGGGTTTCAGAAATCTTAAGCACTCATTACTGCTGATGTAAGGCTGCCTGTTGATCAGTTCTTTATTATGAAGGGCTGAAACAGATACCGGTATGTTATTCACACAATTAGTAATTCCCACCTCATGACTTCCATTAAAAAAAACAAAAACCACATAGTTGCTAATTATATAAGTAAAATCACATTTACTTTGGTGCTTTTGCGGATCAGCGATATAAAACCTTGTTTATTTCTTGAGTCCTAAAGAGGAGAGAAACCATTTAAGGCTACATTGGTTAGCTCTTTCAAGATGAAATAATAGGACAAAGCACACAAGGATTTAGTCAGTAAGGGGAAAGAAATTTCAAAATGCATGTGCATCTATTTTATTTGTCCTGCCATCTTAAATGAAAACAGGCAATAATTATGCTTGATTAGTTCTATTACAATACCCAAATGCAAGCTCATGTTTCCAGAATATGGCTTGATTGCTGACTTCAGACAATCTGGTTATCCTACTTCTCCAACAGGCACACAGAGACTGCAATCCTGTGAATCCTTCGTATGGGGTAAGCATTATTGACCACATTGGAATTTTGAGTAAAGATGCATAGGATCACATATTAGTCTGTGACACCCCCAAGTGCTTGGAAAATAGTAAGAGGAAAGTTTTGGGAGAGCTAACTTAAGAAATTCCACATTTTGGAAGCCTCTCGTATAAAAGCTGCCATGATTCTTGCCTTCTGAATCTGAACCTATGGAGGCCTTGGATGTCGTGACCTTATGGGACGAAATGGTGTGGCCACCATAGTATGGCATAGCTATATCACAATATATGTGCTTTGGTGCAGTGGTAGAATACTCTTTCCCAAGGTATCTGATCCTGGATAACCCACCAATTACCTTGCTAGAAAACTGGTTGACACGGTGATTGGATGAGATGAGTCCCACAAGTAAGAACAGTTAATTCAGGGTAAGAGATGGAACATCATAAACACAGACCTCCTAAAAATATGTTTAGACAAGATCCTTTCTCTGGACATTAACAGGGCTTCAGAAGCAGTGGACTCTGGGATGCCTGCCATATCCATACGAACACTGGCTTCCTGAGCTTCCTGACAGAAAAAGAGAAGAGTTAGTGGAAACAACTAGAAAACATATACCAAGAAAATACATGAGGCTAGCATGTGTGGGAGGTCAGCACCTCTGATGAGCTCAGATGTTGTCAATTGACTGTTGTCATGCAAAGGTTTAAACACCTGTGGAGATGCTGGCTTAGTTATGCCAGAAGGATGAGAATTAAACAGTTTGCTACACTGTGAGTGGGACACGGGTGGCGCTGTGGGTTAAACCACAGAGCCTAGGACTTGCCGATCAGAAGGTTGGCAGTTCGAATCCCTGCGACGGGGTGAGCTCCAGTTGCTCAGTCCCTGCTCCTGCCAACGTAGCAGTTCGAAAGCACGTCAAAGTGCAAGTAGATAAATAGGTACTGCTCCGGTGGGAAGGTAAATGGTGTTTCTGTGCGCTGCTCTGGTTTGCCAGAAGTGGCTTAGTCATGCTGGCCACATGACCCAGAAGCTGTACGCCAAATAAAGTGAGATGAGTGCCGCAACCCCAGAGTCTACCACGACTGGACTTAATGGTCAGGGGTCCTTTTACCTTTTACACTGTGAGTAAGTGAGGTGAGTCTGAATGGGAATGGATGATGCTAGAAGTCCTGCTGACTTATGGTTTGTGCTCTCTCCCTATCTCCCTCCCTCCCTCTCTTTCTACTCGTTCACCTCGCCTTCTGGGCACATTTACTTCACCCGTAGCATTTGTCAAGAAAGTACAGCTGACAGATAGATAGAGGAGATTAGATCTCTTGTGTTTATGGCACAATGAGATGGGATTACAAGTGTTAAAAATTAACATGTTTTGTTATTGAAAGCCCTTCACAAGCTACCTAGAAGTGAAATAATGAAATGTGCTCAAAACATGGGCTGAGCCAAACGTCTTCTAATAAAAACTTTGGCATAAGAGGGACCTTTTGGGGGCCCTAAAATCTTTACTGGAAAAATCCTTACTCTGGTTGTGCTCTACAGCCCCATTAGTTGCCACTTTGGTGCCATATTTTGTTTGAAAAATGAGCCCCTTTATCCTAATAACAGCTAAACTGATTTGGCTGTGCGATTATGTTGATGTCGGTGGCAAAGGAAGCTAGTTTAGAATGTGGGCATTGTTTAGTTTGCCTTTGGTGATGTCACAGTTGCCAAATCTGACTGGCTGCATGGTGTTACAAGGAAGGTGAAAAAGGAGATTTTTGAATTTTAAAAAATGGTGCCCAGCCAATCAAGGCTGTGGAGAAGCAGCTCACACCGTAGTGCTGCTGTCCACCAAATGCCAGATATATGGGCTTGTGGGTTGCTTGACATGTGTATCAGGAAGTGCACCTTCTCTCTGCAGTCCCTGAAAACAATGTCCTTAACAATGTGTTGGGGTTTACACAAGTTATTGACCCTTTCCCCATGCATTACTTGAACCACCTAATTAGACCACAGAAGGGTTGGTTTGTTGTTTTTGTTTACATGCTGCATTTGTTTATTTGGTGCTATCACAGTGATAACAGCAATCTACTTGCACACTCAGCATCCTTGTTAGATATCCTAGATATCCTAGCAATACCTTGAGGTTCTTTTGCTTTGCCTTTCTGGTACAGCAAAGCAGTAATGAAGTTCAAAATGTATTTGCAGTGGTAAATAGCACTAAATCCTTCCCCTGACTGCAAATTATGGTGAAATTAACATAGTGATATTAAGCAACTTTATTTAAAACACTTCAGTGTTTCGTGCTGTTTAGTGTTCTGTTGCTTGGTTTTATTGTGTGCACCTGCTTTTTCCTATGTAACCTACCCTTGAAACACCTGGTGATTAAGGGTGGGAAAGAAATAGTATTAAATAAAGGAATAAATACCTTGACTAGGGTTTATTATAGACAGAGGAGCTAGTTGAAATAGGTGGACAATGACAGGAAATTTTCAGTGTTTTCAAGAATTGTAACAACATTGCAAAAAAAAGGAAAAGAAGTTTCTTTTGGACTGCTGCTTGTAAGATTGTAACAAAGAAATAGCTTAAAGTATTCAAATTTCTTGCAAGTGAATCTACATGGATCTGCAATGTTCTATAACACTACCACCAGCAGCATATACAAGAAGAAAGCTAGAAAGAAAAGAAAGACTTGTGTTTTTTTAAACAAGGATTTAAAAATATAGAAACTTTCTAAGTTTTAGTCTGAAGCAACTTTTTCGACATCTGAACACCTGGGGTGTGTGAGAGTTTTCCTATTACAGTGGTACCTCGGGTTAAGTACTTAATTTGTTCCGGAGGTCCATTCTTAACCTGAAACTGTTCTTAACCTGAAGCACCACTTTAGCTAATGGGGCCTCCTGCTGCTGCTGCACCACCAGAGAACGATTTCCGTTCTCATCCTGAAGCAAAGTTCTTAACCCGAGGTACTATTTCTGGGTTAGCGGAGTCTGTAACCTGAAGTGTATGTAACTTGAAGCGTATGTAACCCGAGGTACCACTGTATTGACAAGGGCTTTGCATTATGAAAATACAAAAATGAAATTGTTTATACTGTACCAGTCTGGTATTTAACCACTTGCCTAGTTTCTCGCAACAAGGAAGCCACCACGGGCAGCTCGCTTCATTTCCGTGCTGGGTGCAGAGGAAGCAAAGGGCACTCCCTCACACCTGGTGCAGAACCACAAGGCACTGCCAGAGGAGGAGCAGAGTGTTGTCTCTCTTCTGGCAGCCCACAGGCCACTCACCTGCACATAATTCATTTGCTACAGCAGCCAGGTCAAAGACAAGAGTGATACATGCAAGGCAGCTTCTCTTCCAGACTCCACTGCCTACCTGTCCTTTTGTCTGCTGCTTTCCTTCACCTTCATCCCAGCCCCCTTCAGTTAGGTATCTGAGCTCATACCTTGCATTTTATGACTGGATTGATTGATCTGTGATTCCATCCCAGTGCTCCACTCTTGCTGTTATTCCAGCTGCACTGTGCATAGCAGCTGACAGCAGTTGACCTATCCTTTACAATGTGGACACGCCCATGCCCATGCACCCTGCTCCCACGTTTGGACTATGGGCCAAATATGAAAAACAAAAGCTAACACGAAACCAGGTAGACTAATGTCTGGAGGAAGCCAGAGAAAGCTGTGGGCGCACAGAAAGAAAACCTCTTTCTTCCTGTTAGCCTGTGTTATGTCCTGAAGTGAGCAAGCATTCATCTCCTGCTTTCACCTGCCCACTGACGGAATGCAGTCTGTAAATTCAGAAACAGGCATGTGCTAAGCAGGCCTGGGATTAAGTCAGATAGGAGAAATCACATGGTCAATAGAATGAAACTAATATCATGTGACTCAGAATGCAACATCATTGCCTATCACTGTAAACAGAGCATGACTGGTTATCTCTAGCAGCGAAGGACAGCTGGGAAAGCCCATATAGTAAAGATACCACACACGGGCTTTCTTGAGATTAGTTGTTTTTAAACTGCACCAGTATTCTGTAAGAAAGCTGAGGAAACATTTTCAAACCTTTTTATTGTAGAAAGGAATATTAGTAGCAGTCTGTTCTTATGTTATGTGGTTCTTTAACATTGAATGAGCATTTAGGTTTTTGACATACACACACACACACACACACACACACACACACAGGTTTACGAAAATAAAATAAAAATATTAATGTGGCATGGAGTCAGTTTGTAACTCTTATTCCATTATCCAATGGCTTCATCAGAGTGTCGTAAATTCTGTCATGGTACAACAATATAAACTATATGCTTTATCGGTTATCAAGTTAGGTGTGCTTGCTCTGCTACTTGCTGCATATTTAACTATTACTTCACCCTACCTTTTCATTACATGAAGTTCCATAATAGCACTTAATATGAAATGCCATTTTATTCATCTGAAAATGGAATTTTGTTTATCTTATGCAGTACTCACATGCAAAGTAACCAGTTGTGTACAACAATCTAAGCTGGTTATTAGGTCATTTTAGAAACTGATTAGGTCATTTTGAAATGCCGTCAAATAAAAGAACAAAACTAGAACAGTAATAAATATCTAGTTCCTATAACTGGAACCAAAATTTTAAGGACTGGGCTACAGGATCATACCATCCTCCCATCTTCTGTCCATTTTCCCCTGCCCTCCTTCCTAGTTTCATCATTAGATGCTTCTAAACTTAGTAGTTCGCACATGTATGTAGTTTTCTGGATTCATCTACACTTCATAAGTAAACACTTGCTGATAGGCAACTGAACGTTTGAGCTATAGAGATTTATAAGTGACGTTTATCAATTCCTAGAACTGTAGAAGCTGGAAACTGATATACTGGATATGGCATATAAAGATAAGCTGTGTGTAGAGATCATGGTCTAGAAAAGCTTCTTACACTTTTATGCTAGTGACTTGGAGAACTTTGGAATTTTCTTATGTGCAACCATGGCTACCTAAATTTTGATTAATCATTTCAATCAATTTCTTCTTTGCAGCCTTAAATTATGAATTACGTGGGGCAGCTTGCAGGCCAAGTTCTGGTGACTGTTAAGGAACTATACAAAGGAATCAATCAGGCAACGCTCTCAGGATGCATTGATGTAATTGTAGTTCGGCAACAAGATGGCACATACCTTTGCTCCCCATTCCATGTCCGATTTGGAAAGCTTGGTGTCTTACGTTCAAAGGAGAAAGTTGTGAGTATCATGAATGATGGGGACCTTGTAATGAAAACTATTCTGCAGTTTTGTCTATATAAATCTATTTTTGAAAGGGGGGGGGAAGCTTTAAAGGGGAATGGATGCATTTGAGATTTGATACAGGATGACTTGATTTAAATCAAATTTCCTACTGATACTGCATTTCTTTCAAACAATGGTGCAGATCTGAAATATAAGCCACTCTAATTTATGACTAAATAGAGTATTATTAACCTTGTTGTTTCGTTAGTACAACAAAGACTTGCATCTCTCTGTTGCATGCTATGTATTTTGCATGCGTTTCTCTTTTAACCTACAGAGGAGGGGGATGTCTTTAAACTATTGTAGGGCTGATCTTATGACTAGCAGCCATGAGAGTTTGTGAGGTTAATTTGTTGACAGCAAATGCCATACATTCATTTGAATTTTGTCTGTCTGAATCTACTGTTACTCAATTTCACTGGGAAACCAGTACCTTCATAGTAATGTGAGTTCTAGTAGAGAGGGAGGAAAACTTTTCTGTCCCTTTCTTTACACTATGCACAGTTTTATAAGCCTCTCTCCCATGCTTCTCCTTTGCCATTTTTCTAAAATAAAAAGCTTCAAATAGTCAACTTTCCTCATACATCAGATACTCCAGGCCCCTAATAATGTTAGTTGCTCCTTTCTTCATCTTGTCCAGCTGTACAAAATCCTCCTTCAAATGAGAAAACCACAACTGCACGGCATTCCAAGTGTGGCCACACCGTATATTTTTACAAAGGCATTATGATACTGGCAGTTTGATTTTCAGCCTCTCTTTTTTAATAATCTCTAGCTTTGGTGGGTTTTATGGGGGGGGGGGTATAGAAACTTCTCATTCAGCAGACATGAGTGGATGTTTTCATTGAGCTATCCATAATGATCCCTGGTTTTCTTGGTTAGTTGCTTCTAGTTCTGGCGTAAAATGAATGAATCTCCTTAGTCATGTTTAGGAACTCTAGTGAAATGAACAATCAGTCAGTGTTGTTGCTCCGGATGAGCTACTCAGGAAGGTGACAAGGAATGAGTGCTTTGTCATGGACTCAGCATTAGGTGACTCTGTCCCTGCAGATCACATTTGGCTTTGGGCAGCTAGGTTGCAGCTGGGCCAAACAGCTGCCGAAACATGATACAGCAGTGGTCACAAACCTGGATTACTTTAAAAGTCATGGATTTAAAATTCATGGAGGATAAGGCTTCCAGTAGCTATTAGACATGATTGCTGTGTACTACCACCAGCATCCAAGACTGCATGCCTCTGCATACCAGTAGCACAAGTAGGGAGAGTGCTTTTGCTCTCATGTCCTACTTAATAGACTTACCATAGGCATCTAGCTGGCCACTGTGAGATGGGCTAGATGGGGCTTGACCTTACCCAGCAGAACTCTTCTTAACTTCATTCTTGGCCAGTCTCACTGGTTCATATGAGGTATGATGCAACCTGCTTCTTTCTCACCTCTCTCTCTCTCTCTCAGCTTTGATGAAGGAAGTGGCTGCAGTTGCTCTTTCCTGCCTTTCTCAGTCTCTGTAACATGTGTTGGTTTATGCTAGTGGGGCTGTTACCTTCTTCCAACTTCACAAAGTTTAGATATACTGGGTCAGCTTGTCACATGTAATGTATGCTCCGATCAAAGTGGGTAGACAAGTACTAGAGAGTATGTCAATCATTCAGTCTTTACCCATTTGTCTCAAAGATTAGAGGGGTGGAGATGGATGATGTAAAGAGGCAAAATATATTAATTTTTGTGTGTATTTTTATTTTCAAATGCTGTAAGGCTATTGTATGTTCCACAGATTGATATTGAAATTAACGGAGAAGCAGTTGATCTTCATATGAAACTGGGTGATAATGGAGAAGCTTTCTTTGTGCAAGAAACAGAAGAAAAATTTGTAAGTAGCATAATTTAACATCCATGTCTATTCTAACATTCTGTTGTACATATTTTATGTAGTAGGGAGGAAATTGTGTATTGGGAAATAAGGATTTCATATAATTACGCATTTTGAATTTAGGAGCCAGGTGTTTCTTTTCCTCACTTTTTGGACGTACATGAATGAATACTGACATTCATATTTAAGTGACAATGAAAAGTCTTAGGTATGTCTGTTGAGTTTCTGAACATCACAAAATGGATCTGGAATTACCTGCATTTACATGGGAATTTATACATGCACTGTGATTTCAATATACTATATACTAAATTCCAATATAATTCCAATATAGTGAATATTGTAATACTTTAGTAGTCCATACATAATGTATGTAACTGTTATTCTTGCCCAAATCATTTTTTTAGGAAATAGTTCCTGCACATCTTGCAACATCTCCAATACCTACAGAAGACCAGTTCTTCAAAGAAACTGATGATCACTTGCTGAAATCGGGTGACAATGAACGGATGTGTCTAAGCTCAGAAATACTACAGATTGTGGAAGCAGAGCCATTTTTCCCCTCTGGGTCAGTGAAGAAGAAAAAGCGAAGGAAAAGAAAATGTAAACAAGATGCCAAGAAGGAAGATCAGATCTCGGCTCCTGGAACTGAGGAAGGCTTTGAAATGGAAATTAGCTCAGATGATGAGAGAAGTATTCTGCCTCTGAGGTAAACTTTTTAAAACTACCTTCTTATTTGGCTAACCTGTTGAAATATAAAAAGCTCAGTAATTATATTTGTTTTATATTTGGCAACAGTGTGAAATCCTACCAGGAAAAAAATCCCCCAGTTGTTTAAATATTCAACTACTTAATATTTGGAAATTCACATTTGGAGTTTGTAATAACTTATATCTACTTATAAATCAGAAAAGCAGATAATAAACTAGGGGGTGGTCTTTAGTAAGAAATATGCTGATATGGCAACTGAATGTTCTAGTCACACAGTCAGGCACTGATAATTACCCATTCGGGTTGTATTTCTAATGTTAAATAAGAAAAGCAAATACCTGCAATAAATATATAATTTTAACCTGTATCTAAATTGCATTACATAAGTTTTTAATTTGTAAAGCATTACTTTTGAGAACACTTAAACCCCATTTCTCAATCGGAAAATGTTTCATGTATTGTAGTTGCTGGAGACTTTCTAATTTGTAAGTCATTAAATATGTTTGTAATTTTTTTCCTGAGCAAGTCTTGGTTGTGGTGTACGAGTGCATGTACGCACGCCACAAACTAGATAATCATGAAGGGTGAGACCCACAAAGAAAACACAGTCTGTCATATGGATAGGGAAGTCGGCACCAGAGTGAATGTGATCTAGTTCTCATGGTTTTCTATCCAGCCTCCATCATAACCCCTACACATACTATTACATACTTCAGCCGCTTTCTTCCAAGAAGCAAAGACTCTTTAATCCTTCCAAGCATCTTTACAATAGTGAACAGCTTTGGCATTCAACAAAAAGGAGAGTTCTTCCAAAGCCCCTGTTGCTGTTTACTCTGGCAGAAATGGAGTTAGAGCCCTTTGCTTGTGTCTCAGCTCCTATGGATGTGAGTCAGTGGGGCTGGATCTCCAGGTCTTGCTCAAATCAGAATATGGATCATGTTGAAAAGTTGCTTATGGAAGTGTTGGTTTCTCCTCAGGTTGCTTGGAACTCTTCAGTTAAAAGACATCACCAGGTTTTTTTCTGTGAGCCCCCTTTTAAATATAGTCTCATCTCCACAGGAACCCATCAGATTCTCCACCAAAGGACGAAGAGTATAAGGAATCATTGATTTACCAAGCAAAGGACCATTACCCTTTATCAGATGGAGACTGGTCTCCTTTGGAGAAGTAGGTCACTTTCATGTGTCACTCTTTTTAATGTACTGAATGTTGGTGTTACAGCACATCTGGACAAACCCTGGCTCCCATGGGACTCTCCAGGGTATTCCCTGTGATCTCCAGGATGGAGAAAGAGAAGAGTTGGGCTCCTCACTCACATCTGTGGATTTCTCCAGGCTGAGGATCTGGAGCAAACTGGGGAGGGAGGGAGGCAGGAGCAGAGCAGGCTGATAGTAGTTGGAGGCTGGGCATCCCAAGGGAAGATTGACTGGCAGGGAGAGAACGCTGAATGATGGAAAGTGGGGAAGAGAGTTGGTGAGAGAGAAGGGGTGGTTGGTGGTGGTGGTGGTGGTGGTGGGGAATGTGTGCACCAGAAAGCATGCATAAGAGAGAAGGAAAAAGCAAAAAAAGAGGTTGTTTTCTCCAGCTTTGGCCCCAACCACTGCTGATATGTCTCTCCCCCCGGCACCACATGCATTGCACATGCCCCCATGGGAATGTTGCTCTTGACTCAGAACAGATTGCCTACTCTTGTAATAAAGATCAATACTTCTTGGGATGCTTTTCTGGCATAAACATTACATTAGGCATAACACTGGACTATTGAAACATGGGCAATACTTCTGTGGCTTGCCATGTTTCTATGGATAGTGTACTCTGGCAGTTAACTTAAGCTGTCCTTGCCCCAACCTCTGATACTAGACATTTTTCATAACCTCTTAACTTAATAACACCTGGAAGTTCCATGTGGTATTAACTCTATAGACACTTTTCTTCAAATTGGCTGAGAAGAACTAGGGCTTCTTTGCTGTGTAACTGACCAAGTAAATTATGTGGGGAAGGGGTAGAATGGCAATAGAAATGAGGGTAATCTATGATCACAATGGAAAAGTCAGTGGATTTTTGCCTGCCATCTATCTCCTTGATTTGAATGTGTGTCTTGAAAACTGCTTCCTTTCAAGAAAAAAAAAGAAGAAGAAGTAGGCCGCAAATGGACCAAGAAATCTAACTTGGTTTTGCAAGTTTCCATAAATATCCTTGAATTACCACTCATACACTATGCTTTGATTGGAAGTCCTGGATCTGCTTACATGAGTACATGCTTGTCTTAAGTTGAAAATGTGCTCAGTCATTTTTGTTTTAAGCCTGCAGAATAGGGATATATTGTTGAGAGAGAGAACTTGCAACTATAACTATTTTGCCTTGTGAGAACAGTTATGTTGAAAATGTTTAAAAAACACCTAATGAAGAAATCTGTTTAGAATGGCCAACATTAACTACTTTATTGTGATTTTTAGTTTTCCTCTCCTGTTGCCTCACAGTTTGAAAGCCCAACTTGGCTTTCTGTATAAGTGAAGCTTTGTTAAACTGGAGAAAACAGTCCTTGAAAAGATCTGAACAACTCATGCCTTGAAACACAATAGCTTTGTTTTATTTTGACAGCCCATTTAGCCAGCCAACTTGTCCTAAAAGTGATTCAGAACTTGAAGTTAAGCCTACGGAGAGCTTACTCCAAGCAGAGTCTCACATTGAATGGACGTGGGGAGGGTTCCCAGAATCTACCAAGGTAAAGTTATTTGCAAATACAAGTTTTTGGAGGGAAGGTTTTGATAATGTCATGAGATTTTCTTTTTATAGGTTAAAAAGTAGCACTATTATGGAGACTGTTCCAATAGAAATAGCACGAAGGTAGCTCCCTCTTGTGGTTCATTGTTGGTACTTCTCTAAAAGCAGGCGAACTTTCCAGCATAGGCTGTGATTGACCACAGGAATCTTACATGGCTCCTGCTGCAGAATTTTGTGCACCTGAAGTCTAATGGTTAGTGTTACAATGTAAAAACACCTACATCATTAACACTTGGTGGTGTGTGGATCATGGGCAGCTAGTGTTGGATTTTGTGTCACATTTGATGATAGTTTGCAGTCCAGATGAATCATTTTCCTATTCTGCCTTGAAGGTCCAGATTTTTTTTGATTTTTTTAAAATATAGAAACTGCAAGCAACCATTCATTTCATGGATGGGTGCTGTTAGGAGGCACTGCCATATTTTGTATCTGACGTGCATTATGGAATAGTGTAAATCAATTTATATTTTGTATGTGATGTGTTTCCTGTTCTCGGTATTCTGAAAAGTGCTTCCTTTTCTTATGGTTGACTGTGCCTAAGTGGCTTGGGTACCATTGTTAATGAAGGTTAAACCTGTGTCTGAAGTAGCCTGTTCCAACAGACCAGTATTAGCATCAATGTCTAGTTCACTGTGAATGGGATGGATTTTATCCCCAAAAGTGCTTTGCAATTGTGTCGCAGAATGATTTTTTAATATGTATTTACCACCTGGAAGAGCTCTACTGGATTTTGCTATATGAGGAGATGCAGTGGTGTCACAAAAGTGAGCACACTGTGCCACCATCACGATCACAAAATACGCACAATATTTTGTTCTTCCTTGTGTTCAGTCATAGTCTATCTGAAATTTGCTTGGCAGCAATCCTGTCATGAGCCAGTCCATTGTGAAACTCTAGATTCAACAGCAGTGCCAGGCCTGTCAGCTGGAAACTGACAAGAAACCTCTAGAGCATTTAGGCATCCATCAGATTCCATCAGTCTCCAAGGGTGGGGCATCTTAATAGTTCCTCCTGCTACCTACTGACAAACCGGACTTCACCAGAATGTTGGTGTGACCATGACCGTGGTTTGCTCAGCACCCTGCTCTCAACTCTCACCAGTGACACCCAAAAGCTGTCAGCATGTGACAGCAGCCACACCCTTAGAAACAGCTTGGACTGGCCGTCTAAACCAGGAGAGGGTAGCCGATGGGTCTTGGACCCTCGATGAGTTAGGGACTTCCCTGCATGCCAAAACGGGCTCTAGTGGATTGAGTGGACAACCCCAGTAATGAGTCCAACTGTCAGGAAGATACAGAAAGGTAGCCGTGTTGGTCTGCCATAGTCAAAATAAAAAAATTCCTTCCAGTAGCACCTTAAAGACAACTAAGTTAGTTCTTGGTATGAGCTTTCGTGTGCATGCACACTTCTTCAGATACACTGAAACAGAAGTTGCCAGATCCTTCTATATAGTGAGAAGGTGGGGAGGGGTATTACTCAGAAGGGTGGTGGGAATGGGAGATTGGCAGATAGCTGAGATGAGCCTGTTGACGACTCTTAACGACTGCAATAGGTCTTACAGGAAAAGGCAAGGGGTGAGGAGGTGTACTTTGATGCTGCTAATGCAGCAGTTTGACTTCACCCCCAGACTTCACTCCATGGTCTCTCTAGACAGATGGGTGCCAGCAACTTGACCACAGCATTATAAGAAGCTCCCTAATGCTTGGGAGTGTGTAAGTTTTGTGGAGTGATTTGCAAGGCTGGATTAATGTACAAACAATTGGTACATCTTTCCACGTTTGTCTATCAACTATGCTGCCCATTGACATTGCAGAGTCTTGTTTTATATTTGGAAAATCAGGTGCCGTAAGGGTGCAAAAACTCTTCATTTGAGGTGGACTTCTATTGATCTAACACACACACACTTCTGAATTCTGGAGGAGGGTGGGACACAAGCTTTATTGAAATGCTAAATTAGAACCACTTTAAGCTGTTGGAACTGAATCATGCCGGTGATGAATGAGATCAAAGCATTATTGTTTTAAAATGGTGCTTTCTTTTCAGATAAGCAAGAAGGAAAAATTGGAACATCCCAGAACAGTTACAATCACTCCATCAGAGAAGACGCATTTCAGGGTAATATCCAGCAGTGATGCAGCTGAAGATGGAATTTTGGTGAATGATTCTGTTTGTACAGTAGTAAAGCCTGAACCAAGAACACACCATCTACTTAAGAAGCTAGATATTAAAGAGAGACTTGCTTCTACAGCCACAGAACCAATTTTGGACATTCTTCAAGGTTCATTGGCATTAGATTCTGATACTCTTCCCAGTCCATTGATAGATTCTCCGACAGAAACTAAACCACCAGCAAAACTTGATTCCCCATCAAAGAAAAAAGGTAACATATTTTTAATTACCTGATAAAGTGTTGACATACTTTCTCTTTTACCCCAGATTCCACATATTTAACCATTTTTCAAGAGATAAGTAACAAATATGTTTGCTAGTTCTGCTTGCAGCTGTTCATGTAGAATAATACTGTAGTAAATAACTTAAAATTTCTGGTTCATACACAAAGTTTTAAGTTTCACAAATGAAGCTTAAATCATTTATGTTACTTCATCTGTAATGCAGATGATAAAATTACATTTTGTAAAATGTTATTTTGATTCATAATAATAATAATAATTTATTTTTTATACCCCACCCATCTGGCTTCCAACAAAATATTAAAATACAGAAGTCTGTCAAACATTAAAAACTTCCCTAAACAGGGCTGCCTTCAGATCTTTACGGGGGGGGGGGTTCTGTCTTGTCTTTTAGCACATATATTTAAACAGCTTAAATGGTCTGAAAGCCAATTTCAGCAGAATGGGTAAAAGTGCCCCTAAAAGTAGCTTGTATTGTAATTATATAAATGGAAGGAAGTTCACAGAAGAGGACTTGAGTGTGTCTTCCTCTCCCTTACAGCTTGCTGTGCCCCTCCAAAAGTCTCTCTAGAGGAACATAGGAAGCTGCCTTATACCGAGTCAAGACTATTGGTCAGTGTAGCTCAGTATTGTTCACATGGACTGGCAGTGTCACCCCAGGGTTTCAGACAAGAGTCTCTCCCAACCCTTCCTGGAGATGCTGGTGATTGAAGCTGGGACCTTCTCAGGACAAAGCAGATGCTCTTCCACTGAAATATGGCCCTTTCCTGTAGAGCAGTGTTGGCCAAACTTGGCCCTCCAGCTGTTTTTGGACTACAACCCCCATCATCCCTAGCTAACAGGACCAGTGGTCAGGCATGATGGGAATTGTAGTCCCAAAACAGCTGGAGGGCCAAGTTTGGCCAACACTGCTGTAGAGGAATGGAAATGGGATATAGGAGACTCCTAGGATAGGAAGGAACGACTCAGAATTCAGTTGAGACGTCTTGCATGGCTCTTTGATTAACTTTTAACAGGAAGCAACTTTTATGTGGAGGCTGCAGTCTGCTTTAAAATTCATTAATTAATTGTCCTAAATGAATACCTTTTTTTTTTTTTTAAGGGATACATAAGAGAAGTCATCACCAAGGGCCTGATGACATATATTTGGATGACCTGACAGCTTTGGAACCTGAAGTTGCTGCTCTTTATTTTCCCAAAAGGTATTTCTTAATTGACAACACACAGATAACTGACAGAACACACAGATATTTCACAGTAAAACATGCAAGTAATGTGTATTTCTTTAAATCAATCATTGTTCCCCTGTTTTCCCTTTTTCATGTAAGAGAAAAGTCTTAAAAATAAGATAGTTGTAAAAACTTTGTTTAATCTTCTCCCTGCCCCCACCTCTTACTCAGCCACACGGAACTAATCTATACTTGTCAGTTAAAACATTATAAACGCGTTATAAGCATGTGACACCAGAGGGTGCTGTAGAGCAATGTAAAATCGTCAGTGTAAAATTGCATTGAGAGCTCTATAATGGGCTTTTTAAAAAAGCGTTTTTACAATCCAATGTAGCTGTTAGGTACATATAATGGAGAAGCGTTTCTAAACCCCTTTCTAGTTTAATTTTCCCATGTTAACAATTGTACTTTGAAAGCCAAGCCCCCCTAACGACTTTTCTGAGACTTTTAAAAAAGAGCCCTGGTGGGTGCTGTTGTCAACAGAGCACAGTGTGTCGCAGGAACTTGACAGAAAGACCGCCTTTTCTCTCACTCTTCCCTCAAACCTCTCCTTCACAGGCCAGTCCTATCATGAGTCAGCCTGCCTGGCTGCTCGCCTTGCCCCTCCCCACTGCCCACCAGCCAGCTTGGGACATGGAGAAGGAGCCTGCCACTGTCAGCGTTCCAGAGTCTCTGTTAGCTTCTGTTATGCTGCGTGCGCTTAAAGCAGTGGGGTCCCTGAGCACTGGTTCTCTTGCAGCGTGCCAGAACACAGCAGAAGCCAACAACCATATCTGGAAGTGCTGGCAGCAGGCACAGCATTGGAGGCTCCTGGCAACCTTTATTAATCAAAATTACATTATCTTCAGAGGCACAGGGAAATTGAGGGGGAAACTGCAGTATGTGGGGACAGCCAGGGGGAGCTAGACAGGGTGGAACCTATTCTGCCACTTGCTGCCTGCTGACACTGCACAAATGTGACATAAGTCTCCTCCTCCTCCTCCAATATTTAAGTTGGTTGTTTTTCATTATGTTGGTTGGGGGAGAGGGTGGGGGGTCTTTTTGCAGTCCAAGGACCGTATTCCCTTGTGGGTAGTGTTACAGTGTTGGGCAGGGGAAGGGGAGAAAACAGGCAGAGCAATAAATATAACCCTTAAATTTCTACAATATGTTACATTTCAGCCACATGTCAGGGGACTCAGTACACATGTATATCTTTCTTCATCTTCCACACAGCCAAAAAAGAGGCATCTTCACTCTTTAAGGACACATTCAGCCAGGCAAAAGCACTCTAGGGTGTGGGTGAGGGATGTGGCTTGGAGAGGAAGTCTTGAAAGTCGGATAGAAATTCATCTGGCCTCTGATCCTGAGGCTTCTCTCCTGTTATAATTGATAGAATTGGTGTGTGGGTGTGTATATATCTGTGTTTTACGGAGAATGTGTCATGCCTAAACTATGTAACCTTCCTGTCTCTCTCTCCTTTCCTCACGTAGCATGTAATTTACGTACAGGGCATTGTTCATGCTACGGTGATAATCTCCAGTTTATGTTATCCTGTGATTTCCTGTCAATGGGGAGGGCTGCCTAAGAATACTTTGGCTGCACTTTGCTCCAGGCCTATTTAACGTAACCCTGGGATGGTTTTATGATTATTGCTGGGTCATGCTGAGTTACATATTGGTTGGATTTTTAGCACATCACTGCCATGCTTGTCTCTATTTGGTGTTGACATTGTGTGCTAAAAGCCAATTGCAGAAAGTCAGCATGTGCTGAAAAAGGAAAAAAACCTACTTCATTGTGCGCTGTGTCAGAACTGGAACTCACTCAGGGCAAAGTGGCTTTCTGGCAGCAGCTCATGCTGCAGAGATGGCAGAGATAATTGATGACTTGAGAAGGAAGGCACTTGAGATAGCTTCATGGAGGAAAAGCCTAAGAACTGCATAACTTAACCATGGAGCTTCCATGTTCAGAAGCAGTACATTTCTGATCATCAAATAGGTGGAGAAAAACAAGAGGTAATGGCTGTGGTCGTGCCTTTCTTGCCATCTGAGTGGTCCCTGATGGAGGGAGCAGTTCACTAAATGGGCTTCTTACATTCTTACAACATTATCAACATTAAAAATAGCAACAGCAACAAGTTATGAACACTTTCCAGAAATTTCTTATGGATAATCAACTGTACAGTATACAGTGGTACCTCGGGTTAAGTACTTAATTCGTTCCAGAGGTCCATTCTTAACCTGAAACTGTTCTTAACCTGAAGCACCACTTTAGCTAATGGGGCCTCCCACTGCTGCCGTGCCGCCGCCATGCGATTTCTGTTCTTATCCTGAAGCAAAGTTCTTAACCTGAAGCACTATTTCTGGGTTAGCGGAGTCTGTAACCTAAAGCGTATGTAACTCGAGGTACCACTGTATCTTTGTTTGTGTATAAAAACTGTATATTTTGGGAGACAGATACACTTCTGAAGTCCAACAGCTGCCTGCCGTGTCAGACTAATTTGCTTTTTGTTAAGAAGTTTTCCTTATTCTGAGATTCATTGTGTTTTATCATGTTGTGACCTGCCCTGGACTACTTTAGAAGGAAGGGTACTATGTGAGCGCAACAAATCATATGCACATGTTTTGTTTTTCTTGTCTTCAGTGACTCTGATCCAGGTACCAGACAATGGCTGGAGTCTGACACGCTGTCGGGTTCTCAGTCACCACAATCAGTGGGAAGTGCTGCTGCAGATAGTGGTACAGAGTGTATGTCTGATTCTGCAATGGACTTGCCTGATGTCACATTATCCCTTTGTGGAGGTCTTAGCGAAAATGGGGAGATATCAAAAGGTATGCAATAATCAGCCTTGTTTTTAATAAACTCTTGATGTCTGTATTTTATATAACTTTGCCCTATAGGAAGCACTTATCTCAATGTGCAGGATCAAATTATAACATATGTGCCACCATGTGTTTTTCTAAAGCTAGGCAGGAAGCTGTCTTCCCGAGTGTAATTTCCTGCTGAGATGCACCATATGTCAAATGTCAGGCCATATCTGCTATTGGCTGTTTTGTGGAAGTCCTGCTTTCAATGTAACAGAGAGCTTCAAAACCCTGAAGTGCTTTAAGAACTTGCTGTTGCCATTATTGTTGCTCAGTATGATTGAGATATGAGGGTTGGGGAACTCTCTGGAACCACAGGGGGCTGCATTGGGTTGGATGGAGGGTTGAGTGAAAAGCAGAGGCCCATGTCTGCATTAGCAGAAGTGATTTCCACTTGTGCACAAACACCGTTAGTACAAGACAACTGGGCAAGTAAGTATTGAAAGAAACTTGTGTTCCAGACTTACTTTTGCACTTTTAGCAAGGTTATCAGGGAACTGGTGCTAAGCAGATGTGCATGTAGGGCAGTCAGGAAGTTTGGAAGCAAATGGTGCTGCATAGAAAACAAACTGCCATTTTAATAAGCAGAAGTTCACCACTGAACTTCTTTGGAATTGCTTTATTGACATTTAAAAAGCAGCAGATTAACCACTGACATCTGGCTTCTTAGTATCTTGACTTTGAATTCTTCCACATGTTAACCATGGATATACAAAGCATGAGTAAAAAGAAAGACATGGCCCCAGAAATTGCTTCCTTGTAGCAATAGCTCCTCTTGGTCCATCACACCTATAACTATATTCTGCATAAAGTAGAAATGGCAGTGTTGGACCACAACACAGTGTGCAAGCTTTTGAGTTCTACAGAACTCTTAATCAGGCTGCACACAGGCTCCAGACAAATTGCAGATCCAGGTTGATCCAGGAGTTGTCCAGAGCAGATCAGAGCAGCCCTTGATCACCTGGAGTTGGATCCAGGTGATCTGGGGCTTTGAGTGGGGGTGGGGAGTCAGGCAACCACATGCTTAATCAGGATTTTACACCCTCATTTAATGAAGATGCATCCATTTGAAAAATTCATAATTCTTTTATACAAGAAGGACTAGGTTAAGCTAATAAGGGGAAACAAACATGCTTTAATTATCTGATAAAATGTCATTGTGTTGCAGAAAAATTCATGGAGCATATCATTACTTACCATGAATTTGCTGAAAACCCAGGACTCATAGACAATCCTAATTTGGTAATAAGAATATACAACAGGTAACAATCCTCAAATCTCCTATTTTTCCTATGCTATTTAATAAAAATTTTGTCTGGTTCATCTGTATCGTAGCTGTCATTCTATTCTATTGTCCTTTAAAATTTAAAACCCAACTTCTGTGAGTAATTCTTGCCTGTTAGCAGCATATAATGTAGAATTCATACCAAAGTTTTTTAGCACTGCCGTGAGGCTGTTTTATGTTTACAATAAAGAGTATGTGGCATATTTATCATGCTGTGCATTTTGTAATATTCATAATGAGTAACTTTTTCTATATAAACAGGTATTATAATTGGGCATTGGCTGCTCCCATGATTCTCAGCTTGCAGGTGTTCCACAAGAGCTTGCCACAGGTAATCTAATACCAGCAAATACTCAGAAATATATTAAACTAGGCTATCCATTTTGGGCCACAGAAGCAGAGTAGAGTGGCAGAGGCCCTGTCCCCTACTTGTCCAAGGCTTCTCATGGCAGAGTTATGGAGGAAGCAAAGCTTAGTAATTTGGGTATTTGGGATGTCTTCTAGCTTTGTGAAGGGAAAAGCATGAGCCTGGCAAACAGCTGTGTGAGAAACACTAGTATGTTGCTCCCAAGTTCCAAGGTACAACACTTCTGCTACTGTGGTTTGGTCCCCACCCCTCCTAATCCAGTGATTTTTTTTCTAATGAGCTGGGAAGGATGCATCTGCTAAGTCAGAGCACTCCATAAGAAATTATTGGCAGGTATTAGTTTGCCAAGGGTGTCCTGCAATACAGCCTTAATGGAACTTGGGCCAGGCAGTGGTAGCTGTAGTGAGCTGTTCTCTGAGGTAGCCTTTTTACCATAGGGAGAAGCCATTTCATGAAGAGAGTACAGCTCTCCCATGACTTAATTGTGCTGAACTAAGTACATTCCTGCATAGTCATGATGGAAGCACATAAACATTTCAGAGATTTAGCATAACCAAGCAATGGATAAGCACACATGAGATACCATTATACATGTTAGAACTGGATGGCAACCTTGTAGATGTACACTGATTTCATATGTTTATTAGGCTACAGTTGAATCCTGGATTAAGGATAAAATGCCGAAGAAGTCTGGAAGATGGTGGTTCTGGCGTAAGAAGGACAGCTTGGTCAAACAGGTAAAATAAAACTCACTAAAAAAACGGTGTGCATAAGGAGAAGTGCATATGAATATTCATGTGGACTTTAAAAGAATATTTGAAACCTGAAATGGAGTGAACCGAACTAAGGTTTGCAAAACTGAAAGAAATCAAAATAGACAGATCCTCCATCCATAGTTTTAATTATTTATTTTATTTATTGAATTTATATACCGCCCTACACCCGGAGGTCTCAGGGTATAGATAGAGTTGTACTCTATCTTATTGGGCACAGGGAAACTCAACTTTTGGTTTCTACAACATTTAGTTCTGCCTTGTGTACAGGCTCCATGGTTGAATTTCTTCAGTCTTTGTTGATTTTTTGTTTTATTTCCTCTCTGATTGAAATAACCTAAAGCACACATACATTAAAACCAGCAATTATTATCAATTATGAGGAGGATGCTCTAGTACAGAAATCTAATTATACAATTTATTCTGCTTTTGTTTGTTTGTTTCCCAACTGCATAATCCTTTTAAAATTTCACCTATCCTGGCCAAACAACACAACCTTACATTTTTCATTATTAATTTAGAACTTGTTATCTTGCAGTGATTTGGGAGCCTGTTCAGTTATTGTTGCCAACTGGTTTTGGGTTAGGAGATTAATAATACTGCATTCTCACTTTATAGTAAACAATTGTTATATTTTAAAAATGAGGTGAATGAAATAACACTCCTGTGAAGAAGGCTTCAAATAATTTGAATAATAATATTTCAGTCCTGCTGCACCTTTTTACAACTAGGTTGATATTTGAATTAGAGATACTACAAGCTTTTCTTTCTGATCAGGTGAAAGTGCAAAATATGACCTATGTTGATGAAGTCTTTATGTACTTTTCATATATTAGCTTCCAGAAGCTAAGGAGGGAAAATCTGAAGCTCCAAAAGGCGACCTATCAACAGCCACAAAGGAACAAGTTGAAAGCCGGTATGTTTTAAATAAGTTGTGCTTAGAGTGAACAGCTGACCTTTAGAAGAAAAGAATAGAAATTTGCTACTGGGTGATCTGGGAAGGGCTCGTGACTCAGAGCACATGTTCTTCATGCAATAGTTTCCAGGTTCAATTGCTGGCATCTCTAGGTGGGGATGGAAGACTCCTGTCAAACACCAGAAAGCTTCTGACAGTGTGGACCAGGGCTAGGGAACCTGTGATCCTCCTAATGTTGTTGGAGTCTAGCTCCCATTAGTCCCTGTCAGCATGTCAGGGATTATGGGATTTGCAGTCCAACAACATCTTGAAGGTCACAGGTTCCACACCCTTGTCACAAACAATTCTGACTTTGATGAACCAATGGCCTGACTTGATATAAAGCAGTTTCTTATGATACTTCAAAAATGCAGAACAGAAATATGACCAGGACTGGTGGGGTGTATGTGTATGCCACACAAAACTAGAATCCAGTTTAAGAAATTGTGATGCTGCATAAATGCACCATCTGCTTTGTAAGCTTCAAAATGTTCTGTATTGACGGGAAAGCATTAAAACTAGAATGAAATAAAAAATTATGTCTGCCCGTTGTCCCAACAGCTAAAATTGTTCAGAAAGGGGAGGTTTTGTCTGACTTGATGCTGTGGGAAAATACCTGTGCTAACTGAAAATATCTGAATACATCAGAGACTGAATATATCTTGTTAAAGGTTCATAAATATAGTTACAGTGGTACCTCTGGTTACATACTTAATTCGTTACGGAGGTCCGTTCTTAACCTGAAACCGTTCTTAACCTGAAGCACCACTTTAGCTAACGGGGCCTCCTGCTGCTGCCACGCCGCCGGAGCACAATTTCTGTTCTCATCCTGAAGCAAAGTTCTTAACCCGAGGTACTATTTCTGGGTTAGCGGAGTCTGTAACCTGAAGCGTATGTAACCTGAAGCATATGTAACCCGAGGTATCACTGTATATTGCTTGCATTGTAAGCATGAAATAGTCAGCATGCTGTATACTTACCTTTATTTAGCATAAATCCATCTGTTCTATCACTAAAATGGGAAACCATTAAGCTTAAAAAACAAAGCACAACCCTGATGATAGGGTTTCCTAGTTTTCTCCCACCCAGTCTAGAAAATGCTGCTCCTTCTCAGAATGGCTTAACGTGCTTCAGAATGCTTGGATCTCTTGAAATAATCTGTGAAATGTACAACATTTCTTATTGCTTACTGTGCTTATATTGTTTTAGGCCTACAGGTGATGAATCTTCAACGGATGATGAAGGATCCCAGGAACTAAAAGAAACCTTAAAAATAGATTCTGTTTCACTTCCAAGCCATGGGAATGCTACATCTTACAAAAAGTCACTTAGATTGTCTTCAGATCAAATTGTAAGTGGTAAATTCTGTAAACATATTGATGATTTTAAGTAGTTAGGGGGGAAATGACAAGAGTGGTTGAGAGAGAAAAGGGCCCCCTTGCTGAAATCTGTTTCTCTGTTGTTATTAATAAACCAGTTCTGTGAACTGTGTTTAGATCAATTTTTGCAACTCCTAAATAAATCCTCCTGCTCTGGAACACTCCCTAATTTCCATAATTTTGGCTCAGTGTTGCTAAGATTTCTTTGGATCTGGGTCATGGAGAGAGATGATCACGCATTATAGCAAACATGAAATCATTGTTTCCCCCTATCCTTTTCTTTCTAAACTGTGTCATGGTCATGGTGTTATCCCTTTCTCAATGGATAGTGGCTTGGTTTGCACATCACATAATAAATTGAACCATAGTTCAATGTGGATGAGCAGCGTGTTTGTGCATGGTGCTGACATACTGGATACTTCACTCCTATCCTCCTGCTGTTGCTGCACTCCCAAAAAACTAGTCATGGCCTACCTTATTGTGTCATCTGGATCCAAACTCAAAGTTTATTTCTCTCCAAACAAACCACTAATAGTAAGCCAAGAAAAGGCCTTGACTACCACTCATGGTTTATTAGATTTATTATTTGCTTTACTATTTTATATTTTCTACCAGTCACCAAACATAACTCTCATGCTGCTGTAGAAAAGAGGGAAGTTTTAACTGCAGCAGAAGCTTATCTACAATGCACAGACTGGTTAAATGCAGATTTCAGTAAGTTGTGCCATTCAGATGAACTCTTACTTCATTCCCCAAATTTACGAATGCATTTCATGTAATGGGATGACAGTGCCTTTACTTCCACCTTGGTGTGGAATCATGGTTCATAAGCTAGTCTAGAGCAGTGTTTCCCAACCTTGGGTCTCCAGCTGTTTTTGAACTACAACTCCCATCATCCCTAGCTAGCAAGACCAGCGGTGAGGGATGATGGGAATTGGAGTCTGAAAACAGCTGAAGACCCAGGGTTGGGAAACAGTGGTCTAGAGTAGGCAAACTTTGCTATCAGTTGTTACATTGTGCTGACGTAAGACTTGTATCCAATCCTGTATGCTGACTACATGATCAGTGGTAACATGCTTTCTTCATTACATCTGGTTTATCTAATTTGTAGACAAAGCTGGTAACTATTCTATATACTACTGCATTTAAAAAAATAATCCAGAGTTGATGAAATTCAGTGCACTATCTATATTAGGTAAAGGTAAAGGACCCCTGGACAGTTAAGTCCAATCAAATTTGACTATGGGGTGCGGTTCTCACCTCCGCTTTTCAGGCCAAGGGAGCTGGTGTTTGTCTGCAGCTTTTATGGGTCATGTATCCAGCGTGACTAAACCGCTTCTGGCGCATGGAACACCGTGATAAGTGCCAGAGTGTATGGAAATGCCATTTACCTTCCCATTGCAGTGGTACTTATCTGTCACGCTGGTATGCTTTTGAACTGCTAGGTTGGCAGGAGGTGGGACAGAGCAATGGGAGCTCACCCCATTGTGCAAATTTGAACTGCTAACCTTACCATCAGCAAGTCCAAAGAGGGTTGGTGGTTTAGACCACAGTGCCACCTGCATCCTATCTTTATTAACATTAGCATTAAAATGTAAAATATTTTGGCAGAGAAATACAATATCTTATTGGGTTAATATATTATTGTGTCTCTTTAATTTAAAGGAAAAACTGAAGCTAAGAGATGGCCCCAATGATGTTGTGTTCAGCATTACAACCCAGTATCAAGGAACTTGCCGTTGTGCGGGGACAATATATCTGTGGAACTGGAATGACAAAATAATTATTTCAGATATTGATGGAACAATAACCAAGTAAGCTGTAGTGTAGTTTTACCTCTATTAAATCACTGCACCAGTGTGTTCAAAATCTATTTGTGTCTGATGAACACTACTCAGCGACTTGGTTCTGAAAACCAATGCTTTTCCTTAAATCCTGGTAAGAAGTAGGGAAAAGTAAATTAGGAATTCAGCTTTCTGACACCTGGTAAGAGCCAGATGATATGGTCTACAACTCCCATCATAATATCTGTGCTGTCCAGGACTGATGTGAGTTGTAGTCCAAAATATTTGGACTGCTCCTGGTTTGAGAAGGCTGACTTAGTTACTAAAGAGAGGTAGGTTTTGAGTTGTTGTGAATATTTCTTTGTTTAAAGAAATAATTATACACTGTCATGTCATAAAATGTGGTTTACATCAATTAAACACAAAGCTGTACAATAAAAAACATACAAAAAAGTTTTAAACAGGCATCAGTTAGCTACTGTTGAATTATGTACAGCGGTACCTCAGGTTAAGAACTTAATTCGTTCTGGAGGTCTGTTCTTAACCTGAAACTGTTCTTAACCTGAAGCACCACTTTAGCTAATGGGGCTTCCCACTGCCACCGCACCGCTGCGGTACGATTTATGTTCTCATCCTGAAGCAAAGTTCTTAACCCGAGGTACTATTTCTGGGTTAGCAGAGTCTGTAACCTGAAGCGTATGTAACCTGAGGTACCACTGTATTGTTAAATTGCCTGCATAGGCTTGGCAGAATAGAAAGGTTTTTCAGCAAGTATTTAAAAATTGGCACAGAAAAAACTCTGGAGGGTCTTTTAATACCTAATGTAGAAAGCATCAATTCACACTCTTACTTCTATTTCTAACCCTCGTTCCTGGTTTAGGTCTGATGCTTTAGGCCAGATCCTACCACAGCTTGGCAAAGACTGGACACATCAGGGTATTGCAAAGCTCTATCATTCCATTAATGAGTAAGTACCTTGCTTGTAAAAGTTGCGAAACATAGGAATAATTGATTTTGCTAATTCGACTAACAACTAAAGATCTAAAGTTTTGAATTCTTGCACAACACTTTTCACTTTTAACCAAAGGTGCATTTCATGATCCTGTATATTCTCTATTTGTATTCTCATTGCCTTCCTATTTAGAAGTTACATTTCAAACTCAAATAACAGAGGGATTAAAATACAGAAGTTAGACATGTGACATGAGGCAAATGTAGGCCAATTCAGCACATTATCATTATTTTCTTCAGTATGCTGCAAATCCCTAGCGTTCATGAGCAGAGCTTGTGGTGCACAAAAAAAGACCAAAGGAAACTTCCGGCAAATGACTCCAGAGGAAAGGTTCCAGCTTCCTCTTTCTCCTCATGTCAGCCAAAAAGAAGTGGGCATGCCTCTAAGTGGCTGCTACTGCTGAAATTTGTGGGATTGAGCAGCAGCAACAACATTGTCCATCTTCAGATTTTCTGCCTTCCATTTCTCATAGCCGCCTGCATGTTCCAGTAGTGGAGGCAGAAGCAGCCTGCCCATGGACTTTTTCTTTTGTACATCCCTTCTTCGCCTTGTGACAGCTACTGCTGGTATCAAAGAGGGCCCCTCTGCTGACTTGTGTGCTCCTGGAAGTATACGACTAGCATCACTAGCAGATTAAGGCTGTACCAAAAAGATGGACTCAAGTCTAGGATCCTGGTTCATATTGAAGTAGCTATGAGTTGTGGTGGTAGTGGCAAAGAAGATTACATATAGGAGTAGGAGGAGAAGTAGCAGCAGTAGCACAAGGGGCCACACCCTATGGACAGACTACCAGCTGGAGGATATGGAATAATAAGTGGAAGTCAAGCAAGTAGATGAATATCACAGAAAGGGGGATATGGAAAAGTGAAAGCCTATGGCAGCAACATCAAAAGCTTCAAGGTCTATCTGTTTTTGAGGGAGACTAAAACAGCCCAATCTTAATGTGTGTATACAGTGGGTGTTATTTCCAAGTAAGAGTTGCAGCCTAAATGCTTCAGGGAGTGTGGGGAAGAGAATAAAAGTTGAATTAGTAACCAGAGTTTTGAGAAGTTGGAACCATCTAAAGATTCAAAACCAGTTCAAACCATTTTTGTAGAGAACATTAAATACACTTGAAAGTGTTGTTGTTTTGTTGTACTTTGTCTTTTACCATTACATTTTCTATGCACACCTATCCCCTGCTGAAAGCAGGGCTTGCAGTGGATCATTATCACCTGCAAAGCCTGCCTCTTTGCCCAGTTTGATTTCATATCATGTGGACAAAGGAAATGGGTCACAGGACATCACAGTGCCTCACCCATTTGCCAAAGTTGGCCCTCAGGTGGTGGGGAAGGTTGCCAGCTGGCTCCAGTATCCCACCCCTGGAATATAGTCTTAAAGATGTCTGCACTGGCACATTAGTTTCTGATGTGACCTTGGGTCAACACATCCTTCTCCCTTCCAGTTGCTTAAATGCTTTATAAAACATGAATAGCTGCCTTCTCTTTTTCAATTCAGTATGATCTGACTGTGACTTCTTGGTGTGAATGGTCTACCACATCAAGAGAGATCTTCCTAATCTAGAATTTCATTCTTAGGAATGGCTACAAGTTTCTGTACTGCTCTGCTCGTGCCATTGGAATGGCAGACATGACAAGAGGGTACTTGCACTGGGTTAATGACAAAGGAACGATCTTGCCCAGGGGTCCCTTGATGTTGTCTCCTAGCAGTTTGTTCTCTGCTTTTCATAGGTATGTAAGCAAAAACACCCTAGCAATCTTTGTAAGGGGTGAATTTTGAAATATAACTTAAGAAGCTGAGTGAAACAAGTGTTTTTGTCATCATTTATGGTACCTTGCTTTTTATCATAGCACAATCTGTGATGGACGTAAATTGAAACGTCTAAATATTTCACTTGTATACAGTCACATGGGACTTTGTAGTATTAAAAGCCTATATATTTGATAGAACTGGAGTGGTCCAGTGATGCACACCCCTTGTTTGCTAGATCTTAGTCTGATGGTGAAGTCAGGGCGCCATTGCAGCAGAATTTAAAAGCTGCTTTTGAGCTTCCCTTTACTACGCTGCAGGAGTTGCTAGCTTCTGTAGACTGTATCTGTGTTTAGCCTAGTTCATAATGGGTTTTCTGCCCCCCTGTGCAGGTATAAATAAGTAGCTGGATTGAATATGAACATATGAAGCTGATTTGTACTGAGCCTGACCATTAGTTCATCTATCTCAGTATTTTGTACTCTGACTAGCAGCAGCTCCCCAGGGAATCAGACAGAGGTTCTTTCAACACCTTCCAGATTCTTTAATTGAGAATACCAATAATTATACCTGGGCTCTTTCACATACATATGCTCTGCCACTGAGCCCCTTCTTCCAAATGAGTATGTTAAACTGTACCGTCTTTACAGCTTCATTGGAAGGCGAAAGCTGGCACATGGCAACAGCATTTCAGGAGGAGGCAATAGCTGTAGTTGCACTGATTTAGATCAGTGCCTAGCTGTCTTCATATATTGTTTTGTTTTCATCTGTTTAAATGACCTTTTTAGGAAGAGCAGAACTAAACTTTATAACTTTGTTAAGAACCTGGACAATATTTTTCTAAGGTATTGTCTTAGGCCACAGAAAATATCTGATTTTTTTAAATGTTTTGCCCCCAGGGAAGTGATAGAAAAGAAACCAGAGAAATTCAAAATTGAGTGTTTAAATGATATCAAGAACTTATTTTCTCCATGTGAACAACCCTTCTATGCTGCTTTTGGAAACAGACCTAATGTAAGTCTGCACCATCCAACAATTAGTTAAAATGTTCTGCTGTTTTACATGAATATGCTAAATGCACAAATAGTTCTTTAAACTTAGGAAGGAGTTTGAGACGATTTTTCACGTATCTCTATATGGGTTTCGGAATGAGTACATGTATATGAATTTTGTAATGTGACATTTTCTCAATTAAAAAAATGGCACTATGGCCTCTAGTCTAAAATGTAGTTGTGTTGACTGCAGGATGTGTATGCTTACATACAAGTTGGAGTTCCAGACTGCAGAATATTCACAGTCAACCCAAAGGGTGAACTAATCCAGGAACAAACAAAGGGAAACAAATCTTCGTAAGTATAGGGTAAAAAGCAGTGGGAAGAATAATTGTTGAATTGATTTGGGTAGCCATGCTGCCTAGTATGTGCAATTTTAGGAAAGTGCCTAAAATCATTACTATCTGCCAGGGTATTAAATGATTTGACTATGGGCAGAAGTCAGTTGTGGAGGCGATTAAACCTGGCAAGGTTTATATCCCATTAAACATGCCCAGAATCAGACAAGCATTGATTTTTAGCACTGCTGTTTGGCTATATTAAGCCTTCAATCCTATAGATGTTTACCTGTAAGTCCCACTGAATTTGGTGGTCTTGCTTCTGAATAGGCATGTACAGGATTGCACTGTATAACAAGTATAATGAGTAACCCTTCCTATTTATTTCTGCATACAGGTATTACAGGCTGAGTGAACTAGTAGAACATGTGTTTCCACTTCTTAATAAAGAACAGAGCTCTGCTTTTGCATGCCCAGAATTCAGCTCCTTCTGCTATTGGAGAGAACAGCTTCCTGAAGTGAACATAGAAGACTTAGCTTGAACAGCACTGATCACAGAGAACCTCCTTCCGCAGAGGCTCCTTTATCCTTTGGTACCATGTGTCTTATTAAATACAGGAAGCGCCAAAGGTTTGGCATAAGCAAATGAAATGCAAGGCTGATCTCTTTGTTCTTTTAAGATGTCCTTACTGTTTGATTTAAGGCATTAGAAAGATAGCAATCCTTTGAAATAGCAGACCATCCAGAGGATAGAGGACAGAAAATGAAAATTTAGTTGCAGATTTGCATCTTCATATATACAAACCACAGTGGATGTGTGTGATGTTATGTATGTTAGCCTCCTTGATATACTGTATCATCTTAAAGGAAAAGAGAAAAAAGTATGTAAAATTGATAGCAGAGATTTAATAGGCCCACTATAGGAATTATATTCAGTACTTAAACCAGCACTTAGGCTGTTTGAGATACAATGTCTCTCTCATTATTAATTTCTTTAAAAATATCTTAAGGATTCATGAGTTCGTGTGTAGTGGTCACTCTGTTTTGCTACACCGTTAAAGAACTGAGGATTGTAGTGGAAATGGTACTTCTATTACCCACTCATGGTTGTGTTGCCTTTAAAAAAAAAAGAACAAACAACTACTATACAGTGATTGGGGGCTGTCCGAGATGCTTTTTCTTTCTTGCAGCAATTTTGCTTCCCTAAGCTGCTATGTGAAATTAGAATTCTAAAGAACAGTAAGAACATCTTTGCTGCAAACAGCTGACATCTCTTAATTGCACTTAGCATGGGTACTGTATAGATCAGCAGGCAACAGATTCAGAAAATATTCAGGGATAAATTCTTGTTTTATAGAAGGTAATGTATATAGTCAGTCTTTAAAACTGGAACTACTATTAATGCCTTTCCAGAACTCTGTATCAGGGTTTTTCAGTTTTGATAAAAGTGGCACAGGACAAGGGCATCCAAGTGAGAAATACTGTGTGTGTCAGGTACAAAATGTTACTTCTGTTTAGACATTTAGTATCTTAGCTCCACAGTGGATCCAAAAGCAATCGAGGTCCTGACTTAAGTAGCCAGTTGTCTTACATTCTTTCACCTATTTCTATCCAACCCCTGACACAAAAAATGATAGTTGATTAAAACGTCTATAAGCAAAAACATTCCAACTCCCTGCCAGTTAGTCTAGTATGCCATAAACCAAATCAAACTGAAAGAGTTAACATTTTTGAATTATCATATAACTTGAAGCTAGGTCAGTCCTTAAGAACTGAAATGCTGACTAGTGCTTTCCTGGTCACCCAAAGTATCCATGTAAACATATCAAAACTGTATTCTCTGCCAGGTATGAACTAAATTTAATCTGCAGGTTTGCTACCGGTGCTGGTTTTATGTTGTCAACTATGGTAGCAGCATTAAAGGACTAGACGTAAATAAAATCTTTATCAGACTTATCGAGGAGTTTCACAACTAGTAATTTGCTCCTTTTGACTTTGTACAGGGAAAACATTTGAGACTAATTAGATCAGTTAAATAGATCAGTACAGTAGATGTAACCTTAGAAAAATGTTGGGGCTTGAAATTTCTAACTAAACAGTGATTGGGCTCTATATTGTCATGTGGTATGTGGTTTGAAACTATTTTTCAATCAGATATCTTAAAGTAATAGAATACCTAAATCTCCACACACAAGGAAGTACAAGTTATAGCTCTAGTAAAGAAAAGCCTACTGTACTGGATAAAATTCACTCCAACATTTAGCACTTGTTCATTTTCATATTATACGGTATTCTGTAAAGCACTCTGAAAATTTGAAATATCCTAGATTAAATTTCAATTTGAGTTGAATGTTTGTTTCACATTATGCTCTTAATCTTTTTTCCCCTCTCCCTCTTTATTCTGAGGTACGGTACATTATTTCACATTTGCAGTAATAGGTTATCTTGCTCCTCATAAGGCATCAGTACTGTTAACTGGAGTGAATAATTCTGACAGTGTGTGGAGTGGAGATCTGTGTGCTGCTTTTGAATATTAAGAATTTCCAAAACTTCTGGAAGAATTCCCTTTTGCTTAATGCTGAAGAGTACTCTTGAGTCACCTTGATCCAAACACTTCCTTCATTTGAACAAAATATGCACTTCTTAAAATGATATACTATTGTTTTCTATCTCTTGGTCTCAATTTGAATGGCACTATGCAGACCATTACATGATGAGTTTGGATTTTACCTCAGTGACTCCAGAGCTGCTCATTGGTAGATGGTGGTGCCCAATATAGCTATCTGCTAGAGGTAATTTTTAATCTGTTTCCTTGCTGTACTGGAAATGGATGGTTTGGAACTGGTATTGGGAAACAACGCTTGTACTAAATCTATTTCAGATCAGCACAAGTTTCTTAGTTCTTTCCATGAAAGATATATACATTTGTGTTTATGAACAAAGAACCTTTTAAAGGCTGTTTTTGAATATGCATTTCCTTTTACTTTGGAAGTGTATTGAACAGCTTATGCTGCACCTCTCAAATCATTTACCTGGAATTTGTCATATAAAATGAATACAAGTAAGGAGCTGGGAAATCAAAGCCTGCAAGTAATGCATGGATAATTAAGGCAATCTCTGCTTGTTTATGCAAGAAAACAGTTGTTTTCTATTGCAGTGTAAAGGTTCTAGATCTCTTGTGTCCTTGTGTTAAGACTAGTATTTGGAGGAGAGAATGTGTGTGTAAATGCAAAAATAGTCTCTATTAAGCAGGGTAAATGGGATCCTTGAAAAACAGTACTCCGCTATCCATATACTTTTTCAAGAATTGTGCCCTCATCTGGAAAAAATATTATATGGCTCAGCATTGGAAACTTCTAAATGCATTCAATTTATGCAAATATGACTGTGATGCAGGCTGGTAACTGAAGTGCAAGATATCTCAAGTCTTTAAAGCAACTAATATGTAAGACAGATATATTAGAACTGATACCTTTGCGATAAGGCTTTCATCAGCAAAACTTTTGACACCTTTCTTTAGAGAGCGAGAGAATCTACATTGTGGTTGGTTCTGAATGCAAGATTGGAGATAATTCTTCAGTACATTCTATTTAATTGTGTTATAACCAGTTTTTTCTTTGATATACCTTTATTCACTTATTAATCATTGAACATTCCAGTACAGTGTTTTTTTTTGTAAAGACTGGTCTGTTAGGAAAAAAATGTCCACTGTGCTGTGTTAATAAAATTTACAATAAAACCTCACTACATGTGTTATCTGTATACATTTGAAATTATTCCCTGTGGCGCTCAGAACGGCCTGCAGCCTAATCACAGAAATTCCATTCAGTACAATATAGGAAAAAGTTACCTTGGGTGTAGAGGAGAATAAACACGGAAGAGGCAGTCAGCTGAAAAAGCCTGTAGTTATGTTCATTTTGGACTCTACCTGAAAGTAGGCTGAAAAGGTTTTGGGTTACCATAGAAGTGATTCAGAAATGCAATTTCCATAAAAGTTACTTTTTTGCTGCAGAACTGGGGTAAGTCTCCTCCATGGTGGCTAAATGCAGTTGGGGGCTGGGGCAAAATTTCTGCCAACTACAATAAAGCACTAGATTTTTACTGTGACTGCCTCTTCTGGAGACATGAGGGAGACCTTCAGTAAAGGCACAACCCATTGTTTACTGAAGGGCTCCTGGCCATTCCCACAGAAGAGCAGCAGTCTTCTATTAAGTATGAGGAGATAGGACTAAGACTACAGTACACAAAACTATCTGCACTATGCGATAAAGAAACTCCAGTCATAAATTACAGAACAAGTACATGTAGCGCCATCTTCAGCATTTTAGGGTAGGCTACAAGTCTGTAATAACTTGGATGAACTGCAAGAGTGAAGAAGCAAGACAAGAAGAGAAATTTCACAGGCCTCATGAGGGATGTTCTTTCCTTGGCTGCAGGAATTCCTAGCACCATTAGTAGATTACCAAGTACAGAAAAAGGAGGGTGTGGCCTATTTGGCTGGGTGTCTTTGCTTTTTAGTATTTAGTCTACTGCAAAAACAAACACATAAGGGATCGATGCTATTTAGACCATGTTGTATTATGCCTGTTCTCAACTTCCACTTTTCCCAGATGAAAGCTTTTAGGACATCAGATACTTACAAGAACCTAATTCTGTGTGAACCTCGTACTTCTAGCATAGTAGTTCAAATATCACCTTTTTCCTGAATTTACTCTGTGGCCTTGGGCTCCATTCCCCCTATCTAAAATATGATGACAACATGATTTACAAGAACAAGTTAATGCACATGAAATGCTTTGAAGACTAGAAAGTGAAATACAAAAGTTATTGCTGCAACCACTGCTATAATTTTCCATAGCTAGTTCAAACTTAAGTGAAAAGGACCTCCTTTGCTGCTTTCAGCATTTTAAGGATAATGCATGAAAACAAGATAGTTTCACAAGGATAATTTTTAAATTTATTTAACTAGCTTCAATGACTCAGGATTGCAATTATAAAGTCTCTATTTCAAAAGTTAATAAACAGTGCATAATTTACTTTGAACATATTTCAGTGATACCCCCATAGTAACTACTGTTCTTTTGTAGGATGTTTAAATGTCCATAATCTAAAGAAAGTCAACCGAGGGAAAGAAAATATAGTCATGTAAAGATTGCACTTAAAACAGAAGTATTGAAGGTGATGAAAAAAAATGAGGAATAAAATATTAAAGCTTCACCATTTATTCATTACTCCCCTCTATGCATGAGAAAGGGAAGGGTATAGAAACACCCCACTGAATGTGGAGTATATTTCATCAGAATCTGTGTAGGCCAGCTTGCCCCCAGTAACTACAATGCTTACTTCAGCTCCAGCTTTGAGGTGAAGAACAAGATGGAAAGCCCCCGTTCCACCACAAGTTCGTTTCCCTGATCGTGGTCGGTGGTGTTCGAGCAGCTCTCTCCTGTAGCCAGCTGTGTGGAGCTGAGCAATGCTTGCATTGGAAACGGACAGCACAGCTTCTACGTATTCATCTCTCTCTGGAGCTAGAACAGCTGTGATCAGATAACGACCTTCATAGGGAGATGTAAAGACGCCTGCAATGAAGACACACATTAATCAAAACACACGTGTACAGTTGGCCCAAGTCCAATTCCTACCGCTTTTTCAAATAACACAAGTATGTCAGTACAATAACTGGGAGGAAATAAAGGGCATTTAATCTGAACGTGTCATATTTTATTTGGCATGACAACGAAGAGGAGTTCTTCACATAAAATTCCTCTTATGAGCTCATTCTCCCTTAGCACATGCTTATTATACATTTTTATCCACTGAGCTGATTGTGATTTCACTTCAGTTCCCCAATGCATAGGAAAGAATGCAATGGTGTCTGCTGTTAGCAAGTTCTCCCAACATTAAATCCTTCAGTTCTGCCACTTGTATTTGTGATTTATGGGGGGAAGACAGCATGCTCAAGGACTAAACAATATTGGGTAGGTTAAAAGAAATGGATGTTAGCAATGGAGTTAATGCCAGCCTCAGCAGCTTGAGGGATCTGAAAAATGTATCAGTAGTGTCTGCTCTCACACTAACTTGGACCGGAAGGGAACCTCCTATTAAGCTGCTTTATATAAGCAGGTACAAGTTGAGAAAATGCCGGAATGCATTTAAATTCTACAGAATTTAAAGTTTTAAAAAATCATTCAATAGATTCTGCTCCCATTTCCCTTTATCAATTATGAACCTTTCAATACCTGTTTGAGGGTTATAATGGTTTCCATCATTTACAAGCACTTTGTTGAAATGTACCACACCCACACCATTAGGGAAAGGCTTCTGAGTGAGACCAGCAGAGAATGACACTGGTGAAGTAACAGCTGCTCCTAGAATGAAGAAGTGATCATAATTTAGACACATAATGCAGCATTACAAGTGCTTTAGCTGGTCTTATACACAAAGTTCTCCCCTTGCCCTTAATTGAACAAAAACAAAACAAGCACACCTTTTGCAGTTTTACCACTGTTGGGACGACTGAAGGTCCTCTTCTATTTACACTTTTCCTATCATCTACAAAGTGAATAGCAATATTATCCCTATCTCATTCAGCAACAAATGTTTAGGCAACACTGTCTTAGTTCTACATCACCAAAAGTGTGTGGAATGAATAAACACAATGGATATAGCTATATGCTTTACGTACCACATAGCAATTATGCTAAAAGAGATTACCACCACATGAAGATGACCTTCATGGCTTTAAGCCTTTGGGCTTCTCCAAGAAGGCCCAATGCAGAGAGTACTAGGCCAATCTACAGATCACAACCACCACATGGAGGCTACTGCAACATGCTCTATTTCACAACTGCTAAGGGGTAAGTGTGTTGCATAACACAAACTTGCTAAATAGACTGCTTTCATTGCAAACCTTCGATTTTAGTCCCATGTGTTGGCACAATGAAAGTGACCATTCCTTATAAGTAACTAAGTTCAAAGTGGACAAGCAGTTGTTGCAATCCATCTAAGATTAATATATGTACAATTCTTCTACTTCTTCTACACAATCCACCTAGCAGAGCAGTGGAGTGCATGCAGAGCCTGGTTAGAAAAAACAGTCATTCTAAGGAGTGCTGTGGGTGGATTTAGCTTCCCCTACCCAGTCCTTCCCACTGAAGTACTTTTCTAAATAGTCTCTGCATATTCCCTTGCTGCAGCTGTTCTATACACATATTCAAAAGTGGTGTTTTAATTAACTTTCACTTACCTCCAGTTTAACATTTTTGTAGCTATTTCCTTTTATTCTTTAATTTCTGATTGTATGGAATTGACATGGCTTTCAGCTAGTACAATAAACTTACTTTGATTGATTTCTTCTTCAATCAGTGTGTCCTTCTACATAGTAGCTGCTCCTTTCTGGGCCCTGCAAACCTGGGAGGGCATGGAGCAGGACCAGTAGGGAGGGGGCATAGCCTGGGAAGGGTCCCAGGAGCCAGACAGAGGCCTGGAGGGGCACATTTGGCCTCCAGACTTGGAGTTCCTCACCCCTGCTTAAAAGACTGCAGAACCACACCTCCAACTGCAGTCAGATAAATTTTCAAGTAACTATTACAACATTTGTATATACACACTATATAAGTTTTTAAGATGTTGATACAATAGATTGCCAACTAAAGCAAAGCAAACAATGAAGCTCACCATTATATTAATCTCCATTATTTCAGTGGCTTTTCTTAAACAGTGGAGCCACATAACAGCCTAATATGAGAAAGCTAACTTTATCCAAGTGTTAGCAGCAGTGCTATGCTCTCTGCAGTCACCTGCACACAGTCGGGTCTGGAACATGTCAACAATCAATTACTTTAAACAGTTTAAGATGACAGTAGAATAGTTTCTGATCTTTAGCTGAAGGAAGGGCTATGGTTAGCCAAGTCTCTCCATGCCTAGCCTTGCATGAAGATTGAAGGTAATAAACTACTAGATAGAAATTATTGGATCTGTGTGCATGCCACAATGTATGGATTCAATGCCAGCACTCAGCCATATGTTGAAGCCCAGACAATATGCTGACATATATGCCTATTTTCAGCATCAGCCTTTGTGCTCCTACGTGGGTAGGATGCCTGAGAGAGAAGAATATCACAAGCTTTCCTTTGTAAACAGAGGAAAAGCAACAAGGAGGTATTTAAAGATCCTCTCTGCTTATTTACTTAGTTAATAGCCTTTTACAAGCATCTTGTGAACTGCCCTGAGAACTATGGATGAAGGGCTGTATACAAGTTAATAAATAATGATCTCTAGGTGTCAGGGACAGGCAGGAATCTGAAGAGTGAACAGAGGAGGCAGCGGGGCAGGAGGATGATTTAGGGAAAGTAGTTTATAAGTTTCAGATTTTGAAACTATACTAGAAGAAATAGTTTCTTAGTTATTATTTCAGGAAATAACTGTCATCTGAAATAGTATTTATGCTATAAACTGCTTTAGTAAATGCCAGCAAGCAAGTTATGGGAATTAGCAAAAAGAAAAGAAAAAAAATCTGAAAACGTGGGATTACCTTGTGCAGTTGTAGAGGGAGGCCGTGGAAGTTTTGGATAACCTACAAACAAGTATGGAAAAGATGCGTATTTCAAGCAAATTTACAGTCTCTAATAATGAAACACCCCTCCTGTCAAATGTGATTAATTCCAGTACCACCAGCATCTGTACTATAGTACTTAGTAACTTCTGCATCTGCATTTCTCAGAATTTTTGGAGTGGTCCTTTTGAAATGAGTAGCATTATAGTAGACTACCGGTAAGTGCTTTAATTACTGCTATTTAAATTAAGAATTTAGAGGGCCATGACCTGGCACATTCTCATTCCCTTCCTGCATGTTTTAGTGAAGAAAGGAATATACATAGTGGCTCCTGCTACTATCTATACAATGTTGGTGGGAAGCAGCGATATTGCAGATAGGAATGGCTGCTATCCTCCACTGCAGTGGTGTGCAATGTTAGCAAATCACTCCTCCGAGGCTGCATTATGTGATTGGTGTAATTCACATGACTGTCTGAGAAGAAGCGTGAGAACAGGATACAGTCCTATCTGCATGTACTATGTAATGTACTTTCACTTTTACTAGTTGCCTGCCTGTTCTCTCTTGGAGCTGAATGAGAGAGAGCCTTGATTCTGTGTCTGTATATAGTATAAATAAATACGTAGTTTAGATCTACGGATGGTTCGTTCTTCTTGCTGCGCTATGCCAGAAGATTAGCGTGCATCTTTCATCTGGAAGATGTCACTGAAGGGCACACTGGAACGAAGGGACGTGCCATTCCAGAGTTGTGCTTACCGGGAGGACACTCGGAAAGGTCAGTGGGACTGAGGGGGCCTCTGGGCGACCCCAGAGCATCGTAAATCCCAACATGCAAAGGGAAGGAGGATTGGATTCCCCAGGTATGTTGGTATGGAACAAACAGTCATATCACCGCATTCTGAATAAATATGCATATTTTATCAATGACAAGAAACAACAAGTAACTCAGCGATAATCTGCTCACCTGGTGCTCCAGCAGACCCTTCGGAAACCAGCATGTTATTCTGGCCATTCTGGCCATTTTTGCTTTTTTTTCGTCCTTTTTCCGACATTAAAACTGTACCAGGAGGTCCTGCCTGTCCAGTTTCCATAAATATCCCACTTGACCCAGGCAAGGAAGGTTTTGATCCTGCTTTAAATCCTGGTGATGATGGCCGTAAAGGAGTTCTGGAATCTGGTGGCTGAAGAGGTATTCCTTGCAATGGTGGTTGTACGATTATTTGTGGATCTGATGGCTTCAAAGGTATTCTTATTTCTGGAATCTGTAGGTGTATTCTTGGCTGTGATGGCTGCACATGTTCCCCTGGTTGTGGCTGTAGTGGTGTCCTTGGCTGTGATGGTGCTGGATGTGTTCCTGACTGAGATGGTTGTAATGGTTTTCTTGGATCTGGTGGTGGCAGGGGAATCTTTCTTTGTGGTTTCCTTGGTAGTAACACTGCTGGATTTTCAGCTAAAGGTTTGTAGAGGGAAGAAAATGGACCAATCAGAAGTTTTGGCTAACTTGGCTTGAATAATATTTGAATATATGATTATAAGAATGGCAAAGCCTCTCCTCTTCTGTTAGGGGAGGAGTTGCGAGCGGGACTTGCTTCCCGCACTTTGCAGGGGGGCATGGTTGGGCCCCCTGCATCACAGTGAGTCCTGGGCCCGTGTTACGCCCTCAGCCGGCCAATCCAGCTATCTGGGGGGCATTACCGCATTTAAGTGGTCATGGGCCCTGCGCTCTGCACGGAACAAATCATCACAACTTTGTAAGGTTTGGCGGTTAGGCATTGGAAAATGTGTTGTGTGTTAGAAGGGAGGTTGTGGCCATCACCTACCCCTCCCTTTGAAGGGTATTCCATTAAAGGAATCCGGTGGTTGTGGTAGAAACACATATTTAAGGTTTGATAGTTCTCACTCCAGATCACCAAGGCACAACCTACAATATGGTCAGTTTTCGAGAATAAAGCACAACTGTTCTATAGAAAATGATTTTATGCATGAATTCCATATACTGAGTAATCAGTTATTTAACAGAAAGTAAGTGACGCGGGTGGCGCTGTGGGTTAAACCACAGAGCCTAGGACTTGCCGATCAGAAGGTCGGCGGTTTGAATCCCCGTGACGGGGTTGCTCCCGTTGTTCAGTCCCTGCTCCTGCCAACCTAGCAGTTTGAAAGCACATCAAAGTGCAAGTAGATAAATAGGTACCGCTCTGGCAGGAAGGTAAACGGCGTTTCCGTACGCTGCTCTGGTTCGCCAGAAGCGGCTTAGTCATGCTGGCCACATGACCCGGAAGCTGTATGCCAGCTCCATCAGCCAATAAAGTGAGATGAGCGCCTCAACCCCAGAGTCGGCCATGACTGGACCTAATGGTCAGGGTCCCTTTACCTTTAAGTGACTAACAGTTTGAGCAAAGCTTCACAAATATCACAAACTGATATTTTAATTAAAGTACCGGGGGTGGGGAGTGGATTTTATTTTCAAAACATGTTTTGGCCAATTGTTATTTTAAGACTTTCAGGGGCTAAAAAAGACAATACATCAAATGAACAATATATTCTCAACACTTAATTGATACAAACTAAATTGATAATACACAAATTGCATGTATACCCTACTTAAACTAAAAATCAAACTGCAGAGGATCTCTGTTAGCTATATCTCGTATTCACATTAACTGGGACTTGAATTATTGTCTGAAAGAAAGAAATAATATATATAATGAAGAATCATATGTGATTAAAAAGGACTTTAAATGGTAAGCATGGTAGTCCAAAATACCTCAGGTATTATAATTGTACAAGCTTATAATTGTACAAGAGAAAATCTAGCTCTTCATTAAGCCCACGTGGGGCAAAGTTTTTAGCCTCAATATCTACACTGTTTCTTTCCTTTACAAAATCTTATCTGTATACGGCTTTTCAAGAGCCCAAAACATTAGATCTGCTACAGAATGATTCTGTTCCATAATGTGACTGACTGAAGGGGTACCCAGAGTTGGGGCTTTTTAAATTTCTGATATTACAAAGATAATTTTTTAAGGACCCTTGATGCTTTCCCCACGTAGTCGGGGTTGTGGTTTTTTGTTGTTGTTGTTGTTTTGGCAAGTGATATAAACTACACAGGCAGTGTTACAGGTGGTAAAACATATATTTTGTGTTGAGTGGTCTTAAAATTCTGTTGCTTTACAAGTGTACCTACAACACAGTGTTCTTTTAAAATTATTACTAATAAAATTTCTATACCACTCTTCATCAGAAGATCACAGGGCAATTTACAATATAAAAACACAAAATAATAACCATAATAACAAACCAAAACAATAACCCCCTACACACAATTTAAAAGGTTATAGATTGGCTAATTAAACAAAGGTCTGGGAGAAGAGAAATGTTTTTGCCTGGCACCTAAAGATAATTAACGAAAGTGCTAGGTGAGCTTTCCTGGGGAGAGCATTTCATAAATCTTGAGGCATATTTTCTTTTGGTTTTGGGTTAAACAATATAGATACAAGCAGCTGGTCAAAATAAAATGGACCTGAATTCTCAAAACACCAAGCTCCACTATTTACCACAAAAGCTGCAACTGTATGTTTTTATTGAATTGACTAGCCAGGGAAGAATGTCACCGTATTTAATATGGATCAATAAGGTGTCCCTCAGTTTTGGGAAATCCTTTGCAGTCTCGTTTTTGCAGAACAGGGCTAAGGACATACCTTTCCCAATTTAACATTTCTTTCTGTCTAACTAGAGCCTTGCAAAGCTGGTAATATGGCCAAGCATTTCAATAACCTTTGCCTCTACCAGGCAGACCCAGAACAAGCTCCCTCAAAATCGTAGGCCTATAACCATATAATATACTTGCCATTATTGTATAAGTTCACAGATGGTTTTGTGGGAAGCATATACAAGGATTAAAAGCTGTTACATATAGAACATCATATCATGATCCATACAGCTTTAGAGCTTAGGGCTATGAGAGGCAGAGCTAAGTGAAAACATGGGTATGTTTTGCTTTGCTTTCCCCATTGCCAGCAAACGAGAAGCCCCACTTTTATTACATAAGATTTGCTAGATGATCACAGCCAAATAATACGTCAGCAGTGTTCAGTGGGATTTATAAAGCAGTTTAGGCTGATAAATATTAGTATGTTTACAATTTAAAAAATGCATAATGCACTCTGGGGACTTTAAAAAATGCTACTTAAGTGCTGACGGGAAATTACTGCTGCACAGACTGCAATGAAAGATATTAGTTCGTATTCTAACATATATGCAGTTGCTGCAGGGATATCTTGAACATGACAAAGGAAAATCATGAAAGAAATACCGTATTTTTCGCCCCATAGGACGCACCGGCCTATAGGACGCACCTAGTTTTTTTGGGGGGAAATAAAGGGGGGGGGATTTGTTTTTCCCCCAGGTGCGGGGCTGGGGCAGGGGATGCCTGAGCTTCCCCTGACCCCAGCCCCCAGAACAGGCTGCTATCCGCAAGCCTAGGGAGCCCGACGGGAAGTCGCACTAGTCTCCCCAGGCTTGCGGATATCTGTCCCCCGAGCTTGTGGGGCTAGCGGTGGGAAGAAGCGCGCTTCTCCCCAGCGCCAGCCTCCAAACCAGGTTGGGGAACAGCGGGATGGCGGCGCTGTGCCTCCCCGCTGTCCCCCGACCTGGTTTGGAGGATAGCTTCCTGAAGCCTGGAGAGCGAGAGGGGTTGGTGCACACCGACCCGTCTCGCTCTCCACGCTTCAGCGAAAGCCTGCATTCGCCCCATAGGACGCACACACATTTCCCCTTCATTTTTGGAGGGGAAAAAGTGCGTCCTATAGGGTGAAAAATACGGTAGTTCACTGAGATACGAGAAGTGAACAAACAAAATGAGCAAGCTGTTTCGATGTGATCCTAGTAATTGGCCTACCCAAAATGCTTGTCAGGACCAGCTTCCATAGCACAGTTGCCAGGACTGATAGCTCCTGCTTCCTACTTCCCCCTAAGTCCCGTGAGAGGGAGCTCTTGCTTGTTGTTCTGCCACATGCATAGGTCCTTGTGTCCTTGGGGATAAAGGGGAAGGGAAGCCAAATGCAGTAGGACAGGCAATCCTATAGAAGGTACAACTGCAATATATACTAGTAATTGCAGATGGTGGGGAAACAGGTCTGCTAAACCAGCCTCTCTTAGCCTTGGTTCTTGGATTGCAAAATGACAGTAATCACCCTATTTCCAGTGCTTTCTCCCCCCCCCCGGGGGGGGGGACGCAGAGGTATGCACAGCCCTAAACATTTTGTGAATCTAAGTTTAGCCTCATTGATGGGCAGTATTTCAATATGATTAGGAAAATGAGAGTACCCCTAAACATTTTTTAAGAAAAAGAGCACTGTTACTAGCAGGGATGAATGTGAAGACCTTTAGAAAAAGTGATTATTAATAACGTCATAAACAGAGCAAGTGTTATTTAAGATAATCTATGTGAATGTTGCCTAGGCAGTGCAAAATTTCATATAGAAAAAAAATAATCCTACAGCTCCCACTGCCCTCAGGACATTCGCTATTTAAAAAATGGGCACCCTATCAAACAATACTGTTGGATCTTCTATAGTATAAATAATTGTGCTGATAGATGTGTTAGCTAAAGTATTACTATGTTTAGCAGGCTGAGTGAACTCTACAGTTATGAGAGAATACAGAGATATGAGTGGAAATAAATTTCTGCACCATTCTGTTCTGCTTATCTGAGGCAGATAAACTATGTTGACATTGTAAGTGTCATTGCTGAATTTAGCAATATTCTGATAAGGTGGTGCTCCAAATGCCCTATTCCAAGGAAAGTGACAGCAAGGAGAAGATCCTGCAACCATCCCATTATCACAACATGATTTATTTAAGGTGGCACAATACTTCAAATTGTGCGGCCAAATTATGCAGCCTTTCAACATCATAGGGTTTTAATGACAGGAGAAGGCACACCATAACGAATTTCCATTCTGCACATCTCTTAAAGATACAGATTCCATCCTGTGGGTGCCCCTGACAATGCTACATTCTCTTGGCTCTTTGGCACAGAATATTCTACATCCTTTTTGACAACCAACAAAATGGAAGCAGCAATTCCCAATGTTCACTTCTTCATCCCACATCCAGTGAATGTGATCAAAAGATATATAACTCCCCACCCCCAATTTGAATTGCATCTCCTTTGCATTGCAATGATGTGGAATAACAGAATTAATTACCGTACTTAAAATTTCACCATAGTGGACCGTGAGACAAATAATGTGGTTTTGTTAGAAGCCATGCTGCAGTGCAGCAGAAACAGTGCTGCATGGGATGAATATATGATGGAATAGAAATTGATGCCTTCTTATACCTGAGCTGACAAAGCCTCCTGTTACTAGGACTGGTATGAAGGTCACCCACTCAGCCAATCTAGTTCAACCACAAGCATCCTTTGCAGCACACTTTGCTCCCCCCCCCCCGACCTTCCTGACAGTAATATACAGAAGGTCCACAACTTACATGGTGGTTATATTCTGGCAGAGGGCCTTCTCGGTAGTGGCACCCGCCATGTGGAATGCCCTCCCATCAGATGTCCAAGAGATAAACAACTACCTGACATTTAGAAGACACCTGAAGGCAGCCCTGTTTAGGGAAGTTTTTAATGTGTGACATTTTAATGTATTTTTAATCTTTGTTGGAAGTAGCCCAGAGTGGCTGGGGAAACCCAGCCAGATGGGTGGGGTACAAATAATAAATTTATTGTTATTTTTATTTTATTTATTATTATTATTATTATTATTATTATTATTATTATTATTATTAATACTCGTGATCGTGCCTAAGGCCAAAATCGAGTATAGTCAAAACCCACTGGGCCAAAGGATATGTGGGACTGCCAAAGTCATTTTTCCCAGAACACTGCCACCTGAACTATGAGACTCTTAATCTCAGGGTCATGGGTGCGTGAAAGTTTCCTACAATTCAGGGGGTTGGACTAGACGACCCGCATGGTCCCTTCCAACTCTACAAGTCTGTGATTCTGTAAGGTGTCATCACCTCCTTTAGCAGGCTATAATGTAGCTTTGTTTTTGTTTAGTTATAGCACTTAGATTGGTTTTTAGCTTTGTTTCATTGACAAAGGAAAAAAGCTAAGTGCAATTTACTTCTGCATCTGCTTGACTGAATACCCCCCCCCCCCAAATCACAGAATTGTAGGGTTGGAAGAGACCCTAAGGGCTATCCAGTCCAACCTCCTGCAATGCAGGAATCTCAGTGAGACAGATTCTGTTCAGAGTATGCTGTGAATACAGAAATGGCATAGAGGGTCAGAGCTTTTTCACAGAAGCTCAGAGAATAATTCTAGATACAGTGGTACCTCGGGTTAAGAACTTAATTCGTTCCTGAGGTCCGTTCTTAACCTGAAACTGTTCTTAACCTGAAGCACCACTTCAGCTAATGGGACCTCCCACTGCCGCCGCGCCGCTGCTGCACGATTTCTGTTCTCATCCTGAAGCAAAGTTCTTAACCCGAGGTATTATTTCTGGGTTAGCGGAGTCTGTAACCTGAAGCATCTGTAACCCGAGGTACCACTGTATATAATAATGCTAAGCAAAGGAAGTTCATATACCAAATCAGCTTTTGACTGCTGTCTGTCAGCTAATCATTGGCTGAGTTACTGAAGTGTCACAAAAGTCTTCACAGATACTCTAACTGCTAATGAGCAAGAGTAATTCATGGAATGTAAGAAGCCAGCCTGTCAACATGTGTTGCACTCAAATACTCAAACACACATATTGCACTAATTACAAAGACCACACACATTTGTAAGTAAGTTCCTTTCCCTTTAAATGCAAATATATGGGACCCTACATTTTCCCCAGTCTTCATTTACATGTCTTTTTAAAAAGACAAGACACAAATATATATGGGCAAACACACACATTCTTATTCGATAGCATATGCCTATAGCGCAAAATAGTTTGTAAGAAGCAGGCATGCTAATCTTCCCTGCATAATCCCAGTGTTAAGATTAAAGTGATCCTAAAGAAGGCAAGTTTTCATTTGACACTTGGAACTCTAACAGATAGTCAAGTACAAAATACATGTTCCTTGCATCATTTGTGAACAGTGCACTGCATTGAAACTGGTGTTTTTCTGCAAAATATATGGAAATGGTGACTGAAACGTGTTTCCATATAATTTGCCAAGAAAAGCAGCAATTGAAAACATTCTTGTGACATTCACTACTGATGCAGGCCTTATGTATTTCATACTCAGAGTGTTTTTATTTAAAAACAAAAGGAAGCTCTGCCTACCTCAGTCTAGCTGGTGGAAAGGAAACTAGATTGTTTGGACTAGGGGAATACATAACTCAGAGCCAAGGGGTAAGAGGGAGCTGTGTGTTGTTGACAGCTAAGAAGGAAGGTAGAAAAACAAGGGGACATAGAGTGCTAAAAATGGGGGCTGTGAACTCACAAGCAGAGGGACGCTAAATTACTGCTTTGAATTAAACACAATAATAAGTACTAAGTATTCTTTATAAGAAAAGAACTATAATGCTGTTAGACAGAAACACAATAATACTTTTTATATTATCTAGCTATGCTTTCTTAAAGTATCCATCTAGGGTGATCACTCAAGCATTACCAAAAAAAAGAGAGAGAGAGAGAAATTACAATAGGGAAGATTTGCAAAGAAATTTCGTATGCTAACAAATTTTAATGCAATACCTCTCGTTAAACCAGGCTTCAACCAAACAGCCCTTAGAGGTTTGCCACCTGAAAAATGTGGCACAAAGCTACCTTATCTCTATCACTGTACCCATATAATTTAAATTCTTCTCATTGAGAAAAAAAGGCAATGAAAGATCTAGATGGAATCAGATGGTCCGTTGTTCCAAAGAGAGGTGTAAGAGTCAGCTTGTTTGGTGTGGCTCACTGTAAATATTCCACACATGGATGCCCATGTGCTAATACTTTGCAGTACCTGATGTTTTGGCCTTTTTGGCCTCTGATACTGAGTTGCTTTATATCAGGGACTGCTTTCTTTAAGATCTAAAAATAGTGATAAAGGAACCACCATTTGGGCAAACCATGTGTTAGTAATCCAGACAGCAAGGGCAAAATTCATCCCAGGTGTCACTCCACTGTAGTTAACTCAGTAAATTAAAAGGGTACATTTAGGACAGTCTCTGTCTAACTCTTTTTTGGATAAATTATAAAGCAGGGACTTTTCTCCACAGCCTGAAAAACAGCTGGAAAGGCGAACTGCACTTAGATCATTGTTGCATTTGAAAATAGAATATCCCCAGGGAACCATCTTTTTTCAGAAGTGTTCATAGTTCTCTATTTACTATTGGCAACTTAAAATGATGACACCAAAGGAGGCAACATGCCAAGTAACGTCATGCTTTACTTTCTGGTCAGATGCCAGGCCATGAGATAAGCTACCTTCAGATTTAAACCTCTGTTTCTCGGCCCACAACTTTTATTAATGTGATGAGGTATGCGAGGTACAAAGAAAACTGTGCTAAAATCAAAATTGTTGACTTTTTGTGTGTGTGAAAAAATATGATTTCCTTTAAGAAGAAACTAGAACAGGGGATAAAACTAAAAGCTAGTGATTCACCCATTCAATTTATACAAAATATAGAAGATTAATGACTTGAGTTAGCAACAGTTAATCCAAAACCTATGCACCACATCAGCAAAGCATATGCCATGCTTTGCAAGAGAAAATCTCTAACATGCAATAGAAACAATTCAGGCGCACATTTATCCATAAAACCTTGTCCCACTATACCGCCTTAAAAAAACCAAGAACCTCTAGCCCAGGGGTACCCAACACAGTGCCATCCAGATGCTGGCCTTCAGCTGACTACTGGCCATGCTGACTAGGGCTGATGAGTGTTATAGTCCAACAATGTCTGGAGGGCACCACATTGGCTACTCCTCCAACAGACTGCAGAATTTCACAGCCATCTTCTGTTCCTAATTAAATATTCTTTTTCATTATGATTATCAGTGGTTTCATCAGATTCTACACTTTGGTTCATGCAAAGCAGGAATACTAGGAAGTCTAAGTTAGTAATAAAACTAAAATCTGTAACAGTACTAGGCAATCAACCAATTGTAATTTTATCCTCCATCAAAGTTCAATCTCCATCCATTCCCAGCATTACTGATGAATTCAATAAAGAGAGCATAAAGGAAAATGTAACAGCAGTAGACTTAGGCTCTTCTAATGCAGTCCTATTTGCAGAAGGAACACTGAGATGCATTGATGGCTTTCCTGACTTTCTCTACCTCAATTGTAGCCCATTTCATTTGTTATCAGAACAGCATGGGAGACACGCCTGTTATGGCTGGATCATGGCCCTCTGGTAACTCCTGCAACCATTTTGCATGGGGTTCCATTCCTGGCCCCCGCGAACGTCACTGGAGTGCACATAAGTCTGTTCTGCCCTGTTACACCCTTTCCCGCCCTGTCCTGACCTCTTCCAGGTCCAAAAGGACCCGCGAGTCTCATGCCAATTGGATATGCACAAAATGGTTGCCACATATACCATGTAATTCAGGTGAATGTCACCATTACTTTCATCCTTTGCCTTTACTGTATTGGACACAACTCTTCATGTTGCTTTATGGCCCAGGCATGATCAAAAGATAACACAGATACCTTTATTGTGCTGTGGATCCCTGCTGGTATTACTGTTTTACCAATTTAAGATGGCTTCATTGCAATTTTGTGTTGTGAGCTACTGGAGAAGTTGACAGTAAGTTTGATCCTAGGACAAAATTGCTCATCATGAGTAGGCTCTGGCGTTCTAATGCTGTTGGAGGATGTCCATAATGCACTGAATATTCTTTCTGTGTCCAAGCAAGCACCCCACTACCTTTCAGGGAAGCACAGAATAAGTTAAGAACCAAATAAGGATTTGGCCCATGGCTTATACAGCAACAACCCATCAACATACATCTGGACTGACTCATTAAAAATGTCCTTGGCTCCATGTTGCTTAAAGTAAAAACTGATGCCAAAGCTAGAATATTATTGGCTGCAAATTAGCACACCTTTTCCCTGCTTGAATTTCCAACTGGAATATATTATTTAACAGGTTTTGTTTGATAATCAGTACAAAAATCATTATCAAAAGAAGACAATTATGGTTTGAGCCTGCAAAACTGAAGTGCAATCATTTAAGTCATATAATACGTTGTCAGATATTTTCATAAACCTATGCTTGAGGTTAACACTAACCTATGTAAGATTAAAGGTTGCCCATTCAAATGCAGTTTATTGCAGCCATATACTGAACACTTCAGTTTGACTTAATGATATTCAGACACAGAGAACCATCTGCTTTGTTTTTCAAGTTGATTCCCAAGGTGACAGACACAAACTCACATATACACAAGTAGGACAAGATCCATTGCTCTTTAAGGTGCCACAATACACTTTGTCATTTTTGCTAACGTGGTTACCCCTCTGAAAAACTTCATCAGAGATTTCCTAGTACAATTTGTTTATTAGTACTCCAAGAATCCTTACTCAATTTTCAGTATCAGCTGTCATTTCATCTCAAAACTTTCTGAAACCTCTTTGCTTTGTAAGTCTGAAATTCTGTGCACACTAACTGGCACAAGCATCACTTAATGTAGCAGGCTTTCATTCAAAGCAAACAGCATGCACATATTGGGCTGGATGTTTCCTTGCGGTCATATATACTTGGAAAGGAAAACTACAAATGTAGACCCTACACTTCTGAGCTTGAGTTGGGTAGCAATTCTGTCCAGGCAAGTAGCAGATCAACATCTCACATACTGTACTACACCACTTCCCTGGGCTAGAAGAATGCCATTGTGCTACTTCAGCTGTTCAACCAGAAATATTAACCATTGCAACATTGCAATGTACTTTGCAGCCTGGGAAAACCAAGACAAAGGAAGACAGCAAACAGAGAAAATATAGATAAAATATAGGGCAGCAGAGTGATAGAGTCATAGAATTGTAGAGTTGGAAGGTAGCCCCAAGAGTCATTAGTCCAACCCCCTGCAATGCATGAATCCCAGCTAAAGCATCCATGACAGATGACCATCTAACCTCTGCTTAAAAAAATAAAATAAAAATGTAAGCATACTTTGTACTCAGAAGGTAGGATCTTTACTTGTGTTAGCATTATTAAAAGGGTTCTTAAAGTGTTTTGAATCTCAAAGAATGTTCTGTTATTGATTTCTTGCCCTAGTCTTCTCCTATCTGGCACCCTCCTGATGTTTTTGGACTACCAATCAGCCCTAGCCAGCAAAGCCAACAGTTAAGGATGATGGGAATTACAGTGCAGGTTTATCTGAAGGGCACCAGATGGGGAAAGGCTGCCTCACAGTTTCAAAATGGTGTATATTTTGGAAATGCATACAGTACTTCATTTTGTGGGATGATAACATCCAAAATGCATTTGCAAAGGGTTGATCGCAAGAGCTGTAGAACTCTATGATGTCATACTCCCTGTGGCAGTTAAAGCAGTTGGTACAGTTATGGCAGTTAGTTGAAAAGTCTTAACAGTTAGAGCAGCAGGTTATGTTACATTGCTGTCTGCCTCAGAGCAGTGGCGTACCGTGGGTTGTCAGCACCCGGGGCAAGGCAAGTAATTTGCGCCCCCTAACCCGTGGATTTGCGCCCCCTAACCCTAACCCCCAGATGTTGCGCCCGGTGCGGCCCGCCCCCCTCCACCCCCCACGCTACACCACTGCCTCAGAGTCAGTTACCCTGTAACAGTTTAATCTGTGTAAGAGGTTTTAGCAATTTAAGAAACATCCACCTGCATTGTATATTTAATCCGAAACTGCAAGTACACTAAGTAAAAATTATATGCCATTTAAACTTTAAAAGAGAGTGTCTTGCGTAGTTTTTATAGGAGGGAAAAGAGAACTATGTAAAGGGTCGATCGACCTAAGGCTGTCTTCCACAGCTCTGCAAATGGGAACTAGAATCTAATTTCAGCACGTTTTTCTTTTCTTGCATTTGTTTGTTCTACTGTGCAGCGAGTTTTTAAAAAAAAACAAAAAAAATTAATTATGTCTGTACAGGAACCTTCTACTCTGATTCTCCAAGATTTAAAATAAGTATGGAGAACCTGTGACTCTCCAGATACTGCTAAACTACAACTTCCATCATCCCTAACCAATGTCATGCTGTTTGTGACAGATGGGAGTCCAACAAAATCTGGAGGGCCACGGGTCCCCCACCCGTGGCTTTTAAAAAAATCAGGAATATTTACAGGCCATGGATGAGACAGATAGTGCAGAATGCATATGCTTGTGCCAACATAAGAGACAGCCTATTTATATAAATTATGAAATAATATGCCTCTTTAAATGAAACCTGAAGAAGAAATACAAACAAGACAAATACTAGCCCCTTCTACATTCACATTTTTTCACATTCGCAACTTGGTGCAGAGTAGGGGATCTGGTCCAAAATGCAAAGGATGCTGTCAGGGAGATATGTGACATGTTTGGGGCATGAGGAAATTTTCCCTGGGTGCAGAGGATTTACATTCCTATTTAAGAGTTTCACTGCCTGCAATGTTTTGACAGATTCCTCACTATGCTCTGACGGTGTGCTTGCCCTATGATGCAAGTACTTCGCTTCAGATCTGACTGAATATTCTAACAATTGTAATATGGCAGCTTATTTCACAACAGCTTGTGCGGTATCAGTTGTGAAATGCGCAGGGCAGAGCTATACAGTTCTGCACTACTAGACTCTAAAAGCTAAGGGATATCTCTTTACTACAGATCTGCCTGAAGGGATGCCCAGCTATGCTGAATTTAGGAGCTTTTGTCTCATTCAGTGTGCCATAGGTAGGGCAGAAGGGATTGACTTCAGCACTATCAGCTGTTCTCTAAACACACACACACACACACACACACACACACACACACACAGAGCTGTGTTTGCCCAGAAAGTAGGGCGAGATCATGTCTGAGCCTGAACACCCTGTACATGAGCAAAGAATGGTGCTCTCTGTCGGTCTGCATGCAACATTTCATGAATATGAATATCCAGAAATAGTTAAAGAAACATTTAGATTCATAGATTCAATTAATGCATTATAAACATTCCGATCAAGAACTTGTAAAAAACAGTATTACTATAAAGTGATGTCATGCTGTATAGAGAAAAATTGTACAGCATTTGGCTCAAATTGGATTCTCCCCAAATGTTTGATTTCAGTAAACCACATTTAAAAAACAAAGGTAGAAAGTAAAAATATGAACACAATTCCGTCTGCTCTCCATGATGTACATTGTTATTTTAAAATCTGTTTAGCTTACCCCTGTTGTCACCTTGTTTAAAATTAAAAATTAGCATCTAGAAAGAGGGAGGCTAACTTACATGTAGCAGGTTTAGTTTTCATCAGATTCTGGAGGTCAATGGTGAATTTGTGGAACTGGCTGTGGAACTGCTGGGATGAATTCTTGAGTCCAGAAATATCTTTAGAATGGGAAATTATAGTTCTGTTCATCTTATTGACACAGTTCCAAAGACTGGAGACATGTTTGTTTAATCCCTCCCTTATCCTTTGGAGGCTGCTAGACACTTGATCTAGTTTGCTGCAGGTTTTTTCAACACTGGACACTCTACCCTCCATATCAGAGACACCAGGCAATTTCTCTTGGCATTTGTTCAGGTTATAATATAGCTTCGTGCTTAGCTGTTCCATCCTATCCTTTAAGTCATTACAACAATTCCTGTCTGGGTGAGTTTGATTGCCCACTGTTTTCTGTATTTCATCTACCTTTCTGAAAGCATCAAGTTGTACCTTTTCACAAGTAGAATTGATACCTAGAAGTTGTTCATTGCAGCTGCTCAAACCACCCTGAAGTTTCTTAACATTTTTATCAATAGCATTCAGACCATAACGAATAATTCGTAAATCCTTTTGAAGCTTCTGAATGTCACGTTGGCTGCCTTTAATTAAATTAAATTTCTCGCTTAAAGAGCCATTTAAGGATTTTAAAAGACCAGAATTACCCTCTGTTTTCAAAAACAATACATCATATTTACTGTTGCAGTTTTCTATGTCTCTCTGGAGGCCCTCCACATTGTGTGATACCGGCTGGCATTTCTGCCTGCAAAGGTTTTCAATATCTTGCAGTTTGTTCTTCACAATACTTATCTCAGAGACAAACTGTTCATTTCCAGACCCTGAATTGCTATGCAAAATTGATAACAGATCAACATTTCTCTCATCTGAATTTGTGATATTAGTAACATCTAGAAAAGTAGCACTCAGACGGTTTTCCAGTGCCTGAAGCTTTTTGTCAAATATGTCTCTTGCTTCATCTACTTCAGTAGCTATAACGCCACGAAGAGTTTCTTCAATGTAAAAGCAGTGTTGTTCAGCATTTCTCTCTGTAACATTGATCCTGGCTTCCACTTCCTCCCATTTTGCATCAAAGTTGCCTTCCAGATATGGAGTGGCTATGTATTTCATTTCATTATCTATTCTGGCATTTAAAATCCTATTTGCTTCTGCAGTTCTGTCAATCTTCTCACCCAAATGTTTTAGCTGCTGTCCAAAAGCATCAGTTTCAGCATTACTGCAACAAACTGAGTGGTTTGATGGTGCTTGGATAAGAGTCTGAAGATGTTTTATCTCCTTTCTGAGGTCATTTTCTTTCTCTCCAATAAGTTCCCTTATTCCTTGGCAGCTGGCTTCATGATCATCACAATGTTGTTGAATATCCATCAGTTTGTACTCACAGGAATTTTTCAGATCTGCCATTTTCTTCTCAAATCCTTCCAAAATCTCCTGTCTCAGATCTTCAAACCTAGCATCAATGTACTGCTGATACAACTGGCTACTCGGCATCATTACGGTTGGGCCTTGGGCGGCTTCTTGGAGCTGTTTTAATTGTGCTTCATAGCCATTTGCTTTCACTTCTTCCACCTTGTCATCTTTGTCCTTCAATCCATCTCCTGTTGGTTCAGATTTTATATTTTCTATTCCAGGTTCCTTTTGGTCTTTACTTTCAAGCACATTAATTTTCTTTGTATCGCCCTCAGCCGTACTGTCAGGCTCTGGACGGTCATGAAGGTTGTTCAACCATGATACAAGCATCCGACTTGCATCTTCTTGAACAGAAAGCTTTAGGTTTTCATTCACACCTGTTAAGGAGGACTGAAGCTCTAGCACAGTCTGTGTAAGGCGGAATACTTCATCCTCAAGGAGCTGAATTCTTTTATCCTGCGAGTCCTGTTGTTCTTGCTTCGGATTAGTGTCTGCAGAAAGAAAAGAAAGAAAAATGTGGAAACAGCATTTAAAACTAAACTTGAAGTTACAAAACCCCAAACTGACTTAGATGGTTCAGAGGGATAAATCTTTACAACTTTCTCAACCCCCCCCCATGTTTTTCCTTCAAAGTGAATTACTTCTTTTATATTTGGCTCTATGCTTTAATACAAGGGTAGGAAGTCTGATGATGGATGTTGTTGAAATCTAACTCTCATCAGTCCTTGTCAAGATGCCCAGTGGTCAAGGATAATGGGAGTTGTAGCCCAGCAATATGTGAAGGGTTACAGATTCCCCACTCCTCCACCAGACTAGGAATATGACAATCAATGCACACACAAAATATGATACTGATTTGAGTCTGCATCATCTGTGCTGATCTCACTATGATCCAAGTCCATCATTCTGTACTTTCATGGGAGTCAGCACAAAAGAAGCTTATACAGGGAAGCAACCTAAGCTGCCCTTTCAAATACTGAAATATGCACAGTACTTTGGGCGGATATTGCATATCAAACTGATTATCTTTTGCTACAGCTGTGCAAATTGGCCACTGCACCTAAATCCTGAACATTTTCCTGACAATGAAGCAGAAATGCCTGCAACATGACATCAAGGAAAACCAGCCCCAATTCATCCAAACCGAATATTACAACTGGCCTTGCCAAATGGAATATGTTAAGAAAGAAAGAAAGAAAGAAAGAAAGAAAGAAAGAAAGAAAGAAAGAAAGAAAGAAAGAAAGAAAGACTAGCAAAAGTTTCTTGTGCAGAAGAAAGCATGTTCACCTGCATGAACAGCCCCCACCCAGCTCTTGGTTCTAGGCTCTGTTTCCACACAGTAGCTTAAAAGTCATCACTAACTTATCAAGTTAGTGACAAGCACTAGCATTAAAAAAAACCCCTCATATTCTTATAATACAGAATCATTCCATACAACATTCTGCAAATATCACTGAACTTGTAAATCTGAAATAAGCTCAAGGACACTACAGCTGCTTCCAAAAGGGTGGCCCAGCACTACCAAATCACTGTTCTTTTGTTGTAAGCTGCAAATGAAATTTGAATTAAATTTCTACTATTGGCAGTAATGCACTTTTTCTGTGTGTACATCCTATGTTCTGCCCACACACTGCTGGGGTGAGGCCATTTTAAGTTCAGCACATATTCATTATAACTCTTTTGGTGAATGCCATTTCATCACACACACACCATTTATGAATAAATGAATGGATCTTTATTTGCGTCAGCCATTGGCCACAGCAGTAAAACAACATGATATACAACAATACGATACACAAAGAATAGGGAAAAAAGTTAATTATATAAAATACATTTTAGGGTTTTGAATCAATAGTCAAATAGTGGATCTTATTCTAATTGCCCCAGCTAAAAACCTTGCTGTCACCTGTTCATCTTGATCTGCCAAGAGAAAGGACACTGTGGCAGTGGCTGGGCGACCCGGAATGGACAATAAAAGAGGGGTGATAACCTCATTCCTCAAGTCTTTATAAAGAGTGCAAGCCAGGGCATGCGCCACCGATTCGGTACTGCCATTTCAACAGGGACATAAGCGTTTTTGTGTGTGGAATCTGTTAGAATAGTCCCTCAAATACAGCTGAGGGCAATACATTCAATCTCGTGAGAGTAAAAGCATGTCTATATTTTAGTATAGCTAGGTTATGCAGATAGGGTACCAAAGAGTCGAAATGGGTAGGTGGAAAATTGTCATACCATGGGCAAAATTTCCTTATTGTGAACAAGTTGTTCTGATGCTCGATATAATTTAGGCACTGACAAATTTGACTGTTTGCTTTGCTAAAACCCAAAGTGAGTAGCTGTTGTGGTGATAAACCACAAGAGTGAAGTTTTTGATAGACAATTTTAGTCCAGGCACTCTTGTGACAATTTTGCAGCACTAGGGATATTAGACCGGAGAGATTTAAGTTTAGGCGAAGCCAATAGTTAAGTGTCCTATGCCAAATCCATAATTCTACCAAGGGAAGATAAGCCTCTAGGTGCAATGATGTGTTTGGGACACAGGGTGGTACAGGGGAAAATTGCCTTAAGAACTTTAATTGGACAGCTTCCATAGATCTAAGGTGAGTGCCTGTCCAAATCTGAGCCCCATATAATAACTGTGCTGGGGGTTTAGCTTGGAATACTTCCAGGACTGATGGTATATGTTTACCACCTTTTGTGTAGAAAAAGCCTTTTTTAAAAAATCATTTTTTAAAATTATTGCTGAAATGCTTTCAGGGCTTTTTTAATGAAAGAAAAGTAAAGTGTTATAACTCAATACTGTTAATTTGCTATACTGCTATAATACTATACTACAACAGTCAACTTAGGTTTGAACCCAACAGATCGCCATCAGTCCATTTGCTTTAATAAAAATTTATAGTTACTGCCATGTTATCAATATGGTTAACAGACTGTTCTTTAAAAATATTGGTTTTTTTAAAATATATACCGTATTTCCCCCTCTATAACACACAGATTTTTTCTCCTAAAAAGTAAGGGGAAATGTCTGTGCGTGTTATTGAGTGAATGTGTGGTCCCTGGAGCCAACTGGCACGAGTGGAGGCAAAAATCAGGCAAATATAAATCCTCCGGAGAAGGGAAGCCTTGAAAAGAGGAAGCTGCTGCTTTCCTGCATTCTGCCTCAGGGTCTTACTGCCCACCCGCTTCTGTTTGTTACTGTGTTTGCTCAAACGGAACAAAGAGCAGAGAAAACCACTCCCCTCCAGGCAAGCAGAGGAGAAAGCAGAGCGTCCTTCCTTCTAATCCCTCTCGTGCTCCGGTGCTGCAACATGCATGTGGGGGAGAGAGAGAGAGCTGGCTGGCTTGGGTGGGTGCATGGGGGGAACTTTTGCCTTCCTTTCCTCCCTCCGGTAAAATCCCTCTCCTGCATTCTTAGCCAGCTGCTTCTCCGCACACCCCTCTCGGTGCTCCTTGTCCCTTCTATGTTTTTCCTTCCCTCCCCACTTAAAAGGTGGTTACAAGGCACGGATCCACATGGATCCTCAGGATCTTTGCATAGGGTCACCCCAAATTCACCATCAGATCACATAGCAATGATCTGATGCAAAAACAAGGCTGCAATGGTGCAAAAACGTGGTTACAAAGCACGGATCCACATGGATCCTAAGGATCTTTGCATAGGGTCACCCCAAATTCACCATCAGATCACATAGCATATCCATGGCTACAGCCTGCACCAAAAAAATCACGCACCCACTGTTGCCTGGGGCTGCAATGGTGCAAAAACGTGGTTACAAAGCACAGACCCACATGGATTCTCAGGATCTTTGCATTGGGTCACCCCAAACTCACCGTCAAATCACATGTCTGTGGCCACAGCATGAAGCACAAAAATGATACATCCACTGTTTCATTCAGAATTTTTTCCCCTTGTTTTCCTCCTCTAAAAACTATGTGCGTGTTATGGTCAGGTGCGTGTTATCGAGCGAAAAATACGGCACTTACCGTATTTTTTGCTCTATAAGACTCACTTTTTCCCTCCTAAAAAATAAGAGGAAATGTGTGTGCGTCTTATGGAGCGAATGCAGGCTGCACAGCTATCCCAGAAGCCAGAACAGCAAGAGGGATTGCTGCTTTCACTGCGCAGTGATCCCTCTTGCTATTCTGGCTTCTGAGATTCAGAATATTTTTTTTCTTGTTTTCCTCCTCCAAAAACTAGGTGCGTCTTGTGGTCTGGTGCGTCTTATAGAGTAAAAAATACGGTACAATGATGCATATCCAATACTGCAGCTCCATGGACTTCTGTCCATGCAGCTATGCTTGCTCTTCCTCTCCTGTCTCCTCCACAACCTCCTAGGCCCTCAGAAACAGCTCTGCAAGCTTGGGGCACCCTCCAGATCAGATTTTTGGGGTACACGTGAGATGGATCTTTGACTGGGCCCTCAAAAACCTACCTCAAAGGGTTAATGAGACTGATAAATGGCAGAGAAATAAATAAAACACTTTGGACTGCAAGTGCTGTGTCAAACATAGCAAAAAGAAAAATTATGGGCAGGGACATGCATACCAAAATTCAAAGAAAAGAATTACCCAAGCTTGGCTTCATGTCATCTGCTGGTAGCTGTGCTGGGTAAACAGCAGACCTTGGCTTTTGTGGTGTGCCTTCTTTGCAATCTATACCCATGTATCCAGGGCAACATCTCCATTCCAATTCTGTTACTGTCTTATATGTTATTTTATATTTAGGTCTGAAACTTGTACGATACCTGCAATAAATAAAATGAAAATGGTAGCATTAACATATTATGGTGATCTTTATTGGGGGGCGGGGTTCTTTCAAACAAAGCAAAATAAAAAATAAATAAAAAGAAGAAGAAATAAAAATAAAAGGGACTTCTGATTTTCCACCTGTCAGTTATATAAAAGAAATTATTCAAAACAGTCACTCTAGGATGACATCCAACTGTATGACTTTCTGTTAAGCAATATTTTCCCAATCTTCAGATCCAAATGTCTCAAATTCATTCATTTTCCTTTTCACCCAAAAGGTCCAAAAGGGGTTCTCTAACTATTATCAATAAATGTCAGCAATAGTTTTTCTCTAATCAAACATATCAACTTCAGCAACCATTCCTCCATATTAAACAATAATAAATCATTCCATTTTTGTCCATGTAGGAGGACAACAATGACTACTTTTAAGAGATTTAGAGAGCTATATAAACAATCCTTGTAATGAGTAGGGGGAGAGTGGGAAAATACAATATCCTGCCCATCCATGACTATCCTGTTTCCTCCCTGTTCTCTTATGTATGTCTAACTACTTATTACTGTGAAAGCAATTTAGCTAGGATGAGTATTCTTTGAACTCACTGCTAGAGACAACAGTGACCACTTTGAAGTGATTTAAAGTCATTAAAGAGATATTCCAACCCTAACAGTATTTAACTGCTTTGAATTAGGCCTAGTAAATCTGATTCACATGCATTATTCTGTGCCTACATTGCAACTGTGGTATCTTTGCCCCAACGCAATTCAAAGTTTGATAAATAAAACATTTTGATATTTAAAGATGTTTGTTGTATTAATTCACTGAAATTGTTTTAAGTAGCTTCCATTCTTTAACATTTTTATATTAATGTTTTTATTTATTTTCCAATTACAGTAACAACATCAAAATAACAAATTATAATCAGGTTCAACTTTAATTGTGGTCCACTGAAGTAGAAAGACCCACGTTTTATAACCAGTGCTTTGCCATTAACTACAGTTAGTAGTCATAAGTTCAGTTATTATGATCTATAGAGCTTTACTGATTGACATAGGTCTAACTTTGATTGCAAATTGCATAAAGAAAGAAGGCTAAGGAGTATGGCTAGATTACCAGGCTACCAGGATTACAATGGTCCATTGTAGAAGACAAGTAGAAATATTCTACGTTACATAACAGTTGAAGCTCTTAGTACCACTCCCTTATTTTCATCTATTTGTTACTGTTGAATCCACAGCAGTTTAAAATCCTCCAACAATGAAATCATTTGCTCCTCATGGGATTCAGCTGATTCTCTGTTATTAGCTATGCAGAACAAGAAGCTAAACACTCACAAACCCAAATACAGTGGTACCTCGGGTTAAGAACTTAATTCGTTCTGAAGGTCCATTCTTAACCTGAAACTGTTCTTAACCTGAGGTACCACTTTAGCTAATGGGACCTCCTGCCGCTGCCGCTGTGTGATTTCTGTTCTCATCCTGAAGCAAAGTTCTTAACCCGAGGTACTATTTCTGGATTGGCAGAGTCTGTAACCTGAAGCGTCTGTAACCTGAAGTGTCTGTAACCCGAGGTACCACTGTACTGCACCATCTAAAATGCTCAGATTTCCTAAGGTTGCTTCCTAAATCTTGCTACAGAAAGAAAGACAAAATTTGCCTTTGAAGTCACTTGGGGATTTCCAACCGTTTCCTAAATGTTTCATAAACATCAATGAATTAGTTCGAAGAAGTGCTTGAACTCATAATAGCTATCACCTGCATTTTCATTTATTGGGAAATAAGAATTGAAGCTGCCTTCCTGAAATCAAGAACACGTACAAAGTCCTACTGAAATCACCTGATGGCAATCTGTTGGGTTCAAAACTAAGCTGACTTGTTCAGCATGTCTGTTACTAGCATTAACACAAATCTTCTCATTCTTCTATTATAGTAATGCATACTATCAGAAAGATGGAGAATTGTGATACATGACTACCTCTGAGTCCTAAAAACGCAAAACAAGAAAGTAGTGCTCACCTGCATTTGTATTCTTAGAGGACTTCTTCCCTCACTCCCTTCACCTTTGTATATCATAGCATAGGCTGGTAACATATACCCACATATTCAGGTCCATAGAAACAAACAGAAAACTTTAGGCAGGCTCTTGGCCTTTCTTCCTTGCCACGCAGTGATGCCATTTTCAAAGTACACTTCTTGCCTTTAACCTTCCAAAGCACCTTTATTCCACATGTTCCTCTCCTCCCTCTTCCCTGTTAATTAGAAATCCATTTACTGGATTAAGCCTGTCATCAAAATAGTTTCTGGCAATAGTTTCCCTTTTTTTGAAGGGACTTAGTTTAACACAATAAGAATGGGAAAACCTGACAAATGAGTCATGAAGGAAGGAAGGTCTGGAAAATGCATTACATCCAGAGATGGTGGGTCACTGGTCAAGACTTTTCAAAATGACTCTGCAGATAAGCTCTAGGTTGATTCACATGAAAATAAAAGAAAATAAACTTTTTTAACAAGGAGACATTTTTAACAGCATGGCCATTTACAGATCAACAAATAGGAGGCCACCAGAAGATACAAATTTGCATAAAGACATCTTTACCCCGGTATGGCTCCCCTTTATCACATACACAGCCCAACAAGACAATGTCAATAATCCACCAACAGCATACAAATCAATATGGCTAACCTGATCCAAAACACCCACCCACACCACTCACACACGAAAACAAAGATCACCACAGCCAATCACAAACAAACAACCACACCCTAGGCCAACCCCAACCTCTCACACCACCAAATAAACACAAATGAACAGCAGAGAACCTGCACAGGCTGACACCAAACCCTACATACATTAAGCAAAATAGAAACATCGCCACCTAGGATACAAGGTACAACTGTATTTCATATTATTTCCCATGCCAATACCCTAGCAGGAGCCACAAGATGTTACAAGAAGACAGAAGAAGTTTGATAGGTTCTGGACCATGAGAATATGTGCTTTATGCTCTGCAGCACTGGAAATATGTTGTTTCTATTCGCCTGGAGGTACACTACATTGCATTATGAAATATAGAGAGTTTTAACATTCTTTGTGCATTTGTCTAGGAATGAATACAACAAAGAGCTTGTTTAAAACTCCCATCAAGTATTATCAAAGATCAAACATTCGTACTGAGTTTTTCTGAAATTATGCAGTCAATTATGAATGTTGTATGAAATAAATATACCCCTTTGCAACCCATAGATGAGAAAGAGTCTATTGTTCACTGTTTACAGACAAAAACAGGCAATTCTAGGTCAATGATACATGGCCAGAAAAGTTCATCTCATCCAGCAAACTGACACTATCAAACATGCCAAAATACTAAGGATCACTGATAACTTCTTTTTGTTTCCAATACACTGTCCCTCTGCAGCATTCCCCATCAGCAAGATGGGGTCTCTACAGAAAAACCTTTCCCTGAGCGCATCCAGGAGTCATTCCTGATTATGTAACAGCAGTGCTCCTTTTGTAAATATTTTTGAGATATCCAAAACCATTTTTTACTCTTAAATTTACTAGAACAAATTTTAGGCTACTGGCAATGACCGATGGAAATGCACACACACACATTGCGATGAATCCAGAAGTGACATGAAAACATTACTAAAAGAGCGGAATGGGGACGGGGCAGAATGCTTTATGTGGGGCCCGCTGACGTATGCGGGGGTCCAGAATATAACCCATGTGCAAAACGAAGATTGTCTATACTTAAAAGTATTGTCTACATATGATGCAAGTTTTCAGCTTAGGACAGATTTCTGCATTTATTCCGTCCGAGCCATTTTTATCTCAAGACATTTAAGCCCATGCAATGCATGCATTGATGAATATCCTTATACAGATTAGGGCTCTGTGTATTACCGCTACCCAGCAGCAGCTGATGCCCACTACACGTAGTAGAGCTGCTAGGGGGTCTCAGGGGTGTGGAGAATGAGTGGTCCCAGGGGTGTGTCCAAATTCTTCTGATTTTCTCCCCATCCTCCTCCCTTGCAAAGCTACTGTGGAACCTAAGCATTGCAATTATACAAATAGTCGGCACCTATAAAATAGTTGACTGCCCCTTTGATTAAAAGAATATGAGTACTGTACCCAAACAGCCAGTGACAAGAGAGGAGGATTGTAAACTTAAGTCTTCAGAGCCACTGGTGTGCTTGTTTTCCAAAGGTATAGACAAGAAGGCTCTTGCCAATTGGCTTACTGAGAAGGAAAATGTACAGTCAATATTCTATCCAATTAAAATGTGGTGCAGATTAAGGGCACCGCCAACTACTCACAAACCACACCTTCCTTTCACAGACTTGAGTAGAGAGACATGATTAGGAACTATAAGCCTCAGAAATAAATAGAATGAGCATGCACAGAGTGCATCAGTCTCACCAAACCTTTGTTTGTATTTAACAATGTAACACACATATCCACCATGGTATATAATCACCACAGTAGTTCAGGATCAGCAACTGGATCAGGCCAAAGGCCCATCTAGTCCAGCATCCTATTCTCACAATAGCCAACCAAGCAGCACAGTGTTTTTTAAAACCTAAAGAAAAACAGAAATACAAAACATCCATACATCTCAAGCCTATGTACAAACATTAGAGTTCCAATAATACACAAGTGTTGAAAGTTACAACACACATAGAAGCCACCAACCATTTCTCCTTGCCCATTCCCAAAAATGATTTAAAAATCGATATTATAAAAAGATACTCACCCTGTCCACTATTGCTCTCTCTCGATGAATATTCATTTAAAAACACAAGCTGCTCAAACTAGCCACCACACCCTTCTCCTGGCTAGCTACAAAGAATGGGCTTTGAGGCGTGGCTTCCAGAAACAGCTCTGAGCATGCTCAGATGGCCATTCAAGGCAGTCCTACTGAGACTTCTTGTTAGGCCTCATAACAATAGATACAGTGAGAGCCTTCCTAGTAGGATTAACCTGGTAGGCAGCCCTATCAACCACATGGTTTTTCGGCTTAGAAAGACATGGGAGGGACCTTTTTTCCATAGCTGTAACCACATGCTGGTCTCTCTCAGGCCAGTGAAGGTACCTGCTTAGGCCACCCTAGCTGTTTTATTAATTCACAATGCAAACACATGCATACTTATTTGTAAGTAAGTCCTACTGTGTTAAGTGGAACTACTCCCAATGGGTGCATAGAAAGAGAGACCGAACCTCTCATCAGTCAGCCCAATCCAATCTTCCTCTTTCTCTCTTTAAAGCAGTGTTTCCCAACTGGTGTTCCGCGGCACACTAGTGTGCCGTGAGACGTTGGCTGGTGTGCCGTGGGAGGGAGGCGGGCGAGTCAGGCGGTGAGAGGCGGCGGCGGCGAGGATCCGCGTCGAGCCGGGGGCGGCTCCGCGGTGGTGGTGCCGAGGTTTCTCTCTCCATTCTCCCCTCACACACACACACAGGAAATAACACAGGATCAGCTGACAGGACCCGGCCAATGGGGCGACGGCGGGGCAGCGCGCGCAAAAGGGAGGAGCGCGAGACAGCGGACGAGGAGGAGGCCGGCATGTCCGGGCGGCAGCAGCAGCAACAACAGCAGCAGCAACTCCCGGCGACGGCTCCTCAAGGCCCGGGCAACCCTACTCCCTCACCGGCCTCGGCCGCCCTCCTGCTCCACCCGCCGCCGCCTCCCCCGCCGCCGCCGGCCACCTCGGCCCCGCCGCCACCCCCTCCTCCGCCCGCTATCGCCGCCACCACCACAACAGCCGCCGCCGCCTCAGCTGCCGCCGTCCCTCAGTCCCTCGCTCTGCTGCCTCCTCCCCCCCCACCCCCAAAGCTTGGAGGTTCCCCGGCAAGGGGGAGGGAAAAAATTGAAAACTTTCACTTTCGTGCGTCCCTCCCGGCGTGACGCTGCGCGCTGACCTCACGGGGCTGTAATGGTGGTGTGCCGCGAGATTTTTTTCATCAAACAAGTGTGCCTTTGCCCAAAAAAGGTTGGGAAACACTGCTTTAAAGTATTATAAAGTGGTCAATTAAGTTAAGATACTATGAAAAGAATCAACAGGGAACATTACACAGAGAACATCTCACCACAGCTTCCTCTAATAAAGCTGATGTTGTCAATGTTTAGTTGAATGTAAGCTTCTTTTTTGGCAAAGGCAAGCTACTTTTTTGCCAAAAGCATTTGTGCTGCAAAATTCAAGCACACAAAACAAAAACGCTGATCAACAGTTACAGCTCTAAACAAACATACTGGGGAATATGCCCCAATGCATACAGCAGGATTTACTTACAAGTTGACTTGTATAGGATTGCACTACATAACTTGTTAGGATGTCTTTGACTACTAAAAAAAAAAAAGGTAAAGGACCCCAGACAGTTAAGTCCAGTTGCAGATGACTGGGGTTGCAGCACTCATCTCACTTTACAGGCCGAGGGAGCCAGCGTTTGTCTGCAGATAGTTTTTCCGGGTCATGTGGCCAGCATGACTAAGCTGCTCTTGGCACAATGGAGCACCGAAATCAGAGCAGCGCATGGAAACGCTGTTTACCTTCCCGCCAGAGCGGTACCTATTTATATACTTGCACTTTTTGGCATGCTTTCAAACTGCTAGGTTGACAGGAGCTGGGACCAAGCAGCCGGAGCTCACCCCATCGTGGGGATTCGAACCACCAACCTTCTGATCGGCAAGCCCAAGGGGCTCGGTGGTTTAGACCACAGCGCCACCCGTGTCCCGACTTTGACTATCAGAATGTAAAGCCATAATTGACACACCCGAGGAGGTGACTAATTGTATGCCTCTTTTCACATGATTTTGAAGAAATAGTAACTGCAAATTTGCTGGGGGCGGGAATACTCACAGCATTCTTCCAGATGCAGACATGCAGACATTGGCAAAGATATCTAGATTTCCAAGGCACCTGATTTCCATTTAACACAAGATGATCGTTTCAATTCTTTACAACTTATTCCAGGGTAGTTTCATGAAAGCCAGTACACTATTCTGGAAGATTTCCATATGCTCTTCTCCCAGTCCTCCTCCCTTACGAAATAAACTATATAGCCCAGAAGCTTGTAGCTTGAGTGTAAGCATTCTAGACTATCAAGCAACACAGAAACAGGGCTTTGAGCATCTGAATTGCTAGGTTTTCTCAGATTGTGAGGGAGTAAAATATTGTCCAGACCTTAAAATTGTCACCATTCTGAGAGCAGGTGATGGAATACATTTTTGCGCATCTGGCAACATCTCCTAAAGTTAGATGGTTTGCTGAGACGGCCTATTCAAACAGCCACTTCAATGGCTGTATATTCTGTTCACCAACATTATAGCCCTTCTTTATATTCCTTTTGTCCATGTGGATCACAGGGCAGCACGCACTGCAAAAAATTACGGGCTCAAAATTACTGGAACATTTTGGCTTCCACCCAGGCATTTCAAAGAAGAGGACCTGCACTGATTTACAGCAAAGTTTATGACTGCTCTGCAGGACTACAGCCTGCAGGTGATTGTAGGCCAAGGAATGTAATTGTACTCAGCAGCAGGTGTTCACAGAGCTGCCGCAAAAATTTAGGTACTAATTGCTTCAACTTTAATCAGAGTTTAAAAAAATAACAATTCTTAACTGATGCCAACCCCAAAGTAAAAATAAAAAATTCCTTCCAGTAGCACCTTAAAGACCAACTAAGTTAGTTCTTGGTATGAGCTTTCGTGTGCATGCACACTTCTTCAGATATCTGAAGAAGTGTGCATGCACACGAAAGCTCATACCAAGAACTAACTTAGTTGGTCTTTAAGGTGCTACTAGAAGGAATTTTTTATTTTGACTATGGCAGACCAACACGGCTACCTATCTACTACTGGAACCCCAAAGTAGTTATGCTAGGGTAATGTTTTTGCAATTTCCTTCTTTTGTCTGAATAATGTATGGCAACTTGTTGTATTATCTGTTGACAGAAGAGTCAACATAGCTCTAATTAGTTGCAGCTGCCTCATGTTTGCAATAAAAAGAGCAAGCTCTGTTCAGCTTATACTACGGCTTAGAAATCAGATGTTAGAAAATGGTGCACATCCTCCTGAAGTACCCACATGGTGAAACGTGAAGAATTCCACAGCCGTACTAAGTTGTGTGATGAAGCAGAGGATTTTTCTGCCTACATATGGGAATACCTCACTGCTGGAAAGATGACCAAATACTTCCCCACCCACTCAGTCTCCTCCTCGTCTTCCTTTGTTACTTACACAGGAGCATGTGGGCAGGGGATCTGGTTCCAGGCACAGGAGTACTGAACTTGAACAAAACTCTCTGTGCCATCCAGCACTGAGCAGGTCACATTCTTGTTCACGATGTAAGCACACCAGTTCCTGAAGGGGAGAAGAAGAGAGGGAGACAAGAACAGGACAGACACACTGTTAAGCCATCAAACAGTGAAAGTTATTAGCCATTTCTCTGGGTTTGATATCCCGCCTTTCACTCCCCTTCAGGAGTCTCAAAGCGGCTAACATTCTCCTTTTCCCTTCCTCCCCCACAACAAACACTCTGTGAGGTGAGTGGGGCTGAGAGACTTCACAGAAGTGTGACTAGCCCAAGGTCACCCAGCAGCTGCATGTGGAGGAGCGGAGACACGAACCCGGTTTCCCAGATTACGTGACTACCACTCTTAACCACTACACCACACTGGCTCTCATTAGCCATTTCTCTGGGTCAAATATACAACCACAAAGATTCCATTCAAGAGGCAGAGAAGACAGACTTGAAATTATCTGATTATTATTATTATTATTATTATTATTATTATTATTAGCCTAATACCGGCTAATTAGCCGGGTTGTAAAGCCAATTTCATAGCTGTAAGGAGATGTAACAAAAGTAGTCTCTTGAATGCTACTGTGGAACTTGAGTATTCAAAAATACCCGGCTTACTTTAAAAGAATAAAATGCACCAAGTTAAAACTTATATTCTCACTAAATATAGCTGGCGAATACAGAGTAGAGGCTGAAATGGAGGAATAAAAGCATCTCATATCAAACTGACAAGGATTGTGTTTGAACCTAGGGTGTGGTGGTACACTCTTCTTTCTGCTCTGTTCTTCCTATATGAACAAATGCAGATACTTTAAATGACCAAATACACATCCCAGCCCAGCAAAATAGTTTATTATGACGCAATTAGGAGAACAACTGGTGCTTGATGTTAGAACACAAATGTGGTACTGGCTGCTTAACATTAAACTGAAGCCACAGAATACTGAATCTGGGGTGGATAACTTTGGATGTTAAGGAATCAACCATGTTCTCTGGCCTTCTGAGAAGGCACTGGGCTAAATGGCCTCCTTTGGTCTTTTCCATCTCTTTGGTAGTAGGACACTTGGGTGACAAACCCTTTGTTGCTAAATAAATTGCTTATGATGGATGATCAGCTGTCCACAGAGGGAATTTAAAGGTTAGGATATATTTTTTCCTGAATGAGCAAGTTATCTGCAGAGTGCGGTCGGACTTCAGAGTTTTTACAAAGTCATATGCAGTTGGCAATTGGGATTTGAAGATGGAGAGTATTCTGTAAGTTGCATGTGCACAAGCAATTGATAAGAGTCTAAATGGAAGCTGGGGGGGAATCCAAACTTGTTTTATAGACTTGTTCGTAAGGGAGCTGCATTAATGCTTGCTTTACACTTGCAGTTTTACTGTCTGGTTCTAAGGCACATTAATTCATCCTTGCTTTACCCATGTTAGTGAAACCCCAGGCATCATTTAAAAATTGGCTAAATATTGAGGACTTAGTGAGATTCAGTTATATTTAAGGAAATTATACCATGCTTGAAAAGAACAAGAAACAAACTGCCTTGTCTTTATGGAAGCATGAAGCGAAGCCCTGAATCTACAGTTTTGTGTAGAGGGTAAAATGATGGTCATTTGTTTTGTTCTTTGTAAACAATATAATGGAACCAGAAAGTATTTAAAAACCTGGGAATATAACTTTGCTGTTAAGTCTCTTTGTTCTGTAAACTGTGAATGCAGTCTGTATTCTGGAAAGGAATAATGCTGTTTAAAGAGTGAATAATTTACCGGGGATGGTTATACTGACTGGAGAAAGAAATGCATTTGTAAATATGGAAATGAGTAACTATGAATCATCTTGAATGTTTTCAATTTATGTCCCTTTATCTTCTTTTCCAGGATGAGCTATAGGCTCTCTAGAGCTTTTAGAGGGACTAGATCACCTTTTAAGGTGAATGCTGTTCGGGTGATTGCTTGCTAACAGTGATTTTCAATTGATATTTCTTCAAAAGGAGCTAATGGTTAGGATGAAGTCTGAGTCCAGTCCTTTTGCAGAGACATGTGTGCAGAGGAGTTGGCAGTGCGGGTTTGGAGATAGAGTTTTAGATTTAGATAGACTAGATGGGGGCAGGGAAAAGACAGTAGGGATTCCAAGCTGAAGTTGGCCAGAAATCAGATGAAGGATCAGTGAGTTGTCTGCCTGTTTTAAACTGTTTACTTCTAAAAGTCTTCCTCTACTTGAATAAATAAATAAAATAAATAAAACACTACAAAGGCAGCATAACTCTCCAGTGCTTTTTCTATCTGGAAGAAACTAAACTCTTCATTGATACCCCCTAAACTACTCACTGCTTGAGAATTGAGGAGCTTCATTTAACAATACGATTTAGTGCTACATGGGTGGAAGAGACAATTACTAAAAAGAAGCAAATATCTTTCTGCTGTTACTAGTCACAAAAAGGGGTCACAAGTAGGCACCAAAAACAGAATTGGTGTGGCACAAGTAGACTGGATCACTGAACTATGGAGCCTGAACCCCCCCCCCCAAGCTGTTTATCCTTCAGTATCTAGTCTGTGCTCAACTTGTCCATGCCCAACACAAGCAGACTGTGTATATTGTTATGTCACCCAGGGCTCAACTAGCCAACCAAATAGGGCACATGCAGACACAGCCTTTGAGAAATGTCTTACCTATATTTTGTCAACAGAGCTGGTCCAATACATTTGATGCCTGAGGCAAAGGAGAATATTTCCCCTCCCCAATTCCATGTAAAGAATCTGAGTGAGCTTCCAGTTGCATCTTCATTTAATACTGACTTTGGGAAAGTGCCCTCCTCCAGTCCACAGCAGCCTCCCAGGAAGAACATCACAACAAGGGCTTGCCCATCAGTTGGCCAAAGAAGGAGCAACTGTGGAAACCTAGTTTCCTCCCACCCCGCTAGAAATAGCTATCGGATCCAATTGCAAATTGCCCTGGCTGAACTGGCTTTAATCCGTAGGGCCCACATGGCAGTACTGTGGGGTGGAAATCCCAAAGGATGCCTAAATGCAATATTACCATCTAAAAGTCCACTGCCTACAAGAAGATACATTACTGGTAACTTCAGAGTCTGGCCCTAACTATCAGCTGGAGAACTAAGGCCTACTGAGTTATATGTGCATGGTTGTGAGGTTGTCAATGTGAAGTGTTTTCTGTTTAAATAACTGCAACTAGTGGTAAGAAGCCTTGAAGATCATGATTCAAGGCAAGCTGTAAATCTTCAAAAGAAATAATAACAGAGACACAGTGTTCAAAATCAGCCAGGCAACAGGTGCATTTTGTACCTGTCAGCCACTTGCAACCAAGTGAAGATGCCCCCTAATATACATTGCACACTAATAACACATCCTGTAGAATTCTGTCAATTATATTTTATCTGTACAATCAAAATGAATTTCGGGAACCAAAATGCTTTTTTTATGCAGCCTGTGCAGGACCAATTGTTGTAGCTTACCCCACCCAATTGCCCTGCTCTCAATTGTGAAGAACACTCTTACATTATGGTCCATGTCACCATTAAGAAAAAGAGGTTGGAATAGACCAATAAATGTGTGAACTGCCCCTGGATAAACTGACTTTTCTTCTTTAAGTTCTCAAAGTTGTTAAGCTAGCTGAAGGTTGTCATCTGATGTTTAACTGATAATCATTCACAGTCCATCATTTGAAAAATAAGACTATAGAGCTGTCTTCTTGCCCCCAAATGGGAAGTAGGCATTCCGTTTTGGCGACTGTAACCTTGGTTTAAGCGGAGCCATTTGGCACCTAGCTTATCTTTCTGAGTTTCTAACACTGGTCACATATCAAGCACTGCAGAAAGAGCTCTAACCACCTCAAGTAATACAGATTACACCCACCCTACCCCGGTTGTGTAACATCCAATTCTGTTCTCTGCTGGGACTGATGACCATGTGCTGGGAACTCAACGTAAACTCTCATCAGAGCTTCGCAGCCGCAAAGATGAGGGGATTCCCTGGACACGCCAGACCCCCACCAATTCCCTCTTCCCCGACAACGCAGCCCTTTCACTTTGCTCCAACTTGCCCATTTGCAGGCAGCTTGCCGCTCTCGGCCCTGCGGCTCACTTTTCCCGGGGGGTGAGAGTCCGAGAGCGGAGTTTGAGGGGAGCCCAAGCTGGCGCGGAGTAAGGCGGGCACTTACTTGTTCCTGACGCCCGGCCGACTGGGGCGCAAGTGCGGCGCGGTCTGGCCGAGGCAGCCGGACAGAGACAGGAGAAGCAGCAGCACAGTCCACCTGAGGGGCTTCGGGAGCAGCTCCATGCTGCCCGCCACAGCTGGCGCGCCACCGGCTCGCCGGGCGCGAGGAGAGACGTCCCGCAGCTCAGCCTCCGTCCTGAAGACTTCTTCTCTCTCCCGAGACCCCTTTCCCCCTTCCTAGCCTATTTATCTCCTTGTTACGTCGCTCCTCTTTGGGCTCGGTCGCGAACTCCGCTTCTCGCTTCAGCTTCGCTTCTCCACTTCACTCCTTCACTGACGCAAGACTCCTCAACCCCCCGCTCCCCGCCCCGCTTAGTTCTTCCCAAGTTTCCGCCCTCCGGCTCGCACACCCCGAGCCCGAAGGATGACTTAGCCGCCTCCTCGCCTCACAAACATCTCCCCTGGCCGAACAGCGGCGCGGCAGCCCCCTTCCTCTTTTCCCCGCTCTTGCCCTGGACGCGGCGGGCGCAACCACGCACTTCGGGGGGCAGCGGGGATGGAATAGACGACTAAGGAACCGGGCTCGCGGCGAGGCGCTTCCCGCTGCGCGTGGGTGTTCTGGGACTCTCGACAGACTCGCGCGCTGACCCCCCTCACCTCCTCGAGGGCTCCTCTCCCCCCATCTGCCCTGCGTGACCTCCGAGAGAAAGGCACGTGCGCCATTGTGAGCTACAGACAGAGGAATCTCCTCTGGCGGCCGCTGCTCCTTCTCTCCCCGCTTTTCTTTCCATTCGGCGGAGCCTTCTTCTTTTCCAAGAACAATCTTACGCAACTCAGCAAGCGTTTCCCCCCCAAAAATTGCTTAATAAAGGAAGGCTGCTTACTTAGGCCAAGGGAGGCGATTAGCCGTCACAGAGGGGATGCAGGCAGCCGTGCTACCCCTGCACGGGTCATTATCATAGCCCAGTGCACCTGTTGGGGACTCAAATCTTCCTGACCACTTGGCAGGATGAAGCTATAGACCAGGCATGGCCAAACTTGGCCCTCCAGATGTTTTCGGACTACAGCTCCCATCATCCCTAGCTAACAGAACCAGTGGTCAGGGATGACGGGAATTGTAGTCCCAAAACATCTGGAGTAATAATAATAATAATTTATTATTATTTTTTTTAATATAAATTTTTATTGATTTTATAAAGTTTTTTTAAAACACAATACAAACATATAAAAAGACATACAAACACACATAACTTCATAACCTTATTCTCATAAACCTTGTTTCTCGGACTCCCCCATACCTCCCCTTTCTGCATCCCAATGTCCAAATTTTTCCAGCAACTTCTAATGATTCTGTCAGAAATATGTCTTACTAATCTTTCCTCCAATCTATTCTTATATCGCTGAAACCCTTTCATTCTCAAAACCTTGACATTTTAACATTCATCAAGTTTATAATAGTCCTTAAGATAAATTTTAAATTTCTTCCAATCTTCTTCCGTCGTCTCCTTCCCCTGGTCACGGATTCTGCCAGTCATCTCAGCCAATGTCATATAGTCCATCACTTTCATCTGCCACTCTTCCAGAGTGGGTAGCTCTTGTGTCTTCCAATACTTTGCGATGAGGATTCTTGCTGCTGTTGTAGCATACATAAAAAAAGTTCTGTCTTTCTTTAACACCAGTTGGCCGACAATGCCCAGGAGAAAGGCCTCCGGTTTCTTAGGAAAGGTACATTTAAGTACCTTTTTCATTTCATTATATATCATTTCCCAGAAGGCCTTAATCTTTGGGCACGTCCACCAAAGGTGATAAAAGGTACCTTCAGATTCTTTACATTTCCAACATTTATTGTCAGGCAAATGGTAAATCTTTGCTAGCTTGACTGGGGTCATGTACCACCTATAGATCATTTTCATAATATTTTCCTTTAAGGCATTACATGCCGTGAATTTTATCCCGGTGTTCCACAACCATTCCCAGTCAGCAAACATAATGTTATGACCAATGTCCTGTGCCCACTTAATCATAGCTGATTTAACTATTTCATCTTGTGTGTTCCACTTCAGCAACAAGTTGTACATTCTCGATAAAATCTTGGTATTGGGTTCTAACAATTCAGTTTAATAATAAAATAATTTATTATTTATACCCCACCCATCTGGCTGGATTTCCCCAGCCACTCTGGGCAGCTTCCAACAAAATATTAAAATACAATAGTCCATCAAACATTAAAAGCTTCCCTAAACAGGGCTGCCTTCAGATGTCTGGAGGGCCAAGTTTGGCCATGCCTGCTATAGACAGCCAATGCTTCTAACTACTGAACTATTTACGGTAATAACTTTTCTAGAGTGATACTGTTCTAACAGGGGTCCAGAGTTGCTTTATAAAAACAACAACAGCATGTTCATTCTAATTTACAGTGTTAGAAACATATTTTAAATACTCTGCTGGGCTCTGATTTACAGCTGCAAGTATATTGCGCTTAATATCAGTGAACAGTTGCTGGATGCTTCAAGACCTCTTCCTGGTGAGAAAAGACAACAGCATCTAGTCTAATCCTGAAAGAGCCATAGTCTTCCCCATCTTGGTGCCCTCAAGATGTTCTGGACTCTGATTCCCATCAGCCTCAGCCAGCAGGCATGTGATAAGCAAGTTGGTTGGGTCTTGATGGGAATTGGAGGTCATGGGGTTAGACAAGGCTGCCATGGACTATGACTGATGCATATACACCCTGAAAGGAAATAAAACTATTAGCATCCCTGAAGACTAGTAAATTAATCATATATCTCTCCATTACCGCAAAGCAACAAGAGAAAATAATGCATTTACTGAGGTCGTTGCTATGTTCTAATCTGAATGACTAAGTGCCAAATATTAACAGTGACTTAATCAAAATAACAGGAAACACTGACATGTCTTTATATAGAAAATATTTGGCTTGATCTAATATCACATCAAGTTACATCTGTTTCAGCTGCGCTAAAAATTACCTCGAAAACATATTTTGATTCTGCCACCAAGTTTCCCCCCTCGCCTTAGATGGCAAATGTGTTTGTATAACCAGAGAGTGAGATTAACTGGTGAACTGTCAATTGCTTCCTTTTAATGAAGTAACAAAACATCAAATAAGCCAACTGCTGCCTAAGCTTCATTCTCCACCCTTTAGAGACATAAGTGAGGGGAAAAACAACACAATTTCCCCAAACTCTGCTTCTCTTTATTTCAGGGGTGGGGAACATGCGACTTTCCAGATGCTGTTACACTACAGCTCCCATAATCCTTGACCATTTGCCATGCTAGTTGGGACTGGTGGAAGCTGGGGTCCAGCAACAGCAGTTTGAAAGCACATCAAACTGCAAGTAGATAAATAGGTACCACTCCGGCGGGAAGGTAAACGGCGTTTTCATGTGCTGCTCTGGTTCACCAGAAGCTGCTTAGTCATGCTGGCCACATGGCCCGGAAGCTGTACGCCAGCTCCCTCAGCCAATAAAGCGAGATGAGTCGTCCGTGACTGGACCTAATGGTCAGGGGTCTCTTTACCTTTACCTTTTATGCTAGATGTAATATATAAATATATGAAGATTCTTCAGAGTCTGAACCTATGTGCTGTAAAACATTTGCTGTTGTTGAGTTGGCCTTTTCCATCTTAAGTTAAGCAAGTGTGGGGTCATTTTAATTTCTACATTTTATATACACATTTAGCTGGGCATACTATTTTTACTGCAATACTTTTTTGAAAAAACGATTAACAGCCTGAAGTGTAAGGAAGAGGCAAAATAGAAGCTGGAATAAACAAATGTTTACAGCACTGTGCTCAAATGGCAAAGGCTGTCTGAGAGAGAGGCATTCTTGGCTGCCTCACATAAGTACAGCTCCATTTTCTGGGAGTGTTCCCAAGATCTTTGACTAAATGTTTTCCACATGTGATGAAAAGGCTTTCTGTTTGGACTTACTGTTAAACCTGAAGGGGCATTTACTATTGTTGTGGTGGTAATGGTGGTAGTGGTGGTGATGATGAAGATACAAAATGAAAGGTTCCTATAGGGGCAGTTTGGGATATGAATTTAAATACAGCATGGCTATGGCTTTTGGCATGCATTTTGGCATGCATTGCCGTTTGGACAAATGACAGGAAAATGTATAGGCTGTGTTGGCAGTGCTTTGATTTATAAAACTGAGCGGTACAGGAGAAGAGGTGTTAGCATAGATATAACTCTCCCCAAACCCAGATTCGGGTGGGGTGAATCAGTGGTATGTCTTTTGAAAAAGGAGAGTAACCATTCTTCTCTCCCTTTGTGGTAGATTTTTGACAGGTGCAGCTTGTTCTGCAGGGACAAGAAAAGCTGCATCTGTTGGATTTGGGGGGAGGGGGAAGGTTGCATCTGCTCATTATATGACTTTTCTAGAGCCCGTTCCCAGAAATCCCTAGAGGGTGTATAGTTTGCTTCAAGGAAGGGTGGGTAGATCGGGGGCATGTTAGGACACTGGCCCTCTGTAGCAGGAGATACCCACACAAATACATTAATATGCTATTTCATATGGGCTGAGACTTGGCTCCTGTTAAGCCTTGCATATTTATATGACTGCCAAACTTCTTTCTATGTTGCTATTAAAATAAAAAGTCTATTCCATGGCAATAGGAATGCTACGTGAGTTGGTTTAATTGTCTTCTTGAATACAAGCCTGGGATATACATTGCTGCCATAAATGGCAAACTGTCTTCCGACAGAAATCATATGGACTTCATTACTCAGATGCTGTAATTCACGAGTCTCAGGAGTCCTTTGTTTTTCTGTTTTCCCTCTGAGTATTATCCCACTAAACACAAGTTTAAGCAGTCATGACTGCCTGCAAAGCAAAGCAGTGCATTTAATGACTGGTAACAACAGTGTAGCTCTATACAGATCAAGTGCCTTAATTCAGACTCATCTATACAGATGGCTACATTTTAAGCCATTTTCCAGTAAAATCTGTCCAACCTTGGAACTTGTTTTTGGTACCAGAAATGGAAAACCCCCCAGTCCTTCATTTCCAGGATACTGGAAGACTGATCTGAGCACAGAAATGAGTAACAGAAGCCTTACAGTGGTCTTAATATGATTCAGGGCGTAACGATTAATTTCAAGTGCTGTGAGACTCAGTCTAGGTTTTTCACATTTTCACATTCACTCATATTTCCCTTTGCTGTTTTGAGTGGATAATGCAAGACTGTCAACACTGGCTCTAAAGCTGCAAACTAAGCTCAGGATAATAGTTTGAACTTGCAGAGAAAAAAGTTAACATAGATATAACTTCTCCCCAGAACATATATAAATTGTCTTGACTAATATAGGTTATTAATGCCACCTCATTTGTTCTCTTAATTAAACCAGAGTGCTTCTCCAGATGTCAAAAATAATGGTTTCTGGCAGCACTAATAATATGGCATACTTGAAACCTAATGAATGCTCTGACAGTCTTCAGAATAGCTGTCTTAATGAGAGAGGTGGCATGAACAGTTAACATGCATGCAAGAGATAACAAGGATGTTCTAAAATAGACTTGCACAAATGGACTAAGAAAACCTTCTGAGAATAAAATGCACTGCTGGAAGGTTACAGCACCTGCTATGGCTCTGTCTGGGATGCAAGCTGTAGCAGTGTATATGGAGGTCCTGGGCTGCCTGGATAACAACCGCCCTCCCCATGGCCTCACTAATATGGTCCAAAGGAAAGCAATACATCTGGGACCAGCTTGGCTGCAGGAGTTGCCAGAAGGAAGCATACAAGACTCCATCAAACTACCCTTGGTACTCCACTCTGGATTTGTGTAGGGTTTACTCCTTAGCCCTTTCCCCCATGAAGATGTCCCACAAGGCAGTGGGTAAAGCACTATCATCAAAAGAGGTCCTAAGACCATTAAGTAGAGTCTAAAATTACCTAACTGCTCCACTGCTCTCACAAATGTTATCTTGAAAGATTTATGAAACACACACACACCTTTAATGTCTGGCCCTGTGTTGTCACTGTGTTGATGTAGGAAAAGCATCTTGAGTGACAACACTTTCAGAAGGCTAGTTCTTTGAACTCCCTTTGAGTTCTCCATCACAATTTGTAATGCTAATCTTCACAGAGAGAGCGAGCAAATGGGTATATTGCGAGTAAATTAATTTTTAAGTCTTTTTAAGGAATACTTGCTCTGTGGATGATTTTCCCCAGAGTCGTCATCTTTACTAAACCCAGCTTACCAGCTAAAGTTTAAACATATTTGGAACAGACTCTTGGAGGAACTCTAGAATCTCTGCCATTAGAGACCTACTAAACTTCTGGCTTTTGAGATCTGAATAGATTTTGAACACACATTTTCAGCCTTGTATTTGTAGCAGAAAAAATAAAACACTGGATTCTTGGGATTTTATACCAGCACGTATTTACCCAATTATTTCCTTCTATTGCATTTCCTAATTTCAATTTTTAAATTATTAGTTCCTTAAGACAGAAATCTGGTGTTTGGGCTTCTACATAAATACTTACCAAACATGTGCAACAGAAAAAACAAATTGACACACTAAGCCTATTTGCAACTCACATGTATAATCTGATAGCAGATAGCCTCAGAATGGGTATAGAGGAGATAATAAAGGCCTCAGTTCAGCTCTAGTTGTGCACAACTAGTGCAAAGCAGCCTTTTCTCAGACCTGTCTGCTTGGCTTTCTCAGACTGAGCTAGAAGTCCCCCGAGCTTCACATATGTAAACTATTTAAAATCTGGGACTCCATATAGTCAATGTGGTTACTTCAGCTTGGTTCAGATTCCTTTTAATAGAATCCTTTAATGCATTGCAGGGGGTTGGACTAGATGCCTCTTGGGGTCCCTTCCAACTCTTTTAAGATTCTATGATTCTATGAATTGGTACAGAGCACAGGATCACTAACAAATCGGGTCCTGCCTTAAAGGGGGCACATGTTGTGGTGAGACCTGGCAACCAAACCCTGTGTTGTGGATGGGTTTGATTGATTAGCCACAACACCCAGTTGGTAGGTCCCTTGATGCTGGGTTTAATAAGGCCAATGGGACGCAAGCTAAATGAATCAAGGGACCTATATATACTTATGCACGTGACCCAGAGCATCCTCTTTCGGTGCGTGCATTGGAACACTTAAAAACACCAAACCCTGTAATTTAGGACAATACTACTATAGTGTGTGAAAACTATGACTCTATGAAGATCAAACTAGTAATCTTTCATAAAAATATAATTGCAGTGCAGCAAAATTCCCAACTCTTTTGAGAGGTCGTTTTCTTCCTGTCCCAGATGATATGGAACAGGATAGAACACTCCACCACTGAAAACATGGGTAGAACAGATCTGCTGTTCCCAGTATATCTTACTTTATTAGGGTGGTTAGTACCTGTCTCTGCTCATCTAAGGGTTTCATTTAACTCCTCAGCTTCCCCTTTCTCTCTAGTTGTTTATACAAAGGAATAGGCTTCTCAGAGAATCACTGAACAATCACCCTCTCACCCTAGCCTGGCATTCAATGGCTGGGATGTGTACCACTTCCCACCAGACTGCTCTCCTATATTCTGCTGCTGTAGCTCACTGGAGAGACCCTGAAGGGGTTGCTGATTGTTCTCTTCACTCTTGACTTGGGATGGATGTGATCTGAGTCTCATAATTTTGCAGGCTTAGCTGGAGCATCTAGGGCACTTATGCCCAAGAGAGCCTGGCAGATCCTCTCTGCCTGAGAGTTCTCTTAAAATGAACCCACTAGGCCCAGGGGTGGGGAATCTGTGGTCCTCCAGATGCCGTTGGACTCCCATCTACTCTAGCCAGAACAGCCAGTGGCCGGGGATGGTGAGAGCTGTGGGTCAACATTTGAAGGGCCACAGGTTCCCCAACCTGCACTTAGGCCCTTGTTTCATCACTGCAGGAGACAGTGGTCCTTCTGCCAGATGAGACTTGTAAGCTGTGTTTTAGCATATATCACCCAGTCTCTGGAAGGTAGTGGCCAATTTAGAACAATTAACATACTCAAGTTACTTACTTTGGCAGATAGTAGTATCCATGTGTCAGGTTGCTGCTCATAACCAATCAGTGGCATCTGTCTGCATCTGGAGTAGTAGCAAGTCTGACCATTTTTTGAAAAATGCCTCTAACTGCTTTCATACAAGTAGTGAATAAAAGCATAAGAATGTCTATCAATCATTTTAGTTCAGCTCTTCTCCACAGATTTAATGGGGGCAGTGCTTAGGGACTTTACATATGGATACAACACTTTATTTTATTTTAAAAACCCTTAGGGAACACATTCAAACAATCTAAATTGCAACCTTATATAGTAGTAGAAAAATCTGTCGTATTGTAGCAATTTTATTGTAAAATCTGAATGTGTTATCATAAATAAAAAAGCATATTTATTACTTCCACATACTGAAGTCTAATAACCATAGAAAAAGCTATACAAAATAAAGCTTAACAGTTGTTACTAACAACGTTTCTCTAGAAGTATACAAGAATGGTGGTTAACATGAATTTATTTTTCCCCAGCTTGTACATATTTCAATATACAGTTACTTTTTAAGAAATCTGTTTAGTCTATGGCTTCTTCTTTTTTCGGGCTGTTCCATTAACATCTGATGTATTTGTTGCTCTTTGCTGCTGTTTCTTCATGGGAGGAGATGATACCCATTCTTCTGGACTACAAAAAATAAGCACAGGTCATTTTAAAAACTGCATAAATGTAATACAAATATCAGGCAAGGTTTTTGTTGTGGTTATCCTTTCCCTTTTCCCTTCTTCTCTTTTTCCTTACCCTCATGCAAAGACTATATGCAGTATTACTAGCACTGTCAGGTGGAATCAGTTAGTTGTAGGATATTCCCTCTACATGCATATTCATGCAAAAACACCACAAAACTGGGCATTTTTTAAAAAAACACACCAACTACTTTAGAATCTCACAAACAAACCTGAGTGACCGTTTTGCTGTTTCTCTCCGCATTCTTTTTGGAGGGCTAGGATTGTCAAATGTATCAAGTTCTTCCATGTGAACTGAAGATTTGGAGCATCGACCAGAAGAGGTAATGCCTATGAAGATCACAAACATTACTGTTGTTTTCAAATCTAGTACATATAACTTCAGAAATAAAAGGCACAAGCATACCAAGCATGAATTAGATTTTTAAAGCTAAGACAAAAAGTAGCTGTAGTTCAAGGTCTGAGAGTATTATCCACAAGTAATTATTTGCAAATAAACCCACAATTTCCCTTCCTGCAGAAAGGACCTTGTGTTTGTAAAACTGGGCTCACAAGATAGGTCAGAGGGGGCACTTCCTCTGAGATCAACCTCCTTCCCTCACCTTTTTGAACCAGTGGACACATTTTGAATTTCCCTGTCTCTTACACATGCATCCTATGTACACATAGCCACACATATGCCTCTCCTTCTCCTGTGGGGTGGGGTGGAAAGAGAGTGGGCAGCCCCACAAAGACAAAGGAGGCTGTGGTCAAAAACCACTGCTTTCTGCATGGAGGAAAACTAGAAAACTGTGGGAGGAGCATGAGGTATCCTAGAAGATAGTGGCATTGGAAGGACTGCTGGAACACAGAATCAGAGTGCTCCGCATTGTAACATTTTGTTGGAGGCCCCACTTGTTTTTCCTAATGTCACCAAAGAAAAACAGAACTATACAATTGTTGTTACTTGTGTTTCCAAGTTTATATCTCATTATATATTATAAATATGTTATGTTAGAATGCTGTATCAGGATACATACATGCCAGAAGAGGAGGAGGAGTTTGGATTTGATATCCCGCTTTATCACTACCCGAAGGAGTCTCAAAGCGGCTAACATTCTCCTTTCCCTTCCTCCCCCACAATGAACACTCTGTGAGGTGAGTGGGGCTGAGAGACTTCAAAGAAGTGTGACTAGCCCAAGGTCACCCAGCAGCTGCATGTGGAGGAGCGGAGACGCGAACCGGGTTCACCAGATTACGAGTCTACTCAGTGGCGTAGCGTGGGTTGTCAGCACCCGGGGCAAGGCAAGTAATTTGCGCCCCCTAACCCGTGGATTTGCGCCCCCTAACCCTAACCCCCAGATGTTGCGCCCGGCCCCCCTGCACCCCCCACGCTACGCCACTGGAGGGACTCCCAAGAAGGTGAAGCGGGACTTCACCCCAGGGTATCTCGGAAGCCCTCGAGGCAGTGACGCTTCCACCCCCTGGAAACAGCAGGAAGGGAAAGCGCTCTTGTGCCCCGGTCCTGCTTTGAGTGCTTCTCATTGACGCCTCTGCTTGGCCACTCACTCTACATGGGCCCTTGTGGCCTTGATCCAGTAGCCGGGTCCTTCTTTGGAAAGAGCGAGCGCCTCCCTCCGCCCCCGCCACGCGGAGCTCAGCCTGCACGTGGGCAGGCCCTTTGCGTCACGTGCGCTTGGCGCGCTGCTCTCTCCAGCTTCCTCCCGGCCGGGCCAGCGGCTCCACCTCTTTTCCTTTGCCTTTGAGCCGCTTAATTCCCAGCAAGCAATTAGCAGGCTCGCTCCACCTCCTCCTCCTCCCGGCTTTGCTGCTGCTGCTGCGCGGCTCTTTTCCTCCACCGACGGTGCGCTGCGCCTTGGAGAGGTTCCCGCTTCCTCGAGGGGGGCCGGCCAAACGCGCCCCCCAAAATGTTGCGCCCGGTGCGGCCGGCACCCCTGGCACCCCCCACGCTACGCCACTGAGTCTACTGCTCTTAACCACTACACCACACTGGCTCTCTTAAGCTTAAGCTCACATCTTTAAAATGTACTCAGAATTTTTATAAATCTGACGCAGTTAAATTAGAATTCATTTATGAAATTGTAAATTCCCAGAATGAGTTTCTGATATAATTAGAATGGTTAACTTTTCAACTCCATCATGTAAAAGTGAATGTGTGAGTAACATACCCAATTCCTGCTCTATTGCCTTGAGTCTCTTTTCCTGGTCTGCAAGCTCTTTTTTCTTTTTATTCATTTCTGGACTATTATATGATCGCTCGTGGAAATCAAGGTCTGCCTTCTTATTAGTAAGCCATGCAACTGCTTTCTGGTACTGCTGAAGGAGATCTAACATGTACAAGAATAATAGGACAGTAAGGCACAAGGCCAAAAGTTTTAAGAACAGTAGCAATAAATAACAGACAGTAAAGCTGTTAACAGTGCAGTACCACACATATCTACTCACAAATTAAGCCCCACTCACTGTGGCTAACTTCTAGATAAGTATGGTCAGGATAACAATGAAATTGTGTGCACAACTTTTTTTTTCTTATAAAAAGGTTACTTAAATATTCTTCAAACATAATGAATTTCATAAATATATATCATTGCAGTCTAGAGAAAACTGCATGTGTTTAGACTGGGTGGGGGAGCAGGATCTAGCTGGTGGGCTAGATTCTGAGCTCTACCACCCTCACAGGCATTTTAACAGGTGGGTGAGATGTCATATATGAAGTCAGGTGCAAAGGAAGACGCTTGCAGAAAATAGCAAGTCCTTCTTTTTGGTCAGAAATGGGTGCACTCTGTAGATCCCTGCAGCAAGCCCCTGCAAAGGATTCTTTGCATTCCAGGCTTAAACTCTAGCAAGCAATTCAAAGGAAGAATTGGAAATGCACTCTAAGCACACAGTCAATTCTTTTGCACTAAAAAGCCAGCACTTTTTGAATTTGGCACCTTTTTCTGTTGCTGTGCAAGGCAAAGGGATATTTTTCCTTTGCAGGCATGACTTTAGGATCTCATCACCTGGCTTGAATTCAATCGCAAAGGAAGAATCAACAATGCACTCCCGATTCATCTTAATTTTAGCCACAACTTGAAGTTTCCTGCATCTGATGTTACTATATGAAATCAGATGCAGGAAAGGTGTGTGTGTGATTTGCCCCAAACCACTAGGTGGGACAGTCTCCAAGGCCTGGCAAGCCAAATTAGACCTACTAGTCAGGTTTCCCACCACTGATTGAGGAACACTTGTAACAAATGTACCCATCAACATTCACATTTTATTTATTCTGCATTTAAACTATACACAAATGGTATCTGTATAAGAACACGGTAATTTATGATATGGCATTAAAAACACAGTTTTGGAGATTAAATTGCTCTGTTCCATCACACAAACTCTATATTGTTTAAAAGTTTATTACAATCAAGAGGCCCACCCAGCTACAAAGGCACTTAGGACAATATGCTACCAGAGAACTATAATGTCATAGAAGCAGTGATACGGGTTTTCATTATTCCCGCCCCCCACAGTCTCAAACACTGATGGATTTCAGATTTAACAAGTTTATCTGTCTTAAATTAACTGAACAAAACTGAAAAGTATATCATTTTATGTGCTGTATAAAATACATTAATGTGTTTCCAGTAGCCAAAAGTAGGAAAATAATTGACTGAGGTGGGGGGATTAACAAAGTAAATCTAAGATACAGTCTTAGGAACACTTGCTATGGAGTTTAAAAAGGGGAATTTTGCACAGAATTATTGTAGTGGAAATTTTTCAATCCCACATCATTGCACTTGACAATGGGCATCACATCTTGTTGCACTGGTACAGAATCTGCACGATATCCTAACCTGGAGTCTTGCACTAGGCCATCAACACAATGCCACCAAATCCTAGATTTGAAAACTGAGCTGTAAGCATCACATTATCTCTAACTATGGTTATTGATGCAAATTAATAATAATAATAATAATAATAATAATAATAATAATAATAATTTATTATTTATACCCTGCCCATCTGGCTGGGTTTTCCCAGCCACTCTGGGCAGCTTCCAACAGAATATTAAAATACAATAGCGACCGAAAATGGAAGACAATATTTCATGATTCATTTCAGAATAATTGCTTACAAAGTTTTATTTACCCATTATGTGAATACGTTTTTCATAAATCTGTGATGATTTGCCTGTACGAAAGGGCTGTGGTGCAAACTCAAACACATTTAAGAAAGCTAAAAGAATCTAATGTCACTAGATTCTCATTTAGTAATTGCAATTGTTTCAGCAGCAATATGAAATGCCAAGTATATTTAGTTAAGAGTCAGACTGAATTTCTAAAAACAGTAAAATTTTAAGAAAAGCTGTACAAATAATTATTTAATATATTATGCTTTGAACACACCTATCTGTTCAGAGAGAACTTTGCATTGTTGTGGCAGAGGTGCTCCAAAAACCATTCCTCGAAGCTTATCCATGGGAGGGGCTTTATTCTGAAGACCTCCAAACTTTCCATTGCTACGAATTCTCTCTCCATCTCTTGTCAATAATGCTGGGCAATGTGTGTTTTTAACAAGCTGTACAGATAGGTTTAATATTCATTAATAAATATGTGGCAAAGTCTGTGACATGCAACACGTAATTTTAACAACACTGACACACTGAAGTGAACCCTAAAACAACATAAGGAACTTCAGAAAACGGTGCAAGGCCTGAGGTGTTTGAGACTTCTATATGTTGCATAGAAACATGGATGAATTCTATTCTGCCTCTGCCTCTCTCATGTATGTACAAAACGGAAACATTTGAAGTGGCAATACGCACCTCTTTTCTGTAATGATTGGCAGCATCCAAATTGTCAATAAGAATGGCATCTCCTAAAAGCATCCCAAACACTAGAAAGGTAAATGAAATAATGAGACTTTAATGTTTAGAATTCCAACCTCTATACAAACCACTGTTTCCTTTATCATCTACCCATTATAAGGCTGAATATAAATACAGAGCACAGCGCTGATATTTTGACATAGTTCAGTGGAACTCTGAAATGCTATACTAGATGGGGAAATACTGCTACTATAAGTGCCCTTCTGGATCAGACCAAAGGCCCATCTAGTCCGGCACCCTGTTCTCACCGTGGCCAACCAGATGCCAATGGAAAGCCTGCAAAGAGCATGAGCGCAATAGCACTTTCCCCACTTCTGACTCCCAACAAGTAACATAATACAAGTCAAAAGTAACAAGCATAATATACCATGTACATGGTTTCAAAACTGAATATAACAATGATAGTATCAACTGACGTGGATGAAAAAGCTTTTATGCATGTCTCAAAAATGGAATTGATATTGAAAATCTCCAGTTTGATACAGAAAGGACCATTTAATTTTGTCTAATACTTTAGTGTCATTTAAATAATGTGGCCAGATATTTGGGAAAATTACTCTTGCAAGAGGGGATGAATTTTTAATTGTCTTGCTCTCCAAATATTAGTTGACAGATTCCTACTTCCTAGTCACATGACTATCAGAGGTAACATTTAAACATAATTCCAGCTGGGATTTTATAGCTGGAATTTAGTAGCAAGACTGAATAAAAAAATCTGCCCTCCTGCAAGAGCACCACATTCACTTGATTCCAGCTTTGAGCAATAACACCACTAAAAATCATTCTAATGATCTGAAAAGTGTTCAGATTTATGTCTGCTTGACAAAATTACAGCCATCATGGATATCCCTCCTTTCTTTGAATTTCTTCTTTAAAACTGAAAGATTAATAAACGACTTTGTTATGAATGCCTTAAAAGCATCTCACACTAGGTTATTTTTCACTGTTCCTTCATATGTAAAAAAAAAAAAAATCTTTTTTCAATTTCAGTATTTCTCAAGATTAAAGTAATGGACTTCCACAAATTCTTCCCAAGTAGTGAACTCCTCCCCCCAACTAAAAATACTGGGACATGATTAGAAATTTTTTAAAACCTTATGTTAATAGGGTTTTAGAGGAGTACCAAGTGCTTCCACTAACACAAGGTATTTGGATTGCGGCCCCTAAATCTATTCTGGGTTTTTTTCCAATCTTCTGGGACAGGTTTGGGAAGGGTAAATAAGACACCAAGAGACAGAAGTTCTGTTGCGCAAGTAGAAATCCTTGGGCAAGCAACAGCACTTCATCGGATATTGGCCTTAGGCTACAATTTTATCCACACTTACCTAGGAGTAAGCCCCCTTGAACTCAGTGAGACTTAGTTCTGAGTAGACAGGTACAAATTGCACATTAAGCAGCTACCACAAGAAATAAATAATCAATTGTATAATAAAAAGCAAGGTGCAAAGGCTAGAACGTGTCTTTAAACCCTGCTTAAAATAAAATCATCATTAGGGATCATTCAGTTTGTGGTTGATCATTCTGTTAATGATACCTTCATTAACTCATTAATACTCATTCTAGTCTAGATCTCATGAATTTGAATGAACACTTTTTCAGAGAGGAAACTTGAGAAGATGATAGTGTGTGTATATATATATATAATATTATTTATATATATATGTGTGTGTGTGTGTGTGCGCGCGCGCGTATGTGTGTGTGTGTGTGTGTGTATATATATATATATATATATATATATATATATATATATATATACATACACATATATATATATATATATATATATATGAGACAAGACTTCATACCTCTCAAAATTGCTGCCGCTAAACTTATCAGAGCACACTATAATTCCAAGTTTTGCTGTTCCCATGATGTTTACCTGTCTGGCAATTCTCTGTGTGCTCCGGAAATGTTAGCAAGTTCCTGGCAAACACAGGATTTCCTATAGCCTTGAAAGTATTTCTTCCATTTTGTAAGTGAGGTAAAGGCCTAGTTAGAAATAAGTCAAAGAAGTTATTTTCTTTTGGCATTGATGTTGGCGGCATGAGTGAAAGGCAGTCCATGCAACCAATCTTTCTCATCCCTTCCTTCTCCAGCAACCCTCAAACCTTTGGTGTGGATGGGCTGAACAGCGGGGGCTGTGTCATACAGGGGAAGTGCCCAGAATTGAGCAAAGGGATCTTGCTTCAGCAATGAGTTGCATAGGAAGAGGAGAAAGATTTGTTGTATGAGTTGCCTTCTGCTCAGGCAACCACTGAACACAACCCTTCACCAAATAAAAGTTAAGCAATATTTACAGCACAATCCTAACCACATCTCCTCAGAAGCAAATCCCACTGAATTCAATGGGACTTACTTCCAGGTATGTGGGGTTAGGATTTCAGACTTTGTGTTTAGACATTATGCTGGTGGATGTTGGTATTTCCATAAGCGATTACGATTAACTTGTCGTACCTTAGAAGTCAAACGGAACCCGTTCCAGAAGTCTGTTCGACTTCCAAAATGTTCAGAAACCAAAGCACGGTTTCTGATTGGCTGCAGGAAGCTCCTGCAGCCAATCAAAAGCCGTGGAAGCCCTGTCGGACGTTCAGCTTCCAAAAATAGTTTGCAAACCGGAACACTCACTTCTGGGTTTGCGACGATCAGGAGCCAAAACATTTGAGAACTAAGCTGTTCAAAAACCAATGTTCGACTGTACAATGGAAATCGTATGAACCAGAACCATAAGAAGGGGAAGAAAAAGATTTAACAGGACAAACAAATGGACAAAACAAACAAGTCATCATCAGGGTTTTATGGATGCAACAGACACAAAATGAATGGGCCGTCAATCTATAAAGCAGGCACAGAATTTGATTTCCCAACCATACATCTATTGCTTAAAAAATCTGAAAATATTAAGAACTCTGAAAATTTGAATACCAAGCATTATTTAGATTAGGAAAGAATACAGAAACCTTACCTGTTCCAGTCTGGAAGATTCCTCCTATAAATAGAATCAAGAGGCAACACCTGCTGCTGACCTTTGGTTTCATCAAAGATACGACGAGCTGCAGCAGTAGTCAAAGTGACTACACAGTCCATGTCACTTGCCAAATGCCAAGAAATAACCTTTGCTGCTTCATTATCTTCAATTTGTGCTAAGTGTGAAATCTGACAAAATAAAATAATGAATTTGAAAGGATGAGGTTTTTTCCCCTGATGGGAGGAAAAATATAGATTCCCTGTGCCCTCATTTAGAAAGTCAAGACATTGATATTTTTGCTAGGCTTCAAGCCTACAGGAAATCACAAAGATACCGCCTTTTGAAGAATTTTTGTTGTAGCCAGGAAAGGTGAGACAAGAAGCTGGACATGGAAGTAGCTGTGCACAAAGACACAGTTATGCATGCACTATCCATCAGTGTGACATGACAGGAGAAGTTAAGGAAGAAACGAGATGGTTCCTTTGCAGTGTTACTGGCTTCCTGGGGTAATATTAACAAGTGCCCTTATGGAAGTTTTATTCACCTTTTCCATTCTCATCTGCTATAACAGACAGGCCCCAATTACAGTTCTCTAGTGCTGGCAATATTGTAAAAAATATATATAAAAAAATATATAACATAGGTCGTATTTTTTGGTTTTGCCCTAAAATGACCCTTTTTGACAAGTATACTAAACAAAACTGAAGAAATAATGGGATACAAACTATCAGTAGATTCAACCATTGGATTACTTGGCTATGTAAAAGACCTAGTCCTATCTGAAATAGAGAAACTATATATAGACATAGATAAAATTTATTCACTTCTGGGTCCATTGTAAAAAGAGAAAAACATGTAGCTCACAATATTATGTTATACTGCATACTGCTAGTATACATAATACAGATAATGATAGGGGAAAATGTGGGGAAAGTACTACAGAACGTCCTAAGAACTAATATTTTTCTTATTTTTAATTTTTCTTACCCACTATCTTATCTTCACACCACCATTTCATGTGTAATGAAAAGAGAGAACAGTGTATGGTATCCTAGAGGACTAGGTTTTTTTTAACAAAATAAGATGATCTTATAAAAAATTAAGGCAAAACTCACCTTGCCCAAAACATCTTTGTCTTTGGGATAATCAGAACATGTGCATGTTCTTCTAGGTTGTTTCATTATTCCTTCCCGCTCAGAGATTTTCTCTTTTAGTAGAGAATTAGCAAAGTGCAGCTGAAAATTAAGATAAATTCTTTACTGAAGGTATGCACCATCAAGTAAAATAAATCACAAGTACTGATTTTGATGTAATGTTGAGCTAGTGGCTCTAGTCTGTATGAACTAAGGGAGTCGTAAAGCAAGAGAGCTTGAGTTGTGTGCACAGTATGGTTAAACAAACTATTCTTCATGGTTTAGTTTTATATTCAACATGACCAGAGAAGATTATTTGCATATGAAGCATTATTAAAGACCATATTTACTCAAATGTAATGCATACCTTTTTTGGCCAAATTACACCCTGAAAATTAGGGTGCACATTGGATTTGATGGTGCATTTACATTCACCACCAAATACTTTTTTGGTTTCAAGGTTTTGAAAATCAAGGTCCACATTAGATTTGATGGCACATTACATTCGAGTAAATACAGTACTTTGCATTGTATCTAGCTGGTATCCCTCCACTCACAGATAGCTCTTTGATTTAAGCAGAGCCTTCTGTCAGAGAACAGACATAAATGTGATCTTCAGCAATTTCCCCTCCTCCCTAAAGTCCCCTTGATCAATGTTACAATGACAGAAGATTCACCTGGATCAGTGAAGGTGCGCCAATTGGATATAACCTATTCGTTTTCTGATTTGAATTTTAAGTAAGAAGGTGAATTTATCACACTTAAACATCTCAAAATGAAGTTAGGATTTTTCTGTTCTTGGTGTAAAAAGCTGTATCCAACAGACAACAGTTTGACATTGCAACTTTATGCACACTTACATGGGAGTAGGCCAAACTATAGTCAATGGTATGTGAAGAAGTGTGCATGCGCACGAAAGCTCATACCAATAACAAACTTAGTTGGTCTCTAAGGTGCTACTGGAAGGAATTTTTTAATTTTGTTTCAACTATGGCAAACTAACACGGCTAAATACCTGTAGTCAATGGAACTGACTTCTGAGTAGATATGCACAAGATTACACTGTAGATGCAGATTAGAAGCTTTGCACTGCTCATTTGAACCAAATAGTAGAATCTGAAAATTACCTGGCTATCAGCTGGCAGACTGCTAACTAATGGGCCCCTAAGACAGGCAACTTACATTCTACTTTTCCTGAACAATGAGTGTGCGCTCTCTCACAAATTCAGGATCACTTCATGTGAAACAGCTGCCATATGGAGGTCATCTGAAATTGCACCTGTTGTAGTTTCTTCATGTGATGAGATTCAGCATGGCTCAGTTCCTGATATGCACTGTGTCTCCATGTTCTCACAAAACAGTCTTATAATTTGTAGTGACCAGGGTTTTTCCCCAGCTGGAATTTGCCGGAACTCAGTTCCAGCACCTCTCAGGTGGGCACCATTGCCATTATAATAGAACAAGGGAGGCATTCATGGTGAGTTCTGGCACTTCTTTTTCTAGAAAAATAGGACTGGTGGTGACATGAACTGATACCCCAATCCCAAAGGTGAGTCACTAGATAAAAACCAAGAGCCATACCAAATAGTCACCATGAAGATACAATTTCAAGATAGTTCCATACGATTGGCAGATTGTAATAAAAGGGCACCAGTGAGTAAGAGACCATGTTGCCCATTTATACGCTTGATAAGGACAGGAGAAGACTGAAAATGGGGGCTTGGAAAAGTTTTAACAATGGCTGTGACAATCTTGAGAAAAAGAAACCTTAAGTGGAAACGAAAGTATTAATGAAACTGTAAGTCTTGCTTCTATTTAAACCTTGCGAGAAATTTGTAGGGTCATCTATCTAGGCATGAGGCTAAGAACTGTATGCTATAGATACTTTTGTGTAAGCCTTTCCTGAAGTCATACTCTACTTGTCCTCACTAGGATTTTGTTAGATATCTTGATGGATAAAAATGAAAGAAAATGAAAAAAGCCATACAACGTTAGTCTGAGGTATATCAATCCGAAGTCTTTTCAGTTTATCCTTCAGTTGAGCCTCTCTTGTTTCAGCCTCCTGAACTTGGCCTGAAACAATGTGTTGAATTAGTAAAAATCAGTTAAGGCTGGTCTGAGGTTAAGTTCACACAGGTCACACCACATTAACGCTGTCATGTGGTGAGGAACCACCCACGCCATTGGTCTCATCGTCCACCGAATTAACATCAACTGTTGATTCACATGTGCAAAATAAATAATAATAATAATAATAAATCAGAGCAGGCACAGACAAATGTCTGATACCATCTCAAGCTTAATACTTTCAGTGGTGATAGTTTACGCACTCAGCTAAGAATTATCAAATAATTCTGGGGTCAAATCACTCTTCTGAATGTCTACACAAGAATACGTGGCCACAGAAAGAAAGATCTGCAATACATACAGTGAGCAATCAGAATGATCTCCATGATTGCAGCTGTGTTCTTTTATCATCGGCTGCAGTCACAAAATCAGCTCTCAGCACACTATGGTCTGGTCCACGTACCACATACCTAAAGTCACTCTTGGTTTAATGTGAAGTAGCATGCTGGTTGGTGCAGGATGCTGAAATCAGAGATGGTTTGCTGCTGCCTTGTTCCTACTGTGTTACCAGGAAATAGGCCATGGTCTGGTTCATCTTGTCATCTGAACTGGGACTCATAGTTCATTTTTCTCCAAACAACTCACAAGAGGAAGTCAAGAAGACAAACAGGCCATGAGTCTAGATTTTGACAACAAGCAGACCAGACTGTGGCTTGTTTCTGGAAGCATGGCTGCAACAGGAGCAGGGCAGGTGCAAAGCATCTGTGATCTCAGTAGCGTTGTGCACCAGCATTCTGCTCATTCACATTAAAGCACAGTTTATTTCAACTGTGATTAAAGGTAATGTGCGAATGAGATCTATGCGTACAGCTCAATTCACACCAAATAGCTGTGTATACTACTGGATGAAGAAATTACTCACAGGGAGTGGCTGTATATTGTGAACCAGTACATCATAGCTCAGTCCAAATCCTGTGCTCATTGTTTCCTAAACACCAAGTGCAGAGCTTGCAATGCTAGCTCAGTCCTGTTGTGCCGTGCATCACAACACGCCTGACAATCTCCCCTCACCTGTGACAATGTCAACCACCTGATGTCATTGCGACATTAGATGACTGATGCGAAAACAAGAGATGTATTCAAAAAGGCTTGATATCTGGACCTATTTTAATTTGCACAATCCAAAACTATACTTAAGCACTATTGAAAAGGAGTAGCACATATAAAAATACATGGCAACCTTACTAATCTGTGGCCCTGCAGATGCTGCTAAACTATAATTCTCATCACCCCTCACCATTGGTAAAGCTAGCAGGGACTGACAGGAGTTGTAATTCAGCAACAGCTGAAGTGCTAAAGGCTAGCAACTCTTGGTCTGTAACAATGAAAAATACATTCAAATGAAAACAGTATTTGCATGTTACTTACGCTTCATTTCAGTCAGAAGCTGATTAGTGGTGTCAAACGTATCTCTGTATACAGTTATTGACTTAGAAAGCTCGTCTCTCTCTTTTGAAAGTGTGGCCATCTGCTGTTGTTTCTTATAACCTAAACAAAAAAATTGGAATTTAATCCATTCTACTTTGTGGGTATTTTGGGAAAAGACCAAGTACAAAATGAAATGTTGCATTGATAATTGAAAGAATGCAAGAAAAAAAGATTTAAAAGCATTGTGGAAAATACACATTACATTTTAGAAAGTAAAAATTAGAAACATTTGAAACTCACCATCATAAAACATAAAAGGCAGACAATAAGGTTCCAAACGTCGATTCAAAATGGGTATATCTGGCTCAAATACAAGAATATATTCAGTACTATCTCTCCCTGGACTATTTTCTGCCAGCACAAGATCCTGAAGAAAAACAGACATATATTTTTATCATTGATTTCAGATTGCTGTATATAAAAATATTTGTGCATAAATTAGCTATACTTTCATTCCATATTAATTCTGACATATACTAACAGAACATTTTTAGCAAAAAGTATTTTTTCAAGGTTAAAAGGTTATATGTACCATTGATCTAGCTTACATTGTAACGTAAGACATAAAATGCAGCTTCAATTTAGAAATATATCTATACCTTGTATGCTCTCTTGGTAAGCTTTTATTCATTATTCTATACTTTAAAATAGTACAAAAGGCAGCATGGAGAGAACCGAAATGAATAATACGTAGTAAAACAAAACATTCAACTCCCAATGTGGAGTTATAGTTACTGCTATTACCATGGAAGCAGACAGTAGATCCCAAGGGATCAGAGCTTGTCATAAGAAAAAAAAGAATCACTTCTCATCAATAAGCACTAAAATATAATGGGTGCCAGTTTGTAAATACTGAACATGATTGAAAGAAACCATTGATTTCAATAAGCTTTATAGGTTTAATTCTTCGAATGTAATAAACAGGACTTAAACCTGCCATCCTATAACCTTTTCCTGGGAGTAAGCACTGTTGAACTCCAGAGAAAATAAGTAAATTTATAGCACAGTCATATATATATATATATATATATATATATGCAGGTTTTGGTGTCCTCGGGTGTCTTCCCGTGTAAAAGTTGGGGTGTCTAGGCGACGTTTCGACGAGGTCTCACTCGTCATCTTCAGGCAAACATATATATATATATATATATATATATATGTTTTCGTAGATTTTCACGGGTACAGGAATGCAGGTTTTGGTGTCTTCGGGTGTCTTCCCGTGTAAGAGTTGGGGTGTCTAGGCGACGTTTCGACGAGGTCTCACTCGTCATCTTCAGGCTGGTGCTTTCGGCTTCTTGTTACTGGAACAGAGCAGGATCTCAGTGTTTGAGTTCCTATAAATACTGTTGAGGGGGTGTGGTGTATAGCCTCCAACGTTCTGGGCAGAGAGGAAGTTCCCAGGTTAGTGTGCCTTTTCTTCTTTTGTTCCTTAATTACTTGAGGGATATCTTGAGTGATTTCTTGAGTGATATTCTGAGTACCACTTAGGTGGGTCATTAGGTGTGGATTAGTTGCTAAAGCTTTCGTGTCTTGACCTCTTGAGCTTGTGAAGAGTTTTTCTGAGAAGATGGCTGTACTGCACTTAGTTGTGCTCTGGCTTGGCTTCGTGTATAGGGGCGAGCTGTGGTTTTGTGCCCTGTGCCAGCCAGATCTGTGTAGGGATTGCAGGGGGGTGCAGCATCCGGAGGTGCCACTATGGTTTGGCTACTGGATGGTGTCTGTAATTTATCTGTGGAGAGGGTCTGGGTTTGGGTCTGGTGTGGTTGATTGGTGATGGCGTTCTGTGTGCCTCTGGTTCTGGTGTCGGTTTTTGTGGGGAGGGCTAATTTCCAGATGTCTGGCAGGCGGGACGTGTCGTCACGCTTGTTCATGTTGTGAGGGTGTTTCTCTATCTCGATGGCTTCCATGATTATTCTCTTGTGGTGATGTTCCATGTTAAAGAGCAATTTGGAATCTGCAAAATTAATTTCGTGTCCTGTTTCTTTCATGTGTTGGAAAAGAGAGGAAGTTTTTTCTTCTTTTTTGACGGCATTCTTGTGTTCTGCGATACGTGCATTTATACGTCTGTTTGTTTGTCCAATGTACGTGGCTGGGCAGACTTTGCAGGGTATTTCATAGACCCCTTGGTTTTCCAACTGGATTTTATCTTTGGGGTTTCTGAGGATATTGGCTATTTTTTGGTTGGTGCAAAAGGCTGTTTTGATATTGTGTTTATGGAGGATTTTGCTAATTTTATCTGTAGTGCCCTTGATATAAGGAAGGAGGGCCATGCCATTGTTTTCTTCTGTGTCTTGGTTTTTGGGGGGTGTTTCTTTTTGGATTAGCTTCGTAACCCTGTTTTGCTGGTATCCATTGGCGATTAACACATTTGAGAGATTCTGTAACTCAGTTGTCAAGTGGTCTTTGTCAGCCAGGCGTTTGGTTCTGGAGATGAGAGTCTTGGCTACGGAGTTTATTTGTGCAGGGTGGTGGTGTGATTGTGCATGTAAGTAGCGGTTGGTGTGTGTTTTTTTCCGGTAGATAGTGTGTCCTAGTGAGCCATCAGGTTTTTTGTAGATTAGGACGTCAAGGAAGGGAAGTTGGTTGTTGGCTTCTATTTCCATAGTGAATTGTATTTTGGGGTGTAGGCTGTCCAGATGCCCCAAACTCTACGGTCTCCCCAAGATACACAAAGAAGGAACCCCACTCAGACCAATAGTCAGCTCCATAGGCTCACCTCTACAAAATCTCGCTAAATTTCTCGCTAAGCAACTTCAGCCCTATGCAGAATCCATCGCTTCACACGTTACAAACTCCTTCCAGTTCATAGAAACAATAAAGAAGCAAAACCTACACCCCGATGACCTACTTGTGAGCTTCGATGTTGTATCTCTCTTCACACAAGTGCCCATTAATGAAGCCTTGACAGCCATTCAAAACAAATACAATCCCCCCGAATACATCCTGGACCTGACCAACCACTGCCTAACCAACACGTACTTCATCCACAATGGACAAAGATACAAACAGATAGAAGGAGCACCTATGGGATCACCCCTCTCACCGGTCATCGCAAATTTGTACATGGAACACTTTGAAACCAATGCTTTAGACAAGTCAGAACACAAACCCAAACTTTGGCTCAGATATGTTGACGACACCTTTGTAATTTGGCCACACGGGAAAGAAAAACTAGATAGCTTCCTCACACATCTCAACAGCCTACACCCCAAAATACAATTCACTATGGAAATAGAAGCCAACAACCAACTTCCCTTCCTTGACGTCCTAATCTACAAAAAACCTGATGGCTCACTAGGACACACTATCTACCGGAAAAAAACACACACCAACCGCTACTTACATGCACAATCACACCACCACCCTGCACAAATAAACTCCGTAGCCAAGACTCTCATCTCCAGAACCAAACGCCTGGCTGACAAAGACCACTTGACAACTGAGTTACAGAATCTCTCAAATGTGTTAATCGCCAATGGATACCAGCAAAACAGGGTTACGAAGCTAATCCAAAAAGAAACACCCCCCAAAAACCAAGACACAGAAGAAAACAATGGCATGGCCCTCCTTCCTTATATCAAGGGCACTACAGATAAAATTAGCAAAATCCTCCATAAACACAATATCAAAACAGCCTTTTGCACCAACCAAAAAATAGCCAATATCCTCAGAAACCCCAAAGATAAAATCCAGTTGGAAAACCAAGGGGTCTATGAAATACCCTGCAAAGTCTGCCCAGCCACGTACATTGGACAAACAAACAGACGTATAAATGCACGTATCGCAGAACACAAGAATGCCGTCAAAAAAGAAGAAAAAACTTCCTCTCTTTTCCAACACATGAAAGAAACAGGACACGAAATTAATTTTGCAGATTCCAAATTGCTCTTTAACATGGAACATCACCACAAGAGAATAATCATGGAAGCCATCAAGATAGAGAAACACCCTCACAACATGAACAAGCGTGACGACACGTCCCGCCTGCCAGACATCTGGAAATTAGCCCTCCCCACAAAAACCGACACCAGAACCAGAGGCACACAGAACGCCATCACCAATCAACCACACCAGACCCAAACCCAGACCCTCTCCACAGATAAATTACAGACACCATCCAGTAGCCAAACCATAGTGGCACCTCCGGATGCTGCACCCCCCTGCAATCCCTACACAGATCTGGCTGGCACAGGGCACAAAACCACAGCTCGCCCCTATACACGAAGCCAAGCCAGAGCACAACTAAGTGCAGTACAGCCATCTTCTCAGAAAAACTCTTCACAAGCTCAAGAGGTCAAGACACGAAAGCTTTAGCAACTAATCCACACCTAATGACCCACCTAAGTGGTACTCAGAATATCACTCAAGAAATCACTCAAGATATCCCTCAAGTAATTAAGGAACAAAAGAAGAAAAGGCACACTAACCTGGGAACTTCCTCTCTGCCCAGAACGTTGGAGGCTATACACCACACCCCCTCAACAGTATTTATAGGAACTCAAACACTGAGATCCTGCTCTGTTCCAGTAACAAGAAGCCGAAAGCACCAGCCTGAAGATGACGAGTGAGACCTCGTCGAAACGTCGCCTAGACACCCCAACTCTTACACGGGAAGACACCCGAAGACACCAAAACCTGCATATATATATATATATATATATATATATATATATATATATATGACTGTGCTTTTACTTATTTTCTCTGGATCATGCCCATTAGTATCTAAAGTTTCTTAAAACACAGGAAAAACTAAATGAAAAATGTAAGGAAAAGTGACACATGTGCAAGAGAAGACATGGCTGCTTTCGGTTTTAGGAATATTACCTCTAAACGTACATTACAATTATGTTTAGAAGACTCACCTCAATTTCAACAATTCCTCTGTGAAATGGAAACTCAACTGTATCTGTTTTACCCTGAAACAGGGGGATGTCCTTAACTTTATCAGTTGAACTTCGAATTTTAGCTATGATTTTCCCATCCAAGTCATTGCCAGTGCAGTTTTTGTATTCATCCTTAAAATTAAGAAGATATTAGAGTTGTGTTGTTTCCAGAACTCTTTGGAAGTTTACAGCCCCATTTCCTGCAAACTGCACTGTCCTGAGCTCAAAATGCAGTTGGGCATTTCAACTTAGTTTTACTCAAAGTGTAGACCCACTGAAATCAATCAAATCACTCCTGCCTGCGATCACGTGCTGAGGAACAGCCCAAACCATTGGCCCCAGTATCCCACAAGGTAAATGAATAAACCTAACTAAGTCATGTTCATGAATTTTAATGGCTCTACTCCAGGTAAAACTTAGTTGAAAACCACCCAAGATCTTTTCAAAAGAAAAAAAAAACCTGGGAAGAGTGAAGTGGGACTTTGAAATGATTTTTTATATTGTCACTCAATTGCAGCATTAACTTGGGGGAATTTAGTTAAACAGCAGTAATGGAGAAATGTGTGCCCACCCCCACCATAAAGGTTTACATGCCTGTATCAATATTAATATCAATTAACATGAAAAATGGAGGCTTGGGTGTGTGTTTTAGCGAGCCTGTTGTATTTGCCCTGACCAGATTATTCATTTGTATAAGGCAATAATCAAAAGCCTTTGAGTTATATTCACTGATAGTCATATTCAGAGGAGACCTTTGAAATTAATGGGTCTACTCTGAGTGTGAATTAGATGAGAATCACCCTTTGTAATCAAGATTATGGATTATTGCTGTTGAATACTGGGAATAGGCTCTATATATCTCATATCTTACTTTTCAAGTGGAATAAATTCCAGGTTTTTCAGTCTCAGCACGCCTAATCACGAAGACTAAAGCCCAGAAGACTAAACTTCCACCTTACAATTTAATTAGACAGAATCTTATAAAGAGCAATTGCTGGAATAACCCAGGATAAAATTTAAGGTTTTTCCTAAAACAAAATACAAGTAATGGGCTGCCAACCTTAATGTAAATGATAAATAAAGTACAAGTTAACTGTTTACGTGTGGGGTGACCCTCCGGCTGAGGGACCAACTGAGGCCCTTTAAGCCTCTCTCTATAGCTATATGGCCAAACAATCAGACGGAACTTAAAATCCACTTTTTTCAAAATATTGATTGTAAAGCAGGAAATAAGAGAACCAATGTCTATTTTATCCAGCTTCAATATACCTTTCTTAAAAAGTGAAATCCATTCCATTTTAAGTCATTTTATTACATACAATCCTACTTAATTACCATAATAACGAGAGTCAAGTCTTTGACAAGGGTCCGACTGCCAACACTCTGAGCATTAGAAACGGTAGGAGTATTTGGCAAAATTCTTGGCATCAGCTGTGTTGGTTCATTAGGCTCCACTTCAAAAACAATCTGAGGAAAAGATCATCACAATACTCAGTTCACAGTCTTAAAGGCGGTCAACAAGTACTGAAGCATGTCTTTTAAGGCAAATCAAGAATAGAAACAACCTTAATTGTAGAATACTAAGTTTCCAATTCATCTGTATTTTTCTTGTGTGTTTTGCTTCCATACAGATGGGCCCATGATGTAGTTTTAACAACTGCAACTGACAGCCACTGGATAGTTCCTACACTGCTATCACTGAAGACCCCGACTACACAAAAGTGGAAATCACACTTCAAAACTTGTATAAGTTGGGCCACACTACATCTATTTCTGGATTTGTGCTTATTCATTGCAGCTTTATATAATGCATTCAAGAAAGTATTAATGCTACTAATTAGCCCATCCCTGTGGACCTTTATATGAACTGCACAACAAGGAATTGTGGAAAAGAAGTAGCTGCTGTTGTCACAAGTATTTCTTAAAATGCTGTACTACTCTCTTCTCCACCACTGTTCCATATGACAGTGGTAGAGCAAAAACATACAGAGGAAGGCCAGGTACTTTTGAATCAGGACTTGCCTCATGCATTGAAAAAATTGGGCTTGATCTAGTCAAGCACAGACACTGAGCTTATGTATGGGAGAATTCCACTATAGAATGCCCATTATAGATAGTTTTCTAGGTGGTGCATTTTTTTAAACCCCCCCAAAATATAAAGTACAACATGGAAATCAAAAGCAAATTAAAAGCAGCATCAATCTAGTAAATCCAGCAACAGAGAAAACAGTAGTGCCAGAGAGCAAGTTTTAAAAATGGGAAAGTGGAGCGATTCTTCTGTTGTCGGCATCCATCTCAGATGGTGCTACGGGTCAGTGTGTCTGGCTGTTAACCAGAAGGTTGGTGGTTCGGGTCCACCCAGGGATGGCTGTGGACAGGATTCCTGAACTGCAGGGGGTTGAACTAGATGACCCTTGGGGTCCCTTGCATGACAGCATGATTTCTGGGTGGCAGCAGTGTTTAGACTGTTTCTTTCTGGGTGCCTCCAAATGGAGAAAGAGGGATCTCCGTGTGTATATATTTAAGCAGGAAATTGGGGGGTGGGCAGGAAAAAAAATGTCCCTTTAAGTTCTGTCGAATTTGTCTGCATATGAGTGGTTATTCAGGGACTATCATTTTAAGTGGATAGATGAGTTCCTTATGAATAGACTTATGAATAGCACTAGCTCTTTGGAAGACTCTGCTCCTTTGAAAACAGACAAGTACCTAGACTTCTGATATTTTGTCACCTGCTAAAAATGTTTGTTTCACCAAGTGTTTTTAGAGAATTGGCTTGACTCAGTGTTGGCTATTTATTCTGTATTCTATTATTTTATTGTTGTATGATGTTTTAATGATTTTAACCAATTGGTAGGTTCATGCAAGAGAAGGAAATACTTCAGGGAAAGGCCTTTTTATTTCTAAGAAAGTAGTAAAGGTCAGACAAGTTGAACAGGTTATTCAAAACATCAACATAAATTAGCTTGTAACTCATTCAAATCTTATGAGATAAAATAAGAAAAATGTCTATAGCAAATTACAGCATTTTATTTTATAACTGTTATTTCAAAAGCAAACCTGTTCGCTGTTAAGAATGTTTATTTTGTCAATGGCAAATGCAAACTGGATGCTGTAGGTGCCCACTTTCTCTGGAACCATTTTTTGCCTAAATTGCAAATATCAGGATTTTAGTAACAAAGTAAAACTTTCAATATTTATATTTTCTAACACAAACCCACCTCTCTATTAAATGAGGATACATTTTATGAGCTGAACCAAATGTTTCATTCTTTCAATGCAAGTAGATCTTGTTGAAGGAAAGACACCTGAATCTAACCCAAAGTTTCTTCTAAGTAATATATTTTCCCCTCATATATCTTGTTCTAATTACTAATATGCAAAAAATTAATTCCTATACAGTCATACCTCATGTTACGTCCGCTTCATGTTATGTTATTTCAGGTTACGTCCCGCAGCAACCCGGAAGTACTGGAAAGGGTTACTTCCGGGTTTTGCCACTCGTGCATGCGCAGACACGCAAAATGACGTCACGCGCATGTGCAGAAGAGACAAATCGCAACCCGCGCGTGCGCAGACGTGCCACTGCGGGCTGCGTTCTTTTCATGTTGCGAACAGACCTCCGGAACGGATCCCGTTCGCAACCAGAGGTACCATTGTATTTGAAGACTATAAATACAGACTATAAATGTAGTTGCCTTGTCATATGCTGCAACAAAAATTATCTTAGTTAAACGCATGCAAACCCCTCAACTTTTTCTCCAACTACTGTGCATGCACACGAAAGCTCATACCAAGAACTAACTTAGTTGGTCTTTAAGGTGCTACTAGAAGGAATATTTTTTATTTTGACTATGGCAGACCAACACGGCTACCTATCTGTAATAGGAATTCAGCAGAGAGCTAAGTTGAAAGAATCGCTACATTCTGGATTTGACATTTTTTATCAACACAACCTCATTCTGGTTGCATTTGGCTTCAACCTCTTTGCAATATTTTAATACTTAGCCCTTATTTTGTTCATTGCAATAGATGAACATTGCATTTTGAAAACTAAACAGTGCAGTAAAAAAATTCAAATAATCCTTAGTTTAGTAAGGTATTTGCTACTGTGGAGAGCTGCCCCATTTTACATGTGGAAAACCAGCTTCTATTTACAACTGCTTATTCGCTGGTGGTGTGAAGGGGTTCCTATTTTATTCCCACCTCTGTGCTTATATTTCAAATCTTGTAACTGTTGCCCCCCTATATCTTTACTATGGCATTTACAAAAACCTTAATTTATAACACAGTAGCTGTGTTACTTTAGACAAGGTACAAAGCAGCAGATTCATTTTGTTGTCCTTTATTATTATAAAGGAAAACAAGGTAAATTCTGACTATAACAATAAATTATTATTATTGAATTTATATTCTGTGAACTGCCTTGAGACCCCCAGGTACAGGGCGGTTCACAGAATAAAGAAATTGATTGAAGGTGAATATTTAAATTGGTTACCGTTTCTTTAAGGCTTATATTTGCTTTTATAGGGTTACTCTTATTATAAATGGCAGTTACCGTATTTTTCGCTCTATTGGACGCACCGGACCACAGGACGCACCTAGTTTTTAGAGGGGGAAATCAAGGAAAAAAATATTTTCCTCCCCCCAGCCCCAAAGAGCAACGGACAGGCTGCATGCAGCCTGTCCACTTCTCCCAGAGCTTCTCGGGGCTGCGGGGGAAGCCCGGGTTCCCCCCCCCCAGCCCCAAAGAGCAAAGAAGCCAAGACAGCGCGCGGGATCCATAGCCGCGCAACCTCTCCAGCCAGGAGCTAAACCTCTCCAGTGCAGCTAAAGAAGACAAGGCAGCAAGCGCGATCCATCCCGCTCACTGCTTTGGCTTCTTCTTTAGCCTTGCGCAGCATCTTTAGTCTTGCGCAACGGGATGGATTGCGCCCGCTGTCCACCGGGGCTGGACTAGATGACTCCTGGGGTTCCCTTCCAACCCTGCAATTCTATGACCTCGGAAGGTGTTTGGGGTCTCCACCACTGGAGGCTTTTAAGCAGCGGTTGGGGGACCATCTGCCTGGCGTTCTTTAGCTGTCATTCCTACATTGTGAGGGGGCTGGGCTAGATGACCCTTGGGTGGCCCTCCCAACTCTATACAGTCCTACAGTTCTGCGGCAGGAGATCCACAGCCACTTCAGACAATGCCCACTCCCAATTTTCATCTGAGAGACATGTGTCTCTCAGTACCCCCCTACCTGCCACACTTCCCCCCCCCACTTAAGCTGAGGGAATTCCTGCCCAGAGAAACTCCCAGCAATCAAGGAGGAGGAATCCGCTGCAGCCATGAGCAGCGGAGGATCCATGGTCCCCTTCCTTCTCTCCTCCGTAGTTGCTTTGAAGCAGGAAAGTGGGAAAGGAGCTGCTTACACGAGTGTAAGCTGCTCCCCTCCCACTTTGCTGCTTCAAAGCAATCACGGAGGAGGGAATCCGCTGAAGCCTCCAGCAGGGGAGGATCCATGGTCCCCTTCCTTCCCTCCTCCGTGGTTGCTTTGAAGGAGGAAAGTGGGAGAGGAGCTGCTTACACAAGTGTAAGCTGCCCCCCTCCCACTTTGCTGCTTCAAAGGGAGCCCGGGAGGAGGGAATCTGCTGCAGCCTCGAGCAGCGGAGAGGATTAATGGTCCCCTTTCTTCCCTCCTCCGTAGTTGCTTTGAAGGAGGAAAGTGGGAGAGGAGCTGCTTACACGAGTGTAAGCTGCTCCCTTCCCACTTTGCTGCTTCAAAGGGAGCCCGGGAGGAGGGAATCTGCTGCAGCCTCGAGCAGCGAAGAGGATCCATGGGCCCCTTCCTTCCCTCCTCCGTAGTTGCTTTGAAGGAGGAAAGTGGGAGAGGAGCTGCTTACACAAGTGCAAGCTGCTCCCCTCCCACATTGCCGCTTCAAAGGGAGCCCGGGAGGAGGGAATCTGCTGCAGCTTCCCCCACCTCCCGCAGAAGCCGTGCGCTCTTTAAAGGGGCTGTGCGGCTTCTCCTGGCTTTTCTGGGAGGTGGGGGGATTCCCCCACCTCGAAGAAAAGCCTGCAGGAGCCGCGCAGCCTTTAAAGAGGGTGCCGCTCTTGGGGGCTTTTCCCCCAGGAGGGAGAAGGGACTGCTGCAGCCAGTCAGTCCCTTCTCCCTCCTGGAGAAAAGCCCGCAAGAGCGCACGAAGCTTGTGTGCGGCTCTTGAGGGCTTTTCCCGCCTGCCTCCCCCCTGCATTCGCTCCATAGGACGCACACACATTTTCCCTTGCTTTTTAGGAGGGAAAAAGTGCGTCCTATGGTGCGAAAAATACGGTACTTGCTAATACAGAAGCTTACATAAGACTGGCTTGTAAAAACTTAGTTCCTTTACCTATCAAACTCATAAACCAATTACCATACATTTAGTCATTTCTCCCCATATCAGTCAGTCTCACCATCAGGTACAGAGGACTTCTGCTGGTTTTCTCTAAGCCAGGCTTTCAGGCAGTTCTCTCTCTGGTTGGCTCCAGTAGCTTCTTGCTCCACTCCTGCTTACTGGCCTTTGATGGCCTCCCTTTCAATCTTTGACTTAATTTAGTAATTTAGCTCTTTTGGGGGAAGACTGTATTTCCAAGCCTCTTCCTAACAATATATTCAATAGCCACTTGCCTGGCTTCTACCTGCTTCAACTCCAGACTTCCTTCTGCCTTTCCTCTTCTGGCCAGCAGCCTCAGACAGTCATGCTTTCCCCCTGGACAGTCAAAATTAGCCTGCTTATGTTCTAGCCAGCCCACCCTTCAACCAATTAGATTTGAGTGGCTCAAAATTCTACACCCCCATCAGAACACTTGCCCTACCCAATGAGTGACAAAGAATTTCTATCCAGCAAGCCAATCAGAAGTGAAATTTTGCAATCTAACTCAGTTTAAAAAGAACCCAGCTTTTCCCAGACCAGTCTTATGCAACTAGTTAAGTGACAACTGCCAGCCACCAATGGATACTTAGTACAGTGGTGCCTCTAGTTACAAATTTAATTCATTCTGGAGGTCCGTTCTTAACCTGAAACTGTTGTTAACTAGAGGCGTGCTTTCGCTAATGGGGCCTCTTGCTGCCACTGCGCTGCCGGCACACGATTTCCGTTCTCATCCTGGGGCAAAGTTCTTAACTCAAAGTAACTCTTCCAGGTTTAGCGGAGTTTGTAACCTGAGACGATTTTAACTCGAGGTACTACTGTAGTTGAAATGCCACTGTTTACATAACCCCAAACACGCAGGAAATTTTTACACTGTATATAGAACAAATCCTGTCCCAGTAAACACATTTTAAAAGATTATTTCTACACAGCTACTACACTGCCTTCCTTGATAAAGTAACTACAGTATTAACCTTTGACATTTTGCTTCTTCTAAGCTATGACAAAACCATTTAGAGCCCTACCGAATTTATTTACCTGAAGTAAAAAAAGCTACTGTCGTCATCATTTGTTTTGGTACAGACATACGTTGTAACCTTAAAAAGAAATTACAAGGGATCATATATGTATAATTTTAAAGATAACTATGTTAAATATGAAGTAGACAAGCAGAATAAATAAAACTGGGCTTTAAAGAAAGGCACTTCATTAACTAAGTACAGTGGTGCCTCGCAAGACAAAATTAATTCGTTCCGCGAGTTTTTTCGTCTAGCGAATTTTTCGTCTTGCAAAGCACGGTGTCGGAAAAGTTTTGGAAAAGCTTCAAAAATCACCAAAAACCTCAAAAAAGGCTACCACACTGCGTTCTATGAGTTGCTCCTCGAAGTCAAGTCGCAACTGTATTAACGGTGTTAAGAAAAAGGCAACAAACTTGCAAAAAACGCAAGACGTTTTCGTCTTGCGAAGCAAGCCCATAGGGAAATTCGCCTTGCGAAGCAGCTCAAAAACCGCAAAACCCTTTCGTCTAGCGAGTTTTTCGTCTTGCGAGGCATTCGACTTGCGGGGCACACTGTAAAGATGTTATTGTGTGGGTTTCCTCAATCCTTCACTCTCCTTCTACTGTACTACGAAATTCATTGATTTCTGCCATTTGGTCCTTTTACTATCAAAAACACGTTTTCAATAGATCATAGGTGGTATTCAAATTGATACATCCCAACAGCACAGGGATTTCAGCTTGCACAACGGGACGCCTTCACTTGCCCTGCATGTGGTCTGTGCCCTCTCCAAATCTGCCCTGCCCTGAGGAAGTTCTGTCATGCAAGCTGAAATCCTTGCACCGACAGGATTTGTTACTTAACACCACTCTGGATTAAACCCCACAGCCTCACAAAAGGAAGAGAAGTTAAGCCCTCCAAACAACAAGACTGGCTGACATGATATGGTTGCCATGTTGGAGCAGCATAAAATTGCTACCATTATGTGGTTAATAATACATGAAAGATCAGTTCAAGTGGAATGGTTCACTGTATTACCATATGCTTTGATTCTTAAATATCTTCAGTGACATAGGGGAGATATCCAATCCCCGTATGCTGAGTTTAAATAGCTGCCATGTATAACTATTTAAAACAGCACCAATGTGGCGCTCGTGTAAGTCATTTGCTCCACTCTTTCATATATTAACAGTTATTTATAAAATATGCACTGTATATCTATAAAAAAACTAAGCCGTTTACATAATAATCAGATTTTTAAAAATCAATAACAATTCATGTAAAAATGCAACATTATTCAAACAAGACTTTTAAATAATAAAGTAAAAACATAATAATATGTATAGATAGATTAAAATGAGCAGTGCATGAAAGGAGAATTTAAAAATTAGGAGTCCAGGAAAGCTTGGGTAATCATATCAAGTCTTTGAAAGTTGCTTGGGGCTTTAAATGTCAACAGCAAGACCTTGAACCTGGCTCAGTAGCTAAAAGGTAGAGAATTTTACTTACATTTTGAGATACAGTTCTACTACCTTCCCACATTTTCATATAAATTATTCCTGGGCTTATATTTTTAATAATGTTACCAGCTTCAGAAATAACACTAATAATGAAATCTGTGGGGAGAAAAAAGCATATGAATCTTTCTCGCTAAAGTTCTGTTTTACATTTCAAAATTAAAATGTTCTGAAATATTAGGAAGTTATCTTATACCAAACCAGATCACTGGTCCCATCTAGTTCAGTACTGTCTTACACTGACTGACAGAGGCTCAGATTCCAGACAGCTGTCTTTCTCAGCAAAACTTAAGAGGAGCCAGGGGCTGAACATTCTGCATGCAATGCATGTACTCTACCACTGAATTCCAGCTCTTTCCAAGACAGGCATGCAAGTGGAAACCTGCAAGACGCTTAGATCCATTTCCTGAAAATGATTAACTGTTACATACCAGAGATGTTACTAATGACTGCTATAAACCATTGATCTTAGTGCTCCACGTAAATGCTTCAGCAATTAAATAATTATGAAAATGTAACATCACAGCAGCTTAGGCAAGGGCATGCTGAATTTGTAGACAGGTCTTCACAAACTGAGTTCTAAACCCATTTTATACATGAATGTTACACTTTACCAAGCTATATATAGCTATGGTCAGTCCTGACAGTTACAAAACTAAAAATGGCAAAGACCTTACATATGGTTAGATTAAAATGTCATAAACAAAAACTCACCAGGAAAGGTGTTTCCAGCTACAAGGGTAGCATTCGTGTCATACTTGACATTCAAACGTACAGGTCTCTCGGGGTCAGGCTGAACATTTAATCTGATTACTGGACAGTTTAGTGTGTTCTTGTTGTATGTCGCTTTAAATTGCAATGTATGCTCTCCCCTGCAAAATAAAATCGTGGTTAAACTCCAATATACCTCTTTGTCCAAAAAGTTTCAACAAACCTAAAAAAAAGTATAGATTTTCCACTGTGTATGAAGCCAATGGGAGAGGTTGTTCACAGTTTTAGAACTGAATGCTATAAATATGTGGATTACACTTTTCATTTTCATTGGCTCTAGGTGTAGCCATGTACATTTTGAACAAGTGCCTAGAGTCAGTAATGGGTTTTAAGAGGGGAAAATATATGAAACTCAATTCAGATAATGGCACCCTCATTATGTATCTTTATGTGCCAGGCAAAAACATTATCTTCTTCCAGGCCATTGGCTAATTAAAACAAACTATGGCCTTTTAAACTGTGTGTGGGGGGTGGTGGTATTGTTTTTTGTTTGTTATTATGGTATGTATTTTTGTGTTTTTATATTATACACTGCTCTGTGATCTTCAGATGAAGGGAGATACAGAAATTTAATAAATAAAATAGTAAGACCTCAAGAGTAGCCCCACACAGAGCACATTGCAGTAATTCAGAAACAGCCACACCAGCCTAAGCTGGTGAAAGGGACTCTTAGTTGCCAAGGGCACCTGTGCCTCCAATGACAGAGTTGGGTGTAGGAGAAGGCTATTTCTTCATGGAAAGTGAAGAGGCACTTGAAGACTGTCTGAAAACGGCAACTGGTGCAGAATGCAATCATCACACTTTTAACTGGAACCGATAGCTATACATGCATTATGTCTGGGTCAAAACATATTTACTCAATTCAAGGTGCCTAGCTTGGCCAAGATAACCCTAAATTGGCTTGAGACTTGAGGCATTTGAAAGAATTTTTCTTTGATGAACCTTCCTGTTAATTAAATTTTTCACTGGACGCCCTTTTCTGGGTGCCTTCAAGGTTAGACTGGCGACTGTTGGGAAGCATATCTGAGGTGCACAAATCTTCAGTTTTTCCTCACAAGCCATGCTGCATCACCTTTAACTTTTTTTTTAGGAATGGCTCGCAAGGTGGAGCAGAGCTGCAGAGCTGTTGCTGCTAATTATGAGAAGGATCAGGCAAGTCCACCCTGTTCTTTCAGGCTTTTAAGGGTATCTGATTTTTATAACAGTAATAATTTATTAAATTTATGTACCTCCCTTTAAAAGGATACGGGTGGCACTGTGGTCTAAACCACAGAGCCTAGAGTAGGTGGTTCGAATCCCCACGACAGGGTGAGCTCCCGTTGCTTGGTCCCTGCTCCTGCCAACCTAGCAGTATGAAAGCATGTCAAAGTGCAAGTAGATAAATAGGTACTGCTCTGGCAGGAAGGTAAACGGTGTTTCCGTGCGATGCTCTGGTTCGCCAGAAGCGGCTAGTCATGCTGGCCACATGACCCGCAAGCTGTATGCTGGTTCCCTTGGCCAATAAAGCGAGATGAGTGTCGCAACCCCAGAATTGTAAGCGACTGGACCTAACTGTCAGGGGTCCCTTTACCCTTATCACCCTTTAGGCGAAGATCCCAGGGCAGGTTTCAACAAAGAAACACATGACAAAATAGCAAAGAAACAATAACACCCCCTCCATAACACATTTAAAAGGTCATAGACTAACAGCCAAAGGCGTGGTTGAAGAGGAACATTTTTGACTGGTGCCTAATGATATGTAATGAAAGAGCCAGGCAAGCCTCCCTTGGGACAGCATTCCCCAAATGGGGTCGCCACAGAAAAGGCCCATTCTTATGTTGTCACCCTTCAAGATCTATTGTGGAGAAGGGCCCCATGAAGCAGGGCCTCTGATGATAATCGGAGGGTCTGGGTTGGTTCGTATGGGGAGAAAACCAACGCTTTGAATTGGGACTGGAAACGATTCCAAACATTTTCTGATGAATGTAAGAGTTTTCAATCACTTACCAAGGAGCATGAATTCTAAGGACTCCGAAATTTGCTCTGCCATTTTCATCTGTTTTATGCTGCTGGTTTGAAGGAATAATCTGACAAGAAAATTGATTTTCTCCCCATTAATGAATGACTAAGAAGCACTGATAATGATTTAACTATTACAAATCAGCAAATTTTCTATTTCAGTTTTCCATGTATTTCCATAGTTAAGATGCTTTACCCTCCCAGCATATAGCAAACACTTAAGGATTAGGGGTGCCACTTAATGCTATTTACCATGGGAAACTTAAAATAATCATTAAGCAGCAAACCCCTATATTTCCAGCTATTACTCTCTTTTTCCTGGAGTCAGACTGGTGTGTGGCTCCATCTAAAGAGAAGTTGTAATCATCAGACAGACAACTGGTGGGTCAGACATGGCCAATGGACTGTCAACTACATGTCTCTTTTTTGTAAATTGAATAACCTAGCAGCCAGCTTGTAGTCACTCAGTTCCCAAGATTATCTGGCATAGAGCAATACACTAAGGGTTTTATTTCAATCCCTAAAACAGTATAAAATAATAATTTTCAAATTGTTATGTATCTATCCATATATATTATGTGTTTTTAAACGTATTGTCCAATCACATATGCTAGGAATCTAAGCATTTAAAAAAGTGAGGTGTATTTTATAAATACACACTTCTTGCTCACTTCTTCCAAATCCCTCAAGACCCACCTTTTCCACAGGCTTTTAGCACAAGACCGAGTTCCTATACCCTATTGTAATTGAGAATAAACATCTAATGCAACAATTACTACATTCTTATCCTATTTTTCAGTGCCTCTGGATATCTCCTCTATGTCACATTTTAGACTGTAAGATCCCTGAGGTAAGGACTTGTCCTCATATAAAGTGCTGACACTATGCAGATGAATGCATTTTAACAACATTTTGTATTTTGGGTGTCTTGCACAATGATATATTCCAGTGAGATGCATGAATTCAAAGGCAATTACCTTTAAGTTCCCAGCCTTTAAAAGGTTGATTTTGACATCAGGTTCAGAAGATGGGTTATTCCACTGATCACACAGCTGGACTATAAGTGGCTTCTGTAGTTCTTTGCCATTAATCACTGACACAGGCTAGAAGCAGTTCAAAAATTATTGCTATTTAAACCTGTAGTATTATTTATTTATTTTATTTATGAAGCATTTCAAAGTGATTTAACAATACAGTACAAACATACATATAGAATAGATTAATATATAAAAGTATTTCAAATATGTGTGTGTGTGTGTGTGTGTGTGTGTGTGTGTGTGTGTGTTTGTGTGTAAAACATTTCAAATGCAATGCAGAATCCATCAGGGGTAAAAATCTCTACTCAGGAGGATTGTTAAAAGAGGAAAATCTTCAACAGATGCCTGTCTAATATGTAACGGGATGGAATTTCAAGAGGTAAGTGCTGCCATTAAAGGCCCAATTATCACATTGTGTGGAATGTACCCTTCTATTAAGATGGTATCTGAAGATGCCCCCTCCTGCAAGCTGCAGTGATTGGTTTGGCATATAAGGAATGAGACATTTTAGGTGTGTAATGCAATTTAGCTGCAAAACATACAGTGATCAGAAGCCATTTCATCAATCGCTTACTTATGAAGAAGAGCCAATTATGAGAAACTCCAGTCAGAAACGTTATTTTCATACAAGGTACTCTTTTTGTTTCAATGTCTCCTTTCACGCCAGAGACCATGCTAAAGTTTCAGAAGTATTTAATATCAGCGAAACGCTGTAACGTTATGTTCATGCCTCTCCTCTCTCTATTTCCCAGAGGTATGGAGACTATTGCTGGTATTACATGATGCAGACTTACGTTTTCTAACTCTGTCCAGTCCACAAGCACCAATTTAGCTGGAGGTCCTGCAATTAAATTTAGTCTCAAGAAATGAGAAAATTCACGCCAAGCAAAACACAGTTCTTTGGTTCCAGGAGGACCTGGTTTAAACCTGATTCCTGTGACACAAATAGTTTGTGTATCTGCCTATAAAGAAACACATAACAACATTTAACAAACCAATAGCATTTTGATCTCATAAAGTCATTTGATTATACAAGTGGAAGGATAGACATGCTTCTATTTATGGCATATGGGGTTTGCTCTTACAACTCTGCAATTTAAACACCTTGTCCACCTGCTCAAGTCTTACCAACTGACACTCATCCAACACAGCAGGACTAGACAGTGTTCTGGACATCCCTTGAGATGCATGTGCTGTAACAGCTGAGTAAAGCTGGATGCAAGCAATTTTATCCTCAAAAAGCTTTCCAAACAAGTTACAGCAAACTACCATCAGTTCTGCTACCTCCTTCAGCCCAGACAGGAAAAGGCCCTGCACTACCCAGAAGAGCTCCACTGAGCGGCATAATAGGGATGCAAAGGAGGCAGCATACATGTGAGTGTGCAGGCTCCCACGCTCTGACTGAGAATGTTGTTTGAACCTGGGCTTCTGGCTTAGCTATCCCACCCAAACCATGAGCCCTAAGACATAGAACCTTGGTTGCTGCTCATGTTTAGTCTGGAGAGAGCTAAACAATGAGCCTGGATTCAACAGACATGCAAAGCCAAACCACAGCTCAACTCAGTGTAGCCTGCAGAGGATTGACCTGGGTGCGGCTGTGATTGTCTCTCTAGGAGTCTGCACACTTTCTATATTATGTGAAGAATCTATATTATGCTGCAACATAATATATGGTACACTTAAATGGCATAATAAATCAAAGTGGATCCATCTTTATCCTTAGTTAGATATATCCCATGTCAACCAGTATGAGTTGAGAAAACAGTAAATGAATTCAACTCAAGGTAACAACATTCAAGAAAGTTTATGAAAGCTTTGTACTATTTGAGTTCTGGATAAAGACCCAACTAGCAAGAATAATAGCACCACAAAGGTGACTATTTACTTGCCATGAAAACAGAAGTAAATAGAAGTAAATCATTTGAAGAATCTTTACAAGCTTGAAAGTAGTAACTCCCCTTTGCCTCTTATCAGTTGTATGAATGTTATTAAGCTGTGTCAGGGAGAAAGACACAAGTTCCCTCCCCCCAAATAAGATGAATTTCACTGATGCAAATCCTACATAACATGGTGTTAAGAAATACCTGCCAAACACTTCTCAATTCTGATTTATCCAGACCACTACCGTCTATTTTCAAGGAATCCAAACAAGTTGATGTCAGGTTTTGAATGTGATTTCCATGCTGATCTGTAATCATTACCTCTTTAAGGAAAAAAACAACAACAGAAGAATTAGAAACCATCTATTATTATTTATATTTTATTTTAGAAGAAGAAGAAGAAGAGTTTGGATTTGATATCCCGCCTTTCACTCCCCTTCAGGAGTCTCAAAGCGGCTAACATTCTCCTTTCCCTTCCTCCCCCACAACAAACACTCTGTGAGGTGAGTGGGGCTGAGAGACTTCACAGAAGTGTGACTGGCCCAAGGTCACCCAGCAGCTGCATGTGGAGGAGCGGAGACGCGAACCCGGTTTCCCAGATTACGTGACTACCGCTCTTAACCACTACACCACACTGGCTTTAGAATTCTAAAGATGGTTACTGGAAGTAAACAATGCTCTGAAGATGGCAACCAGAGGTGTTCCTCCTTCAACCCAGTCCAGGTTGTCCCACTCAAGACAGCTGCCAGATGGTAAACAAATCTCCCAATATGGCCACCAAAAATGATGTTACCAATTGACGTGATCAATGGCCAAACAACAAAGCAGAGCAGAACTCATGTCTGGAATTCCCAATATGGCAGGCGAAAGAGTAGGTGGGCAAATTGGCGGGCATGGCTGTACATACTAGTGCACCGCTGCCTCTTTTCCTATCCAAACTTTGGATGATATGGAAAGCAGCAACCTGTGGGCCAAGCTCTGGGCCAAGTTACATGGAGCTAAGCAGCAAGGTCTCATTTATTGTACTTGACATTGATTGTAGAGGAAAGAATTAACTGACAGGGTTTCATTGGTTTACTAGCTCAGGACTGAATGATGGGGAAATTGATTAGGGATAATAAAATTACAATGAATTCCTTAGAAGATCAAGTTATGGGGAAGATTAATTTGGGGTAAATTAATTTATAATTAATTTCTCAGAGGATCACAATAAGAGTAATGCCAAAGAAAATCACAATTTAAACACACACACCAGGAATAAATACACCGGAAATAAATGCAGTAAAGGAAAGACAAGTGGTAAAGCCAGCTAGACTGTGCATTAATTGCAGCTGGTTCTGATCTCCATAAACATGGGGAAACTGAGAGTCTTTCAGTTTGGAAAGCTTTAGCTGTACTGAACAAAAGTTTAGAGTGGGTGAAATACAGAGGATACTGTGACTAAAGGCAGCAAAAAAGGCAATAGAGTAGGGCTGCAGATAAGGGAACTAAAGGCTAGAAAGGCAGGAAAAATGAGTGGGAAACAACCACAGTGGGGGAAGGAGCACTGAGAAGGAGAACTAATGATAAAGCTAAACACACAGAGAAAGTCAACAAGAAGTAGAAGAAGCAAGGAAATAACCAGCTTGAAAGAAGAACACCAGGAGTCTCAGGAAGAAACAACTATTTCTTGTGAGGCAAAGTAAAAAGCTGAAGGAGCTGGGAGGCATTAAGACTGCAGTTTCCTATTTGATTTTTTAAATCTTTTAAAAGCTTGCAATGTAGCCTATTAATTACCAGGGTGGTGCCAAATCCCAATCCAATCTGGTGGCACGTATGCCAGGATCTCCAGAGATGAGGCTGAATGCAGGCCTTAATGCATAAAGTGCAGATGGCAGAAGAGATCTCTAGTGCTGCTGCTTTGAACAAGGTAGGAACTTGAAACTGAAATCCCTTCCAATAACATCACCAGTTAAAATTTCCTTGAGGTGAGAAGTTTCTGCCTCAAGCGCTAGGTGGCAGGAGTTCCACCTGAGCCAGGATGACCAGCAGAGGAGATTGAAGTTGTGACCCAAGATAATGAGTACTCGGAGTCACAATATGCACCAGTGTGGATCAGTCATCTTATATAAGCAACAGCAACTACTGCCTTTTGCACAAATGCAACTTGTACACTATATATATATATATATATATATATATATATATATATATATGTCATGAGACACGGTTGTCTGCTGAGACACTGATGAGTAAGGCAAGGGAGGCAACAAGACTGCAACTTGTCACACTTGCTGAGCATGATATTGATGTAGCTTGCTACAAGAACACAGTATGCCATCACACCTAAAGGTAAAAGGTAAAGGACCCCTGGATGGTTAAGTCCAGTCAAAGGCAACTATGGGGCTGCGGCGCTCATCTCTCTTTTAGGCTGAGTGAGCTGGCATTTGTCCACAATGCCCTTTCCGGGTCATGACTAAGCTGCTTCTGGTGCAACAGAACACCGTGACAGAAACCAGAGAGCACAGAAACGCCGTTTACCTTCCCGCCAGGATGCAGGTGGCGCTGTGGTCTAAACCACTGAGCCTCTTGGGCTTGCTGATCAGAAGATCAGTGGTTTGAATCCCTGTGACGGAGTGAGCTCCCATTGCTCTGTTTCAGCTCCTGCCAACCTAGCAGTTTGAAAGCACGCCAGTGTAAGTAGATAAATAGGTACCGCTGCATCACACCTACATTTGTGTCGGAATAAAAGTAAAAAAGTAAAATACTTACCAATTTCTTCTTGTAGTTTTTCACCCATTTGTATTGTATTAGATCCTTTTAATTTGCATTTAATATGTTTTGGCTCATCAGCAAGTGGTCTACAAAAACAAATACTGACAGCTTAACAGATGTGTACTTCTAAGTAAAACAGAAAAAATGCTATAATTCTTTCAAGATACAATTTCTTAAGATGTAAATAGCCGATTCTAGATGGAGTTGCATTCCATTTAACAGAACAGCTATGTAGTCTGGGGATGCTCCTAGATAAAACATAGTTGCTGGGGGCTCAAGTGACTGCAGTGACAAATAATTTCTTTAGTTAGCTGTGGCAGTCTGCAGACAGGAGTAGCATTGTCACAGTAACTCATGCACTGGTAATCTTCCAGTTGGATTACTATAAAACGATGGCAGATCCTGAAGCTGTTTTAGAAGCTTCAGATAGGCTAGGCCACCTAACAATCTGCACTATCAAGATTGCATGATCCTGAGAGTTGATTGGTTGCCAATATGATACCAGGTTTAATTCAATGTGCTGGCAATGACACCTATAAAGCCCTATGTAACTTAGGACTTTAGTTGAAAGTGTGTCTCCTCCTGTTTCAACATTAAACTCATTAGGGGAAGCCCTTCTTGCTAACAATTTGCATGAGAAGATTCACTATGCAGCAATATGGAAGTGGGCAGCTCGTTTGTAGAATGCCCTGCCTGCTGAGATACGTCTGCTGTCATCTCCCTCTTTTTTCTTTTTCCTTTGTCTGGAAGTGGACTTGTAGCTGCAGAGCCTGAAAGGAGTGCAGAGCACTTTAAAGACAGGAGGTTGTCTGGGCATCAAGGAAACAGGCCAGTAAGCCTTCAGATTTCAGTGGCCTCTCTCCTCCATGTCATTCCCTCCCCTCAAGGTGAGAGTTATGTTAAACATTTCCTCACTGTCCTTTATTATCCAACAAGGTGACATTAGCTGGGTTCTTAGATGTCTTATTATGTTTTACAGCTATATATGCTTTAGAGCTAATTTCCCAACTATAAACACACATCATATATATATATATATATATATATATATATATATATATATATATATATATATACACACACACACACACACACACACACACACACACACAGAGGCAGATCAAATATTTATTTAGCAAAAGTGCATTTTAAGCAATATATTCCATGTATTCCTATGATTCTTCTGTATATATACTTCACACAGCACTAAGGTTATTCCATGTATCACAGCACTCAAGAGTGCGAGTATCATGAGCAACATCATTATAATGACTTATTTTAGAACTGGCTGTTTTGTGCATCTGCACGCTACGCTTTTGCAGTGCACTGCCTTTGAAGCTCTTAAGGTCTAATATATGCTTGATTGTATACTGATATTTACATACTTAAAAGTTGTTACCAGGAACAGCAAACATGTTTTTGTATGCTGTAACCAACAGAAACAGCCACTGAGCAAACTTCGTAACAGGACTACAACTGAGGAAAATATACAAACCTTATTGTGAATGCACTTTCCAAAGATACATGCCCATCATGGAATGAAACTACATAATAGTGCACATCATTTACAGATGTTGGTACCTTCACATCAGGTAATAAGCCATTAACCAACTGTTCTCTATTAATCTTTGGAGTCCAATTTACCTAGTAAACAAAAAAAAAATATATTCAATAGAGTGTGTCAGGTGTAAAAATAACACAATTGCTTACTTTTGTAACAAAATTTTAAAAATAACAGGGTTTCTGACTATGTAATAAACATTATTCCACTTTTAAACAACAAGTATAGATAATAGTAGCTATTTTATGGCCAGTTTTTAAAGAGGATAAAATTATTTGATTGAAATACAAATTTAGCTTCTCTGCAGCTATTACAAGTGCACTAATAATAAAAAGGCTTGTTCAGTCAATGTAGTCCATACAAATTTAAATGTTGATGTGAGAGGGATAAAATAAGAACACTAATATTTTAAGCAAGAGTAGGTTTTATTCACGAGAAGTGTAGTAATCAAATTGTCCGTACTGTGTTGCAAATAGATAGGACTACCAGACTCTCATTCTATCTTGCCTTACAATTTATTCAGCTTACTGTAACAGCCTGCCTTACGTATCATGCCACTCGCTAGGATTCTAGGCCCTCCTCAGAAAATTTGGCAGTGACTTCCTCAAGGAATGAATAACCGTGATTTGGTTGGAAACTGGTGTGAAAGCTTCAAATCTCCTCCTTCTGACTACACTGGAGGAAGGCGAATAAGAGCCAGTGCCTCACCCCAAGCTCATTCCTCGAGGACTAAATTCTGGTTTACTGTTACATCTGGATACAGCCCATACTTCTTATGGAGGGTGGTGGCATTTACTGGAGGACTGGAAGGGACTAATGCAATTAGTGTGAGAAGAACAGGATTTTGCACTAACTGTTGGCCAACTGTCCCTTGGTATCATGAGCACCAGTCCCATTCAACTACTGGCAACAACTAGATTTAAATAGTTATTTATTTTTTGCCTCCACAAACAAAACTAAGAGATTGCAAGACCTCTTTTTTTTTTTTAAGAGAAAATGTTTAAATATTTAGGTTATGGTGTAACATAAAGCTAAATACAAAATTGGTATAGTACTGACTAAGAATGAGATACCAAAATGTTGGGCTGACTTTAATAATAATAAAAAAAACCAGTAATTTCAGCTTTATTTACATCATTACTACTTCTGGAATTAAATACTAATTATATGTGCTGCATACAGAGGAAACAAGCCCCTCACCTGCATACAGCAATGCACAGATCTGCAGTGAGAGAAAAAAAGAAAAAAGAAAAGAGAGAGAAAGGGAGAGACTGCTTATACGGGAACCTACATATTCAAGAGAAAGGATCCAGAGAGAGGACTGGATCATTCCCATAATCTTCATTTCAAGCAAATCTATTAACTACCACAAAGTATAATAATGTTTGATTTATTTCTGTCAATGGCTGTTGCAACATCCTAGAGAACAGAAGATACATTTCAAATATGCAAAACTCAAAAAATACAAAAGCTCCAAAATACGAAAAAAACTAAATTATTGAAACTTTTAAAACATTAAATAGCATAAATCCAAATATACTCATGGCTTGGTCAGATTAAAACATCACCATATCAATTAACTGCTTTGTGTTAAATAGTTTCTGCTCAGGTTCTTGAAGCTGTCAGGATATAGAGAAATCCAACATGCCATGTAAGTTGTCATAGAGTAGACAAGATTTGAGGCAAGAGAAGATCTGTGGCATGAGCAGCCTTACTGACATTTCTACCCTCATTCTATATGTATTTTGTCTAAGCTCTGCAGAGAGACTGCACTCCTGCCCATCATCCCATACACAGCTAGGAGTCCACATTCCTCTTACATATCAGAAGCTTCTACATGCATTTCTGCCTGCAAAGATCTGGCTATTATCACCTGTGGAACAGATGATTGATTGTGGGGTGGTGGGTGTCAGAAAGGACTATGTTTAGTCTTAAAGTTCATGATGGAACATGGGCCAGTGGTCCCTGGTATTTGCTAGATGCTGACCGTTTAGCATTTTATAGGTCAACACCAGTATTTAGAGAGAAGGTAGATCACTGGAGTAGTTGTCCAGTGTTTGTTCATCTTATATGACTCTGCTGCCTAAAAGCATTCAATTTTAAAATCTCTGATATTTTACTCCCATCAGTACACTGCAAAATGTCCCTTAAATGTTCACTTTGGTTTGATATTCATAAACATGATTGCCAAGTGCACTCTTCACTGATATACAAAAAGTAGTGGAAATGGTTGAATTATTAACATAAATAAAAGCCTTCATTTGAACTCCTGTTATGCTTGAATTTCTAGTTTTGTGGCTCTCTGATCAAAGCTTAAATTCTGTGTGGAACAAAACTAGAGCTAAAAATTTAGACTTTCAACCTTGCGCAGAAATTTTTTAAAATGGCCATAGTACAGCCTCTTGTCCACCTGATATACAATGACTTTCCCTAAACTCCGGGATTTCTTCACAGCTATTCACTTTCAAACCATGTCAAAATGCTTGGCAGATACTGCTGTATTCCACTGGCACAATGAATTTGTGGAGCTTCTGAGTTGGGAAGACGTCCCACACTACTATAATTAAGTTATCTTTCCTCCAAGGAGCTCCAAGTGAGAAACAGTACATGCTTCTCCCCTTGTCTGTGTTAGCCTCACAAGAGCCCTGTTAGGTTGAAAGGTGATGACTGGCCCAGCTAGTCTTCTATATTACACTGGCTCTCAATACATGCTATTCTCTCTGTATATTTTCAGCCATAATTTAAATTTCTTAGTGTTATTTTAACTCATGGTTGAGTCCTATTCAGAAGCATGGTTTGATGGCCTAGGAGCATATACATATGTCTGTTGTTACTCCCCCTGAGGAAGCCTAGAAATCTGAATTATGTGAATAAACTATGGAACAACTATGGAAAATGTGCCTTTCAGATGCCATGATATATCCCACTTTCTCACACAGCTTAGGTTGAATTCCTTCAAAAAAGCAATGGAAATACTGATGTAAACAAAGCAAACATTTTCTTTTTATAGTATTTTTGTTATGGTAACCTTTCCTCTTCTCCTTAATACAGTACTGCCTGATCACAAAACTAATGTTTATGTTGAATCATACCAACCTTAACTTTTTCGGCCAGCGTGGGAGTGATTAATATTTCTCTGTCCCCTTCATCATACATGTGGAAGATGAGATTCTGCATCACATCACCTGCAACCCAGTTAATTTCATCCTGGTGTTGGATCTGCATAGCTTTTTCTCCCTCGATGCTAAAAATTTGTAATCTTGCAACAGATCTACTGGGAAGCAATTTAATAGTCTTCTCCAATGGTGGTACACTTTTACAACTCTAATAATAAAAAGGAGAAAGGAAAACAGAAGAAGTAACTGGAACTGTAGCACTTCACAGATACACTTACACTGATATACCGCAATCTAACCTCATGGTAACTTTATCTCTATATTGGTCAGTATGCTTCTGAATAATAATAATAATAATAATAATAATAATAATAATAATATATTATTTATACCCCGCTCATTTGGCTGGGTTTCTCCAGCCACTCTGGGCGGCTTCCAACAAAATATTAAAATACAATAGTCCGTCAAACATTAAAAACTTCCCTAAACAGGGCTGCCTTCAGATGTCTTCCAAAAGTCTGGTAGTTGTTTTTCTCTTTGACATGTGGTGGGAGGCGTTCCACAGGGTGGGTGCCACTACCGAGAAGGCCTTCTGCCTGGTTCCTGTAGCTTGGCTTCTCACAGTGAGGAAACCACCAGAAGGCCCTTGGTGCTGGACCTTAGTCTCCGGGCAGAATGATGGGGATGGAGATGCCACATGCTGGCAGTCACAGGTGGCCAGACTGCTGTTGCACTCCTGTCCCACTTGCAAACTTCCCACAAGCATCTGGTTGGCGAGTGCGAGAAAAGGATGCTGGGCTAGACAGGCCACTGGCCTGATCCAGCAAACTTGTCTTATGTTTATCATTTTATTTTCTTACCATGTTATGTTCTGAAGACCAAAGGAAGATATTGCCAGAAAGAAGGCCAACAAATTGGATAGAAATAAAATAAAAAACTACACACACTAGACTAGCCAATATGGGAGACTGGGAAAATTACAAATGAAAGTCAGCAAGAAAAGCTGAATCAAGTGATTTGGAGGCAAGGAATAAGCTGAGGAAGGGAGAGAATAGCTTTCTTTGAAGTTACAGTGTGTCCTGCCTTTGAGCAGTACAGGAAGCTAATAGCACTTAGAAACATCTGATACTCAAATGAGAAATGAAGTTCATAGTAGGTGATGGATTACAAAGGAGAGATTTTTTAGATGTGTTGTATGTGTATACAAGCAACCCCTGTGAAGAGAGAAATCCTGAACTTTCTAGTTTAAAAATAAGGGGCTCATCAGGCCCCTTCAGTTCATGCTAGATGGTCCTGGGGTTCTGAGGGTCTTTTGATCTAAATGAGGGGTGAAATAGGTTGGAAATGCCTAATCATATTTATCAAGGACAACCAATTTCTCATTATTCAAAGATATCGGTAATCCAGAAGAATATAAAGGCAACTACATACAGAGTAAGATAGGGTCACTTCCACTGATCCAGCCACCTGTGGAAAGAATTTCATGCAGCAATATTGCCCACATCTCAACCAATGGAAATTAGAGCATTCAAGTGCCATAGATCACTAAATGGCAACAAGTAGCAAAAACATTACAGCTATTTCAACTTACAGGTATTTCAAACCTTGCTTTAAGCATCTGATCTTTCTTTATATTCTCTACATGCAGAACTGGTCCAGTTAAGATATTTATCCCACCACTGCTGCAATCCACAGCATATACAGGAAGGCCTGGAGCTCCTGAAAACTAAAACAATCCCATCATAAATAAGAATTTTCATATCAATAGGTGGGCACAAAGCAGGGGTTGAGAACCTTTTTCAGCCTGAGGGTTGGATTTCCCCATTTTCAACCCTTCTGAGGGCTGCATGCTATTGATGGGTAGGGTCAAGAGGGGGAAAGCAGGCAGGGCAAGGGGCAAAAGTAGGCAGAGTAATGGATGAGACACTTTGTACAGTATGCTATGTCCCACACAGAGACACACTGTATCTTCTATCCAAGCAAGCAAGAGGCATGATTCCAATGCAATGACACATTTCAGCCAGGCAAAAGCATTCAAAGAAAGCAGGGAGGGAGCCAGTGAACTGTGTGGTGGCCAGGGGAGTGTCCTGAGGGCCGGATATAAAAACTTGGAGGATCACAGTTCCCTACCCCTTGGATAAAGGTACCGAGTAATGGAATAAAAATCTCAGAAATAATTGAAGTACTTTGGGGGGAGTTTTGTCATAAAGAAAAGGAAAAATAATTTTTATTAAGAAATTTCCATGACCGCCTATCACAAAAGCTAATTTGAATAACATCTTTATAAATTATGTTAATTCAAGCCCATTTGTGTTCTTTGTGAGAGATTCAAAGTGCCACACCACATAAAATTAAAACTCTAGTACTTCCTGTACTATAATTAATTAATCTAATCTCAAGTTATTAAATAAGTAGTAGCACCAAGCCAAAGCACAAAGGACACAAGTCAACCCCTGAAACCAAAATACAGTGGTGCCCCGCAAGACAAATGCCTCGCAAGACGGAAAACCCGCTAGACGAAAGGGTTTTCCGTTTTGGAGGTGCTTCGCAAAATGAATTTCCTATGGGCTTGCTTCGCAAGACGAAAATGTCTTGCAAATTCCTGCGGGTTTTTTTCCTCCCCCCCTTTTTCTGAGCCGCTAAGCCGCTTATCAGCTGATCCGATAAGCTGATAAGCCACTAAAAGCCGCTAATAGCGCTAATCCGTCAATGGGCTTGCTTCGCAAGATGAAAAAACCGCTAGACGAAGAGAATCACAGAATGGATTCTTTTCGTCTTGCGAGGCACCACTGTAAATCCCTTCAAGCAAACAGGGAGCACCGCAGAGCAGCGAAATGCATCAATGCAGAAAAAACTGCATAGAAAATCAGACGCTACTGTTTCCAAGAAACAACAGCAACAGACACCAAACAAACACCACTGAGAACTAACACAACAGCACACAAGAAGCACAAGTCTGAGCAAAGCTAAATAGCGTGGGACACAGGCTCTCCAGAGCGAAGGCAGAAGTAACCTGGAAGGGACTAGTTGGATATGAGCAAAGCCCCCTTAATCACCTGCAATCCTGCCTTCAAGCATCAAATGGAAATCTCATTCCACCTGAGAACATTTTCACTCGAAGGAAGAAAGTAAAAGCAAAAATCTGCTCAGGGGTTTAAATATAAAAAAAAATGTAACTGCAAACTTCAATTGCACAGTAACTTATAAAAATATTTTTAACATAGTAGTTAACTATGGCATATTTAAAATTACCCTGATACAAGGAAAGCGTTTGATGAATGGATTTGCAATGCTATTTTTCTAGAAAAAGTGGTGCTGGAACTTACCATGAACACCTCCCTAGTTCTCTTATAATGGCAATGGGGCCCACCTGAGAGGTGCTGGAACTGAGTTCCGGTGAGTTCCCGCTGAAAAATGAAGCGAGGGGGCAAGGAAGACAATCTCTAATTCATTTCTGAGGAAGGATGGGCCTCTACCCTCGAATTTTTTATGCTCGTATGCAGTGTCAGAGGCAATTTTTCAGTAATATAATACTGAGATAACTGCACTAGTCCAATTGTCCAATTGCACTAATGTTATATTTTTTAAAGAAGAAGAACAGAAGCTGTTGACCTACCTTGCAATGAACTATTAGTTTTGGTTGTGCTGTTATGTTGCCTACTTCATCCACCACTTCAACCTGGAAAGGAAATGCTGTTCCATTTTCAATTTTCAATGTGTCAGAGTCTGGTTTGACATTTAGCTGCCATGGTGGACCTGTTTATAAATTAAACTTTAGTTTCTGTTTTCAAAACAAGCAACCAAGACAGCTTTAAAAAAGTCAAAAACATTTTTTTTAAAAAATTGCTATACAGCAAGTTTTAAGAATAATTTCCAAGTTTTTATTCAATGGAACTGAAAACACCAATTTAATTGTACAGAAGGTAACATTTATGGTATCATCACTTAAGGCATAAATTGGATTAATATTATGTTGGGGGGGGGGGAATCTCCCCTCAAAATTACGTTTAAGAGAAACTGGTTCTGAGGTATACCTTATGGGATGAGACCACATAATACCATGTTACATCTGATTATGGCTCCAGAACAGACACCTATTTTTATTTAATTCAAACTTTTTAAAAAAACTTCCATAGAGACTTTCATTTTTTAATAAACCATTCAACAATCACCAGAGTGGAATACAGAAATGAAATATAAAACCTGATATGGATCATGAAATAGCATTAAATAAAGAACAACCAGAATTAAACCTGCAGCAATAGACTCATTTGGAAAGGGTTGGTAGAAAAGAAAATATTCCAGCAAGCATCAAAAACAACATTGGGGCTTACTTCAGTTCAAAGGAAGAGAATTCCAGAGCCGGGTACCACAACTTTACTGTAGGGGCATCTTATATCATCAATAGATCTTCATCAAGACATGTAACTAATTGGGGTGTGATGTAGGAAGATAGATAGCTTCTTTGATACCCTGGTCCAGAAGTATAAAGGGCCCTATATAACAGTAGTAAAATCTTGAATCTAGCTTATTAACAAATTGGCAGTGACATGCTACCAATAGGTTGTCCCAGAGAGCAGAAGTATTTTTTACCAGCTGCAGCTTCTAGACCAAATTCAAGGACAGGCCCATGTAAAGTGGATCACATTAATGAAGTCATATGTTTCAAACATTTCACTAACCTGGAAGAAGTTTAATTTTCAAAATTTGGGATTCCTCCTTCAGGCCAGGAAGAGTAACTTTCAGATTGAAGTTCTATTGAAAAATATGATTTTAAAAGTCAATGTTAAATAATGCCCATGATTTTTTTTTGTTCAGTTTTCAAAGTGAATAATCCTGTAAAGCAATTATATATTTCCACCCCCTAGGAAATGACTTAAAATGTTCCACTTTTAATCTTTACTCTTGTCTAATACCCTCAGCTACTTAACTGAGGTTCTTAACTGAGGCTCCTTCTATTTCAAAATCCTACATTAAGACACACTTACAGTAATCCCAACATAAGTAAGTGGTACTTGAAACAGTGGTAAGGAAATTGCACCCAGGGAAGGTGGACGGGGGGGGGGGGGGCAGGGCACAGAGGAAGCTCCCTGAGGCTTGCCTCACAAAATGGGGCAGGGGGCGCACTCACTCACCACAGTCCAGGAGAGTTGGTGACAGCATTGCCACCCACCCTCTGTCGGAGCTGCCAGGCTGACGCCTCATAGCCTCACTCTGCCCCTTGGGTCAGGCTTGACCTGGGGATGGTGGTGCCATGGCTGGGTGCCACATGCGCCCACAGTCTTTTGTCTTCTCTGGTCAGGGCTGACTTGGGGATGGAGCTGCCGTGGGGGGCACACTCGGTGAGGAGAGGGGCGGCAGCTCTGTGCCATGGACTCCCCACTCTTTCCCAGGGTCAAACGTGACCTGGATGTGGAGTTGAAGCAGAGCTGAGGCTGGGCACGAGGAAGCTGCCTCGCACGCCAAAGCCAGGTTCTGATGGGAGCCTGTTGTGGGGGCGCCTAGTTGTGCCCCCTCCAGAAAATGTGAGCTGGGGCAACAGCCCACCCTTAGACTTGAAGGACTTCTACACTACTTGACTTAATACTCTACATAATTGAATAGATACTCTAATAATACTCTAATAATTGAATAGAAAATATTTTAGATAAATATTTTAATTCTTATGAAAAACAACTACGATTCTTTAGAAAACAAGTATGCAGCCACATATTTATTAAAAGTAAACAATGCATTTTTGCCATAATTCATCTTACCTTTCCCTGGCAATTGTTTACCAGGCCTTTAGCAGTTACACCCTTAATGGCACAATTTGGTCCTTTATCTATTTCTTCATACTGTAATGTTAAGCCACTACAAACACAAGTGAAAATAATTTTAAGAACTAAAGTGACCATTTTAAAATTGCAACTAAATAATACATAATGTGGAGTTACCCATGAGGGCTCTTTCTGAATATACAGAATATTATGTGATGATGAGTGACCCTTCTCATTCACTTCAGAAGACTAAAATTCCAGAAGCTTCTGAAACCTCTACTGTGGATCAGCCCAAAAGTAAGGAATAAGCAAAATGCAAAACTGTGGACTTGCTATTTTAACATTGCACAGAAAAGAGAGGGCTACTATCAGGACGCGGGTGGCACCGTGGTCTAAACCACTAAGCCTTGGGCTTGCTGATCAAAAGGTTGGCAGTTCGAATCCCCGTGATGGGGTGAGCTCCCATTGCTCGGTCCTAGCTCCTGCCAACCTAGCAGTTCGAAAGCACGCCAAAAAGTGCAAGTAGATTAATAGGTACTGTTCTGGCGGGAAGGTAAATGGTGTTTCCGTGCACTGCTCTGGTGATGGTGTTCCGTTGTGCCAGAAGCGGCTTAGTCATGCTGGCCACATGACTTGGAAAAACTGTCTGCGGAGCAGACAAACGCTGGCTCCCTCGGCCTGTAAAGCGAGATAAGCACCGCAACCCCAGAGTCATTCGCGACTGGACTTAACTGTCAGGGGTCCCTTTACCTTTTCTGTCAGGATGACTATGGGGAACAACTCCCCACCAGAGGAAAATTAAAGGCCCAGGGCCCAGGTGTCTGTCTATGATCAGAAATAACTCTTATGGGTCAATCCAACATTATTTTCTTGGTTTGGGAATGATAACACCCTGTCCAGATTGGGCACTGCTGCAAAATATTCAAATTGCCTAGTTTTTTTTGGGGGGGGCACTGCACTTTGTACACTGTATAAGACAGCTCAAAAGAATGATAGACATTTCAGTTAAATAGGTAGATTATGGCTTAATTCCATATTTTAGGGACACATCCTCTTAACCCAAGATACCTGAAATATTGTCTCACTCCTGTATATTCTCAATAGATCACTGTCTAGCATCACTGCTTTTCACTGTAGGCAAGAAAAATACTGAGACACTGCTCCTTCTAATGAAATTAGTCTTTTCTCCTGAACTAGATGGGAGGAACCTCCCATCAGCATACAGAATCCTTCCATGTTAAAACTACTGTGAAAAATCCCAGTTTAAGAACTCCATTCATTTTCCATGGGTAAAAAGCCTCAGTTGTGATACAGCAAGCACCTGTAACCTCCTCCAACATTAACACCATGTAACCTCAAAACTGTGTAATAATTCAAGAGACGATTTCTTAGTTTTTGGTGCAAAGGAGACAGATCACTAATTTCTGAAATAAAAGCACCTAGCTGTGTGTGCACAACATTTATTTGGGACCCACTGGATTGGGGAAAACAGAGAAAATACAAATCTTTATTTAAGAATACTAAATAAACAAAATAATTAAAATGACAGTTACCTAGCCTCAAGAATTGGCACAATATCATCCGTCAGATGAGTAGCATGACCAAATTCATCCTGGACATCTAGAGGAATATTGAATGGATGCCCAACTCGAAATGGGAGATCCAAAAGGCCTATTGAAAACTTCTGAGGCTTGCCCTCTGAGGTAGATGGGGAGGAAAACAATGTTATTACAATGAAACTGTTTAGTGGATTAATTCTAGTCATTCTTCACCCATCTGAATACAGCCTGAATGCTTCAACTCATTTATATTTTATTAACACTTTCAATAACGTTTTCAACATTTAATCCAACTTTAAATAGAAAAATAGTATTTTACTGAGTGTGTCACAGCTAACTTCTGCATGCAAAGAACAGGCTGACTGGTTAAAATACAACAACAGTATTAACCTTACCTATTATATTAAATTTAAATGTTTCTGATGGAAGAGGTCTTACTGCATTGCTTTCATTCAACACCACTTGCAGTTTCAATGTGTAGGACCCAAGTATAGTAATATTTTCTGTGTATAATCAGAAACAAAATTTTAAATGAAATAATCAAAATATTGCTCAACTGTAAGGTAGATTTAAAGCAAAAACACTCACCCATTTTTTTGAACCAATAAGGCCATTTACCCCCATGCTGACTGATATGAGAAATGATTTCCTTATCTCCATCATGGGCTTAAATAGGGGGAAGAAAGAAAACACATATAAAAATTGTGCTAAGGTATCTTTAAATGCATTAGGTTGCAAACAAATAATACAGGATATATGTGTATTTTAATAATAATATTAAGGTAACTAAATAAGGGGTTACTCTGCCCACACCAGTGCTGTGTCTACTTAAAAAAACAACCCCACACTAGTTTTGTTGCTGTCTTCAAAACTGGTGCTCTTGGGGGGGGGTGCCAGATAAGGCCTCCAAGTCAGGGGATAACCACCCCTACATTAACAGTTTGGTGAAGGTGAACTGAGAACTAAATTTAAAGTGATGTAGGCTTGATTCAGCCCCAGCCATGTTATTTAAAATGACACTGATTTTGCTTAAATGTCCCCTAATGGAAACCAACAGGATTAGAAAATTAGGCAGCTGGCAGGAAATGTAGAGATTCACTACTTTTTTGAACGCCTTCGTAGCTGAATGAAAAATGGTAGTTGCTAGGAGCCTAATCTTCCTCTCGCCCCTTGTGCCTTTGCACAAGGTCAAAAATAACCATACTTTGCATCCCAGCTCCATCTGGAACTTGGGGTGAGGAAGGTCGTCCCTTTCCAGATAGGCTGACTGAATTCTAGGAAAATTAAATGAATGATGAATTTTTAAAGCATGACTTAAAAGTTTCCTATTGCTATTTCTTCATGTTTCCTAAAGGTTGGTGCAAATTTGGCCACTAAATAATGTTAATTAGCAACTAAACATAGTATTAATGTTGTTTCATTCTCATAATTAAGCCTTGCATCTCTTAGTAATACTGTATACATTTTGCATACTTTCCTTTTATTTTTTTCCTACAAAGGATATATTTTAAATATATTTCTGTATAGGGTCTTTCTTACTACGAGCACCCGTGAGTCTGCAATGTTAACAGCACAATCCAATTTACTTAGAAGTATATCCACTTGAGTTCAATGAGAACTTTCTTCCAAATAAGTGAGCACCAGACTGCTGCTTAAATATGGGAATATAGGAACCTATACAATGCACAATTTTATATTCTTTTTCCAGTGTTGCTCCTTCTGTCCTTACCCTCACAAAATGTAGCAAAGAAAAATGAAGTGCCCATGACTGATGCACTGAAGAATAGTTGATTGCTTTAGTCTGCCCAGAAACAGCTAACACAATCTTGTAAATAAATCCTCTAAAGTTAGTAGCCTGCAAGAAAATTACTAGCCTGAAATGTGCTGGCTAAGTCAGCATGGCTAGTAGCTAGGGAGTGGGAGTCTAACAACACCTGGAAGGCCATAGATTCCCCACTGCTGCTTTAGAGGAATATATTTTAAAATGCATCAGGACTTTAAGTGTTTAACACATGAGACATTGTGTTATCCTAATGCAGAGCTTTCCAAACCGTGTGTCGCGACACGTTAGTGTGGCAGCTGCATTATAATAATTTATTATTTATACCCCGCCCATCTGGCTGAGTTTCCCCAGCATTGTGTAGGTGTGTCACATGAAAGCTTCCCACGCTCCTCCCGGGACTAGAAAGTGGTTAGTTTGGTTTGCTAGTAAAACTGAATTGCTGTGCCACAAAATGATGCATGTCTAAAAAATGTGTCACTAACATGAAATGTTTGGAAAGCTCTGTTCTAATGGCTAGTGTATCAAACCTCAATATAATAATGTTTTAAAATAATCTAATGAAAACAGATTGCATTCTTACAATGAAAAATGACCTTAAGTTCCACAAGCAATTTCTTCGCTGCTCCATGACCTGACCCTGGAAGCTTTTGCATAGGCTCTCCTTTTTTATTCAATATTTCAATTCTTAGTGCTCCTATAAAAAAAAAAAAAACAGACCCCCCCAAATACATTAAACACATCCACGTGTAAGTTCTTTTCAAACTCCACTTGTTCATAAGTAATATTTAAATTACACTACAAATTAGATACACACATGGTCCATAGAAGTGGATTGGTAGAACATGATATTCCAACCCCCTTCTCTCCTTAGCAGCCTCTCCAAAAGTCAGAGAACCCTCTTGAAAGAGCCAGTGTGGTGTAGTGGTTAAGAGCGATAGACTTGTAATCTGGGGAACCGGGCTCACGTCTCCGCTCCTCCACATGCAGCTGCTGGGTGACCTTGGGCTAGTCACACTTCTCTGAAGTCTCTCAGCCCCACTCACCTCACAGAGTGTTTGTTGTGGGGGAGGAAGGGAAAGGAGAATGTTAGCTGCTTTGAGACTCCTTAAAGGGAGTGAAAGGTGGGATATCAAATCCAAACTCCTCTTCTTCTTCTTCTGTGTTGTGTTGGGAGAGACAAATGCTTGAAAATCAGGCAGAGACACTTTCCATAAGTGCTAGTTCCCTTCATGGAAGTTGCCTCTACCTGATTATTGATGACCCCACTTCCTCCTCAGTCTCCTGTGCCATAGCTCATATTATTCAGGAGGATCCTTTTAGGAGGTATGATGAGCTGCTGGTGGGAGGAATGTCGCTTCTTTCTAGATCCAGCCCTTTATCATTAACACATACCTATGGTAGCTCCTGCAAGCTTAGTTTCATTTGGTAATAATTCATCTCCATCGGGCCATGTTACTGACAACCTATCAGGAAGCCTAATTAAAAAAAAAAAGTTATTATTTACATTTTCTGGCACTGCAAGCTTTAATCAATTAAATCTGCTAGATTAATTCATTTAAACAATGTTGTGAACTGCTCTGAGATCTACAGATGAAGGGCGGTATACAAATTTAATAAATATAAACACAGCCTGCATATTTTTGAATTAACAGGTTAGCTTTTCATTGGCTTATATAAACTTACTTGGAAATTTCCTCTTCAATGTATTTCTTCATTGCTTTGTTGGAAACGGAACGATCAAGTTTGCATATTGGTATAACCTTGATTTCATCATAGAGTCCCTCGGGTTCCTGAAAAGTTAAGATACTTATTTATAAATGATAAGGAAGCATAGAATTAAATTATATCTGGATTCAGATACATAGAACTTTATATCATCATGGGCAGAACAATCCAATGAGGGCTGGAAGTGGTAAATCTGTGCCCCTGGAACCAACAAATCCTGAGTCTACCCAATCTCACGTTGGCTAGGGCAGAAGGTGCAGGGTTGGAAAGTAGAGGAAAAGAATTATGCTAGCATCAGGGCTGATATTCTTTCACAGTCAGGGGAATTAGGAGGGTCCAAATCCTCCTCAGGTTAGCCTCCACCATGCTGCGCTTTTGCTCTCTCTACCATTGAAGCATTAATTGTGGTTCTATCTACAGTGCCTGTGAGGGGGTTTCCAAGAGACTCATAACATTCTGCAGTGGCTCCCTGCTTGTGGAATGCTCCCCCCAGGGAGGCTCGCCTGGTGCCTTTGTTATATAACTTTAGGTGCCAGGCAAAAACGTTCCTTTTCTCTCAGGCCTTTGGCTAATTTAAAAAGCCATAGGTTGTATAGAGGTGGTTATTGCTTTATTTGCTACTGTGGTATGTATTTTTCTATTGTAAATTGCTCTGTGATTCTTGGTTAAAAGCTGGGCTACCCTCCCCGAGACTGCAGGATTAAACGTTATATTAAATTCAATATAAAATAATATATTATATAGTACAGTACTTAAGTACAGGGCTGTCACCTCTCTTTGCTGTTATCTAAGAGATATGAAGATCTGAGAGGAAAGTAGGTTAAAAGAACTGTTATCTATAATGGAGGGGCTAAAAGCCTTATTATCAAATAAAATGTGAAATGGGTCAAGTGCAGCTATCTTTTCTCTAATATCTCTAAATCAGACAAATAATAAACAAGCTAATAAAAAGCTGAGCATCATTTAGAGATTTGTACAAATTTTTAACAATTTTAGCTGAAATCGGTTTGACTTGCATATAATTACCGTATTTTTCACTCTATAAGACACACTTTTTTCTTCCTAAAAAGGGGAAATGTCTGTGCATCTTATGGAGTGACTGTGTGGTCCCTGGCAGCAGAGGAGCTGGGGACTTTGGTTCCCAGGGCGGCAGGGGCGTGGCACGTCGCCCGTGCAAGTGTCCTAATGGTGGCGCCTGCGCGAGGGGGTAAGGAGAGGTGAGGCAGGGGGAGAGGGCTTTAGAATACGCTTTAGAGTTCCCTCCATCTGAGGGGCTCTGTGACTTGCATGAGAGCAGCCAGGAGCCAACGCGGAGGGGGGTCTTTCTCCCTCGCATGCTCTGTCAAATTGGGACGGGGAGCTTCCGCCAAACAATATATTTGCCTCTCACCCCGAGGCTTAGCTGCCAGATGCCCATGTGTGTCTGAAGGCTCTGAAGGAGACGTTGCCCAGAAGTAGAGGAAACGGGTCTCTTTATCCCTTGGGTGAGCAAGCAAGGCTGGCAGGCAACACATCTGGATTTTGTTTGCAAAGCAAGGCGTCGACCTTCAATTTTGCTCTGTTTTTGCTTTGCATTTTTATGTTGTGATCTTTGGATGGAGGGCAGTATACAAATTAACAACAACAACGCCTGATCTAGACAAGTGCTCTCTCTCTTTCCACCCCCTTGCCCTGGCATCCTCTCTCCCAGGGAGCGGATGTAGTTGCAGCAGGAGTTTGCTGCGGCTTAATGCCAGGCGAGAGAGAGAGAGAGAGAGAGAGAGAGAGAGAGGGAGAGAGGCTACCGCCAGAGCCGAGTAATGTCTGAGCAAACATTGCCCAGGGAGACAGATGTTGCAGCCGGAGAATGAGGCTCATTGAAAAGAGCAGCGGAGGCTGTTGGTGCAGCCGCCAGGAAAGCCAATGAGGTTAGTTTCACTGCTGCTGTTGCTGCCTTTGGATACAGGCTGACTGAGCTGCAGGCTCTGTCCGGTTGCTAAGGCTCCAGCGGGAGAAGGTGCATCTTATGGAGCGAAAAATACAATCTTCATGGAAGACTTTCAAAGAAATTGTTACCTCTAATATAATTAAATCACTTAATCAGTTTACAACTTTTGACTATTCACTTACCAAAGCTATCTGAACCTCTCCTCCTGTAGCATACACATCTCCATCATGATCTCCATATAGAAAAAATTTCCTTATTCTGCCATAGAGTAATGGAACTGTTTTAATTGTTTTTACCTAAGACACAAACAGAAGTTCAGTATTTTTTTTTTACTGTACTCTTTACAGATTTAATTTAATCCTAGAAATAATATTTGGTGGATCCATTAAATCTGCATGAACATACAACAACAACAAAGACTAACTAACATACAGTGGTACCTCGGGTTACATACGCTTCAGGTTACAGACTCCGCTAACCCAGAAATAGTGCTTCAGGATGAGAACAGAAATCGTGCTCTGGCGGCACGGCGGCAGCAAGAGGCCCCATTAGCTAAAGTGGTGCTTCAGGTTAAGAACAGTTTCAGGTTAAGAACGGAGCTCCGGAACGAATTAAGTACATAACCTGAGGTACCACTGTAGTTCTATTTACTGTAATTCTTCAGTAGCCCAAAACAGTATTGGTAAAAGCATCTCCTGCATGCAAATGCGATTTGGTATGTAAAAGTTCTTCTCCAAGTGAGAACCCACTGCATGGTGAAATACAGAGCTTACACTATGTTACGAACTGGAGTTGGGGGCGGGGGGGGGGCGGGGACTGTTTAAGAGGTTCCAAGTTTATTCCAAAGACACAGTGCATCATTTCTAAAAAACCTCTGTTTACTATGCTGGTTCAACGGCACAGAGTGTTTAGGGGAAAAAAGTTGTTTGCGGTCTATATTCTGTTAGGGGATACAGTAAAAACTGTTCTGGTTGGGAATAAACCTTCCCACGTATCATAGTGACAGGCATAGCTTGTTCGTGACACTAGCTGGATACCAACATGAAACTGGAACTTTAAAAAAATATCACTGGGAAGAAAGTTTGCGTATTCATTATTTATAAAAGTTAATACTTTCAAAAACACTTATTTTATCTCTTCTATCTTTTCATTTTGAAATGTTTTAAAAATAATTAAATTTAGTTGTGATTTTGAAACCCAAGCTGTTAGTAAAATAATGGAGCTTTCTGCAGTCTGCTCCAGCCTTGAAAGTAACAGTTCAATCTAGCAAGCCTTAGCAACCATTTATCTGAAATGTGTTTTCCCTACAGAGGCTGAAACAAAGAAGCAAGGCTGTGGGCTAATGGATGGGAGGTGTGAAGGTCAAGTTTCAGCCCGGTGATGCAGGTAATGTGGGCTAGACCCTAACCCTGAGCCTGAAGTATGTTTCCATGCATGTGAAGAGGACAATACAGAGACATTTTTTATATCTAGAACCAGGATTTAATGCTGCTTTGCCATCTTATGGCATTCTGGATCCTGTGGGATAGGACTTTTTTGTCCATCCCATATCTCCATAAAAGCAGTTCTCCCTCTGATCCCTTTTGGAGAAGGCTATGCCAACCCACAGAGGCAACATGTGTCTTTCTCTCACACCTAACCATTTCCCTGTTTATCACTGCTGCAAGGATTTCCTGGGAAGGAACCTTGGTGTGGGTGTCACAAAATCCTTTGTGGGGGGTGGGGGTGGGCTAGTCTGCTTAGATAGGAAACTGGAAAGATGAGTTCTCCTATTTCCCTTTTCTGAGGGATAGCATTTCATTAGGGAGAGATACCACAGGCTGTGTAAAACTTGGTTAGGAGAATAAAGCTTTTACATTTTCGTGTTTTGAAAGTTTACATGTCCTTATGTTCCTTTACAAAGGAAGTTCTGAGGCTGTGTGTCTCAGGTTTGATCACCTTGACACACACAGTGTGATGGCCTGGGATTCAGACTCAGAGGCTGAACCTGAGGAATCCCAGCCTGCACAGGATTCCCCACCTCCAGAACCAGCTGAGCCGGGGCTGGGGCTTGAGTCTGAAGGGTCCTCACCTGTGCTGGATCCTCAGGTGCAGGCACCAGCTGAGTCTGCTCTGGTTCCTGAGGTGATGGAGGACCCATTGCCTGCAGGTGCTCCACTCTCAGCCCCGTCAGGGGAAGCTGAGGTTGCCTCTGGGTCTGGTAACCCTCCAGCCTCTCCTGAACTGCAGAGGCTCAGGGCAGAGAGGCGGAGGGAACTAAGTTCCCGCAGGAGGAGTGCTCGCCTCCAGGCCAGGAGAGGCAAGTCACCTGTGGACCGGGAACACCCTATGCCTCGGGGCAGATAAAAGCCAGCCAGCCCAGTCCCAGGTTGCGGGAGCAACATTGTTGGTAGCCTGTTCCTGCCTGCTGGAGCTCCTGACCTCACCCGACTCCCTGCCTTGGACCCAGCTTCAGCTTTGACTGACTGCCTCCCTACTGCACCCTTGATCTCGGACTGGACTCGGACCTCGCCTCACAGTTACCCACGGGACCAGCAAACACAGCAAGGCTGATGCTTTTCAAGTTAACAGTTCAGTTCTGACCCCCAAACTGGGTTGTAGTAAGGGGGGGGGGGAGTCCTGTTTTGCAAGTGGAAACCCATGTGCTGATGGGGTACGTTTGTAGTTATCAGAGGCAACAGCTGGTACTGATAATTAATAAGTGCCTTGTTGAGACTTTTTTGCTGCCTTCAAAGTCGTCCCAGATTATCCCAGCAGGCTTTGTTAATTTATAAAAACAATAAAATGGAACACATTAACACTGAAGAGGGGTGAGCATCAATATTCACCTTGGGTTGCAACACTCACACCTTGCTTGCCAAAACATTGTCTCATTGATTTTCCCCTTGAAGAAGCAGGCTTGCAATTTGTGGCTAGTCCTAGATTCAGCCTTGTATCTAGGCACACATGTGGCTATTGGGTGCCAGAAGTGCCTTTCCCCCTCATAGGCTGATGGGCTACTTATCTGAGATTAGGAGATGCGGCTACAGCAACAGATGTGTTAATTACATATAGGTTATATTTCTGCAATGTGTTAAATTTGGGCTACGTTTGAACAATCTTTGGAAACTTCGGTTGATTCAGAACACAACTGCAAGAATGAGTGAGGGGGTTTGGGGGGTTTAAGATCCAGTTTTAGGGCAGTGTTCAAACAGCTAACTTTACACATCATCTGCAACAGCTGTGTTGTTTGCTAATTTGTTTCTGGGCATAATTAAAGTGTCTATCTATCTACTGCTTGATTGCAATAAAACTACTAAGCCATTTACAAGGAATATTAGAATTATCAGTAAAAAAAAGTATTGTGACATCATGGGTTCATAATGATACTGTGATTTAAATTGTTCTAAGACACCCAGAGGGATATGTATGCATTACAAGGGTGGGGTAGAAATGCTCACATCAATAAAAACATTTAAAATATTTTTTTTTACAGTAGCAATAATTGAATCCTAAATTAGATTTTTATAACATAAAATAATATATAACATCAATATTTTTGTCTGCATTATACAGGATAAGCAACAAAGTACTTCTATTTCCCCAGCAAACATTCTTTTAAAAGCATATTATAATTTTATTTATATTAAACTTTTGTTGCATTCAAATCTGTGTTAGGCCCTCTTTAAAAAGTGTCATCAACAAGCAATTAACTTACCAGCTGCCCAGCTTTGTATGTCTTTCCATCCCATTCTATTGCCAAATATGTAGACCAAGGACTCTGCAAGCGCTTAGAGTGCAGCTCAGTGCGTGTAATTATTTCTTCGAAGTGTGTGAATTTTATTTGTTTGTCATGTTTTTCATGGCACTCCTTGAGCCACAATGAAAAGTCTCTGTCAATTTTCATTCTTTGCTCCTGTGAAGAATTTTGAACATGTATTAGAGTAACTGTAGTTCAGCCTTTATGACTGTCTGAAGGTGCAGTCTTGTGCAGGCCTCAGCTTCAATTAGTCATTATTTAAAATTACGAAGAGACAAGGTGTGACAATTTTAATTACCCACAATGTTCCTGACCTAGCATCACTTGGCCACTGAGGGGAATTAAAAAGGTGACTAGACCCATCTGCTCAGTACTACTACTAAAGCCAGGTAAGCCTCCCAAGGTCCATTGATGAAGTAGGGAAGGAACCTACCACAAAGTACTTTGCCCAGGGCCCCTTCAGACTAAGAGCCAGCCCCAACATTATGGTAACACATACCAAACTCCTCAAATAAACTTAGGCAATGTAATTTAAAAATCTAAAGTACGTCAATAAAAAGACAGAAAGCTCACATATAATGGTTCTCTTAATTTATTTATCCAATTGTGACAAGCAATTAAATTGAACAAGTATTACCTGTCCATTGACGATTCTTGTAAAAATTGTGTTTCTGTCTTTTAACTTCAATTCCAAATCCATGAAAGTCAGTTTGTTTGTGCTGACCTGAAATCTGTCATTTGTAAATAACACACCAGAAATTCTGTTGTAACATTCAGATGGGGCAAGACCTCTCTTGGGCAGAGCACACCACTCAAAGCTTAGGGAGAAAGGCAATGATTAGAAACTTTTACAAAAATAAAAAAATAAAAAATGTAAATTATTGCATAGGCATAATCTTACTTCTCAACAGTTGTGTATGGTATTAGTCTTCCATTCCAAAAACATTCAAAAATAGGCCTTTTCCCTCTTGCTCCCTTTTCTATTATATAGCATTCTTCATCATCATTGTCATCTTTTAATTCTAAATTGAAAAATGAGTGTCAAATTACAAAGGAATGCAAGGACAGAAGACATTGTTCTCCAAAATAGAACATTAAACCACTATTTCTAATTATTTATTAGCCATACAGTTTCCCCTCAAATATGCAGCAAACTAATAAAGGTTATTCAACACTGGTAAGTGAAGTGAAGTGAAGTGAAGTGAAGTGAAGTGAAGTGAAGTGAAGTGAAGTAAAGTAAAGTAAAGTAAAGTAAAGTAAAGTGAAGTGAAGTGAAGTGAAGTGAAGTGAAGTGAAGTGAAGTGAAGAAGTGAAGTAAAGTAAAGTAAAGTAAAGTAAAGTAAAGTAAAAAGTAAAGTAAAAAGTAAAGTAAAAAGTAAAGTAAAGTAAAGTAAAGTAAAGTAGAGTAGAGTAGAGTAGAGTAAAGTATGTACAGCTTAATACCCAGTGACCCAATAGGCTTCATGGTTTTCTCCCTTGTCATACAAAGCAGGAAACAGATCACCCTAAAAGTTTCAGCCAAACGTCCCCATCAACCTTAGGTGCACTTTACAGCATAATAATTTCAGGTTGTAGAATTATATATATATATATGTAATTAGAGCCCTGTCCTTCACAATGTAGCCTGCCCCAAGGCAGGTTACCTTCAAGCTCAATACTACAAGTTAACTAAGTAAAACCTAAACAGTACTAGATCATTAAGCTGAATGAAGAGCAGACAGAAACAACAACATTGCAGTGAGGAATATTCTAATCTCATCCTCCAGTCCCAATTGCCAGTGCAAAAATGTGTGGCTTGACCAGTTGTTGAAAGGTATACAGTGACGAAACCAGATGCACCTCAGAAGGCATTCAACAGCCGAGTGGCTACCATAGAGAAGGTCTTCTCAGGTACTGCCACTTCACAAACTTCACAGCACAGCAGAACTGCCAACAAGGCCTCCCTTGCAGATCTCAAAAACTGGTGCCGGGCTCCCGAGGGTCGCGCAGAGCTGCGCGGACCCCGGGAGGGCAGGCAGCTCTGCGCGACCCTCCGGAGCTCAGCGCCAAGCCGCGCCGGCCTCCGGAGGGTCGCACAGAGCTGCGCGGACCTCGGGAGGGTAGGTGAAACCACTTCAGTGCAGTGTTCCCCACTCCCAAGCTAAAGAGCTGCACAAGGAGGATGCAAATAGTATTGAGAAATAGTATGAAAGTTGCCCAACTTACTTGAAGGAAAGCAAGGATCATCAGGATAGGTTTCTTTATCATACAAGAAAGGGTGATAGCGTATAACACCTTCCACTACACCGTCTCCTTCAACTTTCGCCTTGAACTCAAAACTATCCGCTGCTGTACTTATATATAATGTCTGCATATCATTGTCAATTTCTCTAAGATTCACAATCTTAGGTGTCTTCCCTTTTTCATACATTGAAATCTACAAATAAACAACAAATAAATGCAAGTTCCTCCTATAAATGTTGTTCGTTGCCACGGTCATCAAGAGGCAGAAATAATACAAACTTAACAACATGCTCCAAGATTTGTGCAAACTCAGGAGAATCTGTGCTCCCCAGTAACTTATAGCTTATAGGAATAGTAGTAGTAGGGCTGTCTAAAGGTTAGAGCCATGACTGGAGCTTTATCTCCTTGCAGGGCAGATGTACACAATATGAAGTGGGTAGGATCCAGAGGTTCCCACTGTTCAATGGGTGGGATTCCTTATGCTAGCAGAAAGACACTTCTGTTCATGCAAGGAAGGGACGATATTTTCCATTGGCATCCCACTGCATCATTGCTCATGCTATTCCCTGAACACCAGAAACAATGCAGGGAAAGGAGGAAATACGAAAGCCCTGTTTTGCAAGTGTAACACTTTGGATAGTCCCTGGTTCTAAGCAAATGTAATTATTTGCAAACCAATGTATATAGATTCTACCTCAATATCAATATTGTTGAAAGTTCTTGCTTCCTTCATTGGCAAATTAATTTCATTTCCTTTTGGTCCATGGATATAGTAATGGTATATGTGTCTGTAAAAAAATGGTATATGTGTCTGTTAAAAGTTTGAATAAAAAACATTTACAAAATTGGTACACTGTTGAATAATCAAGCAGGCATTTACTTCAAGTTAAGTTATAAAATGGGCACCCCACAACTGGCAGCTGGAAACCGGAAAGCAGCACTAAGCGTACTATGCACTAATATAGACTAGTATAAATTTATAGTAAATTCAATTAATAAATGATTTGCAGAAACTGCACAAAAAAATCTTAAGTAATGCAAGATTTGAGTCAATAGTATTTGAACATATTAACTATTTTAACAAACAACTCACGATAGTTGCCTCGTCCAACGGTTAAAATTGTTTTTCAGGTACTGTACGTGTTCTGGCTGTACTCCTGTAATAACTACTGCAGTGAAACCTTCTTTGTCTTTTTCTTCCATGATAAGATTGTGCAGGAATCGTTCATCATCATTAACAATATGGGAAGAGTCAGATGGCTTTGAGAAATAGTTTTAAAATAAAATAAAATAGGTCACTTGACTGGAATTGTAACCATAAACTGGGAAACAACTGCTCTCATCTTTCTTGTCCAGCTGCTTATCAGAAAAGATAAAACTTGTTGGTACAATTAATTTCCCAACAACTGCCTAAACCCTGGTAGCTACTTGTTAAGTACTAAGATGACCTTTTTTCAAGTATTTTGTATAACTCAACAAATAATTTAAGTTCCTTACCTTTCTGTTTCGAATGTATCCCTTGTATATAGCTTCTTTGTTTTTCTCTTTCTTTTCAAAATCTTCTTTAGAAAGTACAAGCTCATGAACATCTTTAGAATCTGCAGGTTTGCTTATCATCTGTTCAAGATTTAAAATTTTTAAATAATAAATACAGTGGTACTTCGGGTTACATATGCTTCAGGTTACATACGCTTCAGGTTACAGACTCCACTAACCCAGAAATAGTACCTCAGGTTAAGAACTTTGCTTCAGGATGAGAACAGAAATTGTGCTCCAGCGGTGCAGCAGCAGCAGGAGGCCCCATTAGCTAAAGTGGTGCTTCAGGTTAAGAATAGTTTCAGGTTAAGAATGGACCTCTGGAAGGAATTAAATACTTAACCCGAGGTACCACTGTAGAACAGTTTCAGAATTACAAGAGAAGCCACATCTGTCAAAAGTGCACGCAAGATGACAAAAAGGGACCATCAGTATGCATTTCCCCCCAATACAGCACCCAGATATAGAATACACCCCGTCTCATTACTATGTCGTATTCAAGACAAAGACTGCCTTCTCTCCACCAGCAACACAGAGTATTCTCATTCATTTTAAGTGTGTAATATCCAGTGTTTGAGACCAGCAGTCCCAATTGCCAGACTGTGGTTCATGTAGGAAAACTATTGTTACAGCTGGGAGGCAAAGGGGTCCTGTTCATTTACCAAAGGCCATGAAGGGTGTGGGTAAGCCAAACCAGTGTTCCCAATAACTGCTAAGTGGACAGGCCTCCTTTCTAATAGCCAATTGGTGACAATGGTCTGATGATTTTCCTTATGAATACTGTATCAGCATGGGGCACACTTTACAGGTATGCTGCATACTGAAGCAGGAAAACACACACAGCCAGTTGCTAATCTAGGTTAACCAAGAAGTACCACATAAAATGGCTAAAATTGTAAAAATATAAAATGTTACTTACTCTGGTAGACTGTCCAACAAAAAACACTGCTTGTTTACCACCAACCCCAAAATATGATATATCACTGTTTAAACTGCGGGGTACTGCTGAAGGACGTACATATCCTGAATGGTCACTAATACCAAAATTAGACAAAAAAAGAAATAGCAGAAGCTGTTAAATATGCAAGTGTGAGTATATCAGACATTACTGAAAACTTTTCCAATTAATAACAATACCAAGCAAGAACACATAATGCTTACTACTAACTAAACATTACAAAATATCTCCATTATATATTCATTCAAATATTCAGAAACATTGATTTGCTTCCTGGTAATTACTAAAGTATTTCAAGTGGTTGACAAAGTTATCAATGTAAAAACTATATATCTCAACAAAAGATAAAAGACTTGAAATACGGAGACCTCAAAGTATAATTATTTGGACTTTTTGTTAGCTGTTTCAATTTCTCAGCATTTAAGAACTACGGGAACTTTTTAAAACATGTCCTGAGAACACTGAATTCTTACACAATGAAATTCACCAATTTTATACTTAAATACCATTGAAATTAGAACATCCTAACCTTTCCATATCACTTTGTCGTGTAAACTTTGATAACCGATACACAGCCCAATTATTCAGTTGTTTAGAACTCATGCCTCTTCCATTATCAATCACGGCAACGGCTGGTTTCCCTTGAGAGTCATCAAATAACTATTTTTTAAAAAGAAGAAGAAACAGTATATGATGATTCTATCATACAATAACCCTGCAAAACACTGGAGTAGCTCCTTAGTTACTTACCAGCTTTAACTGTATTCTCCGGACGGCAGTATTTTCAGAAGTAGCTGATAAAGAGTTATCAATTAATTCTGCAAGAGCAAACGCTAAACAGAAAAAGAGAGAAATGTTTGCTAATAATTAAAATTATTAACAAAAATTAGAATATCCACTTTTGACATGTTCCTGAAAGGCAACATATGATACAAGCTATACCTTATCTTATTTCCCTCTGAAAAGAGGAGTATCTTTCTCTCTGACAGGAGAGGTAGTGGCAGATGGCTATTAGAAACTTGACAGAGACTCATTCATATAAGGATTACACTGAATTTTGGTGTCATACTGTAAGTTCAGGTAATGTCTTCTGTTGGGACAATTTCCCAGTCCCAGTCAGCATTTTAGATCAGCCATCCATAATACAATTAGCAGGATTCTGACCTGAGTTCCCCACATACCCCACAACCCAATGTGGGGTGCTATGCCAATACCAGAGATTAAAAGGACACTATAGACTGGTACAGCTGTTCAACACATTAAAGTATGTTGTTGGAGAGCTTGAGGGGGAGGCAACTTTTTAGGGGCTGTAAAGTGTGTATGCTATTAAAGGGAAAAGAGGAAGATGGATAGGAAAAGTTTGTTTTAATCCTGATGCAATTTTTAAAAGATTACTTTAAAACTAACTTTATTTTAATTACAGCTTATTTTTTAAATCTGTTGCATGGTATTTAATAGCAAAACATTGGTCTTAACAATACAATGTACTAATTAACTGTGTGTCATACAGTTACAGTTCAAAGAATACCTGATATACTTACGCAGCGGATTTTGTCCTTCACTAGCATAGTATTCATACATTCCACTTTTCACAAGTGTATCATAATGTGGTAGGAAATCAATACGCTCTTTTGTTGCAGAGGGGAGTGACTGGTCAACTGATTGTAGCAAATAGACAGTCATGCCATCTTTAACCATTTTCCCTACAACACATATATGAAATTATTTACTTATATATTTATTTCATAAAATTTATACACTGTTTGAGAGATAAAACACTACAATTGCCTAACAAACAATTTCCAGTGAATGCATTGTGTTCAGAAAGAAGGACCTGAATGTACATTGTTTTGATTACTTAGTACAAAGCTTCTTTCCCCCTTAGACTTGCAATATAAGTTACTTAGCTTGCATTTTATAAAAAACAATTTAGTAATGAAATCAGATATCCAATTAACAAGGGATATTAATTTTCGATTGCTACTACATGAACGTTAGCACTTAACTTTTGTGTTATTCTTTTAAAAAACTGATTTCCATACACAGAGCATAAAAATATTTCTCATTTCTGATTTTATGTTTTAAAATCCTGCTATGTATACAGAAACTAATTAGTGTTCTGATAAAAAATAGGAGTCCTGTGGCATCTCAGAAATAAACAATGGGTGAGGCATGAGTTTTCATGCACTTTTGCTACTTTATCAGAGAGCATTTGGGTATAGATTGTATCCATTAAGAAAAACTTACGTACCAAAGTTTTCATTTGTGATCTGTATTCTATTTGTGGTTGTCACAATAAAAGTTTCTTTGGAGGAAATGCCAAATACCTACAAAGGCAAGTTAAATATTAAATTAGAAGGGTGGAGGGAGATAAAGCAGAGCTCGGGGTAAAAACATACAAGAACCTTAAGAAGTGTCCTATAAACCAAAAAGGTTTATATAGTCCAGGATGCACTTTCCTTTAACAATGCCTTATTGTTGCCCCGAGCAACTGGCACTGAAAGGCATATTGGACTTGAACCTGGAGAATCTGTTTAGCTGCCCTGGCAAATGGATACTGAAGATACATCATCTATTAATTTCTCTAATCCCCCTTTAAAGCCATCTTAACATTTTTGTAGGAGAAACTCTATAAGGCTATTGGAGCACATTAGACCCTTTCCATTCTTTACTATGAGCCCAGTATTTCATGCAGGCACTTTTTGGTTTCAGCTTAATTTGTTTTATTAGTTCACTTTTATAAGTCGTTGGTTTTGGACAGCCTAGTTCTTGAACGTTTTGGCTCCTGAACGATCGAAACCCGGAAGTGACTGTTCCGGTTTTCGAACATTCTTTTGGAAGCCAAATGTCTGACAGGGCTTCCGTGGCTTCTAAATTTTTCTCTTTGCAAACATTTTCATTTCTCCATATGATATTGTACTTTCCTTTTATAACCAAGATCTTATTACTTCTTGTAATATGGAATGACACATTTTGTTCATCTCATAAATATCGACAAAGTTTTACTCAGCTTTACCTGCAGTCTTCTAAACTTTTAAGCTTAAACTACAGACTAGAATGACTAGAATGCAGTTTCGATCTGCCCTAGAGAAAGTCTCTGAGCACCTAATCAAAACACTCTTCCTGCGTTTGTTTTACACTTTAATTAGAAGTATTGCATCAGAACATCGTTGGTAATCATTTCTCAGCAGACCTCTATATTGAACAACAAGTCCAAAGCTGAGATGTAGCCTAGTATTGATAAAGCTGTGTACAATTATCTTCACTACTGCAGGAAACAGCATGGTTAAGAGGAATATAGTAGTTCTGGGTCAGTGTGTTAATCAGAAGGTTGGTTGTTTGAGCCCACCTGGAGAAGACTGTCAACAGATTTATTGCACTGTAGGGGTTGGACTGGACTAGACCAACCCTCAGAATCCCTTCCAACTCTACAATTCTATGATCCCCAATGCTGCCACTTTCCCTCCCTCTTATTCCCCTTTCTCAGCTCACTCTTGCAAACAAATCATCCCCTCCCCCCATTTCCATGCCTCCTCCTCTCTCCTGTTTTGCAGCCCCCTTTGCACACACTTCCAATACTGATGTATGCTGCTGCATCGTTAAGATGAACAGAATCTTAAGAGCAAGTCTGGTAGTTTGTTTGTTTAATTACAGAATGTTAAGTTCCATTGGTTGACGCCAGGGTGGATTTGATTTAAATCAAATTGATTTAAATCACTAGTCAGTAAGACTTGATTTGAATCACTAGTCACTAAGACTTGATTTAAAGCATTTTTTACAGAAATTCTCATTCTTGCTGGTATAATCTTAATATTTACAACCAGATGAAGGTTTCATTTTTGGAATAACAAATTTTCAGAGTAGTTTTTACAGTTATATCAAAAATTACTCATTTGGTTATACTATTAGAAATACAGATAATTATGAAATTATTGTGAGGTTTAATAAATTAACTGTTTATATTTGGACAACTTTCCTGCTGTACTTTATTGGAAGGAGAAAAATAATCATTTCCTCAATAACAGTTTAAACAATTTATTTAATATATTTAATTTATTTAATATAGCATATGTATCCACGTTTGTTAACTGATATTGTTAAACTTAAAAAAAAAACCTTAGACTGAGTTTTAAGGTAAAGGTAAAGGGACCCCTGACCATTAGGTCCAGTCGTGACCGACTCTGGGGTTGGGGCGCTCATCTCGCTTTATTGGCCGAGGGAGCCGGCGTACAGCTTCCGGGTCAGCTGGCCAGCATGACTAAGCCGCTTCTGGCAAACCAGAGCAGCGCACGGAAACACTGTTTACCTTCCCGCCGGAGCGGTACCTATTTATCTACTTGCACTTTGACGTGCTTTCGAACTGCTAGGTTGGCAGGAGCAGGGACCGAGCAATGGGAGCTCACCCCGTCACGGGGATTCGAACCGCCGACCTTCTGATCGGCAAGCCCTAGGCTCTGTGGTTAACCCACAGCGTCACCCGCGTCCCTTAGAACACATTAAAGAACTTAAAACAAATCCTTATTTCCTGATGAATAGCCTTTGGACTATAATGTAACTTAAATAGAAAACTATCTTTAGAAATATTTTCCATCCAAAAGCATTTTATTTTAAAAATCCAATTTAAATTTTAAAAATCCAATTTAAATAAAAAACCCCAATTTAAATTTTAAAAATATTTGATTTGTATCCACCCTGGCGAATGTTGCATACATGGGTGTTGTTTGTTAATAAAATACCTGTACTAAATTTCACACTGTATCATGAACTTCAAACTGAAGATAACACATGGTACCAGGAATGAAACAAATTGTGTGAAAGTTCTATAGAATATTCAAAGTGGGCTCTTCATCCTCCATCTCTTTCACACAAGGCAGCTGAAGTACCAAAGAGTAAGAACTTTGCAGGAGGGCTGCTATCATTAGGCCAACTTAGGGTGCAGATATCACAGGGGCACAGTGCTGACCTTTGAGGGACAGTTTTATACAGATTAGTTTGTTTTTTCTTATAAATTTCTGATAATATTTTAATTTATATTTATATTTTGAATACTTTTATTATTTTTGAAGTAATTCATACATCAGAACTGTTTTTATGTATATATTAATATTTTGAGGTTGTTGTTGATGGTATCCGTCTGTCTTGAGATATAATGGAGTGCACCACCGGGGGTAAAGTCAAAATGCTGTGTTAGCAGCACTGAAGTGGCCTCCGTGAGCATGGGCATAGCCAGGCTTTATGTTGGGGGCACAGAACCTCAGTTAAGTATTTTAATGGGTTTACTTGATGGAGGGGGCAGTTGTCCCCCCTGCCCATGCCTTATGAGGTTATCATAAGAGAACACTTCTTAGGATTTGTTCCACTAAAGGAGACTTCAGGTGTTTTATGACAGAAACTCTTATTGGACAGTTCGAGCAAATGGATTACCAAATGAGAATCTGTGTGCTCAAAGTTATGTGAATGGGAGTAACATTAAATGCAAAGAAAATGGCATACAAGAGAGCCCTGGACGTAAATCCATGTGCCTTTTTGTGGCCTAAAATGCACACATTTTAAACTTCGTAGTCAATAATGCCGCTAAGTGCTGTCTGGAAGCAACTAGTTTCTTCAGTTTGGTTCAATGGATCTATAATTATTTCTCTGCATCGACTCAGCATTGGAAAATTCTAACTAACCATGTATCAGAATGAGGCATAACTGTAATGCCATTGAACAAAACAAGATGGGGGAGCTGAACTGATGCTTTGAAACCACTGAGATACCATCTTGGTATATATGATGCTCAATAGAGTTTTTTTTATGACATAAGGTTTATCTGGAAATACTGATGCTAAGGCCCTTGCTGATGCAATTTGTATGTGTATGCGTGTGTACAAGTAATTAGCTGTGCCTAGGGCACAAAATAGTCTGGCACTGCGGCTGGAAGTTTGAGTACAGAAGAAGGATAGTACACAGAGGAAAATGAAGTTTTAATCAATGGTAGAGGTTTGAGTAAAGCAAGCTGAGCTGCAGAGACTTAACAGGAAAACTGAGGTTTCAAACAACAACAGAGGTTTTCGTAGAGTAAGCAGAGGAGATAATGTGAGAAACATAGTTTTCAACAATAGCAGACATTTGACTGGAGCAAGGAGGGCACTGAGGGGAAAAGTGGTTACTTGAAATAAGGATTCAGTAAAAAGGCAGTTTGACCAGGCTCTGTTACAACAGCTTCTGTACTGAAGGCAGCTCTGATTGGCAAAACTTTAAAACAGCAATCTCTCCGGACCTTTCCCACCACTTTCGGTTTCGGGTCCTCCCCTTCTAGCTCCCATGCCAAAGGCTGCTGCGCTTGTGCTGCAACCCGCTTTCTCTTACACCCCCTTCCCCTTGACTCCGTGCAAATCCAAGATGCCGATGAGCCACTGCAAATCCTCCAATGATGAGATTTTTATTCTTAGAGTGAAAGAGACAAGAAAAACAAGCACCCATCCGAAACAGCCCAACAGACTTCTTTGGCAAGCCGCAAGTTCACAGCGAGGGACCTGCATTTCCTGCTCCTTCTCAACATGACAGCTCTGCTCCTCCCGAGCGGGCCATCCTCCCTGCACTCAAGAGACACTCGCGCTCTCGCTTCACACCGCGACCCGTCAACCTCGCTCAGCCGCCGGGCCATTTCGCGCCTTTTCGCCCACCCGTGTCAAGAGAAGGCCCCCCCCCCCCACAACTCGCGCGCGATTCGCCGCCCCCCACCCCATCCCCGTGTCAGAGAAGCCACCGGGCGCCCTCGAGTCTGGGCTCTTCGAGCACCCTACGAAAAAGCGGGCTGGGTTGCTGGCTCCCCATCCGTCGGTTGCCCGTTACGCCGTGACGCATTTTTGCCCCCTTCTCCCCCCCCCAGCCCCCACAAGCGCTTTCTCACCTGGCACACGGCGCTACGGAAGGCGCCGTAGTTTCCCTCAGGACATTTCACAACTTTGTCTTCGCCGTCCGAATCCGCCTGGCGCCGGTCGAACACGTAGACAGACAGGACTTCTCCGCCGCCGCTTTCCCTCTCCACAGCCTCCTCAGCCGCTGCCATGTTGACTGACAGTTCCCTGCGAGCGAGCGAGCGCCTCAGCTCAACCACCGAGCCGCCCGCATCCGCCGCCGCGGCTCGCCCAGCTCAGAGCAGCGGCGGCGAAGGCAGAGGAAAGGGGCGGGGCGTGGATTGGGGCGGGGCCTGAGCCGGCCGGAGGGGGCGGCGCCCCGCTGCGGGGAACAAAACCCAAAGAGTGAGGCGATTCGGACGGGGGGCGGGGCGAGGAAGGGGGGCAAACCCGGAAACGAAAGCGCTCGCGGGAGTTTCAATCCGGCGGCTGTCAAGGGGGGTCCGGCCCGTTCTAGTTCAAGGACGTCACGTCCGCTGTGAAACGCACCATGGCAACTATTGTTCTGGCGATGTCGGAACCCGGCCCGCTCTGAGAATCAAGGGCGCGAACGCCGCTGACGTGAAAAGTGGGAAGCGAAACCGCCGCTATTCCGCTGGCCATAAAGTTACTCCTGAGGGGAGGGAGTGTTTCCCCCCAGGTGCCCTTCCCACTACTGGAAAAGTCCTTTCTCTTTTCGTAATGCGTGTTGGGTCGGCGGGCCTATGCCATAGTGGCCTAGAGGACAGCAGGGGAGGATTTCCCTATTTGTGTGACAGGATCGAAAGGCATGTGGGGAAAAGAACCAGCTCATTTATATTCACAGGCTGGTGTTCTCCTGGATTCACTGCTGTACCTGGAATGTCATGCAGCATGTCATGCTACCCAGCAGCACTTCTCACCAAATTTGGTGACCATTGCATGACCCTTCTTTCAGTCTTAGTACCTTTCAGTCTAGACTGGTCTGTTTCCAATCTAATATAAAGGTAGATTGATTTGCTTATGCTGCACACGCCATGCACCTGAAATACACCTTTTGCCTGGTTATGCATTACTCCTTCAATCCTATATTGGCCTCCTTTCTATTTCCATATCCCATTCAAACATGTTTGCTTACTTTCAGAATCCCCCAAGGCCTTCCTGCTCTTACCTTTCTGCTATTAAAACCATAAATGTTACCTTCATACAGATTACTCCATTACTGTTAGCTGTTCAAGTTTGCTGCTCCCTTAAATAATTGCTTTCTTCCTTGCTGTTCCTATACCTGTGCTTCCATTACTTCCTTGCTTTCTTCAAATTCCTCCGCCAGTCATAGCTTTTCTATGAAACCTTTGACAGAATCCCTATTTCCCAGAGTTATGTCTAACTAGGGTTACCTTATTCCCCCCCCCATTTGCTCTACTGTGTGGATTTCTACATTAAGCCCTTAGAGCAGGAGGGTAGTGTCTCATACTTTAAAGTGCCATTCAACCACATGGCAGCTTTGAAACTTCCTTCCTAGAGCAGCTTGGCTAGTACCAACATGGTAATCCAGGCCTTTCTTATTTATAGTACAAGAATTATAATGTATTAAATAAAATAAACTTATCTACCTTTTATTGTTATATTTTTTAATACGAATGTGTGCTACCGAGAACTGGTATTGATCTGTGGTTGCTAAGCTTTAATATATGTTAGAATTTTATTAGCGCCAATATGTCAGAATGGGAAAATAGCCAGACCCAGATGTGTATTAGGGGTAGGAAGAGGTGTGGTGGACCCAGGGATAGGCATCAGTAATTAGCAGATAAAAGCTAGTTAAATAGGCACACTTCCTGGGTTGTGTATTAGACATTATAATCTTATCCAAATAAACAAGTGTTAATGAAGTCAGGCAAACTTCTTTGTGAGGTGACCACCTGGTGGGATTAACCATTAGGAGTTCAAAGCATCAAAGGAAATAGGTGTTAGAATACAAATGAATGGAGTCCTCCCTCTGTAGATAAAAAGGGCTTGATTTAGGGGCAGGTGGTGGAGTGATGTCACCAGAAGCAGGGAGAAACAGTTAAGCTCAGCTGTGCCCTGCAGAGCAAGAGATGCTTCAGAGAGAGGATGCGGGTACTATGGAATAAGATGGCACATGTTGGGGTGCTGCTGTCAGCTGGGGTAGGACAGTCATGCTCTAGTCTAGGGGACTTGGCAAGCAGACACAAACCCTTAGTAATCATATAAAATCGAGGAATAAAGGAGAATTTCCTATCTCTCTCCGTTGGGACTCCATTTTTTTTAATTAAAACTCCATTATTTGATATTAGCCGTGCTCCTTAGCAATCTATAAACTTTCACTAACCCCTCCCAGTAGAAAAAAAAAATTAAGTAGAGGTTAAGAACATTCTGTGTTCAAATGTGAAAGAATAAAAAGTTGAATATACATGAAGTATGGCTAGTATTGTTTAATCTCAATTTAATGTAAAGAATGGATATATTAATCATGGATCATTAAGAATAGATGTTTGTAGACAGCTTAAGAATAGAATAATTAATCAGAAATAAATGTCTAATAAACAAATAATAAAATTAGACATTGAAGGATGGCAGTGTGTAACCACACTATGAGAAGGTTGGGATGGGTTAGTCAGAAAAGAATAAGGCTCCGATTGCTCACTGTGTAATGCTAGTTTAAGAAAATAGAGCTTTGAACCTTCATTTGTGGTCTGGTTATTTGTTTTAATTGTTGCAAAGAAAGACCGCAGGTTGTGGTCTGGTTGTTCATCCTAGTATCTTTGCATCCCCCTTTTGCAAAGAAAGATTCCCAAACTGTGTATCTCATACCTGATCAACTTGGCACACACAACAAGGCTGTTGTTCAAAGTTCACTATTCAGTCCCATCCCCAAAGTGGCATATGACAATTGTGCCGCATCCCAAGAACTCATGAATCGATCTTCCTACCACTTCTGCTAAAGAAGGAGGCCCTTTTTCTGATTTTACATTCTTGCAAAACCTGCTTAAGGGTAGGAGTCCTCTGAAGCAGCATGAGCAGCTTAATGTATGAAGAAAATTCACACACACAAAAATCCTCCCTATCCTTTTAGCAAGTGCCTCCATTGGATTAAAGGCCCTTTTTGTTCACAGAGCAGTGCCTTAGGATCCTGTATGATTGTACAATATGCAGGAATACCAGAGAACTTTGCATTTCAATTCGCCTCTGTACAAACAATGTCATGGGTATTTTTGAAGAAAGCATGGTCACCTTCTACTACGTGCTCATAGCTTATCTTAGTAATAGTGGTTTCACCTTGAAAAACTTTGGTGACCTTCTTGAGGACCAGGAGAGTGGCCATCATTCATATATTTTAAAAACCACCATAGCATATAGCACAGGGTAGCAAGCAACATCTATTTAATAAAGGTAACTATGGATAACACACAACAATAATACACAAAAATAGGATAATACAAATGATGAAAAGTATAAAATTGAACTAAACATGTACATGTTATTAAACTCTTCAGGGAACTATACAAATTAGTAGTTTAACAGATAATTTAAATAGTGCTAAATAGCTCACTAGACCAAGTCCCAACCCTTAATTGCCTTTTGAAATTACTTAACCCAATATTAATAGGAAAATAGTTATACGTGCCAAAAAACAAGCTGGTATAAGAACAGTCTTTGTATCTACAGTTTGTTTTGTATATTGATTTTGGTATGCCATTATAAAAAATGAAGCCATTTGCCTGCAAGAATCTTTTTGAACAGCTGCAACAATTTACAAAAAGTGAATGAGACAGATAGCATCTTAGAAAAGGTGTAGTGTGTACGCCTATCCATGATGCTAAGTCCCATTCAAGTAAGGACATTAAATGAAGTGAGGGATATTAACAGCATGTGACAACACACTACTGGATCAACACAGCTTTTCTTTTTTTTAAAAAAACAAACAAACTTTCTCATCTTTGAAATACTTACATGCTAAATTGGAATATATGGAAATAAAGTTAAGCATAGCATTATGTTATTTGTAAAAGATTCAAATAGGTTTTCACTCATTTTTCTGAGGCATACAAAGTCTCAACCTTCTTTTTGTAAGTATTTAGGATTTCTTTCAAGTTTGCCAATGGATCTTCAGACATCAGTTTACCAAATGCCCTATCAACTTTTGCATTTTGCTCAGTCAGGTAGGTCTAGAATAAAATAAGAGATCAGATTTTAGAACTGTATTTTTGAAAGGCATAGCAGCAGAAGAGAAATCTCAACCTTTCACCTTTTATAAAAACAAAGCAAGCATTGTGGAGAAGCAACATAATCAAAGTAATGTTGGGAATATGTCTCATCATCTTGCTGGAAACTCTTGTCCAGAGCTATCATTTGTTGGATCAGGAACCATAGGCATAAATCCAATGCACTTTGTTGCCCTCAATTAGATGTGCATTCAAATAAACATGCCCATCCAGTCTGGTGCAGTAAATCATACAGTATGATCAGGATTTTTTTGAGAAACTACCATAGCATGATTTTAATAAATTAGTAATCCCATAGACTCATAGAGTTGGAAGGGATCCTGAGGATCATGTAGTCTAACCCCCTGCAATATGCAGGTAGTATTTTATCAGGCATAATTCCAACACATATATGGAAACAGGAATATAATATGAAAGTACCAAATTATCTCCCCACAATTTGCAAAGCTTCCATGTACCTAATGAGGTCACTTGCTCCACCTAAGCTCAGTGCTATCTGTTCTGACTGGTAGCAGCACTCCAATGACTCAGACTGAGGGCTTTCTCATCAATCTATCCCATGGAGAGCCCAGGGACCCAACCTGGGGCTTTCCGCTTGCACATCTTTATGCTCTGTTACTGAGCTATAGCCCCTCCATATGAAAAACACATGCATGGTTATTAAACTATGTATGGTCACTCATGAAGAAATAAGCACTTAAAGAATAAGCATTTAAGGAATCACAGATTGATGAAAATAAACAACAGTTTAAGTGCAGAATTAGTTACCTTTACAGACACAAGATGGCTAGATGTCAGTTCCAGACAGAGTTGTAGATTTTTATGCACTCTCCGTTTCTCTTCCGATGTTGTTTTCATAACCACTTGGTATCTGGGGAGTAAATACATCATGACTACAATCCAAAACTGTTAAGTATGCTTATTGATTTTAATGGGTGAAGGCATACCAAATTTGGTGTTAGATCTTTTCTTGCATTCATTCAATATACTGTTCAAAAATAACTGAGCACTTGCAGAAAAGCAACAAAATTCAGATAAATTAGCATATTTTAAAACACACCCTACATCTACATCTCAATAGACTATTCCACTTACTGGCATTCGAGTTCTTGTAGCTCTTTCTTAGCTTCACTGACACCTTCATTGACTCCACCCTCAAGCAAATATTTATGTTTTTCCAACAATTCCAGCTCTTGGATACCTTTTTCTTCCTCTTCTTCAGTTTTCTGCAATATGAATTATCACTTCAGAATATGTTAATGTAATGACATGGTTGTAACATGTATATAGACACTATCTATTCAAAGAGGAAATTGGGAGGAGGGCTATAAATATAAAATATAGTGGCCTTGTTTCAATTCTGGAATATTGCTCTAGGATAGGGAATAATTTTCTTCAGCAGCAGATAATTAGCTCCCATTCCAGGTGGAGGCTGTGAAGACTCTTGTGGTGTATCCTCAAGCTTTCATGAAAATTCAGACACACTATCCCTCACAAGCAGTTTGTCGCTTACAAGCCTGCCAAGTGAAGTAGTCAACCCCTTCCCAATTTCAGATATCATTTCATAAAAGCAAACATTCATTGTCCTAAGTCAGCACTTTAAAGGAATTGTTTAGAAACATATATTTATAAATAGATGCAGACTAGCAATGCAGTAAACAAATTACTGTTTTGTAAGTATTCAAACCTGTTTAGCAACACTTTACCTACCTTCATTATTTGCTGATAATGATCTTCCATTTTTTGGCCTTCTTCTCTTAGCATTTTCAGAGTGCTGTTCTGCTCTGCTACCATTGTGCTTCCCTTTAAAAATGTGCATTTAATAAAAAGCTATCAATAGCAGAAGAAAGGAACAAAGTAGCCCTTGTATCCAGTCCTTTTCTTAGACATCTACACTTCTAGTGGTGGCAGACAGAACACTCCTAACATGCTGCCTTAGAGGATCAGGGAATGAGTTTAGAATCAATCATATTGTCAGATTTGGCATCTCAAGAATCTAAAACTTCACTACTTAGCCTACATGCAGAACAGGGTTTGAAAATGCATGAGCTACATCTACAGTCAGAGAAGTTAAGTGTGTAGCTGAAAAGGGATTAAAGGCACCAATAGTTCCCTGTCTTTTCTTCATTTCACTATTCATTCAGCTATTCCCTCCACTACTAACTAGCTACCTGTACTTAACCACCAACACAAATCTACATAGTTTATATTTTTTGTTTTGGGGACAGTTAAAATTTTGAAAGGCAGTGGCTTCCGATTGGAGCCAAAGTATCTGGACACTCACCTGTTCTAAGGCCTCTTCTAGACCAATTTTTCTCTTTATTGCACTTTCAATTTCGTCTTCAGTATTGCTTATGAGGTGCTTAAGTGGGACCTGTAATGATTATAGAGATATTGTAAAGGGGGTGGGAGAGAGAGATGAAAACTGAGTGAAAGAGACATTTCCATGAACTGATAGGATACCCAAGGGGCCAAATTAGTCCTGACTGCTTGCATCCTTGTCCCACTGTGACAACTTTGGAAGACCTAGTTATATTTTAATAAATTTAAGATAATACACTATCATTCTGATTCATTTATCCATTCTATCATAAAGACAGCCAGCATCCTCTTTACCAACAGTTGCCATCCAGGAGCCTATGGGAAGTCCACAAGTAGGACAAATTAGTTCTGCTAAGTGTTCTTCATTTGTAAGCAATGTTAAAATTTACCCCCATCCACTTTGCATGGCTTTTTAAAAAGAGGACTATTTACACCAAAACATAAGCATACACTTACATGAATTTGTTCTCTGTATTTGACCAGACAGTTTGGCCCTGAATCTGGCTTAAACTTAATCTCAAAATCAAGGCCGCCGGAGTTCTCTGAATTTATAGGTATCAGTTTCAGCTTTCGAGCCCCTCTATGGAACTCTGCCAATTGGGCTTCAATCTGTTAAAGGTGGGGGGAGGGGACACAAAAAGAGGTACAGCTTTAAAACACTGCAGTTGATAAATTGACAAGAGCAAGGAAACAGAACCTAAAGTATTTGGTGCTTTTTTGGTTCACATTTGTTTTGTGCTTCAACATGGAAAAAATACCCTTTCTATATTGTTTTTCAGAGTGTGATTCAGTAAAAAGTTAAGTAGTTGTTAGACTATAGTGACCCAGGCAGCAGTTGATCCAAGTCAGTTTTGCTACACCAATTCTCAACAAAAATATGCACTGTTGTAGCTGAAACAGGATCCAGTGTCAGGCAAACAGAACTGCAACTACTATTGCTTAAGTTAAAGACTAAAAGCAAAATCGTGGCTATACCTCATGCTCTAGCTGCTTGAGAAACCGTTAGGATTCTAGCAATCACTCTTCTACTACAAAATTCAAGCTCTGCAATTTCATCCAGTTTAGAAAGCATAAAGTAGCAGACTTTGTGAGTGGCCAGAATATCTGATTTCAAAACATTAGTGTAGATTCACATACCTCTTCTTTTCCTCTAGCGTATTTTAATTCCTCATTCCACAAGTGATGTTGCTCTGTCTCCAGTTCCTTGGTTTTTTTATTGACTGTCTGCAGCAACTCCTCTATTTCACTCTTTAGCCTCTCAATATCTGCAACTGAGTGCTTCTGATTATCACAAATGTACTTCAGTTGAGCATTCTCTTGTTTCAGGGCTTCCATTTCCATGGCTAAATTTAAGAACATGTAAAACTTTGTTAGGAACCCAAAATGAAAAACAGAACCAGTTACGAAGATGTTGCTGCAGATGACAGCACTCATTTCTACTTCTTTTAAATTAGCTTAAAACACATTTGTGGATAAAATTCCAGAGTGTTTGGAACTTGAGTTCTCAAGTGGAATTCTGCTTTTTCACAAACTGAAACTTATTGAAATAAATGAGAAACTTACCAAAATTATGAAGGGAAGATATAGATAATCTCAGTGTTATTTTTTTCCTGGCACTTGGGAAATACCACAAAAAAGAACCTGTCTTATAGTTTGGAATAAGCCCTATATACTTTAAGGGTACCTTTATTTTAGATCTAAAAATTATCTTCATATGACTAACTTGACTTTGTTTACCAGCTCAGAGTAGTTCAAAAACAAATAATTTCTATGCAAATCCCTCCTTTGGAAAAAGTTCACTACAATACAGAGGTATGCACAATATTTTATTTTAGAAAACCTTAGATGGGACAGTGAAATAAGTTATACAGCAAGTTACTGTTGAGCAGTGTTTTGTCCTTACCACCAGCCTCCAACTCCTCTGTAATACTCTTTGATTTTTGACTGAACGCATTTGAGCGAGATTCCAGGTTGGCCATGTAAGCATTATATTTCTGAACATCTGCCTTTAAAGATGATTTCAGTTTCCGTAGATTCCCTAAACGGTCCTTTAAAAAAAGAAAACAAATGCCCACAATAGATAAGTTAACATACTGCAATGAAATCATATCCTGAATGGCAGGTAAAACAAGTGTGGGGAAGATATTTTAAATAGTATTCCCACAGCCATTTACACACCGGTTCACTTTCTCTCTCCTTCTCACGCTTTGCAATCTCCTCATTCAGCTTTTTTAGTTCTGCTTCAAACGCCTCCAAATGATGTTCATTTATCTTAAACAGATCCTCTGAAAGAAAAAGAAAAAAAAGTCAAAATAACCTGCTAATAACTCAACACACCAATTATACCAAAACAGGGAGCTCAGAACAAAGAATACATTAGGAAGCAAATTTACACAGGCTTCTGCAGATTTTACAAGCCACTGCTATTTTGCAATGCAATGTCCAAAAGGAATGAAGTTGCTGCATTGCAGAATAGATTGCCCTAACTGCTCTCTGTGTGGAATACTTTGTCGCTTGTTTACATGAAATACAAGTTGTGTGTGATGAATACAGTAAAAGTTTCAATTAGCACTTATTTTTATTCGTTACATTTATATTCTACCTTTATTTCATCATTGAACTCAAGGTGGTGTACAAAGGGCTCCCAGGTAGTCAATTATCCAGGCAATGTTGGTACATAATTAGCCAAAAAGCTACATCATGGGGCTGAGAGCATGTCCTAGGACCATTTTTAATATATTACAGTTCAACCAAGGCTAGAATAGTTTGGTTGGATAGGGGAAATGGAAACTAACAGATAAATGGAAACACCATACGGAAATGTAAACGGGCAACATACCGTATTTTTCGCCCTATAGGACGCACTTTTTCCCCTCCAAAAATGAAGGGGAAATCTGGGTGCGTCCTATGGGGCGAATGCAGGCTTTCGCTGAAGCTTGGAGAGCGAGAGGGGTCAGTGCGCACTGACCCCTCTTGCTCTCCAGGCTTCAGGAACACATCCGCAGCCTAGGCAGCCTGCTTCCCGGAGCGCCGGGTGCGCTGAAAGCACAGCGTACGGCGCTTCGGGAACACATCCACAGCCTAGGCAGCCCTGCGGGAGTTCCCGCAGGGCTTCCTACGCTGCAGATAGCAGCCTGCCGCCCGGCGCGAGGAGCGCCCTGAAGCAGAGCGCCCCGCCCACCGGACAGACATCGGCCAGCCCCACAAGCTCGGGGGACAGCAAGGAGGCGCAGCGCCGCCATCCCGCTGTTCCTCGACCTGGTTCGGTTTCCCCGACCTGGTTTTTGGGGGGAAATAAAGGAAAATCCCCCCCTTTATTTCCCCCCCAAAAACTAGGTGCGTCCTATGGGACGAAAAATACGGTATATGGAAACATCACAAAAGGAATAGATTTCAGGGAAAGATGGAAAGCAAGGCAAATGCATGAGGACGAGAATTTAAGGTACCAAGCTTTCACTAGTTCATCACATATTTCTCTTGTCAAAACATAGTGCACACAGGAAGACTTCATGCCTGGTTGAAGCTGTTTGAGACACTAATACTATTCCCACCACCACGTCTATGGGGCATTAAAAAAAATCAGTCCCCATATTTTTGCTAAAATTTAATCAAGCATCCTATACTCTTGCCCACATTACTCCAGTGTAGCAGCTCTGCTGTGGACCTGGATACTGCCAAATAGCAATATTTAATATTAAATACCTATGGACTATTGACTAGAATGCCCCAATGACCTAAAAACTAACCCATGCCTGTCAGAAAAGACTGATAAAATGCAGGAAGGCTAGATATAAGTACTTGGGGTCACAGAAAAGGGAGCTGGGCAAAGTGAGAAGGTTTTGAGATAAGATGCTTCCATTTAACTAAATGATTGATTATATTTCAACAAGTTCACTATGGGTTAACAATTTTTAAAAAACATGTTAACTACAGAAAAGTGCTGAAGAAACCACAAGATTAGCATTTGCACCCATTGAGTTCTATTTAGTTTTTAAATGAAAACTACTTACTTAATTTGGAGTATATTTCAGCATCGAATTCTTCAAAGCTGTCTCCACCCCTCATAAAATGGTCATAACATTTTATAGTGTAGTCTAAAAAAAGCTGCAAATAAAGTTATTCAAGTCAGTTTCATTATAGGGATTTTTAACCACAGAAGCAGAGGCCAATCAGAACTGTATTATGTAGCAAGTCTAAAAAATAATCCAAGATGAGCAACCAAGTTATTTATTTCTACATTTCCTGGAATCAGCTGCATTTTAGCTAGAGCTTTAACGGAACTTCAAGCAAATAAAAAAAAACATTTTTGTATTTTGAGGGACATTAGGCACATGATTCTATCTGCTAACTACACTGGCAGGGGTGCTTTAGGAATTGGTGCAAATCTTCTGCACCACTGTATTTTGGAAATACACCACTGTGTGTGTGGGGAGAGCAGAGAAGAGGTGGTAATGATACACTGTTGAAACAAATGGAATTATAAAATACTCAGATGGATACTCAACCCTGCCTATTAACAGGAATTAAAGCATGAGATTAGTAGACCTCAGTAGAAATTTTCTGTTTCTCTCAAAATTTTCTAAACTCTGTGCCTATGTGTAGGCTCACAGATGAAGAGACTGTTGGGGCAGAGTTGGGGAAATCAGGAAGGAGGGTAAGAGAAGCTGTCTCTTCCTTTAGACCAAAGCATTGCTTTTTTGTGTTCTTGCAAAAATAGCACATTTCCTGATATTTCACGTCACATACTTTGTTATGTATAATTCCATCTTCAGTCTCTCCTTCCAAGGTCTGCCCTTCATCAAATGATGGCATATTTTCTTTCAAATAAAAAGACAACTGAAAAGGACAGAGAAGATCATATATTAACATGCATGAATTAGTACTATTCAACAGAATACAGCTGATACCTAGCTGCTGCTGTAGACCAGTGAAGTTCATGAATAAATGTGCAAAGTAGACTTCTTTACATTTATACAGGAGTATGTAGGTTTCCTTAGTAACAGCAATGAAGCTGTACAAATCTCTTGTCAATAGCACATTTACCAAAATAGATGTAACCAAGAAAATGCAGTATTAAAATTACCTAGATATTATTGCTTTGGCCGAGCCTTCTCTATATCACCTAAATTCAAAGTAGTTCTAGAACTCTTAAGTTGCAAAGAACCTGGCTCTCAAAATCGCCAGAACAGTGAGTCTAAAACGGCTACAAGTCTACCTGACCAATATAAAATGTTTAGAGTTTCCATGTTTATAAAAATATAAAAAGTAAAAGTAAACCCGAGCTTTCCATGTTTGCTTTACAGTACTTGCAAACCCTGTAAAAGTAACTGGAGACTTATTCCAATGGCTTTGTTGTACCTTGACACAATCTGTCAGCCAGACCAGAGCTCCTACAATCTGAGGCCACGTATGCGGTGCTCCCACTGTGCACATAGCACTTTTTGACAATGCAAAAGGGTATCTATAACAGAAGCAGAAAATATTAGAAAGTTGTGTAATATATTTTGATTTTTAAAATATACAAAAATATATGCTATTTAATATTAAGGTTAGGAAGTATAGTCAGATATGAAAAGCATTTCCCCCCTCCACTTTGATTATGCATCAACCCACTAGAGATTAGGATATGGTGGAGTTATCTGTCTGCAAAATCCAGGCACCTGAGAGACCTTGTTGTGGTTGCCAAAACCAGTCAGTTGAGAAGCTATTTACTGCTAGCAATGATCCCATCACTGGTAGCCAGTGTAGGGCTCTGATTCAGGGCATTACAGGGGTGGAGCAGAGCTAGCTAAGGATCTGTTGGATCCACGACTGCTTCCTGCTGGGAGGTCCCCTATTAGGACTCCTTAGGTGCACCAGCCTGGTGCTACTGCAGTAAGAGGCAGACCACATATCTGTGCCTCTCACACAAACACACTATACCAGTACAAGCAGCAAGGCTTTGGATGTGGCAGTGACTCTACTCTACCATGCAGTTGCTCCCTAGCCCCATTTAGGATTGCTCTGCCCAAGGTTCAGTTATTGTTATTTCTTACAATCCACAATTTGGCCATTTAAGTTAACTGTGCATAATAGCATGTTGACTATGCCTGTGTCAAAAGATAACAACAGGTTATCAAAGCTAGCAAGACCAGGTTAAAGTCAAGACTCGATGCATAATTGTCACTCAGTCAATATTTGCAATATACTTGCTTTGTGCCAATATGTTAGTGAGACAGACCACATGCTGTATAGTCAAGCACTTCAAGAGAATGATTGACACAGAGTAGGAATCTCTAGTTATACATATAATGGACTCAGCTAGATTGGTAAAGAAAATGTGTTTTATGTGTGTTTTACAGTGGTACCTTGCTTCTCGAACTTAATCTGTTCTGGGAGTCCGTTCGACTCCCGAAACCGTTTAAAAACCAAGGTGCAGCTTCTGATTGTCTGCAGGAGCTTCCTGCACTCAATCAGAAGCTGTGGAAGCAGTGTCGGACGTTCGGCTTCCAAAAAACGTTCGCAAACCGGCTAGTCGTTTGAGTACCAAGGTACCACTGTATATGGATGCATTATAACAGTAACACCAAATGGCGCTGTGGAGTTCCATTTTGCCAACACAAGTTCTCATAAAGTTCACAATGCATTCAACTGAAATGCTTCCTTGATGTGTCTAGATCCAGCCAATTATCCTTTCCTACACAAAATAGGATGGATCATATTTCTATATTTTTGCTAAATATGAAATAGTATTCTTAATGTGAGCCAGTGGTTTATGGGTAATGAGCCAGTGGACTACACAATGGTAGTTATTTCAGATTAAAACAAATGCCATACATTATGCCTAGAGGCTTTGTTTTGGGCACAGAAGGGGGGGGGGGGAACCTGAGCTACAGAGGAAACTGCCCCTTGATAAAAGTTAAATCAATGTGATGAAGTCCATTGAGAAGACTTGCAATATGTTTCTAGGCTCTGGCAACTAGTGGCTCCTTCCTCCCTCAGTTTGAGGGTCAGAGTGTGATGGTGCCTTCACCTGGCAGCATGTCAAAAAGTGTAAAGTGCTAATTAGTGTTGCTGAAATGATGTTTTATGACTGTGTTGAACTAACGTAATGAAGGGGTGGGTTTAATGATTTTACAATGCTTTGCGCATGCATGTATTGTCTTTGAATCCTTTGTAGTGACTTCCACAATTGGGGTTGCTACTTTGCAAATGCAATCATTATCTTATTGACCTCCAGTAAGGGAATCTCCAAATTTTCCCTACATAGGGAGGGTGGGTGTGGCTTCCCTTAAACAATCGGGTGGGTGAAGTTCGGCCCACGGGTCAGAGTTTCCTGTTTTTAGCAGCGTAGACAATGTTCTCATACTGACAAAAATGTGCATATAGTATATTATCCTGATACTTACCCAAGCTCTTTAAAATTTCTTGGAATTTCTTCTTCAAACTTAGAACTGGGAAGCTCATAAGAAGGGCAAAATTGCCCATAAATAAAAGTGAAGATTTTCACAAAGTCCTTAGTAGATGGAGCCTGGAGTGACTTCACAGAGACGGTAGGACCATATCCATATGTAGTAAGAAACTGAGGGGGGAACGTTATATTTCTATCACATTTAGTTATTTAAAAATTATACCTCTTATTACAGTAAAGACCCATGAGCAGCTTATACATAGTGTATATATGTTAGATTTCACGCCAGAGCCGCATGAAGCCACACAATCCAAATTAGGGCACCACTCAAATAAAGCTAACCATGCAAGTTAAATGAATTTGTCTACAAAGACTTGTATGAGCAAAAATACTTCTGTCTTGCACGTTGTTGTTGTTGGGTTTTTTTTAAATCCTTTTTTCAGAAGGTGGCATCTTAGAAAAGGCATCCCCACCCCTACCAGTATAAAAGAAAGGAATGCCTCTTCTAACAGCACCAAGCACCTTTCATATTTTAAAAAATAAATGTATCAAAGTATTTAACACTTTAAAAAATTCAGCTGCTCATTTACTTAGGGTATTTTTTTTACCCTTTTTATCTTACAATGAGATTCCTAAGGTGGATCAATCAGGGGCAACTAAAACCAGCTAAATATTCTAAACCCAGGCCAAATATAAGTAGTTTAAAAGTACTTCGTAGAGTTGTCGGATACATTGCTGGACGTATGCTTTATCATGAAGTGGCCTAGGTTCCTTGATCTTTTCCATATTCCCGAATGCCCCATACTGGCTGCTTCGTAAGCTTCCAGGGCCACTGCTCCTAGAAACAAAGGAGTAAGATGACAACCTCAAGTTAGCTGCTACTAAGCAAACAGAGCTACTTGGACACAAATGTTAGGTTACAAGAATAAGTCAGACTCACAGTTGACAATGTCATTCAACTTGCCACACCACAGTATTCCACCAGAAAATTAAAGTGCAGTGTGGGGCTTTTCCTTTTCCTAAGGTATTCTTGAATTTCTTTCTAGCCAAATAAAAGCATTAAACCACTCTATATCTGGCGTGAAAAAACAAAGCAACCCAGAGTTCTCCCACATTCAAAGGGTAGGTATAGCTTCTAAACTGGCACTTCCAAGCATAGGAAGTAACAGTGTTGCAACATTTCCCCTGGCTGGAAATAGCATCACAAAGTTACACTGCTCCAGCGTTCTAAATGGTGCTGTGGCTTAAATAGCCTCATGCCCATTTCTTTTTTAAAAAATTCTGCCAAGTGTAGGCCTTTCAGGAGTTTTTGTCTGTGCGCTCTATTACCTTTTGCCAAAGAAACTGGTTTTCCTTTCCGATGTCACTGATCCACGTTTTCCCACACTCAGCTTTCCAAAGGTTGTCCTCCTCTCTTGTCTTGAAAAGAATATTGATTTGCACACATCATAGCGAAATAAGTTACCTTTAAATTCTGTACAATTAAGTTGCCAGCTATTAGTATCAAACTGCAATACAGATGTTGTTAGGCTGCATACATTAAGTTCGCTATACATCCACTTAATTATTTTTACTCTTGCTTACCTTAAAAATAGACCTTTTACTGTGACATGCTTATTTTTAATGTGCTATATACAACACCTTTAATAATCTCATTAAAATAGAAACCAGACATCAACAGGACTCCAATTTTCAAAATGTGTACTTTAAGAATGTAAGACGAACCTTGCTGAAAGATGTTACCAGTGAGAAGCTTATGGGAAGTTTGTGGATGAGATCTGAGTGGAACATTGCTTCTTCCACTTGCAATTTCCAGGAACTGGTATTCAGAGGTATACCACCTCTGCTAGTGGAGGTAGAGCATAGCTTTATCCTCCATAAATCTGTCTAGCCCCCTTTTAAAATAATTCATGTTGGTGGCCACGCCAACTTAACTATGTGCTACGTTAAGAAATACAGTGGTGCCTCGCAAGACGAAATTAATTCGTTCCGCAAGTTTTTTCTTCCTGTGAGTTTTTCGTCTTGCGAAGCACGGTTTCCCATAGGAATGCATTGAAAATCAATCAATGCGTTCCTATGGAGACCGTCCGGGGACAGAGGGGAAGCGCGCGCGCCTTCCCCTCTGTCCCCGGACCTGTTTAAAGCAAGGGAAGGGGCAGCGGGGAGAATCGCTTCTCCCTGTTGCCGCCCCTTGGTTCAAAAGGGGTCCGGGGAGAGAGGGAAAGGCGCGCGCGCCTTCCCCTCTGTCCCTGGAGATTGCGGGGCTGGCAACGGGGAGAAGCGATCTTCTCCCCGCCGCCCCTTGCTTCAAAAGAGGTCCGGGGACAGCGGGGAAGACGCGCTGCGCTTCCCCGCTATCCCCGGAGCTTGCGGGGCAAGCTTTGTTTTGCGAAGCAAGCCCATAGGGAAATGCCTCTTGCGAAGCGGCTAAGAAAACGAAAAACTCCTTCGTCTAGCAAGTTTTTTGTCTTCCGAGGCGAACGTCTTGTACTTCCACTGTACTTCCTTTTGTCCGCCCTGAAGCTCTCAGCATTCATGTTCACTTAATGCCCCCTGGTTCTAATATTTAAAGAGGAAGAAACTCTATCCCTCTCTCTCTCTCTCTCTCACACACACACACACATGATGTTCATAAATGTACCAAGCAAACACATACAAATATGTAAACCACATATCTGAAACCTACAGAAAAGTCCTGAAACCATTCTCTTTCCCAAAATGACCTCAAATATTTCTCTGCAAGGTTGAAGGAAATGGGGAAAAACCTCCCCACTGTGCTCGTAAATCCTGCCTTAAGGGCACATTTAAGGTGTGAATAAGTTGGATTCGGGAATTAAGTAGTTATAATAACGAAAGAGTAGCCAAAACCCAGATAATGCAGTCGGGTAACCTGCCAGACAGGAGATAACACACTCAGGATTCTGTTTTAGACTGCCCCCCTGTAATGTATGTATGATGTATTGGGGGAGATGGTCCTGGGCTACACCCCTTCTGTGATGTATGTATGATGTTTCTTGGTTGGTCTGGAGTTTGAGGGTGGGCAATTTCAAAAGTCTCCTCTTTCCTGCTTGTGGTGAGCAGTTGCAACAGTTTAATAAAGATCAAGCTTAATAGCTACTTTGCTTCTCAATATTCTCTGGTTGGCCTCTTGTTATTTCTCCTACCAATAGAGAACCTACATAAGGACTCTATATGGGCTCTTGGGTACCCCATAAGGGAAAAGGAGCAGTTTCCCCCCTCATAACAGCTCCTTTCCTAATTATTCCTAACACAGAATTTAGGTTCTCAGCAATCTCACACAGGATGAACTTTCAAAAAGCAATTATATAGCAGCATCCCAGGACCCCTTTTGTCTTTCAGGAATGAAACCCTGCCACAAGAGAAATTATGTATCTTACTTACGTTAGAGGAGTATTGGGCACCGCCTTGTTGGTATCCTGCACCCTGAGAGGATGGATGGACTGCCGGCAGCTGAGGCGGCTGGTACTGGAGTTGCGATGCATTGTTGTAGGCGAACTGCAGAGGAGCAAGCCTGCTGGAGAGAGTGAAGATACTGCCTGGTCAGCGACAGAACTGGGAAGGTCCAAGCAAGGCTATTCTTTTAAAAGCTGGGCATCTGTCTATGTTGGTTTTTTATCTGTGTGCCGCCTTGAACCCCATCAAGGGAAAAGGCAGACTACAAATAAATAGAGCACCATCATCTACCACGAGGCAGGAAGGCGACTGGGGATCTCGGGGGCGAAAGTCCTGTTCCGTTGAGAAAAGGGCCTCGAGCCGCCCCAGCAGGAGAGGACGCTCCAGCACCCTCGCCAGTGGTGTAGCTAGCCGCTGGGGTGCCAGGTGCGGCGTCCTGCAGCTGGGGACGAGGCACGCTGCATGGAGCCTCCCCCTCAGCTGTCGGGCGGCTGAGGGAGAGGAGGACAGACACAAGTCCCATACAAGCCACCATGTCACTCCCAGGAGAGATGTGTGGCCCGGGGCACGCTGCAGGCCCCGTGGTAAGTGCCCGCCCCCACTGTGTGGCACCCAGTGCCAGCCGTGTTTCGTTACGTTTGTTGACTGAACTAAAAAGTTTTGTGAGCTCAATTTTCAAAAATTATTTTTAAAAACTCATTTTTGTCATCTCCCTCAGGGATGCCACCCTCACCCTGGGTTAGGCAGAGTAGGTCGAGGGGAACTGCGCCCCTCCTGAGAAGGGAAGCAAGCGGAGAACCGGGAGGGGGGGCACTTTCGTTCCTTGAGGCTGCAGCCCTGGGCAGCCTTTTACCCGAGAGCAATAAATAAAATTCCCGCTTGAGCATACCAAGGCCAGAAGGTGCGGTTAAGGGAGGGTTTCTTTTCAAGGGGGAGGAAGAGAGGGATATTTCCAAGCATCTCACATTAGGAGACGGGAGGCTTCGCAGAGCCCCAGCCCACCGGCGAAGGATCAGAGGAGCCTTAAATTAGGGCGTTCCCTGCATAGGGCGCTGGGAAAAGAAACGGTCCCCCCCCCCGCCCATAGGTTCCCCCCCCATCATCACCTCCTTCCGCCGAGCTGAAGAACCCCCGACCCCACTCAAGGCCTGCAGCGCCTGCGCCAAAGGGCTTTCAGCCGCCGGTCCCGTTGTTTAGACCCTTCTCGGTCTAATCGCGGAACCGCTCTTGGTTGGTTGGTTGGTGTTTTTTTTAAATTACCCGCCAATCAGGAACGTCACCAGTGACGCCCTCAGTATAAGAAAGCGTGAAGGGAGGAGAGGCGGCGTCACTTCCCTCAGAAAGAGGAAGCCGCTCTTCACGAGCGAAATGATCGCAACGGCCGTATATACAGTAAAAACGTTTTCATCTCTATGGTTATCTGCGGCAGCCGTCGGCTACGGTGCCTCAACCACGTGACCGTGCCTTACGTACGACAAGGTGGCTGCGCCCATGGGAGCGAAGCTTCATGGCTGTGCGGTGGTCCATCGTGGGCTCCCCTGTGGCGCTGGCGTTGTAGCCGTGGCAGGGAGGCATTGGGTTGGGTTGCTGGGCTGCTCTGATGACCTGTCTGACTTTAATGCGCTCGTTTCCGGGAGTAAACTCTGTTGAGTTCAGTGCGATTTGGCTTCCTAGTAAACGTATTTGTAGGTTTCCTGCACGAGCCCCCACGGCACAGATCTGTCCTTAGCTACGAACTCGCTAGGCAGTCTCGAAATGGTGACAGTAATACTGTTTTACCTTATGGTAGGGATTAGAATAAGATAATGTTTAGAATAAGATAATGTCTCTAAAATCAGCCCTCGAAAGTGCTTTATGAGTGAAATTGCCACATACATCTTCCCTTCTGTCCTTCAGTAAAGCAAGCAGTTTTATTTATCCTGCCTTTGGATGTTAGTGATTTGGGTTTGCCTTGCCCAATAGTCTCCCTCTAGGTGTTTTTATGTTTTTATTATCGACCTCATTGGAAGTTTTACTGTTGCCTATGCTACAGATGACTGCAGTTAACTAGAACATCTTAAAATGTATTGTGTGCAGACATTCTTGTAAGTGCTAATGATAACTTTGCTTAAGGGTGTTGGGGGAGTCTGAATGACTTGTTTTGGACAACTTCCAGGGGGGAATACTTTTGCAGGAAAAATAGCAAGGAGTTTTGGGGTATCTGGAAAGGCCCGCAAAAACTTAAGTTTAAATTTCATGTACAATTCCAGCTATTATAAAATAGGTGTCAGAGTTTGTAACATGATGTGGTGCTCTCAGACTAGATTTGCACATTGTTTCTGCCATAATAGTGCATAACATGTGGCATAAAAAGCTTGGAACATTTTTCTACAAATACAAAGTTGACTTTTAAGTACGATTTGCTGAAATGGTTAAAAACTTGAAATTTACTTAAAGCAATAAAGCTGGATAAGTGAGGTACATTCTCCCTTGGTTTTTAAACATAATTGACATCCAAGTGATAAACAATTTACTTCTGTTAATTTCAATTATAGTTGTTTTTAAGTAGGTGCAATTATGATAAACTAGTGATATAAACAAATGCATTACGTGGGTTGAGAACACGATTTAGTCTCAGAATTACATTCTCTCTTGCATATTCAAGGTAAATGAGGCAACCCTTTCAAATCAATATGGGATTTTCCTGTTACGGTAATTTTTCTCTGTCCATGGTGAAAATAGCAAGTTTCATGAGCTGGAGACCCCATTCCAAGCTCACCTGAGTAGAAAACCCAAGTAATGCCTGAACAATCCCATTAGGAGGCAGAGATTTAAATAACGTGGTTCCTACAGTTATACAAATTGTGTAACAAGGGCTAAGTAACAGTATTGCACTTAGAAGCATTAAAATGTATACCACTGCTATCTATGATTTAATAACATATTGCTGTCATCAAACTACAATCTTGTAAAGAATTTAAAATCAAAGTCTTTGAATAATTTAACACTGTATACTGGAAGAAATTTATCTGTCTTTGGCTGTAGTCCTAAGTACATTTACTTAGGGAGTAAGACACATTGGATACAGTGGGACTTACTGCCAGGTAAACTTCCATAGAATTATGCTGTTAGAATATTGGCATTTTTGGTTAAAAAAACTCCCCAATAATAAATTGCAATACTTATAAAAGGTTTACTTTTTTACTTTTCAGAGATACTGATTTATTTATTTATGTTGAATCCACCTGGAAGAACAATACACTGAAAAACAGCAGGAAAAGCAGAGAATGTCTGTTGTTTGTCATCTATCAGCTGGGTGGCTACTGGACCACCTCTCCTTCATAAACAAAGCTAACTACCAGCCATGCCATTCCCATGATCATTCTGGCTTGGCCTTTGTTGATGATCCTGCTACTGCTACTTCCTCAGATGGGGCACTCATTGAGGCTGTAAGCCTAGATGCTAAAAATTCTTGCAGAAAAGATTCTATTGATGAGGTCAAGGCCCCAGAAGAGAAAGCAAGTCTAATGGTAAAGAATACATATGTTTTTCGGGAAGAATTTTTTAATGTGCTGAAGCCACATGGAGTTGCAAACAATCAAATGGAACTCCAGCAAAAGGGATCTGAGGCTGGTCTAGGAAATGGCGGATCAGAACAGCAAGAAAGAGTCAAGATGAATGGCTCTTACTATACCGCTAAAGCCAAAAAGGTACAGTATAGAGGAATTGCTGCAAAGTATCTTCCTTTGAAACAAGAGTTCTATTTGTCACTGTATAAGCACATGCTGATGCTTGATTACTTTAATGAACTGAAGGCTCAATCCCTCTAAAATATTTACAGTCCCATTTCCTTCAGCGCCATTATAATAGTCACTAGTTACTTGGAGTAACATAAATAAAATTAACATCCACCTTAGACTTGAACTACCATGTAGTTTTTTTTATTTCAGTGAGTCGACTAATTAACAACATTATTTAACAAGGTGTGCCTATAATATGTCTGCCTTTGACAGCACTAAAGTGTTATCACTTTGGGGGCACAATAGCAGCAAGGCTTTGGTTATTTCTATCAAGTTCTAGAGTGCAAGATGGATCACAGAATCTACCTTTATCTTTTTAAGTATAAAGAACCATAGAGTATGGCAATATTTTTAAATGACAGAGGTGCTGATATTTGTGCATGTTGTTAACTTTAGAAACGAAAAAGAAGCAGTGAACTTAACCATGGTGAACGTGATGCTTTAGAATACCATTTAAAGGTAAGTCGGAGAAATAATAGTGATGGAGGTGTTGCTTGTTTAAGTAACCTCAAATGCACACTTCCATGATTAAATATGCATATACTATAAATGATAGTTCAACTTGCAGCTCTTAGCATAGTGAGCTATAAATAGCACCATTTCAGTATTTAAAGTAGGATAACGAATGCCAGTGTTTTAGAATGGCACTTTCCTTGGCTTGATATTTAAAATGCAAAACTATCAGAATGATTTATAGTGTGGACTGTTCAGTCTTTCATTCAGATAATCCTGTTCACAGACTGAAGATTTGCATGTCTGTGGATATGTCTCTGTGGAATTGTAACAACCCGCCTCAGATATTTTCTCTCTGTTTTTCATTTTTCTTTGCTGCACAGATCAGCGGCTTGATTTTGGATGGTACCAGGAGTTTAGTCCAGGAGGGGCTTAGAAGTGGTTTCCTCCAGCCTAGCTCTTCAAAACAGATTTGTGCCAAGACTCCTGTTATAGAACACAGTAGTTTAGCTGAATTATGTGAGATGGCAAAGCAGTTTCCTTCAGTGAATGAATCCGAACAAAGAGCTGTATGCATGATAAGTGAGGACTCCTGTGTTCCAGAACAAGTTCAGGTTTCCTGTGTTACAGAAAACACCACAAACTATGCAAAGATAATAACATTAATGGGACAGAAGTACCTATTTCCTCCCAAAAGTGCTTTCCTTTTATCTGATATTTCTGTTATGCAGCCGCTCTTGGACTGTAAGTACATTTCCAAGCAAAATTACCCACTTTTCAATGTTTCATTAATATATTGACAGAGCAAATTGTGTAGATTTTGGAAGGAATTTAAAGAACACCTATTAGCAGAAATGCTTAGATTTGAGCATCAGTAATTGTTAAACACATATTCATACTATACGGCAGTCACTCATTTTCACCTGCTATCTGATTTCTAGCATGCATAGTGGGAGATATTAGAAAAATTAGAGGTTAATACATCCTTTGTGGAACAGAAACCTCTGTTAATAAAAGAGAAGCATTTTATGCTAGTTTTGGAACTGACATGACTGCCTGTTAGTTTGAATGAACGTGAAATGGAGCCACTTCAGTTTGATCAGAAGTATGTTTATATCTTTATTTGTAATCAGAGCAGGGTAGCGTTACCACTTTTAAAGACAAAACATCACATTTCCATGTTCTTTTAAATAGTATGGAAATTGTTTATTAAAACTTGGTGAGCAACTTGGTTTTGTTGCCAAAAAAAAAAAAATAATAGACATAATTTGAAATACCGAAAAATGTGTATTCTTGTTGCTTTGTTTTCTAGATAAAAAAAAGTTTGGCATAATTATAATAGATCCACCATGGGAGAACAAGTCTGTTAAAAGAAGTAACAGGTAGCCTTTTACCTTCTAAAACATATATTTTATTAAACATACATATTAAAACAGCTCCCTTTTAGATGTTAATGGTGCATGTGGAATGACAATTTCTGGCTTTACTAGTGCAATTAAGAGTTGTTTACTACAGGAGACATGTCTATTCAGAAGTAAGTTCCATTAAGTCCTTACTCCCAGGTAAGTGAATATAGGGGACTGCGGCCAGAATCTACTGTTCAGGCTTGAGGGGTGGGGGTGGCAACTAAAGGCATATTAGCATATTTGTTGCTTTGTTTCGTTTCTCATTTTCTGGTTGATGTTCTCAAATGTAATGGGTTCTGTTCTGTAAACTCAGATTGTGACATTAGAATGCATGCATCTAATTCTCCAGTGGATAACTGCAATTTTATGTCAGTAGAACTTCAATTAAACTGAATTAATATGAAAGTTCTATGAGGCAGTGGGGAACCTGGTTTGATAGTTTTCTAAGGTGAAAATATAGTTATGCTGGGGTTGGGGAATGAGATTACAACACTGAACCTTCCCCGCCCCCTTAATGAGAATACTTCATAATTGAAAATATTAACTTCTGAGCAATATACCTCTCTGAATGCTCTGTTATTTGAAGGTTAATCAAAATGAATGGTTTCTGTGCCTGCAGAGCGTTTGCAGAAGTTAAAGCTACTCTGGTTTGCTTCTAATTAATTCATATTTTACAAAAGCTGCTAGGTGGGATGGCCTTAGTGTCTGAGAGGCAAGCTGGCCAAGAGCTGTACTGTACGTTTCTTTTAAAATAAGCAATGTGTTGAGACTAGTAAAGTAACACGTTTCCACTATCGTAGGAGGATTCTGATTCCACCGCCATTTGCTAGACAGGAAGGGAAATGTTTGTATCGTGTTCTGGGATTACAACATGGGAGGGATGAATGGAGGAAGTTCACATTAGAATAGAAGTAGAAAAGAAGTGGTACTTCTAGAATGGGAGGAATAGAAGGAAGAGTTGTCGCAGAATAGCATAACAGCACTTTTGAGTTTATATACTACCTTGAGATGCCCCCCCCCCTTGTTAACCAGACAGGGACAAATACCCCAGCAATTATTAGGGACGACTGCTTCCAAGAAAATAAAAAAGCCCAGTTTAAAGGCTTACCATTAATTCCAAATTACTCAGGCTTCAAAGCTTATATGTTTAATGTACAATTTGGTCCTGTGCAGAGTGAGGTATGCCTATAGAAATTGATAAGCTTTAATTTTTAACTGATTTCAGATTCATCAAAATAAGCTCAGGGTTCAGATCTTAGGCATGGAGGCATATCACTTTTCCTTGCCTTCTATAACTCTGGCTGTAATACTTGGGTATGTGTCTACCCACCCAGATGGATGCAGTACAAAAATGCAGTACAAAAAATACAGATATCTGTGTGATGGGCATTTCACTAATACAAATCGCCTGAACAATCACTCAGAAAGCTCTACACTTCATTGTGAAAAGTCGTAGATTTTCATGTCAGTATTTTTCTATTTGTATTCCTGCAAATTTGTATTACTGCAGTTTTAATATTAGAAGAAGAGCCTTGCAGACTCAGAGCAAAAGCCCATTTAGTCCAGCATCCTGTTGCCCACAGCAACTGGTGATCCTAATGCTTCAGGTAGCATGTAGCTATCAATCCTATTCACTGTTGCTAAATATTATCGTCTATGAATTATTGTATTTCCCTTTAAAAGTTAGTGGCCATCACCACATCTTGTGGTAGCGAATTCCATTGCTTAACTTAATAAGCAGCTTTTTAAATACTGTATGAATCTGCTGTAGATTAAAGTGGGGAAAAAAAATCAAAGTATTAGATATTCTGCATTGCAGAGAATTGCTTTAATGTAATATGTAACTTTTAATGACCATAAGTTCAGTTTCTATGCATAACAGAATTTGGAAATGGAAGGATATTTATCGCTGCACCCAGTGGATCGGAATGAAAAGAAACAGATGTTCAAATACGATGGGAACAGATTTCACCACTGGATGTCAGTGTTGGCTCAGTTTTAATTTATCTAAATGTTAGTATTGAAAAAAGTTTGCAAAAGACTGCCATTGCTTTGTAAAGGCCTGCTGTTTTCCTTTCTAGCTTTGGTCCAGCTCAGACTTTGTGAATTTATTCATGTGTAGGTACAATTACTTGTCCCATTGGCAAATCAAGCAAATTCCTGTGCCAGCGCTGGCGGCCCCAGGTTGTCTTGTGGTCACTTGGGTGACTAACCGACAGAAGCATTTATGTTTTGTGAAGAATGAACTCTATCCCCATTGGTCTGTGCGTGGAGTGGTGGAGTGGTTCTGGGTGAAAGTAAGTCTGCTGGAACCTTTGGACTTATTTTTATATATGTTTAGTTTTAAATTTATTTCTCAATAACTGTTTTTATTGGTAGCATTTAAAATATTTGAATATTAGCATTTTTGAAGCAAATTTTTGTTATGTATGTAATTTTTTAATATATTATCTCCCATGGGAAGTTACAGTTAGGGATGACACCCAATTAAGGAACTCACTCAGCACAATCCTATACATATCTGCTCAGAAGTAAGTCCCACTGACTTCAATGGGGCTTACTCCCAGGTCTATATAGGATTGCAACCTTACTATGTTAACTGCATGAGTTCTAATAAATTACATACATTTGTACATGTATGAAAAAAGGGGGAAACATTATTTTTTTTGAGCAAGTAGCAGAAGGAGGCATTCCTTCCTGAGAATAATTTGTAAATAGCCTTTTCTCCCCCCCCCCCTTTTTTAAAAAAGCCTTCCTGGTTAATCTGATATCGCTTCTTTTTTCTTTTAAATCAAAATATTTTAAATCGGTCAACGAAGTGTTGCAACCCCAGTTGCAATTCTTGATTTATTTCACTATTTCCCCCATAAGTAGAGATGGGAAGGCCTGGAAAAAAAACCTGGAAAATTGGGAGGGAAACTAGGTTCCCCCCCATTTCCCCCCGCAAATGGCTTTGGAAACCTACTTTGCTTTGACCAGTCTTGGGCTGCCCTGCTGATCTTATTTCAAATTTGATGTTAGAATCCTTGATCTGAAGCAATTCAGATGAGGATTTATAATTGTATATGTAGCCACACAGTGTTAAGGTTCTTTGGGTTCAGTGGTCTACCCCCAAGCCCCCACTGATAGACTTCAGGGTGTAAATGAAAAAGAAAGTGGATTACACAAGCCTGAAGACTACCAATCTCTGAACTAGACTTGGGTATAGTGTGAAAACATCCTTAGGATAGATCAATAGAAAATAAAATATTGTAACATTGATTTGTAACTTGCAGCATTGATTTCCGGTTCCTTTCTATCAGATTACAAAGTCTGGAGAGTTTGTATTTCCATTAGACTCTTTTCACAAGAAGCCTTATGAAGTTCTTGTATTGGGAAGAGTCCAGCAAAATACAGATGTGCCATTAAGGTATGAGTCCATTGATTTCTCTATATTATTAATGGGAATTATTATTATAAGGCATTCATTAGGAATGCTCAGCTGAGGTTCAAAGGAGGGCGCAACGGCCTTTCTTAACAAAACGATATGAAGACTGAAGTATTCTTGTACTCCAGTTCCCTTGAAAGACTAGCTTTTAAGAAAGCTGTAAAATACACCAGACTCCTTCTGCTGTTCCCTTTAGATATTTAGTTGTCTGTTTCTTACAGTGCTGTGAAATTCAATTTCTCAAGATACGACACTGGGGAATCTTGGAAGCAGATGCCTTTAACTGATGACCAATTATCACTAAAATGGGTGGGATGTCATTGCAGGGCCAAGATCATTAGCTGCCTTGAGCATTCATTTGAATTGGAATAGGAGGAGGGGGATCCCAAAACAACTATGTCTCTTCCCCTTTAGCAAAGTGTAATCGGTTTATGTGAATATTGGGGCTGGGATCCAAAGAGCCACTTAGCCTAATGTGAGGGGCTTGTGCAACCCCAGTGGGATATTTTCTTTTTCTTACCTTCTTTCTTTCAACAGGCAATCTCCACGCCATAGCACAGCCTCCACATAACTTTCAATTTAGAGTGTAGGGCCTGCTATAAGCAAGATTAAAGCCTTTTTGGGCTTGCAGAACTACTTTCATAATTCTTTGGTCCCTTGCCGAAGTCTCTTTGAAGAGGTTTTGAATTGGTGATTTAGTACAGCTGCTTGGATTTTTATGTGTGTGGTTAAAATAGCAAACATTAACCTATACAGGAAAGTCTTGCCGAAACAGGAATTCTCCTAGTTATATTATATGAAGTGGGTAGCTCCATATCTTCCTTGTTTGGCTAGCCCAAACCAGATCTTCTCCATGTCACCCATCTTAGCCCTGCAGGGCTGTTGGTTTCTGCTGCCAAGTAGACCACTTGTTCCCCTGTATTAAGTATAGATCTGTTTTGATAAGGGCAAACAATATTCTAAAGTTGAAACATATATTGGCTGCACTATATTTGTCTTCTTGCAGTCATATTTCTTTATTGGCTTAGTTTTTGAAGAAGCTTAAGAAATTTCATAAGCTGCCCTTTATCTTTCAAGAAAACAAATACACTCAGCATTTAGATATTTAGCTTCCCAGGGGCTTACCATCTAGTATGGCAGTGAGATGTTATTATAATTATTCTGTTTAGAGGGGGAAAGGGACCAATGAAGGTTTGGAAATTTAGCAAGATATTCTCATTTGTGCTCTCACCATTTATTTTGTTTTGATCTATACAGTAGGATTTCAGAGGATGACATGCCTCAAATTCCTGATCAGAAATTAATTGTGAGTGTACCTTGCAACCTTCACTCACACAAACCACCTCTGAGAGGTATGTTCCTGAAATGGTTCTATAAAGCTAAACATTTTTGATATTTTCAACTATTGATACCTTTGAGACGGGTTAATGGCTTGAGTACCTCTGCTCATTTGTTTGTATTGTTAGTTTCTGACCATCAATAACGAACAACTGAGGTTAAAAACTTACTGAAAATTTTGATATTTTCATTGGGTTCTAATTGTGGATTCAATTATGCACGAATTAGGCATTTTAAGAGGGACAGGTTTCGTCTTTCATACTTGGCTTTACAACTGGCATAACCACTTTAGAGATAGCCTTGATCTTGAAGAGGTGAATAACTAGTAGATTGCAGTTGATTGGTTGAATGCAGAGTTCCTGTATTTTCAAGGGACATTCCTGAGAAAGGAAGTGTGGGGGGGGGGGGAGAGGCAATTTTAGCTAATTCCTTTGCCTTCCTTGTGCCCTCTGAGAAGCTGTTACGGAGGGTTGGGATCCAACCCAGTACATTTCTTAGTATGCTGCATTTGTGTTCCAGCTAGAGCACTGTAGCATGCATGTTGCTGCCAGTTTGAGGAATTCAGGTAGATATTCTTTGGTTCTAAAATTCCTCTGATATTATTAAAGGTGCTGATTCATAGCCGTACTTCTACTAACCTGGACCTTGGGTGGCTGCTTTGAAAGACTTCAATTTTTATCATCGTCATAGCAAGCAATTTCACTTTGAGTCAAGGAAGTTACTTACTGAGCTTGTATGTTCTTGGTAGAGGCAGCAACAATGCTTTTCGAGAGGAATATGGGGAGGTAGAGGAAAATGAGAGATGAAGCCGCCTCCTCCCATTTCCTCAATCTCTTTCACTCACTGTGTTTTGGTATCTGAAGAAGTGTGCATGCACACGGAAGCTTATACCCAGAACAAACTTAGTTGGTCTCTAAGGTGCTACTGGACAATTTTTTTAATGTGTTTTTGAGTGCCCACTTGTAGAACTTTTGTTTACAATATGACAGATAGCAAGACCTTTCTTAATATCCCCATGCCAGCCAAATATCATTTGTATCATATATTTATTTATACCCCACCTTTTCCACTGTCAAGGACTCAGGGGAAAAATAATAATGCACCTTTGAACTTCCATTTTTGGTTGCACTGGTTTGTGGTCTATGTGTGCAGCTCAGTTAATCCAGGAAGCTATGCCTGAAGGCATAACCCCACATAAACTCCATTTATCTAGGTGTGAGCCCCATTGAATTCAGTGGGACTTACTTCTGAGTAGACATGGCTTGGATTACTGCCTACATTGATTTGCAAGGTCCTGTATAGTTGTCTGTCTTGTAAGAAGACCCCTCATCATTGAGCTCGTTTCTTTCAGTAGTGTAGAGCAGGTTCGGCTGGTCTTTCCTTTGCTTGGCTCTATCTGTTAAACCCAAGCAAGACCGAGCGCTTGTTACATATAGTGGGTATGTTTGTACATAATAGTTAGCTGATTTCAACTTACTTATGGTTCATACTGTATGGTTTTATGTGTGACCAAGTGCATGGTGTTTTTTTATGAACAGCAGTATATAAATATTATTATAAATAGCATTAAGGCAGGGTTTTATTATTGGCTTATGAATCAATGATTGCTGGGGACCTACAAACCATAATACCTGGTTCAGCAATAATGGGAACCCAAGGTTTGCTGGTTTGTTTATCACATTAGCAACATGGGAGGAGTGAATCATTCAAGGTAGGCACAATATCCCCCAAATCCTGTTTTATTGCTGCATGTCATTGTGGCCAGCATGAGATGATTTGAGTTGAGGGAGCAACAGAGAAAAGTGAGAAAGTGGGATTTCACCATTAGTGGAAGCTTTGTGTGAACAAGACTTGGTGAACTGTTCCTTAAGTAAAAATTATTTACTAACGTACACAAAATACATACCCACCAAGTGTCCTGGAAAAAAACAGAGCATCCAGTTTTCCCCTGTGATGACGTGGCAGCCATCATGGCTCCCTTGGTCATGTGATCTGCTACTTATCCTTTAGTCTAGCTTCTTTCCAGAGGGGTCACAACATAGAGGGTTGTATCCAAATAAGATACTCAAAGCAGACCCCCTGAAATTACTGAGTTGGTGTTAGTTACATCCAGTAAGGCTAAATTGGATGCAACCTAGTATTTGGAAATATAAGTGGTTTATGATGTGTCAGTGGTTATTTTGAATCTGTTCTCTGCCCTAACTATTAGTTTTACATTGGGAAGATGGGATATAAATGTTTTAATCAAAAGACTGTACGGTGCTAACAAAAATGGCCAAAACACCACCATTCTGAAATAACATTAATTGGTTTAACAAGTTATTTAGTTGCCTTTCCATATGCACATCTTATTTAATCTGTAGTTCATTAGATGTATCTGTCTTCAGGCTGTGAAAGTATACTTGTATTCCAATTCCAGTGAAAGGCTTCATATTTATAAAGCTGTAAAAGATGCCAGTCTTCTCTTTCAATTCACTTTAGGTGAAGAGTGAAGCATGATCACATAGCAGAGGTTGAGCAGCCACATCTTAAATTATTATGTGCAAGGCTCTTCTAAACCAGCTAAGACTTGTGCAAATGTTAAATTTTTATTAAATTGTCTCACCTTCCTGCTGAAGAGATTCCCTTTTCCGGCAACGGTGACATTTTATGCGAAGAAGCAAACTTCAACAATAACATCTTAACACAGTTTCATAGTTTCTGTGTTTTTACAGCATTGGTAGCAAAGGAGATTAAATGCTCTGTTTGTGCAGATAAAACTGGAGGAGTCTGAAGGGAAGGGAGAAACAAAATCTGGTGGAGGCATCTAGAAGAGGGGGCGCGCGCAAGACAGTGGCAAAGTGGCAAAGTTAGCACCCACTAGCTTTTCCTGACAGCCCTTTCAGTGGAAATTTAGGGTGAAACATGGGGGAATTTTCCCACTACAGTGGTACCTTGAGTTAAGAACATAATTTGTTCTGGAGGTCCGTTCTTAACCTGAAACTGTTCTTAACCTGAGGTACCACTTTAGCTAATGGGGCCTCCAGCTGCCGCTGCGCCGCGATTTCTGTTCTCATCCTGAAGCAAAGTTCTTAACCCGAGGTACTATTTCTGGGTTAGCGGAGTCTGTAACCTGAAGTGTCTGTAGCCCGAGGTAGTACTGTACTCATCTTTTGTAAGCAGTTAATTCTGTGATGGGTAAGGCTAACATTAGCAACAAACAAAGGCAAACCTAGGGGGCACAGACCCGTCCCCCTCAAAAATCCCCTATCAGGCATTGGAAGTTTTCCTGTTACACCTGGAGAACCCCCACCCCCAGATTAGCACCTACTTTGCCCACAGAAGGAATCCACTGGGATCTCTAGCAGAAAAAAAACTGCTGCTGGTGGTGCTATAGAAGGGGATGGAAAGGGTCCTTGGAGTGGCTTCCAGGCAGAGAGCAGCCAGGGGAGGTGTGTTCTTCCTCTCCTCCTGTCCACACAACCTCTCCTGCTTCTCAGCTACACACACACACACACACACACACACACACACACACACAGGACGACGACGACCCATAATACAGCTCCTTGCCAAGAGCTCAAGTGACCCTAGGTGTGCCTGTGGCAACAAAAAAGCTTGTTATTCCAGACATGCATTCTGACTTCTTATATATTATTATTTAATGCATTTCTTGTTAAGTTTTCCAGAAGTTATGAAAACAAGGTAGGCAGAAGAGAAGACCAGATTCAGAACATATGGACTGGCATTAATGTAGGTACATATGAAACCATTTGTAGTTAATATGGATGGTAAGAGTGTTATCATTTTGAAACAGTTGAACTCAAAATGTTAGCAGCTGTAAAACAGGCGGAAATTTAGCAGGTTGCTGAAGAGAGTCGTTGGTAGAGAAAAACACAGCAGCTGAATTTTTGTCTACTGAGCAACTGTTCAAGTTGCAGATAAAATTGGAGAAACAGAAGTATAGAATTGACTGTGAAACGTAAAGGGAGAGAGGGGAGGACATAACCTTTATTGACCTTTATGGATAGGACCTTTATTGATAAATGATTGATGTGTTTTTTTTTTAGTGGGGGGGGGGTGGTTTGCGGAGAATCAAATGAACCTTCATTTTGTTTCCAAGCCTTTTAGCATTTCTGTCATCATGTTTTCAGACATGTCTGTATTCCTGAATGGTGCTGTGTCTTCACTAAGCAAGGAGAGGGAGTGTTGGCCTGTCCATTTTTAGTTGGTGAAATATATGTTTGAACTCAGTTGATGATCTGGTTGACTGTGCTGAATGCTAATGAAGTGGGATACTAACACCTGATAGTATAGTGCAGATTTTGTGGGGTGCCGGGGAAGGAGGGCCCTTGCTTCATAAGTGAGATTCCACTCGCGTAGCATTGGATTCCACCCACACAAGTCACTATATAAACTGTTATTCAGTTATTTAGGTGCAATCCCATAACAAAGTTCTGCTGTCTTGCGAGTATAGCAGAGGTATGTCTCCAGGTCATAATGCAAATATAGGATTGCTTTGCGCAGCATCTTAACTGCTTGTCTTAAACAAGCACAAAACTGCTTTAGCTGGCAGCTTCCTCCTAACAATTTCCAAGGAAGTAGAGTTCTGTGAAGGAGGTAATGATCTGCAGCATGCTTAATAAACTACAGTCTCCAGGGATCCTTGGAAGGAAACCATAAGAATCGGAATGGCTGAAGAAGAGATATGCCCCACAACAAAACTACTGCAAGCTACTAAGCTTGCAGATCTGCAGTTTCAGTCTTGTGCATGCTGGGAATCATTGAGATGAGTGAGGCTTCATGGGATTGGGCTGTAAACCGTGCTGCGAGGGAATATATTAACCAGTGAAATCAGTCGGTACCTGATGTGTCTCCTCCTTTTAAGTTTCTGTTTCAAAGCTTAAGTTTTTAATGAATAAATTTTAATATGCATTGAATATAGCTGTCCATGTGTTGCTGTCCTCCCCCCCCCCAAAAAAAAATAAGCACTCCCATTTGAGAGATGTTATGGTGACAATTCTGAAAACAAGGTGGTGCTGAAGCTCTCATTCCCTGTCTCCAAATGAATACTGATAAATTAGAGTGACTGGAAGCTTTGACAGTATTGTTCATACTCTCAAGGTCGTTTATTTCATATTCCTTTCTGGCTATAAATAGTAAAGCTGGCTGATGAGATCCTTGAAATTAATTTGCTGTCTCTTTCTCTCTCTCTCTCTTTATTGAAACATTCTTCCCCACCACCTTCCAACAGCTTTGAGGAAATTGAAGAAACAGAGGTGTGGTTTTTTTTTTAAAAAAAACCTAAATCAATCTCATGATTTTTCCTCCCCAGAGATTCTAAAAGGATATACCAAGCCGGATGTGGAATGTCTGGAGCTGTTTGCTCGGAATTTGCAGCCTGGATGGACCAGTTGGGGCAATGAAGTTCTCAAATTCCAGCACATAGATTACTTCACTGTATTCCAGAACAAAAGTGACAAGTAACTGTAGGCTGGGGTTCTTGCAAGCCCTCTAGATTTTGTCCTTGACATCGTTGCTGCACTTGGGAAGCAGTATGAATTAACTGTAAGTCTGCATGGTGTTTTTGAAATCTGTGTGATGAGCATAACAGTGATGCCTTCAGGTATATAATTTGCTCCTGGGTTCATCATATATGTCCTCTGCTGTGGTAGGGTGACTTTTGCAATCATCTTCTGGAGTTTTTGTTGTTTGAGCCACCATATAAACAGCAGCCTTCAAAAATTAGCCATGCCTTTTGCAGTTGGGCTCCAAGGTGTGTCTGTACATTGAATCATATCTCATGGAGATGATGGTAATGATGATTCCTATACCTAAGTTGCCCCCTAGGGCAACTTAGATTCATACACAAATACAGGATGCAATTTATAAAAAAAGTTAAGACAACAAAATCTCCACGTATTACCAAAAGTCTAAAAGCCAAATGCAACCGTATTCCAGCCAAAAGGATAAAGGTCAGCCACCCACAAAATGTCACAGGGCAGGGCAGGTGGAAATGTTACCCCTTCCTAGTCCAGTAGAGTCTGTCCTGAGAGAGAGACACAGAGAGTGTGAGAGAATGTAAAGAGCCCAAAGTCAACAGTGTTCTTGCCACAACAAAAGCAATAATCATGGCTTATTTGGTTTCTGTGGGTTTTCATCATGATTAACTTCAGCTTGATTTAGGTCTCTGTATTCTAATGATTCCTCTTTCTCAAATATACAGGACCAGAATTTCCCTGAATATGTATTCTGACATTAGCTCTTAAAAAGATGTTTTAAAATGGTTACTGCAATAATTTAATTTTTTTTTTGAATGATAAACTGCTTTTGTTCCTTTTTCTCCCCCTTAGGGTTTACTTTGGGGGGGAAATGCTCTAATAAAAATTACCATTTGTTTGTATGCAAGACTGTAAGAAAAGGAGTATATCTTAAGAAGGAGTAACCATTATTTAAAAGAGAGCGGAATAAATTTGACTCTGCTACAAATTAAATAAACTTCGGATTGTTCAGTGTGCTGTTAAATTTTTAAATAAGCTCTGGATGTTCACAAGTTGACTGGATTTTTTTGTACTTTAATAATAAAAAATCAATTTCAGAGATATTTTTCTTGATACATTATTTACGGGCTTCTTGTTTTTCCAAGTTAAAGTATTTAAAAGATTTTCCTTTTGTACTTTGAGATAAACAAGGTGAAAACAACGCCTTTTTGTTTTGGTTTGTGGAAAGGTGCAAACCTTAAAGATAAGTAACAGTGCAAAATATATATGTCTACTCAGAAGCAGGTTTCATTGAGTTCTAACAGGGCTTACTCCCAGGAAAGTGAGTGTAGGATTGGTGCTTTAGTCTTCATATAGGCACGAGGCAATTCTGACAGCAGATACCAAAGCAAAAACCTCTACAGCACTCCCATCCCAACGCTGCCCAGCTTCCCTTTTCATAGCTGATCAAGCTGTCATGATGCAATGTTGATGATGGCCTATCGACAGGCTCTTCAGGCATGGAAATGAAACCAACCAGTGTAACAGAAAGCCCAGCATTGGAGGCCCTCTCAGTACTGATGTCCTCCATGTCCGTCTCAGGTCTGAAGGCATACCTAAAATTCCCTGGACTCTCATTTGTCTTATACCAAATCTATAAGTGAGGCTGGGTTTGATGCAGCCTTCAGTAAAGGTTAAATCAAAACAATCTGCTTTATCCAAGCTCACAGATCCTAAGAAGAAGTGGGCCTTGCTAGTTGAGTTCTAAAATGATGCTTAGGCACAGAATCCCATAGATGGGTCTGCAAAGATGGCCACTTGGCTTCCCTAAAGCAAAACGAATAAGGCAGCAGGGCATGAATGGACTGGGCTTCGAGACAGAGCCCACAGACTCTTACTAATTTAGTGTGTGACAGTATTTATTTGTTACAGTGACATGGTTTACACATAACACTTTAAGCCAACCTATAACTTAGTGCAAGTGTATGAGCTCCTGCTGTTGCTGTGCTGCAGTGAGCTAAGCCCTAGGTTTAGCTTAGTGGCTCATGGCTTGTCTCTCTCCAGACAAACCAGGAGTTGTAGCCAAGGTTTGTTCTTGGGTTTACAGCTCATGGCTTGTCTGGAGGAGGCAAGCAAGGAGCCCACATTTGGATGACAAAGTATGGCTTAGTTTACAGCAGGAGCCAGGAGAGTAGCACAGTGACCACAATCTCTCCAGGCACCATCTTCATAGGAGGTTCTGGGGCTTAAACCAGCCTGGAATTATGCCACTGGTCTAGAATGTTTTTCATCTATATGCAGATAGGTAGGTGCTGTTTCTGGTCTGAAAAAAGGCATTACACATATGCTCCAATGTGCTCTTTATCATTTATACGTTAAAGGCTGCAGCTTGGCACAGAAAATGAGGTCTGGGGCCTGACAGTAAACACTTTAAGGCTATGACAGGTGTTGCGGTTGTCTCTGATTAGAAAAGACAACGTCCTGTAAGAATATATTCTAATCTCATATTTAGATTAACTCAATGAATGTTATAATCAAACTTTTAAAAAATGAAAGTGAAGGATTGAGTTTGATTTTAAAATGTCAAATTAGCATATGACCTTTACTTATCTTTGTAGTCTAATAAGCAAAAATACGGCTGGTAATGCTTTTGTGAGATATTTTTGGAATAGATAAATTAATGGAGGCAAATGATGGAATTAGGCTTGCACAGAAATCTGCCAGCAACCCTTGGTTTGAGAAGGTTAAACTGGATGCAAAAAGAAAGTACCTAATGTGTGGTCAGTTGTTCTTCTGCAACTGCATTGCCTGCAGCCTAAGTGAATGTCAGTGATAATAAATAGCAGAAATTCTGGGGGGGGGGGGGAGACCTCCTGAGGACATTGCTGTGATGCTCAGGAGATAAGAGGCTTGACGTCTCTATGTTCATCATCACCCTTCAACCATTATTTTGAGATAGATGTGAAATACAAATTAGGAGTAATCTTACCTCACTATTAATAGATGGAATGCTGGAAGATATGGGGGCATGCGATATTTATTCACATTGTTCAAAGAAGACTCATGGTGATGACTCACTTTACAGATCTTTAAACTTTTGTGTATAGCTTGCACAGTCAGTCTTGACTTTTTCTAAAAGTGACTTTCAACCAAACAGTATTTCCCAAACTGTGGGCTGGGACCTGCTAGAGAAAGAAATACTCAAGGCAGCATCACAGCAGCCATTATCAGCCTAGGGATGGGAAGCTAGAAGTTTTCCAGATGCTGGACTTCAATTCCCATGAGCCAGGGCTCTGATGGCCAGCAGTCGGGGATAACGAGCGGTATTCCAGCAATATCTGGAGGGCCACAGTTTTGCCATTGCTGGACTATGAGGACAAATGATCCTGCCATGTTTCTGCATGGAGAGTTATTGAATTAACTAATTATACCATATGAACCAAGATTGCAACGTACCCTTATATCAACTCTCCTGCTCCAGCTCTGTGAGGTCCCCAAGTGCAGTGACTTACCTGCCTATATCCATTGGGTAAACTTGGTGCGGCCATTAGGTAAACACTGGACTTAATGGTCTTAGGAATGGAGTAGTCCTTCTTAGGTATTTACATACTTGAAGTGCAGGGCGGCCTGCTCATGAGGTTAGCTGAGACTCTTGCTTCAGGTGGCAGAGCCACACCTGAGGAAGATGCTTCTTGCCGCCACCTTCTTTGCACCTGGGTTGCCATGGTGGCAGCATCCATGTGGTGCCTCGCCCAGCTGCACGCAGAGCAGCAGCATGGGAGCAAGGAGGGCACAGGGTCATGGGCATGTGTCTATGGGGAGCGGGGTAGCAGTATGTTCTGCCTCAAGCGGCCCAATATCCTGGGCCAGGCCAGTTCAGATAGTCATATCAGATAGCTTAACTCGCTTGTAAACATGGGTAGGCAACACACCTGCATTTGGCGGGGGCCCCTCCTGCATTGAGCAGGGGGTATCTAGTTATGCATTGCCAAAGTCCAGCAGGAGAGTCATCACCCAAATGTGCCAGTTCGAGGTCAGCTGAGAACACAGAAGGGGTGCCTTGCGTTCTGTTATGGAGAAGTGATTCTTCTTAGCACATGTTATAGATTGCAGCTAGTTATATAATTCTGCCTCTCTCTACCCATACATTTCGCTGCCATTGTTCGAAATAAGCTCTGCATGCTCCTGAACCCAACATTCCTTGCCTGTGCTTGTGAAAGGACTTTTGAAAACCTGGTGAAGTCAAGAGAGATGGCACAGAATGGAAGACGAGCAAAGGCAATTCAATAGACTGACGTCATTTCTCTTTCTCCTTAAAAGTCTCGTTGGCACAGCAATTTGTAGCAACAAATACACCATTTGGAAAGGTTACATCAGTAACAGATGTTGGGGGCTCTGTTAAAATGGAGAACTTGCCAGTTTCTCACTCCTGAAATGTCAGCCTTAGGTCTTTACAGGCAACCTAATTAGGTGTTTGGTTCTTAAGCAGCTCTTTGTTGCAAAGAAGCCTCTTTGAGCCAAAATGGAAAAAAGAACCATTGTAAATAAATTCAAAGGCACTACAGATGTTGAGTCTCTCCAAGCAAGCACAATAGGATATTATCTGTTGCCTAGATCATTTTTACTGTCCAGTCATTTATAAAATGTTTTCCCAGTGAAGATATAATTGTTTTCATTTAAAAATCATGGCACAAGACACTGAGTCTGAGGCCAGCTGTGACACTTAAGTATTTCCTACTCTGATGAACCAGACAATCAAATAATCTAATTAGTCCCCCCATGAGAAGCAGTCAGAAGTCTGATAACTTCCCTCTTTATGAATCAATAAAATGGCTACATAGTAAAATATGTCCAGGCATCTGTAATATAAATGCTTTATGGGGGGGGGGGGGAGAATAGAGACACCATAAAGACCTGATTAAGGAAGATTACTTATATCTTCATTTGCAATGGGTAATGATTAGCAAACTGTGCTTAGCATTTTTCATAACGTTAATGTCTGAAAATGAAGGCAAACAGTAGTTACATTAGCAGCTATTCGGAAGGAATACATTACTAGATGTATTCAGTAATACTGGCTACATTACTGGATTCATTCTAGTGATAAAGTAGTAAGGCTTTGGGGGGGTGTATTTCTTAGTTGATATAAAATGCCAAAAACTATAATGACATCATTGAAACGGTGCCAGTTTACTAGAACTTAGGTTGAAACTCAAAATGGTTCGTTGTAAAATTCCACACACATCCACCCTGCTTCACAACAGCTGCTGTTTATAGAAGAGGCATGTCTTCTTCCCAAATGAGAAATAAGACACAAAACCAAAGGCAAACTATATTTGGATATAGTTTCTTTATTACGGGAGGAGCAATCAGTATTCCTTTTCCATTTTTAGGATCTGTTTAAATGCTACAGCTCCCACACCTGGGTATCTCCTCAGAAACAGATTAGGACAGGACCAAACAGTAGATGCTTTTTCTCTCCTGCCTCACCCTGGGTAGAGATTTTGTGGATGGTATCATTATATAGTTTTAGTCACTAGGTGGCACTAGAGTTAATTGTATCAGGGCGGAGTCAGGACTTTCCTGTTCCTGTTCTGTTCTTGTTGGGAAAAGATGGTAACATTCTTGTTTACTTTCCAGACTGCTGTGTCCTTTAAGCCTACCCTAGTCTATGCATCTTCACACTCATTACTTGGCTCGAGAACTGCATTTCAAAATTGGGAGAATTTTTTATTTTAATATGGAACGCTTCATGAATTTGCATGTCATCCTTGCACGGGGGCCATGCTAATCTTCTTTGTATTGTTCCAGTTTTTGTATACAGTGGTACCTCAGGTTACATACGCTTCAGGTTACATACGCTTCAGGTTACAGACTCCGCTAACCCAGAAATGGTGCTTCAGGTTAAGAACTTTGCTTCAGGATGAGAACAGAAATCGTGCTCCGGTGGCGCGGCGGCGGCAGGAGACCCCATTAGCTAAAGTGGTGCTTCAGGTTAAGAACAGTTTCAGGTTAAGAACGGACCTCCGGAACGAATTAAGTACTTAACCCGAGGTACCACTGTATATATGCTGCTGAAGTGAGCACAAAATATGGAGAACTTTTGAAGGATGGCTGTGCTTTGGTTCATGGATTGTGTAAAAAAAATGCAAATTGGGCAAGTTTGCCTTTACATGCAAACTTAATCTCATTTCTCCTCCTTCCCAATCGCTAACCATCTATGGGTTGGAACTGCCAACACACACTGGGGGAAAGCCCCTTTGCCTCTATTTATTGGTTTAATTAATGGTTTTTTGCCTCTGACAGTTTATTGACAACAATTTCTTGCCTTCAGTTATCATGGAAAGATGAGGATTACTACCTACTGTGATGGCAGTCCTGTCTTTTTTCTTTAGCCTTCAGCTGGATTGCCCCTGAAATACTGTTCCATAGTGTTAGCATATTTTTTATCTTTCCTTTGCACAACACCATGCTGGTCCTTGTGAACTGCTGTCCCAGAGAGCAGAACTCTTTGACTTCACCAAGGAATCCGAAGCTGTAAACAAGGTCTAGAATTGCCTGTTGCTTTGTATATGTAAAAAACAAACAAACCGGGGGTGTCATCAAATCTGATGAGTGAGAGAGATTTAGAGAGGAAGATAGTTGCTTCACAGGGTAGAAAATATGTTTAAGCACTCTGAAAGAGATGTGCATTGGTAGATAAAAAGAGCGCCATTAATAATAGCATGTCAAGGGGGACTCCACAGGTTCTGAAGGGAGGCATGCAGCCCAATTCCATTTATGACATTAGCTGAGGGAATCATTCCTGAAGCTAAAGCTGATGAATCAGATAAGATTATAAGCACAAATGTTTGCTTTCATATTTATTTTTGAAGTCATTGCTATGGCGTATGGCAAAGACAAAATAAAATTTTGATGATGCTAACGAATGTTTTCCTTATTCCTTATAGAAACTCAAATAGCTTTGCAAAAGTTATTCTCACCTTGAATTGAAATTCATATAAATGGCTTTGCAAATTTGCACAAATACTCTAATGAATAAACATTTTAGTTTGCATCTGAGAGTGCCCTAGACGTGCATTGTATTTGCTTAAAAATCATGTGGCAAAACACAGTAAACTATAGCTTTTAATTGACAGCACACTTTTAGGGCCTTTTTGAGTTTGAGTTTGACATTTTCCTGCCATTTTAGCACAGTTTTGATATCTGTATTGTGCTGTTTTGCATCATCTACTGTATGGACTTGCCTGTAAACTACCTTTTTGTACAGATGAAAAGTGTGGGAATGTTCAGGGAGGCGGGAGAGGATATATTGTTTAATGCTATCCTTCCTAACATGTGTTAGCAAGTTCTATATCTAAGCAGAGTTTAAACATTCCCCTTTAAATGCACAGCGGTTTGCTTATTGCAGGCTAGTTTTAGCCTCTAAATATAGGATTCCTGGAAAGATCCCTTCTTGTCCCTCTTAAAAAGAATAAACATGACAATCTTATTAAAGTAAATATAAAAGTAGTTTACTCACATTCATTCAGTTCATAGTTGGATCCCCGAAGGCAGACTTATGTTACAAAAGTATATACATATGTGGAACTATCTCATAAGGGAGTTAGTTCCTAAATGACTACGAACAAGCAGTCACTTCTCACACATAGAAAAACAAAATGGAAAAGAGCAGAAAGAGAGAGAGGTGTGCTCCCTGCTTTGCTCTTGTTCCTGGGCAGAGAGAGGGCCAGATTATACCATACCCGCCTCTAGTCACATGCAGAGGAAGTGTGTCCCAGCTCAGTTTTCTCCAGGCTGGTACAAAGCATCCCCTAGCATGTCCACTCTAGGAATGTTGTACTTGACTGCTATGTGTTTCACATCCCACAAAAAGGTGAGCTAGAAATCCTTTAAATAAATGGGGCTAGAATATTGCCTTGTGCCACCGCAATCTCTGAGCGGTCCGAGATTCAGGAGTTCCAAGCACTTACATGTTTCCTTTTGGAAATGAGGCACAGCAGAGACTGTGGTGTCTTTTTGATGTATGGTTTATTTACACATGTAGACAACCTGAGCCTACGATGGACGGGTTCACAGCATTGACACTCCAAAAGGGTCTTGTTCCTCCCAGAGCCAGAGCCCTGGAGCCAAACAGAAATCCAGCATTGCTCTCAAATATTGCTCTCCCCCTCTTTCTCCACCTTACTGCTTTACTTCTAGATCACATCCCTGCAAACTCTAAACTCTAAACCTTGCTTCATCCTTGTAAGTAGCTGTGAGCTGGGGAGGGGCCCCACCCACATGCCATCTCCCACAAAACCTGAAGTGAAGGCCCAAGACAGGTGTTGATCATCATGTGAGCTGCGCACAGGTGAGCTGAAGCGAGCTGCTGCCATTCCTGTGGAGCCTCCTTTTATTGAGACAAATATGCAAGCTAGGCAGATACATTTTGGGCTGTGACCTTTACACATCTTCCGTCCCGAGATCGTGGGGTGGTACAAGTTATTTTGGCACCTGTTTCCACAGCGTCATTTCCCCCTTGCAGAGTGTATGACAAAAGGAGACAAAAGGTCTCAGAGACAAAGGTTACAGACAGGACACCGCAGACTGCTGAGGCCGCAAAAGGTCAGGCAGAGGTGGAACGATGTACAGACAGCTGTGGCTTGTCAGGGGGGGGGTTGCCCTATACCCCAAGGTCACGCGTGCAGGCAGACCGTGGCTGCCTGCTGGTGGGGAAGTGTGCTCCCTCCGGACCCCACTCCCCGCTCCGCGATATCCCTACAAAACCCCTTTCTTTTGTTTCCCTTAATGGCTCTTCACCCATCCTATCACCTCAACACAGGAAATCAGCCTAGCTTATATTTTAACACTTGCTGGATCCAGGGTTTAGAAGGATTTTGCATACAGCCTACTCCCTCTACCCCAAATTAATACAGTCGTACCTTGGATCCCGAACACCTTGGAACTCGGATGTTTTGGCTCCCAAACGCTGCAAACCCAGAAGTAATTGTTCCAGTTTGCAAACATTCTTTTGGAACCTGAACATCTGACGGGACTTTCACGGCTTCCGATTGGCTTCAGGAGCCAATCAGAAGCCACACTTTGGTTTCTGAACGTTTTGGAAGTCGAGCGGACTTCCAGAATGGATTCTGTTTGACTTCCAAGGTACGACTGTAAGAATATCCCTTACTTAAATGGATCAGATTCATCAAACAATGTTTTTAAAATGTTTTGTGAAGAGATTTGGGCAGCCCCAAATAGGGAGTGTTGCAGTAATCCAAACAGGATGTAACTAAGACATGTGTCGCTGCAGCCAATAGGGCATTTCAAGGAATGGGTACAGCTGGTGCATTAGCTTTAACTGTACAAATGCACTCCTGGCCACCGCAAAGACCTGGGCATCCAAACTCAGGGCTAAGTCCAGGAGCATGCCCAAACTGAACCTGTGTCTTCTGGCGGAGTATTAGCCCATCCAGCAAAGGCTGAATCCCTATTACTTGTTCTGCCTTCTGACTTGCGAAGAGCATCTCTGTCTCGTCCAGGTTAAGTTCCAATTTGTTCACCCCCATCCAATCCATTACTGATAACAGACACTGGTTTAGAACCGATACATCTTCCTTTAAGAGGCATCTGAAAGCATTTCTGTTTACCCAGGCATTTGATGGCCGAAAGATATTATTTCAGGCAACTCAGAAACTACTGGTTGAATGTTTCTTTAACTGTTTTCAGAATGCTTTTCATAAGGTTTCATATTATTGATGTGTTTGCCACCCTGGGCTCCTTTGGGCATAAAGGCAGGAAATAAATTGAGTAAATAGAAATAATAATAATAATAATAAAGAATAATATAGAGAGCCACAGATTCCTGTTGTAGTAGATGCTGCCCCAAACTCTAAAAAGTTAATACTCTGCTTCATTTTCTGACCATTCTACAATCAGTTGTGATGCTGCCAGGTGAAAAATACATCGACTAAATACATTCTTAATGAAATATTTGGCTCTAGGATCTTCTTTTTGTGGCTATAACACAATGTAGAAGCCATCAGATGTTGTCATGGAAACAAAGTTCTGCAAGTGCTTTGTGCAAAACCCAAAACATCAATTACAGTAAGTTATAATATCAAATCAGTACAGATCTAAATGGCCCTTATGCAATTTACTGTCTACACACACACACACACACACACACACACACAGAGAGAGAGAGAGAGAGAGAGAGAGAGAGTTTAGTTAAGACATTCAAAACACCAAGAAAGATCCTTGAAGTGGGGGAAGCAGCTAGTAGATTTCTTTAGAAAGCCATTGAATGATACTTTCACTCTTCTCTGCGATACAATCCATAGTCCTTTCCATAGTTATTTCACATTTTTATTTTAAAATATACACTTGGTGATAGCAGTACCGAGTTTCACATTCATGAGTGATATTTCTACAACACTTTCTCATCTTGATTTGTCTCTTGTGTCTGTGAGAAGCACCGTTCTCCTTTTATCATTATTGGTAACATTTTGCTGCAGTGGTTTGCTTTAATCCCTTTAGCTCCTGTGGCAGAGCATATTGATCATTCTCCATCACCACTCTTCTTATGGTGCATTTCATCTCTGTTTCTAATGCTTTATCACCACAATTCCTCTTTGTAGCCTTTAAAAAAAACCCCAACTTTAATAGGAACAATTTATATGTCAGTTTTACTTCTACTATTATGGGTCTTTGAAAATACCTTTAGTATCTTATCCATTGAATTCTAAAAGTAGTGTGGATCCATAGTGTGATACACACGCTCCTTTTTTAATTCATAGATTACTTGGGATCAGCAATACCCTTCGGCCCAGGAAATCTTGTAGGTAAGATGGCAAGCCATCCCTTCCTTCTTTCACTCACAGAAGCTGATTGGGCTTGGCAATTGAATTTGACTTCATCACTGACTACAGAACAGATGATCAGACTACTTTGGGGGCAAAGGCCAGGCTAGGCCCTGTGGCATACCAATATCTGTCCTCCAACATCTGAGTGCTATTGCTCTCTACCTCTCTGTCTAATAATAGTACTGGTCCTGAAAACCATAGAAGAAGGAGTAAGAGAGCAAACTTTGCCACATTCTGTCCCTCAAAACCTTGCCTGTAGATTGTAGCAGCGGCAGATTCTCAACAAGCAAAAGGGAATGCACTATTGCGCTGGAATCCTATACGCAACGAACTCTGAGTAGATGTATAGGATTACACTGTCAATATGTTTTTATATATTGGGCAACCCAGTCCGATGGACGGGGTACAAATAATAATAAAGTATATATGATACTCAAATAAAATGAAAACTAAATATTCAGTACAAGGTGCTATAAAAATTAGTTGATTCTGTTATTTCAATCTTTTATAAGATGAAAATAGAATAATACCCTATTCTGTTCCGTGGATAATTGAATAAGTTTCCATTTATCAACCTTTACTTATGCATTTCTAGTGACATAGTGAGGTCATAATACGTGAATATTTATTATTAACAGGGAATTGTGCCTCTGCCCATTCCACTTGCCAACCCCTCTGCCATTCTCCCAACAATAACAGTCCACAGCTTCCCCTTCCCACCCCTTGGAACTACAAAGCTCTTTTTTATCTCCCACCCCCATTTCTGAAGCCACTTTTCTATTCTGCAGCCCACTTTATACCCATTTTCACCTTCACCCCAATGTCCATGCCTCCTCCCCATTGCTTTTATGCACCCACTTTGCACACAAACCTTTGCATACAAACCAGTGTGGTGTGGTGGTTAAGAGTGGTAGGCTCGTAATCTGGTGAACCGGGTTCGCGTCTCCGCTCCTCCACTTGCAGCTGCTGGGGGACCTTGGGCTAGTCACACTTCTCTGAAGTCTCTCAGCCTCACTCACCTCACAGGGTGTTTGTTGTGAGGGAGGAAGGGAAAGGAGAATGTGAGCCGCTTTGAGACTCCTTAGGGTAATGATAAAGTGGGATATCAAATCCAAACTCTTCTTCTTCTTTCCACTTTCCACTCCTCTCTCCTCCCAGTTATGAAGTTACCATCTCCTCCCATTCTGCAGACACTTCCATGCACTGCTTTCATCTTCAACCCCCAGGCCTCCTACGTCCTCCTTTTTTGCAACTCCCTTTGCACCCCCATATTCACATTCACCTCCTTTTCTCTGCTTCTTCGTCACTCCGTTTTCATCTCTCCCTTGCATACAGACCATCACCTCCCATTTCCATGTCTCCTCCTCCCCTCTCCTATTCTGTGGTCCCCTTTGTGCGCACACCTCCAATTGATATATCTATAGATCTACTGTATCTTTAAGATGAATAGAATCTTAGAGCAAGCCTATGTTAGAGAAAGTTCTGTTCAACTGATGGGCGTTGAACGTATCTGGGTGTTTGCTTGTTCATAAAATGCCTGTTCTACATTACTACATTCAATCTAGAACTTGGTGCTAAAGACAGCACAGGGTGCCAAGAGCGTAATGCGTTGTGTGAAGGCAGGCACTATGAAATATGTGAGGGCTCCACCTCCTTCATCTCTCTCACATGAGGCAGCTGATATCCTACAATTGGTATTCAGAAGCACACGGCTCCCAAAAGTGGAGGTGGAACCTAGCCACTGTGGCTAGAAGACACTGATAGCCTTAACTTCTAGGAACTTGTCTAATCTTTTTTAAAAGCCATGCAAGTTGAGGGCCACAACGACCTCTTGTGGAAGTGAACTCCATGGCTTAACTATGCATTGTGTGAAGAAGCACAAATATTCTATCTGTGTCTTTCTTGAACCTTCCAACATTCAGCATCATTGGATGGTCCTGATTTCTAATGCTGAGGTGGAAGGCTGGTGGTGCTGTTCTCTACCTTCCTTTTCCATGATACACATAATTTCCCCTTTTCTTACTTGCCTTTTCTCTAAACTAACCCCCCTCCCCAGATGCTGCAACCTTTCTTCATGGGGTGGGGTGGGGTTGCTTCATCTCCTTGGTCATTGCATTTGCCTTTTCCAGTAGCGCAATATCATTGCTGAGGTGAGGCAACCAGTTCGTCTTAAAAGGGCTCAAGTAAACAACAACATAACCCTCAGAGGTTTGTGAAGCCTTTCCAAGCTTCTACATTTCTAACTTTTTCCTGGGGCCAATGAATACAGGTGCCACGTGGTTGGATCTTTGCCAGAAAGTGCTGACACAACATTGATGAAACTTTCCTTGAAGTGCATGGTGACCTTTTCCTGCTGTACATCACAGATGTCATTAACTTTATGGCACTCTACAGCAGGGGTCAGCAAACTTTTTCAGCAAGGGGCCGGTCCACTGTCCCTCAGACCTTGTGGGGGGCCAGACTATGTTTTTTTTTGGGGGGGGGGATATGAACGAATTCCTATGCCCCACAAATAACCCAGAGAAGCATTTAAAATAAAAGGACACATTCTACTCATGTAAAAACACGCTGATTCCTGGACCATCTGTGGGCTGGATTTAGAAGGCGATTGGGCCGGATCCAGCCCCCAGGCCTTAGTTTGCCTACCCATGCTCTACAGGTTCAGTTTATTAATAATACTCTGTGTGGCTTTAGATAGTATGATCAAATAAGGAAGGTGTGTGTGTGTGTGTGTGTGTGTGTGTGTGTGTGTAGTACCTCAGCAGTCTAGGCTTCTGGTGTAACTTCAAAACAGGTGAGCCATGTATCTCTTCTACAGAGAGAAGTGTAATTGTCTTCATGTCTGGGAAACTTTGGGGCAGAGCAAAGTGCATGAGTTCTCTCTTTAGGTGATACACAGGGAATGCTCAAAGCATTTGAGTGAATCTCTTATTCAGCCAAAGGGAACACAGAATCAGAAGCCATACTTGGTAAGGTGTAATATTTGAGTATTCAATTACAGTATTCTATTTATATCCTACTTTTCATGGAAGGAACTTAAGGTGGGTCACATGGTAGATTAAGCTAAGAGACTGGCCCAAGGTCACGCAGTAAGCTTTGTGCCTCAGTGGGGATTTGATTCCTGATCTCCCACGTCCTTGTGCACTACTAGTTCAAATGTTGACTTGAAGGACCTGTACGCTAGTTTTCCTTCAGTGGCACTCCTGTCTGTGCTGGCAAAAACAAAGGTGTGATATGATGAGGAAGCTGGGTGCAAGGAAGGGACAAAAGAAGGCAATCTGCATTAGGACTGGGCATCTGGGCAAGGGGAGGAATGTAAAGAACGAATGTCGAGAACATCAGCTTCCAGAATGGGGTTGTGTAATCATATTTGCTCAGAGACCAATATATACCCTTTTCATCACCCCATTTCTAGGTATATTCTCTTGATCCAAGTGCTGTGAACATAAAGGATTAGTATCTTTCTTCATTTTTGAGCAGGCAGCATGAGACAGAAAAACTGAAAAGTTTGACAATGTTCAGCACAACCATGCAACCTTGGACAAGATGCATACGTTCTTCACTCTTTTTAGATTGCAGCAAGGAAATGGGGAATTCACGTCAACGTGTATGGGTTGATAAGCCAGAGACTTATCCTTGGTGCACATGTTATGGGGTAAAAGCCTGACATTGTCACTGCATCACTGTGTTTTTGGCATAATTGTATAAAAGCACAGTTTTTCATTAAACACAATGGAATAACCTTGAGTATGTCAGTACAGGCAATTATCTACTTATATGTGAACACATACTCATCTGTTTATAGTCCGCTGTATCTTAATCATGCTTTTGATCCTCTTGTACTTTGCATTCAGTAAATTCAAGGCTGTAGGTTCAAATATCTACTGGCAATTAAGGTCCTTGGAAGGAAAGACTTACATTTCCTGTTCATCTGTATTGCCAAATCTGCCCTTGATGACTATGGATCTTATTTCTTAAGGCATTCTGAGAAATGACTCTTAAGAAAACCAAATAAAGTTACACTATATAGCCATTCTAAATTTTTCATGTTTTCATATTTTTCTGAGTATAGCTTAAATAGTGGATGCATTCTTTGGCTTATGCATCACCAACTTAAAACATAGCTTGTTCATTCTTTTCCTCAAATTGGATGAAAGACGGTTTTGAGGAAAATGCGTCAAATGCAGCATTTCTTAAAAAACAATAGGATAGATATAGATGGTGGCTAACGTAGGTGTGCTGCTTCCAAACCAACGATGGAAGCACACAGGATGCAGAGTAAATTGGAGTGGGCACACAGGTTCTGGGCAGGTCCACAAAAGGGCAGGATCCCAAATTCAATTTATGGTTGAATCCACAGTTTCATAAACCAAACAGCCATTTGATGTTGCTTCTTTACGTCTGAGAGACCCAAGCAGCTTTCGTGTGGCACTGGGGGGAAAAAACCAAATCAGGATGAATGCTCATAAAACAGGTCATCCAGTAGCACACCCTGAATGAAGTACATTAAGCTGACATCATTCTGGTGCTAGCAGCACTGCTGACTCTAGAACTGAGAGGACCTTTGGTGTGGGACATTTGGCAAATCCTCACTGTGATTAATCCCCACCTGGAAACCTATGTCCCCATTGTGGAAGGACGTGTGGATCCAGAATTGGCCTCCACAGTCACTTATGGACACATCATTAAGACTGTGTTCATGGAAGACAATCTTACTCAGCTATGAGTGATAGCCAAATGGACAACTGCCCTAAGACTTAGTGCCGGAGGAGGAGGAGGAGCATATTAAGGATGACCACACAGCAGCACTCTTCTGATGAACATAGGGTAGCTCCCATTGCAATTGTCCACAGTGTTGCCATAGAGCAGGGATGGGGAACCTGTGGCTCTCCAGTTCAGCCAGCATGTCCAAACTTTAGGTATGATGGGAGTTGTAGTTTAAGAATGACTGGTGTAGAGTATTGTGGGCAATTACAGTTGTGGCTGCCTGGTGATCGTTGGATGAGTCAAAAAAAGGGGGACTCAAGGTAGCTGTGTTAGCAGCAGAGGGTTCCCGTGGCTTTTGAACTACCTTACCCATCTTTTCGGAATCATAGCGAAGAGCTTAAAAACAAGAATCATGTCTCCATGTCCATATGTATAATGTAGGAATTGCTAACATGGTGCTCACACACACACTTGCCACCTGGCACTCACAGGGTCACCTCCCCCATTCCTCCTCTGAAATTAGTCTTAAAAGAAACATTCTGTTATAACCAATAGAGTAGGCTGTGGTATGTGCTTGGTTGCAGTGTGCTTGGTGCCCACAACTGTTTCTCCAGTTTGCAAATGGCTAGTGGGTGCAAAAATGTTGGTGACCCACTGGTATAGTGCTTGGCAGAGTGTTGCATCCGGTCTGCCTGGAGGTTTTGTACACCACCTTATATCTACTGCTCAACAGCAGTTACATAAATTTAGGACCCAATAATTACTGGGTTTGTAAAATTTTGTTGATTTCCCCACCCATCTCACTCCGACTTCAATTAAATTATATTCTGATTTTTTCTTAAGGACTCCAGGTCTGCATCCCAATTCTCAGATGCATTTAGTAGAGCTTGGTACACGTGTTCCATTGTCCATTAAACAAAATGCACTTTAATTAGGTTTGTAATGGATTCCTTATGTTGTTATTCAAGGTTTTCTTGCCATGTGTTCTCTTGTGTCTTTTCTAAATGGTAAAATATTCATGAAATGCTTATATATTAGAGCAGAAGCAATTCTTTGAAAATGCTACATTTCCATCTGAAATCGCTGATAGACATTCTGGTTTCTGTGAGCACAGAAGAATAAATGCATGACAAAGACACAAAACACCTGGATTCAAATCTCAGCGGAGACATGGACTCAAAGGTAACTTTGAGCAAGTTCGCTGTCTCTGCTTTTGTTTCCCCTCTAGAAAAAGTGAGTAATAAGAATCTTCCTCGCACCAAAAAGGATTCAGTTGTAGCTATTTAAGCTAGGGGATGGGAGGGCATGACAATTCTCATCAGGGGTGCCAACCTGAATAAACTGGGGGGGGCAGGTAAGCCCCACCCTGTATAATGGATCACAAGATGTGTTGCGCACACACAGCATTTGAATGGGAATGCCTACCAACTTTGGGGGAACCCTGGCCCCTCAAATATTTTATTGGAGGGCTGAAGGGACCTTGGCCCCTAGGAGTTGGTTCCTATGCTTCTCATTGACCAAAGGACCAACAGCTGTTGGAAGTTTGCTCCTTTTTCCTCCTACCTAAAAATCTACCAGACTTGGCTGTTGCCCTATGGCTACAGAAGCAAGAGACAAGGCAGCCAGTGCCCCTCTGTTATTGGGCAGAAAAACAATTGCCAGGAGTTTTTTCTCCCTTCCAGCAACAACCCGGGCCTTAAGGGAAGCTGGACACCAACCACTTGTCTGTGTACTGGCTTTCTTATGACTTGGATTGTTTACCAATTTTCAGTTAAGCACTTGGGAGGCTCCCATCTTTGTTGCCTAAGTTATAAATTATAGTTATAACCAGTGCTATTTTTCTAGAGAAAGAGGTGCCGGAACTCACCTTGAACACCTCCCTTCTTCTCTTATAATGGCAATGGTGCCCACCTGAGAAGTGCTGGAACTGAGTTCCAGCAAGGTCCTGGTGAAAAAAACAACCTGGTTATAATGATAAATTAGTTATAAATTAATTATGCATGGGGGTTTGGGGAGTTCCCATTAGTTCCAATGGAAGCTTCTCTTTCAGAGTTAATCACAGCTTCAGGTGAGATTTTTGCTGGAACCGCTGCAGGAGAGGAAGGGGTTAAAAAAGCCTCCCCAAATATCAAGGTCTGCACAAAAATTGCTCTCTTGCATCAACATGCACACATATGCACAAACAAATGGAACTGCATGTGTGCATTTACTGTCACACTGAGTTTGGTCCAGGCAAAATTTTAGTTTACACTACCTTGTACTGGGACCTGACGTCAGAGCATTTTATTTCATAGGAACATAGGGAGCCGCCTTATCCTGAGAGATGCCATGAATACATCTAGCTCAGTATTGTCTGGAAGTGGTGCTCTGGAGTTTCAGGTGAGAGTCTCTCCCACCCTTACCTAAGATTGAACCTGGGACCCTTTGCATGGGTTCATTGATCACTGGGGCATCTCCCACCACCCTTCCTGACCCAAGCCCCCTCTGCCCAGAGAAAGTCTGACATAAAGAGTGAGTTAAGTGAAGTACATTGCTCAGGTGAAGGAAGTCTCTAGGTCCTTGGACACTTGCTTGTGGCAAAGGTCATTTTGTCACTTGCTGTACCTGGGAAAGAACTCCCAAGAGGCAAATTCAATTCAGTCATTTCAGAGCTTAAGGAGCTGCCTCTCAAAATTCCATTTGCCTTAGTTTGAGCTGAATGTGTAACTAATACTGAAATTTATGAATACATTTTCAAAATGGCTTGAGACTATGCATGAATTTAATGAATGGTTTGAGACTATGCATGGGATTCGGTGTTTAAATATTGTGCAGATGGCTAAAGAACACAGCCCTCTGAAGCAAAACATAGCCTACGAGCCACTTGTGAGGGAACCTTTCCTAGAAATCCACCAATTAAATAGTCTCATGTTAAAATCTAGAGCTGAGCAAGTGAATATACAACCATTAAACCATGCTGGCAATATGGATGGTAGCTCTGGGGCTTTGTGTTGTAAATATTGTGAAATGATTTGGCTTTTTTTTTTGTAATCCTGTAATTAGAATAGACCCTAAAGGTAGATTTTAATTCTCCAACACAATGCGTAAGCTCGTTTTTATTAAGTATCTTAAGGGTATGATATTCAAGAAAATTAATTAAATGCAATTTAACATGATGTTGGATGGAATCAGTGTGATGCTTTCTGCATTTATCCAAGCAGCGGAAATTTCTGGGGTACGTTTTTATTCAGGTTGGATTTCCTTTGGAAGGAGCTCACAGAAAGTCATACTAATGGCCCAATTTGCTTAGGTTCCTCATCCTATGAGGCATCCAGTTGTCTCCCTCCGCCTTCGTAATAAAATAAAATTCTCTTGCCTGTATCCATCCATCCATCCATCCATCCATCCATCCACCCTCTCTCCCTTCACTTATGGCATTTGATCCAGAGGGTGGAATAGTTAGGCATTAGAGGGCCTTTTTTTTCAGCTGGAATGTGCCGGAACTCAGTTCCAGCTCCTCTCAGATGGGCGCCATTGCCATTACAGTGGTACCTCAGGTTACATACGCTTCAGGTTACATACGCTTCAGGTTAAAGACTCCGCTAACCCAGAAATAGTGCTTCAGGTTAAGAAATTTGCTTCAGGATGAGAACAGAAATCGTGATCCGGCGGCGCGGCAGCAGCAGGAGGCCCCATTAGCTAAAGTGGTGCTTCAGGTTAAGAACAGTTTCAGGTTAAGTACGGACCTCCGGAATTAATTAAGTACTTAAGCTGAGGTACCACTGTATAAGAGAACAAGGGAGGCATTCATGGTGAGTTCTGGCACCTCTTTTTCTAGAAAAATAGCACCGGCATTTGTCAGGGCCTCAGGATTGACAGAAGACCTGCTGCCCTAACAGAGCTACCATTTCCACTTTGCACAAAGTATCTAGGAAGATCAGGTGCACCCTAAGAGAAACATTTAGTTTGCCCACCTCATTTCTTCAAGGTTAGTAAGCCTACTGAAGGTGCTGTGTCAGAGGGTGCCTACAAAATCATGGAGCTAGGACTGAAAAAAGCTGGTGCTATTCACAATTCTCCATAAGCCCTTCATTCATTTTGTCAAGGAGAAAGGGATAGTGTATTATTTATGTCCATGCTCAACTTGTGACTGCCCCTGTGAGATACCACCCACTCATCCCATGCATAGGGTACAAATAAGTTTCAGTTATTGTACTTTTCTGTGTAAAAGACTAGGTTGGGTTTTTTTTTTTACGTTAAAATAATAATTAAAAATTGGGGTTGTCTTATACACGGATAGTGCTGAGTGTATTTTCTTAATTTTGAGTCTCCAAAAATAGGTGTCTTATACACAGAAAAATACGGTAATTAATTATGTTTTAAAGCAAACATACCTTGCCAAAATCCTGAGAGAATGACATGAGTATTTATGTGAAATGTGCGGTTCATCTATTAGCACCGGGACAAGAGACAAGTTGAAATGAAAAGTTGCAAGGGCTGCTGGTGCAGACATATATTTTTGAAGGTGGAACTTTGAAATCCAAATAGAGGTGTAATGAGATAGGCTCATTGTAATCCATTCTGATTAAACTAAAAGGAATCTTCCCTTGTCAGTTTCTTCAATAATTTGAATAAAGGTTTTATATTTGGCCTGCAGGGATTTTCCAGCTAGTGATTTAGTTACCGAGACTGAAAGAAGGGTTGCATTCTTTTCTCCTTTTCTTTTAGGAAATCATCTTTAAAGATGTGGCTACAGCCTGCTTGTGCATAAAGCTGAAAAGTATTTGCATAAAGATTTGGACAAGTAGCAGCATATTTCTAGAGGGATTCTCTCTTCAAGTACCATTATTGCATCCCTAAAAGTGAATTTTCCTTTGTTAACATTATGTGTTTGTCACATCAGCTTTACAAAGGAAAAGGCCACTGTCCTGTATTTCCACAATTACTAACTGGGATGACTAAAGAGAGAAAGTCTTTGGATGCCCACTGAAAATTTTGAAAACAATGTGAATGATTTCTTGATATTTCATTTATTAATCACTTCCCATGACGCACCCTCAATATACAATATAATAAAAACATATATAGAACAGTTACATATATATGTACTTCTTGTAATTGTTTTTATATAGCACACACACATATAGGTAAAGGTAAAGGGACCCCTGACCATTAGGTCCAGTCGTGACCGACTCTGGGGTTGGGGCGCTCATCTCACTTTATTGGCCGAGGGAGCCGGCGTACAGCTTCCGGGTCATGTGGCCAGCATGACTAAGCCGCTTCTGGCGAACCAGAGCAGTGCACGGAAACACCGTTTATCTTCCTGCCAGAGTGGTACCTATTTATCTACTTGCACTTTGACGTACTTTTGAACTGCTAGGTTATCAGGAGCAGGGACCGAGCAATGGGAGCTCACCCTGTCGCAGGGATTTGGACCGCCGACCTTCTGATTGGCAAGTCCTAGGCTCTGTGGTTTAACCCACAGCGCCACCCATGTCCCTTACACACACATATACATGTGGACAAAAACACACACAGTTCAGAACAACACCAGAACATACAATCAATAAAAAATAGAGGTGCCAACTGGGATAAAGCTTGCCATTTAGAAGGCTTGTTGAAAAAGGAACGTCTGTAGCAGGCGGGGGGCGGGGAGGGGATTCCAAAGGGCAGCTGCCACCACCTAAAGGCCCTGTTCTGACAGCATGAGGAATGACCCTTCTGGTAGGATGGTATCTGAAGAATGCCTTCTCTTGGGGAATGCAGTGGTTAGGTATGCAAGTGAGGAGGCAATCTGTTGCAGTCTGTGTAGCCCTATTCAGTTGAAAGGGGAAACATAAGTAGAAAGGGGTTGTGGGAGCAAACTTTTAACCCCAACTCCATTGTTGTCTCACTTGCACAGATGCTTCTGGCTTCCCACATGTTCAGAGCAAATATTTGCAGCGAGGAGCCTATTGTACTTGTGTAGGCCTCACCGCATGATCCAGAACCCTGCTCTAAATTGCTAGGGAGCCTAAATGATGACAGCAGGCTCCTTGCTACAGAATATGCTGGAAGGAGGCATATGGCGAGGATGGTTCTGAAAATGCAGCCCTTTAGTGCAAATTATCACAGAATTGTAGAATTTGGAAGGGACGACGAGGGTCATCTAGTCCAACCCCCTGCAATGCAGGAATCTTTTTCCCAACAGGGGGCTCTGACCCACGGCCCTGAGTTTAAGAGACTCATGCTCCACTGGCTGCACTATCCTGACATTCCCAATGTATTATGAAATCAATGCATAAAAAGTACAATCAGCATCTATCTGGATGTCAGGCCAAAGAGATTCTCACATGCTTTGAGCAGAAAGATGCCACCATGCTATTCCAATAAAAGCATGTGGAGTTCCAATTGGATTTGCTCTCCTTATTGCCTTTCCGCAGATTAACACAACATGACACAAATGTGGTTAATCCTTATTCTTTCCCCATTATCAAGAGTGGAAAAATAGAAGGTTTAAAAGGGGTAAATAGCCTACCAGCCAAAAAGAAGGATTGTGAGCTTTAATACAAATCAGGATTTACACAAATCGTATCACAATACAAGATTCCTGCCCTGACTCAGTGCCTCTGCCTCATTCCCTTTGCCTAGCGTTGCTATGGTGATGATTGAAAGTAAGTTGTTTCATTTTTGTACATTTCTGACAAGAGTATAGAACATGTAGGTTAAGTTCTAAGATTTACAAGGAGCCATGACTCATTGTGACATCACTTACTTTTTTTTTTTTTAAAAAAGCACATTTATTGAATTTTTGTAGAATTACATTAGAAAATTTCACCTAATACAGTGGTACTTCGGGTTACAAACGCTTCAGGTTACAGATGCTTCGGGTTACAGACTCTGCTAACCCAGAAATAGTACCTCAGGTTAAGAACTTTGCTTCAGGATGAGAACAGAAATCGTGCTCCGACGGCACGGCAGCAGCGGGAGGCCCCACTAGCTAAAGTGGTGCTTCAGGTTAAGAACAGTTTCAGGTTAAGAACGGACCTCTGGAATGGATTAAGTACTTAACCCAAGGTACCACTGTACCACAAAACAAATATATGTATAAAACCATAACAAAAACGCACCACCAAGCATGAAAACAACTTGTCTGCTGGTTAAGATACATTGTGAATAAACATAAAAAGAATTATACTGTAATCATTCTCATTTTTTGAGGTAGCCCCACATTGCTGTTTTGGATGCAGATGGCCTAGCGTGACTATGAGATTTAGTGATATAACTAACCATACATGAAAATTGTCCCATTTTGCCTTGCTCTCAATGACTTGCCTATGTTGTAGGCAATGATTAAAATAATAGGGATGCGGAATAATAAAATATGAATAAAAAAAAAGTTTCTGATCCTTTTTGAGGCATGTGACAAACCCATTCTTAATAAACATTTTTTTTGGGGGGTGCAATCCAATCTATATCTTCTCAGAAGTAAATCTACTACCCCTAAAAAAGGCATCAGAAATCTACTTTTTATAAAATGTGTTTTGGATGAGCAGCTTTCAGTAGTAAGAAATATTATTAGCATGTCATTAGTTTCCGTCCTTGTTCGAAATCTGAAACAGGTTGTTTTCATAGCTCTGTTTCAAATCTTTCACATTAAAGCAAAGTGTGTTGGGGGGGGGGGAGGGAGATGGTTTGCCAAAACAGAGATGCCTTTAAGGTTATTCTTCTTTCCTGGGAAAGTAGGAAAGCTGTCAAAAAATGTGTACATCTGAAAGTATCTGACTTCTGTTTCAGTCAGAAATATCTAAGGCACTCAAAGATATTTCAAGATATTTCAGTCAGAAATATCTAAGGCACTCAAATACCTAAGGCACTCATTCCAGGGACAGGGAATTCTGTATCCAGCCTTTTTTTTGGGGGGGGGGGGTGTCTGTTCAGCAGATTGTATAAGCCGCTCAGAGCGTAGAGTCCCTTACACCCTGGGCAAGGCGCTGTATTGGCACACCCACCCTCGAAAAAAATCTGAGACACAGGTGAGGTTGCCTGAACAGGAGGAATGTACCTGCTTGGGACTGGATGGGATGCCCACATTGCTGTGTGCCTGGAAGCCTCTTTGACAACCGCTTGCACCCCCTCCGGCAGCAGCAGCAGCAACAGCTTTCCCTGCTTGAGATCCCAACAGATTCATTCTGAGGCCAAGGCAGGTGCTGGAATGCTGAGTCTGGGCGGGGAGTGTCATGGGAGGACTTCAATGCCTGATGGGTGATTTTTTGTGCCCGCCTGCCCCATCCCAAAGCTGGGGCTGGTATTGTCTGCCCCTAGTTATGCCTCTGGAGCCACTGTGCTACACAAACAAGGATAAAATCTTTAAGCTGAGGTAAAAAAGGTAAAGGACCCCCAGTCCAGTCGAATTCTGCTATGGGGTGTGGCGCTCATCTCTGCCTTCAGGCCAAGGGAGCTGGTGTTTGTCCACAGACAGCTTTCCGGGTCATGTGGCCAGCAGGACTAAACCGCTTCTGGTGCAATGGAACATTGCCAGAGCGCACGGAAATGCCTTTCAACAATGTCAGGTCATGTGACATCGTGTGGGCATCACAAACTAATAAAGGATATTGCACCAGTGGAGTGATAATGGGTTAGCGCTGCTGCGGCTGCACTAGCAAAAGCTGCTGTTGTCACAGGTAGCAAGTCCCAGATTCCCATCCTGGCATCTCCAGCCAAAAATTGCTCGGAAGGAAGGATGTTGGCTCTGTTCCTATCCCTGGTCCCAAGATGTTTCTTGTACTCAAAATGGCCCCTTGGTAGGGAACTTACACAAAGAGTTACATTGCCCATTTGGGTTTTCAAATTTCAGCTGCTCCCTGTGCAACACAAATATGCAGTGCCACCTTTTGTTTTTTGTTCTCTGTCATTGTTGTGGTGCCCCCTGAGGCACCCTTTTGTCTCGGTTTTGCTCCCCTAAATCCACCTCTGGCACATGTTGGCTCCTCTTGTCAAAAGCAACAGCACCTAGCACCTATACTCATGCAAAACTGTGAATGTATAAGCTCAGAGAGATGACTTTCCAGGCCTATAGCTAAAATCCTGGTATCTGCCCATCATTTTTGTCCAATCTGCTAAATGTTTTTACACAGGTTCATTTAAGTGTTGTGAGAGAAGTTCATGAAACATTTCAGGTAACCATGAATGTTTATCCACCTGACAGTGATTGACTTAAAGTATAACCTCCTGCTTCTTAAATTTGTAATATTAGCCTACATTAACTCATCCCTTGACAGGACAAAAGATAATCTTTTATGTCAAATAATCCCTCCCATTATTTTATGACAATGTGAAATGTCATGACTTTGTTTTGATCAGGTAAAGCAATTGGAGTGTTGGCAGAAAGAGAGACAAGCGTGGCATTTACTCATGACCACTGGGCTGAGTGTTGGCATTTTCTCCATCTTCAGCACCTGTAGTTATTTTTGTAACATTACACGTCAGTGCAGTTACAGATTGATCTGATGAACAGGCTACAATAGAAGAACTACAATAGTGTTGTCAATATAAAAGCCAGACCCAATGATCCAGTGAATGACAAGCAATGTAGAACTCTCCAGTTCCACTTTGCTTGCTGAGCAAATATCTGGCTATAGCAGGGGAAATAGAATGTATCGATGTAAAGGTAAAAAAGCTAAAGGACCCCTGGATGGTTAAGTCCACTCAAAGGCGACTATGGGGTGTGAGGCTCATCTCACTTCAGTCCGAGGGAGTGGGCGTTTGTCCACTGACAGCTTTCTGTGTCATGTGGCCAGCATGACTAAACCACTTCTGGCACAAGGGAACACTGTGACAGAAGCCAGAGTGCATGGAAATGCCATTTACCTTCCTGCCGCAATGGTACCTATTTATCTACTTGCTCTGGTATGCTTTCGAACTGCTAGGTTGGCAGAAGTAGCATATCCTGGACTACTGGTGGCGGTGGAGACTGGCTCATTAGATCAAAGGGGCTGCTGCCCCAACAACCTCAGTCTGCTCTCAGCCAGTCCATCTGCCTACTTTCTTATTATTGCCTGTCATTGACTCTGGTTCCACCTACTGCTGATCTCTCTGCCAAATGGCACCACTGCTGAGGGATTTTCCATAAAGAAATCCCACCAAATGAGTGACTGGTGCAGCAGTTCACAATGGTTGTATGCCTCACCTCAAGGAGATGTTTGCTGATGATCTTCTAGGTTAATGACCACTTCCTGTGAGACTTTTCTCTGATGGGCATTAATAACACTTAATCTTGAGTGCAGTGAAGGTGACTACAAGTCTTCTAAGACCAAGAGTGATGGTGTTTGGGCTAAGATTGTTACTGTCGCCTGACTCTACTTGGGGCAGAGTTATCCACCAGATATACTGGTTGATTCCCCAAGTGTCTTCCATCCCTCACTCCACAAAAAAAGTCTACCGCCCCAGCCAGATTGACATAGTATTGCCCCAAACTCAAACATACCTCCATGACTTTGCCAGGGTTCCTAATGCATGCTGACATTCTTTCTGGCTTATTGAATATCCTATTTAACAAAAGGTTAAATATGTGGCATTACCTAAGTTACAGGTGCCCACAACATGTTTGCAATTTCTTCACTCATGTTAAAGTCAAGCTTTAATGAAAGCACTTTCCTCCTGAAACAAATGCTGTGAAGTAAAACTACCTAACAGATTTTCTGAGGTTGCTTCCAAGTCTTGCGATTTTGTCTTGCAAATGCATGCACTTGTTTCAGAAGGGTTTGGCTAGCATTATATACAACCATTCCCTTCAGAGTTTTGTAATAGCCGAAATGTCATGGAAGCAATCTTGTCATTTGTCATGATAATGCAATATAACGAACAGTACCTTATGGGGATGAAGATGGAAAAGGCCTTTATATGATTACATCACATGATGATAAATGCTAACAATTTATGTTCATTATGAAAGCAGCATTCCAAAGAAAGCATTGCTATAAAAATTGCCATTGCCCCCCTTGCCAAGAAATTTATATATATTACAAGGTTAGAAATCAACAAGCAAGCTCAAGCAAATCTGGCTAGAGGAAATTAGAATTTGTGAATAAAAGCCCACATCTCGTTTAGCTGAAAAGCTTCCAATTAGAACATTAAGAAGGGTAAGAGTAAAATATCGACACAATTACTGTAGGGCAGCTACTTTCCATTTCTTTTAATGACCAACTGTACTGTGTGATTAAATTTGTTTAAAGTGTGGGAGTGAGAAGGCAAAGGCCTCTTTTACCCTCTACATTCATGGTAGCAACACCTTTACAATGCATCAGTTAATCTAAATGGCCAAGGTGACTACCCCGACCCTCACCAGGAGATTGCAGTTTAACCCAAAGATTAGTTATTCACAAGTGGGACAAAATATTGCAGTCTGGAGTGCTCCCTTTAAGGATTCCAGACATTCAGCCGTGCCCTTTCCCAGAATACTCCATTTCATTACCTTCTACCACTTTCCCTCACATCCAAGTAGTCAGCAGTTAGTACCTCCTGAGTCTGGAGTCTGGAGTTTTGTTTTTCCTGCCCTTAAGGTTTCCTTGCTAAATATTCTTTTGTACTTCTAACATTTGTACTTCAGCTAACATTCTAAATACCATTTGAAAACCAACCAACCAACCTGAAAACAGTTTGGAAATTAGGTGGGCCAAAATCACTGGCACATTCTAATTCAGAGGTAGTTCATGTGGTTCCCTTCCAATGTTGTGGACTCCAGTTCCTATCATCCTTGACTATTAGCCAAGCTGGCTGAGGCTGATGGCAGCCAGAATCCAAAGCATTTGGAGAGCATCACGCTGGCTATGCCCAGTTGTAATTATTCAGGATAAACAATGCAGCTGATTGCCACGAAATGTTGTTAAAGTCTATTGAATAATTTGAAGTGTAAAACTATTAGGTAAATTTTTGGAGGTTTAAACAATTAACTGACAGTAGAGTCCTATGCATGCCTACTCATATGGTCTCATGAGCTCAGTAGCACCTACACCCAAAAAGTATGTGTATAGGATTGCAGTCTAAGTGAATTAGTGTTGGAATAAGCAACTTTAATTAACATCCACTGCACTAAGAGAAAAACAGCCACCAAAAGTGTGGAGTCTAGGAACATTAAACTAAGTTTAGTTTGCCTTTCTTTCACTTTCCTTGCTTGCTTCCGTTGTATCCAAGCATGCTGATGAGTCTGGGGCCCTGTCCATACCTTGTGCAGGCATTGTGATAGTTATAAGACCTCCTGTACTGTTAGAACAACATTGCTGTGGAGAATCAGGACCTTCAGGAGCATCTGACATGACAACACTGCGTGGAGTCAGCTTCCTAGCAGCAGGAGCATTGCTGCTTATCAGGGCAATGCGGGTGTGGAGCATGGTGGCCGTGAGAATGGAGTCAGGTACACCAGCAGAACCAATCTAGCACTTCTGCTGGTGTACCTGAACCACCTGCAACCTTGATGACACCCAGATCCACCTCTGCGCCACCCTGGTAAATGGCTGTGACGTCACTTTTGGGAGGTTGGCTGCATAGCACCAGCACACCTGCCAGGTGCTCTTGTAAACCCCCCAGACCACTGTGGTCTGCAGATATGGGACCTTCTGAACCATACCATCTAAGGATATCTATCTGGTGAAGCTGAAGAGGAGGGCCTTCTGTGCTGTGGAAACTACCATGTGGAGTATTTTCCCTGTTAAGATGTGGTGAGCCCTGACTATGGGGTATTTTCATTGCCAGCTGAAGGCATCCACCCAGCTTTTCCCTGACCCTTAATACCAGTCCTTGATACTTTTATTGGATATTTTTATGTTTTATGATTTTATGAATCAGTTTTGGTGGTTCTTTGGAAAATGAAAAATGGGATATAAATCTTTTTAAACACATAGACAAATAAATATTCCTAGTTGTGGTGGTGACGGTTTATCAGCCACCAAACTTCATCTTACTACTTTGCCCACGGCACTGCTATAGTAGGCCAGACCTTTGGAGCAGACAGGACAAAAGTCTAATTGTTTAAAGCATATCATGAAAAAGAATAACCTTTGGAAAACTCCCGGCATATAGATGAATTGCAAAACAGCTCCCTGTCAGGTCCAAGCTTGGGGCAAATTGAAATAAATTAGGGTGTCACAAAAATGTATAACTGAGGCATCAGACTACGTTGCACTTGAAGGAATGAACCTCTGCTTCCTGAAAGGCTGTGCACCGATTACAGAATTACTCTTTCACAAAGTTGGTTATTTCCCTTCTCTTTTTATTAAAGCTTTTAATAATATGCCATGGTTTGTACAATAAAAAACAAGAAGAGCACACAAGATGGTGATATACTGAGAGTTGTCTCCTTCAGGCAAAGCTTTGTGGAGACTTGTTGCTGTGTTCTTCCCAAGGACTGAGATTAGGATCATTTTCTTCTTACTGCCTAATAGGCCTATCCTGCCCTCCATGAACGTTGGCAAACGATCATAAAATCCGGTTCCCACCATAGGACCTTAGGAAGCTGCCTTTTACCAAGTCAGTCCATCTAGCTCAGTATTGTCTACAATGGCAATAGCTCTCCAGGGTTTCCGACTGGGGACATTCCTAATCTTCCTGGAGATGCTTCGTACTGAATCTGGAGCATGCTGATGCTCTCCACTGAGCTGCAGTCAATGGTGTAAGTGGGGAAAAATATGTTTTGTTCCAAAAAAAAATAATGAGGAACAGAAGGACTCTCTGACCTATCATCGTCTCCTGTCACCCAACATTATTTATTCAAAGGCCAAACTAGATGTATACCTAAATATTTAGAAAGTACAGTAGCTACGTCTCTTGTTTTTTCCTGAACTAGGAAGGAGAAGGTTATCTCTTCACAGCTAGGAATGGAGACTGGCCTTTTATGATGCTGTTCTGAGCCTTAGAGAAAAGACTCTGTTTGCACCTAGCTGTGCAGGCAGGGGAAATCTCCATTCTGAAATTTCTGGGAGAGTGAGGAGATAAGCGTCCCCTTAAGCATCCCCTTTATTCATAGGGAGAGTCGGGCTCCTCCTTGCTGTAATCAGTTATGGAAAAACAAGATACGTAACCGCCCAGTGCATATTTTAAGTGCACATTTGGGTCTCCAAAGCAGTTTTGTGTTACGTATGTGGGAATCTCTAATTGTATCCTTTCCATAGCCTTATAAAGTAGGTGAGAGTTAGGGAAAGCAAGTCCTTGACTTTATCAACAATGGCACTCCAAATCTCCAGTTAGGCTTCAGTCAGGAACAAGGGGTGGAGGTTGGTGCTGAACCAGCATTTTCTGCTCTCTGCTAATGATCAGGCTCAGGATAGGCACTGTATTGCTTTTGCTTCTGTCAAATCCCAAGGGGTGTGTGTGTGGGAGGGGTAGGGAACCCATGGTCCTCCAGATGTTCAACTCCCATTAGTCCCAGCTAGCACTGCCAATGGGCAGGAGTATTGGCAACTGTAGTCCAACAACATCAAGAAGGCTCCCCATCCCTGCCATAGGATTTGTAGGTAAATGGCAGCCTCTGTAATTACATTTGGACTCACTTTTGCTTCTAGTTCCAACCCTTTTAATTCAGCCTCACTCCTTGTACTGGAGCTGTAGCAGCAACAGCCACAATCACCACTGGCTCTGCTGTACCATGCTATGTAAAGATTCTGTACAAACGATATTTCTGTACATGTACCGGGTGCAGTGGGCGAAGGAAGAGCCAGGAATGACATTGGCATCAACTCAGTGGGAATTAAGGGTCATTATGACTGAGCACATCTACCAAGCACTAGGATAAATGTATCAAATCATTATGGCAAGGATGCTGGTAGTTGTTTAAAGGCAAGTGTGAGAGTTCTGCGTTGATCCACTTGCTTTACAGCAGAATATCACATCAGCTGTTATAAATAAACATCAGCAGCTAAAGCCGGAAGTAGGATCCAAGGGCAAAAACTGAAGGCAGGCAATACCGTAAGCTTTCTGAAACTAAGTAGGTCTGGGTCTGGTTGGTCTGTGCCTGGGAACTTTGAGTTTCATGGAATTCAGGAAGCCTATAACTAAAGGCTTCTTCAACAGGCATCAGACCCAAAAGTTAAAGTCATTTGTTTACTTTGTATCTCATAGATAATGAAGTAAAAATAAGTTGAAAATTCACTTTAGTAATGAGGAACCTGTGGTATTCTAGGTGTTGTGGGACCCCAATTCCCATCAGCCCTGGCCAACATAGCCAATGGATGGGAGATGCAGTCTGACATTTGAAGAGTCACATTCTCCTACTTTCTGATACACTTTATCTTTGGCCTGTCAGCTTCCAGTGTGGGTGCATTTCTAAATGGGCTGCCCCTAATGTGCATTCCGAGACATGAGAGTCATACTGAGGATTGTACCATGTGAGCACCTGAATGATTAAATCCATTACAATTCCAACATTAGAGTTGCTGATGGTAGAAAATAATCATGAAAAAATGTTGCTCTGGATTCTTTCTTTAATGTTGATTATTTCCGCTGTCTGAAAATGTGTCTCAGGAGCTTTGAGGAATGAAGAAGAAAGTATTTTTCAGCCACTGCAGTTCTAGCAAATATCCTAGCATTCCATTCACTGCAACAAGGGAAAGCTAATGGCAATATAAAGATGCCTCCTTCCGTGTTGGTGGAAAGAAGAATGAATATTCCCTGCTGCAGCTGGCGGCAGCAGGGGCAGGCACTGGGGGAGGATTGCTCCTAGTGGCTTGGTCAAAAGGATCCTGCACTATGAGAAAATAGAAGTCTGAAAATGAGGCTATACAGGGAAGAACCTAATATGAACATGGCATCGCAAAAGTGGAGGACTGTTGTTATCACAGTTGTATATCAGTGAAGCAGAACTGTGGAAATTCATGGATGTGTACAAACCAAAACATTGTTCTCTCATAAAAAAGATAAAAGGAACAGATGGAAGCACCGTGCAAGTTTGCCAGTCAACAGCAATTATGAAAGACAAAATTTGTTTGTGGAATGGGGAGCCAAGGCACACAAAATAAGCCTATTTTGCCCAAACCCAGCAATCTATAATTGTTTCCTTGGTCATCAAACAAAATTCCTCCCAAAATGGGAATTTGAGTTAGTGCACTATGAAATAATTTCACATTTAGAGACAGTCTCCATGGGGCAGGGACTTTGTATATTGTGGTTTGTCAGATGGATTAAGGGAAAGGTGTTATTTATAATATTGTGTGGAGATTATGGTACTTTGAAGAAAATCTATTGATTCTTGTGGTGAGCTGCTATTCAGTAAATGGATTGCTATGTGAATGTAGCTAAAATAAACCCTTCACATGGCAGCTGTTTCCCCATCAGCTGGCCTTTAACAGATAGCTCAGTTGGTTAGAGTATGTTGCTGATAATGCCAAGGTCACAGGTTTGATCCTCATATGGGACAGCTGCATAGTTTTGCATTGCAAGGGGTTGGACTAGATAATCCTTGAGGTCCCTTCCAAGCTTACAATTCTATGATTCTTTGATTGGTTTGGGATTGTTAATGAGACCACAAATGAAGTACTCTTCTCTTGTTCTCCACAATCAAAAATATGGGAGTTAGAAGAATGAGAGGAGGAATTTAAAGCTAGGTCATTTATACACCAGAAAGTCTGGCTGATGCTTTTAATTCTTACCCCTGAGGTCACTGATGTCTGAATTATAATGTGAGCTGTAGGGGGAGGGGGGAAATCAGGCAACAGAATGGGTAATTGTAGATGCTGAATTTCCTGAAGACCTCATTATTTTTTATTCTCCCCAATTGTAATGTTAAGAGTTCGATTTCTCATTACACAGCTTGGTTGAATACTTAAATTTGAATAGAAGTATTCCTCGTCTAATGCTATGCTTCTAAAGGAAGAAGAAATGAAATGGGAAATGTTCTGAATTTATTCTTTCAAGCAGTGGGGTGTTGTGGGGATGCATATATTTTAAAATGTTGTTCATGTTCTTGGCTCTTTAGATTGTTGATGAGAAAAACTTACATATTGCTCAGATCTGTTGCAACTGTTAATTAAGGCCTTTTCAGTTTGATTAACTCTCTAAAAATCCAGAGGTCTTCTCATTAGCCATCTGTTATAACTGAGGAGGCATCCTTGTTGCAGCTTGAGAGCAAAAATAAACACGATTCTTAATGCTTCATGATGAAGATTCATCACCATTCTTCCCTCTAACAGCAGACATGATAGCCTCATGCCATCCTGTAGGGGGCCACCCACAAAACAGGCATTTCTGCATATTCAGGAGATTCCTGACATATGCAGGGTGAAAAACACATTGTTTTGTAAAGCAAAAAGAACAAGCCCCTCTCAGTGAGAGTTGTAGTCTTCCTGGATGGGCCTTTAGAATGGTAGCTAACAGAATGTTACTAAGAGTTGGTCTGGAAATATGTAGAACTGTTGTAGACTTCGGCCCCATCTGAACGATACTTTTAAAGTAGTACCATACTACTTTAGACAGCCTAAGAATTCTGGGATCTGTAATTTGCTAAGGATGCTGAGAGTTGTTAGGAGACCCCCCCCCAGTCCCCTCCAAGAAACTGCTTGTGAAGGAGTGCCATACACCAGGCAGGACTGATACCACCACAGACCCCCCAAGTGTCCTTTTTTCCATGGACAGTCCTTGATTTACAGAAGCTGTCCCAGTTTCTGATTTGATCCCGGAATATCCCACTTTTTCTTAGGACATCCCTATTTTCATCAGATAAATGTTGGAGGGTATAGAGTGATCCAACCCCCAAGCCATCCTAAGGCAGCCCTGTATAGGGAAGTTTTAAAAAATGTCTAATGTTTTACTGTGTTTTTATAAATGTTGGAAGCTGCCCAGAGTGGCTGGGTAGCTTCTTAAAAGTCATGTAAACAGAAAAAAAGAAAACATTTACATTTCCCCTTGCCATGTCTAGTTTTTGTACTTGCATTCATATCTCCATTTACTTATTTTATATTAGAACTTTATTTAGTTTTGTTTTTAGTTTATATATATCAATGGAACCAACACAGCAAAACAACAAAGTAATAGTTTTCATTTCTACTTATTCCCTACAATGTCACTGCTAACTTTAGAAGAGATGAACGTAGCTCCTTAAATGAAACACTGAAATCACTCAGGGGGTTTATCTCAAATGCATGTCCTCATATTCTGGTTCTTGCATTACACACACAGGCCTCTTAGGAGGCTTCTGAAAGTCCACCTTTGAGAGTCTTTCAATGGCAAGGTGAACAAGAAAGGAGGCCCCCCTCAGCAACATCAGCAAACACAGCATTGCTGAAAAGCTTTACAGTAAAGTGGTACCTCTGGTTCAGAGTTTAATTTGTTCTGGAGGTCTGTTCTTAACCTGAAACTGTTCTTAACCTGAGGTACCACTTTAGCTAATGGGGCCTTCTGCTGCTGCCGTGCCACCGGAGCACGATTTCTGTTCTCATCCTGAAGCAAAGTTCTTAACCTGAAGCACTATTTCTGGGTTAGAGGAGTCTGTAACCTGAAGCGTCTGTAACCTGAAGCGTCTGTAACCCGAGGTACCACTGTACATGTAAGGCTGTACACCCACCGTGCATTGAAAGCACATGACTTCCTCCAAAGAATCTTGGGAACTGTAGTTTACCCATCACATAGCTACAATCCCCAGCACTCTTAATGAGGGGGTGGAGTCAGGTGTTTTCGAAGTGCTCTCAATGTACTTTGATGTTTAGTTTCCTTTTTATTGAGAAACCAACCTCATAAAAGCATGGGGAGTGGGGGCAGGAATCTACCACTGCCCAAGGTTACTGCTGATGGACACTAAGGTGTCCTGGAGGAAACCTAAAGACACTACCAACAAACAAAATGTGGCTGAAATGAACTCAAACCACATTGCTTAAACTCAAATCCTGGTACAGCTGTTAGGCTCCACTTGCTTAATTTATATACACCTTCTATAGATTGTTATATATGTTATTTGCTTTCCTACTGCAATACTGTCTTCTTCTGGCATCTGTTCCCCAAGCAAAATAACTGAGAACCATTAATTAGATCCAAGAATTATGAAAAGTGATCCCCAAAGCACCTTTGTGTCCACTTCTGCCATTTAAGCCCGAAAAACAGGGAAAGCTCATCAGGATGACCTTAAACCAGAAAGGCCAGGTCCCAATTTGCTGTCTAATCTTCTTGAGTGACAGATTGGGGATGCAAGAAGACTCATCATAGCTGAGCCTCTTCACTGCTTTTCAGCCATATAATAATTCATTTTGCACTTACTTTGAGCTATGTGCCCCCATCTGACTTTATAAAAGTCATCGATTTCTTTTGGCTGAAGAACTGAGAGTCTTTATTAAAGAGAGGCATATCATTCTCCTTCTGCTCAGGCTTGACTTTTTTTTGTTCATTTTCTGATAGATTTCCACATCTTCCATTGAATCAACACTTCTGCCTGTCTGTCCACTGCATTAACCCCCCCCCCCAAAAAAAAATTATGTTGGGAGAATGCACAAAGAACATCAATTCCTGCTATTTTTGATCACCTGATATACCATTTTACCCAGCTTCCCCCTCCCCCCATGGATGTGAATAGAATGGAGATGAGATGGACAATATGAACATACGATTTATTTTCCCTTCCCCTTGCTGGCATGGTTTACCCAGCTCTTATCATTCAGCTTTCTTATGTGTGTTCTGCCAAACTAGCAACAGATGTTTTGCAGCATGAACTCTTTCACACTACATATGCTTGCTCTCCTTTCTCCTCCTCCCAGACTCCCCCCCCCCCGCCAATGAGTGAGCTATGCAGTGGCCAGAATCAATTGCTTCTATTAATGTTCAAGCATTCATGAAACAACTGGAGCCTTTGTATCTAAACAATAAAATAGTAATTGCCCCATTATACTTGCCACCCAAACATATGTAGGCTTCTCATGGTTGACAACCATACCAATTGCATCAATCCAGGGGAAAAGTGTAATGTGGGCAATCACACAACATCTCACATTTCTAGGAGAATATGACCACTTCAGCTAGCACCAAATTCCATAAGCTCATTAAATGTCATTAACTGGCAGGAGGATGAGGATCCCAGTGAGGAGCGTTGCCAAGCAGGGATTGGGGAAGGAAGTACTCACAGGGTGACAGAGGATGGCAAGGGGATGGGGGTCAATGCACAGGAACCAGAGCAGATGGGGCTCGCAAGCTCTGGGAGAAGGTGTGTGATTCCTCAGCCAGAGTAGAGTTAGAACAGGTGAGGGTCACATGTCTCATCAAGCTCAGATGCTGCAATCAGCATGCAAAGTACAAAAGGGAAGCAGAGTTGAGGTGCTTTGTCTGCTCAGCTGCCCATGTTGATAGACCTTGACGTGGATGTGCCAGGATTTCCGTGGGACTGTGCTTTGGATTTGACTCTTGACTGTATCCTGACTGCTGAATTTCAGACTTGGCTTCCTTGGGCTCACCCTGGACTGCATTTCCTGACCTCTGGCCTTTGGACTTGTGTGGATTGACCCCCCAGACTTTGAACTTTGGACTTGACATAGTGACTTCCTGTCAGGTAGGCCAGGGGTTCAGGACTTAAGAATTCTGTGGAGCATTTGACTGGGCTGAGATAACTTCTGAACTGAGGTGCTTCTATAGATCTTGTAAACACCGCTGTCAGTAATATCTCCCCACCCCACTTTTTTTGGCTCTTGTATAACTTATGCTCACCTTCATTATAGATTCTCTTCATCACAAATGTCTCAAAATATTCAACCATATCCAAATGAGATGGGGAAAGGTATCCAGCTTAAAACTTCACTTTAGTTGTGGACACTACAGTACTCTCTACCAGTTATCTCCAGCAAGAACAAAATCAGCAACCTTGACAGTCATTTTTTCATCCAATCAAGAAAAATAATAGAAATCATTATCTGGAATCAAACCAACACAATCTACATTGTCTTGTGGTTCCTTTGAGACTGTAGCTTCTGAAAGGCTTATTACATATTTCAGCAAGTAATAAACACACACACACTATAGCAACATGCATATAACAAATACCTATCATCCAAGGCAGCTGGAGCTCTAGACACATTGTAAAACCATGACGGGGCTCTTGTACCAAGGAATTTTGGAGGTGAAATCATTGTTTAGCCATGAGGCGCACTGGGTAGCTTTGCAGCAAGGCACTCTCAGATCTAATTTAGCTTGCAAAGTTATTGAAGGATAAAGACGCTAGCTGAGCACATGCTGCCTTGAGCTTTATCATGAAATGGAAGAATATGAAAGGAGGTGGGAGGAACCTGCATATACTCTTCAAGAGGATGGCACATCTTGTTGCCAGAAAAATACTCTTCTCATTGACTGTACCCAGCTGGGAAGGAATTCTGGACTATGCTGCTGTCTTTGGAGTAGAAGAGAGAGCAGTAGATTTTACCAGAACTTCTATTTGGTCCAAAGAGTTTTAAGTTTTATTTTTACCCATCCTAACTTTTTGGTGTGAGTATAGCTAAGAATTCTAATAAGAATGTAGCATCAGTGGCAAAAAAGGAAAAAGGAAATTCAATTCTATCACTTATGGCTTGAATCTAGACTATAGGTATTAATTAGCTGACCAATGCCAGGAAGCCTGTAGTATCACCAACACTGCTTGCCAATGGTCACTGTAATTAGTTTGCTTTTATGTAATTGTCACTGTTCTTCATACATTTCATTTCCCACTGACCTCGTTCTTCTCTGACCCCATTACCCTCAAGTGTATATATGCCAATATAGATATGTTAGTATATACTTAGTGCATCTGATGAGATAGACTCTAGTCTAGGGCAGAATCTACAGGATTTGGGAATATCCTATAAACATGTATGGGCTTGGCTACAGCTGAGAAAATAACCCGTAATGCAATGGTGCTGAAAGGAAAGGGAAAAAATGGGAGCCTTTTATGTCACCTGGGCCCCCGCTAATATCACATATTAGTTGAAAGGCTCTACAAAATATGCGATCATTACAAATCTGGATGTACACTTCTTGATTCTTCAGTCAGAGAAGGTGAGGTTTGAATTCTTTAACATTTGTGAGAGGAAAGCATTGGCCTATGAAAGTAGTCTTTAAGTGTGTTTCATTTCTCTGTACATTAATAATGAATGGCTTTATTTGCTGCACTTTGTATTGCCAAAGAAAGATGTTATCTCCAAAAACATGCCATACATTTTTCTTTCCTTTTGCTGTTTTTACAGTTCTTGGAGTGCTAGTGAAGATAATGAAATCACTTTAATATTTCATGTTGTATGACGTAGCTGAAATTTATAGGTTTGCTAGAGCCATAGGGGGAAAGGCTTTAATATTACTTTTAGAATCATGAAGTATTAATTCAGTGCAAATCAGATACTGAAAGGCAACAAATGTGTTTTAAAAACACTCCTACAAATACCCACACATTCTGTGGTATATTCTGAGGTGACAAATTATCAGATTTTTGTTCTTCAGGATAATTCTTAGTTTAGGATGATTGTAATAATTATAAGTGAGGATGCACTTAAAAATTCATAGGATGATGCTAGAATAGGTCTTTTCAGTGGTGAATCCCCATTTGTGGGATGCTCTCCCCAGGGAAGCATGCCTGGTGTCATCATTGTCTGTTTTTGTAGGCACAAGGCAAAAACACTTGTATTTACCCAGGTGTATGTTTTTTAATCGAGAGGGCAATTTATGTCAATGGCCTTTTTTGTGTTCATCCTTCAAGTGGGTTGGGTAGGACTTGTCTCTTTGAAACATATTGTCAGATGAGTATTTTAGTTTTGCTTGCAAAAGGCATTGATGACCAAAGAGGTTAAGGGCATACAGACCAAAATCTTTGACACCAGTTCTTTCCTTATTACAGTATTCAAATATCTGATTTGCAATATGCAACCATTTTGACAAACTATTGTGTGCAATCCTTTGTAACATTCAGCATCAACAAATCGCAAGTGGAACCTGCAACAAAATGTCACAGTGAATCATCGTCTCTTAGCAGGAGTGTGCAGGGCTCCTCCCTTCCAGTCAGCCATGCCCTTTTTCAGGATACTCCATTTCATTCTCCCTTTTTCCTTCCCACCAACTGACACTCAACATTCCATAACTGGTGTGTGCGTTCAGTCCTGCATAGGTTTCATTTTAAAAGTTTTCCTTCTGTACGTTTGCAAACCTTGGAATTTCCCTGAGCTTGAGAAATGGTGTCTGAGTTAGCTTTCCCCTACTTCCCTCCCCATCCTCTCTTCTTTTTGTGCAGTCTTTTAGATATATTGCATGTAAGCCACTCTGAAGGTCTTTTTGGCTGAAAGATGGGGTACAAATGCTCCATTTTTAAAATAAAAAGATATCGCTCATTGCCTCATCCTAGTATGATTCTCTGTATCAAAATACCGAGATTGGTAAACTTAGAAAGTGTTTAAAAACAGACAACAATAAATGCTTTAAATAGTGAATTCACAGATAATGGTAGTTGAAGTTTCACCCAAAATTAGGTCTTCTGTTTTGCTCATAGCTTCTTCTTTAAGTTATCACAAACATACTGTAATAAACAGCAAAGTAATGACAAGGCTATGTGGGTGGAGGCAAAGTTTGGTCTAAAAGTGGCTGAATAACAAGTAATGAGACCCAACTGAGAAATGAGTGCATCAGAGGCTTAGGCATTAGTCACCAAGTGTTACAATCCGTTGTGAAACTTAATGCCTTGTAAGTAACGCAAATAGGCATAATGAGATGCAGCTTGGGAAATTAAGTTATTTGTTTTGAGGAAAACACTTTCTCTACTGTTGTCCCTAATAATTATTACAGTAGGAATGAGAATCACCCCTCCCCTCAACGGAAAGTCCCCAGTTTCAGAGATAATCTAATAATGCTGAAATATTCACCACAGACCCAACTTCTCAAATCAAAGCAACAATGGTACAACATTCATTTTTCCAACAGTCCAGGATACATTTAAAATAATTTAATAATTTGATCTCCATAAGGGCCATAGTGTAGGAGGTCCCTGATTTTATTGTTCTTAAAGCAGAAACGTGGTGATGACGGGTTCCTCCAAGGCCATTTTTTGGGATCAGAAATCCTGCACTTCCCCCAGACTCTGCTATAAGAACACCGGCTACTCTGCTGAAGGTCAAGTGCTCTGATCCTGGTTCTCCCACATCTTATCTAGTGTGCCCTCAAGATCTTTTGGACTAGTCTTCATGGCTGGGAAATTATGGGAGCTGCAGTCAAAAGCATCTGAAAACACCAGGTTGGGATGTGCTGGACTAAAGACCCAATGTTTAAACCAGCTGTGTCTAGGGAAGGAGGTGAAATTAGATTAAATTTCCATTTAAAAGCAAATTTATCAATTTCACACTTTCTGAAGCAAAATGAGAACTGAAATAGATCCATCCTTCAAAAGGTGCACTTCTCCAACTTTTGCAGTGCAGTTCTCCTGCCAAGTAGTGTGTACAGAAACGCTCGTACCAGGGTAAAATGTGCACAGGAATGCATATAATAGTGAGAACAATATTAACAGTGCATTACATTGGAGGAATTGTTTTGCAAAAATGTGTCTATTAGGCAACGTTACATCCTAAAATGTGCTTATTAAGAAAAAGTCACACTAAAATGTTGATGAATTTTAATGAGGATGTGTTGCTGCAGAAATGTGGAGAACCGAATTTAAGATTGGAAAAATAAGAAACTGAGAGAATTGAAATTGACAGCTCCATTCATCCCTAGCTGTGTAAGGAATCAAGCCTATCTTGAAGTCCTTAGCTCTAATTCCAGATGTGCTGTGGTTGGCTGTGCTTACTCAGATGTGGATGCAGCCCCAAAACACAATGCATTTACTAAGGAAACAATCTACTGTGTATACATGTATGTGTTTATGTGTGTGTTTTTCTATTTTATTATTGAGTTATTTAAGCATTGATCCCTTGTACTGAAGACAGATCCCAGGACAACATTCTTAGGATGTACGTGGGATGTACAGGCATTAAGACCTGAGAAAGCATGTTGCTGTCACATAATGAGATGTTGTATTATTAGTTACATTTGGATAACAGATCTTTAAATAAAATTTATATCTTACAAATCATTGAAACTTTTTTGTTAATACATGCATTTACTAAAGACTCCATTTTAAGACCTTGCATTCTCCCAGTTGGCTGCAAAAACAGGTGCCACACTGCATGGTTTATGGGCGGTCAGGAACTGTGCAAGAAAATGTTGGCTGCAAATGGGAAAAATATTTGACTGCAATGGTGGTAGAATGTTTATCTTCAATCTGAGATATGCAGCACAGATTCTATAATTGTGAAGCAATTAACATACAGACCTAGCCACTCACTTATTTCATTATACTTTCAGCAAATGATATATTTCTTGATGAATTAATTCCAACATACAATTCCCAATTCATTTCAACCTATCAGCAGAAAAGTCAAATGATATGCAATTTAGATTTTTATCTCCCACCTTCTAATAATAATGTTCACCTTTGCAGTCAATTTACTTTGCTACGGGATGCATGATTTATGTTCATGATCATATGGATTTGTTATCTCCTACATTCTGTAATTGTCATGAAGGCCAGAGGAAGATGGGAGTGAAGAACAAATAAAAATTCACGACAACAAGAGAAGTTACAAAAGCCCTAGGAACATTGTTATGAGTTGTGGTTGTATGCTGGATCCAGCATGAATTGAATTCCTGGAATAGCCAGGTGAGCTTCTTGCTGAGGTAATGACCCTCACCTTACCAGGTGAAGTAATGATTGCAGGGTTTTTTTTACTAGATGACCTTGGGGTTCCTTCCAACTCTGATTCTAAGTATGGGCCATTATGGTAACAAATGAAGTGGTTGTGTGCCACTCACTGATAGTTAAAAAGCCATAGACCAGAGTTAAGTTATGTGAGCTAGAAGGTAGAAGCAAAGCTGCAGGCTGGGAAGCCAGAGAGAGTGTCATGCCTGATTTCTGCTTGAATCCAAGGCTGCGGCTATGGGAGAAGCAAGACCCTTTCGGGATTCTAATGCTGTGAGCCCCTCCATCAAGGGGCTCAAGACTCAAATTGTATATATGCATCAATAAACCATATATCATATAGAAACCACAGTCTTCACTGTGCCTTGTTCCAAAGGAAACATGAACCCTGGGTAAGCACTCTGGAATCTCTCACTGCACAGAGATTGGGATGGCATGCAATATAAATGTATAGCATTTGAAGGCTGTATCTGTTCACTGCTTTTCCGGAACAAGTTACACCACTCTAAACCATTGTATCCAATAACTAAAACCGTAATTAAGATTCACTATGAGAACCTATTGTGATCTGAGAGGGATGATACTTGGACAGCCTTTGGACATGCCAGACAAGATTGATGGAGAAAACGTTTTAATTCCCTAGAGCATCCTGAGCCTTGTTCAAAGAGCAGATCATCTTTCATCTGAGGAAAAAGGAAAGCATGTTACAGATTGAGAATTTATTTCATATAACCCCTTTAATTTGTTGGAGATCTAAGTTCTAATAGTAGAAGCTATCTTACACTATCAAAGAAAAGGATTTATCAGATACCAATAGCATGGAACACTTCGCTCGGCTTCAAATCATTCTTTTGTTTATTTCCTAATATTGAAGATTTATAGCTTTTGTTACCAAAGTGCAATTCACTGTAGTCTTGGTGTCAGTGTGAAGACCACTGCTTTGGATCAAGGATGTTTGTCTTCCACAATTGTACAGATAACCCTTTATAGCAGATCAGTAAATCCAAAGGATACTTGAAAGAAAACCTCCAATTCACACACTACTTTGTACATGGTGGCTTTGAAGTGATGCATGTTGCTGCTAAGCGCATGATGAAATTCTTGGCTGTTTGTTTTACTGTACAACTAAATTGCTTTTCAGAACCAAAATAAATGGGAATGCAGGGAATGGTTTTACCATGCATCTAGCGACAATGCTTGTGTACTTGGTTTGCACGGTATATTTTAAACAGGATAAGGCAGGACTATAACACACATTCACTGCTCTGCAAAGCAGTTTTCTAGCCACAGCAGCAGGCAGGAGGAAGATACATGATATGGCTTTTGAACACCATCTTATGGACCCTATAGCCATATAGATCAAGACTGAGAGTGCTTTATATGGTGATGCACTTCCAAGGAACAGTACACATCTCAGACTGGAACTCTGGAAGTGGTTTCCCATAAGGAGTGTTCACCCATTCGATGAATGTAGTCGGTGCACCTGTGAACACAAATGGCTGAGCAGTAAACTGATGCAGTTAGTTGCATTTATCATTCAACAAGTGTATGATCAGTATGCAATAGTTGAGCTGTACAAATGAAGTGTATACTCATTCACGCAAACACTTGCACACAGCTTGTGCCTGTGCTCGGTGTGTGAATAAGCCTATAGAAAAAGCTGGAAGTGGAAAAGCTTGAGACTGCCTTTCAAGGATGTAATTGCCCAGCTCTTGCATACCTCCCATGTAATTCACAATGTTGTTCCATTTCATCCATTTTTTGTGAATTATTGAGCCTATCTCACTTTGTGGCTCTTATTTTTCATAATTTTGATGGTCTTTAATTCCACGGTGCTGAGAAAAAATTCATTACTCAACTGAGAATTTTTGAAAATTGCCAGAAGCAATAGCAATAGTCACTGTCTGTTTGTTTAGTAAATGACTGAGCCATTGCTTAGAATGACAGGATGAGTTGGTGAACAAAGAATGCCCCCAGTGTGTTTGTGTCGGAAGTGATGTAGACAGCTCAGTTCATTTTAGCTAGCCAACTTTGGAAAGAAAATTACAAGTTTAAAGTGAAACTAACATAGTAGGATTTATTAGTATGTGAAAACTTTTTCAAATAATTATTTCAAAAACATTTACATCAGTTTTGGGAAAGGGCAGTTTTCAAAGGATAGACTCTGCCCAGCAGGGATAGGGCCAAGTATTATTCCCCAGCCCACCCCCAAGCTGCTACAATTTGGTTTGTCATGGGAAAGCCATTGTTCAGCTTTTATCTGTTCAATGTATTAATCCAATGTGAGCCCCCACAGTGCTGTTGGTGGAGAAGGCAGGAGCTTTCCTGTGATATTGTACCACATGCATGGACTGATGTAGTTCAAATGTTTAAACATTCATTCTGAAAAATATTAAATCCATTTTCCCCCTGAATATATGTTCAAAATTTGAACATTTTCCATGCAAAAACTGTTTGCCAAATTTCCTGTTCTGCATTTCTCTGCCTTAATCTATGTTGCAGATGGGCGTAAGGAGACATTTCAGTGGAAGCTTCTTACTTCAGTGCTTGGTAAAACTAATAAAACTAATAACCACCTCCACAGAGAAATTCTAGCTGATCATTAACCAGAGATTTGTTGCCTTGGATACAGAGTCAGGTAGATTTACTAGATTTTTTTTTTAAAAAAACAAGCCTAATATTTGATTTCAGTGCTCTGAAAACAGAAGCAACATAGTTTCTATGAGAAAAGCTTTCAGTGATAATAGCTTAATTGCTGTAGAAAACATCAAGGGAAAATTAAGAAAGATTCATGTGTGTGTATGATTGTGGTGGGACAATGTTAAATAAATATACTGACTATCGACCTTATACAAAAAAATAATATAATTTCCAAGCAGTTGTAAGAAATCAGTACTTCAAAACTTTTAGAACTGTGCCAGCAGATAAAATATGTGGTTAGGCTGTCTATATAAAATCACTAAATTGAGAACATTTTATTCTTGTTTTTGGCAAGGATGGGAAATTGTTAGAGGTATTACAAATCTGTGTTCTGATATGGGAGAAATGTGTCTTATTGCAGCTGGGGTAGATGAAGGTGTCTGGTTGTGTTGCTACAGCTGCAAAGGTAAAGGACCCCTGGGTGGTTAGGTCTAGTCAAAGGCAACTATGGGGTTGCGGCACTCATTTCGCTTTCAGGCTGAGGGAGCCAGTGTTTGTCCACAGCTTTCCAGGTCATGTGGCCAGCATGACTAAACTGCTTCCCTCTGTTCACCTTCCAGTGGTCATGTCTCCTCTGGTCACTGCTATCTACGCTCTTCACCTCCTATTTTTCAGCTTCTTACAGGTGAGCAGGAGGCATTATTACAATTCACTGATACACCCCAGCCAGGCAAAAGCCTTCAAGGAGAGTAGTGCGCAGGAGTGGTGAGGGTTGTTGTTTTAGGAGATGATCTGGGTAGAGTATTGGGGGCCAAACAGAGGGGCTTGGGCGGCCTAAGGCTCCCCCCCCCACTCAGAAGGTAGTGGCAGCAGCAAGTATCTTAAAGGAAGCCGGATCTCAGCTGAGTATTGGAGGGGCTCAGCAAGTGACCATCCAACGACAGGTCCTTTTAATGGAGTCCAGGATGATCACAGGACCTTTTCATACAACTGACAAGCTTCCTTTTCTTGTTTAATGTTTTATTTAATGTTTAATGTTTTATTATGTTTTTAGATATGTTGGAAGCTGCCCAGAATGCTGGGGCAACCCAGTAAGATGTATGGGGTATACGGTAAATAGTAAAATTATCATTATGGAATGGGACATTCTTATTTTCATTGGGAAAATGTTGGAGGGTATGGGAACACAGCCTGTTACCACAATTCTGCTGTTCCCCATGCATGCTAATTTTACCTGTGTTGAACAAAGGGGATCTGCAATAATTTTAAAATGCTGTCAAGCCACATGCAAAAGTAACGTTTGTTAGCATATTTTTACCATTATACTAGCTGATCTGGAAAAAAAGTATTATCACAGGGAAAGTGCATGCAGTTCAGCACTTTTGAGATGTATTTTAAACAATAACACACTGACTCAAAGAAGATCTCCAACAAAAGAAATTGATTAGGCTTGCTAGCCCTTTCATTATAGCCAAAAGACTGTCAAATTACTTCTTTTCCAAATGTAAAGTTTCCCCATTCTTCATTATTTTGTGCAATATCTAATTTTGCTCTTCAGTTTGCTGAAATTCTCTCTTTCTCTCTCCTCTTTCTCTTTCTCACACACATAAAGAAGAGAAAAGGTGTTCAGGAACAGAGATCCTATTTAATTGCTGTCAGTGTTCTGAGCAGTATGTAATTGCTGTTAGGAAAGAAGAAAGCAGTCTCCAGTAACACATGGTACCACTGCTTTTTCTCCTGAGATGACTGACGAGTGTTATAATCTTGCAACTTTTTCTTAGAAAAGAGGATCATCGTAAAGCCCTGCTATGTTAAAGAATATTCGGTGATCAGTATCAGAGTATTTTATTGTATGAGTTACATCTAATAGGCTTATACTAGCATGATTTCACTCTATGAACTAGATCTACCAGGTTTATACTAGTATGCATATTATGTTGTGGTCCAGTGGCAGGAATTATTTAGTTTTCAATTCTGCAAAGGAGCTCATGTTCACCCACATGTGGCCATCCATTTATGTAGATCTAAGTTCAAATCCTGGTTTACCTAATTATATCTCACTGGAGATGCGTGTCAAATATAAGGCATGAAGCCTTATCATGGCCTTTAGGGGTCTCCAATGAATCCTAGAAAACTGTATTGCTCCATATAAATTACTGGACTGAATTACTGAGCATCAATTGGTGGTTGCAAGCATGCAGTAAGGTAGATATTTAGGTCAGCAGGATAGGTGGATGAGGGATATGGAGAATTTCACAATAACTGAACTTTAATGTGAGCTCTGCACTGTTCGCTCGTACACAGTGTGAGCCAATAGTATTTCATGTGAGTGCTAGCACTATTTAATTTAAATTTAAATATTTAATTTATATGTTTTAAAACAGCACAAGCAACATTTTTGAGCCACAGCCATTAAACTGATACTCTGTTAATTGCCATTGTTTTGGAGTTATACTGCTATATGAAGTGCTGAAATGTGTATTCCCTTTAACTCAATTTTATTGAGGTGATGATAGTTGGCATTAACATTCATTGCTATTTTTTTCATCTTTTATCTCCTCTCCATTACACAAAGGTGGGTAAATGCTTAATGGTACTAGCAGCTTTGCAAATATAGGGAAATGTATTTTAAAATAAAGGACTAAGCAGCAGTACAGTGCATAGATTCAAGAGTACAAACCATACCCTGCTTTGGTCATGTTCCATTGCGCTAAACATGTATTTGTTGCATGAAAATCATGCGCACACACATACATAATTCACCATCCAGTAGAAAATGGCAGTGGCACTGCTTCTCTTAATAGCTGATAATGACCGCTCCCCGCTTAAAACGGGGGGCGCCCTTTGCGTGGACGCGTGCAGCCCCTAGATCTGGAGCGGCTCCAACAGCATAGGCTTGGCTTTGCCTTCCCTCAGGTGGGATACCTGGAGGTCTCCACCTACCTCAGTCAGTTGTCCAATCCCACCTGGGGGAAGCGTTGCCAAGGGGACCAGGCCAGGTAGGGGAGGGATTACCTGCCCACACAATAGAGGGAGGATCTTACCTAGGAATCCTCACTTGGCTCCAGAGCTTCTCCCACCCTACCCACCCTCAGTTAAGGTCTTATTTTGCAGGTTAACTTTTCTTCACAGGTTTTGCAGGTTAACTTTTCTTCACAGGTATGCGGGCGCTGCTACGTTAAGGTCGCTGTTAAAGGGCCGGAAAGGAATTTCCCTGCATTGGCAGGTTTCGCCTTTCCCATAGCAAAACGTCACAACTTTGGCGGTATCAGGCCTTGGGCGGAATCCTTTTGTCCATCTTCCTCTTGCGGCAGCGATACCAGGGTTCCCCGTTAAAGGGGTTTTCTGAAGGGAGGCTTTGGCCGTACACCGAAAGGTCGTCATTGCTCCCTCCTGCGGCGGCGGCGTTACGGGGGCGGCCATCTCTGCTTGAACATATGTTCTCCAGAGCCGGCCCATCCCCCACACACACACTGGATAACCCTGATGCTCCCTAGGTCCCCGGCTGGGGACCGGGGAGGGAGAACGCCCAATGCCTGAGCCAAGGTCTACCCACATTTGAAATTTAATAAAGTTGTGGCCAATTTAATCCCAAAGCATGTTGTTTTGAGTCGTTATTCACATGACGGGGGGACCGTGCAGGATCTGGGGACTCCGCCTGTCCACGCAATAAGAATAATATCAGTTATGTCCTTTCCTGTGTTCTGTAAATTTCACTACTGCACAATGCTTAAGGAAAAATTCAGTGCCCTGAGCAACAGTTGTTCATTCACAGAACCAGGTACTTTGTGTCCTTGCTTTCATATCATGCTGTGTCCCACTCACATATACATGGCATAATTCAAAATACATTAGTTACATTTAAAATACTACAGCTTTTCCTGCAATTTTAAGCAAAGGCCTTTGCCAACTTTGTTACTGCATGTGGCCATTCTTGGCTTTGCAAGAAGGTGGGAATGAGAGAGTGGGGGGGATTTTTGGATTGTTGTTCTTTGCTATGTTGTAATGTCCCTCACCCCATACCTGCTGGAGGAGGGGATATCTTGCTGCCTAATGTCTGCACCATTCGCACACAGACAATGGCTTTAAGTCTTTTGTTTCTTTCCTGTTCCCTGAGGAAATCAGGTGCACAGCAGACCTGCAGTGCTAGTGACAGAGGTTCCACAACTCCTGAAGTTAATATATAGAATTCTGTCTCCATGCCCACCAAATCAACTAATATTTTAATGAGCCATTTTATAAAATTTGATATTTCTATGTCTTGTTACGATAAAATACATCTAATGCTTTGTCCTGTCCTGTCCTGTCCTGTCCCACCCCCACTTTCTTTGGGCAGCATCTTCTTTCAACAACATACAAGGATCACATATTATCAATTAAACTCATTGATGGACAAATTACAACACCCCTGGAGGCATCCAAATGGCTGCTTGATAATGGGCAATCAATAACAGTAGCAGTACTGTCAAGTGTGATATTGACTACTAAGCGACAACTGCAACACCTGTTAGGAGAATCAAAAACAGTATCGTTTTGTGTGTGTTTTTTGCAAATTGCCAGCCATGGGTTCAGTGCTGGATTTACGTATAAGCTAAACAAGTTATAGCTTAAGGCCCCACTCTCTTGGCCCCCCCCCCAAATTTTAAAGGAAAAAAAATCTGGATGTACATTTCCAAAATGTAAGATAAAAACAAAGTAAAACCTACATACAGCAAACAGTGTTGTGTTGTGTAGATCCATAAATTACCATATAGCATATATTCAACACAAAAACAGTGACAATTTGTTGTTGGCAAAGGACAGCTGGACATATAAAGTGCCCCATTACCTTCAGTAGCTTAGGGTCTCATCAAACCTAAATCCGGCCCTGCCTGGGCTTGCATCAAGCAATCTAATGAAATGTGAATTGCAACAGACCAAATTTGAGTTAAGAAAATGTGATTCAAAAGACAATCAGGTACAGAACAGTGAATCTCATCCCTAGTAAGGGAGGGAACTGATTTAGCAATCATATGTGGGAAAGGAGTTTAGATGCCAAGGTTTATAATCTGGAATCATTTCCCATACATATTCCAAGTTTATGCTGGAAATGTTTAAGAACAGAAAATTTGTCATACTTATGAACATTTTTCAGATTTTAGTGTTTCACCAAGATGGCATTCATGATTTGATATGGAATCAAAATTTTGCAGTGGAAAAAGTATGGATGTGTCCCACTTTTGAGTCTCCTATCCACTTCTGCTACAGATCCTAGTTGAGGTAGACCCATTAAAAGTTCTCTGCAGAGAAATCCTAAGAGCGACTGGCCAGGAGGGGAGCAGTAGCTCCTGTGAGGTATCTGCAGCTCTGCCAGCTCCTGCTGTTCTGGGCAGAAGATGGGGAGCTGGGTTTGTTTTGTGTTTTGTTTTACTTGTCTCTGTCTTGAATATGGACCATCTTAGGATCCAACTAATCCATGGACAGCCCTTCCCTGTAATACTCCACTTGGGGCTCTATGCTGGTTTACACTGGTGGAACACACTGCTGACAATTGCTTCTTAAATACCAGTGCTTTTGACAGGTACAGAAGATTACCATTTCTGGGTAATCTTCAAAGAGATTTGCCACAGGGATCATGCATACTCTCTAAGTGGGCAATCCTGCTCCTTATCTCTCCCTCCCCAAGCTATATTCAGGGTTGTTATAGCTTGTTCGGTCTGTGCTAGTTTAGAGGTAAGCTTCTTTATAATTGTGCATGATGAGAAGGGCTGGGACTTGGTGACAGTGAACATGCTTTGCATGTAAAAGGTCTGAAGTTGAACCCCTGGCATCTCTGGGTAGAGTGGGGGGAATATCCCTGTTTGAAACCCCGGAGAGTCACTGATGATAATACTGAACTAATGGACCAATGCAATGATCTGACTTGGTGTAAGACAGCTTTTGTTCTGCCCCCACAGGGTTCAGTTATTTAGTGACAGCAAATCTGTGTTTTAGTACTGTATTGGGTAGATGAAATAATAATGGTGCTCCTTTAAGAAGTGCCCTTCCCGTTTCCAGACCTCCAGGCAGCCTGGGAAATGAAGGCTCAATAATATTCTAGTTTCTATTGTCTCTGCCTAGAGTGGGGAAAACCTCCCTCTCTCCTTTGTAGCCTAGTTCTGTTTTAGTTCTTGCAAGCCCAGGAAGAAGAGTAAATTCACTCATTCCTACAGAAGTTCATAAGGAGCCTCCTAACCACATTCACTCAGAGCCAAAAGAACAGCCTACTGGAATGTGAGTAAACGTGCCTTGTGAACTTCAATAAAATACATGTTTGAGAGTTTTGTGGTGTTTTGTTTATAGTTATCCAGACTGAGGGAAGTCTCAGGATGGAACAGCTTCCAAGGTTGACACCTGGTTCCCCACATCAGGTTCTGGCAATACTTTGCAATACAGATCTTGGAATGTGTCTGGGGTTAATTCCTGGTCTTATCAAACTGTTCTGGGGAAAATGCAGCCATTATAGCTAGGTAATAACGCATTTCTTTTCATTACCCTTGACATTCAAATTTCTCATGACTAGAATACTCTGACCTTGATTACCATCATACCAAGTACCTGACGTTTGCAGAGTTTATTATTCACTTCCTATATTGGATTTGAGGTGTTTTGTGCTAACGGTGAATAATGTAGAGAAACATTCAACAATTGTACACTACTGGATAAAAAGATGACCTTCAAGTTGAGACTCATTCAGCTTCAGCAGGAGTTTATAGACCTTCCTCCTCTCTAGCAGTACTGTTACAGGAAACTATTTTTCCCTTTCTCACTTTCCCTGGCTGTTACAAATCCTTGTGGGGGAGACACAGTATTAGCTACAGAGGCACTCTATCGTTTTCAGTGCCGCCAATTTGGGAACCTAAGTTGCTGCCCGTGGAGTAGCTTTTCGGCCACCTATTTAGCATCAAAGATCTTGGTCTTTTCCCAGCTGGAAGGGAAAGTCTGACTCTTTCAGCTATTTACTCTACTCTGCCTGTCTTCAAGTTACACTCAATGGTCCCGGTGTCTCCATGTCTCTCAAACTGAGAGTCAAAGTGAAAGATCAGACAGAAGTCATCCAGGCCCAGCCTGAGAGGTAAAATTCTTGGCCCGTAGAACTCTGATGCATTCCCTTGCCTTCATCTTCAGCAGGCCAGGACCTGGAAAGCCATTGCTAAGACTTCACAGGACCCAACCTATTCCTGGGGCTAGTCTGTTTCAGCTGTTCTGAATTTCTGAATTGTAAATTGCTGCAACCCACCCTAGGACCTGCTGGTGAGGGGTGGGTAATAGTGCCACTAGTAATATCAGCAGTGCTATTTGCTAGAACAAAGAGGTGCCAGAACTCACCACGAGCACCTCCTTCGTTCTCTTGGAATGGCAATGGTGCCCACCTGAGAGGTGCCAGAACTAAATTCCAGCAAGTTCTGGCTGGGGGGGGGGGGACCCATACCCTGAATATCAGTTGAAACAAATGCTAAATTATTGTCAGTTCTTGGGGAAACATGGGAAATAAAAGATTGTGTGCACAATTCATACAGGTGAGACTGAAAAAGTATTGAGACCCTTCTGCAGCGACATGGCTCCCTTACTCTGGAAGATGATCCTTAAATTACCTTTTAAAATTGCCATTGAAAATCTTCCAACTTTCGAGGGCAACTTATTCCATTGCCTATCAGTTTATTTTTACTTCTGAATTGCTGCAGTTTGAAGACATTCCCTCCTGTGCTACCCTGAGAGGGCCTTGCATTAATTATTCTTTATCTTCATGACAGCTGATTACATATTTCATAACTTTACCATGTCCTTCTTAATATTTTCTTCTTTAAGTCATGCTTTGCTTAGGTTCTTTGCAGTATTTTCTTAAATTATCTGTACAGAAGGCTTTTGGGTGTCTGCTTTCTACCATATCTATTTCAGATTGTTTATGAGCTACATAAATTGCACACTGGCTTTAACCTCTATTTTATATAGCCCTGTTTGGATTTATTAGTCACAGCTAACACCAACGTGAGAGCAGGAAAGGGCACCCTGCTGCCCATACATATATTTGAAGGGGGCATATACAGACTTCCTTGTGATCCAGAACTCTGATCATTCAACATTCCAGAATGCATGGAAATCTGTAGGTGAAAAGCCCCCAATTGAGATATTTGTGTTCTTCACATGGGTGCCAGAAAGAGGAGCTACGCCAATGTGGCCCTACTCCCTGTCACATTTTAACTGTGAGTACAATGCCTGAATGTGGGACGTGGGTGGCGGTGTGGGTTAAACCACAGAGCCTAGGACTTGCCGATCAGAAGGTCGGCGGTTCAAATCCCTGCGACGGGGTGAGCTCCCATTGCTCGGTCCCTGCTCCTGCCAACCTAGCAGTTCGAAAGCACGTCAAAGTGCTAGTAGATAAATAGGGACCGCTCCGGTGGGAAGGTAAACGGTGTTTCCGTGTGCTGCTCTGGTTCTCCAGAAGTGGCTTAGTCATGCTGGCCACATGACCCGGAAGCTGTACGCCGGCTCCCTCGGCCAATAAAGCGAGATGAGTGCTGCAACCCCAGAGTCGGTCATGACTGGACCTAATGGTCAGGGGTCCCTTTACCTTTACAATGCCTGAATAGGATTTATGTGATTCCCGATTCTTGTCTCCTGTGGTCTCCATTCTACTGTACTGAGAAACCTTGTCTTACTCCTGCCCCTGCTCTCATGTCCCCAGTCCAAGGATGAAAGATGAGGAAAGGGTGACACAATACATTTCACCATACAATCCATGGATCTTGGGCTGATCAAAAACGGCCTTCTCCAACCTGGTGCCCTCCAGGTGTGCTGGGCTACAACTCACATCAGCATGGCGGTGTTGGCTGGGGGCTGATGAGAGTTGTAGTCCAAAACATCTGGATGGCACTAGGCTGCTGAATACCAGTCAAGAGGATTTGCAAAGAGGTAGTTTAGTTTTGTGAATACTGGAAATAAAGTATGCATTGTTCCATTCCTGTCCTGCTGCTGCAAACATTGACTGTGTAGAAACCCTCACTTTTTAAAAGAGATTCATGGAACTGATTAAACATTTTCAACTAGTTTCTTGGAACAGGAAGATTGTTGTTACCTGTGTAGTTTAATGACAGGATTTTATTGTCAGCAGTAAATGAGTTGTGGTCCTGAAATCACATACTAAGGCTGCAGAGGAAACACAATGATATATTTTAAGATGCTAACTGGAGAAGATTTTATTTGGAAAACATGGTGAGAAATATGAAGCCATTTTAAAACAAGTGCTATGTGGGGGTTGTTTTTTCTTAAAAAAAGTATTATTGAGCATGTTAGCTTCTGAAATCAATCTTAGAACAATTTGTGCTCACTTTCTAAACCCCTAAATTGGTTTTCCTCCACATAAGCACTCAAAATTCATTTACTATTTTGGTGAGGAGCTCCCATTTATTTATCCAAGCATAAAGTCAGAATTATATTTACCTAGAATCTTGGAGGAATAAATAGGCCTCATAAATATTATTGCTGCTTGGTTATTAATGAAGGTTAACAGATTCAGTGGCTGCCTAAGTTCAAAACGAAATACTAAGAAGGGTCAGGAGGACTTAATTTTCCCCCACATCACATTTCTATTGTTACACATGACCCCCAATCTCTGGCAAGCGGCAGCAAGATTTCAGGGGGATTTTTTAAGCCCAAGGACCACATTTCCTTCTAAGCAACTCCTAGGGGGTCCACATGCCAGGGCTGGGTGAAGCCAGATGCAAAGTGGGCAGAATGACACATGTACCGGTATATGTCACCTTTGTAACATAGATTAGTTTCCACACATACTCAGAGAGCCTTCATCCATCCAGGCATCATTAGAATCTAAGGAAATATTAAAATCTTAAGGGTAAAGGACCCCTGGCAGTTAAGTCCAGTCGCAAATGACTCTGGGGTTGCGGCGCTTATCTTGCTTTAAAGGCCGAGGGAGCTGGCGTTTGTCCGCAGACAGTTTTTCTGGGTTTTGTGGCCAGCATGACTAAGCCACTTCTGGCACAACAGAACACCAAAACCAGAGCAGCGAATGGAAACACTGTTTACCTTCCCGCCAGAGTGGTACCTATTTATCTACTTGAATTTTTTTGGGGGTGCTTTCGAACTGCTAGGTTGGCAAGAGCTGGGACCAAGCTGGGACCGTTGTGGGGATTCGAACAGCCGACCTCCTGATCAGCAAGCCTGAGAGGCTCAGTGGTTTAGACCACGTCACCAAAAACACTTAAATGGTGCTTCTTTTCGCTTCCCTTGCTGCAGCTTTTCTCTTTGCTCAAGCCCCACCTGCTTTTCTCTTATGTAAAGCACACTGTGCAGAGCACCCAGAGGAGGAGGGGAAGTCTACAGCTTTCCAAATGTTGTTGAACTCCAGCTTCTATCAGCCCCAGCCAACATTGCCAATGGTCAGGTAAGGTGGGTGTTCTAAAGCCACAGGCTGCCCAGGAGCGTACGAAGTGGGAGGCAGAGGGACAGGTCACCCCGGGTGCCACTTTGGGGGGGGGTGACAAGATGGCCCCTGCCTCTCCCTCAGCTGTAGAGTGGCCGAGGGCACGTACAATCCGTACGGGCTGCCACTCTCGTGCGCTGTCCATACGGGCTGCCTCTTGCACAGTGACCATAGTCTGTATGGATGTCGCACGTGTGTCACCGGACGGTTCACCCCACCCCTCAGCGTCCCGCCCCGGGTGCCAGAGAGGGTTCCTCTGCCACTGAGGCTGCCTACTCTAGAAGGTGCTGTTGGATTGATTTACGGAAGCCCCATATTATTCAAGATGGCGCCACCCCAGAGGAATTGAATAATCTCTTCAAGACTGCTGTCGCCATTTTGTCTCTTTAAGCAAGGGGGAGATAAAGGCAAGGGAAATCTTCTGAGTGGTTCCCTCTTCTTGGTCTAACTGGAGCAAGAGGAATTCAGCTCCATCGCATCTGGGGAGCTATTGGGAAGGTTTTCATTTGGTCCTTGCTTTCCTTCCACATCTCCCAAACTGGTTCCGAACAATCTGTCTTTGGATGTTTTGGAACATTCACACTCTACTATCAAAGAAGCATCTGTTAAAAGTGCCAATACGTACTGAACAATATTTTATAATACCCAAAGTGGGCAGTGTTATTATGAACATAGGCAGTGACTCTCATGTTAGTACTGATTTGTGCCTCTATTCAATAAAATTTCACAGGGGCATTAGTGCTCTGTTGGCTTGAGGCTATACACATGATAAATGTATGATGTAACATAATTCTTTGAAGGCTGTAGGCTACTATTCAGGGGTTAGCTGGTTTAATGTTAAGTATCTTGCAATGTTGCTTATCCAGCTCACTGTTAAAACCAACATCCTTTCAGTGGGAAATTGGGGGGCGGGGCGGAGAGAGAGATACCACCTGATATGGAATTCATCCAAATCTGCACAGGCTATAGAGCTGTCAAGGAAACCATGCACATTTCAGGAAATTAATTTGACATTGTAAAAGTTCACTGTGACAAACAAGGAGCCAATTATATGTACAGGAAGAGGTGATTACACAGGGGAAGAGACTGATCAAAGTGGGGAAGCTCTGAAAAGAGCAAGGTCCTACTCAGAATCTTAAAAGGCTACATGTTGTGGAGGTAACATATCCAGGATAAAAATCAGTTTAAAACACACACACACACACACACACACAGAGAGAGAGAGAGAGAGAGAGAGAGAGACTCTTAAAATGATACCCACAATGAAAGTAGTAGTAAGAGAATTCAGACACCAGGTTTCACCAAAATCGGTTTAAAAAATTATAAAGTCAATCATGGAGGGAATAATGCTCCTAGTGAATTTGAGAAGTCTTGCTTAAATCTGGCCCCCTTGAAAATGGGACTGTTGACGAGTTGGACTTTATTCTTTAAAAAGGATCAGGACTGGGGCCAACAACTGTGATCCCTATTTCCCCTCCATGTGAGCATTGCTTATTAACTGAACTTTCTGCATAGGCTTTTGTGAAGTAATGAAGTGGATTAGCTGATGACTACAAGCTGGTCAGTCTCTGGTTCAAATCCCATCTCAGCCATGTACTCAGTATGTGAACTCAGGCAAATGCTTGCCTTTCTGCAGTTCGAGAACAATACTGGCCTTCCACTCACGGGTATTGTAACAACTGCTGCTCTATGTGAAGCTCAGTGGTACCTCAGGTTAAGTACTTAATTCGTTTCGGAGGTCCGTTCTTAACCTGAAACTGTTCTTAACCTGAAGCACCACTTTAGCTAATGGGGCCCCCCACTGCTGCCGCGCCACCGGAGCACGATTTCTGTTCTCATCCTGAAGCAAAGTTCTTAACCTGAGGTACTATTTCTGGGTTAGCGGAGTCTGTAACCTGAAGCGTATGTAACCCAAGGTACCACTGTACTCTAATAGATTAGAGTCTGATGCTGGGGAGACCTGAGCTAATAAATCACACCAGGGTGGGGAAGAATATATTTTATTCAGACTGCAGTAAGAAGGTACAGCCTGGGTGCCCAGGAAATATTTTTATCCATGTTGCTTACACCATGCCAGCATGAGCATATATTGTCTTACTTGCTGGCAGGTTACAAAGCGTTGACGTATACGTTGATAAAAGGTGCACATCCTCAGGACAAAGGTAGTAGGAAGAGAACATTGCTAACAATTGCCTTCTCAGAGCCCCATCACACAACATGCAAGGAAGCAGGCAAGCGTACATTTAAAGCACACAGTTTCCCCACAAAGACCCATGGGAACTGTAGTTCCCCCCCACTGGGCTACAATTCCCAACTCCCTTAACAAACTAAAGTTCCCCAGGTCCTTTGGGAGAAGTCATGCGCTTTAAAATGTCAACAGGATGTACTTTTGTTGTATGGTGTGGATCTGTCCACAGCGTGACTTTGTTGTTGTTTGGTTGTTTAGTCGTGTCCGACTCTTCGTGACCCCATGGACCAGAGCATGCCAGGAACTCCTGTCTTCCACTGCCTCCCGCAGTTTGGTCAAACTTATGTTCGTAGCTTCGAGAACACTGTACAGCCATCTCGTCCTCTGTCATCCCCTTCTCCTTATGCCCTCCATCTTTCCCAACATCAGGGTCTTTTCCGGGGAGTCTTCTCTTCTCATGAGGTGTCCAAAGTATTGGAGCCTCAGCTTCAGAATCTGTCATTCCAGTGAGCACTCAGGGCTGATTTCTTTAAGAATGAATACATTTGATCTTCTTGCAGTCCATGGGGCTCTCAAGAGTCTCCTCCAGCACCATAATTCAAAAGCATCAATTCTTTGGCAATCAGCCTTCTTTATGGTCCAGCTCTCACTTCCATACATCACTACTGGGAAAACCATAGCTTTAAGTATACGGACCTTACAGCGTGACTTACTTCTGAGCAAACCTGTGCACTGTAAGTTCCCTTTTTGAAAACTGACTCATACACACATAGCCCAATCTATGAATGTCTACTGTGAATAAAGACATATGCTCATGTAAAGTGAACTGATTGCAGTGGTAGGTTGCTAGATCATTTGATTTTTACTAGATGTTAGGCCCTAAATCATGTAGCTGTCTGTTGAAAATGTCAATGTTACATACTTAATATCGGCACATGGGCTTTGAAGTGGGGGAAAGGAGTACTTCCTAGGTGCTTAGCTACCTTGCTGTGCTCCTGATTAATCACATAGAGCTTTCAATAAATGCTGCGTTAAGGAATATTCCCTTTAATGTCTTCTGTATATTTTGCACAGGTGTTTGAAGAAATAACATTTTAAAAGATGCTGAGTTTATAAGCACTACATATTATATGAAAAGCAGGGACATTAATATTTTGTGTTCTTTAAAAATACGGCTTGAACTACTACTTGAAGACATATGGTGCCATTAATCTTTCCCCAGCAATTATATTATTTCATGCAGAGAACAAGACCTACTCATTATATCTTGCATGGCTTTTTTTGCAGGGAGAGCTTAGAAATCCAACCTTTGCCATCTCAGCTCCCCAGTTTACAACAGATTGAGAGAGAAATTGGGGGAATTATTAAGGATATACCAAAGATCCTTGAATAAAGACATGACTGGTGTCATATATTTATTCATAGCTGACCTTTGCAATATGTGACCTATTGAGCCAAACGTAGTCCCTTGTTCACTTTTTTCCAGCTGGCCTTCCAGGTGTGATGTTCATTAGCTAGGTCGTGGTCTTTCTCAGTTATGCTCTCCCTAGTTCTTTGAAGAAGAAAAAGTGTAGCGTTAGGTTTTTAGTTTTAAATGTTGTACTTTTTTATCTTCTGCTTTTATTGTAAGCCACTTTGGATGGGCATTTCTTCAGAATAGCAACCTTAAAATGTTTTTAACTAACTAACTAACTAACCAAGCAAGCAAGCAAGCAAGCAAGCAGGCAACCAACCAACCAACCAACCAACCAACCAACCAACCGTTGATGGACTCAAGGATCCATTGGGAATGATCCAATAGGACTCATTTTATTGAAGCTGGTCATACATCTTCAACCTTCATTCCCTCCAAATGGCTTGTTGGTCATTTCTTTACCCTGCATTAGCAAGTGGATGAGGGTAAAGTGGCATGCCATTGGGAGCCAGATTTGGCCATGGGACCTCCAGCAGCTGACTCTCTAGCTTACTGAAATTCATTGGATTGCATCAAATGAATGCAATGTACAGTATATTGGACTCAAGGAATCTCTACCAAGTTTATTTTCTATACACGCAGTTGACTGCATGGATGATTTTCCTGTAAGAGAACAAAATGCTCTCCTCTCAGATGCAAGGCCTTGGACTCCTTTTCATTTATATGCCTATAACAATGATTTGCTTGTTTTCTGCCCCTCTTATCCTCACCCATTGAGTTCTCTCATTCCATATGGTCTTTGATATCAGGGTAGAGTCCCTTAGTATCCACTAACTTGAAATAAATATTGGTGGTATCCACAGTCCTTTTGTTGTTCTTAATTTTCACAAGTAGCCCCAGTTTTTTTTTATAATGCTGCTTTTCATTTCTCTGGAATATACCTTAAAAGACTGGCAGACTTTGCAGCTACAGCAAGAAATTGGAGGTGTTTCAAGTATGGCTAATCAAATTATATTTGCAGTGGTTACAGTTCCATTACTAAATGTTATATAGCACTCTTCCCCCTCCTCTCAGCTTGGTAATAAGCAGAAGAGGTTATAGATAGGGTCAAGAATTGAGCTATTGTGTAGAATTTGATTTTCTGCTTGTACTGCCAATGTTCCAGTTAAAATTTAAATCTACAACTCTGAGCTCTCAGTGCTGTGCCATTTTAGGAAAACTGAGTTATAGATTATGTACTTCTCAAATTTAGCAGTCCAAATGATGAGTATATAGGTTTCTCAGCTGACCTAAAAGCTGCAGGATTGAATACAGTGAGATTGACAATCATGTCAAATTAATTTAGAAACACTAGTTCTGTTAAAAGCATTCGGATATGCTGACACATATGTGTACTATATTTAAATTAATGTCCATTCACAAATGTTTTCGACTTTTAAAAAGGTTTTAAATTTGCAATGCAGATCTTTGCCCTGATCTAGGCACATTATAAAAGTCTCATTAGGACTCTGCAGGCTGTGTAGTATGCATTAAAACAAGGCACCTAATTATCTTATAAATCATATAAATAAATAAAGGCAGAAGTTCCTGGGGCCCAGCAGTTTATTTATTTTCCTTTGATTAAAAGGGGGGCTGTCACACATTTATTTTGATAAGAGAAGTCAGTAGTTAGAATCAAAGAATCAAAGAGTTGGAAGAGACCACAAGGGCCATCGAGTCCAACCCCCTGCCAAGCAGGAAACACCATCAGAGCCCTCCTGACATATGGTTGTCAAGCCTCTGCTTAAAGACCTCCAAAGTAGGAGACTCCACCACACTCCTTGGCAGCAAATTCCACTGCCGAACAGCTCTTACTGTCAGGAAGTTCTTCCTAATGTTTAGGTGGAATCTTCTTTCTTGTAGTTTGGATCCATTGCTCCGTGTCTGCTTCTCTGGAGCAGCAGAAAACAACCTTTCTCCCTCCTCTATGTGGCATCCTTTTATATATTTGAACATGGCTATCATATCACCCCTTAACCTCCTCTTCTCCAGGCTAAACATGCCCAGCTCCCTTAGCTGTTCCTCATAAGGCATCGTTTCCAGGCCTTTGACCATTTTGGTTGCCCTCCTCTGGACACGTTCCAGTTTGTCAGTGTCCTTCTTGAACTGTGGTGCCCAGAACTGGACACAGTACTCCAGGTGAGGTCTGACCAGAGCAGAATACAGTGGCACTATTACTTCCCTTGATCTAGATGCTATACTCCTATTGATGCAGCCCAGAATTGCATTGGCTTTTTTAGCTGCCGCGTCACACTGTTGGCTCATGTCAAGTTGCTGTAGATTCTGTAGACATTCCTGATTTTCTGGCCATCAGCACCCACCTTCCCCACATTTTCTTTTTATTATTATTAGTCGAATTTACGGTATATACTGCCCTATACACGGAGATCTCAGAATGGTTCACAGAACAAATTAAAATATAAAACCACAATATAGATAATCAAAATAAAAACAACAACCCAGTAACCCCCCCAAAGAAAAATTTAAAAGGGTATAGGATGTCCATCAATTTGAAATGTCAATTTTCACCACACCCACTTTTACTCTTCAGCCACACCTAGAGGTGACCAGAGGCAGGTTTAGGGTAGTACGACCGGTTTGGCTGCACTAAGCGCCACAACAATGCTGTAGAATGGAGTGAGAAAGGCGGAATTTTGCTGTCACCCAGGGCGCCACTGAAATTTGAGAGCTCAAAGTTTGCCACTGGGTTGACCATGAGTCAATGTGGCTCCTGGCACATAAAATATTAGCTGAGGCCCACGAGCTTCATTCAGGTGGTCTGTGGAATGTCTTTATTAAGTATTCTTACTTATTTTTAATTGTATTTTTATTGCTTCATTTATTTCTTACTCTGCATGTTATTGTATGCAGTACAATTAAATGCAACGTAAGAAACATAAGAACTGCAACATAAGAAATAAGAACAACAAGCAATTTAAATACAATTTAAATATAAGTACAATTTAAAATCATACAGCATCTAGCACAGAGCATTACAATTGCTACAACAGGAAGAAAATAATATTAAGTGGTCCACTAAGGCCATCAGCAATTTTCAAGCTGTTTGTGGAGGGGTGAAATATGGGAACACTGCTACCTACATACTAATACTGAGTGTTCACATTTATGTAGCCGAAACTACTCCACCTGCTGCCTGAGGTGAGTGCTTCACCCTGACTCATCGGTGGGCTGGCTCTAGCTTCAGCGTGGGGGTGGGGGTGAAAAGGAGATGGGATGGGGAGTTGAATACCCAGCAAAAGGAAGACGGGGGGAAGACACGACTATCAGCTTTAATGCTGGGCATAACTTTTGCCTGAAGTGTCACAGTTCATAAATTTGACCTTACACCACCTCTCTAATCAGTTGATAATACTACAGTGGTACCTCGGGTTATGTACGCTTCAGGTTACAGACTCTGTTAACCCAGAAATAGTGCTTCAGGTTAAGAACTTTGCTTCAGGATGAGAACAGAAATTGTGCTCCGGCGGTGCGGCAGCAGCAGGAGGCCCCATTAACTAAAGTGGTGCTTCAGGTTAAGAACAGTTTCAGGTTAAGAACGGACCTCCAGAATGAATTAAGTACTTAACCCGAGGTACACTGTACTTATTAAGCATATGGTGGCTCTGATCTAAAGCTCTGTATGTGCCCTAGTGTGTATAGAGCTTCTAACTGAGTGGATGTCCTCCTAGATTTAAATATTAGGAGCAGAGGGACATTCATCTGTATGGAAAAAGAAGGTGCTCTTTCATCACCATAGCAGATAAGTTATATATGTGGAGTAGCTCAGTGGTCCATCAAAGCTCTGGTCTGTGTGAAGGTTTCCTGGATGAGGCTTTTTGTGATCAAAGTTCTTCACAGACCTTTGTTGTGATTTTTAATCTTTGACGTACAAACTACCTTCGCTGCTGAGCACGATATAAATATTGCAAGCAATGAATTAATAAAATAAGAAGAATAAGGTGAAGACTGAGATGAGATGTTGGAACTGGGAATTATCAAATGCAACAAGAACCTCACTTCCCCAGGTTCTGTTTTGTTAGTTAATTTGTAAAGGAACAATTTTGCAGGCTAAAAATCATAATTATAAACTAATCAGAACTGTCATTGTAAGATCAAAACTGTGGAATATCAGTGTGTTTCTTGACAATGTTGTTCTCAGTTTTGACCAACTGTGCTTGAGCATTTACAGTCCCGTGCTCATGTTGTGTTAGAAGCATTGCCACATGGTGGCTGAGCTCCCAGAAGCATCAGCAAGGCTGTTTGTTGTATTTTGTTCTGAAATAGAATGTCTAGATATGTTTTCCAGAAGGTTCATTGCTATTCCTCCCTGTATCCCTCTAAATTTTCTGGTTTATTATATGGAGAAGGGTCAAACGTGTGAAAGCTTCTCCTGAGAGAGGATCAGCTCAGTACTTCTCAAAAAGCTGCTTGCTTTTCTGACGTGAATATTAAGATATTCTATGGCATTTGCTGAAGAGGGAATTGCTTAATAAGCTCCAAATTTCCTTTTGGCTACTTTCATTATCACTGTCCATCTTCCCCTTTAGAAAGATTCAGAATTAGCTTCTACCCCAAGGTAATAAAAAATCTGTTAATTCTTTGCAATATCATCCAGGCTGTCTGTTCACCAGCAGCGTTAATTACTTGAGAAAGACTTCCGTACGATTGACAAACAGCAGGAAGGTATTTCATAGGGCTTCCTTTGGAGCACATGAAGAATTAATATATTTCTGCAAAACGTCTTAGTTTGGCAGAAAACAGTTCTGGGCAGGTACTTTTTGTTGCTTTGCACCCATAGATTGTGGCTCTACTTGGGGTGCCTACAGGATTTTGTTGGGCTTAGTAAACAGTATGTGGATTGGGCCCTCTGCTGCACCTGCAAAAGATACAAATTTGCATAAAATTTGCCAATACTTTTATGTCATATGCAAATTTGTACCCTCTTTTTCAGATGGGGATGTCCATACGCACTCCTACATTGGTGGAAGCACCTGACCTCCACCACAGTTCCAGTATGGCCACTACCCCCAAGTTCTCCTCACCTGCATGGCTCAAGTGCAGATGCCTGGCAGGAGCTGCTGAGACTCAAATAGGCTTTGGAGTTAGGTGCTGCTGCCTTGTTCAACGAGGCATCAAACTGCAGGGTGCAGCCACTTACATAGGCAATGAAGTACCAGACTCTCAGGCCCTGAACTGACTCTGCTCATTCAGGATGCCTAATGGATCCTTCTAGTTCAGCCTTGCCCTAGAAACATGACTTCAGGAACATTTGTGTGTGCCTGTATCTGTTTATTGGTCCTTCATCTTGCCTCCTGGTTTGTCCTTTGGCCCTGATGGAATTGTCTTTTGGCCTTGACTTCTTGGCTTGCTCTTCAATTCTGTCTCCTGGTTTTGTCATTCATTCCTGCTTCCTCCTCCTCCTCCTTCCCTCTCCCTCTCTCTCTTTTTGCAACTATACAGTTGCCAGCTCCAGGCTCACCTCAAGCAGCTGTACGTATATAGCTTAGCCCCAACTTATCAGAACAGACAGGCATGGAATTTGTTATTGAACTTTTGCACAATATCCTATTCATTGGCTCACAGATTTTGCTAGGGCAAGTGAAGCAAAGCTGAATGAGGGTTGGAGAATCCTTTTGAAGGAAATAAGCTTAGTTTTTGCAGCACAAACTGCATCGAAAGCATCCTTTACGATGAGACTGTCGGAATCTTTCATATCTCAAAGCTCTGTCTCTGTTAGCACAGGCTAATAAATACATGATTGCTTTGAAAGCAATTTCACAATAATTGCTGATAATAATGTAATGGACTATTCTTATGTTTTCATCAGGCATCTTCTTTTCAGAGTGCTGCCTAATAATGCAATGTTGAATAATTATTATTAAAGTATAAATTTAGCTGCAAAAGTAGATTAGCCATCAGTGACCATATCAATGTTTCACCCAGATTAAATAATGACTCAACCTGTGTCCACTTTTATTTGCATAGCGACTGAAACGGCACTTGGCTATTAACTGGTCCATGCATTTATCAAATAATTAGAGACATCCAAGTCCTGAGCCTGAGAGGTACCATCCAGAGCAGTGTCTGAATTATTGTCATTGGCCACAAGAGTACAAATAGCTTCACCTTTTAATGAAAGATGGATGGAATCATATTAACCTCTCCCTAATATGCCTCTCGCCTCAGTCAGCAGCTTGTAGTCAGATGTACAGAGGTGCCATTCCCTAGCAACTAGAAATGCTAATACATTGCTTTGATTAAATTGCCTATCTGAGCTAAGCGAGGTCCCAAAACCTCCTTTTAATGCCTTAGATTTATTTCTTCACATATCCAGCAAGCTGCCTATGAAGGATTTATCCCTACAGTTCAGTAAGTCCACCAGACTGCTTAGTGGTAGAAACAGAATTAATCATGTAATCATCTGTTTACAAAAGTTGGGTGCTACCACCATTCTCTGCCAAAGCACTCACCCAGGATCTGTTCTCCTTTGGAGAATTGAAGATGCGGCGGAGACTGCCACAGCTTTAAGAAATATGATTTGTTCACATATTTACACCTTCAGTCTGCATGGAGGGAGTACAGATCTTACAGCTTCATGATTTCAAGAGGGGCTTGTTCCCCACAGCAGTGCAGCATTGGAGTCAAAGGCATCTCTCCCAACCAGCCTTCAGTCAGCCTGCCAAAGATGGATCTCAACCTTTGTTCTCTGCCTTCTTCCCAGCACACCTTGCGGAAGACACTCTTCTCCTGTCACACACGCCCATCACCTTGGCAACCTCTGTCTGCCCAGGCCCAAGGATTCCTCTTAGATGGACCATCAATACCTTTTGCCTCTGTGAATGCCTCTGTTCCAGGTGAGGAACTGGCTTGGAAAGGGAGCTAAGTCTATATTTTCCTGCTGGCCTGCAATCTTCCCTTTAATACTCCAAATAATCAAAATTCTACCTTCTATTAATTTCTAGGGTTTGGGAGGGTTCCTCCCCAAATCTGTAACAATATATATGTCTACTCAGAAGTATGTTCTGCTGTTTTTAGTGAGGCTTAGTCTCCATGTAATGCATATAGGCATAAGCTCCACTGGCAACAATAGAACTTACTTCTGAGTAAACGTGTATATATGACTGCATCGTGTATATACCTCTCCACATATGCAAAGCTGCTAGTTGATGCATGATAAGGAAAATTGCAGACTTCTTTCACAGTTGAGATTGAAAACAGATAGTTCCTGTTGATTATTTTTAGTTGACTATGTTGCAAATTTTTGTTTAGGCATTACAGTGGTACCTTGGGTTAAGTACTTAATTTGTTCCGGAGGTCCGTTCTTAACCTGAAACTGTTCTTAACCTGAAGCACCACTTTAGCTAATGGGGCTCCTGCCGCTGCCGCGCCACCGGAAAAAGATTTCTGTTCTTATCCTGAAGCAATGTTCTTAACCTGAAGAACTATTTCAGGCTTAGTGGAGTGTGTAACCTGAAGCGTATGTAACCTGAAGCATATGTAACCTGAGGTACCACTGTACTGGTGATGGGGAATCCATCTGCCTGAGAAACAGGTATTGATGAATAAATAGCCTGATTTGATCTAAGACAGCTCCCTCCTGTGTTCCAATACTCTTTTGTTTAGAATTGTACACCTTTTCCTGCACACTGTCCTTAACATCAACTGTCCTTAACATCCAACTGGTAAGTTGGAAACATTTGCAAAGCTTACTGCTGCATCTATAGGTGGTCTAGTAAAAGATACTAAACTACACATTATTCTTGTCACAATCTTAGGCCCACACACTGCAACACTTATCTTGAGCACATTGCTATTTTTGAGCACATGCAGGAGATTCGCTCTTCTTCCACATTCTTCCCATGACATTTTTAAAAATGTATACACTGTCAGAGAAATCAGTACCAAGAAGTGATATCATTTGCACCAGACATGGATAGTTTATCTTTGTGATAACCTCCAGGAATAGAACAAATATTACTTTGAGGATTCTGCTTTTATTCAGGCTCATTTATAATCTTATATGAAGCTGTCTCAAGGAATGATTCAATGGAAGGGGCATTTCTGTCTCTGCATCTAGAATAACTTTCAGGAAATGATTTATAATGTGCATAGTGTTTGACTTTTATAGGCTGAAGAGTATGCAAATAAATATAGTAACTCTGCATTATCATAAATTGCACATTAGTAATTGAAAAGCTTTTGATCTCTGAGTCATTGGAATATTATTTGTTGGGGGATATTCTACATTAACAACATGTATGTTAATAATTTGGGCTCTTTTGCAATATGCACTTTGCGATTCATGATGGTGAATATTTGAAAACTGCTTCTTTTTCTGACTACTTGCAGCAGTTAAGTTTTAGGAAAGTGAATCCTGGGCAAACATATTCAACAGATTGAATAGATTTTTGTTGCATGTTTGCCACAAAACGTGGGATCCCCAGTGTTTTCAGAGACCACCACACAATCTATTTATCAGAATTTCAAAAATTAAACACTGCAGGATTTATCTCCTCTGCTTTGTAACAAACAGCATCAATATCATCATGATAGCATTTTGGTGAAACTGAAAATTACAGATTATGCCCTATACAGTGGTGCCCCGCAAGACGAAATTAATTCGTTCCGCAATTTTTGTTGTCTAGCGAATTTTTCGTCTTGCGAAGCACGAAATCCCATAGGAATGCATTGAAAATCAATTAATGCGTTCCTATGGTCAAAAAAAGTCCAAACAAAGCCAAATTTGGTACAACAACAGTTTATTAACTGCTCTTTAAAGTCACACATACTGTAAAGAGCAGTTCAAAAATTTAAGGGAAAATAAATTAACTTTATAAACAAAACATGTCTTTGTTTTTAGTCAAAGAAAAAAAGTCGCGAGACGTTTTCGTCTTGCGAAGCAAGCCCATAGGGGAAATTCGTCTTGCGAGGCAAATCGCGAACGGAAAAACCTTTCGTCTAGCGAGTTTTTTGTCTTGCGAGGCATTCGTCTTGCGGGGCACCACTGTATTGCATAAAGTAAAATTATGCCCACGAAGTCTTAACAATTGCCTTGGACTAAACTAGAAGTAGCCAATGTGATGGCCTACAGATGTTTTCAAACTTCCATCAGCCCTAGCCAGCATGGCCAATAATCAAGTGTGAATGAGAAATAATGAAGGAAACCATTGGCTAAGTAAATCACAGAATACATCCGCATTACATTTCTTAAAATATGCTGTGGCACCTTAACTTTAAGTGAGAGACCCGACAGCTTTAAATATCAATGATATGAATACTGCAAATGGAGAGTAACCCCCCAGATCCACAAACCACTGAGTTTAGCCTCTTTTTATGAAAAGCTTTGTGCTTTAAATTTAACGCGCTGGCCCAAAGTAAAGGTAAAGGTACCCCTGCCCGTACAGGCCAGTCGTGTCCGACTCTGGGGTTGCGTGCCCATCTCGCTTAAGAGGCCGGGGGCCAGCGCTGTCCGAAGACACTTCCGGGTCACGTGGCCAGCGTGACAAGCTGCATCTGGCGAGCCAGCGCAGCACACGGAAACGCCGTTTACCTTCCCGCTAGTAAGCGGTCCCTATTTATCTACTTGCACCCGGGGGTGCTTTCAAACTGCTAGGTTGGCAGGCGCTGGGACCGAGCAACGGGAGCGCACCCTGCCGCGGGGATTCGAACCGCCGACCTGACGATCGGCAAGTCGTAGGCGCTGAGGTTTTACCCACAGCGCCACCCGCGGCCCAAAAGTGGTACGCTAATTAGCACAGATATTTCCTTTTTATACCTGCTGTTTTATTGCATATTTCACTTTCTGCATGTGGCCCATTCTAGTTTCATTGTCTAGCTGAGATTTACAACTCTGTTTCTGTATTAATTAATGATCTGAGGCAGAACCCTACAGTCGGTAGCTTTCTTTAGTAAAGAAGAGTGATAGTCCTTTCTTGCTACTGCATAACTAGGACATAAACTGGACCCAACAGTACCCCAGATCAGTATGCTATATATTAATACAGAAAATGGAAGCAAACAAATTTACTGGCTATTATATATTTCAAGCCAACTCACTATTTGTGCACATACTGAATGTTAAACTAGAAAAGGCAGTGGGAGATCTATGAGCAGATCTGATTTTCATAAAGCTTAAAGAGGGAATACAGGAGAGGTGGGAGTTAGGGTTTTCCCCTGTGCCATTTTCGTAATCCAAATTGACCACTGAAGCTGCTGTTTACCTTCTGAAGGAAAAGCATACAGGCACAATATGGGGCAACTCCTAGCTTGGAATGATGAGTGGATTTATACTGGGAAAACAGCACTGTGGAAAAAATCTCCTCCCTGACTGGATTCAGCCCCAATAAATCTCTCTCTCACACACCCACCCAGAGAGAGACAGAGAAAGAGAAAGAGAGAGAGAGTCTTGTGAAATAATATGAGGTATAAAAAAGAAAATAATCACAACAAATGCTCTTAAAATATAATGGTTTGGATTTGTTGGTAGAATGTTACTTTCTGTTAAGTTACGCTTTGTTTACTAATTATGCTTAAGATAGCAAGAGAAAGACGAGATAAGAAGAAGCCTGGCTATTAGTATTTCCTTAAAATGTTAGCCTGAGAGGTCTGTACATGTCAGGTCATGATGATGCATTTTAACAGTATAAATGTATTGCATGCCATTTTTCCATGGTTAATTCTGCTTGGGAAATGCCTGAAGAACAGTCTGTATGCATTTGTTTTGTTTTGTTTTGTTTTTAAAGCCATGGTGGCCTGATTGTATTGTAGTCTTGTTTACTAAAGCCCCACCAGACAACATTTTCTGCAGTTGGCAACTAGCCTTCTCTAAGGTCACTTTCAAACAACCTGATTTCCCCCCACCATAAACTTTCGGGGAGGTTATATGGCATCTACTATTCATTAAGTATTCATTCCTATTTGTTTTGTGGGGAGGTTATACTATGTCGTTATCCCACACTTTCCAGTGCAGTATCCTGTCTCTTTCCTTACTGCAAAATGTTTGCTAATATTTTTGGAAACGAATTCTCTGCACATGACCACAAAACTCACAGCAGTTGCACAATGTGTACTTCCCAGCATGCAACTGAATCCCTCCCACAAAACAGTGACAGCCAGAAAGCAGCCTAAATTGCACTGAAACATAACCCAGCCTTATTCCAGTAGCTGCCGCCATCTGTTGCCATTGTTCCATCGAGTCCACTCTTCCCACAGCTGGAGCTGGGAGGGAAAGGGAGCTACAACTGGGTGGCACCTGGCGTTTTCTTTGAATGGGCTAGCGGGCAAGGCAGTGTTAGTCACAAGCAGGCAGGAGGGGATAGCTACACCCACCCACCGAATCTTTTAAAAACAGATAGGAATAAAAGGTTGCAAGGAAAATACTAACAATGCAAGACTTTTCTATACCTAACCTACATTGTTTATCAGACCAGGTGAGTCCATCAATATACTGGGGGAAACAGTCCTTCTCTCTCAATGATAAAGATGGCTGCAAGCACATGCCGTTAGACGACAAAGACCAGGAGGAGGAGGAAATTGATTTGTGGTTTTCTGGACACTGTAGCCTGGGGTTGAATTTCTCTCTGACATATAATGGAGCTCTCTCTATTTTCATCCCTCCTGTCTCTGCCTTTTAAAAATAAGAAATGGCTCAGCTGAAGAGGAAAGAACCAACCCAGGTTTGGACATGAGCAAATCCCTGTTGACCACAGCAAGTAGGGAAGTCACTGCCCTTTCTGTTAATACGTGACCTGAGTCCCTGCGTGAGAGAAGATTCTTCCACAGGAAACTGAACATGCATACACACACTCTAGCTCACAGTGGAAAACAGGAAAGGGGTGATGTCTGTTAATCCACAAAGGAAATGGCTTGTATAGGACACAACCAAGCAAAACTAAAATAAAATAAAGCTGTTTACAATGAAGTTTTAGACCTCAAATATGGATTTTTGACATTAATTGACCAATTCTAATTTCCTCCACCACTGCACAAGTTCACATGTTGTTGGGATTAAGGGAAACAAAAGGTTAAATAAGATACAATGTGCAATTCTCGCACAGCAACTTGCAAACCAGAGTTATCTTGATGGCTTCTGTTGAATTGCTGTCTATCCATCCTTACAAAATATTATTTGTAAGCCACCTTTCCATAGTTAAATCCATGTTCAAGGCCGCTTACAACATGGGGAGGGGACTTAATTCAAAATTTAACAAGAGTAGTCATAAACAATAAATAAAACATCAAAATGAACCATTTCCACATAAATCCACATATTTTAAAAGACACAAAACAATAATATCAATAACAGCAAAAAGGAAACCCCAACAAAACCCCCAAACAATACCTTAGCCAAAGAGTTTGTTCGGAAGCCTCAGCTTTGGTAGCTGGAGTCAATAAGGGCCCCAGACCAGGTAGAAAAGGCCTGCAAGGCAGGAAGCACGTCATCCAGGACTCGCAGCCAATAAGCTTGTGATTTTGTGTATGCTGTTCTCAAAAACTTTTCAATTATATCTTAGATCTTGTTTTAATGTGCTACCCAGATAGGCTTGTAGTCTTCTAGGCAAGAAGAAAATGAAAAATAATTAAAAACCAGATGCTGATAAGATTAATGCTAAATTAAACAACAGCAGCTTCAGTATAGGCTTAGCATAAATAGATGAGGAATTTTTCAAGCAATTGAAGAGAACTAGCTAAACAAATATCAGCTAGCTACAAATTCCATGAATACGTAGCAATAAGAGGAAGTAGAAGAAACAAAAGGAGAGGTCTGGCTTGGATATAATGTACAAACATACAGTAAATTAGTGTTGCAAGAGTAAGTCTAACTTCAACCCAGGCTTTCCCCTCTCTTCCAACATGGAAGATTTTGCTCCTGGGGTTGGTTTTTAATTTATTATTATTATTATTATTATTATTATTATTATTATTATTACTAAACAACCACAGCTTCCTGTGTTTTCCATAGACGGACAAATTGATCAATCTCAACTATGGTTAATGGAAACTGCAGGAATGATCGCTGGGTTGTGGAGCACACTCCTGCTCGCGGACAGCCTCAGCTGTGTGCACCTTGGGGTGCGGAGCACACTCCCCCTCACAGATAGGCCCACAGCTGTCTGAACATCTTGCCCTCTGTCTAACCTTTTGCGGTCTCAGTAGTCTGCCGTGTCCTGTCTGTGACCTTTGTCTCTGAGACCTTTGTCTCTTTCGTCATACATTGTGGAACGGGAAAATGACACGGAGGAAACAGGTGCCAAAATAACTTTGTACCACCCCACAATCTCAGGACTGGAAGATGTGTAAAGGTCACAGCCCAAAATGTATCTGCCTGGGTTTGCATTTTGTGTCAATAAAAGGAGCATCCACAGAGCTAGCTGGCAGCTTGCTTGTGTACAGCTCACCTGCATTATCAACTCCTGCCTCATGTCCTTCACTTCACCAACAAGCCAGTTTCAAAGAATTTTAAATGAATTTTCACTAACCATAGTTGACATTAACTACAGTTTAGGGATTAGACAACCGCTAAACTGTGGTTAATCTAAACTAGAAGCAGAAACTTCAACCTACTTGCAGCTATGTTGAAAGAGGGGAGGGGAGAATGTATAAGCCCAGGGCGAGCGGGCTAAACCTGTTATTGTAATAATAAATCAGAGTTATGTCTGAATGCAACCAAAGAAATCAGAGTTATGTCTGAATGCAACCAAAGAAACAGCAGAAACTAAGTTCAAGAAGGCAAGTATGTAGAGACCAAAGATGAAAAATAAGTAAGAACAAAAGAATGAAACATTTTAAGTAATAGCATATGCTTACACTGAATGCAACATGGAAAAAGTAACCAGTGCAGAAAAATCAGAAGTAGAAAAATATGATCATGCTTAAAGTATGATGGTGCTTAAACACCACTTTCATTTCTTGAGGTCACAAGATGAAAAAATTTGAATCTTTGAGACTAGACAGCAGCATTTAAGTGTGGAATTAATAGCATCCTCACACCTACTCCAATTATAGCCATTTTTTAAAGAGACAAATTTTGTATACAAACATACATGTATAGCAGAGAAAGAAACAGAAATTGAAAGTAATCTCAAACAAAAACATATTGACATTTCAGCCTACATAGTAACTTGATTTATTTGAAAAATTCACGCAGGCATGTTTATTTAGAATGTCTTCCACATTTCCACATGCAAATTTCATAAGGAAATACTACATAAACTAATAGGGACGCGGGTGGCGCTGTGAGTAAAACCTCAGCGCCTAGGACTTGCCGATCACATGGTCGGCGGTTTGAATCCCTGCGGCGGGGTGCGCTCCCACTGCTCGGTCCCAGCACCTGCCAACCTAGCAGTTCGAAAGCACCCTTAAGTGCAAGTAGATAAATAGATACTGCTTTATAGCGGGAAGGTAAACAGCGTTTCCGTGTGCTGTGCTGGTGCTGGCTTGCCAGAGCAGCTTCGTCACGCTGGCCACGTGACCCGGAAGTGTCTGCGGACAGCGCTGGCTCCCGGCCTCTAGAGTGAGATGAGCGTGCAACCCTAGAGTCTGGCAAGACTGGCTCGTACGGGCAGGGGTACCTTTACATAAACTAATAAACCTATGAAACTAATAAACCTATGAAAATGTGTAACAGAAAGCTGCAAGTTTTATTAATGTTAGAGAGGAATCTGCCATTCTTGTAAAGATAAACCTCACCTTCTTTTCGTATCAAGCATTTTAAAAGTATATGAGTGTCTGATTGTATGACATGTTCATATATTGTGCAACAGTGGCAGCAATTTTCATATTAAAGGTTGAACAGAGCTTTCTGTGTATAGACACAGTCTTGTATATATGCTGCAGTAAAACACCCATCATTTAAAAATATAGTCTGTTCATTATCTGGGTCCATGACGACTTCCACCATGTTCTTCTGTAAACGTGGTTTTATCTAAATTTATCTTAATGTGGCTTTATCTATTTATTTGAATGCCTGATTAATTAAACATGTGGGTCTTGGGGGCTTTCTGTGGTACTATCAATATTTTATGGTGTCTCCATTAAATTTTTATAAAATTTGACAAACCCATGTGTACCATAGGCTGAGCATAAAAAATAGGAATAGTATATTATCATTAATGTTAATGCATTTGCAGGAAGTGTAAGGGAGAGCCCTTTCTTTCTCCCCTGCCAATCCTGCCAGGTTGCAGGATCACAGTTCATGTCAATCTAAAATAAATCGACAGCCATATATCAATAAGTGAAGAAAGTTGTGTTTTCCAGTCCATGAGACATTAACATCAAGGCTGAACAAACTGGCTAGGGTTGTGCACAGCCCCTTGATGCAGCCTGTGGCTCAAATCTGGAAGGACACCAGCCAACCCACCCATGGCCAATTTCTTCCAAATTATGTTGGGGCAGGGCTAACATTTAATTATGTTTTTTTTAATAATAATAAAAAGACCCTAATGAAACATATGGCCAGGAGAGGAGTGGGAGAAGGAGACATCACATACATTACTATATTCGATTTATGCAGGCTGTCTTCCTCTGGGGGTGATTATAAATGGCCACCCTACCCAGACACGCTCCCAGAGGAAATCCCCCTTCTCTTACTATAATTAATAATAGAAAAAAGTTCCCTCTGAACTACACTCCTGATGGAAATTGGGTGTGGGCATCTAGGATTAGATTATTTAAATCTCCTGACATGAACTGCAAACCACACAATTAACATGTGGTTAGGCCCTGAGTTCTACACTATGGTTACCAGATTTTTTTCAATGAATCCAGTGACACTTTTTTTTAAGCTGAGTAGCAACAGGGAGTCAGTAGTGGGGATGGTGAGGCAAAAGACCCTGGGCCCAAGCACACATGCATATTGTAAAAAGGTGCAAAGCCCTTCTTTTCTTTTGCACCCTGTGAAACATAAATGCACAGATTTTTTAAAAAACTGGACAACAGCTGCCCACTTGTAACTCCTGAGCCTCCTCCGATCTCCTGCCCCCTGCCCCCTTTGCTTTGACAGATTGGGGGAGGCTTGGGAATCATGGGCGGGCAGCTGTTGCCCAGTTTTTTTTAAAAAAAAACCTCTGTGCATTTATGTTTCACAGGGTGCAAAAGAAGAGCTTTGCACCTTGCCTTGCAGAGAAACCATGCGCCTTATACCCCTCCTGAGCAGCGCCCGCCCACCCGTGACTCCCGAGCCTCCCCCGATCTGTCAAAACAAAGGGGGAAGGGGGAAGGAGATCTGTACCGCCAGATGTCCCTGGTTCCCCTTTGGTAGTGGCGGTGGCAGCGAGCAGCTCCTGAAGCCAGCCAGAGCCAACTGCGCTACCAGGCTGCTGAGGCTGCCACTGCCACGTTTCCTGGGGACAGATGTGCAAATCTGGGGACATTCCGGGGACGGAATTTGTCCAGGGACAGATTTGCAAATCTGGGGACTGTCCCTGGAAACCCTATTCTACACTTGTTTTCTGTCTTAGCAGTGGGAACCGCTTAGCAAGAAGTGAAGGCATAAGCAACAACCAAGCACAATGGCACTGTAAGCAAATTATTTCCTTTGGATAGTCACACAAAGGAACTGCAAGGTAATCAATCACATATTATCATTGATTTTTTGATGTCTTATAAGTGTGCTGTTATATTAAGAAGAAGAACAGTCCTGTAGCAACTTAAACATTCCATTGTTTTGCTGTTCACATGGCTATCCTGAAAAAAATTGCTATTTTAAAAGTTATATTTCTAAAATTACATTAGCTTTGTCCTGCATATAAAGTACTGTCAATCTGCAAGCAACTACTTAAATTTTCTTAATTTTGTGGTGCAACAGTAGCAGGTTTTGGCAATTATAAATTTAAGATGATGACTTTACAAATCTGATTTAAATCAGTAAGCTGTTAGATGCTTAATGATATAACAGGTTCTAAAATATTTGTAAAGTAATTCAGGGGAAAATGCAATCTCCATTCTCATTAGAGAGTGTGCAGAATTACATGGTACATTTTTCAGTTGTCTGTTTTGTTTGTGTGTGCCTATTCTTATATTCATTCATTTATATACCCTGAGCATCATCTAGTTCAACCTCCTGCCATGCAAGAATCCTGCCCAAAGCTGTCCATGACTGGGCTCAAACCACCAACCTTCTGGTTAACAGGCAGATGGACTGACCCATTGTGCCACTCATATTGGCTCAGGGAAAAAATGATACTCCTTAATTTTTTTCCTAAGTTAACCCAAGGAGAAATCGCCTATCTCTATATGGAACTGATAAGTTGTTTGTCAGCTTGCAACATTTTGTCAAGTTGGCATCATATGAAGAAATGCTCTATGCATCCACTAGAAATATTCTGATATGAAAAATAGTTTTTGAATATCCTTTCCTTCTTATATACTGATTGGTTTTACAATCCTGGGGTGACTCACTGCTCATAATGAGTTTGATCCTGTAGCTTTTACGCAAGCAAGTATCCTGTTGAGATCAATGAGTATATTGCCTGCGTATGAACTGCAGGATCCAACTCATGACTCATATTTGTTGTTATCATATTCTACCTACTATTGTTGTACCCCAAAACAACCATAAAGCACTATAATTTAGTATTTAAATGTTGAATATATATTGCCATAGATTTTAACTGCTGTAATTGAGGTGGGTAATAACATAATTTAATTAGAGTTGGTAATTCTACGCTTATTTTAAGTGTCCTAAATACACTGTATACTTCAATGACAGTGTCCTTAGCATCAAAGCCTCCTGCTGTTGAGTTACAACCACTTGCTGAGATAAAACCACTCCTATAGCCCCTTATGCTTGCAGAACATAATGCTTTGCTGATGGGGGGAAAATTCATTTCTGCTGGTGCCAGGGGGAAGCTGGTCACATTTAATGGCTAGGGGGGGGGCTAAGCTTTGAAAGATCGCTATGCTTGGGGGGCACAAAGGTTCATCATCACTGCTTTGTGTAGATGGTTTGCTGCAAAATAAATAAATAAATCACCAGTGTATATAAAATTGACTCTACTCAATACATTCACTATTAGGTCAACAGGTATGGCATAATGTTTTTCATCAAAAGATTGTGTTCTCTACATTTCCACCAACTGTATCCACCTTATTAAAATAAATAAATACCATCCTCTTTTGTTGTACATGAAGTGCTGAAGTAATTGCTAGCCAGGTAATGATTTAACGAGATACATTTTTGAAGCTGACAAAACACTTACACTGAAGTTTAAAACATCCAGCAGACAAACTCAAGACATATTCCAATTAACGAGCCAAAGTAGGTGGCATCTCTGTCCTGATAACTAATCAAATCTGGTACATTAGTTTCTTTTCATGCTTCCTGGAACATTTTCTTTCCCCAAAGTCCTGTAATTAATGCACTCAGACAGGAGAGAAGTGGCAGGGACTAGAATCCATGTTTGATCTCTCAACATGCACACTATCAAATACTACACGTGCAAGATCAAGTTCTACTTTGCATTCTTTAAACCGCAAACTGTGGCACACACACACCAGTGCTATAATCGTCACTCCCATAATTATGCACTGTAAAGGTAGGAAAGTTTACTTTTTGCTATCCCCTTTTCACTATTGCCACAATTCTATCAGTTTTGCATGGAATCAAATCTATGCTTTATAACATCGGATCTGGCCCAATCGCCTTCTAAATCCGGCCCATGGACAGTCCGGGAATCAGCGTGTTTTTACCTGAGTAGAATGTGCCCTTTTATTTAAAATGCATCTCTGGGTTATTTGTGGGGCATAGGGATTCGTTCATTTCCCCCTCCCCCCCCAAAAAGGCTGCCCCCCCACAAGGTCTGAGGGACAGTGGACTGGCCCCCTGCTGAAAAAGTTTGCTGACCCCTGCTTTATAATGATAGAATGTTATAGCCCCAATCTATTTCATTGCAGCTTATTTCTGAGGAGGCATGTATGTGCATGGTTGCACTACGAAAGTACAGGACACCTTAGCTACTCAGCTGCTGCAGTTGCTCAATAATGAACCCAGTGCAATAAAGCAGTCAGATTTAATGGCATAATTAAATTATTTATAATTTCAAAATCACTTGATATTTTGGAGTTTAAAATGTGTAGAATTATAATTAAATATAATTAAAACGATTGCAATTACACTTGTAAGGAAATATAATAATGGCATACTTGTTAAATTATCTGAGAAACACAGGTAGCTTTCAAAATATTGTAATTGCTGCAAGTGAAGGAATTAGACAAATATATATATATATATAATCAGCAGAGGCACCTAAAAAAATCCCTCATCTTAATTATTTCCTTCTGACCCAGTGGAATCAATGCAAATTAGAAGAGTTTGGATTGGGTTTTTTAAAAAAATAATTTTTATTAACTGGCCAATCACATCAAATTAAATCATATCACATAAATTCCGAATTACAAAGCCGAATTTTAAATTTTGTTGGGGGGACCCATATTTCAAGATCCGAAGGAGGATTCTGATCATCTTCTTGCTGCTGCGTTAATGTCCCAATCAGTCCAAATCAGTCCAAACAAAGTTCATAGTTCTATCCCATCTTATCTTGCTGTTTCCACATCACATCTTGTTCATATATTTTCTCTTTTTTCTTTATGATCTCTTCTGATAGTCTCCTTAAGCCGATAAACACCAATAGTAATCATAGTCCTGTGTGAATTTTCTGTTCTTCCAATCCTCAAATCGAGATGGTTTCCATATATCGTCTCCTTGATAGATAACATCACTCTTTCCATCATAGTCTCGTAAAGCTGTCGCTCTTAAGTCCCACTGAGGAGTTTAACCCACAATATATAAACAGCTCTATTTCTCTATTTCTCCTCCCAGACTCAAGACCTCCAACAGAACTTCCCAATATGGTGACGGCATTTTTAACTGCGTCATTCCCAAGCTCTTACACATTCCACGCTCTTCTTAAAACGTGCTTTGGTTCGAAAGTTTATCTCCACACAGCCTTAAATCCACAGCTTAAGTCCTTAAAACGACATTTCTGACTCATAAGGGGAAGGGATTCTTGTTTAATCACATAGGGAAAGAAGGAAGAGTTCCCCCCCCTCCCCCCATCAGTCATTTGCTGTACCTTGTCTTGGTGTATCTTCTCATGTTTTATTCTTATCTTTTTTGTCAGAGATCTCTTCTGTTAGCAGTCTTTACTCCCCCTTCTTTCTTGAAACATGTGCATTCCTTTCATCCAAATTGTTTCCTTTGAAGTTCTGCATCTAGTGGCGCGAATCAGGGACGGCGTTCAGGAGTGCCGAAATCCCACAGGAGGGCTTTGTGCCTAGTGCCCCACCCCCACAAATTCGGGGGTGATATAGGGCACAGCAGGCAAGGGCCGTCCCCCCCACAATCCTGGGGGGGTTAAGGAGGCTAATTACCCCCATCATAGCCTCCAAATTACCTCGTGTGGGTCGGAGAGATGTTATTGTCAGCCATCTTCCAATGCGCCCCCTAGTGGCCCCCTAGAAGAGTTTGGATTTGATATCCCGCTTTATCACTACCCGAAGGAGTCTCAAAGTGGCTAACATTCTCCTTTACCTTCCTCCCCCACAACAAACACTCTGTGAGGTGAGTGGGGCTGAGAGACTTTAGAGAAGTGTGACTAGCCCAAGGTCACCCAGCATCTGCATGTGGAGGAGCGGGGAATCGAACCCGGTTCACCAGATTACGAGTCCACCACTCTTAACCACTACACTACACTGGCAGATAATTGTTGTAACATGTGGATGAATAAATAAACAAGAGGAAAAATAGCCATGTTTAGGAACTACAGTGGTACCTAAACTACAGTGATAATTAAAATAAAAAAAAATCCTTCCAGTAGCACCTTAAAGACCAACTAAGTTAGTTCTAGGTATGAGCTTTCGTGTGCACACACACTTCTTCAGATAAGAAGTGTGCGTGCACACGAAAGCTCATACCTAGAACTAACTTAGTTGGTCTTTAAGGTGCTACTGGAAGGAATTTTTTTATTTTGACTATGGCAGACCAACACGGCTACCTATCTGTAACTGGAACTACAGTGATAATTGTTAAGAACAGTTTCAGGTTAAGAACAGACCTCCGGAATGAATTAAGTACTTAACCCGAGGTACCACTGTAAATATATAAAGGGTTGTAACCTCATTGATTCAGACCTTTGACCTATGTGTGTTAATAGGCAGGGTGTAATTTTATATTATGTGAGTACAATTTGAAAGTGTTGGTATGAAATGGTGAAGGGTTTCCCCCAACCCTTTTCAGTGTTCACATGTGAAAAGGACCATTTTTCACCTCTTAAAGTTATCTTTTCTCAGTGTGGAAAAAAGTTATACTGAGTGAAAACTGGAAATGATTCACTTTCTTCAAGACCTGTGAAACCGTTATTTATCATGACTTTACTTGGAAGCTGCATCTCTCTTTCTTTCTGAACTGATCTGTCTGTTTATGCTTTTGTAATCTACTCTTAACTTTGAATGGCATTTTAGAAAGTGATGAATTCAGAGACTCACAAATTCTAGGCATGTAAAGCATTATTTATGACATAAGGAAGCAATCAGTCAAGGGAATCTGCTATTCATCCACCACTGCTTCCAACATGGCATGCCAGACATACTTCTCAGCAAACATTGACTGTGTTGTATTCCTGCTAGGAGAAAATGGAGGAAACTAGCTGAAATACAACTTTCTCAAGCTTGCTGAGGTGATAATAGTTGCCAGGAGGAAAACTACTGAGGAGCCAGCAGAGGTGTGATCAGACCTGGAAAAATGGTATGTCTCATCCCAAGGATGTGTGTAACACCACAGATGTGTTTCATTCATAGATGATAATATAAATACCGAAAGTGAAATTTGTAAATTAAATCTGGACAAGGAGGTTTAGCAAATGTTGGTTATGAATTTGTATTACATGGAAGAGTAATCGGATTTATGGAGTATGTTTTAGTATTCTCAGTAGTCCAGTTGATATGGACATGATGGCCAGCTATAAAATCAAAGGGTTGGATCCAATGTCCATCATACTCAGAGCAAAACCATTGAAATTAATTAATATGACTAACTTAGTTCCATTAATTTCAGTGGCTCTACTCTGAGTAGAACTCTATTGCACACAACCCACAGCTGTAGAATGGCCTGTAGTTATTCAAAAGAAACTATTAAATCATATTATAGTTTACCTTTCAAACATTAATTTCTTTACTGTATTAATTTTTATCCCAAATTTCTTTCATCGTGAAACTCAAGGCGACATGTACAGGGTTCATTGGTGATATCCCATTCAGATCCAGGCAAGCATCTGTGTCTTCTGCTGTATCTGTATCTTCAGACTATGCCTTGAAATATTTATGGCATGATTTGGACATAAATAATAAAAGACCATTGTCCAAATTTGATTAACTTGGTAGGTAAACATTTATGGTAGTGATCAGCCATTTTGTATAGATACTACATTTTTTTTCAGCCAACAAAGCACTGGTAGTTGTGGTGGTGGTATTGATCTCTGATCACAGAAGGCAATGTTTGCAAAATGTTTGACCCACAAATCTGAATGCAGTCCACCAATCACATATAAAGCCCACCACAGGGTTTTAAAAGTTTCTCTTTGGGCTTGGTGACTTACAAACTGTGCAGACCTGCTGTAAAACATATACACTTAAAAGTTTATACAGTTAAAGCAGTTCCCTAAAAGTATCATGGGAACTGTAGTTTGTGAAGGATGCTGGGAATTGTAGCTCTGTGTAAGGTAAATGACAGAACATAGGATTCCTTGTTTGGTAGCGGAGATGAGCTTTAAATGTAAGGTTTGTGTGCAGCCATAGAGAAGACCCAGTTGCAGACTCCACTGATTCTCCTTGTATCTAACTGTAGATTCCATCTCACCAATCAGGCTAGAATGAGTGAAAGGAATGAGAGTCTGCAGTCATATAAGTGGGATAAAGGCTTTAGCCATAATAATACAATAGAAAAGAATACAATATTATTGAACAGCTAGAAACATGTGCTATTCATAGCAGTATCTCCTGGGATTCTGACCACATACCGCATTTCACCAATAAAATACACAGCGATGGTGTCAGAGTGCAAGCATTGACACAGGCTCATGTGATACAGGTCAGCATTAACAAGGGTTATATACTGACCTTGTAATTATAAACAGAAATCTAAACCACAAAATGAAAAGATACAGCTCAGTTTTATTGATTACAAATGCAATTACGAATGCCCACAAGTCTACCAGGCACTTCAAAACAAATGCCTGAATGGCTTCAACCACAACAGAAGATATAATTATACCAATCAAAGATGGTTCACTGCAACCTAATGTTACACCTTCAGCAAAAGGGAAAGGCCAGTTCTTCAGGCAAAAGCAAATATTAGGCCTTTTCTGGTCAGTTCAAGCTGTGGCTTCAGCAACTGAACATGCAAACCTGCCATGTTGTCCAGGGAGTTCCTCTGCAAGGCCTAATCTTTAATTGACAAAACTGTAGCAAATTATGTTAGATGTTCGTAACGCAATTGCCATCTGCTTTCCCCTCCTTTTTCTATTCCCCTTTTCTCCTTATGCTAAAATTTCCCATCTACTAAGCTTCAAAAAAATTGGTTTCTCCCATCTTCATCTCAACTCCACATGATCTTTCTGAGTTTGGTTCAAATTTCAACTTGTCAGCGGCGGCGTAGGAAAGGGGGGTGGGAGGGCAGGTTGACCCTGGTACCATCATGGAGGAGGGTGACAAATAATCAAGGAACAATTACTGCCCTACTAGGGTGGTTCATAAAAAACTTTTTTTAAAAAATGCCTGCTCCAAAGGTCTTATCTTACTACACTACGGATTATATAGCTACATATGAAATTTCATGCATATCTGTTAATATCTTGACCCTCCTCCACGAAAATAGCTGTTTACTTGGCCGTTTTCCTATGTCATGAAGGCTGAAATTTCAACAAAGCACGTGCCTTTGCTAGACTCTTTTCAGGCACCTGCTAAAAGCATTCTTCTTTAAGCAAGCATACCTAGATGCTTAGGAAGTTGAAGAAATTTTAATCTTAATATTTTAGCTTTTGTATGTTTTAAAGTAGGATTGTTAATTTTTCTTGATTTTACTGCTGTGGTGTGTGTGGTTTTTTTTGTTTTTTGTTTGTTTTTGTTTTGGTAAACCACTTTGCAGGTTTTCTTTAAAAATTTAAATTTTATTAAATAAATAAACAATAAATGGGATGCGGGTGGCGCTGTGGGTTAAACCACTGAGCCTAGGACTTGCTGATCAAGAAGGTTGGTGGTTCGAATCCCCGCGACGGGGTGAGCTCCCGTTGCTCGGTCCCTGCTCCTGCCAACCTAGCAGTTCGAAAGCACGTCAAAGTGCAAGTAGATAAATAGGAACCGCTCTGGCGGGAAGGTAAACGGCGTTTCCGTGCGCTGCTCTGGTTCACCAGAAGCGGCTTAGTCATGCTGGCCACATGACCCGGAAGATGTCTGCGGACAAACGCCGGCTCCCTCGGCCCATAGAGCGAGATGAGCGCCACAACCCCAGAGTCGGTCATGACTGGACCTAATTACCTTTACCTAAACAATAAATATAAATAAAACAACACAAGCCAAAACACAATCCATCCTGTAGATTTAAGTCGCCTACTTGTTATCAGAGGCTCAGAATCCACATTCCTTTGTAATAAAATATGAAATAATGTAAAACCATTTTTGCAGGCAAAAAAAATAATAATGTGTGTGGGGGGTGTGTGGCAAGAAATTTTCCACACTGGGTACCACCTGATCTTCCCACGCCTCTGCTTTTCAGCATCTGATCAAGCCAGAACCTGAATACTCTACCCATCTTTGTTTTTCTTTGCTGCAAGCGCAAGCATCAACTTTACACAGATTCAGAGCAAAAATTCATGCCAGGCCTTGAAAGCGTCAGGTACCTGACAACACCCCAGAGCTCAAACCCCTGCCACTGTTACCAGAGCTTCTGTTTGGTGTTGCTGCTGTTGTTATAATCACTGCGTTGAAGGTCCTCACCTGGTGCTGACATCAGCAGGTATTCACCTCCTCTTGGAAGTAGCCCTGAATGGTGGTGGCAGTGACAGCAGGACTTTTGAATGGAAACAGAATCAGTGCTCAACTCTTAAACACAGTGGCTAGCCGCCATCTTGTATTGCTCAAAACACAATGCTTGGAATTAACATCAGCCAATTGTTCTGTCCCAGGTAGTGGTCCCAGCTGGGGACTGCTCAAGTTCAAGTGGGGACTTGAGCTGAGCAGAGTCCAAAGACAATAGGTTATATTCTTTTAGTACAAGTTCCAGATCCAGGAAACAGAATCATGCTGAGCAAGGGTCAAATTCCAGCAATGCAAGGTCAGATAAAGCCAAAGGAAAGTCCAAACCAGCAAGGCAGAGGTAAGCATCCAAAAGACCATCAGGGTAGGTAGCATCATGGAGAACACCAAATGGCTCGAACTTCAGCAGTGAATGGATGACTGTGGTTCTGTTACAGTCTCTAAGCTGGAATCTTCATAGTCTGAAGAAAGTAATATGACCTCTTTAGGTCAGAGAGGTGCTGGCATTATGGATTTCTCTGGTGCTGGAACTTCTGAAGAAGCAGGACCCAGGTTTAATCCATGCCCCCTTCCCCCTGAGGTTGGGAAGTCAGAGGCTTGGGTCATGACAGCATTGCATTTTGGGCAATTTAAGATGCAATGGGCAATTTAAGATAGTTAAGATAGTTAAACTGCATTGGTTTTGGCCCAGTTACAAAGCAACATTGACACCTTCCCAGGAGACACATCTGGGTCCAGTGGGAGGAGGGAGGGGAGTACCTGATGTTAGTAGGATTTGCCACAACAGTAGCACCACAGCATTGAGTAGAAAGAGAAGTCCTTGCGATATCAAGCCCAATTCCCTATCTGAAGTTAGAACTGTATCTAAAGCTATTTTTATTAAAGAACAATCCACCTTCATTTTGACTTATGGTTATCTTTGAATACATGGCGAAATGAACTTGGTTCTCAGACCAGAGGGACTGATCAGTAAATTGAACCAATCCAAGGAAAAGCTGCTCAAATCTGCTCTTAAAGATCATAGGTGATGGAAATTGCACCCTACTTTAGCCAATTTGTCCTAGTGCATATTCTAATTCATATGTAATGCATGAACTAAATTCAATGTTTAATTCTGTAAAGTAGATTTATTTGCTTGTCAAAACCAGAGTGCTTTTGGTTCTTTAAAAAAATACTAATACTAGAATTGGCATTAGTAGGTCAGACCTTATGGCCTTCTTTCTAAGTATGAAAGTATAACATGACCCATTATTTGTTCAGCATTCATGTAGGTTGATAACTTTTTGCTTAAAAGATCTCCATATAATTTTTTTTCTTTACACTGCTATGGTTTATGAAGCTTTCCTTCTGCGCTGCACAATAAATAGATTCTGAGTTGGTGTACATGTAAATAATGTAATGGATGCAAACAAGATATCTCTGTGGGGTGGGAGGGAAATGGCATTTAAATAACCACACACAATTGTGGTGGGTTTTACAATGGCACTGGATGGCTTTAGTTCATAATTTATATTTCATTCATATTTGATTTCATAGTTGATACATATCATTTGTGGTTTGTATTATTACACATGCTAACCTCCTGGGATGGTGTGTGTGTGCACACTAAATATCTAAGTATATAGCATTTGTTTTAAAATACAGAGTACTTCCAAATCTCAGCTGGCAAATACTCTTATGCATAATCCATAGAGCAGATGTTAGCTGCTGTTCTGTAGTTGTAACTTACAGAGACTGCAATCCCTTTACTGCTATGTGTACAGCATAAAATGAAAGTCTGGAGGAGTTTCTCCTAGTAGTATTTCCTGTGCTTTGCAGCATTCACCAGATCTTTTCAAAGTAAGGCTTGAGTGACATTTATTTAAATGAATAGCAGCAAGTAAATTCCTGGGGTGAATGAAGTATCGATTTGGAGAATTAACAGGTTTTCATCCAATCGATGTTGATATTTACCACTGGCAGTGGCTGAAAAGGGCAGCTGGAGATAACAACTAGCATTCTCCAATTAAAAAACAACAATCACAAAGTAAGAAGTCTAATGCTGTTTTAATCAGTCCTTTGTACAAGACATTTGAGCTCATACTCCTACTACAACGAATTACATGAAGTCTTGTGGTTTGGAGAGGGGACTTTTGTAGGAAAACTTTTTAATAGCTATGCTTTCAGTGCAATTCAGATGTCTGACTGCTGTTGTGTGTCCAGAAATAACATTGGATGGGGGGTAAGGAAGCTGTGAACCTCTAGACTTCATTACACTCCAGCTCCAGTCAGGCATCCCCAATGGTCAGGGATGATGACAGTTTCAGACCAGAGCAAAATCTAGGTCTTTCTTAGGGCTTGAGCGAAACAACTATATGCATGTGGGAGACTTACCATGGCCACTGCTGAAATGGTACTGTCTCCTTTATTTAGCAGTTCCTGTTTCAGAAGGGACTGGCTGCTATTGGCACTGAACAGTGATTTGTGCCTTTGACAAGTCCGAAGTCAGGACAGTTACCCACAGTGAATTGAGGAAGAAAAACTCCAACAGTACAGGCTGTGATGCTCTCACACATGTGCATGCTGCCATGTCGGGATCCTGGCCAGAGCTTGTAAAGCCAATGTGTTACATCCATTTGTTGTTCTTGTTTAGTCGTTTAGTCGTGTCCGACTCTTCGTGACCCCATGGACCAGAGCACGGCAGGCACCCCTGTCTTCCACTGCCTCCCGCAGTTTGGTCAAACTTCTGTTCGTAGCCTCGAGAACACTTTCCAACCATCTTGTCCTCTGTCCCCTTCTCCTTGTGCCCTCCATCTTTCCCAACATCAGGGTCTTTTCCAGGGAGTCTTCTCTTCTCTTGAGGTGGCCAAAATATGGGAGCCTCAGCTTCAGGATCTGTCCTTCCAGTGAGCACTAAGGGCTGATTTCCTTAAGAATGGATAGGTTGGATCTTCTTGCAGTCCATGGGACTCTCAAGAGTCTCCTCCAGCACCATAATTCAAAAGCATCAATTCTTCGGTGATCAGCCTTCTTTATGGTCCAGCTCTCACTTCCATACATCCATTTAACTACCGGTAATTCATGAAGGCTACTCATGCTGTGATTTATGTATCAGTAAATTCCACCAAAATCTGTGTAACTGAATTTTGCACCCTGAAATGTGGAGGCAGTTTTGCTTCAACCAGACTAAATTTGGCTGTAATATCTCATATGAGAACTTTCAGCTCAGCACTGGCAGGTGCACCTTCCTGCTCATGGCCTGTGCATCCAATAATATGCCAAGGGAATCCTGCACTGATCGTGAACTCCAGTCCTCTAAGTTTTGGGTGGGTGAATGTGGCAGACCTCCAAGAAGGTTCTGATGCCCTTTCCTCTGGAGCCTTAAGAGACAGGGCAAGGGAGACATCTTTGCTTTCTTAAGGACCAAGCTACAAAGTTACACTTAATGTAAAGGGTGCATCTGTGTATTTTCTTTAATTACAAATGTAGAGGGCAGTTGCTATCAGGAGCACAGCATGCATGGAGCCATTACCTGCTGAAAATGGCTCTCCCTGTCCCTGCACAGCCTCCCATTGGGGGGCTGATTTTTAAAGCTGGTGTAGCTGGACAGGAAGGAATGGAGGGGTTTTGAATGTCTGAAGAATAACATGGGGTGATTGTCCTTTTAGCTTTATTGGCTGCCCAGCTCAACCAACCCCAATGCCTTGTTTTGTCCTTGGAGTGGGGCACAAAACTACCCCATTCACCACACTATAGGGTCAGGGCAGGAACAGAATTCTGTAACTGAAATGTAAAAAAAATTCAAAGCAAAGGGTGGTAGATTTGCCCTGCTTTTTTGTTTGAATGAACAAAGTAATATTTCCATTGGTGTGCCCTCATGATTAATGTTGAGCAGACAAGACCATTGCTTCTCCCACAAACACCAGCCTCAGGGAAAGGTTTGGCCTTCAATGTTCTAAGGACTCAAGGAACCATCTGCTCAAAAACAGAGGAAGCAGCTGTTGTCATCATTCAGTATCACGTTATTGTGCATTGCAGGGGACTCAGAATATGAATTTCACAAATGTCCTTTGAACTTTCAGGAGAAGTCCTCAAAACCAACTGTTTTTTACATTCAAAATTAGCTTACAGCTAATTCACATAACTTTTTGCCTGGTTTAAATCATGATCATAAATAGTAGTGGGAAATCAGATAAATTATGAAGCCGGACCCTTTTGAGCAACCTTCAGAAGCCAAATCCTACATCTTGCAAAAAGGAAAACAAAAGGTGGTAGTCAACAAAGTTTTACTCAGAGTAGACCTATTGAAATTAATGAACCTAACTTAGTCATGTTCATTAATTTCAGTGGGTGAAACTTAGTTGACTCCTACCCAAATACAGTGGTACATCGGGTTAAGAACTTAATTCGTTCTGGAGGTCCATTCTTAACCTGAAACTGTTCTTAACCTGAGGTACCATTTAGCTAATGGGGCCTCCAGCTGCTGCCCCACCGCCGTCGTGTGATTTCTGTTCTCATCCTGAAGCAAAGTTCTTAACCCGAGGTACTATTTCTGGGTTAGTGGAGTCTGTAACCTGAGGCATCTGTAACCCGAGGTACCACTGTAATAGAATTCAACCAAGTTGCACACATCATGATATGTTTTATTTCTTGCTTATGACTACTTTTGTTTATATTTTTGTAAATATGTATATCCTTTTGTGTTGTAAGCCTCCTTGAGCATTGTTTTAGCTAATGAAAGACGGCATATGAATGATGATTATAATGATTAATAGGCCTAAGTTAGTAATGACCATTAATTGTACTGGATCTACCCTGAGTAGAAGTTACTTGGATAAAACCCTAACCCATTAAGATTGACTCTTCTCCCTTTGACAGCTGCATGAATGTTCTTCATCCATTGTAGCATAAATGTGATATTTATGAAGAAATATAAACCACTTTATCTATTATATAAATTACACGGGAGGGATGTTTTCCAAAGGATTTACTTTGTAATTCAGTGTGTAGCACTTTCAGTTACAGTTAATTTTGTGAAGAGCAATTGCATTGTAAATATTTCCTCAGTATTCTTTATACAGTTAACATTATTAGTTTGAGTCTATTGTAAATAATGGATGCATAATAACTCTCCATGTCCAAGTATACAGACAGCTGTCACCAACTCTTCTGTGGAAAATGTATGCGTGTTTGTGAACTTGCTATATCTTTATTCTATAGCAATATATAATATCAGTTTTATAGCAATCAGGATATTTTCATTTTATAAGTAGGCATAACTTAGATAGAATAATTTAATGAAGTCTTTTAAAAAAATGCGACCCTTTTCTCTAGAATATTGTCATCACTGTAGTCTGTGGAAAGTTTTGAGCATGGAACCTTCAAGTGTCAAGTAGAGACCTGAGCACATACTTCCCTGAGCTCTAAGCGTATGGAGATCTGAGCCTTGGCAACATCCTAGAGACAACAGGTTGCTTCCACCTAGATAAGAAGGAAAATTTTGATCAGTCCACATTTTTAAGCAGACCATCATATGCAGTTTGAAATGTAATTATCATTCAGATTTCACATTTCCCTGAATTTTGCAATACAATTTTCGCCTCAGTAATGTATGAAAATGCATAAAAATAGGTATTTAATGCTAAAAAAATTTTTATAATGGGTATGTTGAGATAAAATATGTATTTAAATTCATATTTTGTAATACAATACATATTTAGATATAGCTTTTCTTACACATTTTTTTAAATCATAGAGTGGCATGTGGTGTTAGGGTGTCCAGGTGCAACAAATAGTTATGAAAAAGGGGGATTTCAGCAGATATACTGTAGCTTGTCATGTAAGTTATAAAGTGTAGGAGCCCTGCCCTCTTTTGAATATGTCTACCCTGTTTGGTATAGATCAATCAGCAAGTGGCATTATTAGGATTATATAGGAGTGTGAAAGAGAGAGAGAGAGGGAAAGTATGCTGTGTGGTTACTTTTTCTATTCAAAGGTTTTTTTGGTGTTTTTTTTAACTAACTGGCCACTTCAATATAAGAGACTATCCTGGTCTTACATGGGGTGATTGAAATACAGACAGACAGGCATTTCAAAGGCTTGCTGTAATAAATCTCACTTGGAGGCATATAAGACAGTTTCACTTAAGCCCATGTGTACATAGTTACTAAGATATATAGTGGTAGTGCTGGTGCAATGATAAATGTAATTTCAGCAGAAAAGCTGTGTCATGATCTGCCAAACTGAGGGCAAGACCCAGCTGCAATAAAGGAAAAGGGCAAGAAACATACAATGGAAATCCTACAAAGGAAAGGAAAAGAGGACATGGGGAATAAAACACCCTAGCGCTGTATTACCTTTTTCTCTGCTGCTTTTCAACTTCCATTTGTGCATCTTCAACAGGTCTGTCCAAACTCTGCTTGAAGACCTCCAGTTACTGGTTCCATTGTCAAACTGTCCTTAGGAAGTTTATCCAAGTGTTCAGCCAAAGCTGCAGCAGTGGGAGAAACGGGATTCTCTGGGAGTATATAATGCTTTGAACCCCTCCATTCTAGGCTCAGGTTGTGAATATGTGTAAATACATCAAAGAAACACCACAGTGAAATAAGTCACTGTGACTTATTTCCAAAGGAAACACAAACCCAGGGTAAGCGACAGGAACCCCTGGAATCTCTCAGTGCTCAGAGATAGGGTTGGTGTGTAACAATGCCTTTTCATTCTCTGTATATAAATCATTGGTTGCCTCGTACCCAGTGTTGCTCAGGGATTCTAAGAAATTGATAAAAACAGTGCAGTTTTGAAGCCAGTGGTTAAAAACAGTGTTCTTTTGAAAGGTTCAGTCTGCTATCATGATACAAAATGGTGTTCAGTTCCAAACACAGACAAAAACCTGCCCCCTGGTCTCAGCAATCATGCAAAATTTGGTTACAATATTTTAAGAGGTGTCCAAATGTGTAGTGAGTAAAGCAACAATTTTTCAAAATATATCAGATACAGTCTCGGTGGTGGTGATTGTGGAAACAAGTTTTCACAGCATGGCAAAGCCCATTAATTTCAATAGGTCGACTCTGAGAAAAACTTAGTTTGAATACATCATAGTTGAATACAGCATCTCTGTAATGGGAATTGGGGGTTGCTCGTGCGTAAGTTGCCGCCACTCTTGGTGAGGTTGCCTGGATAAACCTTTCCATGGCTGGACAGTCCTGATTCCGCGTCTGTCTCAGTCACTGGCAGAATCCGTCAGTGGGCGTTTCCTGAACTTCTTCCAACATAAAAGTTCCTTGACGGATAGTCTCCGCCTAGCCTCCCTGCGCGGAAGTCTTCTGCGCAGGGTGGGTGTGGGCAGTGGAGGACCAATGCTCTCCCCGCTGGTTTCTGGAGTCCTGGAGCCATCCCTCCGAAGCCCGCCTCTGCCCGCCTTTCTCCCTGGTGTAACGCTGATTTCCTTCCCCGGTCACTGAGTCCCCTCTTTTCCTGCTGGGACCTTCTCCGGCATCGCTCGGGAGCCCTTCCTCCACTCCTGACTGCGATGGCAGTTCCCTGACAATCTCCTTATCACTTCTTGTCATATTGGAGCGGGAGATGAGAAGGCACATATAGCATCTGAAAAGATCCTAAAAGAATTGTGGGATATGTATGATCCAGAAGTGGTGGTGTGACACCATTGGTTTAAAGCCTCAGATTTTGAAAAAGCATAGTTAGAACAGACAACCAAAGCTAGCAAAACACACACATAGGCAAAATACTTTGCTTTGCTACCTATTTATCTTTCATTGGTTTTCAAAGTTTGTTTTAGATCTCTAATAACCATGTTAATCTATTTCCTTGAAATATTAACAACTCAAACAATGAGCTCTTCTTCAAAACCTTGCTTGCAAAGAGTTAATGGGGTTCATATTAGCATTCAGTACATTGGCTATTGTTTATTAGCAACTCGGAGAACATCACACAGAGACACACATATATGATGCTATTTTAGGAATCAACTAGGAATATGAATAGAAACCCACCGGTTACATTATTTGGAAGAAATGTAGCCTTTCTCTGGAATATGGTAGTAATTGGAGCTGCTTGGCTAGAATTATGAACTTGTGTGGGATGGGAAACTCCGAGGAACGGAGACTTCATGCAAATGCTCAAGGCTTGTTTTCATTCCTTATGCCAAAAGATTAACAATGTTTTTCACTCAGCCTCTGAGGCATGGAGTGAAAATGGATTATTATTTCTTCATAGGATGAGTTCGGGGAGGGAGGCTGTTCCCAATGTAAAATAATTAAGGGGGGGTTACCCTTAGGTTTTAGCCTTGATAGAGTACCCTTTGTTACTTTTGAAGGCTGTTTTTTTATTTATTTACTTAATATAAAGCCTATGCTGCTTGATCATCAAAACCTCTAATCAGCTCATATTATATATAAAATATACATAAAATTTTAGATGCAAATGAGATGTTAAAAACAAGTTAACCTAAAATATGACTAAAATCACCTCTGACCATTGGCCGCGCTGGAGTTCTTACATGCATGGGCTCCCCTACTAATTTTAAAGATAGTATGCAACATGGACATTCAGACGAATGCATGTTCAGTTAGATCCCTCAGATGAAATGAACAATGGAGTTGCTTCAGCAGGGAGACTCCAGAGCTGCAGCTGTCATGGCGGTGGCAGTGTATCCATAATTCATTGTAGTGGCCTGAAAAATAGAAGGGTTATAATGGCATGCAAAGCTCATGAATCTATTTTGAAAAGTTGGGAGGAAAAACGCACATACGCCTGGATCATAACTTTCTTCCCATGTAAGGAACAGAGTTCAGATAATAGAGCATTACTCTGCAATCACTGAAAGTCTTCCCTGGGGGAATGGAGAGTCTTTGGGAATAGTGTGGGATATTGGAGGCAGGGGAAGCTGCAGATAAAGGAAGAAGTTGGTGGGATTGTCTGTTCCCCCTCGCTTTAAGCAAACAGAAGAACAATTTAGGATCCTAGCTGTAGAGTATTTTTAACTGCCCTTTAAATGGTGAAAAAGAGAAAATGCATATTGCTGTTTTCCTATGGTAAATTAGGAAAGGCATCTAGAATCACAGCAATTTAATTTGAGACTGTATAACAGAAAATCAAATATGTTGCATGGTTGTGTTATTCTCAATATTCATAAACTATATATCTCGTTCCCATCACTCCATTTATTACTACTTCCAAAATAAAGGTTATTTCAGTTTGTGTTTCTGAAGCTGCTCACGATATGAAAAGACAAGCTGGTTGGCTTATTGTGCTAGGTATAGACAGCAGGGGAAAACTGGAGCAAGGGAATCATTTCTCTAGATTCAAGAACTGCTTGAGGAGAGGACAAAGAACAACACCCAACATTCCTCTCCCCAAGCAGGTTTGTCATAGCAGATGGCATGGCCATGAGTGTGGTACTGCCTAGCCAGTCAGCTCAGTAGAGAACTGAAAGGGAAATGGAATCAAGCCAGCAATGTTGCACCAATAGGATTGTTCCACCAGTGCAAGCATTTCTGCTTGCTAGACAAAGTGTTACTCCCTTTCTTCTCCCTGTGTACTGTTCTGGGGGTTCTCCAGACCCTCCAGAGTGGATTGAGAGAGGAAGGGGGGAAAGTCCATTCTTCTGGTGGGAGTCCTTGTGCTGGCTTCTGTTAGGGCTCAGTTAGTTAAATCCAGCCTATAGTTTGATGATTGCTGCCTAGTCATCCATCAATGGCCATCAGAACTCATACCAGTGTTAAGGTAGGATTGCCATATTTCAAAAAGTGAAAATCCAGACACAAAAGTTGTTGAACTTTTTTTGGTCAAAGTTGTTGATCTAAGTTTCTGAGCTACTTCCGACGTGGGTTTTCCCCTGGACATTTAAGCAATTTCCACCCGGACACTGCTTCGGACGGCTGAATCCCAGCAATGTCCACAGTCTTTCTAACTCTGCAGTCAAAGAGAGAATCCCAAACATTGACCTTCAGGTGTAAAGCCTTACACTTCTGGTGGTTCCTCCTGTGTGTTACTGTTGCCAAAAGGCTTCTTAAAATCCCTTTCCCCCCAGTTGCCTGACAGTATGCCAGTGGCAGCAAAATATTATGCTCCTCTAGCTCACAAAGCACCAGCAAGGTGTCCTTTGGCACTATGGTACCACTGAAGTCTTCTAGTGGCTACAAAGCCTCTGAGGCCCCTCAGTCATGAGGCGGTGAAGACTAATAATAATAATAATAATAATAATAATAATAATAATAATAACAACAATTATTATTATTTTATTATTTATACCCCGCCCATCTGGCTGGGTTTTCGCAGCCACTCTGGGCATCTTCCAGCAAAAGATTAAAAATACATTAAGACATCAGTCATTAAAAACTTCCCTAAACAGGGCTGCCCTTAGAATGTCTTCTAAATGTCAAATAGTTGTTTATTTCCTTGACATCTGATGGGAGGGCATTCCACAGGGTGGGCACCACTACCGAGAAGGCCCTCTGCCTGATTCCCTGTAACTTGGCTTCTCGCAGTGAGGGGACTGCCAGAAGGTCCTCGGCGCTGGACCTCAGTGTCTGGGCAGAACGATGGGGGTGGAGATGCTCCTTCAGGTATACTGGGCCAAGGCCGTTTAGGGCTTTAAAGGTCAACACTTTGAATTGTGCTCAGAAACGTACTTTTGCTCCTGAAAAGAACATATAGCTCAGTGAGGAAGGTGGAAGAATGACTTGATTGCATCTTGCATTTGTATGCATCCTCTTGCATCTTTATGTGCTTTTCAAGGCTCAGATTAAATTTACTGGATTTGATTTTTACCCAGATTCCTTGGAAAAAAGAATTATGTGTGTGCATGCTTACTCTCTTTCTGTCTCTCAGGAGTGCTTTTACTTTACTTTATGTTTTACTTATATGTGGATGAGGTTGAAAAATCACTGTCATTGTCTTCTTACCCCTCACAGGGAAGCCAGTATTAATATTATTTCTTATTTTTTTAGACAGAGAATGGAAGTTGAATGATAGGGACACAGTGAATGCCTGGGGTGCTTGTTCTAGAGCGAGGTTTCAAAGATGGGTCTCCTTTATTTTAAAATCCAATACACTTCTGTAAACTTGAGATCTTTAATTATAGCACTGAGTGCAGTTGATGTGTCTGTACAGTTGCACCAGTTAATTTGCTTCTGGTCTCACTGGCTTTCCAAGCCCTGAACAAATCTAATTTTACAATATGTCATTCACATGGCAGTGTTGGCAAAATCTTGCTTATATTTATACAGCCATACAGTAAAATAATGCAAAAGAAAAATAAAGAAAACAGAATCATAAATCAGATTTTGCTTTTGGCTGTAGATTTCATCTGAATATGCAAATCACTGCATATTTTATTTAAACTAGTTTCAGTTCCTACTTTTGTGCCAGTTTTTTTAGTCATCCTAAATATCAATAGCAGAGGTTGATGGTAGAATATTGGCATGTTTTATTCCAAGCATCAATTATATTTCTCCCCTTTTAACATCAATATTTTCATTATCATGACATTTAGGTAACACATGGCATATAATGACTTCCTTTTCCATGAATTCATTTTTGTAAGTGCACATTTAGCTTCCCCACTGCTGAATTTCTGGAATCCTGTCACACATTCAATACCGTGGTATGGCAGCCATGTTACAATAAACCTGCAGGCAGATAAACTGCAGTAAACATGCCAATATTAATTGTAGTATAAATCTGAATTAGACATTTGGAATAGATCTGACAGTTTCTGTCTTTCTCAGAAACTTCTGCCCAGCTTTCTGTTCTCCAGGATCCCAGATCTTCTTCACTCTCATAAGTACCACCTCTGAAGGTTTGGAGTTTCCCTCATCCATGAACAAAGACAAAATCATCCTGTATTCTGATTATTATTATTTTTAAAATGTGGTGATTCACCTTCCATTGGGCTGTTCCCTCTTTGGCTTAACCCTGTTTCTACAGCTTTGCCTGCTATTTCTCCATTCCAGATGGCATTGACCCTTGTGACTTAAATGCATTGGGTATATGGTTCTACTTCTCCCCCCCCCCCACCGGCCTCTTGCTCACCCTATTCTGTATGATTGCTCTATTACCAGTTCCCTGATTTTCTACTCCTGTATGTGAATATTCTCTGTCATCCCGGAATAGCTATTTATTTATTTATTTATTCGTATCCTATAAGCTACCAGTGGAGCTGCATAAGTAGGTTCTGTTTCCATAAACAATATATTTTCAGTTCTGTGGAAGAAAGAAAATTATGCCAGTTAGATGGACATAAATACTTTACATCACAAGAGGCTTCCTTCAGAACATCACCCTCCAGAGACCCATTGCTGAAAGTTGTGGCTCTTTCACTAAGTACTTTTCTTCCTTCTAAGAATTTTCTTGTTTATTGCATCTGTTCCATAAAATATCCTTTCCCACATCTCATGTCTTCTGTGGTTCAGACAGAGTGTTAGCTGCATAATTGCTACTGGGTAAAAAAAGTGAGAAGACAATTAAAGGTGCCTGGAACTGCTCAGTGAAGGAGACCAAAAGGCTTAGAATGCAAAAAGAGAGGATGGTTGGACGCAGACAGAAAGTGAGCTCTAAGGCTTTTTGCAGGGGTTTGCATGAGCCCTTTGGCCCAGCCATGCCTTTACTTGTCTCACACTTGACATCATATATATTAGATGTGGGGCAGCTGAGTGTGGCATGGTTAAAACAGCCTTGCTGGCCAAATGGGGAAGCCTGGCAGGCATAATTCGGACCAGGGACCAGAGGTTCCTCGCCCCTGTTCTATACCCTCCAAGTGTTCCATTTTAAGTGGGACATCCTGGATCATAGAAGCCAATCCTGGCCAGTGCGAGAGCCAGTGTGGTGTAGTGGTTAAGAGCGGTAGACTCGTAATCTGGTGAACTGGGTTCTATTCCCCGCTCCTCCACATGCAGCTGCTGCGTGACCTTGGGCCAGTCACGCTTCTCTGAAGTCTCTCAGCCCCACTCACCTCACAGAGTGTTTGTTGTGGGGGAGGAAAGAAAAGGATAATATTAGCCGCTTTGAGACTCCTTCGGGTAGTGATAAAGCGGGATATCAAATCCAAACTCTTCTTCTTCTGTTTGGATCCTGGAATGTCCCATTTTTTAGTCTGTCCAAAAGACCAAAAGACGCTCACTCTGGTGCCACCCTGCTGACAAGCGCTGGAGTGCCGGACCAGAAAGTGTGCCCCTCCTGACATCCTGATCTTGGGGACGTTCCATCAGTAATGTGTGATTTGTTTTAGGCTAGAAAGCACCACAGAAGGTTTCTGAATCACTGAAAATCCCCTTGCTTTATAAATAACGCCACAAAATCAAAATGACTTGATGAAAGAAAATATAAAATGCCAGCAGACACATGTTTTCTCTTGCTCATTAGCAGTGAGCAAAATCCAACAAAATCCAAGATAAGAGGTCAGAATGAACCCTGAAGAGGATCCCTACAGATCCCTTCTGTGTCTGCTCTCCACCACTGTTCTACTACATAAATGAACTGGTTTTTAAATCTGATTTTCATAGTCTGAATTGTCATCCTATAGATGTCCATCAGTCTTTGCTTTCTCTAAATTGTTCAGTTTTTCATTAATTCAATTTTATGTTTCTGTGACTTGGGAAGGTGAGGATGTGGCGCATACATGAAGCATCTCCAGTATTAAAAAGGATATAATATTTCCTGCTCACACAAAGCTTGTACATGCAGCCCAGCCTAGTTGAGCCCTGGATCTTGGCCAGTCAAGAGTAGCAAGTACAAATTGGTCATATCAGGGTGGGGGAAGCCAAATGTCTGTCGGAAATCAAGCCTTTATCAGGAGAAACTGGCAACTCTCCCAGGCACCCGGCTTCGTCTCCTGTTGACCTCCCTGTCTGCTTTCCTGGCAAGATCCAGGCTAGGTCGCAATAGGCGATCCTTCTCAGCGTGAGAAGAACACACCCCCTCTTTCCTGCCCCCCCGGCAGGGGAAAGAGATAGACAGAAACGTATTTACATGCCTTTATTTCTGTCTTTGCAGCGTTACAAAAAACATGACTGCTCTCTTCAAACTCCAGCAGTCGAGAGACAAACACTTCCTGTACTTCCTGTACAGGAACAGAAGGAAGAGCTCATATTACACTCTGAGCTAATTCCAGTGTTTCGCACTGTGAATAGACTGTCCCTCTGTTTCCCACGGACAGTCCCAACATTCCCATTATGTTTTGCCTTCAAGCGACCAGCAGCTCGCGGGTGCATTGCTTCTATATCGTAACAATGTCGCCATTATTTATATTCTAGTAGTCAATTAGCACAAACAGGACGTTCTTCATTATCTTCTGAGAATCCTTTTTTAAAAACTAGCAGCCTGATCCCAAGATATGGTGCCAGCAAAGTGACTATAGGTGTAGCATTACTCCATTTCACCTGGGCAGTAAGACAAGTGACAGCTGAGTATTTACATGCCATATTGATGGGGATCCATGTCAACCATAGGCAAAACAACAGATAACTTGCCACGTTGGTTTGCACCTCACCTTCAGTGTTGTGCAAATGGTGACACTTTGCACAGGACAACAGCAGGAGCTTATTGGAATCTACAGTGGACTTCATACGTTTCAGGTTTTAGTTGATTGCTCGTTGGAATGCTCTAGGTGACATATAACTGAATTCTCATTCCATTATCAACCGAGTATCTATTCTCCAATGAGCCCTGTTTATAAGACCAATTTACTTGAGTATTAGGGCATGAAGGTAGTAAAAGAGAGCAGGATTAGTGGTAGTGAAATGAAGTTCAATTTACGTTGACAAATCTTCCTGCTCTCTGCAGCGGATTTAAAGCTATATTACACAAGTACCAGGCCATTAGCTGAGCAGCCCTTCTGCTTAACGTGAAGAGCAGCTGGAAGAGCATCATGTGGAGGAGGAGGAAGGTGCCAGATGTGGCAGCCATCCTCAGGACTGGTTGGGATAGCAGTGGCAGCAGTGGCAAGAGGTGGCATGGGGAAGGTCCAAAGAGCTACCATGAATGCAGGAATGAGGGAGAGTAGCGGGAAGGGAGGACTGGTTGGCAAGCATAGCAAGTAGGAGTTGCCTCTCTGCTTCTCTCTCCATGTACCACCATCTCTTTGTTTGAACTTTTAGTTTTTCTGTATTTATTTTGGGGGGGAGGGGTGGTGGAGACAAAAGGATGGTTGTGTATTTGGCCTGGCCCATCTTTAGCAGAAATTCCTGCATTGCAGCAATTTGATGACCCTCGGGGTCCCTTCCAACTCTACGATTCTACGATCTTAGGCTGAGTCCTGGTCCACCAGCTGAATACCCATGTTCTAAGTGTTGCACACCCTGTTTAATATATATATATATGGTCTTTGGTCAGGGCGCAGCCTGACTCCCTCCTTTGGCAATCTTTACAGAACTTAAGCTTATGGTTGCCATCAATTTGATTTTAATTAATTTGTATAATGGAAGGTTTTTAGAATGTTGCACTATTTTAGTGTTGTTAGCCGCCTTGAGCCGGATTCGGCTGGGGAGGGTGGGATATAAATAAAATTTATTATTATTATTATTATTATTATTATTATTATTATTATGACATCAGTGCATATAAAATGAAATTTGGTTAGCACATTCTGTTAACATTCTGTTAACAGCAGCCTGCTAAGGAATCTCACTTAGAATACTCTCTGTGTCTCATACCATGCAGTAAGGAATACAGTATTTTTAAAATTAAATTTCTTAAGGTCAGTAAAATGCCACTGTTTTGACAATCAACAGTGATCACATAAACCTCTTGTGTCCAGATGGCTGGCTGTTTACTGGCAAGGCAGTGCTGATAAATTATCCAATTAGACAGGCATTAATATTGCAGTGCTTGAAATTCTAAGCACAACGGATTTCATGGAGTGGGGGGCTGCTATCTTGCTTAATCTCTTGTGCTTGTTCACAGAATATAATCATACTGTTATAGCAGATTCATCCTATTAGTGTGAAAAGCATAATTAATTTCCTCTAGTGGGCAAAAGAAAAATACTAGGAGAATTCAGCCTACTTAGGAGCATGTCACTGGAGTGCTACAGCTTGTTAAAATTTTATATACCACTTAATGCCAAAATAGGTTTCCAAGCAGCTTACAAATCATAATAGCCCATTGCATTATTAAAAATTCATCATAATTAAAAACTATACTATAATAAAAGCACACAATATAAAAACTATACCATAATAAAAGCATACAATAAAACAATCTCATTTCAACTTTAAAATGTAATCACTTGCAATTAAAATATGCAATGAAACAATCCCATTAAAACAAAGCAATGAAAACAGAAGACCTGGGTCAAGAGATCAAGGGAATGCTTGTGTAAATTGGTGCATCTTCAAGAACCGGCAGAACGCCAATACAGACATTCACTTAGGGGATGGCACTAACCCAAAGAACATAAGAGCTCAAAATCTCCCAGTGAATGTGGTCAGCACATTAGGATAGACATTTGCACTCAGCCACTCTCCTCGCCCTGTGCATGAGTATCAACTCAGTAAGAGGATCACAACATTATTTCACATTGTTTTTGAAGAAGGATGTCATGTGAAGGAATTGGAGTAGTTTCACAACAGTTGTCTATGCACTGGTAACCTCAAGGTTGGATTACGGCAATGCACCTCCTTGAGGCTGGTCTGGAGAGATTTGCACTGGCTGCCAATCAGCTACTGAGCCAAGCTCAGGGTTCTGGTACTAAAGCCCAACAGCTCAAAACCAGGGAACATGAGAGAGCACCTTGTGCCTTGCATACTCCGTAGGTGATTGCATTCTGCAGAAGAGTTTCACCTTTATTCCAAGATATCAGAAGCCCACTTTACGGAAATTTAGAGCAGCCCTTTCTGTGTGGCTACCTCTATTCTGTGGAACCCTGCTGAGATACGACAGGCACCCACTACCTGCAATTTCTAGAAAGAAATTGAAGGCATTTTTGTTCAGACAAGTGTTACCAATTGAATGAAAAGGTTTCCAGTTTGTATTGCTTTTAAATTTGTCTTCTATTTTTTGCTGTTGCATGACTTTTTTTTGTTGTTTTTATTGTATTTTATGCATCGTTTTGGGGCAATCATGCTGGACCTGCTGTGCCAACACCCTTTCCCCTCTCCTGCAGCCACTCTCTGTTTGCAGCAAATTTGTGCAAATGTTTTCCCCTTTTCTGTTCCATAAATTAACCTCTAAGCTTCCTGCCATTTGCTTCCTTAAGATGTGTCCAGGTTCCCTTCGAGACATCTCAGATGCCAACCACATGGTTTTCTGCTGGGAATTTGCCACTCGGGTCATGCTGATTGCTGGGAAATATATATTGACTGAGCATTAACACTCCCCTTGCCCTTTGAGAATAAATAATGTACAATTTTTGTGAAATGCCCCCTGATAACTCTCGCAATTTCTGCTTATTTTATGAACACAGCTTTTAAAAATAAAAATAAAAAATTGACCAATTTTACTGAAAGGTCCCAAAATTGCCCCAGTCCTATTTTTAGCTCCTCCTTTTCCTTGCCTCCATGCTCCACTGTAATGCTCAACTCATCCACATATAGGATACCTACTTTATCAGCAGGGAAGCAATGTCAGTGTATAATAGATTGCGGGAGGTAATAACAGCAGCATGGTAATTTATGCTTTTTTTTAAAAAGCTTTCATTATTTTACATTTTACAGCTATGGGTTGAAAGCTGGAAATTAAAACATTTTAATATTATTCTTAATATTTGCGCTCTCTCTCTGTATGGCAAATCCTAATGAGCATATACATTAAAAATACAAAAAGAAACTATTTTCCTACGAAGATTCCAGCTAGCCTTTATCACTCTTTCTCCTGCCACTTTTTTTTACTTCATGCAGACCTGCCTACTGCATTTTTAGTTTTTACAGCTTGGGATTTCATTCCAATTGATTGTTTGATGTGGGTGAAGTTAGTGGGAGGACATTTTTATTGAAAAATGAAATACTTGTTTCCAGGAAAGACACCTCATCCATTATTTTGGAGATTCAATTTTGCCACTTGCAGGTAACATGAAAAAGAATCAAGATAGCGTTATCATCACTTTCATAGTAACAGGATTTTTTCCTATCTCATGAGTACAATTTCAATCATACTTGGTTTGAGGGCTAGTCTAATTATATTTTTGTTTGGCATATCCAATTATTTATCTGAAATTAGGATGACTAGCTGCTAAACCTTGCTATGCAGTGATGGAAATACTTAGGGCTGGGCATATTAACAGTACAGTGGTACCTCGGGTTACAAACACTTCATGTTATAGACTCCACTAACCCGGAAGTAGTACCTCGGGTTAAGAACTTTACTTCAGGATGAGAACAGAAATCGTGCGGCAGCGCGAGGCCCCATTAGCTAAAGTGGTACCTCAGGTTAAGAACAGTTTCAGGTTAAGAATGGACCTCTGGAATGAATTAGGTTCTTAACCAGAGGGACCACTGTAGTGTAAATGCAATACAACCCAGAGATAGGATGGTTTTGCTCAGTTCTGACACCTCTCAGATGGGTGCCATTGCCATTCTAAGATAACAAGGTAGGCATTCATGGTGAGTTCCAGCACCTCTTTTTCTAGAAAAATAGCACTGATTACCAGTAAAATGAATGCAAAATTGAAGAGGAAACTGGATGTTTCCTCAGCCAAACCCAATGCATGTGCACACCCACACCCCTGTAGACTTATTAAGTGTTTTAGTTAACTGCTTGTAATCTGCTAAGTGAAATTATGGCCTTCCCGGATTTCTGTTATTTATCTTTTAGGTTTAACAACTTAGAGCACAGAGTAAGGCTTGCACGTTTCCTACCAGTTTAATAAGCTGTACAACATCACATTATTTAGAGACAAAAAAAAAATATTCACAAGAGTTGACAACCATGAAAATAGCTGTATTTATAGAAACAGGTGCTAATTGACTGCCTTGTAATGAGTATTTTTTCTTAGGGTGGTTAGAATGTCAAAGGAACAATACGTCTTTATCTATATCCAGTAGTTTTAAATGCTGTTCTAAAGTGTTTGCACTTCTTGAGAGAAGTTTTAAAAACAGATGTTTGCAGTCACAAAATGCATTGTGAAGCATGTGAAAGGAAAACAAATGAATATTTTAGGCACACATCTTTTGAAGTGAAATAAATGGCATTTTAAAACGGAAAGGAGATTTAATTACTTTATGCTCTCATGAAACTATTTAGTTTGACCATAAAGAAAATGAAAACCCAGACTTATCATAAATTGTAAATATTGTTTTAATTATTCTCTCTATAGTCGATTTAGGTGGCTTAGTGCTGACTGATTTGGAAGCAAAATGAGACCACATTTTAAAAAAATGGCAGAGGGTTCTGCTTGAGGGATGTTCTAGATCATGGGTAGGCAAACTAAGGCCCGGGGCCCAGATCCAGCCCAATCGCCTTCTAAATCCGGCCCGCGGACGGTCCAGGAATCAGCGTGCTTTTACATGATTAGAATGTGTCCTTTTATTTAAAATGCACCTCTGGAGTTTTTGTGGGGCATAGGAATTTGTTCATCCCCCCCCCAAAAAATATAGTCCTTTCCCCCACAAGGTCTGAGGGACAGTGGACCCACCCCCCTGCTGAAAAAGTTTGCTGACCCCTGTTCTAGATTCACAGAAGTACATAACTTTAGGAATGAAGAGAAAACAACTCTTAACCTGCCTCCCCACCCCTTAGACACAAAATACATTGATGACAAGGATCAGTGCATTTATAGAATTATGATTAGAAGATGGGGAAGAGGTATGAAGAAACTAGAAGGCAGGGACACTATATACCCCTTCATGTGTTACGTAAATGATGCAGGTCCACATGTAGAAAGTGTTGGTGAAGCCACACAGCCCTGCCTCCCAAATTACAGGACATTGCCTGTCTCCACCCCTGAAGTTCATATGTTAGGTCTGGATGGTAGCCAGGAAAGCCTAGGCATATCTACAGGGTTCCTGGGAAAGCTTAGCCAGGATTTTTGTTAGGCGGGGCAGAACCAATGTGATCGGTTAGTTAAGTATTTCTATTGTTTTACTTGATCTGGGCAGGCAGCTGCTCCCCCTGCGCCCCCCTAGCTATGCCCAGGCTTGAGTGTGGATGTCAGGAAATGGGACAGGGGGAAGCTGTGTAATGTCAGGGTTGGGAGCAGTGGTGCGATGTCCCTTTCGATGAGTGGGACACCTTCATTGAGGTGATGCATGAAGGGAGAGCTTGTGTGAGCAGGGCTGTCTTAAGCATATGCGGTGCCTTTTATGTACTGAAGTTCTCACCCTGGGCCAGCAGGGGGATACTATAGATAGTTATGCAAATGAAGGATCGAAAGTGACGTTCAGTGATTGGATAGTTTTAGAAAGTTGCCACGGTAACATTGTACTAGAGCTCTATATAAGCAGGCTGACTGAGCCCTTCAGCTCAGTTCTGTTCTGGCCTCTGAATAAACAAGAGCTGTTTGAAGAATTGCTGTGTCGTCTGATATGTTCACCCACAACTTAACAGTGCCAGGATGCAAAAATCCGCCCGGTGGCCCCCCCCCCCGCCTTGTGGATGGAGCTTCTGCAGACAGAGCTCGGTTGGATGCCAGGTGTTGGCAACAGGGAGGGGGCTACAAATAAAATAAAATGGCCAGGGACTCTGCCGAGCCGATTTCTTTGTCACCTCTGTTGCCCTCTCTGCTCACATGCAGCCCTCCGTCTCCAGCAAGGCACCTAAAATTTGGGAGGCAGAGAAAGGGAAGGAGGAAAATTAAGGCTGGCAGGCATCCAAGTGGCAAGCCTCTGCAGGGGACCTGGAGCGCCTGCTCACTTTGGTCCGTGGCACCTTAGGACTTTGACAACGACTCCGCCATCAGACGCTGGGCAGGAGGGTGGGGGTTGGGGTGGAGAGCTGCCCACAGCAAACGAGCACACCGCAGCGCTTCGACTGACAGGTGGGCTCTTCCCTGGGCTCAACTCTTGGGCCCCAGACTCTCAGCCTGGTGCCCCTGAAAGCCTGGCGCCCGGGTGCCCCACACTCCTAGCGCCTATGGGTAAGACGGCCCTGTGTGTGAGTTTACCAACCAAGTTTGTGGCTGTAGGAAGTAGACTTCTCATAGGTATCTGGCTGGCTGTAAGAACAGGTTGTTGGGCTACATGGGCCTTTGGTCCAATTCAGCAGGGCTGTTGTTATGTTCTTAAGACGCATTAAAAATGGAAGACAGAGGAAGAGAGGCAACTGACCTGCTGAAACCTCTAAGTAACCTGGAATGGGGAGCAAGCACTGGAGGGCGGAATAAGGATGGGGAGATCCCTTTCCCATCTCAAGAACTGCATGCTCTCTGCTTTATAGCACTGTAGTCGGGTATGGGGCTGGCAGGAGTGTACTTTATCCCCTCCCCATTGCAGCAGCTTACCCTGCACTGAGAGGCTTCATTCTGAAACAACCTCACGGAGCTTACATTTAGAATGCAGTTACTTGGCACTCATCCTTAATCACTCGCTTGAATACCACTGACCTTTTCCATTTTAGTCAATTGATGCTGGTGCACTAAAAATTAGACAGCCACCTTTCTTTCTTTTTTACAGGTTTTATTCACGTGATCTACAGTTAGAGAGAATCTGGCCCAGCATATACTAGTGTAGCACAATCAGTACTATAAGCAAAGCTTATATTCAGTACTATAAGTAGCACAATAATTCCTATTCACATTTTTAAAGGCAAATATTATAGTGTTACAACTGAAAATGACTTGTTCAGGATGCATTTTACGCATTGCTTCTGTAACTATCATCTTGCCGTACATTAACTTTTCAACCTTGTTACTGCAAAACATTTAAGTGTGTTCTTAAAAACAGGAATTATGAGCAGTAATGTTGGCTTCAGTGAGATTTGGTTATTTAAATACTTTGTGCAGCATTTACTGCCTTACTTTGCACAGTTGAAGGTGGCTAAGATAAGAATTGGAAAAAGGAACACCAACTACCTAAAAACCTACCAACAAAAGAAAACCGGCTAGTAAGTAAAAACAATTAAGATCAGCAAGAATAGGTATAGGTATAGGTATAGGTATAGGTATAGGTATATTTTAGAGATTCATGAGAGAGATTCACATTTCCAGAAGTACTATATGCTAAGGCCAAGCTGTACAGTCAAACATTTAAAAGTCAAAAAATGTCCTGAAAAGGAAGGTCTTGATGTTCCAGCCAGAGAACAACAGGAAGAGGCTGTTCCTAAGCAGGAATTCTGCAATGGTTTGTTGCTCCTGCTTGCATTATAAGGGGGAGAGGGCAGGGAAGCAAAGAAGCAGCCATCTTTGGTACATGGCTATTAACGGTGGTTTTACTATGGTGTGCAAACAGAGCCAGTGTCTAGCACAAATCAGTTCTGTCTCATGGAGTGTCTGAGGGGAACCTGGGTTAAGGACAACAGATACACAGCCCAAAGCGAAAACCTGAAGTGAATGATAGTGGGTTTATTTATTTACTTATTTAAAAATCCTATGACCCTTCACTTCAGTGTCCAATGCCTAATTTTTTTATTTAGGAGATTTAGAAACCACTTTTCAGCTTAGGCTCCCAAAGCAATGACTTTGGAGCTCTTCTTTTGCCTGCCTGCCTCCCTGCCAGCACCCCCCACATAGCATCACTTGATACCATGACAGAGTTAAGAAAGAAATAATATTCCTGAATCACACAGCAAGTCTGCCACTTATGCTATACATTTCTTAGCCGGCTTTGAGAAGACACAGGTCTGATCCCTTTGAGAATAGTAGTCAACTTCAATTCGCATTAGCAAGAAAGATTTACTTGTGGTTACAGCTAGAATGAAAACAAACAAACCTTTTGTGGCGTATTTCCCGCTCCCCCAATCTAGAGACCACACATGGTCCCATCAGGGATGTCTTTGCCTTGAGGTGGGTAACAAACAAAGGAGCAACCGATAATGTTCCCTGACAGCCTTATGATGGGAAAGCAGTTCCCTGCAGATAGTGTAGATCTCTCATAGATATGTCAGAGCTTGACAGCCTTTTTAGAAAGTATCCAGTCTCCTCTGGGAACAAATGCAGAGTGCACCATCATACCGTTAAAGTAAGCGAATCACAGTTATGAAATTAATTTTCTGTTTCTCTTATAATTTAAATGAAAAAAAAATCCTATCCAGGAGCTCTATTTCCATGTTAAATCAACATAAAAAAGGAGACCATGCAAGATAGCCATGTTCAATGTCAGCCCATGTAGCATATGCAGAGTAGCCCCTGCCCTGATCTGATGTTGGCATGTACAGCATCCACATCTGCAAGGAGGGGTCTGTTGAGTGTACAGGTGTTTGTGTGAAGGCTTCCATGCACAAAGATCCTCTCCATGAAGAATTTGCACTGCTCACAAGAATATAAGAAGAAGGGACTTCTCGGCACAGCCACTCTTTCCCCTCACCTGTTGATTTAGCACACAAGAAGAATGTGTGAAAAATGGTGCTAAGAAATCCTTGTTGGTTTAAATATAGCCAGAATTCTACCCACAGCTTATGCAGTTGTTTTAATGTAAGGATCACCAACCTTTTTGGGTCAGGGTGGGGGGCATTTGTAATTTTGAGAAAAGGCCAGCCACAAAATGGCTGCTGCATCTGCTGCACGTTGTCTGGCATATCACAAAATGGCTGCTGCCACATTTAAAAGAGCAGAAGAAGAGACAGCACCACGACATAGTGTGGGAATGCTTCCCCCGTGAATGAGGGGGAGACACAGCTATCTCAGCCTCTGCCATGCTTGCTTCCAGAGAATAGCACAGAGGTTCTCAAACTGTGGTCTGCAGACCACCCATGGTCTATAAGATCCATTCAGGTGGTCTGCTGAAAGGTTGTGGAAAAGTCAACTGTAATAATGTGTTTACTTGACTCTGCACTTGATTGTTTTTTTCTGATAAGATAGATTTAGACCACTGTGATAATGGCAAGGTTTATTGAATAGGCTAACAAGCATTTAATAATAACAATTTCCTCATTTTTAGTGGATATCCCATGTTATATATTTGAATATCTCTAAGATTTGTAAATTATGTGCCTTTTAGTTGCAGAGGAATTTGCCATTCTATCTGTTACGAAGCTCTTTTTTTTTTTTTGGTGGACCACAGATTTTGCATTGTCAAAACTAGTACTGAATTATGACAATTGTGGGTACCAGGCTAGGCCATTCAGATGTCCGTTTGAGTGGTAATGAGTAGACTGCACCAAGGCTGTATTATGAAAACTGTTCTCCATTTTAGATTTTGTGTGTGTGCAGACACACTTGTGCCCAATCCCACCTAAAGTAGATAGTTTATTTCTCCATTGATGCAGTTCCTCTACTGTCCCTGTAGATATTTTAAAAATAGCTTCACAGTGGAAACCTGAAAATGACCAGTTACATGGTTCTTTCTGCTCTTTAGATATATCGAAGGTTCGTTTTTTGCCATCCTGTATCACTGCTACTCCATTCTATTCCCCTCTCCCACCTATTTGCTGGTTTTTCTTCTCTGACTCTTACACTAAACATTCTGTGACATTGAGTTGCTCCTTTCAAGGTAATTAATAGAACATTGCATGGGGCTGTTTTGGAGGGTCCCATCCTTTGGTTTCTCTCCCTACAGGCGCACCAAGAAGGGCCTCAGATGATGATTGCAGGGCCCAGGTCAGTTTATATACCATTTAATAAAGATAAATATCTAGATAGTTTATGTAAAACAATATAAATTATCCATAATAAAATACCAATACATTCAAACTTTAAAAACAAGTAGGTATAAATTTTATCAAAATACTGCAGTTTTAAAACACATATGCATAATAAAGTTACATGTCTGGGTAGGCTTACATGAAGTTTTTAGCAGGCACTGAAAACAGTGCAATGAAGATGCGTGTGCAAAATTAATGGACAATGTTATGTCCACATAACAAACAAAATAGGAGACCAGTTCTGTCATCTGATTCGAAACACCTGTTTCTTCCTACTGAGAAGTTGCCAGGAAGACCGGTAGTGCTAATGATCTTCTAGCACATTTTGGAGTTTAATTTCTGCGTAATTATCACCAATTCAATCTATTTTAATTTCAATAACAGAAGATGTTTGACTTGCGGCACGGTTTGTGGTAGTTCCTAAAGACAACAAAAGCACTAGAGACGCCTAGGAAAAACTGAAAGATTGACAATCTAATCACAGCATACAGAAGTGTCAGTCTAACACTAAGGGCAGTTGACAGCACAGCCGGGGTCATGCTGTCTCAAAACAACTGCAGAATATCTTTGCTCTGCAGATCAAGAGTTCCATGAATCACTGGGGGATTTTAACTAGGAGGTTTTCTTACGATGGGCTTGGCTCCTGTTACTTTTGGAAATTATTTATGACAATGAGCGATGGACTCGGTGGCTGAGTCATGATGGGGAATCAATAGACATGCTTGTAAAAACTCAGGCCACAATCAATTTGTTGGCGACACCGAATGTGCATAAAATCTGAATAAAACCAAAGGTGTAAAGAAAAACTGCAGGCCAGTTACAAAGGCAACCAGGATGGCGACTGAAATAGAATGGCTGCATGTTCCTGTTAATACTGAATTAACCAATTTGCTTAATTGCAAGTCCCTTACTCTCATATAACATTCAGTGGTCCAAGTTGTGCTGGGTCATAATTATACACTTTACCCTGGAAAACTGTTTGCGCAGTGCTTACTCACTGGCAAGGAAAATGCAATGTTTAGCCCCCTTCATGGGTTAGAGCCATTAAGGAGGTGCCATGTGTTGATGCAGCAATGTATAGATGGGGAGTACATTGCTGACCCCATTTTCTATGTAAGCTGGATCCCTGCATAATTAAAGTTCAATCTCATACAGAAAGTTGACAGGCATGTAGGCATGAAAGTTGATATGCATGTAGGCTTGCTTGCTCAGACATCCACGCTCCCCATGTAGATGATGAGTGAAGGGCAGTGAGCTGTATGACATCAGGTAGAAAGGTAAAGGGACCCCTGACCATTAGGTCCAGTTGTGGACGACTCTGGGGTTGTGGCGCTCATCTCGGTTTGTTGGCTGAGGGAGCCAGCGTACAGCTTCCGGGTCATGTGGCCAGCATGACTAAGCCACTTCTGGCGAACCAGAGCAGCGCACGGAAACACTGTTTACCTTCCCGCCAGAGCAGTACCTATTTATCTACTTGCACTTCGATATGCTTTCGAACTGCTAGGTTGACATCACGGCAGGACCTCAAACACAGCCCCACTGGACTGTCTGGGCATGGAGCTCCCTTTACATGTATAACGCATGGAAGGGGTTTTGTTACATGAACTTACATATTCCACAAGTGGAATGGATGTTGCAGGTTGGGAACAATGAAGGTGCCCAATCCAAGGCTCAAATTATGAAGGAAAGGTAGCAGGTTATAATGAAATGCGCAGTCCCCCTTATAGCTAAACCAGCTGAGAATAACTAATGTTCTGGGATTTGACTAGGAAACAACTGGATGACACTAGGATTAGCTGGTTGGAGTTTGCTACTTAATTTAGACTGCAGTACTTGTTTCAAGTAATCTGCATGTTGATTCGACTCTCAGGTGGTTCAATGTTCAAAGAGGCACTTGATGACCCACCTGTGAAAGTGTGATTAGGTTATGTTGAAAAGCACTGCACTTGAGATAATTCAAAAGTTCTACAGGCAGGTGTTGGATGCATGATGATATTTGCATATGCAAATGATCAGGGCATACATGTTTGCAAACTTGCCCTAAGTTTAAATGTTACAGTGTGTCTCTGGAGATAATATGATGTGGGGCTTATTTGCCAGAACACAATGAAATAAAAACAGAATGATAGAATGTGGATTAAAATCGCTAGAGCGTTACTGTTTGCAATACTAAAAGAAGGCAATATAAAGCACAGGATGGAATCAGAAATACTTAAAAGCTATGCTTTATTCTAACAAGGATGATGCCCTTCATCACAAGACAGCATATAAAAATTTGTGCACCTTTTGCTTTTTTAACCAAGTTTATTTATTACCTGACCTCACTAGATAAAAGGAGATACCTACCTCTTTACTGGAAAGTCATGGATGGTTATGATATTTTGGAGGTGAGAGTAGATTATTAGAACAGTTGGGAAACTTTTTTCGCTTTCTTTCTTTCTTTCTTTCTTTCTTTCTTTCTTTCTTTCTTTCTTTCCAACCTGTTTAGGTTACTGCATCAGCGAAACAGTATAATTCTTTATGCATGATGGTGCCTAGAGATGTTTTGACAGACAGTGTTTCATAAATTATTTTCACAGTGCCTTCAAAGGAATAACAATAAATATTATTCTCTTCACTGGCAAATGTAAGCATGGAAATAATAAGTGGGCCTTGTGATTGGTTAATGAAGAAATTGCATAACATTGTTTTCTTATAAAAGGAAGGTTCATTTGCCAGTGACATTACATTTTTGGATCCCTGCCAAGCTGCTGCTAATGAGATGGGTCTAATTACCTTCTGCCATCTTCAACATTTAAGAGTTTTTCTGCACAACCAGTTTTTGTATGTGCCATAAAAATGCACACTTGTTGAATAGCTTTTCTAGAGAGTTGCATGTATTTTGCAGAAATCTCCAACTGAAGTACAAGACTTTGTACCTACAGGAAAACAGTCTTTCCCACAGATGATACACACAGGTATTGCAAAGAGCAGTAATGTTTAGATTTTGCCCTCCCCAAATTTTGTGAATCATTTTTTTAGTTTTTTATCTCATCAGGCCTGCCTAAGTAGCGACAAATCACAGTGAGCATAGCTGACCAACTACAGACTGTGGTCAGCATTCTTCCTGTTCCTTGAGATCTGGGAAGGTGGAAAATAAAACTAGTTTGCTTAGCTTCCGGTGGGCTGTGTTCAGCTTCGTGGATCACAAGGAGGTCTTATTTATTTATTTATTTATTTATTTATTTATTTAGAGACTGTGCACTTCTGTCTACATGTGCTTATTCACTTTTTTTTTTTTAAAAAAAAATAAGATCTCACAGCTCCTTGCATCTCATCCATTATGTGGCATGGAGATATTCATATATTTTCAATGGGTCAGAGGATTATGGAACTAAGAACGCAGCATGACATGGAGTTGGGGTAATATTCTTGTGAGAAAATGAGATGCAAATCATCTGACTAGTCTAGTGTGATTTTGTGAAATAACCAATAATAAATAAAATCCAGGAAATGTTTACAGTAGACCTGTTTAAGCATTTTGAAATACACAATGATACTCACATAACATATCTTCCAAGCGCCCTGGGGGAAAATGTGACATCCCATTTTTGAATCATGGGATCTCAGCAGCCATTTTGCGCACTCAAGCGCTCTCAACATCTCAGCATGGTATTCAAAACCACGCGTTTTTGGATGCTGTGCAAGTTCTCCCCACCAAAACACTTTTTCTGGGGTGAGAACAAGATGCAGGCCACAAGACGCAGTTGCCCACACCAACTTGCCTGGTTCTGCATTGGGAAAAGTTGGAAGGTTTGACATAAGGGAGACAGCTCAGCCACATACACCCACCCTGTACCTATTCCCATACCAGGCCTTCCCCAATGCTGTTTGCATGCTTTTTACATGCTCATTACATATCCGCAGTGGGCCAAATGCCAGGAAGTTGGAACTCTGAGCAATTAGGGCTACATCTCAGAGCTGACCCATTAAAATGAATGAACATGGTCCATTAAGACAAATGTAAAACGTAGTTGAATGCAACCCACTGGAACAGCTTATGTGCAGTTGACACCCTTCTCTGTAGCAGAGATGCTTTGAACACTCAGAGAGCATTTGGAGGGGCTGGTATGAAGAACGGATGCAGAGCAAATGGACATGCCCCCACTCCCGTCCCTGACACAAGTATCACTGCGTGTTTCAGAATTCTCCATTAGGAATACTGTGTTCCCTGACATCCATATGCTAGTTCGGCTTTCCCCAACCTGCTGACTCCCATCAGCCCCAGCCAGAATGGCCAATGACCAGGGCTGATGGCAGTTGTAGTCCAAAATATCTGGAGGGTACCATGTTCAGAAAGGCTGTCCTAAGTATTATTGCAGCATGACAAAGTCTTGTGAAACTAAAGAAATGGAAGGGAAGTTATGTAAGAGTTGATTTGGTATAATGGAAAGCTAGAAAGCCAGGAACAATTAAACACCGAAAACTGAAGAATAACTTTGAAAGGTCAAACGTGTGTACATTCAATCCCTTTGCTTGATTTCCAATATGACATTTGTGAAACAAAAATTAAAGCACATTTGGGAAACATTCTGCATTAATCAAAAATGGATAAGGAGCTATTAAGATACCTAAATTAGTTACTTGTCCTACAGCATTCTGCCATTCTGTACATGTTTGCACCTATGTCCAGAATAATGAACTGAGAAATGTTTCATTGGGTTAAGTAAGGGCACTTCTTCATTTAACTTCTGGCATAGCAAGAACTGCAAAAAAATAAAATTAAAAAATGATACAGTTATACAGGATACTGCTAATAATGTAGGAGCTGCCTTGTGACTATTCTTGCTTTGAGTTACAGTGAGCCTGAGCCAATTGTGAGTTGAGACAGGATGACACTGGCTGTGCTGTCAATTACCCTTCTGGCTGCAGCACCAGCTACAAAGCAGAGACGAGGCCAATGCAGTGTGGGTCCAGGAACCAAGGGACAAGGACAATGAGGCAAGGAGGTGAACAGGGGAGAGGGTAAGATGAGAGACCTCAGTCCTCTCACCTTCTGCAACTACCCCCTCCCTCCTGCTCGTCTTGCATCAGCCCCAGCATCCCACAAGCCCCAGCCGAGAAGAGTGCTCCCTGCTTGAGGAATGATCTCCCCAGGGATGCTTGTCTGGCACCCACATCACATATCTTTAGGTGCCAGTCCAAAACACTCTCCTCCTCCCAGAATTAAACATGGAATTAAACAACCAATGACCTTTTAAACAGGAGGTATTGTTTTTCTATGTATTTTTGTGTTTCTCTATATTGTCAGCCACCATCCATCCAATTTAATGTCTATCTCATCATCTTGCACAGTAGCAAATTCCACATTTTATTGATGCATTGTGTGAAGAAGTACTTCCTTTTGTCTGTCCGGAATCTTCCAACATTCAGCTTCGTTATATGCAGGGCCGTCTTTAGCAGATATGGCGCAGGAGTGCAAATATCCGCCCAGCGCCCCCAAATTACCACGGATAGTGTTGGGGTGGCCGAAGCTGCGCACTGCCAGCCATGGGGGGGGGCCAACTCTCTCCCATTCCACTGTGGGAGAGCGATCCCCACAGAGGCTTGGGAGCGAAGTTGCGTCCCTCCCAAACCTCCGTGGGAGAAGAGCGCAGCTTCCCTCCCAAGCCTCCTTGGAAGGAGAGCAATCCCCGCAGAAGCTTGGGAGGGAAGCTGCAAGCCTGCCAGCCTTATGGTTGGCAGGGCGCAGCTGGAAGGCGTGCAGGGAAAAAGGAGGCCATCAGCAAAGCTGCTCAGCTCCTTCACTTGCTGAGGCGCCCCTGAGAGCCCAGTGCCCTGGTGCAACGCACCACTAAGCCCTATGGGAAAGACGGCTCTGGCTATATGATACTGAGGTGCAGCATTGCACAGGAGAGGGAGAAATATCTGTCTAGCCTCTTTCTCTGCTCTGGCAGTAATCCTGCACCAGTGTTACTCTCATGGCTCAAGTCATATTAAGTTAGCACCATCAGATGGCAGGGCTGCACCTTAACCATGTGTTCTAGTGCTCTGTTTCAATTCTTATAATCTCTCCTGTTGTCACAATATTTCCTCCTACATCTCTGTCTCCATCTCCCTTTCCTGTTCCTAGTGTTTGGCTTTTTAAAATGCTGTTTTATATTTATTGCTGCTTTCTAGATACAGAAGCCTGTATCTTATCAATATATGTGAGATAAAAGGTTTGATAAGGCATCTCAACGATCACAAAAAAACAGTCATAATAGGCCATTTATATTTCTTCCCTTTTGAAATTGCAGATTTAGGTATAGAATCATAGAAGTGCAGAGTTGGGAGGGACCCCGAGGGTCATGTAGTCCAACCCCTGCAATCTTGTTTTGAGATTAGTCAACTCACCGATGCAAACAATAAAATAGTGCTAACAGATTTCTTGGATCCAAGCAACACTATCACTGTACACAGTGTATGTCTTAGAATCACATCCATGGACTTTTTCCTGAAAAATCAGATTTAAATGCAGCACTCCTGTAGAAATTCACATGTGGTACCGTAATTCAGTCTTACTGGCAAATATTGTTGATAAAATTAATATCATGTTTTATACATGTTTTATTCCAAGGGATTTCAGAAGCCTTTCCTCTTGGTTTCTGTGATGCACTTTTAATTACCTTTCAAAGTTATGTAATAACAGGTAAGCTCTTTGTAGGAACTATGCTGTCCTATCTATCTAGAGCAAGCTCAGACATTTTGTCTGGCACGTAGCCCATGTAACTGCCAGCCTGCCTACCTGGACAACGGATCATTCTTAATGTATCAGTGTGACAGAGCTATTAGGCTCAACAAGACTTCCAACACCTGAAGAGCACTTGGTAATTATAGGAGAAGGCTGGTTCTTTCGCCTTTCTCAAAATAATGGTTTCAGTCTGTTTTTTCTTACAAGAAAAGAGTTCTGCTCAAATGTGAATGCTTCTCAGGTCTCCTTCCTTGCACCCTAACCTGTCCCCCCACCAGGGAATGGTTCTGCCTGTTTTAGTAATTATTCTTACTCTGGGTGACATCCATGAGATCCAGGAATCCACTGAGTACTAGGAATTCTAAGACTGAGGATGTTATTCTGCTCTTTATCTAAATACATGTGCATCACACTTCTGCCATTTATCATTTTCCTTCCCAGATGCCAAACATATCAAAAGGGTATTTAAAGATACCATGTGATGGCACTGTCTGATTAGCTCATATGCAGACTTCTTCAGGTACCCCTGCTCTTACAGATATGGGAGTTTTTAGTGGTGACACTCCAATTAAGGAATGGCTTTCCTAAGGAGTCTCACCGGATGCCTGCTTAGATAATCAAGGGGGTGGAGTGAGAGTCCCCTATGAAGAAAGCTAGAAGCATTTGGGACATTACAAGCTTAGCGAAAAGGCAAGTAAGTGATGACATGATAGATGCTGAATGTTGGAACACTTCTTCACACAGCACATAGTCAGGGCCGGCCCAACCATGAGGCAAGGTGAAGCAACCACCTCAGGCAGCAGAATCCACAGGGGCAGCAGATCCAGCCTCCAAAGAATGCATTGCCCGTTGCTGTGCAGCTGCTGAGTGAAAATCTCTCTCCCTACTCCGGTGGGCATTTCAGCTGTCTGGTTTTTGTTTTTTTTAATGTTGCTTTTTATTGTCTTTCTGATGTCACTGTTGCTGCCATTTTATTTTATTTTGGGTTGTTTTTGGAGTACTATGATGTGTTTACATTTTATTTTACTATAAGCTGTCCCATGAACAAATAAGATGGGGTACACAAAAATAAATAAACCAAATGTCTGCATTAAACTCGGACATCTCAGCCTGTCCTGTGCACTGATCAGGGGTGAGCCACAGGTCGCAGTCTGTGGTGAGCTGGGAACCAGGAGGCAAGGAAAAGGCAGTTGTCAGGATCAAAGATCAAGTCAGGACTGATGGAAGAAACCAGGAAGCAGGATCAAGGAGAATCCCAGGAGCTTGCAAGGTCATGTTCTGTATGTTCCTGTTCTCTTTATTTATTTAAAAGTAATCTAACACATTCTGATCCGGATAGATTTTGCGCCAATATATTTCACCTCATGTTGTTGCCTTGGACTCCTCAGGAGAGGCATGTGTTAACCCTTAAAGAGAGTTGGGTGGGCAGAGAAGGGGAATTGGTAGGTTGGTGACTCAATACCCCAGTCAGATCTCTCTTACCCCTCCCTCCTACAAAATATGTATGAGCCCTACTGTTAATTCTGTAGGTGGAACTGTTCAACAGGTATTTATCTGAGGGACTAATTCTGCCCATACCAATTTGCCCATGACTTTAGATATACTGGAGAGGCCCTGCTGGTGAGCCTAGCTTTAAGGTAGGTCCAGAGTGTCTATGACCTTTCAGGGGGCTATTTCTTTATTTAATTTCTATGCCTTGTTTCTGCCAAGTTACCCAAGGTGGTTTACAATTTTAAAACAAATACAGTATATAGAATGAAGAGTGACGGAGTGCTCTCAGGACAGCTGGGAGCTGATGGACTGTGTGCTCCCTGGCTTGGGCTCCCTCACTTCTGCCTTTCTTCAGGGTATACAGGTCTTTATACTTGGGTTATAGATCACATTCCTTGAGGGGTTTTGATAGTGCCAAAGCTGTACCTGCTGAAGAGCTGCCTACATGTCAGGAAACAAATCGTGTATTTCATTGTATTGTGGATATTGTAGTTTTGTTTTAATGTTTATTGTTTTTTTAATTTATTGCTGGGGTCTTAGGACTAAGGACAGGACAGAAGAAGAAGAAGAAGTAGTTTGCAGGGTATGTGACCAAATCTTGTCCTCAACTTTTGAATTGGCTCAGGGAAGAAAATACTGAGGGAATCCAGCTTTCCAACTTCATTAGTCAGAACCTTGCACATTTCCACCCATGCTAGTTGCACTCTGTTTCATTTGTTAGTGTTTTTCCTAGCAATAACTTGCACCATATGGTCTTCCAAAATGTTACTGTGTCTTCTGAAAAGGCCAATTAAAATCATGAAGAGAAAGGAAATTCTGTTGTTAACTGCAGGGTGATAAAAATCATTAATAAGTTATTCTTGATGTATCCTTAATCCTGAGTGGTAGTTACTCTGATTCATTGATGCTGAGAAAATAGGGAATTGCAATGTAATTATAGCTGAGCATTGGCCTGCAATTTAAAACTAATTCACAAATGGATATTATGCTTACATCACCTTCCCTTTGTCACCTTTCCCACATGCTCCTTGCCACTAGAGTTTGCTGTGGCGCAAGCAAATAGAATCTCTTCTGTAATATAGAGGATAAACACTGAAGAGTGTCTATTTTCTTTCTATCCTAGGCATGAATAAGCAGGCACAGGAGAACCACACAGATAGGTCAAGGTGTATTGCAAGGAGCACATCAATCTTCTCCCACGGCTATGCAATACATAAGGGAAACAAGATTGGTCAGAAGGAGAAATGGTGAGTACACAAAAGGGAGACAAGTGAGAGTGGTAACTAGGGAATACAGTGCACCAAGCACAAAGACTCTGAAGTAGCCCATGGAAGCTTACACCATAATAACGCACTTGACTTTGACGTGCAACAAAACTTTTCAAGGATAGCCACGTCAAACTCATTAGGAAACGCTCACAGAAATGACGGAACACACTTTCCTCAGGGATAGCAGACTTTATACCAGCTCAAATAAACTTTTTCTTTTTTTCCGTAAAATTCACATGAGCAGTTCTAGCCTACCCTGGATTTATGCTGCCGTAGAGTAATGTAATGTGTGGATTACTAGATTGTCTAGGGATAGGAATACCTATTATTGCCTTTAGGAATGCATATACAGGGACAGTTGCATACAAAAATCCATATATTTGGAGAAATTCACGCAGGAAGAAGTCAGACATTGTCAAGTGCTCTCCAGGTCTTTTCCCAGTGGAAATGATGCACATAGTGTCAGCCCCCCCCCCCCAGGTTTCTGAGACCACAGTCCCAGTTTCATCTCAAGTGGGAAAAGATGCTCCCTTGGGGCCTGGGAAGCACCCACCGCTGCCTTCCTGCCTCCTTCTTGTGCTCCAAGGTAAGTAACTAAGCTTTGGGTGAGGAGAGATGGGAACTTCATTTCCCCTTCCCACCATGGGAGAGGAGACATTAGCTCTTTGCATCCCCAGTTTAGTTACACAGAACAGGGAACTCGTTCCTATTCAACTTGTAGTTGCTATAATAAACTTAGTTTTCTTCTTTTTCATACTCAGTCTCGGTGTGATTGCTTCCAAGGGTAAAAGAGTCCTCCTGAGGGATTTCAGTACACAGTTCAAGCTTCTGCTGATGTATACAGATTCCATGTGCTATTGAGAATGGTATCTGACATCTAGCTCTGACCACACTGATGACCTGTGTTTGTTTTGTGGGTCATAAGATACTGCAGTCCCAGCTCTACACATTCTCCAACTCCATCTCAACCTGGCATCTAAGAGAAAAGAATACTAACTAGTCTGCTGAGAGCTGATCACACCAGTAACTTTTGTTTGTGTTTTATTGTATTAGTAGTCCAAAAGCCCCGGTATAAGTAAGCCTACAAAAGTCACCAGCCTGCAAATAAATATATAAATTACTAGCCTGGTGTGAACTGGCAAAGCAAAGACACAGAGTTCTTTCCCTCTCACAGCAGCCCTCAGTGTATATTTGCCTGGCCTAGAGGACACAGTGTGCTGTCCTTCCTGTGCCAACCTGCTCACTTGCCTGCACTGAGTTCCTTGTCACCTATTGCTCTAAGACTAGTGCTTAAATACAAGACTGATTTAGAACACTAGACTAGAGTATCACAGCAGCCCTGATGGATCAGGTCAAAGGCGCATCTGGCCCAGCACCCTTTTCTTACAGTTGGATCTGCCTAGATATATTATGGGAAGGGATTTAGAGTTAGAGGCCAGTTGTCACAGAGGCTGTATACACTTACCTATTCGGAGCACAAAAATGTAGTTTTTTGCAATACACAATTGTAATGAGTGTGGGGTTGCTCGTGCATAAGTTACCGCCACTCCTGGCTGTGTTGCCTTGTTAAACCTTTCTGTCTGGACAGCCCTTCACTTCGTGGCTGCCTCAGTCGCTAGCAGAATCCGTCAGTGGGCGTTTCTTAAACCTTTTCCAACATCAAAGTTGTTTGACGCCAAGTCTCCTCCTACTCTCCCTGCACGGAAGTCTTCTGTGCAGGGAGGGTGTGGGTAGCGGAGGACCCGTGCTCTCCTCGCTGATCTCCGGCAAGGAGTCCTGGAGCCCTCTCGCCGATTCCCCCATCTGCCCCCCTTTATCCCTGGTGTTGCGCTGATTTGCTTCCCCATCGGCTGAGCTGCTTCTCTCCCTGCTGGGCCCTTCTCCAGCATCATTTGAGAGCCTTCCCTCCGCCTCTAGCTCCGATGTCAGTTCCCTGACAATAATCTTTCGCCCTCTTTCTCAACAAGCTGCTTTCCATCTAGATTGATTGTAGGCCTTGCTGTCTATATCAGAGTGTGCGGTTACTTGATAGGTATTTAAAAACATCATTGGGTAGGCGTGGATGCCCCCCCCCCAATTGCTGGGACCAACCTACATCTGTTTTAAAGTGTACACACAGTGGCGTAATGCAGAATCAATCTGCAATGAGCTTTGATTTTCAGAATGAAACTAGATTGCCAAGAAGTGCTTTTCATGACCGGAAATATATGCAATCTGTGGACTAGGTTAAAAAACCAAGAAATTGGTTTTCATGTATTCTACCGTGTATAGTCTCAGTGGCAAATGGAACTTGCAGGCTATGTCTCCACCTATTCTGTGTGGAGGAGAGGAAAAGGAGCAGCTCTCATCTGGTTTGCTTGTGTGTGCTACCAAAACTAACTGCAGGTGAGAATGCTGAAAGGTTTGCTGACCAAAACCTTTTGCACAACCTCGGGATTCTAGTTTGTGGCAGTGTAGAAAGCAAGTCCGTCCCATGTGTGAAAGTGAGCCTTTTCTAATTATGGCTATGGAAGAGAAAAGATCCCTTGTGATTTGCAGGGCTCTATGTTTCATGGATGGCAATGGAAGACCCCTTGGATAAACCTTCTGTCCCTTCACTTCACATATCCAGGCATATCCTTTCTAGAATGCAACAAGTTAAATGAAGTTGTGTTGATGCACAAACAGGAGGACCACGCTGACACATTTTTCTCACAATTTAAACATCACATGCTACCCATGCTATTTTTGACTTACCAAGGATATACAGAAAAAGATGCCAATGGGACTTGTAAATTAATGTACATACCATTTTACTTAAAATAATTTGTTACCTTTTTTTGCTTTATTTATGCACATGACAAGTTTATAAAAGGAAACAAAGGCTAGAGGACAGGATGTGTTAGTGAAACACGTGGCTTTCCTTATGCATGTCATGTGGTGATGACAATGTGTTTACTCTCTGTTTTTAGAGTGCACACCCAACTGTTCACACAACCAATACCATGATTTATCTGCTATACTCTGAGGGGTACCTAAAGGAGTTAATGTTCTAGAGCTTCAAAATATTGAATGCTCCTCCATGCCCCCAACACGGAAAACTAGATGACAAAGAGAAGGCTTCTAATCTAGCTTTCTCCATGATATGCTGGTGTTCTGTATGCAGGATTTTAATTTTGTTTTTTTACAGACGAGCATTCCACAATCTGATTCATCCCTTGCAGTCTGATTTGGCACAGGGTTGTCTCCTCGTCTGCCATTTGTGAGATCAGGGCCTCAGGCAGATAGTAGCTGCATTCCCCACTGTGCATTTTTATCTTCTTGAGGTTATGCTAGCATGAACCTGGATGAGCAGGACCTCAGAGGGTCCCTTGAAACAATCCAGAGCAACTTGTTATGGCCTCAGACACTGGTAGCTACACAGAGTTTCCTTCGCATAGGCGCAAGGCACCAACTCTGCTCAGTTTTGCCATTAGAAGGGAAGTAGGAGGAAAAGAAGGATATCCACAGCCTACTCAGCCAGCTACTTAGCCACCTTGACTGGGACCATCCTTGTGCTGGTATAGTGGTGTGCACCAAACAGGAAGGAAAGACAAATGAAAAACAAAACCCTGTTCTCAAAACTTCTGATGTGGAAGATGTATTAACAGCACAGCATGTCTGTTCAGGAAGTAGGCCCTGTTGAATTCAGCGGGGTAATTTTAATTGGGGACACAGTTTACCCTTAATGCTTGAAAAGACTCATGCTTAGGGTGCAAGGGTTCTTGAATATCACCAATTTTAAATTAAAAGTTTTGTTTAATTAATTAACATGTTTGGATTTGCTAAATTTGAGAGAGAGAGAGAGAGAGAGAGAGAGAGAGAGAAGCACCTTTCCACATATCTCAGGCTGATTCAAAAACAGCTTGTATAATTCAAAGAAGGGAAGGAGACTCATCATTAAAACAATGACCAAAGCACCGTACAGTAGGTGAGAGTAGGCAGTTTAATTTTGATAGATCATTTAGTCACTCCTGATACATTCCTCCTACCCCCAAAATCACCTGCTGTCAGAGCAGTTTACAGGGTAGTTTACATAAGGCACATCAAGAGTCTCACTGAAGTGTCAAGTTACTTATTATATTTTTATGGTACATACATAACAACTCTTGCAAGTCCCGCTCGTGGGAGATAAACAAGCAGCTTTTCAACACTAGTCCCCATCAGAAACACTGCAAGTACTCTCCTCGTGAGTCTGGACAGAAACTTCCATGGGGAGGCCTTCATTTCTCAGCTACAACTGGTGTACAAAGGAAAAGCACCTCACACAGGTACAGAATGATTCCTTCTCTCCTCTCTTTGTGCATCATCCTGCAAGGTAAACATGTTTTGGAATCCTCCGTAAAATATAAAGCTGATAAAGTAATGAGCAGTGTCGCTTCAGCTGAAAGTGTATGAGAGTTCTGCCATGGTGGGCCATATTCATGCCATGCATTTAAAGCACTATGATACTACTTTGAACAGTCATGACTTCCCCCAAAGTATTATGGGAACTGTAGTTTGTTAAGGGTATTGAGAAATGTTAGAAGATCCCTATTTCACCCAGAGTTAACCCTGGAAATAGTAGCTCTGGGGAGGTAATAGGGGTCTCCCAAGAACTCTCAGTATCCATAACAAACCATGATTCTCAGGATTCTTTGAGGGGAGCCATGCCTATTTACAGTGGTATCATGCTTTAAATATATGGTGTGAAAGTGGCCATATTCCACAGCCTGCCCATAACGAATCTGGTAAACCATTGAAACTAGGTTGATCTCTCTTCTTATGCCACTGTACCTACAAACTTTGCTCAGCGAGGTGACAATTTTTAGAATACTGCATTCTTAAAAGGGTGTACATTTCTGCACCAGCTGAGCAATGTCAAATATTTAAGAAAGAAATAGCCTTACCTAGTTTATATTCCAGAAGATCATCTTTCAGCATGAACAGCTGATCTCAACTCACACTTTATCTTCCTTCTGCTTCGGCAAGCACTGAAGATGCTGCCAGGGCCAATTATCGCTATGAACTTAAGGCCTAGGACTCAGTTTCTGCCACCCAGAGGGAATTTTTGCCTTTAAGCATGTGCTACCCGTGGGCCTAAAATAACCCGATGAATACTTCATAAAATATAACATCAGAATTTCGTGTTTCAGTTTCCTCTGACATATGCAAGTGGCACTTTGAATAGTTCTGCTTTTCATATCTCCTTCACATTTATCGGCAGTGACTGTAAAAAAATCCATCCTCCTCTTCACAGTGAAATCATTAACAGACATACCCTCCAAGTTTCCCGATTTTCCATGGACAGTCCCAGCTTCTGATTTGATTCCAGAATGTCCCTATTTCACCTGCCAGTGCTGCCACGACTGAAGGAGAAGGATAAGCTGGCGCTTTTCCCGAGCAGTGGTAGCAGTGAGGGAGTGTTTCATTGCGTCTCCATGGCCGCTGCTGCCAATCTCTTTCCTTGGGCTACCGCTGAAGCCCAGCCCTGTGTGACATGTTGGCTCTGAGGGGCAGGCAGAGGGCAGGGCTGCCCTGGGTGGGAATAAAAGAGGAGCAGAGCACAAGGAGTCTTGACTAAAAATAAATAAAATACTTTGTGCCCCCACATCTAATCTTGCCCCTTTCTAAAATTTATGTATTGGTGTGTGTTTGTGTTATTCTTTGGTAGATTTACAAAAACATCAGAATTAAAGGGTTTTCTCAGGATGGTGGAGGGCAGATGTGCTGTGTCCCATTGGTGAAGTGGTGGTGGCACTTGCCCTTCTTCTGATAGGAAATGCCTGGGAGAGAATGGGGAAAAAGGAGGGTTGAGAAGGGCCAGTTGAGGGGAGTGAGAAATGTCTCTTTTTTCATCTGAGGAATGTTGGAGGGTATGCACACATGCCTCTTTAACATTTTTAAAGGAATTTCTTAAAAAACAACTTTGCATAAGACAGCTGCAATGTCAGAAGTTCTTGCTGTAACTATGTATCAGTTATAATTCAAAGAAGCATGTGGTAGTCCAGAAAACAGAATGTAGAATTTCTTACAGAAATGAAAATCTGTAAAACCTGTACAAAATGCTGCAGAGTGATGGAAAATAAAAGAATAGGTCTAAAGATGTACGTTAGCAGGGCATGGTTTCAGTGCCTCCCTTATCTGTTGTAACATGAGCCCCTTGATTCAGAGCCACTTTGACCCAACATAGGATGATCTGAGGCCAAACTTGACCTGGATCCAGAACCCGGAACTGATTTTGGAACTTTGCACAATCATGCAGTAAGAAGGGGAATGGAGAGGCATGTTCAGTCAGGGTTTTAAAACCTATTCAAGCATGCAGTCAGGAAGGCGAGGGACATGGAGGCTTGTATCTCCTACCCTGCATATTTAATTGGGGGGCAGGGAGAGAAAGGAGGCACATGCAGCTGCTTGCATGTTTTTGACACCCTGTTTTTGACACCCTCGATAGCTGATCTGGGCTGATACAGGGCTGCATCAACCCAATTCAGCCCAATCTTGAGTTGGCCCAGTTTGGTTTGTGATCTGGGATTTGGCCAGATCCAGCACACAGCCAGACCATACTTAGTTTGGAAAGGACAGCATTCCTGAAAAATAACAGTTAGAACCTGAGGCGAATGTAAGAACCTAGGAAGAACCCTGCTGGATTGAACTAACGTTCTTTATAGCCTAGGATTCTGTTCTCCACAGAGGCCTTGGGAAGCCCACAGGGTCACAGGCAGGAAATCAGGGAAACAGAAAAAAACCCTGCAGCTTAATATGTTGTCTTAAGGACCTTCTATAGTGATATGATATAGTATCCCATCCTGTGATTATTATCAGTTTGGAGTTGGAGGGATATCAGTGGCAGAGTGGTGAACTAAAGTCCCAGATTTGTCACTAGAAAAGACAGATGGAATCTATACAGCTGAAGCTATCATGCAGTGGAAGCTACCATTCCACATTGCAAGTACCCAAATGGCAACCAACACCACACACAGTGAACCATTTTTACTGAACCATTTGCCCAAAGAATCATTTTCTAAAGTATCAGTGGTAGAACCTATTCTCTCTGTTTTTGGCAGCATGAAATTCAGCCAACTCACCCTGAACCTACGGCCCCATTGTGGCCATATAATTCAGTCATGTGGCCTCTGACCTTGGATAAAGTATAGTCATTCTGACCAGTTGCCACCAATAGCCTTATCCTCTTTGAATTTGTCTAATCCCCTTTTAAAGCAAAGTTAACAGCCATCTAATAGTAGCAAATTCCAGGTGGTTTGTTTTGTTCTTCAGAAAGACAAAAATAATTTTTAATTATCACCCTTCCTTAGAAGCTATTTTTAATGAGCTGTTTATGATTAATTCTTTTGTTTCCTTTCAGAATAGCCCATAGTTCTATCTCCCATTTCTCTTAGGAGAGGAGATGGTTTTTAATTATCTATGTTTAGGGTTCCTCATACCTAAGTTGTGGCTATTTTTCCCCATCTTGAGAGGAATTCCTCCAAATTAAACCTGACACTGAAGCCGTTTGTCATGACAAAAAGTAAAGTCTGTCGTCTTTTAAAATAAAGGATTGGCCCAGAGAACATTTGCCATTTAGATTTTATAGGCGAGCTGCAACATATGTGCCATTAATTGGCTGCTTTTTGTAAAGAGAAGAATACTTAATTATAAAGGTAAAAGGCTTTTGTTCTCTGTAGGGAACAAGTGTGATTAAATGAATCTACCCACTCTATTACCATCATACATCAGTGTATGATGTGACCTTCCTTATTATCAGATCGGTAATTAATGTTGCTCTGAGATTAATGTTATTCACAATTGGAAAAAAGCTGCTCTTATATACCTTCAATTTCGCCATCACGCATCAAGGCTCTTTGCTTTTGCTTCCATCTACATGGTTTGCCTATTGTTCACTTTAGCAAAGCAATGTTTTTGCAGCTCTTGTTGCAGTTTTCTCTTGGGTTTCATCTCTTCCCCAGGCACAGCAATGAGAACCTGTGGCTTTCCAGAAGCTGTTGGGCTCCCATCAGCCCCGGCCAACTCCTACTGAGAGTTGTAGTCCAGTAACATCTGGAGGGCCACAGGTGCCCCATCCTTGCTGTGGTAGAATTTTTCAATAATTCTTAGTTCCCCTGTAGAGTATATGGTTGGCATGCAGAAACCTCCAGATTCTGAGTTTCTTAAGGGAAGATTTTGTGGAATTTTATGGGAGGACCAACTTCACACCTGTAAAAACTCAGAATTCATTTTCTAGAGTGAGGGGCCTGAAAACTGATGTTCATAGAATCACAGAAGAGTAGAGTTGGAATGGACTCCAAGGGCCATCTAGTCCAACCCCTTGCAATGCTGGAATTTCAACTAGATTATTCATGACAGATTACTACCCAAAGCCTCTTTAGAAACCTCCAAGGAAGTAGAGCCCATTACCTCTTATGGGAGTCCTCTCCACAAGAATATCCTAGGAGACTTTGTCTAAAGCCTTACTGAAATCAAGATACAGCACATCCACAGCATTCCCTTGATCCACCAAGTCTGTAACTTTCTCTATATATAAAAGAAATGATGTTCATCTGACATGACTTGTTTTTGAGGAAACTATACTGGGTCTTAGTAATCACAACATCCTTTTCTAAGTGCTCACAGATGAACCATTTAATTATCTGTTCTTGGTCCTTTAGTAACCTTGGGTGTAGCTCATCAGGCCCTGGAGATTCAAATTCATTTAAAGTAGCTAGGTATTTCCTTACCACCTCTTTTCTTATCTTTTGCTTCAGTTCCCTCCTTGCATCCTTTATACTTTAATCACCAGGTTGGGCAGTGCTTTCCTTTTGGTTGAAGGTAGACGCAAAGTAGCACCATCTTCTGTCTGTCACCCAATTGCATTTCTCCATCTTCTCCACACAAAGGACCTACTTGCTTGTTCTTCCCCTTGTTTCAAACATAGCCAGAGAAACCTTTTAGTTATTATTTTTAATCTCTCTTACAAACCTGAGTTCATGACTTTTTTTACAAGCTATTTTTATGAAAACTGAAAGACAAACAAATAAAAAATAATATGCAGAAGTCAACATCAAATACTAAGCATTTTTAACATGAAAACTAAAAGAGAGAAAATAAAGAAGAAGAAGAAGAAGGAGGAGGAGGAGGAGGAGGAGGAGGAGGAGGAAAAGACTTCTGATTCTCCATCTATCAGGTTTAAAAACTTACACAAAACTCTTACTCATAACTCATAATAACATTCAACTCTTCTGTTTTCCATAAACCAACATTTTTCCTTTTGGATCAATGTGGAATATAAATATCACCAAACAACTTTTCTTCTTCTTCTTCCTTTTCCTCCCATAGAGCTACCTCATTTTGACCTCCCATTAGCAGCAGCAGAAGCAACAACAACAATTTTTATTATACAGTCACATACCCAGTAAAAACAAATTAAAACACGGAAAACATACAATTTCTAACATATACCAAACTGCAATATTAAATCCCACCAGAGTTAAGAGATTGTGGCATGCAAGATAAAAAAGCATTTCCTCATTCTAGCCCTTAATGAAAAATAAATCCAAATAAACGGAACAATAAATCTGAGCAAGGCTAACACCCACAGCCTCCCAGGCCAATCTGTCATTATCCTATGCTTGCGGTTCCTGCCAAGATGTCAAACTAAACCTCACAGCTGTTTTTCAGGAAGCTGAATAAAGATTTGTACAGGTAAAGCCATTTCTTCCTTCCTCTTTTCATTAATTTCAAAGTAAAGATCAATATTTTTCTTTCCCGTGACGGAGGCCTATGCATCACACGGAGAGAAATTAAAATGCCATGAACAGTTTTCTAAGTTACCGATCAAAACAGACAACAAATATGGAACAGTATCACAAACTTAGTCAAATGTTCACCATTTTTCTATTGCTACCAGATTAGCCATCATCCCACCAAGAAAAGACGGCAGGTGCCTCTCTGGAAAGAGTTATAGAATACTAGCATTTCTTGGGTATATTTCTGAAATGGTTGGAAGTAAGATAAATAATTATAATTAATGCAGCACGTGGGTGGCGCTGTGGGTTAAATCACAGAGCCTAGGACTTGCCGATCAGAAGGTCGGCGGTTCAAATCCCCATGACGGGGTGAGCTCCCGTTGCTTGGTCCCTGCTCCTGCCAACCTAGCAGTTCAAAAGCACATCAAAGTGCAAGTAGATAACTAGGTACTGCTCTGGTGGGAAGGTAAACTGCATTTCCGTGCGCTGCTCTGGTTCGCCAGAAGTGGCTTGTCATGCTGGCCACATGACCAGGAAGCTGTACGCCGGCTCCCTTGGCCAATAAAGCGAGATGAGCGCTGCAACCCCAGAGTCGGTCATGACTGGACTTAATGGTCAGGGTCCTTTAAACTACACTACAGTTCATCTTATCCTAAATGTTGAGCTGCGATAGCCAGCTATGAAAATAACCAGTCGGGTCCAGAGGATAGGACCTGAAGTTGGGCCCCTGCCCATTTCCTGTTTTGATGAGGAACTCAGGTCTCATTCAGATAGTTCACTTTTAGTTTGCCAGTTGCTTCCTCACAGTTATACTTCTCTTTCCCAGACAATTCTCAGGTGCAAAGAAAACGCATGCAGCGAATGCTAATAAAGGTCTCTGCTTCCCTTTAGGTCTTTAACTTTTGCATCCCCATCTCCCTTCCAACAAGCTCAGAGTAACTTTCTGAAGCTGTTTGCTACAAATAAAATAATGCTTAAAAGTACAGGTGATTTGCAAATTGTGGATTTGGGAAAAAATTATAGCTCCATAAATGTCCATAGATTCTTTTGGCTGACATTTTGACTGCAGTCATACCTTGGTTTTTGAACAGAATGTGTTCCGGAAGTCCGTCCGACTTCCGAAACGTTTGGAAACCAAAGTGCAGCTTCCGATTGGCTGCAGGAGCGTTCTGCAGCAAATTGGAAGCTGCAGAAGCTGCGCTGGATGCAAGGCAAAGTTCACAAACCGGAACACCTACTTGCGGGTTTGCGGCATTCGAGTTCCAAGTTGTTTGTGAACTAAGCTGTTTGAAAACCAAGGTATGACTGTATATGCATTTGTGCCCAGTGTGACACTTTCCCTCTGTCCTATTGGAATTACATCACATCCACATCATATACTTAAAGCATAGGTAAAGGTAAAGGGTAAAGGGACCCCTGATCATTAGGTCCAGTCGTGACCGACTCTGGGGTTGCGGCGCTCATCTCACTTTATTGGCCGACGGAGCTGGCGTACAACTTCCAGGTCATGTGGCCAGCATGACTAAGCCGCTTCTGGCAAACCAGAGCAGCGCACGGAAACACCATTTACCTTGCCGCCAACTATTTATCTACTTGCACTTGGACGTGCTTTCGAACTGCTAGGTTGCCAGGAACTGGGACCAAACAACGGGAGCTCACCCCATCGCGAGGATTCAAACCACTGACCTTCTGATCGGCAAGTCCTAGGCTCTGAGGCCCCCACAAATCCTGGAAAATAGAGTTTAAGGGTGCTTGGTATTGTAGTTTTGTGAGGTGTAAACTACCATAGGATTCTTCAGGGCAAGCCACAGGCTTTAAATGTATGGTGTGTATGTGTATGACCTAGGCTTCAACAGTAACTCTCACATTACAGTGGTACCTCAGGTTACATACACTTCAGGTTACATACGCTTCAGGTTACAGACTCCACTAACCCAGAAATAGTACCTCGGGTTAAGAACTTTGCTTCAGGATGAGAACAGAAATCGTGTTCCGGCAGCGTGGCGGCAGCAGGATGCCCAATTAGCTAAAGTGGTGCTTCAGGTTAAGAACAGTTTCAGGTTAAGAACGGACCTCCGGAATGAATTAAGTACTTAACCAGAGGTACCACTGTATATACATTTGAAAGCTTATGCAAACTTGTCCAAGATTTGATAATATGGAAACTTGATAACATTTTTATTAAATGGAGTCTCAGATGCCCTTGTATAATTCCGTGGGGGAGTTTCTGGCACTAATTTTGTCCTGCCTTTCAACATCTGTATTTCAAAGCTCTCTGAGCTCTGCTTACTTGACTTTCCCTCACCATCTATTAATGCCACTCTGAGATAATGAGCACACTGGATGCCTGGTTTTTGGTTTTTTTAAAAATGCTAACGAAACCGAAGAGGAACTAAAGTTATAAGAACATTTTGGACTGATTACAGGTTTGAGGATGCTCTTGCCATACAGCTCTCTGCTAGACCATCTCCCATGTTGATAACAACAGGGGGTGGGTTTTGGTTGGTTGCACAATCTGGAGCAAACCTGCCTGGCATCCAATGGATCAAGCTTGGTTTGGAACATAGACTTGCAGATTAGATTTCATGTCTATTAATTTTTCCAAGTTTTTTGCTTTAAAACAGGGGTCAACAACCTAAGTCCCATGGGCTTGTGCGCGGCGCTAAACCAGTGCAGCGCGGCTCAGGGACTCACTTCCGTGGCGCTGAAAATTGTGGGCGCAGGCGCAATCTGGCCCATGGAGAGATCTCTGTGGGACTGATCCAGCCCAGGCAAGATAGACCTTGCTGACCCCTGCTTTAAAATGAAGTGGTCCACAGACTTCTTTTTTATTTTTTAAAAATTCTGACTGTTTTGAGCAGCAAGAAAACAACAACGCTTGCCATGCTCATTGAAAACTTTAAAGAAAAGGTCCCTGGAAGCAGCAATATATTATGACAGGGCATTCCTTCCTGGATAGCAGTATAGGCTACTAGGTACATTGTATGGGGAGGGGGGAGAGAAAAGATGGCTGTCTCCACTTGCCATTCATTTAAATTTGGGTTGGAGTCTGTCACCTCATTGGCTTGTAGCTATAACCCAATACGATGATGTAGAATGTCCGCTGACTAGCCAATTAGGAGTTACCAACTTCTCTTTGCTCTTGTATGTAAAGAGAGAAACCTTTTCTCACTTAAGCATTTCTTGTTTGAAACAATGTAAACAGTGACAGGACCTTTTTTCTGAGCCGCCATCTGTGTTATACTACATTTAAAGTTGTATCATACAGTCCAAGAATCCTGAGAACTATTGTTTGTTAAGGGTGCTGAAATTTGTTGGGACACCCATATTTCCTGCACAGAGCTACTATTTGCAGAGTTCCCTGGGAAGAATGATTGATTGTTAAACCACTCTGGGAATTGTAGTTTTGCAAAGGAAATTTTGTTGCACTGATACTTTATGCCACCCTGAAATCCATTTTTGAATGGAGAGCAATTTAGAAATTGTAACATATATATGTATAAAGAAAGAAATAATATCTCTTGCAAATACAGGTCTCATCTGACTAACACAGATCTCCCAGCATATTGTGAGCACTGACTCTTAAGACAAATTTGAAAATTCCTGAAGTAGAGAACAACACATTAGGAAAAGGCAGAACAGGCACCCTGACAAAATAGAATGAGATTTTTCATTTATTCAGAAATCCTTAGAAGAGCGTGTTTTGCTTCTTTGACAAGAAAGAAAGATGAGTTTTGTCCAATGAATTCTAAAGTGAAGGGACATAAACAGAACTGGTTCTTTAGCAACAGAACAATAAGAACATAGGGAAGCATAGAAAGCAAGCAAGCATGAAATAGTACATCCAGTATTAGTCATGAACAGAAAATCAAAGAACACAGGAAACCGTGGAAAGAATAGTCACATCTCTACAAAATACAACAATGTTTTAAAGAATGTCTGTAAAGTAATACATGGTGTATCACAAAACTCATTTTCAGCAAAAGATGGTAGAACTTGGCTTGGAGAAATGGCAGCAGGCCGCGGTTGTGTCCTGGGATGGCCACAAACAGGCCTGGGTCCCTCCTTCCTGCCTCCGCGGCCATTGGAGGATGTCACCCTCCTTCCCTGGTCATGTGGGCTGCTGGGTACCCAGCTGTTTGAATGAACCATCTGTGGCTGGGCAAGCAGGCATGGTCTATGCAGCGAACCTGGGTGAAGAGCTGACCCTTTGGACTTCACTGTGTCCAGCCAACTCTGATATGTTAGGGTTGCAGCACAAAGACCAATGAACAAGCCTATGCTGCACATGGTGGTGCAGCTGTGTGTGTGTGTGTCAGGTGATTCACCATCCTGGCATTCTATATACCAATGGGACCCTGCTCAGGCCAGATGGAGTGCACCTGTCTATTGCCAGAAGGCAATGAGGTTTGGATGCTGGATGTTTCCACGGGCCTTTGTGATAGGTTGCAGACGAGAATGGTTTGGTGGTGAGTTGATGGGGAGGGCTTGGCTCAAGTGGCGGATAAGGCATTGGGTTGGGTTGGATCCTTAGTCTTGGTGGGTTGGAGATGGGAGCCCACTCCCTTCCATAACAGGAAACGGGGGTACTCTTGTCCAGGACTCTTGTTCCTTTTCTGAGCCCCTGCTAGCTGCAGGCTCCCTGCACCTGGGCACACAACTCAGCTTTTTTTCACTAGCCAGATGTTCAGGTGGCCCTGGTGGTCACCATAAACTCAAGCTGTTGCAGCCAACCAATGGCTACATTTCCTTCCCCAACTGGCTGGCAGAGAAGGAGAGCATAGCTGCTGATCTGCTGCAGCAGCTTGAGCTTATGGTGACTTTCAGGGCCATCTTGAGTGTGAGGTTGGTGCTTGTGTCTGCTACCGGTGTTGACTGGTAATTGATCAGGAGTGAGGTTGTGTAGTACCATAAAAGTGATTCTATATCCCCCAGGGTGACAGCGTTCTCTGGTATAGAACTGGGCCCTCCCATGTGATGGATAAGAGAGGGTTATTAGATAGTCCAGTGGGTGTGGAACACCAACCATTTAGTGCTTCAGAAATGGGGAGAGTACCTTACATTTGTACGCTTGGCAGCTATCATTTGTGGGTGGGCTGCAATATTGTTGCATAAGGTTGGTTTGTGTCTGAGTGTCTAGTTGACTGAGATCAGCGGCGGAGCTCATGCCTGGGCTGTCTGGGGTGGGTGCGTGGGGCGTGCCCCCAAGGGGTGCAGAGGGTGCTCTCCTGGGCGAAGCTGCCACCCACTTTCCCCCTGCTCTCCGCCGCTGGGTCAGGCCTGACTTGGCAGCAGAGCTGCAGTGGCTGGCCATGAGGCATGTCACAGTTGAGGAGGGTGGGCAGCAGCATTGCCACCCATTCTCCTGCTCTCCTTTCCTGGGTCAGATCTGACCTGGGGGCGGAGCTTCAGCCAGGCACAAGCGCCGCAGCCAAGGCGCAGCTCCTTCTGTCTTGGAGCCAGGCTCTCATGAAGGAGTCTGCTGTGGGGGCACCTGTTTTTGCCCCCTTACAAAATTTCACCCAGGGACAAAGACTCCATGGACCCCTCCATACTATGTCTCTGACTGAGATAATGTTTGGAGTAGTGACTGATTGTAGTGGTTGTGTTTGGTAGTGTAGTGTTTGGTGAGTAAGATTGGGGGAGTTGTATGAATAATACATCTTATAGTGGTTGAAATCTTACATTATAGTGCCTCTTAATGCTCTCCAGCTTTATTTATATTGCTATTGCATTTATGTGCATGGATGTTGTTTATGTATTTGTTTTTAATGTAAATTATTTTACATTGTTTTATTGTACTTGTGTTTATATGCATTTATGTGTTTTTATCTATTACAAACTTGCTTTGAGGTCTTTAGATATTAAGCAGTTCATAGAGGAGAATAGGAAATAATTAATACAAGGAATGCTCAATCCCAGCCTACTTGTGTTCATTAGAACATCTGTAGGGAACCCCTGTGGATACATGTGTACACAAATGTTTTCTGTTCTGATGAATGCATTAGATGTTCTAATGAATGCACAGTGGTTGCAGGTGGAGCCAATGCACATGTTCATTATAGTCCTCTTGAACATCTGTAAGGGACTCAGGTTTTGTTTTTAAGAGTGCTTCCCAGGAACCAAAGATAATGCTCTTATCTCTGGTGAAGTTATGTGATTATTCTTGTCTGTTTCTCATCCAGAATCTCTTGCCAAGTTACATGTTGATTTTCCCTCCAATTCCTCTCCTCTTTCTTCCTTACTGAGGGGCCCAATACGCACACATAGATGGTACCTTTCCTTCTACTCCCAGTTGGTAATCTCTAGACACATCCAGAACTGTCCCCTCCCCTTGCATGAGATTGAAAGTGGTGATTTTATATTTTTACCACTCTTTTAAAAAGTCTCTAGCATAATAGCTTTGGAGTGTCCCTTGGCACTTGATTGCTACATAGATTGTCTAAAATCTGGACAGTCATTACAATCTCTTTTGAGCCTGCTAATTATTTGCACTGTTTATGACAAGTGTGCTCTATTGGGTGCAATTATGAATGTTTATTGAATAATTGCTGTCCTTGTCAAATGTTTGATTGAATATTTGCCCACTCTCGGTAATGCTTTTACTGAGTAATTGTCTGCAGTGGATAATATATTCACTCAGTAATTGCCTACTCTGAATAATATTTTCATTGAATCATTTCCCATTTAATTCAATATTTTGCACTGAATGGCTGTTTGTTGTGACTCATTGTACGTTTGCTGCAATGTGGTTGCTATATTGCATTTGTTTAAATCTGTCTAAACACCAAATCCATACTTGAGTAAAAAAAAATTTGGGTGGTGGTGGTTTTGTTTTGCTAATTCTTCTTTAAATGCATAATGATGTTTCGGCTTTCTCTGCTGATTAGAATAGGATATTAGTTGGAAATAACAGTTGGGAATGTGACTTGTTGATGGGAATGAATATTGATTAAAGAGTACTAAATGGGACCAGTATTGCTCTGGAAAGGAAAATACTGTACAAAAGCAGCTGAAGGAAAGGAAACTGGGGGTGTGAAGTAAAATTGTAATGGCTGTGTCCTGGCTCCCACTCTCAGACACTATACTTGGACTCTCTGCTCAACGAAATCTGGAGTTTGCACACAGTCTATAAGGATTGGCCCAGAGTACAGGATACACAATTCATAAGTCTATGACAGAATTCTAAGATACATAACTAAGAAGTAGCTAAGATGTTGTCCTAACATCTACTTTTAAAGAGTGTGGCAGGACAGGTCATTTGTGTGGCTCTCATGCCAAGCAAGGAGATTGTGTTTCAAAATCTCTTACAGGGTGGCAGCAGCAGGGTCTGCTCACATCGGACAGTCACCAGCACATTTGTGGCCTGAGCCCAACTCTCCAATTCTCCCTCTGCCTCTGATTCAGCTGGCCCTGCTGGCTTGTCAGCCACCTCCGTGGTTACCATGGAAACCTCGTTCTCAGGGGGCAGAGTGGAGACTGACTCAGGTGGCTCCCCCCCCCTTCTGCGTTGTCCATCAACAACATGACAGACCCTCTCCCAAGTCACTGCTTGAGCTCTCCCCAGACCCAGTTTCTGGTTTCTCCTCCACTTCTGAGAAACCAAGCCATTTCTGTCCCATCCCAGTATACGCCACTGGACCTTTGACAAACTGGGACCCAATGAACAATTGAACAAGTTTGCATGCAAAGTCCATGATTTCTGGCACAAGCACTGATGCCTGTACAAGACTTCCTTAGAGATAATCATTTGGAAAGTGCACCAAGTGTTTAAACTGTGTATACTACATATATCATGAGTGGGAATCTATTTTGAGTCAAGGGCCACATTGTGCTGCCAGGACTGCATTCCAATTTTTCACCCAAGGCAAAGACACCATTAGGTATAACTGTACAGTGGTACCTCAGGTTACATACGCTTCAGGTTACAGACTCCGCTAACCCATAAATAGTGCTTCAGGTTAAGAACTTTGCTTCAGGATGAGAACAGAAATCGTGCTCCGGCGGCGCAGCAGCAGCGGGAGGCCCCATTAGCTAAAGTGGTGCTTCAGGTTAAGAACAGTTTCAGGTTAAGTACGGACCCCCGGAACGAATTAAGTACTTAACCCGAGGTACCACTGTATATCCTTAAAATCCTTTGATCACACTACTTTCAATTCACTTTTTGCTCTGTGGCTTTAAAAAAATGGATATAGGGTGATTCATAAGCATTTGCACAGTGCTGATCTAACACCACAAACTAGGCCTTTTGTGCTAGTAGTCCATCATGCCAGTTAGTCAGGTTGTGAATGAAACACTGGTTTCATCCTAATAGGCAAGAACACCTTGGGCTACAAAAGGAGAGTCTCAATTACAAGTTAAGCAAAACAACAACAACAAGAGAAACCTGTGTCGTCATCACTATCATTAATTTATACTCTACCTTTTCCCCTGATGGAATTCAAGGCAGCTTACAGATAAAAGCAAGAACTGCTAAAAACATAGACAGGTTACTCCCTTTTTACCCATCTCCCCTCCATGCCGCAACCTCCAGCCATTATTTTGTTGTCAGTCTCTCAACCCCCAGGAGCCACTTTCTGGAGGGGGCAGAGGCTGAACTGGATAGTGGAGATGGGCAAAAATCAGGTATCTCATCAATGGATACAACCCATATTCTGTCAGAATACAACGATGAAGTTCAGAATTTGAATTGCTTCATTTCTAAGTTTAGCAGTGAGTGAGTCACAAAAGAATGTTTGCTGCTCCGGCAGGGTGTGCTTTTCCACAATGAGACAGATGAGTGAAAAGCGCCTGGTGTTCTTTATTTTTATTTTCTGCCATTGTGGGCTTTTTGTTGTTGTTCAAGAGGTTCTCAGAATGTCAGCATACCTGAATATTTCTTAAGGAGAAACATTCATTGTGTGGTGGCAATGAGGAGATATCTATATTGCTTATTAAAACTGTTCAGGCACAGAGAAACCTTGAAGCCAGGATAAGCTTTTCAAACTTGATTCTGATTTAAGCTATAAGGGGGTGGCAAACTCACTCCAAGGCTGGATGTAGATACATTAAAAAAAAAGTTTTTCAGGAAAACGCATTGTAAACTTCATTATGGGAAATCACGTTGGCGAAAGATGGGACTCCAAAGTGCCACCTGGTGTCACAGCGTTGTAACACATATAAAACACTTTTTCTGTTTATATAATATAGCTGAGTCCCAAGTGTGTTGGCCACAACAGTGAAACATTATATTAAAGGGGAATGTGGTGGTACTGCTATGACAAGTTTGGGCAATTTTTCCAGGCTGTGCCTGGAAACCCATAGTGAACCCTTCTGAGGACTGTAGGCCAGTAGTAGGTGGGGCCAAACCAAAGTGTTTGGGTTAAACTGGAGTCGGCAGGACCAGTGATAGTAGCAAGTGAGGTCACGTCACATACTCTCTTACACATGTGCAAATGCTGGCTGAAGTCCTACTGCGTAGCTAATTTCAAATTAGCTGGACAGTGTATTCATATCAGAAGCTCCTCATGAAAATGAGTGAAGATGAAAAATCATGCATGAAGATTCTCCCCCCAAAAAACATTTCGCATACTTGGAGTTTAGACAGAATGCATATTAATGACCCTTGTGGAAACCAGTGAAAAATGTAGTTGCAATCAATGAAGTTCATCGGCTGAGTCCTTCCATGTGAGAGGCTTCACAGAGGGAGTTAAGTGTGCTCATTTTTCAATAATAATAAATAACAAAATTTTATTTATATCCCACCCTCCCTGGCCAAACTGGGCTCAGGGCAGCTAACATCAAAGTATATAATACATTAAAACATAAAATCCAGCAATTGACTGAAATACAGCTTAAAATCAGATTAAAATCAGAATAAATCAGATCATAGACTTTTAGAATCATAGAGTTGTAGAGTTGGAAGGGACCCTAAGGATCAACTAGTCCAACCCCCTGAAATACAGTGGTGCCTCGCAAGACGAAAATAATCCGTTCCGCGAGTCTCTTCGTCTAGCGGTCTTTTCGTCTTGCGAAGCAACCCTATTAGCGGCTTAGCGGATTAGCGCTATTAGCGGTTTAGCGGCTATTAAAGGCTTAGCGGCTATTAAAGGCTTAGCGGATTAGCGGCTAAAAGGCTATTAGCGGCTTAGCGACTTAGAAAAGGGGGGGGGGAGGAAAAAAATCGGAACACTCGCAAGACGTTTTCGTCTTGCAAAGCAAGCCCATAGGGAATATCGTCTTGCGAAGCAGCTCAAAAACGGAAAACCCTTTCGTCTAGCGGGTTTTCCGTCTTGCGAGGCATTCGTCTTGCGGGGCACCACTGTACAGGAATATGCAGCCGTCCCATAAGGGGATTGAACCTGCAACCTTGGTGCTATCAGCACCATGCATGCCCTCTGTTTGTAATAATTCAGGAAAATTGAGACAGTCACTGTATGGAAGAATTAAAGTGTGTGGAGAAATAAGACCTTTTAATCTAATTCTTTTCAATTTCTGTATCTGTTTGAAGAAGTAGACAAGACAGGGATGCAATAGCATACAGGTATGGTCCATGAAAACAGTCAGGAATATTGCTTTACTGTTGGATCCTTTAAGGAGATATAGGTCTGTGCAACAACTGACTCGCCCAAATCATCTCTGCAATGGGCCCTTGTTACTGAACCAGTTTCATGTGATACATGTGAAAATATCCCAAGTATGAACCTGCACATCATTTTCACTGCTTGCATGCATCAGTAGAATTCATGCTTCACCTAGACATACAGTCCTTTTCAATGGAGTAATTTATCAGTTTCATTTGTCACTTTTATTTAGCATATAGTAATCAAAGTGGAAGAAAGCAAGCCATTACGGTGAAAATATATTTTATTGAAATGAAGTGCTCACACTAATACTTAAAGCCCTAAACAACTTAGGCTGTAAATATCTGAGACACCCCCTCCTTCCCTGGTGGCAGTCCAGGAGAGTACATTCTCGGTAGTAGCCCCTACATTGTGGGATTCTCCCACAATGCATCTGGCACCTTCACTGTACAGCTTTTGGAGATTTCTGAAAATGCCCCCTCTCTATCCTGGCTTTTGGTACCTGATATATGTGTTTTCAGGACCCATCCTATGCTTCTGACTGTAATTTGTTTTAATTGTTTTTAATAATGAAGTTTAAATTGTTGTAACCTGTTCTGGGAACTACTGGTGAAGGGTGGGTAACAAATTTACTATTAATAATAAAATACTATTATTGTCAACAATAATAATGATGCAGTCATTCTGGCTTTTCCTCTTGAATCTCAGTGGAAGCAATATTTAGTTCTGCAAGTTGATGTCTTTCCCACTAATTCCTGCTCCCAGTACTTTCAGGTCCAAAGGGCATCACTATTGGTATAATGATTCCGACACCTTACCCAATCCAGCAGGCTTTCAGAAGAAAAAGATCTATTTTAATTTGCACAGACTCGTCTTAAGAAGGGGGAACAACTCCTTTAGCAAGTTTGATATAAAATATCTCATTTACAATCATATCAGGTGTCTGCCTAATGAATTCTTTTAGGGAAATTCTTTCTAAGTCACCTATGTACACACCAGAAATTGGACATGCTTGAAATTAGCTGCATGCCAGCTGCTATCTGCAGGGGTTGCAATCCTTGTTATGAGCACTGGGGTTACAAACAAATAATAAGCCCCCCCCAATATTCATTCCAATTCATAGCAAAATTAATTTTAAGTATTGAGATGGTTCACAGGTTCCAAATCTTGTTGCCTATATTATGTTAGAGTCGTACCTGACTAAACAATTAAACAAATACAGTGGTACCTCGGGTTACATATGCTTCAGGTTACAGACGCTTCAGGCTACAGACTCCACTAACCCAGAAATAGTACCTCAGGTTAAGAACTTTGCTTCAGGATGAGAACAGAAATCGTGCTCCTGCGGCGCGGCAGCAGTGGGAGGCCTCATTAGCTAAAGTGGTGCTTCAGGTTAAGAACAGTTTCAGGTTAAGTACGGACCTCCGGAACGAATTAAGTACTTAACCTGAGGTACCACTATATTATGTTATGAACTGCTGCAAGTATTACAAAAGGCAATTGCATATTTATCCTTTTTTTTAACTTCAGAGCAAAAGAGGGTGGAGAGAACTGCTTGTTCTTGGAGATGGTTGTAAACTTTCTAATTTATAATCGTGTCTGAAGTGAAAATAGTTTTTAACACTTCCTGTTACTGATTATTTTGATTTGGGTTTGGAATTTTTTTGGGAGGGTGTATGTGTAAACAGTGGCAGAGATCCAAATAATCAGACATGGAGCTTCCATACATGAGCTGGTGCTTTTTTGTACATATTCCAAGGCTCCTCACAGCACCTCAATGCATCATGTTGCTCCAAAAGTAACCTGAAAGTTGGAACCCCTTGGAAACAATCTCTGATATAGCAGTTCAAATGAAGAATACTCCTGTTCACAGATGCATTGCACACGTATACTGTGTGAGCAGAAGAGCAGTTTAGGACTGAATCTAGGAAGTAAAGAAAATTGCCCTTAAAATCAATCCATAAAACTTCAGGAGCCTTTTCCATCATCATCATCATCATCATCATCATCATGAACTTAGGTGAATTTGAAAACAGAACTCAAAATTATGAAATTTTCCTGAATTTTGAAGGTATGGAATGTGATTCAAAGTCTCATACAAAAATTTCAAGAATGATGTGTAGTGCTTGGGAAAATTTGAATAATAAAATTCGATTTCCATTCAAGTGCCTGAAAATTCAGGGCAACTCCAAATCCTGCCAATCATTTGCTGCCAATCAAGTTTTACAGAGCTTAATCAAAACAATGAATATATTTGTACAATGAATTTCCCAAATACTTCCTTTGCCCCCTCCTTTCCTTTTTATGTTCTGCTACTAATGATCAAAAGGAAATAACTTGAAACTGCCAGAAAGGTACTTTGCAACTACTTTTCATACAGTGAGTCTAGCATGAAATGCAGTCACGTATTGTTTTCAGATTATTATGCCTCATCTTAACTCATCCCCTCTGGATGCTCACATTGCTCCTCCTTTTGCAAGCAAGCAAACCAGACAATATGTCTTACTAAACTATAACAATGAGCCTTGTTGGGCCTTTAAAAAAAGTAACAGATTTATTATAAAACAAGCTTTCATGGGCTACAGTCCACTTTGTCAGGGGTGTGAAGTACTGTATTTAGTAAACTCAGGAGGACTTTGAACAATCAAGTTGGAAAAAATGGAAATGCAGAAAGTACAGGCAGTGAAAACTACATTATCAAACAGTTGTTGGTGATAACACACATGTCTGGCATTAACTTACTTAATACATATAGTGTGATTTTATTTAAACTTGATCCCAATTCAAGCTGCAGCTGATAGGCTTGAACCTCTTGCATTGATGAGTTTTCATTCAAAGTTTCACATTGCAGTCTCTTGAAGATTCCTTTATTCAGGAATGACCATTTTAATGTCAGTTACAGATAGGAATGGAGTAGGAATATGTTGAAAATGGACTATCGAGTGTATTTCCTTTCATTCACCCATTTTGATGCCCATATCACAGCACAAACTCTTGCTATGAGTGCCTTTTGCCTTGGTTCTTTACAATGAATGTTTTTGGGTTTTTAAAAAATGCACACATTATGCACAAATAGATATGTAAATTGTTTTGCAACTTATGTCATTTGTCTATTTATTGAAGTATAATTGCTGCTTACCTATGACAGGGGCCTCATTGCTAGGCTTTTTTCTGAAGTGTTTGTTGACTTTGTGTGTTTATACACGTTTGTTGCTAGAGGCAGCCTATAGGCACTTGTGTTGAAATCTTAACCATGTCTGCTCAGAAGTAAGACCCATTGACTTCAATAAGACTTACTTCCAGGTAAGTGTATAGTTATGACTGCAGCCTGAATGCGCTTTCTGTTGTGAATTTTAAAAACCTGTTTACTTTATCTGTGCTCCTCAGTTAAAGTCTCAGGATTTAAAACACAATATTGGGTTTATTGTAAACATTTAAAACATAAATGAGCATTATGTTTTAAAAATGCACACCCATGGCCATTTTCTGTATAAAACAGGCATTTATGGAATAAAAACACATGTTGTATTGCAAAAGGGACTTATATAAGTGGTGTTAGAGTGCTATAAAATGTTAAAGATGCCTCTATGAATTAATACAATCCAGGGCACACAAACAACAAAATGTCAACAAGGTGTTAAACTACCCTTCTCTGATGTCTGAGTGAGGGAAATGAGATAGGACTGGATTCATACTGAACTGTAAAATCATATGACAGTTCTGCCAGATGATGGCATGTGCCACCTTGGAAGATGAATGGATGAAATCCTGATGTTGTGGCTGGCATTATTAGGTCTACAGCAGTGTTCCCAGATTAGGTGATCATTTTGCTCTTTGCTTTTCTGGATGATATGCAAAACAAAAGCAGCACCTACCCACCCCAATTATCAGGCCATTTTTCTTTCTCTGGGAGGTTGGCAATGCTACCTTCCACTGAAGGATGATGCCTGCTGAACTTTGCAATAAGTGTGCAGGTTAATCTGTCGAGGTCATTCAAATCAACAACAGACCACTTAATCATACCCCTAGAGTAAGTCGGAATTGTGGCTGTTAATTACTCTATAATCATTCCCTACTGCTTATATATCCGAAATGGCACAACACACATACACACCGGGGTCAACTTCCCCCTTTTTTACGGGAAATTCCCTTATTCCGAATAGGATTCCTCACAAGAAAAGGGAAAAGTTGACGACAGCTATGGGCAGATCTGCAGTCTCAGGAAAACCCCAAGGTTTACAGAAGTACCAAAATAAAAAAATCTGGAAGGGGAAGTTGTACATGGAAAAACCCTCAAACCATAGAAGACTTGGCATGCTTAGTGGTCACTGAATTTTGACTTTTTTGGGGAAAACAAATGGTATTGGAAATAGATTGAAATATGCTGGAAGAGGGTACTGTTTGCTAAAATCCTGTTGCGGGTCCAACTTATGAATAACTGTTCTTTGAGAACAATCTATTTTGGAGAGGCCATTTACATCAACTGAAGTATTGCATGGACATTGCCATATATGTTGATGAACAACCGAAAGAAGCCTTTGCCTATTGCAACCTACACTTTAAATGATATCTGAAGATATAATATTGCTGGTGGTTAAAGGAAATGGAAAGGAGCTGGTTTACAGTAATTGTGCTGATAGGAAAAACCTTGGAAAACGAGCTGAGTCGGGAACAAAGAACAGGAGCACTCTACAGTACAGCGTTTTGCAGCAAGTTGCTATTATTATTATAAACCTGCCTGGACCCTAAGATGGGGCCCTTTCCCCATGTGCCTCCTCCACAAAAGATCCAGAGGGTGGCAACACAAGAACAGGCCTTTTCTCCAGTGGCTCCCCATTTGTAGAATGCTTTCCTCAGGGAGGCCTGTATGGCGCCTGCATCACATATCTTTAGGCGATGGGCAAAAATGTTTCTCTTTAATCAAGCCTTTGGCTGATTAACATTCCAAAGCTTTTTAATTGTGTCTGTGGGTGGGTGGGGGGTATTGGTTCCTTTTTTTTTACTATGTATTTTGTGCTGTGAACCAAACCAGCCGTACTCCCCTAAATCCGTCTCTGATTGCAGTGAAGAAAAAGGGGTGTGGGAGGGAGAGACAATAACACGGGATTGATCAAATCTGTATATAGTTGAAATCAGCCTTACATAAACTTTGTTCCACTGAGCAGAGCATAGCCATATATAATGCACCACCAGGAATCTAATGCCCCCCTTTTTTTCTGCCTGTCTGGCGCAATAAAACAGGGCTGGGGGGGGGATGGGGAATGGTTCACAGGTCATGGCCAGGCTGCTGCATATAGCTTGGCTGGTAGCATTTTTTAAACAGTTTGAAACAGTTCACTTCCTTTCTGTGATTACCAAATCTCAGAAGACTGGTCATGAACAAATGTGCACAAACACGTTTCCCATGAACACCATGATGACGTCCTATGAGCTGATAAGTAAATATTTTTTAAAAAAGAAAATTCTGCCTGTATTATGGAATTAATTCAGGTGCAACTCTATTGAACTGAAAGGTCAGTGATGTTGCAAGCCTAATGAAAACTGTGTGGTAATAAATAAAGCTTATGTAAGAACTGTCATGCTGGTAGCAGTCCTATGTCTGCAATTTACACAGAGGACACATCCACATGGGACTTGCCTGGAAGATTGGACGTGATTAATCAGTACATCCAATCTCTGCAAGCCATGCATCTATTTGACCAAGTTCTTTTCTTTGGACCTATGACACCAATATTCATCCTTCCCAACCATCCATTTGATTCTGTAGAATAAAAGCTTCTGAAAATCCATGACTGTGTTAACGGAGTGATCGCTCTAGCAAGGCAATCAGAAATGACCCTACCTTAAAAATATTGATAAAGTCACAAGGCTTATGTTTTAAGTTCTTCTGATAATATGGCCCTATTATTTTTAATGATGTCTTTATGCTATGTCTCTTCCCAGTTTCTTCTTTCCACAAAGTATAATAATGTTGTGCAAGTGGGGGGGGGGGAATTGACATAGGACAAAAATTGCCCTATAATCTCAAAATATATTTTATAGACAAGTGCTCCTCTTTCCTTGCTTGAGTTCAGAAAAGAAATGTCAATGGCATTCTAAGGAGGCTGTGAATTTCAAGGGGAAATCCCAAACATGTGGTAAATGGATTGCTGGATCAGATCAGGGGTATAACTCCCTGAATATTTGGTGAGTTAATGCTTTGGTGCTAATTTCTAGTCAAGATATGGCAGTAGCTCTGTTTTCAAACTTTCCATTTTCAAATCTTGATGGATATGGTGGGGACTTAGGAGTGGTGCTGGGCAAAGGTCATTGTGCTAAGGGCAGATGTGAACCACTTTGTCATGATCCCACAAATTGACTGCATGTTGAAGCTATTGATGTGGATGAGGGAGGAGAGGGGGGGGAAAGGAGATATAGGAGAGGAAGGGCTGCAACTCAATGGCAGAGCACCTGTTTTGCCGTTAGAAGTCTCAGGTTGAGTCCCTGGCATCTCCAGGTAGAGCTGGGAGAGAACTTTGTCTGAAATCCTGGACAGCTGCTGCCAATCGGTGTGGACAGTACTGAGCTAAATGGATCAGTGACAGCCACCGATTTTCCAAAGTCCTTGTGGGCTCCTCTTGGCAGTACGCATGAACTACTTCAGAACAGATGGCCAGCCACCTCAAGCTTGGTAGTGGGAATCAGATGTTGGGGGGAACCGAGTCTGACATTCCATGCTTCCCAGCTCCCCTCTACCCCCCACAAAATATGAGGACTGCATCACAGCTAACAGTGCTGGTGGTCCCTTTGGCAGAGCTCCATGACATCTTCTGGATTTGAGATGTGGTTTGTTGCAGTGTTTGAAGGACCAAGGCTACTGAGCTGGGATCAGCATCATTGTTGAGATGCGCATTTACTGTTTTCAGTAGAAGTATTGAGGAATACCGTTTCTCCACAAGGTGGTAGAAGTGAGCAATTAATTATAATATACCATCTACAAAGCTCACAGAGTTTTTATTGGAATTTAAATGCCATCATTAGGTCTTACCTAAATTCTGGAATATGAAAAGAAGTGCTAGCATGCTTTGTATGAAATAGAAATATTTATATTTCTGTTTGAAATAGAAATAGAAAATAGAAATACCTATCTTCCATGTGTAGTGGTCCACCACAAAGCAGTGATTACTTTTTTGTTTATTCAGAGATAAAAGCAAAATGGAAGCATCTTTCCCCACTCTCTGCCTATACTGGGCCTATACCGGCCCTACAGATGTTGTTGGACTTCAACCCCCATAAGCCTCAGCCAGCCTGGCCAATGGGCAGGTATTATGGGAGTTGCAGTTCAGTAACCCCAGAGTTTCAGTTCAGCAACCCCAGAGTCGTTCGCGACTAGACTGAACTGTCAGGGGTCCTTTAACATCTCTGGGACACGGGTGGTGCTGTGGTCTAAACCACTGAGCCTCTTGGGCTTGCTGATTAGAAGGTTGGCGGTTCGAATCCCCGCGATGGGGTGAGCTCCCATTGCTCGGTCCCAGGTCCTGCCAACCTAGCAGTTTGAAAGCACACCAAAAAAGTGCAAGTAGATAAATAGGTACCACTCCGGCGGGAAGGTAAACAGCGTTTCCATGCGCTGCTCTGGTTTCGCCAGAAGCCGCTTAGTCATGCTGGCCACATGACTCAGAAAAACTGTCTGCGAACAAATGTCGGCTCCCTCAGCCAGTAAAGCGAAATGAGCGTCAGAACCCCAGAGTCATTCGCGACAGGACTTAACTGTCAGGGGTCCTTTACCTTTAACATCTCTATTCCTGGTATGTAGGCACATGTATATATAGAGAGAGAATTTTAAAGCATCAGATAGCAAGCTTGCTCTGGATTATGGAAATATGCAGTTAATCACTAGAACCACTTATTTATTACTTTGTCCAACAAAAACTAGAAACGGAAGAAAGCAGAAGCTATAAGATTTTTTGCTATAAGAATTTAATATTTGTGTTTTGTTTGTCACTGTAACACATAATGATAAATGTGTATCTGTATTGGGGGGGGGCTCAATATGTTCATAAATGTTTTGGAAAAGATCAAAAACTCTGCGTGTGAAGACCCCCCAAACCACCCCCAAAATAAAGACACAATAGACACAGAATTTAGTTTAAGTTTTTTGGCATTAGTTTTGGCCACAACTTTATTGATTACAGCATGTGAGTGGTTGCTTAGGTTCCAGACTTCCTGAACCTGCACAGTGGCAGGAACAGGACTGACACTGGGCACCACCATATGTCAGTAAGGGAAAGCATCCTGGGGGAGCGAGAAGCTGGCTTTGATCTCACAGCTCACCCCAGATGCTCCCAGGGGCTCTGGTGTGGCCCTGGCCCCTTGACAGGGTTTGGACGAGCCCCTGGATTCCTTTAACGGAATTCTCTAGCAGCAGTGATGGAGGGGCAGGCACAGCCAACCACTTCCCCTCCACAAAACATTGAACCAATGCCTAACCACCAACCTTACAAAGTTGTGACGATTTGCTTCACAGTAGGCAAAAACCAAATGGCAACAGCCGATCGGCCAAATGGCAAAATTCCTACTGGGCCCCTGCTCCAAAACAGACGACCCCTAGACAGGCATAGCAAGGCCAAAGAACAGCCCTAAATATATGGTGGGAGGGTGGGTGATCCGATGCATGTCGCAGGAAAGAGAAAGCTCCCAGCAACGTGCAGCAGCTTAAATAGCCCCTTGGTAGCCAATAGACGACCCAACTTGCCAAATTTCTACCCCAGCAACCGAGGGGCAACCGATGGGGTGTTGTGGCTATCCAAACAGTCCTGCCCCACAACAGGGATGCAGTTTAGGTGATCTCAACATAACACGTGCCCTCCATGATGGAGGACACGATTATCGAAAAATCAGAATATAAATGTGCAGTGCTTTTTTCTAAAAAAAATTAAATGTTTAGGAGTACTCTCATTTTCCTACTCATATTGAAATACTGTCCCTCAATGAGGCCAAGCTTAGATTTACAAAATGTTTAAGGGTATGTGTACCCCCGCATACCCCCAGAAAAAAGCTCTGTAAATGTGTTTGTGTTCTACATTTCATTTAGTATACCACATGCTTCTTCACAATCTTTGCCAGAGACTGCCATCTGCAACTCAGTTGTGCAGGTGAGCCAGAAACCATGCCCTGTCATCCAGATGCTGTCATCTTACAGCAAATTAAACTATTTTTCCTTTTCCCTTTTTTTTTTATAAGCAAAGGGATTATTGTACAGTGAAGTTCCGAGAGTCAATGGGGACAAGAAAACTTTCCATAAGGATGACTCATCTGCTTCATAAGCATTGCCCATAATGTTCCAGAAAAGTGCTTTTGGTTGCTTCCTCCTCATTGCTTGGGTATTTAAAGAGCTATTGAATTTAACTGTGGGGAAAGCTCTCTGTCAGTCCACTTCCTGCTTTTATAGTTAAGTACCTTCCAAATTATTTTCTTCCTTATTTCCTTAGTTTCAGCTCCCGACTTCCAGTATGCACCTTTGCATTTCCTATCTCTTAAAGAAAAAGAAGAAACTAGCAAGAATTATGCTTCCACCCCCTAAAATGACATTCTTTAGCCCCACATCGCCTTGTCAGCGTTTGGTGGCACCTACATATTTAAGCCTTCAATCCTAATAATCCTAACCTGGATGCAAGTTCCATTGACATTGGTTCCTCTTATTCCTGATAAAGCATATTTAGGATTGGGTGCTAATTATGAATAGTACATTTTTTGGCAGACCACATATTTGAGAGTTGTAAGTTAATGGTCGTGTAACTTTCTCTAATGTCTTTAGTAGCTTTATTTGTTTGATAGTGTATTTTTATTTCCTGTTTTGCACCCTGTCCTGGTATCTGTATTGATGAAGAACAGGTTATAAATATTTTAATAAAATAATAATAACTATACTATTTTCATAACTTCCATGTTTGCTAAAAGGAATTCTTTGTTTCTGATTAAAATAGGAAGTGACTGGCAGATTCAAAAACTCAGTCAAGAAATATATTACAGTGTCATAATTTCCCCCAGCTGGATTTCCTCTGTTCCCTCAGGCCTTTTTCAAACCAGGGTACCTGAATCTAGAGTGGCACAGAATATTTTTAACTTCAGTAATGAAAGAAATGTATGAGAAATCTAAATAAAGTTGCCACTCATTTTCACAATGGACTTTTCTTTGTCATTCACTTGTCCAATACTGCCTTGTGTGACTAGCAATAAACTATAACATAGAAAAAAAGTTGTCAAGCGTGGTTCAACAAAATGAACCCTGGAAATGCAAAAACCTAAAGAAATAGGCTGTTCTTTAAAATGTCACACAGCTAGGCCTCTCAGGGGCTCTCTTGCCTCAGTTTCCCATCAATCAATCTCTTGTTGAAGAGGAGATCTATCAGTCAAAGCTGTTGTCTCACCACAGAAGGCAATTAAGGTTAATGTGCCCAGAACAGAGACTGAGGCTCTTATTACATGTTAGAGACCTCGCGTGGAAATGAAACCCTCCGTCACACCAAAAGACATATCTTGCAATTTTACTTCAGCCTGCAGGAGATATGCACACACATATGCATAAGTTGAATGGACAGTTTCCAAATAAGCATTCTCTTGCTAGCTGGGGATGTTGGGAGTAAAGCAACACCACTTGTAATAAGTTAGCTGAATCAGTGTGGAGCAATAGACAACCCAGTCTTCCCTGGCTGATTCCTTCTTGAGATTGTTGTCATTTAGAGCGTTTCCTCTGGCCCTGCTTCCTTCCTCCTTTCCTTCCTTCTGTTAGTATTAGTGCTGGACCTTTTTTGTTACTTTCATGATTATAATGGCCATATTTGAGCTTGTACTCAGAATGGCTTTGTTCTGTCATGAGTAATAAACCTTAAATTTATTTATTCTATCAATCAGCAGACTTACCAGATTATTTCTGCACTCTGGTGCTATATATACCCACAAGTTATGTGTGGGTTATGTTCCAGAGATCATGCTTAAAGCCAAAGTCGCATATAGATAAAACACATGTGGTGCTGCCCCCTTTCTACCCCTATCAGGAAAAACATCTGTGCATCTTTGTGTTGCTATAGAAATAATTTAGAAACTTTTTATCACTTTTTGAAATCAAGTTGTACTGCCTGTATTTTCTTGCTGCTGTATGGAAAGCCACATGAATCTGACCTTTGAAGAGTTTGTAAGTAAACCATTTTAATTTTCCAGATATGTGATCTCTTTCTATGCTAAAGTTTCTATGCTTTGCAAGAAACTTAGAAGGGGATATTTTAAAGGTCTAAGAGCCTCTATTGCCATGCATTACCGGTTGCATGTTTTGTGATTTTAAATCCCTGCTGTGGATCGCTCATCAAAGAATATTTGCTCCAAATCTGGAGCTAGGCCTCCAGAGAAACCTCCTTTTATTCTTAACCAAATTAGTAAAATACCAACACAGTACACCCTTGCCACATGAGCAAGTGCTGATTGTGGAATCTCACTTTTATTCTAAATGCTGCTGAATATGCCATCATTCTACGTAAGTGCCTCGTGCCAAAGCAAAAATGGAATTATTAGTTGCACTGAATAAAAATAGCACTGTGGGAAACTCATTAGTATTCCTTACCTTGAAGGCCTGCTTCCAAAGGAGTCTTGGGTTAATGAGAACAGCCCATTCTACCCCACAGCTCCTATTATCAATGATAAATGTGTTTGAAAGGAAAGTGTTAGCAATCTTTTAAGCAGCAACCTTTACTAAGGTAAAAACAAAAGTTTGTCTCCTCCTGCTCCTTTAAGTACTGGTGTGCTTGGTAAAACTTGGACTCTGTGTCTACAAGGAGCAGCATTCATTCATTCTAAATATTTGTATCCTAGCCCTGAGGTGGTCCCAAAGCAGCTTGAAAAGATTCTTGAAATAAAATCATACATCTAACACAGGAACAAAAATTATGCAGTGAGACTGAAATAGCCATGTTATTGGTTGTTGGCATCTGTCTGTCTCAGGAGACAATGGAAGAGGGTGCATTTGGGGGTAAGGTCAAACCATTGGCGTGTTACAGTGCCTGCTGTGGCCGTAGAGACCAATATAGGAGAGAGATGTTTTATTGCAGGTGGGGTGTTACAGTGCCTGCTGTGGCTGTGGAGACCAATATAGGAGAGAGATGTTTTATTGCAGGTGGGGTGGATGAAGGTATCCGGTTGTGCTGCTGCAGATGCACCATGGTGTTTATTCTCTCTGCACTCCTCCCTGTGGTCATTCATCCTCTGGTCACTGTGTGGATACATGACCGGACCATCTCTAAGGGCTGCAGTCATATGCAAGGGATTTTCACAGGGCAGGGTTACTGTCGTCAGCCTTCATGTCATGTCTGCAGAAATCTTTGTAACAGAGTTAGTCTGCCAACAGGACTTATACCCGAAGCCAGTTCCTAGCAGAGCATGTCCTTGGGATCCTGCAATCTTCCATTCTGTGGACATGACCAAGCCAGCATAGACGTCACTGAGACAGAAGTGTGGACATGCTGGGAAGGTGGGCTTGGGAGAGCACCTCTTTGTTTGAGACTCTGTCCTGCCATAGGATGCCCAAAATCTTCCTGACGCAGTGCAAATGGAAGGCATTGAGACAGCACCCCTGGTGGGTGCAAGTTCCCCACGACTCATAACATAACAGCCACCTGGTTTGGCAGGACCATACAAATTCATAATGACAGCTGAAGAATCAACTGCTAATTCGACAACATTAATAGAAAGTTCCACAGACATCTCTGGCAGTGCTAATCACATAACATTGCACACTGATGACTTCACCTCAGTATCCAGGCATGTGTTCCCTGGCGTGTACAGTGTTCCCTGCATGACTCCATGATTTCACCTAGCCTGGTAACACCCCCTCAACACACACACACACACACACACACACACACACACACACTATCCACATACAGTATACAGTTCAACCAGAAACAGATAACAGTGCCCATTGTTCAAGGCAGACCACTATGATGCAATGAGGAGGAGCACAGCAACCAGCACCTGTATCTAAACTGACTCCTTCCATCATGGGCTAACTGAGAACCAGCAACTTCGTCCTAGTCCCTTGCCGCCCTCCGATGATATCAGAGGGAGCTGCTGCCTCCCAGCAGACTCTTTCCATCATGAGCTGAGTGAGATCCAGCTTCTCACCTCCACTCCTGAACACACTGCCTGGCATTGCTATCATGGGAAGACTACTTCCATCACAATTCTGTAAACTTTGCCTATTGGTTGGGAGATCCAAGCTATGGTGATCTACGCTTGAACAAATGAATAGCATGTCTTACACTATAAACTACACTCTGAATTGATTTCAAAGAAAGGTCACACTGTGAAGATGTCAGCCTTAGTTGAAATATCACACTCAGCTCCCACCCAGAAAAAAGTCTGCTTAAATTCTAGAATGTTTAATAAGACTTAAGCGTATTTAATTTGGGCTGGGTGGAGGCCTTTGTCTGTGTTTGTTATGTGTTGTGGTTATGATGGTAACATCTCACATAGTAATGCTTGGAATGCAGACAACAAAATACTGCAAATAAATTGAGAGTTTTGATTCCTCTTCCTGGATGAGGTTGTCTATATTTAGACGGAGAAAACTTTCAAAGATTCTTTTGAATGTAGGAGTGAGTTGTTGGGTGCTGGTGGTAAAGTGGCAGAGGCATTATTATCTTGCCTGCCAGTGTGCCCTCGTATGGCACCACTAAACTCATGATTGTAGGAGCAGAAAAATGAGAAAACTATTAACAGAAGAGCATGAACCTGTCACTCAAGAATCCAGAAGAATTTAATTTTGTCAAGGGGAAAATGGAATCTTGAAAAGTCTATAGGTACCATACACTTCTTTTGCTTCAATTAGATATCATGTTAGTTTCCTTTTACTTCAGTTATAGTATATCACGTTATTCTAAGACATTAAATAAGATAGTACATTGCTTAACAACTATTATTGTAGCTTTGTTCTTTATTTTTTGAAACACTCAAGGGAGGGAAATATGAACAGAAAGTACAGTGTGGAAATATAATCCACCATTATATCCTTTGAGGACCACTAACATTCTTTAACAATCAAAGGCTTCAAACAATTTCTATTAACTTCACGGGAGTGGAGAATTTCAAGCAGCCTTCACAAAATAAAAAACAATGAATGAACCTGTCTCCCAGCTGGATGAAATGCTGGTAGAGAGAAGGACTGTGAATGTCAACATTCTCATTCTCTGCTGGAGCAATGTTCTCCAGAATATGAAACATCAGGCTTTGAGAATTAGGGTTCTTGAATGAATGAGTTTTCTTCTTTTACTCCTTCATTGATCAAGATGCAGCTGAGATGACTCAGATGTCAGGCTTGGTGGTGGTGGTGGAGGAGGAGGAGGTGATGATGATGAATGGGGCTGTTGCTGCTCATTATGCCTGAAAGGCAGCACCTGAAAACTTTGCTAATCAAGTCATTGATAGCCTTATACAACCATTTCCTTCTGAAGTTTGTAAGTGCTTTAAAATCTGGCTACGTAGCTTTGTCTATTTGTTCAAATAAACCTTACAGGAATCATCCTGGGAGTATACATTAGACATTCTACCATTTTTATTTTTAATTGAAATTTACTTTGCAGCCTAATAATGCATACTTCCCTGCATAATGTAGATCTCTGTTCTGGAATATACCGTATTTTTCGCCCTATAGGACGTACTTTTTCCGCTCCAAAAATGAAGGGGAAATATGTGTGCGCCCTATGGGGTGAATGCAGGCTTTTGCTGAAGCCTGGAGAGTGAGAGGGGTCGGTGCGCATCGACCCCTCTCGCTCTCCAGGCTTCGTGCAGCATTCCACAAGGCGCGGGAGCCTGGCGCCGGGCTCCCGTGGCTTGCGGAGAGTTGCCTGCATGCCAAAGCCTGGGCGCGCTGAGCTCAGCACGCCCAGACTTCACACAGCTCTCCGCAAGGCGCAGGAGCCCGGCGTCGGGCTCCCACGGCTTGCGGAGAGTTGCCTGTTCTGGGGGCTGGGGTCGGGGGAAGCTCGGGCTTCCCCCGCCACAGCCCCATGCCTGGGGGAAAAAATAAATTCCCCCCCTTATTTCCCCCCCAAAAAACTAGGTGTGCCTTATGGGACGGTGCATCCTATAGGGCGAAAAATACGGTACTATGTGTCTCTTTGTTTCCTATTGTTTAGAATCATAGAATTTGGAGTTTTGGTTTGAAACTCTAGTTCCCATACTATTCACTCCAGTCAAATAAACTTTTTATTAGAGCAAGAGACATTGGACTTTAAAAGTAGTTTACCAAATATTAATGGTTGACAGTAAAGGCAATGGCTGGAGGAAACAGTATATGAAATAGTCAAGGGCGCTGCTGGGGTGTGGCCCAGGGGTCTTATGCCCCATGTCTTTTGGCCAGGAGTCAGATCTCCTGCCCTCTTCCTGCCCTGGCTACTGCACTCAAATGAAAGACTCAGACTTTCAGCAAAATGGCATTCATACTGCCTTGAGATTCACTCAAAATACCAGTCTCCAAATCAAGCAGATCCTGCTAGATATCCTGGTACCAAGCTGTTTAGGACTTCGTATGACGTACGAAGATTCCACCTAAACATTCGGAAGAACTTCCTGACAGTAAGAGCTGTTCGACAGTGGAATTTGCTGCCAAGGAGTGTGGTGGAGTCTCCTTCTTTGGAGGTCTGTAAGCAGAGGCTTGACAACCATATGTCAGGAGTGCTCTGATGGTGTTTCCTGCTTGGCAGGGGGTTGGACTCGATGGCCCTTGTGGTCTATTCCAACTCTATGATTCTATGATTCTGTGACACCAGGACAACCTTCAACTAGGCCCAGAAGCATATCTCTTTATATAATACAATTGTAAGGATGCCATCACACTGCAATTTGTGTGGAAATGTGGCAACAGAATTACAGGCAGCTGACTCAGGCAGGCAGATGATAAAAGGAACAGCCAGTTTCAGCCTCAGCAGCATTGCAGGAGGGAAACAGCAGCAGAACAGGGTTGTTGCTGGGCCTTTCCCAGCCATTCCTCTGTGGCAGGAGTCCCCAAACTAAGGCCCATGGGCCGGATAAGGCCTGAGGGATTCATTTGTCTGGCCCATGGCAACCCCTCTGCCCACTGCTGCACCCTGCTCTTACTGGTACTGCGCTGCACGGCTGCCCACTTCCGGGTCGGAGGAGTACCAGAAATAGCTTGTGCGGATGTGCAGGTGTTATTTGCGCATGTGCAAGCGTTATTTCTGGTGCACATCCGGGTCGGAGGAGGCACATGCACACAAGCTATTTTCAGTGCTCCTCCAACCCGGAAGTGCGCTGGAAATAGCATGTGCGCACGCGTATGGGCATGAGCTCCCTCGCCCTCTGGCCCGCCGTGCGATCGGTGCTGGAGCCGAAGGCATGGTAAGTTTGCTGACCCCTGCTCTGCAGTTTGTGTGGAGTGCAGTTTGGATGACAGAGGTGGGGTGCAGTTTAAGCAAGCTGTAAAGTAAGGGTGCATGGTTTACGTGAGCTGCGAGGTGATGTGTTTGGTTTGAGCAAGTTTTAAGGTGAAGGGAGTGCATTGGGGTGAGATGAAAGGCAAGGAGGTGCTTTTGGAGTGAGCTGTACGGATGCGTTTAGCAAAGCTGAAAGGAGAGGGAGTTGACAAGGGGCTGGTCTAAAGTTATGGGGGGAGGGGGTTGGCAAGGTGTAAAAGGCGGTGGGAAGCAGGGCTACAGCCCCTAGTAGAATAGTAGAAGAGCCTGCTGAACAACCAGCCCAGCATCCTATTCTTTGCATCCAGTGGCCTTTGCAAAGTCAACAGCACTGTCCTCCCTTGTGTTTCCCAGCAACTGCTTTACTACCTCTGACAGTGGAGGCAGAACACTGCCATCTTGACAGGTTGCCATTGACAGGCCGCCAGTGCAGATCCTTAAGCAATGATATCACATGTGCATGGCTGGATGTACCCCTCAGCACTCTAGCTGCAGCATTCTGCACTAGCTGATGCTTCTAAACCAAGCCCTCATAGAGCACATTGCAGTAATCTAGATAGTCAGATTATCTCTGTTGCTGTGCTCCTGTACAGATTCTTTTCTTTTTCTTTTAAAACAAGAACTGATGTTAATCAAATGTGGTAAATTGAACAGATGCTGCTTTCACCTCGTTTTATTTTCAGAAAAAGAATATGAAAGTGGGTATGGCAAAGCAGCACCTGAATGCTTGTGAGACCTAAGAGGGTCCTACAAAAAGAAAACATTGTTTTAATATTGACAGTTCAGCTCTCATCTTCCAACGCTCCTTTACAGGTCCTGCCAATTTTTCACGATTAAAATTTGCTTCTCCTTTTGGTCATTTAAAACCCAAATAAACACACACACCCCCGTCCTCGTCTGCAACTGTCATACATGAATCCCCAGTGAAGGGCTGGGCACTCAGTACATTTGCTCGCAAACAAGGCTTGCTGTGGCATTGACATAACACCTGCTGTGCCATGTGCTTGAGGGCATATTGAATTAAGCAGTGGAAAATTCAAATTGTAAAAAGTATGCAGAATCCAAAGCAAGAGGGTATTCAGCACTGAGATTAAATTTTTAGAAAAGGAAATGATGGTTGCCAAATATATAAGAAGTACAGAATTCTAATGGGTGGATAGTTAGAACATGCCAAAGTAGCAAAATGTTTTTGGGTTGACAGATACATTCAACTTGCATTGGTCAAGTAGCAGTATAAGCATCAAAAGGATATATTTTTTGATGTTCTCAAGCAATTCATTCTGAAATACAAGGGGAAATTCAGGTTAGCATTGGGGTCAGCTTTGGCTAACTCTTGAATCTTCAAAGACATGTTCATACGTAGCAGAATGGAGAACTTAGTATTTGCTTCAAAGTAATTACAATGCCTTGTTCATAAAATCCAAGTTGGGTGGGTGTTCCAAATGCGTGAGCCAAAAGAGGAAGCTCTGGGTTACGTGCATGGGTATAAATAGGTCCCTCGATCAGTTTAGACTGTTCCCCATTGGCCAGATTGAACCCAACATCGAGGGACCTACCAATCAGGTGTTGTGGCTAACCAATCCAACCCACCCACAATACAGGAGGTCACTCTCCAGGTCTCACTGCAACACGTGCCCTCTTTTAGGGAGGACACAATAAACAGGAAATTAATAATAATAATAATAATAATAATAATATATTTATTTATACCCCGCCCTCCCCGGCCAGAGCCAGGCTCAGGGCGGCTAACACCAATAAAATTTCAGTAAAAACATCATAATAAAAAAGAAAAAGAATTTTTTTTAAAAAAAAAAATACAGGTTAAAATGCAATTTTAAAGATCTGTGTGGATAAGTTTAACACTGAGATTTTCAGAAAATCTATCCTTCTATATATAGCTGCATGCTACCTAATAAACAAACATTGGATTGGGCCCTATATAAATGAGAGAGATCAGGAGACATTCCTTAAAATATATTCTACTTTAAACTCTTTTATTGCTGATCTTTCCAGTGTCTATCAATCGTTTAGACTCTGAGAAAGAGAATTTCATGAAAAGTGACATCTTAATGAACAAAAGCTTTGCTGTAAGATTTTGCTGCCCATGATGCAAACGCAGCAGCTAATTAGAGTCTAGTCTACTCTAAATTAACTTGGGAGTACCTATAGTGATGGAAATTACATCCTTAACAGTACAATTGACTGACAAAGTAGGTGATGACCTGCTTGTATCTTCAGAACCAGTTCATTAGTTTGTTCTAATGGTGATTGCAGGTAAACAATGATATTTCATTATCCTCCTGCCAGCCGAATGCTGAGGTGGGGGGGGGGGGCTTGTTAACTAGAGTCTTGTAGGGTCAGTATGACTCATTCTTCCTCAATAGATATACATCTGACAGCTCTCATTAATAACCATTAGAGCTCTGTTCAGCCCCAGGATCAAACATCTGTATCCTTCAAGTTCAAAAATAAGAGCCTTTCAAGCTACAAGATGATCTTCTGCACAGTGCTAAATGTTCTGTGCTGTCATGTCACCTTTTTATTACTTGCTATCCTGACAGAGAAATGGCGCTATCAGGACTAATATTTCTATATAATGTATTGAGCAGGTAGCTCTGAAAATGAGCATCTTTTACAGATCCTCTCCAGAGGTCAAACATAAATCTTAAGTAAACAAACCCATAAATGTGTCTCCTGGTGGAAATTTCTCCTGCAGGAAAAGAAAGAGTTTCCATTCCTCTATCAAGAAGGAGTAAGCGAACAAAATTGAGTGTTTGGAAGGCCAAAGTTGTCAGGAATTTTCTTTGTCATGGATGAATACAACGGTTTAAGTAATGCCATTTTGAAAGCACACATTTAAACTAAGGGGGAGATCCTATGGCAAGATCTGCTGGGATGAGTAGCCTAGGACGCAGCAGATCTCTGACTCTGCCAGCATTAAATCCTCAACCCTAAGCGCAGCTGCTGTAACTTGTTCATCTTGCCTCAGCTGGGGTTTAGCTGCCCTGAAGGGGGCAGTCCAGCTGCAAAACGAAAGACACAGGGCATGGGGGGCTTAGGCTGGATCCTAAGCCCATCCAGTTCTGTCAGCAACCTGGCATAAAACATTATTTTAAAGGTTCATTTCCCCCTCTGCTGTGTGTAGGCAGAACAGCAGCAGCCCTGCTGTTCCATGGGATTTACGGTAGATCTCTATGCCAGCTTAATTTAACCAATTTACTTTACACCAGCTTCTTGTGCATAGGATCGCTCCCTTAGACTGCAAGCCTACAACAGTGGGACTTACTTCTGAGTAGATATGCAGAGGATTGCACTTCAACAGTGAACACATTTGTACTTTTTTTTTTAGTGCGGAGAAGATTTGAAAGGTCTGACAACACCAAGGTTACAGAGTTAGTAGCTATATAAGTTCTATTTATTATACTCTTACTAGTATAAAATCAAATGAAACAAAATTTAAAAGCAATTAGGCAGTGATGGGGAGGTTTCACCTGATCATTTTTTACTGAAGGCATAAAAGCAGTGATGGCAGTGGGAGGGGGGAGGCAAATGAGGGGAATCATTACTGGGGACCTTGTAACATAAGCCAGAATTTGTTCAGGGGTTGAGGGAGATGCCAGAGATGCACCATTATGCTCTAGCAGGAGTGAGTGTGCTTGATTTAATCCAAGCAGGCGAGGCATCAAAAATACTAAATAAATAAATAGATATTTATTATAGAAAGTGGCACTGTATCCACTCTTTCTTTCTTTCTTTCTTTCTTTCTTTCTTTCTTTCTTTCTTTCTTTCTTTCCCTCCCTCTCCCTCTTTCAAACACATGGTCACAAAAAACTAAACAAAAGGATAAAACCCCTCAAAGTATGAAACACTCAACACACTCTCTGTGTTTACCAGAATGTGCTAAGAGCTATGAGGAGGTGTGGCCTTCAAGGAAACATCTCTGAGCATGCTCAGAACAAATATCTATGGTTCAGATTGTTTTTATCAGGCAGACCTGCTAATGCTGTACTATGGTTGTGTGTGCTTGTCATGGCTGTATGCAAATTTTTGTGTTCTAACTGACTGCATTGACCAATTGACAACAGGAGGGGGTGAGAACTTGTGGAACTGCTAGGGCTAATGCTAGTAAAATGCTGGCTATAACAATAGTTTTAGATTAGGATTGGATGAGCAGTGCAGAGAGCTGATAGGCCAGAAAATTGGAGATGGACAAAAATACCTAACAAGGTCTCTCTAAATTGAAATGGAAGGATATAATGAGGCAGGGGCATAAAGAGTATGGGGAAAACTTTTTAATTTTTTTTTAACTTCTACCCATTTATTGAGGCAAAGCCCAGACCTTCCAAGTGTCCCTATTTTCCAGGGACATCCCTGATTCAGAGAAGCTGTCCCTGTTTCTGATTTGATCCCGGAACGTCCCACTTTTCCTTAGGATGTCCCTATTTTCATTGGAGAAATGTTGGAGTTATCTAACCCCCAATCCGTCTGAAGGCAATCCTGTACAGGAAAGTTTTTTAAAAAAATGTTTAATGTTTTATTATGTTTTTATATATGTTGGAAGCTGCCCAGAGTGGCTGGGGCAACCCAGTAAGATGTGTGGGGTATAAATAGTAACATTATCATTATGGAATAGGAGTTCCTTATTTTCATCAGAGAAATGTTGGAGGGTATGAAAGCCTAATACACAAGCCTCCACTGACTGAGGAAAATTGGAGGGCATGTTTTGGCACAGCACTATTGAATGCTGGATTTGCACTTACTTTGCCCAGGTCAGTATTTTAGCCATTTTGAGGCATTTGTTTTCCAGGCAGCAATTCAAATGTGTGCTCAGAACCTCTTCCACCACAGTTAGAAGGTACATTTGGCTTCACATTTTATTGCTTTAGAACCACCTGGAATATAAGCAGCCATGAGGGGCTAAGTAATGCCTAGTACTGCCTCATCTCTAACACAGCAGCTGATAAAATTAGAGAACATAATGTTCTTCTGCAAAATGAACAGCACATCAAAACACATTTACCTTAATTTGGTTGGTCTTAAACTTTTGAGAATAGTATGTCAAAATAACAGAAGGGGTAAGGGCAGATCCACCTTCTGTGCTTCTAGGTTGGCACAGAATCCTTCTGGGTAGGTGAGCTGAGTAACAGGTACAAATATGATTTTCTTCAAATTGACGGGCAACCATCTGCAAGGAAGGTGGCCAACTTAGCCTATGGTGGGAGTGCAAAAAGCAGACAAGTAAGTTTACTTTTGCCAAGAGGTGATATTAATGATAGCCATGACTGAATGTTCATCCCACTGTTGGAAACTTTGCTGCGAGTTTGTGACTGTCTGTTTCAGAGTCTTATAGCTACAGCTATAAGGAACATGCATTCTCCATAATGGACGATATTGGGACAAAGTATCAACATATGCTCTACGTTGATGCATTAAAGATAGAGCATCAGTACACATTAAATGCTGACATGTCTTGCAGTGACTTCCAGGACTATGTAATGATATATATTTTTTAAAATCTAGATTATTTAAAGGAAGTCAATAGAATAGAATGTTATATCAGTGGAAGAAAAAAGAAAGGAAAAGGAAAAAAGAAACCTAAACCTCGATCCAAAGGCATCTTCATGAACAGAAAGGCAATTTCACTTACACAAGGAAGACCTACCACAGCTTTCCTATTTCTTTGTGCGCTACAGGTGTGCATGACTCATCTCTTACAAGCCTGGGTTTATTCTGAGCTATGGCCCACCTGACCTTCTCCCTGCAACTGCTGGCTGCTTGCATAGACTCTTCCTTCATGATATCTCCTTTCTTCCATTTCTTATACATGCCATTCTTACATGTCAGCTCACCTGTAAGCCACAATGATTTCTTTTAGAGGCCTCCCACTTTTCTTTCTTGATGGAGTTGTCTACATTTGTGCCTTCAACATTTCACCTTTTTTTAAGGTCTCACTCCAGAGACCTGAAAGAACTCAGATGAACTCTCCTGTATCTATGGGAACTGAGGCTGATTAACACTGGCCGTGTTAAAAATTAACTGCTGGGGGGGGGAGGAATTTATTGGTCAGATTATATAAGATTATATGCACATTGCCTCAGAAGTAAGTCCCATTGTGCTCAATACAATAGGACTAACTCCCTGGTAACTTTACACAGAATTGCCACATCCAATGGATGCTTTGAGAGCCACACATCACAAAGGAAAGGGGGTGTGGGGGAGAGATACAAATAAAACTGCTTACCCTATTTGTCAAGATGCATCATAATTACAATTGGGCCTTGGGAGTAGATGAACCGTGAATATAATTTCTGAATGACTAAATGCGTCGTGCCGATGAAATGTTTGCATAATACTCCGGCATTCAAAAACGCTTCTTTTTTTAAAGACACAATGAGCCAGAGCCTAAAATAAAGCAATAACATGTCTTGGTAGAAATGATCCTACATCTTATTTTACTTGACTCTTTTGATATCTTAACTTGAATAAAGATAGCCCTGCTTTTCATCATGCCATCTACCATTTGGAAGTGTAACGTGAAAGTGGCTTGAAATGATGCAGCAAGAACTCATGAAAGCTGGCAGCACGGCTGCTATTTTGCTTTACAGCTTGACAGAGCATCTTCACAGTTGGGAGACTCTTTCTGTGACATCTCTACTTATTGCAAAAGAAAATAAGGGAAGCAGCACACACGTTCCATGACATTTTCATTTGATTGTAGGGTAGCCAATTATTTGCAGATGGGCACAGTTGGGGCATATTTTTACAAACCCAGTATCTGAAAGCACTTGAGGTGCTGCTCACCCGTTGCTTTTGTTTTGCTTTTGTTTTATAAGGCAAAGGTTATCTGCAGTCCTGATGCAAGGCAGTGGTTGTGTCCAGATTATTATTTTCTTAATTGTTGTAAAGCCACAGTATTGGCAGTATAAAACTCCAAGCATGTATAGGTCAGAAAAATCTTAGCAGTCTCAGACCTTTTGTCAGTTGAATTCCAGGAAAGTAAAATACTGTTACACATCACCCCTTTCTCCAAGTGATGTGAGATTCCACGTGTTTACCCAAGGTTTGTGTTTCCTTCAGAAATTAGGAACAGTAGAGACTGTGGTATCTTTGTTATTTTTTGTTTTATTTACACACATATATACAACCTGCACAGTCTTTTGAAGGAGGGATTCAACTGCATTCCAGAAATTTAGGGTTGGCAATTCAAGTGGATTCAAGTGCTCTGTTGCAAAAATCCATCCATCCATCCATCCGTCCGTCCGTCCGTCCGTCCGTCAGTCAGTCAGTCAGTCAATCCACTTGTAAAAACAATAAACTTCTGCAGACGGGGGAAGTGATTGGGAAATGCACCAAAACAAGTGGAATAAATGATTGATTAATGGGAAGTCATTTAACCACTGTGCCAGCAAATCACCATGAAATCAGGATGAATGTTCATTGTCATATAAGCAAATGCACCATTAAGACTGGATGCCTTGTTCAGTAGCTTCAGCTTTTGTAGCTGGAGTCAATGGGGGCCCCACCTTCCCAGGCCAGGTTGGAAAAGCTTAGGGAGGCAGGGGGCAGGCCTTTCAAAACTCACAGCCAGTATGGTCTCTGGCCTCTTCAGCAGCCTCAGCTTTGGTAGCTGGATCAGAAGGCAATCCTATAATGTTTAGACATAAATAAATCCCATTAAGTTCAATGGGACTTACTTTTAGCATGTGGTTTGCAACCTTATAAGAACAGAAATATGCATATATATCCACAATGAGGATCCAGATAACACAATGCAATTCATCCTCAGGGTTTTGTTTTTTTAATTTTAGTATGAAGTTAAATAAATGTAGCTTGCTATTAACACATACCGAGAAATGAATGACTGGGAAACATCACACTGTGATCTGATAACAACTGTATATTTATCTGGGGGAAAATATATTTGTGTATAAGGAAACCCTTGTGCCCTTCTCACTTAAAGAGCTCCCTTGGAGGAGAGCAATAATATCAATGCAACTGCTGGGGGAAAAGCACGACCATAAAAAAGCACAATGTCTTTCAGCATACAATCTGATGAGAGCATGAAAGAGAGACATCACTGCTTTGCTATCTCACTGTTATTTGTTTAACAATAAATAATGGGCACATAGTTGTTTCATGCACTACAGGGAAGTATTCATTCTGAGACACAATCCCCTATCAAGAACTGAGCTTGCATTAGAGAGATGTCTTTCAACATCCTTTCTATCAGGAGCACAAAGCTAGCCAGCTATGAGGATGAAACAGCTACCATTTGAATGTATCCAAAAGCAATAAGATAAAGACCAAGACTCTAGCCATGGTTTTCTATTACACAGCAAACCACTGTGGCTATTACAGTGGGAAAGTATTTCTCCTTCAAACAGTTCATTCTTGTTAAACTTGGTCCAAAGACTCTCAGAGAAATGGAGCTACTTTCCTGCCCTGATTACATAAAGTTCATCTCATTGAGTTATAGTGTTTCCTATACAAATGTCTATGCAATAAGGAGATGGGCGAGGGAGGCCTATTTTCAGACTGTACCACTCAAATCCCACTGGAACTATTCCGACATCCCTAAAGCACATTGCAAAGGATCAGTCTTTCCTTTTCTTTTGCCGTGACCAAGCAGTTCTGAAACCAAGCTTAATAGACTGGCTTGTCCTATATATCCAACTGAACTTTGGCAAGAAGCCATCTCTCTTAACAACATTGGGGCACATGGATGTTTTTCCCTCTGAGAGTTTTGGATAGTTGACCTGAAAACTAACAACCCAACCAGATACCCACAAGCATCATCCCTGTACTACATTCTCATTATGATAATTTTGGAAATTGATTTCACTGTCAAAGCTTCCATGGGACCATAAATCCCATTTGGGGAGGTTCTGCTGGTTGCTATTTTGGATAATTCACATCAGACAATATGCTTCCTGAAAAAGACACATAAGAGGCCAGAGGATTATTTTCATCTGCCAACCATTAGAAATTCCCAACCATTAGAAGTTTGTTTTGAGGAAGGAATAATACAAGCTATAACTCTGCAATCTCAGAAATACTTTATTAGATTCACCTTCATAAAGAACTTTGTATTTTTAGTATATTTGGCGGTGGTAGGGTTGGACACAATATGAGTCTATTTTGCATAACTCTACTTCACATGTGTTTTTATGTACTATTGCTGCAATGTATTGTTACTTCTGATAGTTATATTGCTTATGCCTGATGCTGTTTACAGGTCCCATTTTCTTGATGGTTGTAATAGCCATCTTCTTTGGAATTAGACAATGAATGTGCAACACAAACAATATCCTAATGTGTTGTGTGAGTATGTGAGAAAAAGGTTGGGTGCTGGTATGATTGTGTGTGTGCATGAAAATGTGTGAAGAGGGTTTGTATGGGAGGAAATGTTCAGTGGTAAAAGTTTTATTGATGCTTAATTTCTTGACCACCTGAGAGCCTGCCCTAGAGGCTGCTCAATGTACTTTTCCTAATGAGAAAGAAGGTGAGCCTCAGCCTGTCTGAGTCCAATAGGTCCCTAAAACAGAAGTCTCATTTATAAACACTTCATTTGGAACAGAAATCTGAAACCTAAAATCTAAAATCCACGATGAAACATCAGGGAAGACAAGTTCCGAGACTCTATAGCTTGGGGAAATACTTTCCCCACTCAGTGCCACCTGCCATGCATTAGTAAAGCAGACACCTGATTTACCAAGTGGTAAACATGGGTTTGATAAAGCCCTCCAAACTTTTTCATAGATTAGAATGCATGACAGAAAAACAAACACACCACACTATTAATGAATGCAGATAACATAACCTTGGTTTTGTTTTATTTTTTTATATAAAAGCCTTACCTTACAGAAGAGCTCAATACACATTACCACTTTACCAAGAGGTAAATCTTACTATTTGGTAAATTGGTCATCTGTATAAAGCCACACTGTCTCTTCCTTGTGGGGCCTTTCCTACTACACCCAACTCTCACACTATATAAGGCATCTTGTAACTTGAGCTGTGGGCAGGATTCACCTCACTAGCCCTGTCAGTGGAAACCCTGTGAAATGGCTTCCACTTGTGCCTGAGGCTTTCCCTATGCATCTTCCACACCCATGAAATTCGGGGGGGGGGGGTATTGGGAGAACCCCCAGAACAGCACATGGGGCAGGAGAGCAGGGGAAGTTTCCCAACCTAGCAGATAGTTATGGCTTGCTGAGATGGGAAGGGGTGAAGGCAAAGAGTTCTGTGCAGTGTGGTTCATGGCAGCAGAGCAAACTCAGTGCTCCTGCTGCCATGCCAAGTTTCCTCACCCGTCCTCCTCTTGATAAGTGGCAAAAACCTGTTGTGTTGGGAAACCGGGAGAACAATGGAGTATTCCCTGCACTGCCTCACTGGTTGCTGCTGCAGTTAGCTTTGCCCAGAGGCCCTTCCCAAGTACAAGTGTTTTCTCTTTTAAGAGTTGGCAACTTGGGAAGAAGGCATCATTCTGTGTCTCCTAAAGACTGCTATCAAAGGCCAGTAATCTAGGCTTGAGGTTGTGAAGTGTGCTCTAGATCAGCAACCATTAAGAAAAGTCTGTGGTGTCTTCATTGAATGAAATAAGAAAATCCCTTCTAGCCAGCAAGGCATACGTTAGCTGGAGGAGGAGCATTCTACCCACCCCCCCCGCCCGAGTGATTTACTAATAAATCTCAACTGGCAAAATATTGTTATGGGGGGGCGGTTTGAGTGCGGGTGTGTGTCAGTCTAGATCTGCCTTTCCCAATCTTAGGTTCCCAGATGTTGTTGGACTACCATTCACATCATCCCTGACTCCTGCCCTTGCTAGCTAAGGATGATGAGAGTTTTAGTTCTACAACATCTAGGGACCCAAGCTTGGGAAAGGCTGGTCTACATTATATCCATCTGTCCTTTTGAAGCTTGTTATCCTGTATCTGTGAGGTTGAAATTTATAAGAAGAACCTTCCGGTTTAGTCAAACCAGTTCCTTTGTTAAGCCTTGGCTCCTCAGCTAAGTTCCTGTCATCAGCATCTTAAAGAATGAATCCTATTCCCATAGAAACAAATGTGGAGCTTTCCCCCACCTCAGCTGGCTGGATGCTACATTATCCTATGATGGAGAACAATAGGTCAAGTAGGGGGCTGTTTGTGTGTGGGTTTTTTGACTGATACTAGAAGTTGGAGACACAGGGTTGTCTTGCTCTGTGCTAGACCCAAAGCTGTGGATTGGGGCTTTCCTGGAAACCAAAGGGGAAGCCAGATCTGTTGCAGTGTTAATGCTGAGAGCCCTTCCATCCTATTTTCAGGTAGTACGGTATGTATGTGTAAATAAAACCAAATATTCCATTGACCCTCATTTCAAGGAAACCAAACCCTCAGTAAGCACAGGGACCCCTGGCAGTCTCTCATCACTCAGCGATTGGGGTGTGCACAGCAATATTTTAGATACAATATTTTTCTGACTGGCTTTCATCAGATTTGCTGTTACTGAAGGATCTTCGCCATGCTTTGTGAAAGGGTTACAACATCCAACAGGAAGCCATTTCAAAGGCAATGTGCTGTTGTGAGCGTCTTGTTTTGCAGAGCAATTTTAATTCAGAAGATTGATCACTCATCTGTACTCAGTGTTTAGGAATAAATCAAGACAGCAGCCACAATTAACAGCGGAAATAACTAATGCAGCTTTAGCATAGACATTTGCATTCTTGAGGAGCCATAAATATTTTCAAATCACCCACATATATCATGGTCACCAGGCCCTGCCTGTGAGAATCAAATGGGTGATTCTGTTGCATGTTTATTCATTAGTTCTTCAGAAAGAAAGATTCCTTAGAACAGTTAAGCAAATAATTCATGCCATGGACTGAGAGTTTCAAAGCAACATTGCAGGTAATGAACGGGTTATAAAATCTAGTTACTTCGATTTCAAACAATGTAGGACAATATTTATTTATTTATTTATTTATATATTTTAAAAAATTAACTAGCCCATGAACTGTTCATGGAGTTAGACTTTGGGAGATCCTGGTTAGGCACATACATTTTTTTTCTTTTTACCTCTCCTCAACATTTACATTTAAATATATAAAGGTAAAGGTAAAGGTACCCCTGCCCGTACAGGCCAGTCTTGCCAGACTCTAGGGTTGTGTGCTCATCTCACTCTATAGGCCGGGAGCCAGCGCTGTCTGCAGACACTTCCGGGTCATGTGGCCAGCGTGACCACCTGCATCTGGCGAGCCAGCACAGCACACGGAACACCGTTTACCTTCCCGTTGGTAAGCGGTCCCTATTTATCTACTTGCACCCGGGGGTGCTTTCGAACTGCTAGGTTGGCAGGCGCTGGGACCGAACGACGGGAGCGCACCCCGCCGCGGGGATTCGAACCGCCGACCATGCGATCGGCAAGTCCTAGGTGCTGAGGTTTTACCCACAGCGCCACCCGTCACCCGCGTCCCTATAAATATATACTTAAAGGTAATTTCTGCCTCCTGAATGACTGAAAGGAAAACATTCCAGTGGATGCCACCACCAAGACATTCTACAGTCCTTTGGCTGTGGAATGACCAGCAAGGTTTCCTCGGAAAATCTTAAATATCATGTTGGTCAGTACTGGTCTGCTAGGTCAGCTAAATATCCTGTTCCCTACTTGCTTCCTTTTGTAGAAAGCTAGGATATAAAATACATAAAGTATCCATGATAAACAAATAATACTGTTTCTTCAATATATAGTGCAAGCACATACATAGAAACACACATATATATAACTTTCCTGACACTTAATATCAAGCATTTGACTTTTAGTAACAAAGGTATTCTCAAACTTCTATTCATCTTCATCTTCATCTTTTAAGAAGTCTAAAGAAGATCTTTGGGAAAAGCCAATAAAATCAAAACTCACCTTCTTCTTACTTCTAATCTCCATGATGTATTTAACAGTTCAGCATCTTAAAAATTAGAAGCAGCCACCATGTTCTTGGCATCCGTCTGTCTTGGGAGACGATGGAAGAGTGAGCCTTTAGGAGTGAAGTGAAACCATTGGAGAGTTGCAGCATCTGCTGTGGCTGGAGAGATATGGGAGAGATGTGTTTTGTTGCAGCTGGGGTAGATGAAGGTGTCTGGTTGGGCTGGTGCAGGTGTACCATGGCATTTCCTCTTTCTGTTCTCCACCTAAGTAAGTAAAGGTAAAGGACCCCTGACAGTTAAGTCCAGTTGCGAATGACTCTGGGGTTGTGGTGCTCATCTCACTTTACAGGCCAAGGGAGCCCGCAGTTGTCTGCTCCACAGACAGTTTTTCTGGGTCATATGGCCAGCATGACTAAGCCGCTTCTGGTGAAACCAGAGCAGCGCACAGAAACTCTATTTACCTTCCCACCGGAGTGGTACCTATTAATCTACTTGCACTTTTTTGGCGTGCTTTTGAACTGCTAGGTTGGCAGGAGCTGGGACCGAGCAATGGGAGCTCACCCCGTCACAGGGATTCAAACCGCCGACCTTTTGATCGGCAAGCCCAAGGCTTAGTGGTTTAGACCACGGCGCCACCCGCGTCCCTCTCCACCTAACTAGCTGTAATTAAACATTCAGTATTTAGAAGTCAATTCATAACATTATCAGCAAAATTTATATTTCAAAATAGAGGTAGATATCTAAAGTTTTCAGTGAGTGCTGCAAATCTGAAAGCCATGATACAACAGAGGACTGAAAGAAAATAGCACAGAAGGGTGGCATTTCGTAATTTACAGATGGTCTTACTCTAGTTGTCTGAAACCATGGTGACTAGGTAATAGAAGTGGAATTCCAAATGCCTGAAACCACCCCAGATGGTGCTGCAAACACTCCAGAGAATACAATTTAATAATCATTATACAGCATGTGTGACACTTGTGAAATTTGTCATTCAGCACCATCCCTGTACATCATTCCCCTGTGTGTAATTTAAGGACATATACTGTATCAGAGCTATGAACTGAAAGATATTCTAATTGGATTCTCATTTCACATCAGGTAAGGGGGTTGCAAAGTTAATCAACTCAAAAAGATAATTTTAGCATATTTGGATCCTCTAATGACACTCCTGATTGGAATAAGGCCATAATTTGGGACACATAGCAAAGTTGCTAATTATTGTTGAGGTGGGAGAGGAATGTTCCAGTGTGCTGCAATCAAAAAGATAAAGCAAATCTAAAGTGCGAGTTTTTATTAAAACCCAGTTCTCTAGTGTGTGTGGCTTTATTTAAAGAGCATCAACCAAAACAGTTTTTACATGGATTCTCAGTGACACCCAGTTCTAAGATCAGTGATTCAATAAAAAGACAGCAATTTGTTTAGAACACAATATACAAAAATCTCCATAAATGCATGCAGCAGAAGGTTAAATTTAAAAAATATGTCTTTCATGGATTACTAGGAAGAATTTGACTATGGACACTGGGTTCTGCTGTCCTAATGATGAGAAACTACTTGTTACTGTTTAATATTTTGAGTATTAATTGCATACAATTCTGTTCACTTTAAGCTACAGATACTTTCATTATCATACTTCACATATTCCTATCATTCTTCAAACTAATTCTCTGTACATTTCTTTCTTGATATACCATCACTGTCGTCTTCTCAGCTGATTTGCTACCCAAATCAGAGAAGGAAGATACAAATAGGGTTTTTAAAACCACATAGAATATAGTCTGATAAACACAAAATTGCCCAGCCAATAATTAAGGCAGCACAATGCAGTGCTGCTCTTGGCATAAAACTCTTGGCATAAAAGCACAAGTATGATCTCATAAGGTATTCAGTTGACAGATTTAAAAAGTCAGTACTAAATTAAGAATATAATAACATAACAGAGTAAGCCAGCAGGTGTGGGGGAGAACGCAAGACAGAGGAACCAACAAATATAAATGTTTGTTTGAGTCTCCTTCCACCCTACCCCCATTTGTTAGCACTATCTTTGTGTGAGCTGTTTGTGGGAGTTCTAAGGCTGGTGTATTTTCCCTGTCCATTTTGGGGGCATTAGAGAAACATTTGGATGAGACATTTGGATCTGGCAATCTTACCCTGATTTGACCCCTAAGCCCCTCCAAAACACCCCTCTTTGCTCTCTTGACCATCAGAGCACCAAAGATGGGGAGGAATGCCTGTTGGCCAGGTGGAGGCTTCTGAGGATGAACCTCTCTAAGGGCAGATTTGCTTCTGCATAATTCTCACAAAAATCTAGAAGGAAGTCATAATTCTTCAGAGCAGGCTATCATCTTTTGTTTAGTACAGTACTGCAATACTCCCTCTGGTTTAAAAACAGTCAGTTGTCCCACGGAGGACCTTATGGTCTTCAAACAAAAACATCTTGGAGGTCCACAGGGAGGTTAGGCTGGCCTCAACCAGAGCCAGGGCTTTTTTGGCTGTGGCTCCAATCTGGTGGAACATTCTATCACAAGAGACTAGGGCCCTGTGGGACTTGACATCTTTCTGCACGGCCTGCAAGACAGAGCTGTTCCACCAGGCCTTTGGCCAAGGCACAACCTGACCCTCTCCTTTGGTATTCTTCACAGAACTCTAGTCCAATGGTTGTCATTAATTTGATTTTAGAATGAATTGATTTTAGTTTTTTTTTTTTATAAAATTTTTATTGGTTTTACAAATTTTTTAAGAAAGACAAACAAACACTTAAAATGACAAACATACACGTATAGTTTCAAACCTATTTTCATAAACCTCTTTTCTTAGACTTCCCCATACCCCCCCCTCTCTGCATCCCAATGTCCATAATTCAACTAGCAACTCCCAATTGTTACTTTCCAATCTCTATCATGTTAGTCCTCTTTTATATTCTAACCTTATATCCCTGTACCCCTTTGTTTCTGGAAACCACAACATTTTAACATTCATTAAGTTTATAGTAGTCCTTAAGATAGCTTTTAAATTTTCTCCATTCTTCTTCCACCGTCTCTTTTCGTTGGTCACGGATTCTGCCTGTCATCTCGGCCAATGTCATATAGTCCATCACTTTCATCTGCCATTCTTCCAGAGTGGGTAAATCTTGCGTCTTCCAATACTTTGCGATGAGTATTCTTGCTGCTGTTGTAGCATACATGAAAAAAGTTCTATCCTTCTTTGTCACCATTTGGCCGACAATGCCCAGGAGAAAGGCCTCTGGTTTTTTAGGAAAGGTACATTTGAGTACCTTTTTCATTTCATTAGAGATCATCTCCCAGAAGGCCTTAATCCTCGGGCATGTCCACCAAAGGTGGTAAAAGGTACCTTCAGTCTCTTTACACTTCCAACATTTGTTATCGGGCAAATGATAAATTTTTGCCAGCTTGACTGGGGTCATGTACCACCTATAAACCATTTTCATGATGTTTTCCTTTAAGGCATTACATGCCCAGAATGAATTGATTTTAGAATGCTGTATTACTTTTACTGTTGTTAGCCGCACTGAGCCCGGCTTCGGCTGGGGAAGGCGGGATATAAATAAAATTATTATTATTAATTATTATTATTATTATTATTAAACATGAGAATAAAAGAAGAGCTCAGCTGGATCAGATAAAAGGCCCATCTAGTCCAGCATCCAGTTTTCACAGCAACCAACTAGATGCTTATGGGAAGCTCTCAAGGACGACAGGAGAACAATAGGTTTCTCCCACTCATGATCAGTACTAAATTACTTATTGTGATTTGGTAATTTAGTACTGAAAGAAGTATACCTTGTACTTTTTAAGAGTAATGATATCCTAGGAATAATCACTGGGCCAAATTCTACAGTATTGGTGAAAGTGCCCTGATTTGCCAAAACAGAGAGGCTGCAGTAATGTATAGACAAGTTGCTCTTGTGCAATTACTACGAGACATGTCATTATTAGGAGTAATTGTAAAGAAAAAGAGCCTCAGAAATTCAAAGCTAACCTTATTTGCACATTGAAATATGTAGAAGGTGAGATCATTGTTACTGTACTGTTAAATATTTATGGTCATCATCAAAGGCTTAGAATCTTACTCAGGGCAGATATGACTCACTTCTTTGCATAAACCCATCCTGCATGTTTCCCTTTTCAGGGTCTCTTTTGGGTAAAGACAAAGTCATCTGAAGTTTTCAGTTCACTTAAGAATTAATGACAAGTCTGCATACAACTGTGAGTAAATAGGTAGACAATAAACAATCCACAGTTTCCTCTTCCTGTTTCTATGGAATTTACTTTAAGTTGTCCTGCTTTTCCTTAAGATATAGCCATATACATTTCAATACAGCTTACAAAGTCATGTCCCTTCCTGACAGGAAATATGAGAAGACTCACCATAGAACCAAAAGGACAGGGAGGAGAATAAAGAAGTCAAGGGAGGATATATGTGAACCACGAAACATAGTATAGGGCACCTGGAAAAATATAGGATCACAAAAATGGGATTGTGAAGAGCTTCAAATGGACCTTTCCAAACTAAGTGAATGGGTGCTAAAATGGCAACTGTGACTCAATGTAAACAAGTGTAAAGTGAAAAGCATTGGGGCATTTATTTTTATTTATTTTTTAAAAAAATCATATATACAACCTGAACTGGCATTGACTGACCAGGAACAAAATCTTGGGGTCATAGTGGATATCTCAATGAAGATGTTGACCCAGTGCACACCAACTGTGAAAAAGGCAAGTGTGGCATGCTTCCAAATACCAGTTGCTAGAAACTGCAAGTAGGGAGAGTTATGTTGAGTTGTTGTTGCTGATTATGATATTCATACCCTGCCTTCCCACTTGTAGGCTCTCCATAGACATCTGATTGGCCACTGTGAGGCCAGGATGCTGCAGTAGATGGACCACTGTCCTCATTCCACAGGCTCGTTTTGGTTCATGAAGAAAAGAAGGTGCACCTCTGAGGGCAGTGTTCATTTCCAAGTTGTCACTGGTCAGATAGATTCTACTTCTTATTAGTATTGATTAAGTGCTGGAGCTTGGTGAAACACATTTACAATTTTTTCAACTCCCACCAATAGTAGTAATGACAGAGTGTGTGCCAGACATCATGTGTTACACTGCGGGCACACAGCCAATGAGGAACTGCAAAAGTACCATTAAATCAGGCTTTCTGTCCTCATTAATCTTCCCAGACTTTTTCATATGCCACCTCAAAATATGTCTCAAGTTTCTAAAATGGAAACAAAAGCTTTTGACATCCTTTCATTTCATGTAATCATTACGGATGTTTACATATACATTTCAGAGCCTGCTCAAATTGGCTCTGAACAGGTGCTCTTGCCATTCCACCATCAGTTATGCTACTCTGGGAACTTCAACAAGGTGAGGATTTGGCAGGTTGTATCTTGGAGGTAGCCCAGGTGGGGTAGCTTAAGGAAGTTATTCCAAACAGGTGGAGGTTTAAAATAAGTTTGCTGCAAGTTTTGGAATATCTGAAAAGGTTGTTGAAAACCCTTCTGTGAAAGCTTTAGCCAACTAATTTCTTTACTGATTTTTTTTATCTATAGATAACATATTCACTCTGAGTCACCTGTTCAGGTGTGCATGACTTAAATGTTTCTCTATATAGAAAGCAAAGTATGTACAAAGTTATTTGGCTTACTTGATAATTTTTCAGCAGAGTATGCAGTTTGCCAATTCATAGTTTTTTGTTGGCTTGGAAAGTCTTCTTTTTTCCTCCTCCACATACCTAGGAAATCAGGAAGCAAAACTATGAATGCTGTAATGGCAACTTAGAGCTTCTTAAATGCTGATTTTATTGATCTCTGTTCTCCCATTTTAGCCTCCACTTAAATTAGTTGTCAATTTGCACATGAAATTCACCACAACACTGCAGCCTCTAAAAACAGTAGGAGCACCTAAAACATCACCAGAGCTTTTATAACCTATTATGTAGAAGGTTCAGAAAGCATTTAATTTTTTGTCTGACTTCATGCTATCATGTTAAATGGAACTCATTTGCTTGGAGTATACAAAAGTATGAAAAAGGTTAGGAACAAGTAGTTTTCAACAGGAAGAAAATGATTCTTTTTACACAAATACCCCAAAGGTTTCAATAGGTTATACATTGGGTCTATAATGTCCAAAATATGTGGCTACATTATCCTCAGCATAGGCTGCCACCGATAATGGTGCCACACTGTTGCTTTATATTCATTTTTTAGGACAAAGTGAATATTGAGAATGAACTTTATAACCACACTTTATTCATATTCAAATGATGCACTTATTTATATCACTCTAAAGTTAGGAGAAATGATCAGATTTTTCAAATTGCTAGTGCCCAAACTGATATATTTGTCCACTATGATTACGGTACCTTGTAAGGTAATCTTCATATCATGGTAGCATATAGCCCAATTATGTGGAAACTTGGGACAATCAAAATAATTGTTCCACTGGCTTAGGTGGTATTTGATGATGACTCATTCAACTATTTCATGCTGAATTCAACCTACCTCTAGCAAAATAAAAAAAATCCTTCCAGTAGCACCTTAAAGACCAACTAAGTTAGTTCTTGGTATGAGCTTTCGTGTGCATGCACACTTCTTCAGATACACACGAAAGCTCATACCAAGAACTAACTTAGTTGGTCTTTAAGGTGCTACTGGAAGGAATTTTTTAATTTTGACTATGGCAGACTAACACGGCTACCTATCTGTAACTACGTCTGGCAGTACAATTTAAACATACCATGGCTGTTTCCCATTTTATACAATGGTAAGATACTGCAATTTCTTTTAACTGGTTCTTGTACATCCTTGTGTTTCCTTCGGCTATATTACCATTCTTAATATTTACGGATATTTAGATACAATGTGTGCTTGTGTTTCACCATATTTAACATACACATGTCACATTATATTACCATATGTTTCATTTTTACGAGTATGCAGATGCTGTCTTTCAGGCAATTATAGTACAGTATTCATTCTTTTATTCCTCCCTTTAAAATCCCAGTGCTTTTGGATTATTTGATGTATATTCCTGCCCATAGCTTAGCTAGCAATGTTATGTATTAAAGAAAACAAACAGCAAGTTGGCTGTTTGTATTCTTTAATACATAATTCCCATGCTACAAACTACCAGGGTCATAGCTAGGGGGTGGCGAGGTGGGCCCCCACCAGGGGCGCAGGCGGGGGGGGGCACAAAATCGGCTAAAACTTTGTCCATAAATATGTATATAAATAAAAATATTGATTATTGCCTCATAAGAAAAGGTTTTAAATAGAGGGTGAATTGAAGGGGGGGGGGCGTTGGAGGCGAGGCGGAAATAAGAGCTAATTTGTCCATGGCTAGGGGGTGCAATCTGAATGGTTCTGCCAGGGGTGCAAGATCACCTAGCTACTGCTCTGCAAACTACACATTTCTATGTCACTACCCAACAGATGTCCATGGGGGAAATCCAAAACTACGTGAGTATACTTCTGCTTACGCAATAGGATTTCCCTTTCCTCTCCTTCCTTGCTTCAGAGGGTCTCCCAATCTTCCTGAGAAGATTTGTGGGGGGAGCATAAGGAACTGCAGTGGGGATGAGAAGGTGGGGGAAGCCACGCTGTGTGAACAGAACACTAACCCATTCATGCACAAACACTGTTAGAACCAACCCAATAACTGTAAACCAGGGGTCAGCAAACTTTTTCAGCAGGGAGCCGGTCCACTGTCCCTCAGACCTTGTAGGGGGCTGGGCTATATTTTTTTGGGGGGGGGGGAATGAACGAATTCCTTTGCCCCACAAAGAGATGCATTTTAAATAAAAGCACATATTCTACTCATGTAAAAACACCAGGCAGGCCCCACAAATAACCCAGAGATGCATTTTAAATAAAAGGGCACATTCTACTCATGTAAAAACACACTGATTCCCGGACCGTCCGTGGGCCAGATTTAGAAGGCGATTGGGCCAGATCCGGCCCCTGGGCCTTAGTTTGCCTACCCATACTGTAACCAGTGAGGTTTGGCATTCTCTTCATTTCACAGTACAGTGTGGGCTGCTTTCTTTTTCCACTAAGAGTGTTTGCTACCTTGGTCTTTATTTTATATTCCCTGAGAGTAACAGGGCTACTAAAATTCAAATCTGAAGGATTGTACCTTCCCTTGAAAAACTTCATTAGATTTTGAAATTTTGCACTGCTGCGATGTGTTTGCAAGGCTATAAACTGATGCTAGACATGACCTTTATGTGACCAACTAAAACAAAGTATAGTTATTTTTATCCTTAATTATTGTAGCCCAGAATTCCCTAACCTGGTGCCCTCCAGATGTTTTGGACTACAGCTTCTATCAGTTCCAGTCAGCATTGCCAATTTTGAAAGAATATGGGAGGTTGAAAAAGGTTGCAAATAGTCAATCAGGCAGTAGTCATACAACAATGTGAAATAGGAAGCAGCAAATGGAGTCCATGGGGGATAGCTCAGTTAGTAGAGCCTGAGACTCTTGATCTCAAGCTTGGGGGTTCAAGCCCCATGTTTTGTGAAAGATTCCTGTGCTGTTAGGGGTCGGCCTAGATGGTCCTCGTGGTCCCTTTCAACTTTATAGTTCCATGATTCTAAGTGTCTCAGTATTGAAATTTACTGTTTTCTCTCCTAGTCATATTTTGGATGATTGTAAAGGGACAGACAGGGATATATTTTTCAAGTGTTGTGAAGCCATGTTGGCTACACTTCCGTGTTATTTATATGAAATGTTCATATCTCACCTCTAAACTTCAATTTGTTATGCATCTCACAACAAAAATTGACACAAGCATTAAATCCAATTAAGCTATGCAAAAATAAAACAAGACTGCAATAAAAATGATAAAAAGTGCAAAAGCAGCAGCATGAAAATACCATTTACAGTGGTACCTTGGGTTAAGACCTTAATTCATTCTGGAGGTCTGTTCTTAACCTGAAACTGTTCTTAACCTGAGGTACCACTTTAGCTAATGGGGCCTCCCGTTGCTGCCGCCGCGCTGCCAACAACTGATTTCTGTTCTCATCCTGAAGCAAAGTTCTTAACCCAAGGTACTATTTATGGGATAGCGGAGTCTGTTACCTGAAGCGTCTGTAACCTGAAGCTTCTGTAACCCGAGGTACCACTGTAATTTTTTAAAAAGCAGCACTGTACATGAGAAGCTAAAAAAAGCAGTATGCTCAGAAAGAAAACAATGAAATTGTGAATAAAAAGCCATTCTAGCTGCACCTAAAAGCTAACAAGGCACAGAGCAAATTTATTTTTTATTTTTTATATGTTTCATAACATTTACATACTGCTTGATTGTAATAACATCTCAAAGTGGTTTTTAAAAAACAAGAACAACTAAATAGAAAACAGCTAAAACCCACTATTTAAAGCATTCAAAACTCCCTTCAGATTCCTCTCCCTGGGTGTGGTCCCCTCCATAGCTGAGTGGTAACTAGTTGGAACCTTTATTGTGAGAGGGGATGGTCCCTGCTGCCTTGAAAGAAGCAGTGGTACAGCCACTTCTAAAGAAACTGACTGTGGACTCCTTGGCCTGGATATTAGATACACTGCTGGAGCCAATCTTGATGCGTCTGCAGGAATGACAGATTGGCTCCATCAGTGCATCTGTGCAGCACTGGCCTTGCTGTCACCCTGCCCCAACCCAGCCCCATTCACATAAGCTGTAGTGATGCTGGTGCCAAGATAGTGGCTCCACAGCTCTGCCTCCCCACACTGGCTGCTACTGATTCTTATACTTAAAGCCAGCATAGTATCTAGCTAGTTAAGACAACAAGAAGTCTTGTAATACCTTCAAGAATAATAAAGACGGCACCCTATTTATTATGGAATAAGCTATAGAGAGAGTAAATCATGAGGTCAGATGGAATGAAACGCAAAAAAAAAAAAAAAAACCACTCAGTGACAATTACATTAAAGCTTACATGTATGTAGAATAAGCAATGCGACCATGCACGTAAATGTTTAATTACTTTATTTATTTACAGATGGTGGGTTTTTTGAATTTCATACCATCTAGCCTCACTGTTTCCTTTTCCTCCCCCCCCCTTTTTTACACCCATGTGAATATAATATACCTGCCAACTGAAGTTACTGCTTGCCTCTCTGATGAGGTGGACTCTAGCCTGTGAAAGCTTACGCCATAATATATGTCTTAGTCTTTAAGGTGCCAGAAGACTGTACTTTTTGCAGCAATGGCCTAAAGCAGGCATGCCCAAAGTCTGTTTTGGGGGCCTAATCCAGCCCGCTGGTCGATTTAATCTGGCCCCATGGCAGTATATGTCCTGGGTTATATCCTAAAAAAAAAGCTCAGCAACTTCAATCCTAAAGAAAGCTCAGCAACTTTGGTCGGCCCTCACACATGTTCGCTATCAAATCTGGCCCTCTTTGAAAAGCTTTTACCAGCTGTACAACAAACAGAAATTTGACTGTCAAACTTTTCCTCTGACACACAAGTTTTCAATGTACAGGCACAGTTTTGAAATGGGTGGTCCACACTGACCCATTCCAAGTTGTTGCAGACCTATGAGAGGAGTGCATGTCTGAGTCACCTCTTTGTGAAGAAGCCACCCATAAGAGAACAAATAATTTTCTGACTCCTTAGCTGACAAATTCCATTAATCTTGTCAGATGGAAGCTCCATCTCTTCCCACCCACAATTCATCCTCAAGAGGATGTTAAAAAAGAAAAAGCTTTTCGCACATGGACAGCCTAATTAACAATTTGTTTACCTAGATTCAGAGACTTAGTTTAGCAGATGGGTGAAATGAAAAACACCTGCAATGTTTCCTAGCTATCCAAATGTAGCACTATTTTTCATTCTCAGAACTCTTCTCGATATCAAGAAATCCCAGGATACTGTCATGAAGAACAGACAAGCCACCTAGACATTAATGCTTAACATCCACAAACAGTAAATACTGAACCAGCAAATAAGTTTATGGAACAGTAGTCTTTGTTTGTAATGTTATGGAATGACAAATGCCAAGAAAATATTCAAACCATACAGTGCTTTTGCTTTATTGTAAACACCTGACAAATCTGTATGGAACACAAAGAGAGGTCATGCCATTTTTTTATATGCAACCCAGGGGATGCTATGGATATTGAAAGAATAAAATAATTTAATTTGAAAATTTCACATTAATTCGTAATTAGAAGATTCCTAATCCATCATCATTGCTGGATGCTTATTTTTCTAACCAGTGCAATCCCACAGATATTTACTCAAAAGCAAGTCCCATTTTCAGTGGGGTTTATTGCCGTTTAAGTGCACATACAATTGCAGCTGAAAATCTATTTAGCAGTCTTCAGAATAAAACATCATGAAAACAGTAGCAGCGATACAAATAATCATAGTTTTATTATTGATATGTATTACTGTAATTCTTATCATTTTGACAGCACAATGACCAACTATACTGCTTTGCTTTTATCACACATGAACAGATGGTACCTTTATACTCCAAGGATGAGATATAAAACTAAAACACAACTTTGTCTTGAAGTCAATTAAAATGTTATGATGAAATATCCTTGAACAACATCTAACCTTCCACCGTAGTTAAATGCTGTGAACTTGGTTAGGTGGTAAACAAAATCACTCTCCTTGACTCTAAAGAGATAGGTGAGACAATGGCCCCATAAAGTTGATCAGAGCTTAAAGTTGTATTTGAAAACACTGAATTATTAGTCTATTTTCTGCAGCAAAACTTTTTTATTGTAGTGACCAGAAACTATAGGAGAGCAACATTTTTTTAAACCTTTAGTGGATTTGCTGGTTTTTTTAACCAAGTGAAAATCAATTATGAGTAGTGTTGAATAGAAAAAAACAGGGGAAGATTTATTACCTATGTCTTTGACTACTGGCATAATCACATCAATGAAGATACCCACTGAATCCCTATTGGAAAGACTATTCCGTAATGTAGGGGCCACCTCACAGAACATCCTTTTCCTTGTTGACACCAGAGGTCTTTGTTCTCCACCACAGGGTTTTTTTTATCATGGCTTTAATGATGAATCAATTGTTGACCTGCTTCTTGGTTGCTTTGGCTTGTCTCAGTCTGGCTTTGTGGGGGCTTTAAGCCCTCTTTCTCTGCCATCATATTCTCAGGTGGGTCACTTCCAGGGACTCAAGTTTCTAGGCAGAGCATGGACAATGAGCATGTGTGGCACAAGAAAGCAGCCCTTGCAACAGGCAACATGCCTTTGCTGGTAGGACATATTTCAATGGAGACTAGAGGCTAATATGCCCAGACCTCCATTCCCAATCTGAGAAATGTCCTGCTGGCAAGTTTATTTGGGCACTGAACACAGCAAAATTTTACACAGCAGATTAAAAACCCGGTGAGGGGTATGATTTTCAAACTTTGGAAGTTCATTTGGGCTCAGTGGTTGGACTCTTTCAGTTACCACAAAAAATGCATGTTCTTTTTTGTGAGGCTTGATTTTCCAGGAAGGCCCTCCTTAGCTTCCAGTTGCTGGGAAGTATATGCTTGGTGGGATGCGGGTGGCGCTGTGGGTTAAACCACAGAGCCGAGGGCTTGCCAATCAGAAGGTTGGTAGTTCGAATCCCCCGTGACGGGGTGAGCTCTCGTTGTTCAGTCCCTGCTCTTGCCAACCTAGCAGTTCGAAAGCACGTCAAAGTGCAAGTAGATAAATAGGTACCACTCTGGCAGGAAGGTAAATGGTGTTTCCATGCGCTGCTCTGGTTTGCCAGAAGCGGCTTAGTCATGCTGGCCACATGACCCAGAAGCTGTACGCCGGCTCCCTCGGCCAATAAAGCGAGATGAGCGCTGCAACCTTTATATGCTTGGTCAGGACTTTCCTGGGTTGGCACCCCATCTCTTTTCTGGGCTGGCACCTGCACCAGATGAAAACCTGATAGTTTATCAAGGCATTAGGGCATTAACAACAATTACTGCATTTTGAGGATGTAAAGTGAGACTCGTTTTATTGATTTTATTGTGACCTACCCCTAGATCTTAGGTTTTAAGGTGGGGTACATATAGTCCAATTAAATAAGTCAATACTTTCAGACTATGAGAATGAACTTGGTGAGAGCAGAGCAGTGTGGGATTTTCCTCATTTTCTGAAAACTTGACTTCTGTAGGTAATGTCAGCAGCTATGGCCAGTCTAGGTCAATATTGTGCAGACTGAAAGCTCCCATCGTTCACAGATCTGGAGCTGCTACTTTATTGAATCTTGGCAAGTTGAATCAGAAACAAAGGAAGAAATGCCTAATGTGATTCAGATGTGCCATCAAGAGGCACCTATTGACATGATCACCCTTTTAAGGTTCAGAATTCTGATCCAGTTTGGGCATTAATATTTTACAGAGGTTTACTATCCATCATGAATATATGAAAGGGGTATAATGCCAAGGAGACAGGCGGGCTCTGTGTGGGAAATGCTAATTTATTTGACTGGAGAGAAGGAATGCATATTTGCATGATTTGAATATCTATCTTAAAGGCTGTTTCTGCTCTGAAGAAATAAGCTTGCTGCATACATATTTTTTAGGGAGTGGATGTGAAAAAATATTGCTTGAATAAAAAGTCCCTGTAATGTAGCCTTTGACATTCCTGATAACAATGCAATGAACGTGCAATACTTGTTGCCATGGGATACAGATATTCTATTGACCACAGATATAAAGGTGACCTGGAGACATGTGTTTTACATGCTCTTCGGTTTTCAAAACGATTTAATGCCTTTGCTTCCCACAACTGCTTGAAATACACATCACCAGGAGAATACCAATTCACATGGTAATTGAACTGTGCATGGAATTCAGGGTTAAGGCTGAGGAGCTTCAGTCCACCAAGATGAATTGAGTAATGCATCCTTGGCCTTCAGCACTGTCACTGTCAGACAATGGATCTTGGCAAGCATGCTGAAGTATAGGCCTAGCCCAAAGGCACATCACATCCAGCTTAAGCATATGCTTAGGAAGTGGGAGCACGACGTCACTGGCATTTAATTTTGTGTTATTTTTGCTTTTAAACAGTGTTGTGTGGACTTTTCCTGCTGTAGGTCTTGAGGTGTTCCCTTCTGATTTGGACATCTTCAGGCATTATTAAATTTTCTGTGGAGGGGATGCAGGATTGTGTGTACCATCTAATAATAGATAAATAGATAGATAATAGATAAATCCCATATAGGGATAGATAAATCTCAGTTTATCCAGACTCAAGTTCAAATCGCCACATGCCCACATTAGTGTGTGACTAGCCAAACCATGTCCCCAATGTCATTTAGCAGGAGGGGAGTTCAAAAAAGTTGCTTTTCTGTTCTCTGGCATTATATGGGGGGGGGGATTGGCTTTGTTTGTTACTATGTTATGTATTTTTGTATTGTAAACCACCCTGCAATTCTCAGGTGAAGGGTGATATATAAATGTTGTTGTTGCTGTTGCCAGGACTACCATGTACTATTTCTCTTCTAATGCCACAATCCGCAGATATTTCTGCACACCGGCCGTCTATTGCATGCAGCTACATACAATGATCTCTTTGAGGAACAGGTGAGGACTGGGTGGAGGATGAGAAAACAGTGTAAATTTAAACAATGGGAATGATTTAGTAAGATATACCCATTTCTATAAGATTGATTTCAGATTTAAAATAAAGGCAAGGCATTTGTGAATATTAATTTTAGTAGAATAAGGCATATGTTCAGACAAACAAGGCAGGTGACCCCTTGCTTTATGTTTTATCTCCCAACCATGGAAAAGAGTAAATTTATAAGATAATAATAATAATAATAATAATAATAATAATAATGGCCATTTCATACAACGAGGGTTTTTTTTTGGTTTTTTGGTGGGAACCTTCCACACATGCTCACATTAGGTGGATTTGCATGTGTTATGAAGCATAAGAACAGATGCTACAATTTTTTTTGAAAGCGTAGAGATACCAAGACAGGTTGGTACAATATCTGGACACTGTACTACATGGAACTTTTCAGTCCATGAGGGAGGTGGAGAATGAGGAAGAGCCACTGAACCATCTTGGATAGCTTTTGAAAGGCAAGGGGTTGGAACCCTGCACTGTCCACCACTTTTGGCTGCACAAATTTCTGCTGGCACTGAAGGAGCAAGAGGTTACCTATTTCAGAAGCAGAGGCTGACACTGTGTGTGAGAGAGAGTGTGAGTGTCTGATGATGATGAACTGACCAAGCCTACTTAGTAGTAAGTCTCACTGACATAAGAAATTATTTCCTATTAACAGACAGCAGTGTCCTGTGACGATGTCTGCCGTTAAGTGGCTGCTAACCAGCATGTTTTCATTTACTCGGAGAGAAAGAAAGGAAAATGTAGAAATGGGTAGTTACCCACTTGGAAATACAGTCTTAAGGTTGGTGTGTTGTAACTCCAGGCACCAAGATTCTCAAGGAATCCAATGGCTTCCACAAGAGCCCAATGCATCTTTCAGTAGACAGAATTCTATTGTTGTATGATTCAAAGACAGGGGGATGAAAAGACCAGCAGGAAAGGAGCTGAGAATATATTTTTAAAAAGTGGATTCTGTATCAGGTTCCTCTGCATTGATGAGGTATTCCTAGTTTAATGATGTTGCTAATCGGCACCTCATATTCAGTGACTAACTGTGGAGTAGTTAGCTATTCATGATAATAAGCAGAATAATTTTCTATTTCCACATCTCTGATAAGGTTTGCAAATGAGCTCTTTAACAGTGACTCAGAATTCAGTGACCAGAGGAAATTTATCAAGTGAGCTGAGGCAGGGAGAATGTGGTAAGTTTCCTACACAGCTCATAAATCATCAGGCTTATTTGGCGCCAGCATTCTCTGAACTTTTATACTTTCAAGCCATTTGATTCCTCTCAGCACCCCTATAGCTATTTCTTCAGACAAAAGTAGAAGAACTTGTTGGGTTTCTTTCTGTCTGCCTACTGCGCCTGAGAAAAGAATGTCACAGACATGCAACATCTTAGTCAGAAAATAAAAATGATGATATATAACTATACTCAATGAAGGGGAAACAATGCCCATTAAAGACCTGAGTTAAGGCCTGTTTCTTGGCTCAAGGCCCACATAATCAGGAAATTAGAAGCTAAGGTAGATATCTTAACAGACATGCCCCAATGATCAGAAACGTTATTGTGTAAAGCCACAAATTGTGCATATTTACAACTTACCTTTCATACACCCACACTTTTTCTTGGTCTTTCAGTCCCAAATACAGTCCGGAGAGGGTGGGGTGAAGATACCTGCATTGCGGGGGGGGGGGGTGTTGAACTAGATGACCCTTGTGCTCTTCTTCAGCTCTACAGTTCTATGGTTCTATGAACATCTGGAGGGCACCGCATTGGGTTCCCCTGCCATAGATGCAAAGCCTATTACATGTTGGCATAATAACAAAAAGTGCTATTTCCTTAGACATTCTTATTGCAAATGACTTTCTTTTTTCACTTGGAAAATTTCGCAGAATAACTTGTTTAGTTTTCTTCCTCCTGAAACCAGTGCTATCCTTGTTTAAAGAAAAATATATATACCCTCCCTTCCTTCTTCAGACTTCTGATTAATTATCAACTGTTAGAACTATATTAGATAGACAAGGAAGATCATTTAGAGAACAATCAACTGCGAGTTAAAGTGTCAGAATTTAAAATGGAACTAATTAGATCTAGGATATAGCTCTAGACTTTTGCCATCAATAACAAAGACACAAAGTGGAGGGGGGAGGAAAGGGCTCCTATCCTATTCTGTGACATAGAATAAATCCTGTTATGTAAGCAACTCCTGGACCCGGTTCATTACTCTTCCAAGGAAATAAAACACTAATTGAATATGATCTTGATCAATGTTAGGCAATGACAGGTGATTTCCCATTTCTAAACATTTCTACAATATCAATTCATACATTTCTAGAATACTGTAATGTTACGCAAACGACAGAAGCAAGGCAAAATGCACCTAAGGTAATGAAATAAGATAATAAAACTATTTCAATAGTAAGATAATAGGAAGACAAAGCCTAAGTTGTGTCACATTAACAAAAGAAAACTCTCTCTCTCTCTCTCTCTCTCTCTCTCTCTCTCTCTCTCTCTCTCTCTCTTTCTCCCCCCCTCCATCTCTCATTCCCTCCCTCTTACACACACTTCATCAACCAATACAACCTGTCCAATTCAACTACTAATTCTCCATACTACAGAATACCAGGGCATCAATTACATTCTATGCTGGGGTCAGAATAGGTTGCCCAGTCATGTAGTTGAGCTGAACAGGCTTGTGATCCAGCCTAAGGCTTCACTCTTTGGTCCCACCCCCACCACAACCCCAGAATACTCCCTCTTGGGATATTCACTGGCCTCAGCTCAGCCAGCTTCAGTTCAGCAGGCTGAATCCCAGCTCAGCCAGGATGAACAAGTTACACCAGCATATCTTGGGCTGAGCCAGGGTTGGGGACTGCCAATGGAGAACTGCTGCATCCTACATTGCTCATTCCAGAAAAACCTTGGCATGGGATTGCCTGCAAAGCCTATTACATGTACCAGACCACCAATGTTAAATACCATCTACCATCTACATTGTACCATCAACTTACAAAAAGAGATAGGTGTCTGCCCTCAAGAAGGTTATATTCTCCCATCCAAGTACCTGGCCTGACCCTGCTTAATTTCCAAGATTGGATGTGATTGATTGCTTTCGGGGTGGTTTAGGCCATAGAACAAAAGAACAATACCTGCATCTTTCCCTCCATTGCTCCTCCCTCTCTTTTTGGCACATGAAAAACAGCCAACATTCCAAGGAACTTCATAGGCTGCCCAATTTGGTTTGAGATCCATCCAATTCTGCTTAGTTTTCCTCCCCACCTCCATCTCTTCACAATTAACAAAGAAAAAAAAATGACTATATCGTTTTTCCTCTTGAAAGAAGTGGATGAAATTTGCAGGCATAGTAACTCTTCCAGAGTGGATAAAGTCTACCAAATTATAGCAAAAGGGTTGAGGGGCTTTTGTCCTGAGCACCATTAAACATACGTAACTTTTGGGAGAAATTCAATGGAATTTGCTGTCAAAGATATCCCTTCTGAAATAATTAATCCTGCAGAATTTCAGGAGGATAGCTGTAATTATGTTACCTCATGGGTAACTACTGCAGTTTGGAGGTTGATTCAGGATTTACCCAAATCTGTTGCACACCACAATAAAAATTAAATGTTGTTAGAATGACATTTCTACATTCCTTTTCATAATGTTTGCATTGTAAAAATTAGCACAATTACTTTTCAAGGGAATTCCAATTTGTTTTAAAAGCAAGAAACCTGCATTGATCTTTATTATAATGAGGAGTGAATTATATTTCAAAATGACAAACTGGGGCTTTGTCTTTCCCTGCTTCTTTCAATAAAGTTACATTTTTTTGCATTCTAGTATTTATCTCAGTTATAAGAAAATCTAGGAGAAGACAATTAAATGAAAGTTCACTAAGTTTGCCAGGGCTCTGAGGCTGGAACAAGTTAATTAGAGTCAATCATGGGTGAGAAAGCACTTAGCACCACAGCTCTCTACATTTGTGAGACATGTGAATGTGGGAAAGGTTAATTAGAATCAACCATGGGCAAAGTAAACATTAAAAGTATTTTCTGGGGTTCATTAAATTTGAATAAATCAAAATAGGCAAAACTCAATTTTACAGATATGACCTATATTTCTGCTTCCACTTCCTTACTCACCCTCTGTCTGTCCCGCATAATTATACGTGGGGAGAAAATTTGTCACTTTGGGGGCACAGGAGAATAAGAACTGAGTATAGAGAAAAATTCCTATAGAGGTGGAATGGTTATCCTTCCAGATGTTGTTGGACTCCAACTCTCATCAACCATGGCCAATGGTTGAAGAAGATGGGAGCTGGAGTCCAGCAAGTTCTGAAGGGTTACGAGTTACATGTTAAAATTAAGCCACCTCTTCTACAGAGAAATGTTGCTCTGGTTATGCAAAAGTGAATAACTGTTTAATCAATCATCATGGAAAGCTAGAGAGTAGATGCTGGAGAATCTTCTTCATACATAGAAAAGAATATAATGCTGAAAGAAAATAAGAAACCCCATTTAGTCAGTGTTTCATTTGGGAACAATGTAAAAATTTGAGTTATCTGTTATTTTGTTGATCTTTGCATTGCCTTGGGATGAGAGACAAGGGCTTTTCAAAGAAATTGAACTACTCTCCTGTAAGCTCTCATTTACTGACAATGCAACTGTATACACACTTACCTACAAGTGAGTGATGTTGGGTGATTTCCAACCTTAGTCATACTAAGAATAGACCCATTAGCATCAGTGGTTGGGTGATAGCCAAGCATTTGTCATATAGTCTGCTCTGACTATGGCTAACGTTGGGTATAATCTAATGTGGTTTATAAAATGTATTTTTCTGGAATACTTAAAACTTTTAAATAAAAATTATCTACAAAAGAAAATGTATGAAATTCTCGGACATATTTATTTCTGCTTTGAAGGAGTCAGATGGAAAAGATACTGAAAAAGATGAGAACATAAACAGAGTCCTGCAGTGTCAGAGCAAAGGCTCCCTAGTCCAGCATTCTCTAATCACAGCTTGGGCAGGAACACCAGGCAGAAAGCAGCCCCACACACCCACACCCGGGGAGGGGGGGAGAGAGACTTAATTCAGGATGTACATCAAAAAGAGAGTTTGAATAAGAACAAGGAAATGTTGGGATTCTGTATGGAAAGATATTATCACCAAGAGAAACTCAACGGCACGATAATCAATTGCAGATATGTAATACTGTATATTCTTAGCAATATGCATGTCTTTCCATAACAAATGACATCCTGAGACAAGGGAGAAGGTGTGAGCAGAAATGACATTCTGATTAGTTGACAGTTCTGGTTTGCCCATATTAATTTATTGTACAATGTAAGTTGTATTTTTATACCCCATTTATAATTTTATATTTGTATCCATTTCATTCACTCCTGGTTTTTTTCTTTTTCTTTTGACTTTATTATCAAATGCTCCTTGGTATTTTGTTTGCTTTTGTATGTATTGTCTGTTCTTGTTATTCCTTTTTAAAAAAGAAAAGGATCTCCTTTCCTAAAAATAAAAAGTCATATTCCTATACATATCCCCTCCCCTCCTCCCCAAAAAAAAGAAGAGGAGAGAAAAATGGAGCAAAGGTGAATCACTTTGGAGTATGTTCAAGGAAAACTTAAAGCATATGAGGATTATGGGAGCAGGAGATAAATAAAAGGGATCATGATAGAAATTTATGAAATTATGCATGTTGTGGAGAAAGTGCATAGAGCGAAGTTCTCTTGTAATTCTAGAACTTGGAGTCATCCAGAGAAACTCGTGATTCTGTGCCAAGGATTGCTTTGAGAACCAAGCAGGACTCACTCAGAGCTGTCCAGGGTACTGATTCCTGCCCTGACTTGGCATGCCTCTGCCTTAGTATGTGTATATGTATGCATTTTAGGCTGTATATTGGCCACATTCCCTCTAGATATGCTTTATGACAATCTTGATACAATGATCAATAAAAACATTAAAATTCATCATCTTAAACCAAACATGAAATTACAAAAACAGGCTGAAATACCTATACACGCCTATACTTTCTGAATTCTACCATTCAATAGAAGAACTTGTGCATGAAACACAGCAGAATTCAATGCATATATACTGAGAAGTAAGTCCAACTGTGCTCCAGTGGGACTTTGCCTTCTCCCTAGGAAGTGTGTATAGAATTGCAGCCTTGATCAATATTATGATATTTATCTGTAAGTCATTCACCCTCCAACCTCTATAGATAAAATTATGTGATTGTATTGTCTTACCCCACCCTTAAAGAAATAAAAATAAATCTGTATTTTCCAAAGCTGAAGATTATTGTTTCTTTTCCCCAGCTGCTGTTAAAGGTTACCTTGTAGGTTGCCAGGATATACTCCCTCATTCTTCTTAAACGAAACGTCAAGAAATGTGCTTGTCAGCCTAGGTAAATAGCAAAAGGGGTTTACTCAAGAACAGCTGCTTTTCTTGTCAAAAGTGCCAAACTAACATGAAAGTGAGTGATGTCATTACCCAACAGCACATTACAGACTTTAGGTGCTCCTCCACATCACAATACAGAAGGCAAAGGCTTATTTGAAGGCAAAATACATAACAATCTTTTTTATAACTTCCACATGAATTGAAATAAAAAGGAACCATGAAGGGGAATAGTTTTCTTTTTAGATGGATTGCATTAGTATTGTGAAGAGGAAGCAAATGGCACTCAGTCCACAGGAATCAAAGAAATCACAAAATATATACAGTCATATTAGTCATGTTAGACTTTTTGGGTGATATGTACAAGTGTGCTTCACCTCCCTCTCCTCCCTCCTCCTGCTCCCAAACTCCCAATGCCCTGGAGCAGATTTTGGGGGGCACACAGGGGGGCTGAAGAGGGAAGGGGAGGAAGAGGAGGTCCTGCTGTATAAGCAGAAGTGCATTCTTCTGCTGGTCTGATACCTTTAGATGTGAGTCATTAAAGGCAAATCTAGCTTCCTAGTCATTTCTCAGGCACAGGGCAAGCAAACCATGGAAAAGTCCTGTGATGGAGACATAGCTAGTCAGGCCTAGCAAATGGTCAAAGTTCAGTGGTAAAGAATGTGCAAAAGGTCCTAGTTTCAATCCCAGGTATCTTCAGACAGGGATGGGAAAGACTCCTGTCTGAAACCCTGGAGAGCTGCTTCCATTGTCAATGTAGTAAACAATTGAGATCTGTGTAGACAATATAACTTACTTTAATGCAGTTTCATACATTCCTGTGATAGAACTAGGAATAGTGCAGTGGAGTCTGTGGTGCTGTTAGGATATAGGGCTTTATTTTATTATATGCAACCAGATCATAGAATGGACCTCAACTGGTCATGTTTCCCCATTAAGATTTTCCCCAAGTCACTTTGGTTCCCAGACATGCCTCTGTGTCTCTAGCTTCCAGCATCAACCAAAACTCACACAGAGAACTCTGGCTATTGTTATGCATCCTAGGATCCAGCCAGGTGAGAGGGGAAAAGCCCCACCCATTTGTCTCTATGGCAGCCTCTTTGGACTTATAAATGGCAGTTCTTAACTGGCCAGCCAAGGCAATTACCTCAACAAAGAGTCTAGTCTGACTTGTTCAGCAGGTTCCTCCTTGTAAAGTCTAACCTCACAGTTGGGGGATCACAGGTTTGAAAGGGACCCAAGGATGTCATCAAGAATATCCCCCCCCCCCCACAACTACTACTACTAATAGATACCATAGGAAAAATAAAAAAATTCCTTCCAGTAGCACCTTAAAGACCAACTAAGTTAGTTCTTGGTATGAGCTTTCGTGTGCATGCACACTTCTTCAGATACCATAGGAGTAATACTTCTGGATAAAATGTTACAGCGGGCTCTCTCTTATTACTTACTCTCTCCAGCTTTCCCTGTCTATCCCAGAAAATGAGGAATTGGAACATGGATTATATAGTAGCTTTCCATATATTTATGGGAAGTTTGCTTAGCCCAAGACAAAATGAAGGAGATTTTCTAATTACACTAGCATTCCAAGCCTAAATCCATCTGATATTTATTATCTTAGTTGATGGTAATATGTAATAATGCTGACAAAAAAAAATAGTTAATCAGCAGAGCTATTTTAACAGTTCATCATGCACAACACATTTAATTTCTGTAATGATTTACTGGTTAATTTCAAGGCAGGGGAGGGAGAAATCAAGTAAAGCAACATGTTGTAAATGTGCTCTAAAGGGTAAACCTACTGTGGGTGAGTATATTAACTATTGATAAATTATTCTCCAGTTAAAAATGGGTGGTGGTAGGGGAGGAGATAGAATAGTTAATTGAGGAAGTGAGGAATTGATTCAGCTCTGTTTCTTCCTTCCAGCAAAGGCAGTTATATAAAGCAGCAGGCTATATATAAAAGGAAGACAGCGAAACCCATGAACCAAATAAGACAGGAAGGAAGCTAAACTTGTAACTGAAGCTCTGCTCAATGCTCGCTTCAAATTTCTCCAAATCTGGATAGGTTAAAAAATAACATATTGTGAATAACTTAGCAAGAATTTGGATCAATTATTCCTCCACACACCCTTATTTATCCCTTTCCTCCCAGTACTGTAGTCTACTCAGCAGCAGGATAAAGGAAAGCCCCATTCCATGACCTCTGAAATCCCCACTGTTTTCTTTTCTCCCCAACAACACCAGGGAAGATCATTCTTTGGTTAACCGCCCTGGGATCTTCAGATGAAGGGCAGTATGCAAATTTGATAAATAGATAAATTAAATAAAATAAAGACCAGGGATGAAAACAGGAAAACCTACCTGAATATACCTGGTGCCATTTGGATGCCATGTTGTTTCTGTCCTTGACACTGCATTTGGAGTGGAGTTGTACTGTGTAATATTTTGGAACATAAAGAGCTGCTTTATGCCAAATCAGACAATATTTCCATCTAGCTGAGAACTGTCTACACTGACTGACAATGGTTCTCGGAGGTTTCCAGCTGCACAAGGAACTGAACCTTGAATCTTCTGCATGCAAAGCAGATGCTCTACTATGATGTTGTATCCTAAGCTGCTTTGAAAGCCTCTTGGGGCAAGAATGGAGTACAGGCAACCCCTGATTTGCACAGGGGTTGTGTTCCGGGTCATCACACACTTCCATGAAATCACGTGTAATTGTAAAAACCTGCAGACATCCTGGTTCCACCTCTGCTCCAGCCTGTTGCACCCCTGCTATGCCCCACCCTGCCCATGCTCCACCCCTCACCCCATTCCATCCTTTTAGTGACATCTTTTATAACATTTTATGGTCACTTTCAGGTTTGGCGCAATGCATGCATACATGGTTGTACACATACTGAATGTGTGCAAATGGGGGTGTGCCTGTATCTAAACAGATAAATATTGTTAAATACGTAATGTCATTGGATGACATATACAAGTAGGATTGTTGCTGTAAATTCTCCCTTGTTGATTTTCAGCTTAAAATTTACCATTTTGGAGGGGTGAACAGCAAAAAATACAATATGTACAATAAAAGCATATTTTTTAAAAACTGTAAAACCAGTACTTAAATACCTTGTGTAATTTCTGCCTGCCGTCAAACTGTTAAAGTCATAAGGCATCATTCACTTTGTTTCTGTAATCTGCTTCTGTTGGAAAAGTGCAAATCTATTCAGTAGAAAACATACCAGAAATGCCTCACAATCCTTCTTTCTTATGATTAGCAACAGTGCTTAAGTGACTAGGTAACCTTAGCAACAGCAGTGCCTCAGAAACTGCCTAATAAGACTTAGAACATTGCTGGCATGTTTTGCTTTCTAATTTTCTTTATGGATGTGTGACTGACTTATTTTTTTAAAAGAAAGAAAGAAAGAAAGAAAGAAAGAAAGAAAGAAAGGAAGGAAGGAAGGAAGGAAGGAAGGAAGGAAGGAAGGAAGGAAGGAAGGAAAGAGTCCAGGCACACTGCAGGGTTGGGGTGGAAGATGAACATGAAGATGAACTAGAAATTATTTAAAGTTATACTTCCAAATGAACTTAATCTACTTAATTCCAAGCACTGGAATGTACCATGTAGAATCTTAGGAGAGCCAGCTATGCTAGATACCCTACACCCCTAAAATATGACGGCATCAATAGAATATTAACTGACTGGTTGCTTGGCTTCCTGCCCTGCCAGTAGCGGTTAAGAGCAGTAGACTCGTAATCTGGTGAACTGGGTTCTATTCCCCGCTCCTCCACATGCAGCTACTGGGTGACCTTGGGCCAGTCACACTTCTCTGAAGTCTCTCAGCCCCACTCACCTCACAGAGTGTTTGTTGTGGGGGAGGAAGGGAAAGGAGAATGTTAGCTGCTTTGAGACTCCTTAGGGTAGTGATAAAGCAGGGTATCAAATCCAAACTCATCTTCTTCTTCTTGAGGATAACTCCATATACCAGCCACTGATATGTGATACTAGTATAAGGTTAGAAAGGTAGTTTTCTTCAGAAAAGAAGCAGGGCTAGGAAAGCATCATTCAGAGCTCAGCCCAGCTATAACACTGCCCTAAAATATTACAGCTGAAGCTGCAATTCTAAACCCATGTACCTGAGAGAAAACCTCATTGAGCCCAATGTATATAAGCTTACATTGTGAATCTAATTTGTTCTCAACTTCTTGCTTTCTCCCAAGATTACTGTATTTCATTATCAGAATACTCAGGCGGACAAAGTTTCTTAAACGCTTTATCATTTGACCACTGAGGTCAGGGCTTGAGTTTCTGCCACCATGACAACCAGATGAAACTATTCTGGCTATGATCACATTGGTTATTAATCTTCTGGTAAGGTCACACTTCCGCAGTTTTCAGGGCAAAGTTTGGAATATAGTGAAGCTTTATGAGCTTAAAGAGTTAGGATTATTATGTTTTTTAGAAGCACACCACCATAAAAAATTCTTCATATATTGGGTTATTTCTTTATTCTACCCGCATAGAATATATAGACATAATAGGAAAACACATGATCAGCCAGGGTTACTAGGCCACATTTTTAAAGTTGCCTCATCTTTTCCTTTGTTTCTGAATCTGGGGAATTTGATTGTGTAGAAATAAAAAAATGTTAGTATGTGACAGGCATTTTGGCCGCAGGATGAGTTAGTGCCTGGTGCAAAAGGTTGCAGACCTCATGAGTCATGGATGCAGGCTTTTAGTTTGTTTCCCAATGTCACTCCCATGCACAGAGCTGTAACAATCCTGGAAGCCACATTCATATTGGAAGCTCAAGATGTCCAAAAATCGCTCCCCCAAAACGCTCCCTAACATATTCCACAGAGTTGTTGGGAAAATAAAATGGGGAATGGGAGAATCATGAATGCCACCTTGAGCTCATGGGGGGGGGGATTATAATATAAACCTACAACAACAACAACAACAGCAACAATAGCATTAAAACAGCTTGATATATCTCTCATATTCTGAGGCACTAAGATTTGCTGTTTCAAGTACAAGTCCCTAATGTGTTGAGTATAGCTTAGCAGCAATAGTATTGCAGATCATTTGCAAAGGACTAAAAAACTCCAGTATAACACTCTTTCTCCTCCTGTGCTTGTATTTTAATAAGACTAATGCTAATGCTATTCGTATGTACTCACATTACGAATTTATCAGCATATAAGCTTCATTATGATATTTGATCAGGCTAGAGTTAATCTCCTGTTTTGTGTACTCAGATGTTTTAAAAGCCATATTCCAACCTTGGGAGCAATTAACAAACATGGCAAGTAAAAGACAGAAGTGACAAAATTACATTGAATATTAATGATTCCAAAGAGCTGCCTTTTCTGCCTTCCCCAATTTTGAACTGCTTTTCAAAAGCTAAAGGCATTACCATTTTAAACTGGATTTTCTGCTGTTGCCTTAATTTAATTTAATTTTAATTTAATTTAATCTTTTTGAGCTTGTTTTCCTTTCCTTTATTATCTGTCACTTCTATATTGCTTATCTGTAAATTTGTGTTGTGAGTCACCACACAAATCATGCTTCGGAGGTGAGATGTAAATATGATAAATAAATTAAACAGTCAATAACTAAAATACACTCCTATTTCTTTTATAAGATTTTTTTTTTTTTACTCTGTTTCACTCCCTGGCTCCAAAATTGTTTTTGCTTCTTATTCTGCCTGTATCTTGACTAAAGATGGATGAAGCTATTAATTCTGGTTTCTCCTTTTTCCATTTGTGAGTTTTCTTTGGAGTGGAAAGAATGCATAAGAATTCATGCATATTTTCATGTATGTTTCTCCTATTATATGCTTTTTTTTTTGTAAGCACAATTTCCTAGGATATGCATTTTTGTAAGTATTTCATCCGAAATGCATATCTGTATATTATTTTCACAAATATATACTTGTTTATGTTCACTTTTCACTAATATATGCATTTTCATATACATTCTTTAGTTGGAAGACTGCTTCACAAAATCCAGAGAAGTGTAATTTCAAAGGAAAGCTGTCTTTCTGTTTGTCTCTTACAGGGGTAGCAAAGTCCTGGCCTGAGGACCACTTTCTGTGGAAAACACACACACCATAATCAGATCAAGAGGGTTGGAGGATCCTCAAAAGAGATTATGGGGGTGCATGGGAAGAGGAAACAGAAGTTCCATTGCACCAGCAGAACCCTGCTAGTTCAGTGATGGATACAGCCCACAACCTGCATTTATTATTTTTTAAAGACAGTATTATGGTTTGATCCATTTGTTTCATGTACTATATGTTGGTATATCTTGAAACATATAACTGAGCATATGTAGTTTATGTATATGTAGCATACGTAGTTTATGTAGCATATGTAGTTTACCCACCTACTAATTACCTCAGAAAAGTACCATTCCTATATAACGTTACTAGACTGTTCACTGGATTTTGAACTCAAATTATCTAGGGGGTCCTACAAATTCGTATGATTTCTGTAAGTCCTTGATATTGCATCTGAAGTTTTAAGTCAGTTAAAACATTCTGACTTAGCTCTGACTTAGTGAGACAGTTCAAAACCATACTGTGAGGCAGAGCTTTATGTAACAAAGACTGTTTAATTGAGCTTTTGTAAATCTTCTAGCTGTTTCTAATATCCAGCTGTCATGTCTCACACTTTGAAGTCTCCATGCAGATTTGAGAGGACCCCTAGCAGTCTTAAAATCTATAAGCTAATGAATGAATTTTGAAAGCCAAAGAGAGAACTAGTGTAGTCATTTGAGACTGTCTACTGTGGGAACAGGATTGTATCAGGGCTTTCATGTAACTATGACAATATTGTTACAAAGGCCAGCGCCTGTCTCTCTCTCTTACCAAGCTGTGGCAAGAGCGCATGGGATCTCAGGCACTCACACAGGACCTGTGTGCCTTTGGAGAACAGAAGACACGGCAGAAAACACGGTGCTTTAAGAAATAGGGTAAATTCGCCTAATTACACCTTCTGCATGGAGGGAGTCCAGATCTAACAGCATAAATAATATGTTTCTGTTACAGCTGTGAATGCCTTCTGCAACCATGGGCATTATCCACTGAAGAGTTGATTTAATTCTTTGAATAAACCTCATTGGAATGAAGGGGTTCTGTCTAAGCACGTTTCCATGATGAACATAGTAGTGCCCCCATCGCTCCAACTCATTTGAATTGAACCCGCCACATGAGAACTTTGACCCTATTTTTGTCATTTCCACTCCTCCTTGTTTAGTTCTTATATATAGTATATTTCATTCTGGAGAACTGGTGGCATTAATCATGTTTAATATTTGTCAGTCCATGCCAAAAATGGTTGTGGCAAATGTCTGTTATGCAGATGAGGTTCCTATTGCTTCAAGCATCATCCTGTAATTACTCAGCTATTTCTCAAGTGTGATTTATTGAATCAGCAATTTACTGAGATGGAGTGGCATAACCTAATTTACCCATGTACATTCATTAAAAACGGAGACATGGATATATGCTTCCTGTCACTTTCACACTAGCATTTGTTAGCATGGCAACTTGATATGGGTCATTTAATTTGTCTATGCAGATTCATTCACTGCGGGTTTCAGGATCAATGACTGCTTGGCAAGTATGTCTTTGATATGCTTCCTGTGGTATTCCCACTCCTTGGTTTGCGGGGGGGGGGGGAGGCGTTAATCTTTAAGGGGAAATCATTGGAAAAACAAGAACAGCTGGGGCCAGTCAAAAAAAGAAGAAATAAAAATGGTGAGATAAATTGTCTAGTACAAACTTTTGATAATTACACAGGAAGATTGCCTCCATAGCTATTGTTCCACAGTTGTAAACAATGCTAAATGGAAAGGAAAAGCTTAGATGCTCTTAAGCATTGCCTACGAAGTGATAAAAACATCTCTAGCTCTAAGGTTCTCATTGATCTATGGAAGGTTCTGTGCTTAAGCAACCATTGATGCATTTTAACATGATATACACCTCTTTAATTTTAAACAACCGTAAACTTAATAGTGGGTGATTTTGCTGCTGAAACTGCAAATGCTGAATAAAGAGCAATTGTCTAATACACATCCTGTACTAAAAGTACAGATTTTTGTTTGTATGTATTTATAATATTTAATCTTATTATTTATATAAAGGTTTTTTGCGATTACTTATGTAGGAAAAAAATCTGATGCAGTCTGTTGAAAATGAAGGTCTTAATTTCCAGGGGGGGATTTGTCTAGAAACATGAGAATTCTTAAAATGTAGAAAGCACAAGGCTGTGCTTCAAGATGATGATGATGATGATTTATTGAATTTATATTCCACCCTATACTCAGGGCAGTTCACAGAACAAAATCAAAATATAACACCACAAAATATATAATCAAAATAAAAACAACAACCCACTAACCCCCGCAGCCACACACACCCCAATTTTAAAAGGGCATAGGACGTCATTAAAATCAACTAAAGGCCTGGTTTAAAGGGAACATTTTGCCTAATGAAGGCACCAGGCGAACTTCCCTGGGGAAAGCATTCCACAGACGGGGAGCCACTGCAGAGAAGGCCCATTCTGGTAATGATGTAACCACACAGTAGGTGGAGTCTAATTGGCATTCCAGAGTGGGAAATGGCTGGCACAGTGGTCTTCCTGCTCCCCACCTTCTGCCCCCTAGCTAGCATGCTTGCAAGGGCTGCGGCAGGAATCCCACCACTCTGTTCCACCACTCGGTTATGCCCTTCCAGGTGGCGGCCAAGGATAACAGTGCACTTCTACTTCAGCCCAATAATTTCACTGGGACTATTCTGACTAAAACTGAGTTGGCTATATGGTCTGCATGGACCAAATGAAATGCACTTGTGTATCACAATCTTCATCTGATGCAGATGATCCCCATCAGAACTCTGCAGTGTGGACAAGGATGTTCCTTTTAAGCTATCTTTACAATCTCTGTCTGCAGACATGCAACAAATGCATCTATATGTCAAGCTGTATGCAATATATTGTGCACAACTCTCTATTGTTTTAGTTCAGTATTTCATTCAGACAACCAGGCCTCTTGCATTGAATCACCTGATCTTGTTTGTAAGGCAGATCCCATTTCCAAATTTTGGATAAAGCACTGCCTCTGCACATTTATTTGTGTTTCCCATTCTATATTGCCAACCTGCAAGTCTCTATAGATAAAACTGTGCAGTGCAATTTTGTGCACAGGATTTTCATCACGATTCTTTTTGTGTCATGTTTCACTAAAGCAGAAGAAAAGAGGAAGAAGCACCATGGAAGCCAAAAGTGAGAGATGACGCTTCAAAAAGTAGTAGAATTTGGGAGATGTAATGTTCCCAGTGCATTTAAGTGATCGCCTTCTTCAGGGGAAGTTTATTTTTCCTGTTCAATTGATTCTGACCATTCATTTGAAACATTTTATATCAAAATTACATTACTAAAGTGAAGGAGCAGATGAGTCAGACAAGCATTGCACAGAAAGAAACATATGATCACATCGGGATTCCTTTTTTAATCTTTATGTGGAGGAAGAAGTCCTTTATGCTGTTCTCATATATATCACTAATGCAGAGGGGACCTACACAAGCAAACTCAGTGAATGAATGAAAGCTGTGCAAGCTTCAGTTCTGGGATTTGTTTACAAGGTTCTCCTGGTTAAACTGGAGAAGTGAGGAGAACCCAGGCTGTCAAACCTACCAAATAATAAAGGAACAGAATGGGGAAAATGCTCCCATCCCTAATTTTGTATGCATGCCATTTTGCTATGCAGGAATTTATTGACATAACAAGCCCTCCTCCAAAAGGATAATGTTTGTTCTCTTATGTATGTCTATGATGAAATCATATGGCCTTTGAGAATTTTAGCTTTTGGAAATACCGTGTTTTGCTTTTCATATGAAACCCAAGTAATAAAAGAAGCCAGTACTTATTTTGATGCTCAATTAAGCAAGCATTGAGGGTGGAAGCTTCTATTGAGTTGAGAAATATTACGCTTAATTAAATGTGACTGCACTACATGGGTTCTTTCCTCTGTTAATCTGCAGCTTAAATAGATACTTTACAGCTAAATTAAACTGGACAATATGAAGATTACCTTGTAAAGCCAGCAAGCAATTCTCTTTTATTGTCATAGAAAACAAAACTTTTGAAACTGGTAATAGCTAAGAACATATTTTATGCACTGAGTTATAGCCAAGCATTGGGTTTTATCCAATATTAGTCATACTCAGACTCATGACTAACGTAAGTCCATTACCTTTAGTGGGCCTACTCTGAGTAGAACCAACCCATTAACTCTTGTGATATATCCTCTATAAGGGGGCACCAATTTGGCACCCATGAGCAGAGAGTTACCACCAGTACCAATTATGGCACCCACAAAATATCTCAGTAAATATCCCCTCAAAAAATTCATAATCTCAGTGATGGAATCCATGATATTAGTGATGGAATAGGGTCATTAAATTTTAGTGCACTTGACAAAAACCTTGCTGTCAACTGTTATCCAAAGGTCATGTGTAGTTTCTCCCACGTCCTATTAAAAATATGAGGAATTTGGTTAGTTAGAAAATATATAACCTACCGAATAGCTTAGATTGCTAAAGTAATTTCATTTACAGTGGTACCTCGGGTTAAGTACTTAATTCGTTCTGGAGGTCCGTACTTAACCTGAAACTGTTCTTAACCTGAAGCACCACTTTAGCTAATGGGGCCTCCTGCTGCCTCCGCGCCGCCGGAGCACGATTTCTGTTCTTATCCTGAAGCACTATTTCTTAGTTAGCAGAGTCTGTAACCTGAAGAGTATGTAACCTGAAGCGTCTGTAACCCGAGGTACCATTGTACTCCTCACAGCTTGATCCAAAACATGTTTACTTGGAAGTAAGGCTCATTCATTTCTGTATACAATATACAATATACAATATACAATAGGGATATAAATTGCTCTATGGCAGGCACTTTAGCATTACTGAGGAGTGAACTGAATGGTAAGTGTTCTTCTAAAATGACACAAGGATGTCCAGGACAGATCCCTGATCTCTGGTGGCTGATTATTTTCTTAAATTTAATGAACACTGTTACTTATTTTTTTAAAGGAAAATACTTGAGAGCAAGGGAGGGGAATGGGTTTCCTCCTGTGAGTGAATTATTGCCACAGTTCAACCTATTTTCTTGTCACAGACTGCATTTCCTATCATACAGAGGAGACACACTTTGCTGCTTTGAAATATTGTGACAATATCCTGAACCAGAAAACCGAGCCTGAGCTCCACATTAAATCACTGTATATTTGGGGCTGGTTAGCAAGCTCTGTACTTCCTGACAAATACAGATGAAACTGAAAACATCTAATTCATCACTTGAGTGCTTATAATAAGTATGCTTTTAATCTTCAGCCATTTGTTGTAAAAACGTTGTGACAAACCACATCGAAAACTTGTTACTCATGGCTGGATGGCAGATTTCTGACAGTTTTGAAGAACGAGAGGATTTCTGAAATTTATGTATAGCAAAACCCACCAATGAAATACAAGCTGGAACAAGCTGTTGGTGTTACTGAAGTCTTGGAGATCAGTGAAGCTGAAATTTTTGTGAGGCTCAATTTCAACATGAAAAGTGTGCTTTCGAGAAGTGTGCTTAGTAGTCATTACTGCTACATAGTCATTTGTGGGTTTCTATTTTTTCCTGGTTACAGTCTCAATATGCTGCTGCTTTGGCACTTTTTTGCATGATTTTTTCCCCTTCTTCACCATGTGACCCCCTGGCAATCAGGGATCATATACTGAACATAACGGCATTTCAGCAATACAGCCAATCAGTTTTGACAAACTGACAGTGAATCCCTCTCATTCCCCTCATTCTGAAGGACAGGGAGAGAGTGAGCAGGTCTTTATTGCTTAGGGAACCAGGCAGTGTTCGCTGTCAATTTCACTGTCGACCAGCTCTTGACAGCTGGAGAAATTTGTATTATCATCTGAACAAAAATAATTTTCGGTGACATCTCTGGAAACGTTCTTGCTTTTATGAGGAAAAAGTTGAACACCCTTGAAAGAGGGTGTGTCTAGAATAGGGATGGGGTAGAAATTTGGTTTGGTTCACATCTAGTTCATGTTTCCTGAAAGAATATGCAACTCAAAATGCAGCTTCCCTTCCGTAGTTTCACTTCCCTGAATTTTGCAGTGCTGTTCGCCAACCAAACGTTATGTACAAAAATACATATATCAGCGGAAAGTGCAGTTAAAATAAACATATTAGGGAATGTAACATACCAAAAAAGTGTAATATTAAGGGAAATTGCTTGTAAAAATGTGTATATTATGAGGAACGTGTACTAAAGTGCTGACAAATCTTCATGAGAATTTTTAAATGAAATGTGGGCATGTGATGAACCGAATTCAAGACTAAAAAGTGGGAAAGTGAGAAAAATGGGAATGAACAGATTCGTCCATCCCTAATCTAGAACACTAGTAAGATTTCTAGAATAAGGAACACACTGCCCTATTCTCTGGTTTCCACAAACCATTCAGTTTTATCCCTAGATAGAGGCAAGGGGAAGTGACCAGTTCACTTGGACAGTTTAATTCAGTGCAATGGGCCTATGGAAGTGACACATAGTTTTGCTACCGCATACAAATATCTATTTGAATGAGAAATAGCTGGAAGGTCTGGCATAGTTCTGATTCCTCCTCCACTGCTTCCTGCACTTACTCCTCCAAGGGGGAATTTCTGGCAACAGTAAAAACAGCATTAACCATCTGTAGCCACTGATACATGTGTGAAGGAAATACAGTTTAAAAATAAAACTGAGGACGGAGGAGAATGACAGGGAACTGTAGGTAGACAACTGAAATGCAAAGCATGGAAGAGAACCAGAGAAGTCCTTGGGTTGGTTGCAACATAAGTGCTGCTCATGGACACAAGTTGCTTCCTACTTCCATATCTATACATTATCATTGTCACCAAAATGCCAGCCTACACTTTTTATACATGTTTTGCCTTACTGTAGAAAATCCCTTAGCCCATTAAAACCTGCATTAACGGTATGGATAGTGCATAGTTTTCTGGTCATGGAATGCTATAGTTGTGCCCTTGCTGAAGTTGAATGTAAAGGATCTCCCTTTCTAACCCTGCCATGGCAAGCACCCAGTTTTGCAGAACAAGAATGTAAATAATGATAGAGCACTCGATGCATAGAGAAAGCTAGGCTTCCTCTTTCTTTCAAGCTAGGTTATTGTGCATTTAGCATCCGCATGAATGATGAATATTCCCCACCACATCAAGTGATAGCACAGCTTACCTCTTTAGTTTCTTGTAGTGTGGCAGCTGTAAAAGGCACATTGCTCAAAGGAACAATGACAAATACTGTAACAGGGACTTCCCTTGAAGGCATGGCAGTGATGCATAGATATTTGCATTTGGAGGCTTCCGTGCTGCAATTTTTTTACCTAGCAGAGGCTAGAAGGAAAGTATAGAGAATTAATTATGAAGCTCAGTAAGGGAAACAACATCAACAACAAAGCTCTTTATTAATCTCCATAAAGTCTTCATGAAATCACAAGCCCTCTTACAGCATTCCAGCTGTGCAATCATGTGGAGTGAAACTACAGGTCCTTTCCCCGCTTGTCGCCACCAGCTGGTTCCCCACCACCCACACATTGGGGTGGAATATCTCTACCCATAAGGAGGATGCACCCTCTATAGATGTTCCTCCAGGTGTGGAAAACAGGGACAGGCTGATAGGGATACAGTGGCATGTCTATAGCCAGCCCAATACTCCCATTCCATGAAACTGTTAATTACATGAACTGAACATCCAAACAGGCCAATAGACGTGCCCCCATGTGTGGGGTGTGGTGGAAAAGACAGGCACTTTAACGCTAAGATGTCAAGGTGGTCTGTGCTTGAAATAAAGAAGGTTAAGAGCAAGTGAGGGGAATAGATTGGAAGATCATCAGAAGAGGCTGGAACTGGGGGAACAAATGAAAAATTTGTTGAGGTGGAAAACTTCCAAATGTCATGTTGGCATGTTGAAGGAAATTGTGTTTATAATTTTCAAGGAGAATGTGTGACTGGAAGAGAAAAGGAGGCCATCTAGAGAAGGCTAGGGATAAATATAGAGTTGTCCTGGGGCAGCAAAGAACATCACTGATGGCTGTACCTCTGGGAGAAGAACCAACCAGCAAAATGTAAAAAGGCATTTGAAATGCATTAGGAGCCTGAATTATGTATTATGAGCCTGCACTAAGGGCCTGACCCAAAGCCTACTGACGTCAATAGAAAAACCTCCCACTCACTCAGTATGGCTTTGGATCAGGCCAGATAAGTGACTGACTTTTTAAAAAGAATCCTAATAAATGCAAAGGCAGAATAAATGACCGCTAGGGCTAGGAAATGTAAACATTTCTTTTCCTTTTTAATAAAGCTTAGCCAAGTGCTAGAACTAGAGTTAATGCTTTTTAAAGAATGAAGACAGTCCGTGACATTAATGGGCTATAAATGCATGCACTCATCCAGACAAAAAACGTTTTAAAGTATTTTCCCAAACCAGCATGGTAATGAAGCAGTTGTGTGAGGGTGTGTGTTTTGGGAGAGGCACAGAATACTATTAGACATTCAAATTGCAGATTTGCATTGATAGGGCAACCCCAGCTTCTTGTCTGTGGCGTTTGGCTTTTATTTTAAAATTGCTTTTCATATGTATTCTCTGTCTTATGGCATAACCAGGACACCGGAGGTACTTTACAGTAAAATCCATAAAAGCATAATGAAAAGCAAAATGCAAATAATGGTAGCAGAAGGCAATATGCCAGTAAAACCGTGGCAAAATATTGACAATGAGAAGAGTAAAAGATAGGCAAATCAAGCCGCTATTCCTGCCCTTGTCAGTCTACAATGCAGACAACCACAAAGGGGTTGGTGTTAAGTACTTAATAGGTCAAGTATTTTTTTTAAAAAAAGAAACCAGGGCTGAGCTGAATTTTATTGGAAACCTATTGTCTGATGAATTTGTCGTGTCCCCAAACCTCATTTTTTTCCTGCTCCTCTGGAAGATTTGGATATTATATTCTCCTCCTGGAGAATATTAGCCCTGGGTCTAATTGTAGAGCCAGTTTTAATATTGTTTAATATTAATTTACTATTATTAAAAAGAATCCATAGCGTGATCCTCAGAACCTAACCCCCATGTAAGTTGTAGGCTTACTGCAATTCCTTTATGTTAGTGTCGTGTTGCTAATATATGCATTTTATGCTCAATGCCCCCTAATATATGCATTTTGGTACACATTGGTTGGAGAACTCCATTGCAACATTTGGAGAAGTGTGAATTTTGAAAGATAGCTGTATTTCATTTACCGTATTGGTGTGAAAATTGCAAAACAGGTAGTTTCTTGTTAAAATCCATATATTCAAATTGCTCACCCATCCTTAGTACAAGCCCCACCTGCCACCTTTGAGTAGCAACAGAGTTGGATCCAGAAAATATATTTGAATTTTATGACACCACCTGCCTTCTTAGCCATTTTCTTGGTATGGGTTTATAATGGCTGTTTTAATTGTTACCTTTCTTTTATCTGCTCCCGCTTTATTGTATTGTTATGCTATACTGTGTGTTTGTAACATCCCTTGGAATAAGCACTGATGAAAGGTGGGGTTGATTTCTCTTTCTCAAATAAATAAATATAAAAATAACTTAAAATATATGGCTGGTGCTCCTTTTCATATATTTTAAGTTATTTTTATATTTATTTATTTGAGAAAGATGCTGCTTCTGTAGATTGTTGAGGCACACTACCTGCATGAAAAAATGAGCTTTTGGAGAGGTGTGATGTGAGGTTAATGAGTTGCCTCAATTGCAGTTGCCACCTGTCCTGTACTTTCTATATCCCTGTATTTCCCATCTCAGCTCCAATTAAATCTATAAAAAGAGTACAACTGTTCCCTCCTGTGCAAACTTTCTGAGGTTTTTGGCCAACAATCCCAATGTCAGCAAGTGTATCGGTTCTTATTCTGCTTTCATGTGAAGTCTCTGGCCAAGGCTCCTCTGAAAAAGCATTCAGCCTATTAAATGGCACTGCGCTGAACATTTAGGAACCTTTGATGATCTAGAGCCATTTTTAATGGAAACAAGTGAAAGGTTAAGTTTACCCTGAGCTAATTGTTCTTATCTATTGTGAACCAATTAAAAGCACTTACTTTATACCTGAAAAAGTTTTTGCCTCCCTCACCTGTTTCTATAAGCCTACACTGGTGTTTTGTTTTTCCCCCAAAATCTATGCCTATATTGATGATGCTAGCATGCTTTGACTCTTTATTAGTCATAATATGAGAATCGATATATTTAAAGGCAGAAACAACTCAGAGTGCAATCCCATGGCAAGTTCCACCAGGACGAGTAGCTTAGGATGCAGCGGATCTCTGGCACAGCTGGCTGATTTCCTGCTTTTTGTTGTTTAGTCATTTAGTCTGACACTTCGTGACCCCATGGGCCAGAGCACGCCAGGCACTCCTGTCTTCCACTGCCTCCCACAGTGTGGTCAAACTCATGTTAATAGATTTGAGAGCACTGTCCAAGCATCTCATCCTCTGTCGTCCCCTTCTCCTTGTGCCCTCCATCTTTCCCAACATCAGGGTCTTTTCCAGGGAGTCTTCTCTTCTCATGAGGTGGCCAAAGTATTGGAGCCTCTGGCATTAAGTCCTCAACATCAGCTCAGGCAAAGATATGCTGGTATAAATTGCTCATCCTGGCTCAGGTGGCTGAGCTGAAATAACCTGAGCTGTGGCTGATAAGTAGGTTAGACATATTTCAAAAAGTAAAAACCGTGACACCTCGAAGACCCCAAGACCCCAAAGATGCTGTTTTTGGATCTGCTTAATATGCACCAGCTTCTTTTATACCAGGTCTTGTGCTTAGCATTGGTGTCTTAGTTTTTCACTGAAGTCAATTGGGCTATCACCCAAGAAATGAGTTCCATCATGTTTGGGGCTAATGTGGGGACTTGTGAATTCTGAAGCTCATCGTTATAATTCCCATAGCAGTGCCCCTGAAGGAGAATGTTGTGTTCTGGTATGAAGCAGAATCCCACAGAGAAAGTGACAGGGCTGGAGGTGAAGCTGGAGGCAAATTGAAGGCTATTGGACCATGGACTGAGCAACTTGCTCCAACAGAGGCTGAGACCTTTAATGTGTCTCCAGATTATCTCCTCCAGGCTCCACCCCCTTGAGGAGAACTTCAGAGACAGTCCATCCTCCTTCATTCTATAGCCTGCCTCCTGTGCTACCATACTTGTCATGTGAGGTAGAAGGCATCTGGTTCTTCAGGCTCAAGGGAGGGTGTGGAATCTGGCCCTATAGGTCCTGGTGGTCTGGACCACCTGGTTCCTCTGGGGGCACCTGTCCAGCATCCTTAGGTGGGATGGTCTCCCTATGTTCAGCATTTCATCTCTGAGCCCTGAAACTGTCCTGGCTCCCCTTCTGGTGCCCCGGCAGCCTCTGACTCAGTGTCCAGATCATTGCAAGACTTAGAGGTCATGGCAAATAGTTCATAGCCAGGGCAGATGGTTGCAGGACACAAAAACAAAGTTGATTCTGTGGACAAAAATACTGAATTATGCTGAGTGGGGTAGAAAGTGACTTGTTCAGGAAGAAGACAGCATCAAGATCATGACACAGTATTTCAAATATTTCTTTTGCAGAATGATCTCTGCTTGAGCATGTAACATAGAAGGGGACAGATGGTCTGCTGAGCGCACCACAGCATGCCATTATTGTCCCAAAGTACATTGCAATTGTTCTACATCCAGTATTCATTGACTCAGTCTGTGAAGCCCATTTGCATGCAAAGTTGAAAGGTCTCAGGTATCCTTAGCATATGCCATTGTATTGCCATATGTCTTAGCTGCCTAGATATTGAGCACAGCTGCCACTCAAATACCCATTTGGTAATCAGTGAATGATTGGATTCTAAACAACTTTATCAAATGGAAATATGCTGATTTCAAAAGTACAGCAAATACTTAACAAGGTTTTATTTTTTAAAAAAGACCCCACATATGCTTTGTTGGTTTACAGCTTGTTTTTATTTAAAAACTGTTAACAATGGGAGGAAATGGAAAAGACTCGTCACTGGAGCACATGGATCATGTGTATACAAAGCTTTAAGCTTCACTACTCAAACTATCTGTCTCCTTTATTTTTGGGCATTTTAGATATTCCACTGAGACTCCCTTATCAAAGGGGATTTGGAGGCAAATGTCATTTAAAGTTGTTAAGACTCAGCATACAAGAACAGCCTGGCAGAAATGGAAAACACATTTCTGTAGAATTTACAAAAATAGAGCCCCCTCTGGTGACCCACCAGAATCAAATGTCAGTCGCAATGATATTTTCATTCATTTCCTTTGCACCTTCTCTCTTCCTTGGGTTTCTTTGTCTGGTTCCTAGGCAACCATGCTAACATTTCTGCATAAGGAAAGGAAATATTCTCGACTCCAAACTGAGTCTTCCGGATAGACTGGAAATGGTTAGGAATTTCAAATGCCTGCAACATGTTTTCATCAGAAACTTGCAGCAGTATGAACAAAAAGTGCAGCACCTGTGGCACAAAGGCTTTGTGTGTTGAGCCCCCCCCCCCAAAAAAAACCACCCTCAAATAAAGACACAATTCACACAGAATTTGTTTTTTTGTTTTTTGGCATAATTTTGGCCACAACTTTATTGATTACAGCATGTGAGTGGTTGCTTAGGCATTGGTTAGCGACTATCTGTTCCCACTTAGAGGTAGGAACAGAAGTGACATCCGCAAGCCTGTGAAAGTCAGTAAGGGAAAACATTTCAGGGGAGAGCATAGAGCTGGGCACCAGGCTCTCACCTCTCCCCAAATGCTCCCAGGGGCTCTTGCATGGCCCTAGCCCCTTGCCAGGGGTTCGGACAAGAGCATGGCAAACCCCTGGATTTCTTTAACAGAATACCCTTGCAGCAGCAGCATTGGAGGGGCCGGCACAGCCAACCATACCACCTCTACCAACCAAAATTAACCAGTGCCTAACCGCAACCTCAGTGGCGTAGCGTGGGTTGTCAGCACCCAGGGCAAGGCAAGTAATTTGCGCCCCCTAACCCGTGGATTTGCACCCCCTAACCCTAACCCCCAGATGTTGCGCCCGGTGCGGCTGGCCCCCCCTGCACCCCCCATGCTACGCCACTGCGCAACCTTACAGGTTGTGACGATTTGCTATGCAGTAGGTAAAAAATCAAATGGCACCAGCCAATCAGCCAAATGGTAAAATTCCTACCAGGCCCTGGCTCCAAAGCAGATGACCCCATGACAGGGATAGCAAGGTCAATGTGAACAGCCCTAAATATAGGGGCGGGGGGCGGGTGATCCAATGTGCACAGCGAAAAGAGGAAGCCCAGCACTGCACGCAGGGAATAAATAACCCCTCATCAGTCACTCAAACATTGCTACATAAAATTCTCCCCAGTGACTAATGAGGTGCCCAATCAGATTTGTGGCCATCCATACTAACCCACCCAGCAACAGAGGGATGCCTTGGTTGCCCCCACCGCAACCCATGCTCTCCATGAAGGAGAACACGCTTTCTATAAAGTCTGATCATGAATTATTAGGTGAACAGAGAAGTTTGGAGGAGTAACTGGGTTATAAGAATCAGGAGCATGGTGGGGCAGATAAGAACAACACTGGTCAGTTTCAGAATTATGGAAGGAGAAGGGACAGATGTTTATTTTGAGGCTATGACTCCTCCAGCAACACCATCTTCATTTAGCACCTACCATGAAGATGCTCAGCAGCGCATGGTGCTCACTTAGATGCAACCACTGAGTTTGCATAGGGGGGCTGAAAGAAAAGTTATTCCATGTTGTTTTTAATGAAGCATTGAATGAAATTCTCTTGGCAAAGAGATTTTCTTAAAACTCATTAAGAAACTGGGCAGAAGCCTTTTCTATCTTGTATTTGGTGGGGTGGTGGTGGTGGTGGTTGTGTGCTGTTTTTGATTCTTTCTTTCTTTCTTTCTTTCTTTCTTTCTTTCTTTCTTTCTTTCTTTCTTTCTTTCGTACTTAACCAAACCCACCCAATACATGGCTCTTTCAGAAGTGATCTTGGTCCACTATTCACTAACCAAATAAGGGAGAAGTGTGTCAGCTGATACTAGATAAAGGGTTTCCTAAACCCTTCCACAACCCAAGCAGTTTGGTGAAATCAAATGGCTTTGCCACATAGTTAATTGATACACATTAAATTAGATAAGCAGTGCAGTAGAATCATAAATAAATGCAAGCATGATTCTGGCTATTTGAATGTTCATTTAAGCAACCATAATCCAATCTTAACCATGTCTAAGCAGAACTAAGTGCCATTGAATTCAGTGATGCTTACTCCCAGGTAAAGGGATTACAATTGGAGCCGTTTGGCTTTTACATTCACAGAGGCCTTATTATTCAACAAATGTGCATAATGGCAAATTTGTTTTTGTCATTTGTTTAACAGTAGTCTGTTTACTAGTAGTCTAACACTTTGCATATAATGTCCTTATTTCTTCTGATAATTAAGTTTCCATTTGACAGCTTGATAAAACAAAACCAGTGTGTTCCTGTATTTTTAGGTGAATTACCACAAATGAGCTTCCAGGTGTGCTTTGATACATATGGGAAATGCTCTGGAAATATGGGTGCTAATAATGGTCAGCGGACATCTCAAGCTGCCATAAGTGATGCAGATTAGTGGTGTGCATTCATTTTTAATGCAAGTGAAAAAGAATGAGCCCTATTCATTTAGTGGTAGAAAAAAGGAAATTCAGACTATGAAGTCTGATTTTTTTTAAAAAAATGTTTCTCTTTGTCTGATACATTTTCACCTGTTAGTATTAGGATGAACAACTGAAACCCCCTGGAACAGCCTGTTCAGTCTATAACATTGTTGCAGGGAGTAAGAGAGAGGAGTGAGACTGACCAATATAAAATGAAGACCCTTTGTTTTATATGAAATTTGGCAGCTGGACGGGTAATAGAGGGCCTGAAATTTCACACCAGTTTGATGAAAAACACAGAAGTTACATACAGGACAAGATCAGCTGGATGTTCTATTGAAATAAGTGGGACGTTGACAGAACGTGCCCCTTATTTTCCCACCATGTGTCAGAAATTTGGCAGATTTCTCTCTCTCTCCTTTTTTTCTTTTATTTGATAGAAGTATATTTTAGGACTTTTGAGTCAAGGTGATCATATAGCATGAGCAGCAGCGATGTTGGGGCTACATGGATACACCAGTGAGGTTGCCCACCAAAGTTCCCACCCAGCTCCAACTGCACCACTGCCCTGCACCATCCTGGCAAGAGACAATGCTGCCACTGTCAGGAGAGTGGTGCTGCTGCCCCACACTGGCCACTCTGGACTCTTTGATTCTAGCCACCTGGGCCCTTTGTGGTTGTTTCCCCTTTAAAGCAGAGGCCCCTTGCACTGGCAACAGTGCAAAGAAAAATTGGCCACTATCTCCCTTCTGGTTCACCAAGTAAAGTCCCAAACAGCATTACCCCGGCATGACCTGTTGATTCCCTTCTCAGTCTGTTGTTACCTTGCGTGGCAGGGCCTCGGGCCCCACAGTTCCCTAGATAATAAACACACGGACACAAATATTTTGGGTTAATGGGATAAATTAGGTCACAACTTTATTGGTTACAGGTGTGAGCAGTTTGGCTTTGGCCAGGCTTCCTCAATCTCGGCCCTCCAGATGTTTTTGGCCTACAACTCCCATGATCCCTAGCTAGCAGGACCAGTGGTCAGGGAATGATGGGAATTGTAGTCTCAAAATATCTGGAGGGCTGAGGTTGAGGAAGCCTGGCTTAGGCATTGGGTGAAACCAGACTGTATTCTGACTCCTGCACTGGTAGGGGGAGCCCTATGATATGCATCAATTAAGAGCACCCCCAGGGTTCTCAGTGGGGACGTGCCATGGCCTTAGCCCACGCCCAGGCTTCGGACAGAATCCACACCCCTGGATCGAGGAGGGGCAGACGGAGGCAACAACCTCCTCTCCCATGAGCAAGGCTTACCCAATGCCCAGAGGCCCTCCTGTAACTCTGCCCTCCCCGGGGAAGGGGAGTGGTCTTGCTACAACTTGTTTTTGTAAACTGCTTTGAGGGGTGTGTTTTTGTTTGTTTTTTGTTTTTGTTTTTTAAAATCCAGCCGTATATGAATTTTATGAAATAAATAAACAAACATATTTTTTTAAACCATTTGAAAATCTTGAGCTGCTGGCTGGTTATTATGGAGCATGGCTGAAAATGTCTATGTTTAAAAATGAGCTTTAGCAGCCCCTTCTGTTCAATGAGTGTTGCTTGCTTATTTCTTTATGATAGTTTGACTTTCTCCCAGTATTTATATCTGGAAAAATACCTGAGAGCTGCTGTGTTTCCTGAAGCTAAAAATAAATAAAAAAATAGCTTGATAGATTTCAGAAAATCAGGATGCATGCTGATTTAGCCCCTGAGAAATACACAGCCAAACATAGACTTTGCCTAATGTGGAGCATTTGGGGTTTGTCATGCTCCAAACCACACTGAACTTAGCTGGGAATGGTCAATACATGGATACCAATTAAAGTCGTGCACTTCTAGAGATGGTGACTTTTCTTTGCAAGTTGGCTTGTTTGAGAGTTAATTAAAAATAATAATCTCAATGCAGTGTGCCAATAAACCTAGCATGCCTAAAAGTGGCTTCCATTGAAAGAGACATGGGACAAAATAAGTGAAACCAATCAGCGTTAAATACAACGACTTTGAAACTGCAGTGGGGGTAATATTAGCAATTGGAATATCGCAAGAGTAGACTGTTCTAATATAATATAGAGAGTCACACCAAAAACACTATGAGAGCAATGTCTGCTGTTATATTGCATGTATTTTATATGCCAGTAGCAGAAGTTGCATAAAGCATCCCAAATTTGATTTAAACAGAGCCATAATGGTTTCTTCTTATTTATTTAATTTTAATGCAAAGTCATTAAAGAAAAACAATGATCTGATGGTTTCTGAGCAACTTTAACATTCTATTGAAAGACATAGAATAATCTGAAGGTGACATCCTGAAAATACATTTCCCCTTTTTATGAAGTTATCATCAAATAACTGAATTATCAATTTATATAGATTAACTAAACTTAGCACATTATCAGTAGTATGAAGCTGGCGAGGAGTTATGTTATGAAGAGGATCAGGAATTAAAAAAAGAATAGGAGGGGTTTTAACTAAATTTAAAATATTTATTTGCAAGATGAAATGTTTAAATTTGTGTTTCATATTCTTTTGCATACTTCCGGCACTTGCTTAGGAAGAAAATCTGATCTCCCAGATTTTCATTGATATGGCATCTTCCCTTAACCTGGTAGATGTACTGGCTATGGAATAAAGTCTGCTTTGTACAGTATTCCACAGGCTCAATAAAGGTATATGTATTCGGAATGTGCATTGAACACAAGATGACAACTGAGTAGTATCACTTGAAGACCATTCTTTTCACCCATGAGAATTATCTATTTATACGTGAACAGCAAAACATGTGGCCTGGGGTTGGTCCTCAGTGGTTCCAGATGTGGTAACTACTAGGGTTGCCATATGGTTTAAATGTACTGTTGAGCTTTTTTTGGCAAAATTGCTAAAGAAAGTTGATGTTTCTGAACTATTTTTAAGGAAATTCAGAAAAACAACACTGCTGATGTCTGGATTTTCCCGGACATTTTTGCTGATTTCCACCCAGACACTGCTTCCGACTGCAGTATTCCAGGTACGTCCAGGAAATTCCACACATATGGCAACCCTAAACTTTGTAGTCTTCAAAGCTTTGAGCAGAGGCTTGACAACCATATGTCAGGAGTGCACTGATGGTGTTTCCTGCTTGGCAGGGGGTTGGACTCGATGGCCCTTGTGGTCTCTTCCAACTCTATGATTCTATGATTCTATGAAATGTCCCTTTGAGATTGTGGGAGTTGAAACTTTCATGTCTCATCCAGTGGCTATGGTATTTAATTCTATGCAGACAGTAGCAGGGGGAAATTAGGGCAAGATGGCCTACAGGCCACCACTGAACACCATTCTACAATCATTCATTGAATTCTCCTATGCAGTTGCAGCCATAATTAAAATCTTAAAGCCAGATTACAGCTCCATCCTGAACTATGATCCTGTGTTTTCATTTACTGCCTTTGCCCATCATTATTCTAATGTGTTATTTAATTCTCTTCTAAATCCATCATATTTGATTAAGCGATTACCACATCATGGTGTTCAGTGTGCACTTTTCAAAACCTACATGTGGCATCTCTATTAGCATATTACACTGTGCAATTATTCAAATGAGAATGACTACGAGACAAAATCAACAAAACCTGTACAAACAAAAGGCTGAGCAAAAGACCCACTTTCCTCTAAATATGGACTAGATATGTAGAAAAAGAACATGCTTATTGAACAAAATCATATTTTTGTTTACTAGAATGAAGCAAAACATATATGTGTATATGTTTTACATCTGTTCTGCTCCACTGAGAGTTTGTGCTTCTTCAGATTTACTTGAGTGAATTTGAAAGAATATTCACTATTCTGCGCTACATGCTTTTTCCCCTTAAAAAATACAAGTGCTATTGGTATTTATACATAAATTAAATATGCAACATATTACAAAAAGGAGGGAAAATATAATAGACCCTGGCTGTTAGGGGAGGCCATGGTGGATGAGACAGCGCACCAGTCAGCTCAGTGGACCAAATTCCCCTGTCTGTTGAAAAATACATTTACAGTGGTGCCTCGCAAGACGAAATTAATTCGTTCCGCGAGTTTTTTCGTCTAGCGAATTTTTCGTCTTGCGAAGCACAAAATCCCATAGGAATGCATTGAAATTCAATTAATGCGTTCCTATGGTCAAAAAAAGTCCAAACAAGGCCAAATTTGGTACAACAAGAGCTTATTAAGTGCTCTTTAAAGTCACACATACTGTAAAGAGCATTTCAAAAATTGAAGGAACAATAAATTAAGTTTCTAAACATGACAGAGAAACATTTAAAAATCAACAAAGTGTACAGTACATTTTCTAAGACTCTGGGGGACAACTCGAAGAAGGTTCCTCTTCCACTCTTTGCTTCTTGCTGAAGAACCTGTCCATGGTCTGCTGCTTCATCCGCCTTTTCAGCACCTCCCTGAAAGGCGACATGACCCTCGTATCAAAAGTGTTCACAAGGTCATGTGCCACGTGCTTGTCAGGGTGGTGCTGCTGTGCAAAAGCCTGCACATCCTTCCACTTCAGGCAAATGTCCCTCAGTTCTTTGGAGAACAGCCATTCCTCAGTTGCTTCCTCCTCTTCCAGCGAGGCCTGCTCCTGCGCAGCCTCTGCCTATAGTTCGACCAGCTCCTGGGTGGTCAGCTCGTGGTCGTGCTCCTCCACCAGCTCGCTGATGTCCTCCTCTGTGACCTCCAGGCCCATGGTTCTCCCCAAGGCAACAATGTCCCGCACCACTCTTGACTCTGGTGCATCAGAGTCACTTGGTGCCACACAGTCCGGCCACAGGCTGCGCCAAGCGCAATTCAAATTTCTCCGGCTGATCCCGTTCCAGGCCGTGGTGATCATCTTCAAGCAGGTGACGATGTCAAAGTGGTCCTTTCAGAATTCCCGCAGGGTGATGGTGGTGCAATCAGTCACCTCGAAGCATGATTTTACAGCACGAGACATTGCTTAGAGCATGATGAGCGCGTGAACACCTCATGCTAGACTAAATGATTGGCTCACATAGCATAACACTCTCTTTGTCTGCGGGCAGAGGCAAGGTTACATTCTTGTGATTGTTACTTTTGGGTACGAGGCAGAACAAGCGCTGTGCTGGAGGAGAGAGGATGATTTATTTTTTTACTGCACACAATAAACATTGTGGCTGAAGCCAAAGCTTTTTCTTCAAGTCATCTTGGTGTGAGACTGATTTCTTACTGATTTTCTTACTGATGTCGAACTGGTTTCTCGACACCTGAAAAGCTCCTTGGTGTAGAGTTTTTTGAAATTGGTGATGACCTGCTGATCCATTGGCTGGAGCAGTGGCGTGGTGTTAGGCGGCAGGAACATGATGCTGATGAAGCTGAACTCCTCCAACAAGTCCTCCTCAAGGCCTTTAGGATGAGCAGGAGCATTGTCCATCAGAAGCAAAGCCTTCAGCGGCAGGTCGTTGTCCAGCAGGTACTGTTTGACAGCAGGGCCAAAAGCAAGATTGACCCAGTCCACAAACAGCACATGTGTGACCCAAGTCTTACTGTTGGATCGCCACATGACACTCAGCTGCTCCTTGTCGACCTTGTGTTTCTTGAAGGCCCGTGGGTTCTCCGAGTGGTACACCAGCAGGGGCTTGATCTTCAGGTCGCCGCTTGCGTTGGCACAGAAGAGCAGGGTCAGACGGTCCTTCATGGGCTTGTGGCCAGGCAACTTGGCCTCCTCCTGTGTGATGAAAGTCCTTTTGGGCATCCTCTTCCAAAACAGCCCGGTCTCGTTGCAGTTGAAGACCTGCTGTGGAACGTAGCCCTCCGTCCTCACAACCTCCAGGAACTCCGCTGCAAAGTCTTCAGCCGCAGAAACATCAGAACTGGCAGCCTCTCCATGCCTGACCACGCTGTGGATTCCAGATCTTGTCTTGAACCGGTCAAACCAGCCTCTGCTTGCCTTGAAGACTTCTGGCTCGCCTGAGGTTCCTGGCTGTTCCCGGACGAGGTCTGTGTGCAAGGCCTTGGCCTTCGCACAAATGACGGCCTCAGTCACTGTGTCCCCTGCACGTTGCTTCTCTTCTAACCAGATGAGCAGCAACTTCTCCACCTCCTCCAGAACAGCTGGGCGGTTTTTCACGATCCTGGTGACTCCCTTGGCTGCATCAGTCGCAAGGATCTTCTCCCTCATCTTCAGGATGGTCCCGATGGTCGATGGATTCCTCCCGTACTCCCTGGCGAGGTCTGTCACACGCATTCCACCGTCGTGCTTCCGGATGATCTCCTTCTTCATTTCCAGCGTAACCTTCGCCTTCTTCCCCTCGCCGGCCTCTGCAGCAGCAGTCTTCTTGGGTCCCATGGCAGCACAGCTCCTATCTTCGCAACCCCCCCAAAAAAAATCAGTGCTTCACATCCAAAAAATTCAAAAGCACCCAGCCACCCACCACACAGAAATTCAAACCCAGAACCAAGTCCTTGAATTCCAAACACCCCAACCCAAAATCCAAAAACCCCCAAAAAAGTTTTAAAAGTTTAACTTACCGAATGGCTGCAAAAGAAGTTTTGGAAAAGCTTCAAAAATCACCAAAGTCTTCAAAAACCTCAACTATTCCCCCAGCCACCCACCACACAGAAATTGCAAACCCCTCCCCAACTGTTCCCCCAACCCCTTCCCAACTGTTCCCCCAGCCACCCACCACACAGAAATTGCAAACCCCTCCCCAACTGTTCACCCAGCCCCTCCCAACTGTTGCAAACCCCTCCCCAACTGTTTCCCCAGTCACCCACCACACAGAAATTGCAAACCCCTCCCCAACTGTTCCCCCAGCCACCCACCACACAGAAATTCAAATCCAGATTTTTTTAAAAAAACCAGCAGAGTGGCCCAATGGTCACAGAAAATCATAAAAATGCAGAAAAAACCCACACAAGCTTCCAGATTCTTGCAAACCCCTCCCCAACTGTTACCCCAGCCACCCACCACACAGAAATTCAAATCCAGAATTTTTTTAAAAAACAGCAGAGTGGCCCAATGGTCACAAAAAATCATAAAAATGCAGAAAAATACACACAAGCTTCCAGATTCTTGCAAACCCCTCCCCAACACCAAGTCCTTGAATTCCAAACACCCCAACCCAAAATCCAACCCCCCCAAAAAAAAGTTTTAAAAGTTTAACTTACCAAATGGCTGCAAAAAAAGTTTTGGAAAAGCTTCAAAAATCACCAAAGTCTTCAAAAACCTCAAAAAAGGCTATCACACCGCGTGCTATGAGTTGTTCCTCGAAGTCAAGTTGCAACTGCACCTCTTCAAGCAATGCACCCTGGGTATTAACGGTTTTAAGAAAAAGGAAACAAACTTGCAAGACGTTTTCGTCTTGCGAAGCAAGCCCATAGGGAAATTCGTCTTGCGAAGCAGCTCAAAAAACGCAAAACCCTTTCGTCTAGCGAGTTTTTCGTCTTGCAAGGCATTCGTCTTGCGGGGCACCACTGTATTTATCCAGCTCGCCTCTTCCCCCACTCATTGTTCTGCCAGACCCTACATATCCAGAGGAGATAGTGACACTATTCACGTGTAACAACAGTGACATAACAGGCTCCTCTTCATGATAAAATCCCATTTATTTCCCTTAGGACCTGTAGGGGCTATGAGAAGGGCTAGAAGGGTACTACACGTCCCAGGCATGGTGGCATGGTGGCATGGCAGCAGGGCTTAGTGGGGACTGTCAAAGGCTGCCCACACTCTCTCCAGCTCAGTCAGAGTTTTCTCTGGGCTCATCATCCCATCCTGGATCTGTATGTAGCACCTACATAGTTTCTTAGGGACCTGCTTGAATGTCTCTACACATGTCCCAGTATTCAAACTCATATCACAGCAGGAATGAAATTTGCTATGGAAATGTGGGGAAGGGAATGTCTGCCATGCTGCTAAAGCTATGTACGAATGACACCTGAGATTAGTCCTGTCATATATTTAAGACCTTTTCTCATTCTCATAGACTTGCCCAAACCTAAGCCCAGGATTTGTATGATCTTGGCAGAATGGTTGCTGACGTAAAATCATTCCCTTTTGACTGATTCCCTTGTAACCAAGATAATCTCTTTTATTACATTAATTAAAAAAAATTAGACATCATGTGTAGTGCAGTTTTTAAATCTATTCATAAATTATCTGGAGTGAGCAGTGAAGTGGCCAAATTTGCTGATGAAACCAAATTATTATTCAAGGTGATAAAAACAAAGAGGGATTGCAAAGAACTCCCAAAGAATCTTTCCAGAATGGGTGAATGGGCAACTAAACGGGAAATGTGGTTCAATGTATTAGGCAAAGTGATACAAAATTATGCATATCAGTGCAAAAAGTCCTAAATTTGCCCCTGGGGTCTGAACTATTGGCAACTGGCAGCGATAGAGATCTTTGGGTTGTGGTACATAATTTAGCTAAAATGTCAACCCGGCAGCTGTGAAAAAGGCACTGTCTTTTTCTGTGTACAGTATTCTGTGGAATGATGTGTACACTTCTGATTGCTACATCTCTAAAATAAAATAAAATGTTAGAACTGGAATTGGTGCAACTTAAAAGATCAGGGAGCTGGCATAATTTCCCCACAATACAGTTTGCATTGTTTGGGGTTTTTTGGTTTAGGATAAAAAGGCAAGTAAGGAGGATTATGCCATCTGAATAGTGCGGAGAAATTGGAGAGAACAAGAGCTTTTATCCCCCTCTCCGAATGCTAGAACTGGTGGCAGATTCAGGACAGGCAAAAGGAAGAACTTCCTTACACAATGAGTATTAAGCCATGGCATTTGCTGCCACTAGATGTAGTGTTGATCATCAGCATGAATATAGCTAAAAGGAGATTAGACACATATATGGAGGAAGCTAGTAGTGACTATAGTCATGATGATTGTGCTACCTCGGGCAGGTCCACACTGTGTGATAATGTGCATTCCATGCTGGATGTACGCATCACTTTTATCATCCCTTATTGCACACTATTTGTCAATCTAAAGTACATTCTGCTGGAATGGTTATAATCCGGTTTTGTGCTGAGAATGCACTTCTCAAGCACTAGCTGCATACATGTGTACACAGAGAAAGCTTTCTCAGGTCACCTCCTGTTGGACAGACCTTAGTGACTCTGCAGGACTGTGCTGTTGTTGTTGTTTAGTCGTTTAGTTGTGTCCGACTCTTCGTGAACCCATGGACCAGAGCACACCAGGCACTCCTGTCTTCCACTGCCTCCCGCAGTTTGGTCAAACTCATGTTCATAGCTTCGAGAACACTGTCCAACCATCTTGTCCTCTGTCGTCCCCTTCTCCTTGTGCCCTCAATCTTTCCCAACATCAGGGTCTTTTCCAGGGAGTCTTCTCTTCTCATGAGGTGGCCAAAGTATGGAGCCTCAGCTTCAGGATCTGTCCTTCCAGTGAGCACTCAGGACTGGTTTCCTTCAGAATGGATAGGATGGATCTTCCTGCAGTCCATGGGACTCTCAAGAGCACCATAATTCAAAAGCATCAATTCTTTGGTGATCAGCCTTCTTTATGGTTCAGCTCTCACTTCCATACATCACTACTGGGAAAACCATAGCTTTAACTATACGGCAGGACTGTGCTACTTCTCATCAACCATGTTTAACTTGTCTGTAAATTAAATAGGCAAAACATGATGCAGTATAGAAACTTCACCGCCTCTGTATACTGCTATATACATATTCTCCGTATATCAGTACATCAACACACCAGTTTCCAGGCCGTCTCTTTTGGAAGACTGTTCTTGTTTTTTGTTTTTTTTAGGTCTGTGGAATTACTAGTGGAGGGGAAGGAATCAAGAACACAGTTGAACAATAGTTTGAAAACATGCCCGCCCCCGTGTTTACAGGCAACACAAATAGCTGCTGCTTGCAGTGACATTGTTGCACCAACTGGAAACCAGTATGTACAAAAGTGCACTGTGGAAAACTGACCTCAGTGTATTTCAAAGGCTACATGTGTACATAGCCCTAGAGGACTAGAGGAAGGGTGTCCCTGAATACCAGTCTCCGGGGAACAGCCCTGGGAGAGGCCTGTTGCCCTGATTCCCTGCTTGTGAGTTTCCCAAAAGCACCTGGCTGACCAGTGTGGCAAACAAGTTACAGTAATGGACTTAGTAGGCCTTTGTTATGATTCAGCAGGACCCTTCTTCTTATGTTCATATTTGCACTGTGCAAAAAACACTAAACATAAATAAAGTGATATAAGAAGAGAAGGAGCCATCTTGTCTGTGGGCACTGAGCTAATGAGATATCTGAAGAAAGGTCTTTTGAAGGAAGAAAAACACTCTGAAACAATTTATTAAGATAACTTCTATTGTTAGCAAACCTATTTATCTTGGCAACTGACTGAAGAGGGGGGTGTCAATAGGTATGGAAGCACTTCTTGATACACTGAGATTTTTCTATTTTTAACGTGTTTTGATTACAGGAAAATGGTTAAATATATCACCCGAGCCTCATTAAAGTTTGGGTTCAACACTGAACAAAAGTACTAGAGATCAGCTCCCAAACTGGGCATGTTGTTTTGAAGTAAAACGACAGTTGCCAAGGTAACTATGGACAGGAGGAGGGATATTGGGGGAGAAATAGATGCTTCAGAATTGATTTGTCTTTTTAAAAAGACTTGCATATTCATGAAAAATAGGACAATGTAATCACACAGAAATACAAGAAAGAAAAGAGAATATTGCATTTAAAAAATCCACCAGTAGATTCAAATCAAAACCCAGAAACAAAAGACTGAAGTAGAAGTATCAGAAAAATAATTATACTTACCAATATAGCTTGCTGTTTTGAACTCTTTTGAGAAACTATTCTCCTCTTTGAACTCTTTTGAGAAACTATTCTCCTCCCTCTACTATCCTTCCTGTAAATTTGTAGCATAGGCTGGCGTTTGCAGAAGAACTAATAATACAATGTAGTTATTCCTAATGGGAAAAAGTCACTATTTGCTTCACTATTTGCTTCAAAATGATGTGTACAAGGGAAAAAAGAAACAGCAAAACAGCTTGAGGTTGATGCAAAATAAATGAAGATCCATACTGTATATCAGAACATGACCTAATTGAATAAGGTATGCATAGATATTTTTGTCCCGCTATTATGGTAATATAATGCTAAAATCAACATTAATGGAAACTTTGCAAAGGCTTGGCAACATAATTGTACATCAACTCTACAGGTGTTCAAAAAGGAGACTTGATCATAAGGTCACTCAGTAGGAAATTCTAAATATCCCCATCATTCTAAACTTAAATGTTAATAACAGTTAAGACTTCATTTTAGTTTTGGTTTGCTTAAGAGTATAAAGCCAAACTTTGTGTGTGTGTGTGTGCTTGTGTGTTTAAGTGTTTTGTGTTGGGAATTGAATTAGAAATTTTCCAGCTCATCAGAGATAATTTCCCCCTGGATTCACTATGGACCCAGTAAGCAGAGCAGCACTGGGGGACCAACTGAGCGCTGGAGAGATGCTTTAACACCACATCCACCCCAACTCTATCCCAGAATTTCTCTTATCTGTCCCACTGGTGAGAAGTGAGCTAGGATCACTTGTTCCATCTAGCCTTGTCCCCTCGAAGCCCTCCCCCTAGATACAGTTACATCCAGTTACATTAAGTGTAAACAAAAGAGGGACAATATAAATGTAATCAATAATGATTTTTAACAATAATAACAAATAACAACAATAACAGTGCTATCCATTTTGAACCCAGAATAGAAGCAATGAACTGAAGTAGTTGTAGGAGATCCTTGAGCAGCTGGCTGGTTCTGATGCATATTGCAGTCCAACAACATTGGGAGAGCCACAGATTCATTCACAGAAATCCCGTGTCAATGGCAGGGGGTCTAGATTGAGTTGGATTGAGCTGACCTGGCACTATTCTTGGAGTAAAGTATTGTTTCTCCATCCTCTGGAAGAAACTCTGGAATTCACTTCCATAGTAAGTAGTGATGGCCACCAACTTAGATGGCTTTGAAAGAGGATTAGATAAATACATGGCAGATAAGGCTATTCAATGGTTACTAGGCACAATGGGAATCACAAGTGGGGAGAGTGCTGCTGTGATCAGGTCTTGCTTTTGGATTTCTCATAGGTATCTGGTGGGCCACTGTGAGAACAGGGTGCTGGATTAGATAGGCCACTGGCCTGATCCAGCGGGGTCTTCAGTATAAAATTATATTTTTGTAAATTAGGGAAGAATGAAAGAAAAGAATTGGATTTGGGGCAGAATATCTGAAAAAATCAAGATACCCCATATGAGCCTGCTCATGTTTTTTAAGATCTGCTTAGAAGGCCCTGCTGAATGCCCCACCACCAAGAGAGGCTAGGTTGGCCACTACATGAGGCAGAGCCTTTTCTGTGGTGACATCTCAACCATGAAATTCCCTTCCAAATGTTGTTACCTGATGAACTTCATCTTTGTTTAGTTCTAGGTGGGCCTTGGCAGTGCCATAGCTAGGGGGTGGTGAGGTGGGCCCCCGCCAGGGGCGCAGGCAAGGGGAGGGGTGCAAAATCGGCTAAAAGATATGCTCATAAATATAAATATTGATTATTGGCTCACAAGAAATGGTTTTTAATAGAGGGTGAATTGAATGGGTGAGGGGGTGGGGTTGGATGAGAGGCAGAAAGGAGAGCTAATTTGTCTGTGGCTAGGGGACGCAGTCTGGACGGTTCTGCCAGGGGAGCAAGATCACCTAGCTGCGGCTCTGGGCCTTGAAAACCTTTTTGTTCCACACAACTTTCATATTATTATATAAATGCAATTGTAATTTAGGGGAAAGGTCATAGCTCAGTGGTGGAGCATCTGCTTTCCATGCAGAATGTTCCAAGTACAAACCTCAGCATTTCTAAGTAGGGCTTGGAATGTCCTTTGTCTGAAACCCTAAAGAGCCAATGTTGACAGTACGTACTGAGCTGGATAGACCAGTGTTTCCCAACCGGTGTTCCGCGGCACACTAGTGTGCCGCGAGACGTTGCCTGGTGTGCCGTGGGAGGGAGGCGGGCGAGTTGGGGGGTGAGAGGCGGGGCGGCGGCGGCGAGGAGAGGCTGCCCAGCGCGGGGCTCTCGCCGTCTGCCTGCCTGGCTGCCTGCGTGGCGCTGACGTCACGGGGCTGTAACGTGCCCCACATAGGCACACGCGGGGCGGCGAGCGAGCTCCCTCCCACATCCCATCGCCGCTCGCTTCGGCCGGCCTACTGGGCTGTCGCAGGCGGAAGGCCTGCGCATGCGCGAGGTTTTCGCGCCTTCGGGATTCCCTTCACGCCTTCCTCCTCCCGGGTCCTTGAGAGTGCGGGAAGCGGCAGCGCGAGACCGGCGTTGAGCCTGGTAGGTATTGCGCTTGCCAAGGCAGTCATTTGGGAAATGAAAACTTGCAAAGCAAGCAACCAGTTCAATCTGAAGTACGTGTATGCTTAATATCCTGTATCTGAAACCTGTTCTGCCCCCTCCCCCACACTTGGTGCCATTTTCATCTACACATGCAGCAGAGTAAGTTGACTCAGAATAGTACCAATTCAGATGGCAGATGGGAGAATGACAGTGCTGAATGCTTTCCCATGTAGAACAGTCCCTGCAAATAAAAACCTAGCATATTTGGAAGAGGGATGCTAGCCTAACCATTACCTTCTATGCTGTTACAGTGGTACCCCGCAAGACGAATGCCTCGCAAGACGGAAAACCCGCAAGACAAAAGGGTTTTCTGTTTTGGAGGCGCTTCGCAAGACGAATTTCCCTATGGGCTTGCTTCGCAAGACGAAAGCCCATAGGGAAATCTCCGGGGACCTGTTTTAAATTGCTGGCAGTCGGGAGCAAAGACTTTCGCCCACAGCCGGCCTTCAGAAGAGGTCCTGGACCTCTTCTGAAGGCTGGCGGGGGGGCAAAAGTCTTTGCTCCCCCCCCGCCTGCCTTCCCGGGACAGCGGAGACTTCTCCGCTGCCCCGGGCGATCTTAAAATGCTGGCGGGCGGGAGCGAAGCGTTCGCTGCCGACCCCCAGCATTTTAAAATCTCCCCGGAACAGCAGAGCCCTTGTCCCCCCCCAGCCTTCAGAAGAGGTCGGGGGACAGACTGTCCCCGGACCTGGTCTGAAGGCGGTTTCCCTAGGAACGCATTAATTGATTTTCAATGCATTCCTATGGGAAAACGTGCTTCGCAAGACGAAAAACTCGCAAGAAGAAAAAACTTGTGGAACGAATTAATTTCGTCTTGCGAGGCACCACTGTACTATTTTTTTATTTTTTTTTACGTAAGTAAAAAGTGACCTTTCCCCATCTGGCATGGTGGTGTGCCTCGAGATTTTTTTCATGAAACAAGTGTGCCTTTGCCCAAAAAAGGTTGGGAAACACTGGGATAGACCAATAATCCGGTTCAGTATAAGACAGCTTCCTGTGTTCCCATGTAATTAATTCTGCTGTTTGTTTTTTAAAGTGTTTTTCACTTGTCCTTAATTTGTTCACTGTGATATTGCTTGAGAGGTAGTTTTTTTAAAAAAAAAAAATAATGATAAGTTACCTTAGGGTCCCTTCGTGTACTGAAAGAAAGCTCATAAATAATTTTATAAATAAATCCATAAGATGGAGATCAGAGCAGAGAGAGGAGATCTGTTCAGGTTCACCAGATGTTAGAGTGTGTGAATACAGAATGAGGCATTCGTGGTCTGCATGAGAAACTAAACACATGACTTGTTACCTGAATGAAACATCTTATATTTTTATGCCACACACAGGAAGGAGAGCAGTTCAACAATTATCACTACAGCTAAGCATTCTATTACCCCATGCCTGTAATGAATATGACTCTGTGTGTGAACGTGGAGCGTTCAATCAATAAAGACCTTTATGTTCAGAAGCCCTTTTTCTCCCTGCAGGAAACCAAGTGGTCTATTGTAAAAGACATGAGCTTTTATGACCTTGCTTATATCTTTTTGTACCTCTCAGATCCCAGCTGGGAAATGAAGGCTAGATTCTTTCTGAATCTTGTGTGCTCCGTCTGCCTTATTTAAACTCATATCAGATGCCATCTGCGTCCCTTTCATTGTCACCTGCCATCTGTCTCAAAAAAAAACGACTCTAGTATTCTCAGTTATATACTGGAAGTATTGCCCTTTAGTATTTGATGGCCAAAACATGCAATGTATTAAAAAGCTAATGAGCTGCGTTCCGAGGAAACATACCTTCTTTATCAGTTAACTCAAAAGCATTCTCTCTTGGCTCTTATGCTTCCCTCCCTCTCTAACACTATTAGAGGAAAGACAGATTTGCTGGATTTGAGGGGGAGGGGGAGTTGAGGTACATATGAAAGAACCTATCCTGGACATGACTCTTGCAGAAGCAGGGATTGGTAAGAAATTTATCCTACTCATTCCACACTTTCTGAATCAATATGTGAACTGAAGCACACCTAATCACTCAAAATTCACACTTCTAATTTTGCAATGCAGTTCTCTAGCAAAAAGAAAAGAAAAAGATGCATACCAAAAAAGTGTACATTAAGGAAAAGCTTATAAAAAAATACTTATATTAGTGAAAGACATGTAGAAAGAGGCATTATATCGTGGGGAAATGCTTGCAAAATGCAGATATTTGGAGAAATTGCATACAAAAATATGTATGCATGGATGTTCTATGTGAATTCTTTTTCCTTTTAAAGAAAAGCGATTTAGAAACAGGGAGAACTGAGATTGGAAAAATGACAAACTGAAAGAAAAAAAATTGACAGAATCTTCCATCCCTGTGTAGAAGTTAACAACCTGAATTGCTTCTTGGTCATGTCTTCTGTTCATATTTGCCTAGCCTGCCTTATTCCCAAGTGGTGGTTTTCTGTTGGTGAGAGTTGTCTGTCATGTTTATTGGTGGTCAAGAAGCAGGGGAGTTTTCAAATCCAATCTTTGTGAATTCCTTGATTTGGGAGAGCAGTTCTCTCTATCTGTAAACCCATGGGGCTCAAAAAGTTCTAAATGACATATTTTGAACTTTAGGAATTACTTTCTTTGTTTAGCTGTGCAATCATAGCACTATCACTGATGGTATACACTGGTGGTTCGTATTGTTATGAGTTGGGGGGGGGACAGCTCTCCCTAAATTCTTAAATTTAGTACATGTTATAATTTTGCTAATATTTGGAGTATTAAGGGATGATGCCAGGCTCAGTGTAAAAATACAGGCTCTTCCAGTTTTCCTGTTCAGGAGATTGACTGATAGAGATGCCATGAAGAAGCAAAGGGAGGCCAGAGGACTGGGCCATCAAGAGCTTTTGACATTGCAAATACTGTCCTTCCCCAGCTGTGAGTAGTGGACAGAGCAAGAGAATTGTTAGGAAGAGCATGCCAGGATTACAGGGGGCATGATTACAGGCGGCAGATGCCACTACAGGGGGGAAGTGACATTTTGCAGGAGAGCAAGAAGGAAGTGTGCAGAACTTTAAGGAGGTTTGCTGGGAGAGGCTTCACTCAGAGACCAGGGAGCATGGCTGGCTTCCGCTCTGGACCCAAGCTGGCTGAAGCTAAGGTAGAAGCAACAAGAGATGCTCTTGAGGTATAATGTTCTGCAATCCTTCCATCAAGTCTCAGGTATAAATATTTGTAAATAAACCATATTTCATACACTACAGACTCTGCTGCGCCTCATTTTCCTAAAGGAAACACAAAGCCTGGTTAAGTCCCAAGACCCATGGAATCTTGCACCATTCGGAAGGTACTGGAGTAGTCTGTAACACTATATATCGGTATATATAGTTCGACCCAACTATTCAGTGGAACTTGTCTGTAGTGCAAGGAACAGAAATGTAGCAAAATCTATGAATGGAGTCCATTAAAGAATTTCGCAGTGTCATTCATGAACTGTGGCACATTATCGTAATAAACAAGCCGTCTCTCTCCTCAATATTTAGGGCACAATAACTACGCAATGAATCTATAGCAGATTATGCTCCAAATCATATATATGATTTAATTTATACTGATGGTAATTCCTTAACCCTTCATTTCCAAGGCATTGTCCATGCACACACAAATATACATACCCTCTTACTGCTGCTGACCATCACTTCTCCTGCTTCACAAGTGCTTATGTGTCTATTACAAACCATGATTTCTTCCACATAGTTGCATTGCCAAAGCACTACTCAAATCTCAGAAGCTCAGGTTAATGTAACCTAAAATGTCAATAGCCCCCAGTGCCATAGCTTCACGCTGCTTACTCATAATCTGGTTGCCATCCACTACAGTCACTAATTAAAAAATGACTGGAGTTGTTATGGGACAAAAAAACAACCCTCAAATTTTTCAGTGCCTATAATTGGATTTATCTAGTTTCTGGGAAAGGCAAATGATTGGCTTCTGTAGCCATTCTGGACTATTAATAGGCAGGTGTTTCATTCCTGTGAAACCCCAATGGAACACAAATAGTGGTACAAAATATTGCAGATGAGGCTATCTCTGAATTGTGTAAAGGGACCCCTGACCATTAGGTCCAGTCATGGCCGACTCTGGGGTTGCGGAGCTCATCTCGCTTTATTGGAGGAAGCCGGCATACAGCTTCCGGGTCATGAGGCCAGCATGACTAAGCCACTTCTGGCAAACCAGAGCAGTGCACGGAAATGCCAGTTACCTTCCCTCTGGAGCAGTACCTATTTATCTACTTGCACTTTGACATACTTTTGAATTGCTAGGTTGGCAGCGGGCACTCACCCCGTCATGGGGATTCGAATCGCCAACCTTCTGATCAGCAAGTCCTAGGCTCTGTGGTTTAACCCACAGCGCCACCCATGTCCCTCAGTTGTGTAGGGCTCCCCAAAAAGATATTGAAAGCAATAGCAAATACAGTGGTACCTCGGGTTAAGAACTTAATTTGTTCTGGAGGTCCGTTCTTAACTTGAAACTGTTCTTAATCTGAGGTACCACTTTGGCTAATGGAGCCTCTCGCTGTCGCTGCACTGCCGCGGCAGCTGCATGATTTCTGTTCTTATCCTGAAGCAAAGTTCTTAACCTGAGGTACTATTTCTGGGTTAGCTGAGTCTGTAACCTGAAGCATCTGTAACTTGAAGCGTCTGTAACCCGAGGTACCACTGTAAGGTGATATGCTCCTAGAGAGCTGTTACTGTTCTTGTTGCTTTTTATTACACAATTATTTAATGCAAATAATATGGTTTCTACAAGCCCACCTCGAGGTTTTATTTTCTCTATTTTGAGAAACAGGATGAAATGAAAAGGCAAGTGTGCCTTTCATTATAATGGATAATCTGAAATGCAGGTCACAATGTGCTTTAGCTCTTCGGAGGTAGAGTGTCCACTGGGAACTTTCCAAAGTCCACTTATAACACAAGTAGTGAAGGATAAATACTAAAGATGGCTTGAGTGGTTCTTGTAGCTGGAGATGAACTTGATAGCATGTTGTTGTTCAGATGATCACAATGATGATTTTCCTTCCATTTTTTTAGCCAAAGGCTTAGGATGAAAGAAAAAAATTCATCAATGTCCACCAAAGCAAGCATAGATTCAGCAGCTACTTGAAGTACATCCCAACCCACCCAATTTATTTTGATACTGTGGTCAGGAGTGACCAAGAGACAGCCTTCTAAACCCAATGCCCCCCAGATGCTTTTAAATACAACTCAGAGCAGCCCAAGCCAGCAGAGACTGGGGCTCATGGGAATTGTAGCCAGAAACTTCTGGAGGACCCCCAATTGGTGTAGCCTCTAGTAATGGCTTCCCAATTGCATCTGCATTCCTACGGCTGCATTTCTAGCAGCCATTACACTATGGTTTGCTTGAATAAAGCAGACCTTTAAAATGCAGTTGATATTTCTATGGAAGGTATATTTCAAAAATTCCCATAGCTTTACTACTGTGTTTTTCAAACATATTTTAAACTTGATCCTGAAATATTTGCTGTCTGGAAAATGTATTACCTCTTTCTTACATTAGATGCTTTGTCTCCCTCTCGAATCTCATTTATTTTCCTCTTGGTCATTCCATTCTTTGCTGAGCCCACAGGAGTGATCTTGACTCTTGATATTATTATTGCTAAGTTCAGGACTGTAGTGGTGTAATGGACTGAAATCATGCGCTCGTGGAAAAGAGACAGAATTATTAAAGAATACATAAAAAGACAATATGTTTCTGTAAAGTATTTTAAAAAATAATAATATTGCATTTTCATAAGTTTTATTTTTTAAGCTTACCTCATGAACATCTTTTTATTACCTGTGCTCACAGTCTCACAAACTACTTACAGATTCACATATTTATGCAGGATGGCATGATATATGGTTGGCACATTGAACAATTGAGCAATCAAATATTTGACTACAATTAAATATTGTCAAAATAGTCTAGGAAGACAAGAATGCTATTTATGGTATTAGGAAGGGCAAAAATGAGGGCACCTTTCACCCTAGTCCTGCCTCAAGAAATTCACTTGTTTTTAAATTGGTGTTATGCCAGCTTATTTCTGTTTTTCTTTCTTTCTTTTATGTAACTTGGGCTGAACTTAATGCTTCACATGAAAACCAAGGAGAAGTCTTCTTAAGTGAATAATTCACATCCGCTGAACATTGTTAGAAGCAATAAAACTACAGTACTAGTTTCACAAAGGGATTTCATGGTTCCATAATAACATTTTACACAATTGTTTTAATAATCAGCATAAATATGACACCTGTTGGTGACTAAAGTATTTTTCCAATTAAAATAAATGCAGTAGTTTAAAAATACTTGATAGTTATAAGTCCTTGCCCTAATTTCATGTTGAGGGTGGAAGTCCTGAGGCAAAGTATGAGGTTGGGGTGTGTATGGGGAAAGAGATGAAATAGTTGGAAGGAAGAGAAAATCCCTCTGCAAACAGTAAGTTCAGCCCTCTGGCAAGAGTGAACCATCTCTCCCAGAGCAGCTAACTTGACAGGGAGGAAGGGCTGGGAAGGCTGGCAGAAAGAAAGAAAGAAAGAAAGAAAGAAAGAAAGAAAGAAAGAAAGAGAGAGAGAGAGAGAGAGAAAGGAAGGAAAGGGGTAGAAGAGAGACAGAGAGACAGACAGTCACACATTCACACACATACACAGAGAGAGAGGGGGGGGAATGGCATGCAGTATTTGCTGTACAACAAAACAATTTTGTTGTGTGGTGTAGGTGAAAAAATGGGGGTGCAAAGCGGACTACAAAACAGCAAGGAGCAGTAGGCATGGGAGTGGAAGTGAAAACAAAAGCAGGGACGTGAAAGGGTCTGAAGAATAGGAGAAGATAGTGGCTTCATAATGGGGCAGAATGTGAAAAGGTTCTTAGTATTTGCAGTGCGGGGGAGGCGGGAGGTTACCATAAGAGCTGTTTGTATGCATAGGTGGGGATTGCAGTAAAGGAGGGGGAGGCATGGAGAGAAGGTTAAAACAGGGGTGCAAAGCAGCACTGCACAATAAATGAGAGCAGTGGCTTCAGAAGCAGGGCTGGGAAGGTGAGCTTAGCAGCTGCATGGGGTAGGAAGGGAAGGCTCTAGTGGGTTAATGTGGAGGGAATGGTGGTGTGGGGGTTGTGATAGGGGCAAACAGGGGTGAAGCCCTAACAGAGCATAAAGATAAAAGGAGTTCTCACCTGGGCACAGTGATTTGCCAACTGGTTGCTGTTAGGCAGAAAATACTTGGCTTCACTGGACTGCTTTAACTGGTTTATAGAAAGAGTAACAGAGAAATCAGATCAAAATGGTTTTCAACTGAGATCTCAAAAGTTTTAAAGCTGAAAATGACTACAGGGAAAGAGAAGGAGGTGGTATTAGGGGTTGAGATGTAATTGTGAAGTTCAAACACTGGGTATATTTTTTTATTAACATTCAGAAGGCAGAACCTGAACTTGTCTTGTACTTTTAAGAAGCTTTATTTTAACTCCAAGTAAAAAAAACAACACTAACAACCTGTAATATATGAGCAAACCAAACCAAAATAGCACCCAGACATTTCTTTTTTGTCTGTTTGAAGGCAGTTTATCACTTGTTAGGTCTTTGAAGTCATGTTTCTTGGCAGGAAGCACAGTTTTGATTCTTCATCCCCAGGAATAGAACAATCTTTCCCTCCAATAAATCCATTGAGCTTCTTTCTCCTAGATGGGTATTTCTGCACTTCTGTAGAACTGCTGAAGAAATGTTACTAGTACCTATTTAGATATGTGGTGTATATGCAAATGGATTGCACTGCTAGAGGTTAGTTATGGTGCTCTCTAACCCTCTCATTCCACCCGCATAAGGGACATGTGCTAGCAAAACTTCCCCTCCTCTTCCTTGCAGTTTCCCCCATGTGGCTTCAAAATCTGATGCATGGGGTTGGGGAACCCTCCAGAGAAGATTTTATGCATGCACAGGAGGAGGAGAGGAAATGGAAGTGTCAATGCAACAGTGAAACTCCACTGACACTGCTTTGGGTGCAACTCTAAAGGTTTATACCATGGGTAGGCAAACTAAGGCCCAATCACCTTCTAAATCCGGCCCATGGATGATCCAGGAATCAGCGTATTTTTACATGAGTAGAATATATCCTTTTATTTAAAATGCATCTCTGGGTTATTTGTGGGGCATAGGAAATTGTTCATTTCCCCCCCAAAATATAGTCCGGCCCCTCACAAGGTTTGGGGGACAGTGGACCGGCCCTCTGCTGAAAAAGTTGGCTGACCCCTGGTTTATACTCATTAGAGTAAATCTCTTCTACTGTTTGACCCTGGGCAAAGAAAGATGACACAAGGTGTTGAGGTGAATTTAGCAATGGTATTTAGACTGGACACAGAAAACAAGTACACTTCATTTTAACACAAAATTGAGAGAAGTGCAGATTCCGAATGATGACTGTGCTTCAGTTTTGAAAAGATCAAATTCGGCACTTTGCCTTTGAACATGAGCTCAAATGAATTCTTCCCCGATGCCTTGTTGCAGGATCCCTAAAGCTACAGTATCTATAGAAACAATAGCAGGGTGTTGGAAGAGAAGACTTTGTTGCTTCCTGTTTAGTTTGGTTAGGTTGGGAGGCTACTTCTGCCCCTTCCCCTTTATGAGAATTCTGATCAAAAAGCATGAACTGTGAGGCTCTGAGACCAGGATTCCAAATGGGGAATTTGGAAACAGTGATAGATGGTTCAGGAGCAAGTCAATAAACCTGTCTGGTGTTTGGTAGCTGTTTAAAGTTTCAAGCCTTGGCATCTCTGTTTTCCTGAGGGTCTCAGTGTTCAGAGATGCAACGATGGTGATGGAAGTGACAAAGAACAAAACAGGGGAGGGGAGCAAGAAAGCAAAACAAGAAAAACAGACACATTTTTGGTACTTTTCAACATCTCTCTGCAGTTCAGAAGCTTTGCCAAAGTGGTCACACCTCTGAGATTAGACACTACTTACCCTCCAGACACAAAATAGTCAGGAATGGGGACGTGCTTCCTGCTCTCCCATCCTGTTCCCATCATCCTTCTACCTGTGGAGGCAAACTTCTGATGTGAGAAACTTCCTGGAAGATCATTTTAGGACGCTGGAAAATGCAGTGTAGGAGAAAGGTAGCTTGGGGAGGGATGTGGCCTAGGGAAGTCCCAAGGGCCAGATAGAGGGCTAGAGGGGCACATTTCCTTCCCCAAGCTGGCCAGAGCTTCCCCATCCTTGCATTAGCCACCCAAACTGGGGGTTCTTCCAATGGCTTCATGTAAATATGGCAAACCATGGGGGGAATAAGATGGAACTACGAGGAAACCCAAAGGTCAAACACCATGGGGATAGATCAAGAGTCACCCAGCAACACCTTCTGGGTTTGTTATTCAAAATCAGACAACCTAAATGTGTTTTTTAATAAATAAAATAAAGAAGGGGTGAATATAACCACTGCCTCTTTAACAGAAAGTATATCCACCCCCAATTTCCTACAAATACACTCTGCAACCTAATATAGGTGACCTAATAAAAATATGCTTTAACAGAGAACACTGTGGGATGCTTTTTTAAAAACAAGGATGCTTTGAAGGATGCTTTTTTAAAAACAAAAATTCTCCATTGGAAGATATCCAGTACAATATAGCAAAGAAATATGAATGGGGAAAGCCTAAGACCTCTGTACACAGGTCATCCTTTTGTGTTCAAGTCCATTACATAATAAAAGATTTTTTAAAACCCTGCATTTAGCACATCTGGAGTTGTGTGCATAATGCTATTTTCTGGACAATGCACTTGCACTCATAAACACTGTCAAAAAAATGATCTGCTCTGACAGCATTGATTGCATATCTATCCAGCAGAATGACTGATAGCGGACATTTCTTTCTCTTTTGACAGGTGCATCAAAGCTGACAGCATCAAAAATCTTTTCAAAAGGGAGATCATCACACACAGCCAAAACTATGGTAACAAATCCAGTGGGCAACACTATTCATACAGCTTATCAAAAGCACAGAATTATAGATTATTCCCAGTTTTACTTCTGAAATTTTGATGTGCTCCTTCTAGATCAGCATTCAGCACCTCGTCATTTCTGTGATCTATACACTGTCCAGTATGCAGCTTTTGAATAAATGAAGTTGGAAGCAGTTCAGTACGCAGCTGAGATTCCCAGTGTTTCTCCTAACAAATAGGACTTAATCATGGGCTGGAAATTTTCTGTGAGTGGGGAAAGTATGTTGGTTCCCTATTCACAAAGTTGGCTGTTGCTGTTGTAATTTATTCCCTGCTCTTCTACAATAAATACCCAGAGCAGCTTTTAAGAAAAGAACAAATAGAAATGTTAACATATAAATTCATGAATATAGTCATGATTTTTTTCCTTTTTTATGAAACATAAGACTAATAGACTATATCCAATTTTCAGTTTATTATCAAGTTTTAGAGTGATATACATCTGTTCTAAAATTCACAAATGTCCCATTTAGGCTGTCTACATCTTTCACCAAGTATTAATCAGGAGACATAGTTGACTACAGCTTGTTGCCAGTCCACATTACATGACTACAACATCAGCTCAAAGTTATGTTTCCCAACAAAAATCATCTCTCATGGCAGCCTATGAAAGGTGTCTCCACTGCTCACCAAAAGCCAGAATACAAAGCTCATTTTCTGCTTAGTTGACTGCACTGGGTCGTCCCCCCCCCCCCAAAAAAAATAATAATCTGTGAAGTAAGCTCCAGGTTCAGTTTCTGACTCCTCCAGATAGAGCAAAGGGAAGACTTCCCTCCAGAACCCTGGACTGAGTTCAATGGACCAGTGGTCTGATTCAGTATAACACATATTCCTATGTAACCAATATTCCATTATTAATTATTTTCTGCACCTTTCATTTAAAGTGTGGGGTAACTTACCTCATATAACCAACATGCTTAAGTCTAATTGATGTATGAAGGGGTTAATGCCATAGAGTAAGCTGTTCTGCGAGGCTTAGCTAGGTCACTTCCCCTCCACTTGGGAGGAAGGTAATCAAGCTGATTTGTCCCCTTCAGTCTACCTAAGAAGCTCAACATGTAAAGAGGTCTGAGCTTGTTGCTCCAAGCTTAGACCTCATGGCTCTTACAAGCCATTCTTATGTTTCTATACCAGTAAGTTAGGAACTTTCACCACCATAACTAAGCCAATTTTACTGCCTGTGCAATGTTTTTTGAAAGCACATGAATCTGACCTTTACAGAGTTTGTAAGTAAACCATTTTTAACTTATCAAACGTGTAGTCTTTTTCTATGCTGGGAAAAGAAGGGGCTGTTTTGGAACTCAAAAGGACACATTTTAAAAGTATCATGCTTTGCTGCATATTTTCTGATTTTAAATCTCTGCTAGGATTCCCTTATCAAAGGATACTTCCCCGAAACCTGGATCTTGGCATCCAGGGAAGTCTCCTTTTATATACCTTTTATTTTCCTTGCCATCAACCTAAGGGACGTAAGGCAGTGCATATGTGATGCCCTGCTCACAGCTTCCCTATGAGGTGAACTGAAAGAGAGAGGCTAGGCAGGGAGTGTCATGGTTGAATGGAGATTTGAATCCAGGCATCTCCACACCACATTTGGCATTCCTTCTGCTACAAGGTGCTTCCACTGAGCAACCTGGATGCACAAACAAGTAGATGAGCATGCACTGTGTCACTTGGAGTTATAGCCATCCTTGTAGCAGCAGGGGGAAATGTGTCACCCAGACAGCTTGAGAAATGGTGCCACAATATGATGTCCTTTTTTGAGGATGAACAGAGTGCATTGTTTATTGTGGGTAATTGCTTGGCGTTGTCTTCCTTCTGAGTCCATTTTTCAAACATGCATTTACTTCCCTATCCTGTTTCATTTGTATGTTCTGCTCTCTCTCAGCTTTCTTCGCCGTCACAAAGCAGCTAAGGAGATATCTGCTGAGAAAACTAATGATCATGTAATCTCTGGGAGTGCTCTGTATGTGTTTTCATGAAGAAATATGCATTGCCTGGCACAGATCCTCCTTTCTCTAAGCTGGCCAAATGGCTGAACAGAAACATCATCAACTTTTATGATCCTGCTTTGCTTTTGTCTTGGCCCACCGGGAATTAAAAATCCCTTCCTTCCTTGTTTAGTGTGCATTAAGCATTTAGATTTGGGAAACAAAAAGATCCAAATAAGCTTGAGGAAAGCTGTAATGGTCCCTTAACATGGCATTAATGTATGTTTAAGATTAGGGGCGCTGGTTATTAATGTTCGCCTGTTATGCTCGCTCAGTGATTCTTTATTCAAAACACTGATACAAAATAAATGAACCCTTGTGCAGCAGGAGCCGTCAATTTAGAAATGGTTACAAAGCAATAATCAGAGAAAATGGATCATGGTGTTCATGCCTTGGCAATGATTGTCCCTCTGTGGAGCCATTAACAAAATCTAGTCATTGGATCAGCATGCAATTTTAATGAAGCCACAAGTAAACAAACGGCAGCGTTATGTGGGCTTGATGTCAGTTGCTTTGTGAGAAAGCAGCTCTAACAGTTTTGCTTTCCTCTTGGAGGGTGTAGTTTTATTTTTTATTTTTAACATGATGGAAGGAGATTCATTTAGGAGTACTTCTTTTAGCACTTAAATATTTGAACCAATTGGCTGTCTACCTCCCCATATGGTGCAAACGACCAGTCTTCCCTTCATTTATGTTGGGTTACAACTCCCATCATCCCTGACCACTGCTCATGCTGGCAGAGGCTGATGGGAGTTTGAGTCTAGCAACACCTGGAGAGCACTGGGCTGAGAAAGACAGTTGTATCTGAATCCTGGTTTTCACACCTTCCTTTTCTTCAAAGCAGGTGCCATCTATCCTTCGATATAATGAATTATTTTGGAGGGGGAATCATACACCCCTCTGGGATTTCTGAACATTTTGATTTCAGAAAGGATATATAAGATGGATATTCACTTTTGAAATTAGATTGCAACTAAGGAAAATTTGTCTCAAAATGCTCTTTTTAAAACGTTCCTTTCACTAGCCTAGAAATATTTGAGTTCAGTAGCTCAGCTTGATAGCAAAGTTTGTCCCATCAGATAGCAAAGTGGCACAGTGGGGAATAGCTGCTGGGAAAGTCTGTTTGAGGGTGACGGCTGGGTGCACATTATATGGGTGAAAGCACCTTATAAATAGTCAGAGTTGACCTGCTTTTGGCAGGGTAGCAGCTAATGCTTCCAGGAGGCAATGGTTGTGACATTCATCCTTCCTCCCAAATATCCAACATGCCCACCTGGTGACCCTCCAGCAGCCACAATGAGAGTAGCTAAGGGTCAGGGATGGTGGGAGTTGTAGTCCAAAAGGTCTGTAACATTAGTAACAAGGAATAAATTCTTACTAGTCCAGTGAAACATCCTCACATTTCAATAGATTCTCAACAAAATTCTTAATAGGATCTGACACCCACATATTTGGAATGTAAGTAGTGCTTAGTTGAGCATGACCCACTTCAACTAAATTGTTATGAATTTTTCAAGGAAATGTGGCACAAGAAGCAAGGGGTGCTAGATGTCGCACAGGGTGCTGCAGAAATTTGAAAGCCCAAAGTCCACCACTGTGGAGGGAGTGAAGCTAACAAGCACATTCTCTGCTTTTCCCCTTTGCGAAGTGGAATTCTGGAGAACTTGATATGTTTAAACAAGGCTCAATCCTTCCTTCCAATGTAAGTTCTAGAAAGGTACATCTTGGTCCTGAATACACTTTCTTCTAAGTAAGTTTAGCTTTAAAGTCCTGTGTAAATGAGCCTCAGTTTATACTATTAAATTATTATTTTTTTCCTCCGCTCTCTCTGGACACACTCAACTATGCACCACAAACCTTAATTAAAAATAAATAAATCCTGCAAGTTAAATAACAGTATGTTCTCTCAATTTTTCCTACAACAATCAAGGAATGTTAAAACATCAGTGAAAACAGAATTCTTCTGACCATGGTTTGCTTTTGTGTAGTCTATTTATCCTCAATCACTGCCCCCCCAAAAAAACCTACAATATTCAACAACAAAGCTGCATTCAATAAAAAGCTTTTAAAGAGCTGTCAGAGTCTTCTTATCAACTACTTTTACTTTCAGAACTTGTGCTGCTGCTAATTGCTAGGTGAGATTAATGAATCGTCTTTTTTAAAACGGGGGTACAAACAATGCAATAGTATGATATATTTCCTCTGCTCTGCCTGTGGTGAAATCAGATGCCAAAGCCCCTTGATTGTCCAGCTATTCCTTGGATAACTTTTCCTTTTTGTGTTTCCTCTTCTCCTTTGTGCTTCCACTAGTATTACATGCCAAAGTGTTCTGCTGGAAAGTCAGAAGACAAGCAGAGCCTTGGAATAAAATAATCCCTCACTCAGACTTGTTCTTGTTGCTCTCTAGTGGCCACTGTCTGTGTTTGTTTGTTTGTTTGTTTGTTGGTTGGATGGTTGGTTGGTTGGTTGGTTGGTTTTGGATTCACTTTTATGTGAGTAAAAAGAAACTTTTCTCAAGGCTACAGTCTGGGCTCTGTGTGTCTCCAAAAATGCATGCTGATAGCTGAAGCAAACCATTATGAATCATAGATATCTCCATCATGCTGGTACATCAGCCGGAAGGAGGCAAGTCAAATTTTACATGCTAGCATTTTCAAGCAATTGAAAGGTGTCTAGATGATATTTTATGTTCCCTATAGTGGTGACTTAAAATTGTGTATCATATCGAAGCCCAGCATGCTTGTTTTTCTTTTTCATTCCTGACAGAACCCAACAGAGCACTGGGTGCAACTCACTTCCTATTAATCTGCAGCAAATTTTCCACTAATTTTAATGGACCAAGATTGCACCTTTTGCAACATGGAATGTATGTTGAAATTGAAGGCAGAGCAGCTCATTTTCACATAAAGGTCCCAGGTCCAACCCCTACCATCTCCAGACAAGGGTGGGAGTGTCTTCTGCCTGGAACCTTGGAAAGCCATTGCTGGTCAGCATAGACAATACTTTGCTAGACAGATCAATGGTCTGACAGTAGAAGGCAGCTTCCAATGTCCCTAATATGCTACAGTTGAAGTTCACATTGACAAGGTGTAACATGAGGTTGGAAAGTTCTATTAGTTGTTTCCGCATAGCAAGTGGACTTTAAAGCATCCAATTGTAGAGGGAAATCATAGCCATCATGGCTAGTAGCCACTGATAGCCTTTCCCTCCATGATTCCCCCCCCCATGGTCTTTTTCAAAGCCATCCAAGTCGGTGGCCATCGCTGCCTCATGTGGAAATGAATTCCATAGTTTAATTCTGTGCTGTGTGAATAAGTACGTTCTTTTGTCTGTCTGTCTACTGGAAGTGGTTCAGTTTTGGACTCTAATGAGAAGCACTTTTGTTCTGGAAATGCACCTCATTCTGTGGAAAGAAGAACACTTCCTTTAGGAGAAAGATGCCTGTAATTGCATCAGATTCAGGGACAATAATTGTATCTGATTCAAGGATGCACTGTGAGGCCATAGCCTGTGTTAGCTGTATATATACTTCCTGGAAAAAAGCATTGAATGTGCCACGTCTGTAGAGTTATGACTGGGGAGCTACAAGCAAGGATGACTTTTCTTTCCTGACAGGCAGAGGAAAAAGCCAGCAGAATAGCAACAACTTGTATTTCTTAACCTGAAATAAAATAAAAACTGACCGAGAATGTTGATGCACAGATTGTTTTTTTGATACCTCAGTCACAGAGGGGAATGGAGTGTGGGAAAGAGTTGAGCGGTCAGAGTTTTCTTTGCCTACAGCAAGTAAAAAAAAAGTCTGCAGCTGCTAAGCTGGTTTTAAAATGAGAGCACTTATTTGTCCAGTTCACTTGTTTACTCACCAGCTAGAGGTGACTATGAGCCTCAGTCCCAGAGATATGATCAGGCAAGTTTTAATTAGGCATTTGTAAAGTAAGCAGGGAAGCCACCTTCTCCTAATGAAGGGACTTCGTGAACAAGTTACCAGATCTTTTGCACTAATGAAGTCATTTGACAGGCACTTAATAAGATGATGTTTAAAAAATGTTGAGCAAAGGAAGGTGGGTTCCATTTTGGAAATATATTAACAGGTCCAGATTTTGTTTTGAATCCAATAGAGATACAGTCTTGTGCTTTTTGAACTTCTTATCTGCATGTGAATCCTCAAACAACCACTAGTGCAATGGAGCTTCCCCTCCCCCTCCTCCACATCCCCTCCCATGCATATGGGAGGAGGAGAAGGGAAATGTTTAAGATTTTGACTAGCAAGCAAAAATGCTTGTGCTGATGTAAGGACTGTATTAGCACAACCTTGAATTCCACTGCAAGTTTCTGACTCCGCAACTTTCTGACCAACTACCTTATTTTCTGGTTTGACATAATATTTTCATGCTCTCCCCTTTAGCCAATCAGAAGGAAAGCAGATTCCTGGTTGTTTTGCAAAGGTTTTGTTTGCCAAAGGCAACAGTTGTTTTGGATTTGAGAGCAATAAGCATGCTTATGTATGAAGGCTATGGATTTTATTGGTTACACGGGAAGCATTTGACATAAGCAGTGTTTTTTTTTTCTATTAAAAAAAATGTTTGGAAGTACTCTCATTTTCCTACTCATATTGAAATACTGCCCATCACTCAGGCCAAACTTAGATTCACAAAATGTTTAGGGGTATGCGTACCCCCAAGTCCCCCCAGAAAAAAAGCACTGGACATAAGCATGCAGGAAAACACACACAGTCCTTGCTTAGACTAGACAAGGAAAACTCATAATTTCTTATGCATGGCTAGAATAAGCCCATCCCAGAGTGCTTTCGTTCTTATATTCCATCTGCTATCAAAGAATCCTTAGACATGACAGCGAATGAACCCCCTAGCAGTTATTGTCAGGAGCTCATCCTACACTCGAGTAGGACCCTGGTAGAGACACATGCCCGACTGGCATGTTCTCTCCCTCCTGGTCATTCGTTCGGGAGCTTCAAAAGCTTTCTTCAGCCCGAACATCACAGCAACCGATGCCAACAGACACCAGCACACTTAGGGATCTGCAGAGTATTCGCAGTTGGCATAACAGACCTCAGCAACTCAGCATTTTGGCTAATCTACTTTATTTACATATAAACACACACGGAGCACTGCAACATAGCTCCTCTCTCTCTAGCATCAGACAGAAAAAAAAGAAAGAAAGAAAGAACAAAGGACAATAGTTCCACTTCACAGAACACAGTAACATAAACATCCTGTCTCCGTCACTTCCCACTCTGTGGAATCAAAACATACACCATCATGTGACAGACAACAATCCCATGACTGGTTTATGCTAAGCCCTCACTGACAGTGTTCCCAGCTCTCGTATTTATTGGCTGTATCCTGCTGAGTAAGTTGACTGATGCATTACATGTGCCCACGTGGATCACATGTCAGAGGTCCTAGGACCCTCCCATAAGGATCAAAGGCATGGAGTCATGAAACTGCAGTTGCAGCTATCTCATGCCACTGCCTCTCAAGCTCACAGCATGTGACTCCACCCAGCTGGTGTCTAGGAGATAGCCACCTGTCAATCATAGGTTGGGGACTGCAGCAGCAGTACTAACAGTAGCAGAATATGAATAACCCCTTCAGAACTCCAGTCTACAACTTTACAGTATTATATCTGCAAAGCAAATGCTCAGTCCAGGGATGTGCCTGTGCACCTTTGAAGGCATCAAAAGCGATGCATGTGGAGCATCATTGCTAATCTCGTTATGTTCACAACAGTCTTCTGGGTATGTCCCATAACAGTGGTTACGTTTCTATTTCCCCTTAAGTGCCAGGTTCTTAGGCTGAACTTTTGACTTGCCTATGCAAAGCTTCCTGAGCAAAAGCACCCCCTTGTATTTTCTGTGAGCTCTTGACTCTTCTGTGCAAAATACAAGCATATTTACAAACCAAGTTTTACAACCAAAAACCAAACACAAGATGGATGCAAGTCCTATTCCTTCACAGGTGGTATACAAATATTTTAGTTCATTAAGATAAATAATTGCACCACAGAACATGGGATTTACATTGTCAGTAACAGAGATGAAGTACATTTATGAAAACCTTATAGTTTATGAATTAGAGTGACATAAATATTTATGTGATTTCCACAATCTGTAACTGCAGCGCTCAGACTTGGTCCCACGATTCATATCAGTAGCGCAAACCAGTAACATTTATATCAGTCAGATCCCCAAAAATCTCCTATAAACATGAAATTTGTCAAAGTGCATGGATAACATCAACACAGAAGATTAAAAACAAGTTCCAAAGGGACTCAGGCAGTCGAGGGTGTTTAAAGAGTAAAGGTTGAGCATTATGTTTAAATGCCTAAATTCACATTGGGGAGTGATGATAAAATATGCATCTGCTAAGGTTTGTTTGATGTGAGAGTGCCCTGCATGGATATGGAGATAAAAGGGATCGAGATCAACTGGGAAGAAATTATGTGAAAAATGGATGAAGATTCCACTTAAATTAATGACATGCACCAAAGGGGAGAATCAGCAAAAGCAGCACTTATAAAGCACCACAGATATCAGTAGGAGGCAGGGACATACTTGAATCAATGGCATCTGTGACAAAGCAAGAATGACTTTAGTCTTCACTTTGCCAACATGAGTTCTTTCAATAAGCTGAACTTGTAAAGGGTATTGGTATTGGGTCTTATCAAAGGAACTGAGGACCCCACCAGAGCGGTACCTATTTATCTACTTGCACTTTGACATGCTCTCGAACTGCTACGTTGGCAGGAGCTGGGACCGAGCAACGGGAGTTCACCCTGCCACGGGAATTCAAGCTGCCCACCTTCTGATTGGCAAGCCCTAGGCTCGGTGCTTTAGACCACAGTGCCACCCGCACCCCACTTGTGCATACAATTCGCCATCTAAGGAGGGAATGACCACAGAACCCTGCAGCCCCCTCCCCACTGCAGATGGTTTCTTGGCCAGATCCATGGTCTCCTGTCTTTGAAAGTATCATCTGAAGAGAATTAAAAGAGTGGCAATTAGCATATGCTATTCCTATCCATTTTCCTTGTTACTACATTCTTCCCCACACATTTGGTTGAAGGATACACAGCACATTGCAAACAGGCAGGGTGGAAAGTTGTTTGCACGAAAATAAAAATAAAAACTGTGAAACTGAGATTTCTGATGATTAGAGTTAAGCATATTTTTGGATGTCACAGAGAATTCATAATGAGTCTGATTTAAAAATAAAAAAGCAACAAGTCCCAATTCCCCCTCCTCCTGTGTTGTAACGATTTAATGTTTCCAGCATATGGTGAGAATCAAAATTATCCCTTCTCCACCTACTACTGACAATTTCTTGCCTTCTGATTTCAGCACCTTTTCCATGGTGCTAAAACCAATTAGTGAAACATCAAAGGGCTTTGCAAAAACAAAGTTCAGAACATAAGTGCATCACCTACTCATTACAGGCATGAATATATATGATCTTTGATCTGTGTGAGACAGGCCAAATTCGCAAATATATTTTCTTCAGCAACCTCGCTGGCTCCTAATGGAAGTCAAACATACACTACTAATTACTGGGCTGCAGATAATGGGATTGGACACAAAATCAAAACATTAAAGACAAAAGTCAACTTCATTTTTTTGAAAAAGGAAAAAATAAGCTACCTATTAGATTTCTAAAAGTAATTTAATAATAATGATAGTTTCATTAATATTCTGTTTAGATAAATTAATATGTGAATGCTATTTCTGTGTGTAGCTTTCACACTTTGGACAAGAAGTTATGCCTGAGGAATTTTGGCCGGCAGGATCAAAATAAAACAATATAACTACCTAGCTTATTATCAGCATAATTCTTGCCCATTCTTGGGTTCCACAACCTGTAGTCCAGTAATATTGTACTGTACTGAGAGCCACCCAGCTGCACAGCATCCTTAAAGGTAAAGGGTAAAGGGACCCCTGACCATTAGGTCCAGTTGCAGATGACTCTGGGATTGCGGCGCTCATCTCACTTTATTGGCTGAAGGAGCCTGCATACAGCTTCCAGGTCATGTGGCCAGAGCGGTACCTATTTATCTACTTGCATTTTGATGTGCTTTCGAACTGCTAGGTTGGCAGAAGCAGGGACCGAGCAACGGGAGCTCACTCCATCACGGGGATTCGAACTGCTGACCTTCTGATCGGCAAGCCCTAGGCTCTGTGGTTTAACCCACAGCACCACCCGCATCCCTCTACAGCATCCTTAGTCAAAGCCAAATTAGGAAAAATAAAAAAGTTCCTTCCAGTAGCACCTTAAAGACCAACTAAGTTAGTTCTTGGTATGAGCTTTCGTGTGCATACCAAGAACTAACTTAGTTGGTCTTTAAGGTGCTACTGGAAGGAACTTTTTTATTTTGACTATGGCAGACCAACACGGCTACCTATCTGTAACCCAAATTAGGAAGTTACTTTTTCCCTTTGTGGGAGGTGGCTATTGCTCACTGCAGCTTGTCAAGAGAAGGGAAGTATTGCACTCTATATAGCCTCCTTTGAAACTACTTTGAAGGAGTTAATTCAGAAAGCAGCACCTGGAGTGACCCCCCCCCCTTTTTGAAAGCTCTTTGCCCAGAAAAGGGACAAGAAAGGATCATGTTGTGGCAGTGAAAAGTGATTTCCCTACCTAAGGGGGCCACTCCTCTTTCTGGGACAATTTCGTGCAAACTGGACCACAATCCAGTTCCCAATTTAATAGGATGTGAGCATGTTCACGGCTTTTCCATTCTCCTTTCAGAGAGGGGGGCTTTCTTCATAGCAGCAGCTACCTGCTTTGCAAAAAGGCAGCCCTTGTTTCAGACTTCTGTTTCACAAACTAAAACACACACACAGTTTACTGCCAGGATTGTAGAGTGTTGCAGATACATTATGCCACTGTAATGTCCTTGCAGTCATGAACCATTGACCACTGGCCTAGGAGAAACATAGGGCTGGCCCACCCATCTGACGACTTCTACTTCTTCTTGTTGTTGTTATCTTTAAAAAGTCATGAGAAAGGTACTGAGAAAAAGATTACAAAGCAATTTGTACATTAAAAGTGCTACAGAAGTGAGGAATAATTATAATCATTAATTATAATAAAAGTGTGTTCTTGCTTATTATTTCACATCTCATTTTCTCAGCCATCTCCATAAAGGCTTGGAGGCAAGTTTTAAGTAGCATTCTAGGCATGACTTTATTGGGAGCTGTCTTTTCCTTTGATGTTTTTTCCTACAACCTCAGTTTCCAATGCATCAGTCTTTCTGAAGACTCAATTCTCTTTAATATAATAGCAAAGAAAAGGCTTCCACTTAGAGAAGAAATATATTTCAAGAGTTATGAAATGTCTTCTTCGTGCTTTACAAAAGCTGCTCGCAGAAATGCCCTTGACTCCCACATTAATCAGAACTGCAGCTTTAGGAATTGTGCCCTTTTGCAAGGAATCGTGGCTCTTCAAAAATACGAACAGGGCACAATGAACCTGTTGTTGTTTTTTAATTTAAATTTTTTTTATCTGCTCCTTATAAAATAGCATTACTCAGGAAGGATCTGAGTGAACATCACCAAGATATTTCCTGATTCCTTGAAGATTAATTACAGATCAGTATTTTAACCATTATCATTTTCAGCAGCAGAATAAGATAACAATCATTGTGCTTATCCTGAGTTTCTCAGCTGCCCCGAATTCCCCCAAACCAGACATCACCTAAACTTTCACTCTACAGGGCTGGTCCAAACTTTCTGCCTGAGGCAGAGCAACAGATTCACCTCACCACCCACATCGCCCAAACCAAGATGCATAAGACTCCAAAACAGCCAAGTTATTGGCACAGACAAGGCAGAAGATCCCCAAAGTGTCATTTTCCCTTCTAGCAGTAAAAATACAACAATGACCAGAAGCGGGTGATGGCAGTTATCTGGCCTCCAGTCAGCTGTATCTCTGCTGCATAACAGGATGGAGAGGGGTGAGCTGCCAGCAAGGTCAGTGTGGTGCAAACACCCTGACAAGAGCGCTGGACTGACTCTGCCAGTGTGTTTGCACTTTGCCAGCCTCCTCACCAGCCTAGGCATAAGGGATCATCATGGCTTCCTGAAACCAAACTCTGGTTCAGTTCTTAAGTGACCACAGCAGCCTAGAAGCAGCCTAGAAAACAAGACCAAAAAGGAGTCAACCAATACACCCCTCTTTGTGTATAAAGTATGCCCCCTTCTTCTGAGAACAGGGTAAACAAATGTTGAACATACAGACATGCCCCATCAAAGCATGTAACTCTCCTTTTGATGCAAAAAGGGTACACCTAAATTCTCATTCCTATGATAGTCAGGGGATTGGCAGACTTCAGACTTCAGATTCTTCAGTTGCTATACATCTGCAGTGTTTCTAAGGAACAAATGCAACAACAGAGTTAGCGGAGAGACTTGGTATTATAATAGGCCATCACTGTTGTTAGGTTGTGAGGGTTGAGGGGAGGCTATTTGATGGGAGGCTCCTAAAACACACTTTCACTCTCACACGGACCCCTCTGCCTCAGAAACCCATCTCTGTATGCTCTTGCCCTGTGTAGATTAGACACGTGGCCACCAAACAGAGAGCCTTTTCAGTGGTGGCACTCAAGCCACGTAATTCTTCTCAGGCAGGTTCATGTGACACCTTTTCTCTTCTTTTTCTTACTACTGTTAGGCACCATGGAAAATCCATTCTCCTGCTTTTATTAGCTTTTAATAGCATTGGAGATTGTCTTAATTACTTTCAAGTGGGGGTTCACACTGTGGAAAGAGTATGGTTCTGATTTTTAAACTGGCCATATATTGAAAGGGGATAGTTTTGTATTTATTGAAGGATGTAAGCTGCTTTGAATGCCTCTTTTGAGACAAAAAAGGTGAGTTATAAATTATCCAAGAATCTGCTGCTTTTCTGTTTGGGTTTTCAACAGCTAAATTTATGATTTCACATACAATTTTTATATTTTGCTGCTTCTAGTGATATTTGTTCTATTTATTTCTGCATTTCTTTTTTTGTTGTAACCCCCGTTGTGGCTTTTTTCTTTGCGGGTGTCTATGTGTGAAAGACATCTTAGAAATACAATCAAACAATCAATACCTGAAATATCATCATAACTGTGTGATCCTAACCATCTCTACTCAGAGGTAAATCTTATTGACAGCAGACTTATTGGAAGTTTCAGTTCGTTTATAAATGATTGGGATTTGACATATCAAGATAATACCCAGCTGTACATTTCATTTATCTTAATGTGACCTAAATTGCTGATAATTTGTTTGTCTTTCTTGCTTATTTATTTATTATTCTTTTAAAAACAATATACAATATTATCATTATCATTAAATATGGAACAATCTATGTATAGGAAAAATGTTGTTTTTAAAATAAGAATATAAAATAAGGATTACAAGAAATAAATAGCTGAAGTATCAAACTAAGGTACCTTTCTAATTGCTTGGTTAAATCTTGGACAAAGCAAATAAGGTATTCAACCTGGGCTTTGATTATTGCAGTTATGAGTACTTTTTTGCTCTCAGCTGCATCAAAATCTAGTTGATACAAAGAATTGCCACATGATGCACTTTTTCACACATAAAAGTACCGTTATAATCTTTATAATCTTTATAATTTGGCTTCACTAAAACACAGCCCACCAGCAACATCTGAGAACACCACTGACACCCTGCATATTTTTGACAAGCTTTTGGAAAAAGAAATTGAACTGAAGATGAAAACGATTCTGCATCTGTTTGGAAGCCCAAGCAGCTGGCTACAGAACACCAGAGAGAGAGAGAGAAAGCATTTTAGGTGGTGGTGAGGAGAGGAAACCTTTCCATCTTAAAACTGCTCTTGACGCCTTCACCCCGGTATGGCTCCCCTTTATCACATACACAGCCCAACAGGACAATGACAATAATCCACCAACAGCATACAAATCAATATGGCTAACCTGATCCAAAACACCCACCCACCTCACTCACACACGAAAACAAAGATCACCACAGCCAATCACAAGCAAACAATCACACCTTAGGCCAACCCCAACCTCTCTCACCACCAAAGGAACACAAGTGAACAACACAAGCAACGCTGACACCAAACTCTACATACATTAAACATAATAGAAACACCGCCACCCGACCCCACCCCTATCCATCTTCCCTCTCTCCACCCCCCTTTCTTTTTTTCTTTTTTCTTTTCTTCTCCCCCTAATGCCTCAACAAATGAAACGGATTTGTAAAAATGTTACATGAAAAAACAACAACAATGAGGCACTAAACTTCTGTAAAACAAGAAAATCCATATATATATATATATATAAACTGCTCTTGACACCAGGACTCCCCAAAGATTTGCATTGCATAGAGGCTGCATTTAGCACAATAGAAGAAAAATATGCAAATTTCAAAACCCACAAAGGTGTTCTCTTTGTGTTTCACCTTCCTGGGATGGTCATCTCTTTCTGAATGAGGCTATGTGATGTCAGAGATTTTAACACAAAACAGAATTTTATAATATATTAGAAATTATATGATAGTGCTGAACTTTTGGAGTATGGCAGGCTATTTCGAACACGTGCACCAAAACACATGACATCTCTCTTTCTCTCTCTGCTCCAAGTCACTTGCATCCTGCTGGATTATAAACAGATACACAGTCATTTATCTTCTTAGTGAAAGCTGATAGTTATTCTGGTGGTAAAATGCAGTACTGAACAAAAGACTGAAATGGTGTTTGTATTATTTGAATAATACAGTTATTTCCCCTGCCTCTAATGATCAGGTAAGCATAAGGAATAGCTGTCCATGTGACAGCGGCTATTTCAGAGTGAATAGGTAGTATTTTCGGTTCGAATGTACTCTGTTGAAAGTATATGTGTCTGGAAGCAGGCTTCATTTAAGGTCTCCTGGGTGTAGGGTGGTTGTGTCATGTATCTCTATGAATGTATTAATCCACTCTAAGGTAAGTACAATTTGATAAGCAAAGGTTTAGGTCAGAAGAAGCAACGTGATTTAGCTATTAGCATTTTCTGTGACAACCCCGATACTCTCTTGAGCCAATTGGACAATGAGTCACTGTGGCCAATTCCCACATGTAATTGGTCATGCAAGTGAGTCTAGTCATGATAGCAGAAGAAAAATGTAAGACCAAATTCAGATGAGTCCTTCCATTTCACAAGCAAGAAAACAACAGGTTTGAATTTTCTCATTCACTGAAGAGCCCTGATCATGCATAGCAACTGATCTTTCTTATCTAGGCAAAAGTGCAACAATAACCATGAAACAAAAATATTAACAAATTAAAAGAAAGATTAAAAAATTTCCTTACAGCAGGAAAGTCAAGGTATAGCTTTTTGGATGTTATTGGACCACAGCTCTCATCATCCCTGCCCATTGGCCATGCTGATTGGGACTGATGGGAGTCGGAGTCTATAAACATCAGAGGATGCCATGATGGTTATTGCTAGACAAGGGAGCTTAGCTATCCAGTGGTGATATGAAAACGCCAGGAGTGTTACCCCCATGTCACAAGGAATTTTGGAGAGAAGTGAATCTATCTTATGCTGAGTCAGAGGCCATTGGTCCATATTTTCTACCCTAACATAGTCTCTCCAGAGTTTTTCCTGGCTGGGCTACACATTCACACACTCGCATGCACACATTATAGCAAATGAATTCTGATGTTAGCAGCCACCAAAGTAACAGGAACATAGGATTTGCCCAGCCTGTGCTATTCATGGGAGGGAACAGGGAGGATGTCTGAATTTTGGAGACAAATAATTTTTTATTTTATTTTTGGCAGGTTTGACGTTGTATTCTACAGTGGTGTTCTTCAGTGTTGAAGAAAAATATGATAATTTCAGAGAACTTTGCATGATAGAACACATACACATTTAATAATACATTTTAATGCTTTAAATGTCAGTGACAGGACCCCAACATTCTTGGCAGAATCGTATAATGAACCTCATTTGTTTTTACCATTATATACAGAAGAAGCATCTGTCAGTATAAGTTGGAAGATTTCTCAAAAGTACATTAGGTGCCTTTGGACTAGGCCCCAGAATTCGAACATGGGTGTTAGTTCTCTGTTCCAGAATGTATGTAGCAATAGCAACAGCAAAAACATTCTCTTGGTCTCTCTGGAGAGTGAACTTATCACCCGTCCTATTTGTCATGGTTACCAAACAGTTGGCTCAACCAGAGATTATCAGGCAAAAAATGTCCTGCTATTATACAGGGAAATAAAAATAAATATATACTGGGAACACAAGTTAACATCAGAAGGTGCTATCACACACTTTTAAGCAGTTTCAAGGAAACAAGTCTTAAGGCACAGCAGAATAGGAGGACTTATGGGACAAGATGAATCTTCTGGGATAGCACTTATGAGTTGTGTTGAGAGCTTGATGTGTTGACTTTGCTGCCACTCCAGCTGACACCCCCACCTCCTCTGCTGCTCCCTCTTCCCCTGCTGGAAAAGGGGAGAAAAAAGAGCCTGTAGGCTCCTTGTGAATCCAGATCTGTTGCCCTGTGTAGCTGTCCTGAGCCTGATGCCCTGGGTCAACTGCCTCACTGAACCTCATTAAAATAGTAATAATGACACTGCTTTATAAAATATATAATGATGATGTATTCTATAAAAATGCAAAGGAAATTATAGTTCATTTGGCCTATATTCAGTTCAGGAACCACCATTACAGTGGTCACTTGCTGTATTAGAAAAAAATGTTCAAAACCAAGTGAATGGACTCTTTGCTGGAGACAGCAGCCATTGCACCAGCTGTGGCAAGCCTGGAAAATGACAGCAAGGAGACACACAAATCCCTTCAAGGCACTGAACTTGTCAGCACCCTGTTGCCACATATAAAGCACGAGACTTGTTGGGTCAAATGTAAAAAATATTTTTTAAAAAATCATTTCTGTAGACAAAAGGCAATGTGACAGCAAAATATGGCACTGACAAGTCTTGATGAAGAAGTCTATAAAGTCACTAGAAGTCAGCTCCCTCAAAAGAGGAAAGAATGCCAAAGACACAACAGCCTTACGGACAATAGTTTTGTAGTTCATGGAATGAATGAAAGATAACAAGAGGTGGGGAAACTGTTCCTACAACTGAGGAACTTGCTGCAAACCGAGAGGAGCAATCAATATTCCTCTTCACCACTCTCACTATGAGATCACAGGAAAGCAAGTAAACAATATAATGAGGGTTCTTGTCCTACTTTATTATAATTGTAGCAAGACAAATTATTTCAGAAGATGGATAGTCCATGAAGCTCACAGAAAAAGATACCTGCTTCTTCTTACAGATTTCAAGATCAAGGTTTTTGTATCTGAGATGGTTCTATTCCACCTCCGTCAACAACTGAACTACAGTCTCACATACAGTGGTACCTCGGGTTAAGTACTTAATTCGTTCCGGAGGTCCGTTTTTAACCTGAAACTGTTCTTAACCTGAAGCACCACTTTAGCTAATGGCCTCCTGCTGCTGCCGCACCACCAGAACATGATTTCTGTTCTCATACTGAAGCAAAGTTCTTAACCCAAGGTACTATTTCTGGGTTAGCAGAGTCTGTAACCTGAAGCGTGTGTAACCTGAAGCATATGTAACCCAAGGTACCACTGTATAGGGCTGGCCCACCCATGAGGCAAGGTGAGGCTGCCGCCTCAGGTGGCAGGATCCATAGCGGCAGCAGATTCCAATGTAGATCTCTTCCCCTACCCTTTGTTCCTGATGTATCCTGATGTAATTCTTCCCTCATCCCTTCTTCCCTGGCAGGGAGGGGGCACCATTTTTGGGTCTGCCTCAGGTGCCAAAATGTCTTGGGCTGGCCCTGCTCACACACCCCACAAAGTGTGATCCTGGCCTTTGCTACAAAAATGAAGAGATTCTATGTAGATCTGTGGAATAATTTTCACCACATCTTGTATACAGGGGTGGATTTAGGTTTGATGAGGCCCTAAGCCACTGAAGGTAATGGGGCCCTTTATATGTCCAGCTGTCCCTTGTCAACAACAAATTGTCACTGTTTTTGTGTTGAATATATGCTATATGGTAATTTATGGACCTAGTAGGTATCTAAAGCCATTTGCACATAACAAATAGGAGCCTACACAATACAAAACACTGTTGCTGTATGTAGGTTTTTTAATTTGTTTTTTATCTTATATTTTGGAAATGTACATCCATGTGGTCACCATGTTTCCATGTATCTCACCATGTGGTCACTTCTCAATCAGAGGAAATGCTTCTGGGCCTTTCATCAAGTCAAAGCCAGTTCTCATTCCAATGGTCCATGGATGTTGAGTTCCTTATTTATGCCCTTCCATATTCATCTCACCTACCAGACTCTCTACATTCAGGCAGCCCTTCTCAGGCTTCAGTCCTTTCTCCATCAAACTGTTCCAACTATGTACTACCCTCCCATTATCACTATAAAGCTGGATACAGTCAGCAGCAGGAGGAGAACATTAAAAAGGGAAGCAAGAAGCTATAGTTTTATGAACTGGTTTATCTGTATTCAGGAGAAAATATGGAACATAGGAATGTGCCTTATACCAAGTCAGACCATTGGTTCATCTGCCTCAGTACTGTCTACACTTAAAGACAGTGGCTCAATACAGTTTCAGACAATAGTCTTTCCCAACTCTACCACAAGACAGCAGGGATGGATTAAACCATTTGCACCCAAAGCAGACACTCTGCCACCAAGGTAGGCTTTGAAATGGGAAGGAAATAGGAGAAAATACATGTTGTACCTGAAAGATGGAGTGCTAGACTAGAGACACTGTATAAATGTTTGATAGATGTGTTCTAAAGCTAAAGAAATCCATCCATCGAAAACATTCTTGTCATGCTTATCTTCAGCAATACAAGCTAAAAGAAAGGAATTCATAACAGGGAGGATAGGTGTGCAGAGCACATACATCATCTGAAAGAAAAAAATAGGGCAGCAAAGCTCCCCCCACCCCACCCCCCGAACTTGTTCTTACTCAATTTACATTTGAATAAGATTTTGCCCACTAGAGCATTAACAGGTAAATCTAATTTTGGTGTGAGCACAATGGCTTGTTATTTCTGCTGAGAATTAAACCAAAACACGGAAGATTCTAATTGCAGTTGGTATTGTTTGATACATCCATCCCCCAAATAAAACAAATCCAATTTAGAAACACAAAGTTACTGAGATTCTCATTTGTGTCCCTGAGTTGATGCAAAGCGAGTGAAACACACTAATACTAATGCATTTAGGATTGGGATGCTGATTTGAAAGATGGATCCCATGACTCCTCTCCCCCAGCACACCACCCCCACCTCCTACTGGCTTTTAAAAATGTTTCATGTTCATGCATACAGAACTAGCATAAATAGACCACATAAACACTATGACTATCTACCTCTTCAGCTAAAAGCTTTGGCAGTTCCTTCTGGTTTTCTATCAGCTGCAAATGCAGTTATATCCTTACCTTTTACTTCTTCAGTCAACATAGTCATGAAAGTGATATATTGACTTTAGGCCTGGCCCTATATTACTGTTTTTATCTTCAGGAGCATAAGAGGCTTTTACTGCTTTGAGTAAAAAAGCATCTTAAATTGGGCAACGGGGCTATCATATAGCTTTGCCCAATTTGATATGTTTTTTAGCCTGTAAGAGTCTCTGGACTGTCAGTATTTTGTAGGAGGGGTACTGGACTCTGAAATGTGCTCTATGTGGGGCTGCCTTTGAAGATGACCCAGAAACTACAACTAACCCAGAATGGTGACTGGGAGTGGCCACCGAGACCATATAACACCAGTTCTGAAAGACCTACATTGGCTCCCAGTATGTTTCCGAGCACAATTCAAAGTGTTGGTGCTGACCTTTAAAGCCCTAAACGGCCTTGGTCCAGTATATCTGAATGAGCGTCTCCACCCCCATCGTTCTACCCGGACACTGAGGTCCAGCGCCGAGGGCCTTCTGGAGGTTCCCTCACTGCAAGAAGTCAAGTTACAGGGAACCAGGCAGAGGGCCTTCTCGGTAGTGGCACCCACCCTGTGGAATGCCCTCCCACCAGATGTCAAAGAGAACAACAACTACCAGACTTTTAGAAGGCATCTGAAGGCAGCCCTGTTTAGGGAAGCTTTTAATGTTTGATGCATTATGGTATTTTAATATTTTGTTGGAAGCAGCCCAGAGTGGCTGGGGAAGCCCAGCCAGATGGGCGGGGTATAAATAATATACTACTACTACTACTACTACTACTACTACTACTACTACTATTTGAGTAAAGTGGATTAAAGTACTCTACTGCACTCTACTGTACTCACTGGAAGGACAGATCATGAAGCTGAGGTTCCAATACTTTGGCCATCTCATGAGAAGAGAAGACTCCCTGGAAAAGACCCTGATGTTGGGAAAGATGGAGGGCACAAGGAGAAGGGGACAACAGAGGACGAGATGGTTGGACAGTGTTCTCGAAGCTACAAACATGAGTCTGACCAAACTCATGTGGAAGACAGGAGTGCCTGGCGTGCTCTGGTCCATGGGGTCATGAAGAGTCGGACACGACTAAACGACTAAACAACAACTGCACTATTGGGATGATGTTCAAAAACCTACCAGAAGTCATGCCTCTATCTGATTACCTGACTCTTCCATTGATCTATCTTAAACTAGGCTGGCCCTACCATTGGATCGGGAGGTGACTGCCTCAGGTTCCAGATGCTGAAGGGAATGTGGCAGACAGAGCTATGTGTGCTACACAATCTGTCAGGCACTTCCTAAGCTAACTTGCTGCTCCCAAGTGCAGAATGCTGTCCCTTTGTTTGGACCTGAGGTTCCCCATCCCAGCTGTATTAAAAAAGAAGACCCTTTTACAAGTCTAGAATCTTTTACAAAACCAGGGGTTTATCTGACTGCTTCAAATTCGTAGTTGACAATTCAGAATTCTAAGATTGGTGACTTTTCTGAAACTCTAAACACCAGCACATTGAACAGACACGTGTAAAAAGGCAGATTGTGAATTTATACTGTTATGTACTTCATTGGCAATTGATCAGTCACCATGCATGCTATTTGTGTTCATGTAAGGTTTAGAGAGGCAAAGCACATTGCAAGAGCGATGTTTAGCACTGCCAGGTCTATGTTTCTGCTGACCTTTTGTGACTAAAAGCAAAACAATCCAGTTTCCTTTGCTTCTTTTAATGGAAATTCTTGCAATGAAGGCAATCTTTTCTGTACACATCTATGCAATAGCATTGTTCAATTTCAAGGCTAAGTGCTGTATAAATAGTGACACAGTGCCATGAGATGCTTTTTGATAAATGTTTGTTACTCATGTTTGTTACTTTTAGTTCTTTCAATTTGTCTTCCTACACACAAACACACTTCCATACACATTTCTAGAAGTAGTTCATGACCAAACAGGAAATCTGCAATCCTAACTCTTAAACCGAAAATCCAGTTTCCAAATATAGCTTATAGGTTTCACCTTCTAGTCTTCTGCCATAACCATCTGTATGATTAAAGGAAAAGGAAATATTATATTCAATACTTGAAATGTCAACAGATGACTAGCAAACCCAACGGAGGCATGCATGCTGCTAACTTGGAACCAAAATGCTGGATGATCTTTTTGGAAAAAAAGATTCCAAATGCATATCAAGTTTTAAAAAATCTATTTAGTCTCTGGGGTGGGGGTGGGGATGTAGCTTCAAAATACTTACGGTTGCTGACACATTTGCAGCACAAACCTATGGATGTTTATTTGGACATGGGTCCCTCTGTGTTCAGTAGGGTTCACCCCAAAGTAATATTGTATATAATTCCAGGCTGAGAAACCTGCGGCCTTCCAGAAATTGTTTGACTATGCCTCCAATGAGTTCTGAACTGGCTTGGGAGGATGGGAGTTGGACAGCACCCGTAGGACCACAGGTTCCACAGAACTGTTACAACTTCAGCCTTTAAGCAGATGACCATCTATCACTAATGCTTTAGTTGAGATTCCTGCACTGCAGAGGGTTGGACTAGATGACCCTCGGAACCCCTTCCAACTCTACAATTTGAAGAGTCTGTGATTCTATGATTTTGCCATAATACTATACACAGAGTAAGCTCCAAATAACTCAGTGGGACTTATTTCTATGTAAGCATGCATAAGAATAATCTCATACCGTACAGTGAATATTCTCTTCAACTCCAGGACAAGGAAACTTCAAAATTATCAGCTTTGCTACTGATTACTGGAGTTAAGAGTGGTGGTTTTTTCTCTCCCTTTCCCCTCTGCTCTGCAGCACTGAGAGTAGTTCACAATGAATAGTCTTTTTCCCATTCAACCACAATTTGCCAGTATGGTGAGGAATACGCCACAGCCACCTCTCACCTTCTGCCCTGCTCAAAAACAGTTAAATGATGCTCCTATGTTGTGTTATAATACATGTGGAAGCAGCTTCTCACTAAACTAATGGATGAGATAATTAGCATATGGAAATCACTGCATTGACTAATGATATCATCAATCACCCTATATATCTTAACAGTGATAGGCAGCATTTTTAACTACTTGTGAAAGCTACCTGTCACAATCATATAGTGGATTCTTGTTTTCTTTTGCTTGGATACAGGGAGACCGCACTGCGATGAAAGGTACATTCAAGCAAGGATCTACAGAGAAGAATGTCCTATTTCTTTTGTGGCTGAAATGGGGAAGCAGAGCTGGAAGAAAATGAGAAAGGCAGAGGTGGAAGTATATGATTATTTTGTAAAATAACAGGGTGTCTCTGAGCTGTAATGGCCATCAAGACAACTTCCCAACAAGCAAAACAGCAGAGACCACCACCGCCTGCGGTTTTCTCATAGCATGTTTTCTTTGACCTAATAATTCTAACAGTTTTACTAAAGCAATGGACATTCTCATCTGATAGATATGAAATTCTGATTATCATCATCAAATTGTTTATAGACATGGGGCATTTCCTAACAGTGACCATTATTTCTAAGTCTAGTTTAGAGAATGCACTGCTATCTAATATGATAGCTAGAGATAGCACTTGGCTAAAGAATGAGCATATGAACAAAATAAATGTTTATAAGTCTATCGTTGATCCATTCCACTATAGCCTATTCAAATGATATTGCTTCCATATTGCTGGACATGACAAATGGGGATGTGTCAAGTAGCTTTCACACAAACTACATGGCCAACTGTACTTATAGAGTTGTACACAAGAAGGCTGCTATGCCACCCAGAACCCTGAACAACTAGCATTCTGTGTTCCATGGAAGTTTTTGTGGGTACAGCTCAGTGCCAGATTTAAGCACAGATTAAGTAAACTACAGTTTAGGACCTCAGCTCTAAATACAATTATATATATATATATTCAACTAAATTTCAAGTTTCATATAATTAGTTAAAAAAGAAAACAGAGGAAACAGTTTGTAAAACAGACTTTATTGTTTTCATTGTCCTCTTGATTAGAGTAACACACTTTTGTGGGCAGTAATATTATGTGGCCTCTTAACCTTGACATAAGGCCTCAGAGTTTTAATTCAGCCCTGTGTAGCTGTAGCCATGAAAGCTCCTTCATTACAACTGGTTGTATTGTTCACATGAACTTGCTCCTGTGTTCAGCAGCTTGGACCCATCTTGCCTAAGTAGGACTTTGAAAGTGGAATTTGAACTTGTTGACTAATTTCATTAGTGGAGTCTTATGATAGTTAATTTACAGTTTTCTCTGCCATAGCTTAGATTAGAGAAGGATAAATATAGACTTCTGGGCAGAGAAAGCTATTTAAAGAAAGACACTATTAAGCCTATGATAAAAGAGCAAGGGATGAGGGATATGCTAAACAATTCATCACGCTGCACCTTTTTCCTTTTTTGTCTGTACCCCATTTAACTTAGACTAGGAAAGATTGATTATCTCTGTGCCTCAAGGGGTTTTGCAGCCAGTCTAATGAAAGCAGAGGAAAGGAGTATTGGTCTTGTAAAAGTTCACTATTAGAAGAGCTTTGGGAAACCATCCTAGAAGGTGGAGAGGGGGTGTTAATAAATGATAAGAATGAAAGTTCTAAACATTTCACAGAAAGCAACCAGACTTCTAGAATAAAAATGATTTATTTTTTTTTTAAAAAAGAATTATTGTATTTCAACAGGTATGCAGCATTGGGTAAGAGAGAAAAAAGAGAAGGAAAAAACAGGAACAACTAAGCAACCAAAGGAAAGGATGGCATGAATATTGTAAGTATATATAAACATGATAGAGCCATATGTGCAGGGTTTAAAATAATGGACAGGAGTGTAAAACATGTTCATAACAAAGCATTTGCCAAGATACAGGGAGAAAAGTAGCCAGGGTAAATTAGTGAAGTGTGTTGTGGAGCAGTATTGAAAACCTGTGATGTTTCAATAAACTGCAGTGGCTCAAAGTTGGTACTGGATGCCATAGCCAACAGTTTGAGATGAGAGCCCCTGAGCTTGCTCTCATATACCCCATATAGTGGAGGACGCTGTCCTTTTCCAAGTGACAAAGTAAGATTTAAGTGCTAGTCTGGTCAGCATTTGTACATGAGATGGAGGGAGGTGCCATCTTGTACTTTGCCTCAAGCAGCAAAACATCTTAAGCCAGCCCTATGTGTCATCCTGCTCTTTGGTGTATTCTAAAGAAATCTTTAAGGCATCTACCTTTAAAAGTAAGGTAAAAGTAAAGGGACTACTGACCGTTACGTTCAGTCGTGGACGACTCTAGGCTTGCAGCGCTCACCTCGCTTTACTGGCCGAGGGAGCCGGTGTACAGCTTCTGGGTCACGTGGCCAGCATGACTAAGCAGCTTCTGGCGAACCAGAGCAGTGCACAGAAACGCCGTTTACCTTCCCGCCGGAGTGGTACCTATTTATCTACTTGCACTTTGATGTGCTTTCAAACTGCTAGGTTGGCAGGAGCTGGGACTGAGCAACGGGAGCTCACCCTGTCACAGGGATTCAAACCACTGACCTTCCAATCAGCAAGCCCTAGGCTCCGTGGTTTAACCCACAGCGCCACCCGCGTCCCTACCTTAAAAAGTAATGTTTGACTTATTTTTGTGAGGAAAACTTTTTATATATAGAACACATGATTAAGCACCTATATTTTGTAAATAATGGTTTAAGTAGTGTAAAAGCTGAGGTGATCGGTCAGGGCTCCTGGGGGCAAGCAGTTCTAAGCATGTTGTACTTCTAGAATCTTCAAACAAAGACAAAAAGCTTCTGAGGCCAAAAGATTTCTTTAATTAAGACTGCACTGTTTTTCCAGGTGTTTGGTAACTGAGACATACTGGGAAGAAAACATCTTAAGAAGTCTGGCAACAAATTAGTAGAAAACAAGATATTGGCAGACACCATGTCGCTAGATGTTCTCATTTTTTCATGTTTTAATATTATGCTCTCATCTGTGATTCTGTTCAAATGGAATACAATAGCAAACCTCTAACACCTCCCCAGGGAAATGTGAAGTAATTTCACATAAAAACAAAAACACAATCCAATATTGCCTTTTAGTGCTTACTACTTAGGGTCTTTGAAAAGTATATGAACATTAAAATTGTTAGGTCTGCTGATATTAAACTAATGTTTCATTTTTATTTCATAATCCATTTTTTAAAACAAAACATCTGTGAACATTCTACTGTACCTTTAAAAATGGAAGGTTAATGAGATGGTTCATAATCTCTCATCACAGCAGACCTTGGGCAGACTTTTGTCAGTGTTTTTTTAAAAGCATTCCTAAATATTTTGGGGAAAATGTAATGGAGGCACAACATGTACTGATTCAGCTGAAAACTAATGCCATGTTCCCGAAGCAGTGTTCAGTGTATTTGAGCCATTCAAGTTTCCTTTGGGTAATCTCCCATGGATAAATTATATGTTCTATGGATAATAGTACGATCAAATTTAAGCATTTTAACTCCCATTATTTGTAATGGGAAAGTACTTAAGTCTTTTCCATGGAAATAATTGAGGCTTGCGCTTAACATTGGTGGAGAATGCCCCAAATTAATAACATGTTGCAACTGATACCATTAATCGAGGCTACTTCTTATACTACCCACTTCTTATATCAAGCAAAATGAATTTTCATTATCATGCATAGCATAAGACACATTCAAAGTACTATAACTAGAACTATAGTTGGTTAGCTTAAATTGCACATCCAATTAATTTTGGTTAGCTTTGGTTATGTCAAATTATCAGTCATTCTTACTGCCTCTAAGGTCACAATCCAACAAAAAGCTAAATACACATAAATACCCATAAAACCATTTGTGTGGCCTTCTGTGAAGTAGGGATGCTTGAAGAAATAAATTCCTGTGACTTATAATGTGAATTAACTTGGAGCCACACTTCCTGGACTAACGTGGGGATCAGATTGTACTTCAGATTTAGAATCATAGAATTGTAGAGTTGAAAGGGACCATGAGGGTCATCTAGTCCAACCCCCTGCAAGAAGAAGAAGAAGAAGAGGAGGAGGAGGAGGAGGAGGAGGAGGAGGAGGAGTTTGGATTTGATATCCCGCTTTATCACTACCCAAAGGAGTCTCAAAGTGGCCAACAATCTCCTTTCCCTTCCTCCCCCACAACAAACACACTGTGAGGTGAGTGGGGCTGAGAGAATTCAAAGAAGTGTGACTAGCCCAAGGTCACCCAGCAGCTGCATGTGGAGGAGCGGAGAAGCGAACCCTGTTCCCCGGATTACGAGTCTACTGCACTTAACCACTACACCACACTGGTATCTTTTTGCCCAGTGTGGGGCTCAAACCCACGACCTTCAGATGAAGAGTCTCATAGTTCACTGACTGAGTTATGTCACCAGCTTTGTCTGAATTTTGCAACACAATTCTCAGCTCTTAAAAAGTACCACTATGTGTTAAAATTTTAGAGTAACACATTTAGAAATGCATACACTGAGACAAGATACATATTAAAATATGTATCTGAATATTCTTTCCATGTCCATACTGCTTTTCTGTATAAAGCAATGGCTTAGGTGCGAGGAGATGACACTGTGCGGAGGTGCCTTTGTCAGATAAGGCAAAGCAGGGAGGGAAGCACAAGGCTTGCAGTGGTGGTGGGTGCAGGTGTGCATCCATCTGTACCCACCATTGCCAAACCAGTGTTCCCCTGCATTCACCACCACTTTGTCTTGCCTCAACCCAGTGAGCAGCAAGACTGTCACAGCCAGTGGCATTAGTGCCCAACCTCCCATGCTGTGACAGCAATGAAGCCTTCACATCAGTTTTACTTCACACCTGTTCTTGTACCCAAATCCTTCCCAATAGAGAAACCATCCCATCACTGAGTTGGACCTCAGACACTTGCCACTTGATGGTGTTATCTGTAGATCATAAGATCAGGATTGTAGACTGAACCCATCAAAAAGTGCTGAACGCTCTCTGAGCAGTATGGTATGTGCTGTTGTTGTTGTTGATGATATTTTAGTAATAAATGAAATAGCAGCTCATATGACATTTTAAATTTTTATTCTTGGATTTTTTGGTACTTTTTAAAGTTATGGAAACACTAACAACTTAGTTAAGCAAGATATGAGGAGATTTCACCCCTCCCATACCCAAGAATCTCCTGACCATCTCCGGATGATCTCTGCTGACTCCACAGAGAAGAGGAGGCGTGTCCTGCCTATTAACTTATACTGCCCAGCAACATATCTGTGTGTGAGAGAGAGAGTCAGTCAGTCAGTATATCGGAGAGAGTGAGAGTGTTAGAGAACCTAGAGATTAGATTGCTGCTAAGAGCAGCTGCAGACTCTCAGTGTAGCATTGCTTTATGCTCAGAATACTTAGCTCTGTATATAGTTTTGTACCATAGTTGTAGTTATAGAATAAAGGAAGATATTTTACAGAGCTGCTCTCCGAGTGGTTTATACTCTGCAAGAATCTGCAAAACTCTGCTGCGCAACGACTGAAGTATTGAGACAGTGAATCCGGTGCTCTCAGCTCTCAGCTGTGAGTCCACAGCACTGTGACCGTTTCCTGCGGGAAGGAGGTCTCTGGCGGTGCTACCCAGCTCGCCCAGCCCAGTCGGGGTTGAGGTGCAAGAGTCCAGTTGGTGCACTGGCTCTCTAGGGCGATGCTGACATCGGTTATGGGCCCAGTCGTTGTTCCAGTCGTCTGACCTGGCATTGTTCCAGTCATCCCTAGCGTCCCAGTCGTCCCAGTCGCCAGAGGTTTCTGTTGCTGATTGCCGGACGGTGGAACGGACGCTGCATGCTGGACTGATTTGCGGTGCCCAGAAGCAGAGCTGTTTTGGAGCAGAGTGTTCAAGCTGCCGCTGTTGCTGTTGCTGCTGCTTGATTTATGGAGGTATGTTGCTGACTGCCAAAGGAAGAAGATAGCATCCCTGTTTGCCTGTTAATTGCGCTCTGAGTGGGAGAGAGAGTGGCTGAAGGAGTCAAGGCTTTATCTGTGTTGCACGAGGGAAGTGTCTTGCTCTAAGTAATAGCAGACATGGCCTGTGCACATTCTGGCCAGATGGCTCTGTCCTTTCCCCTCCTCACGCCTGAAAACTATGGAGTTTGGCAAGTAAAGATGAAAGCGCTTTTACAGAGGGAAAAGCTATTTCACACGATAGAAGATGACCCTCCAGATAAGGATGATGATGATTGGGCTGAGTGGCATGCTGCAGATATAAAAGCCCGAGGGACAATTGTTTTGAGTGTTTCAGACCACTTGCTGGTGAACTTAGAGGGTCAAGAGACTGCACAAGCTGTTTGGCATAAGTTGAGAGACATGCATCTGAGACAAAATGCTGGTTCCAGTGTGATTTTCTTTAAGAAGCTGTGCAGGCTGCAGTTGGAGAAAGGTGGTGATTTGCCTAGCCATCTATCTCAATTAAAGCGTCTCAGACAGGACCTTGTTCAGCGAGACCTGGCTATTTCAGAGACTGTGTTTGCAATGCTGATGATCTAGATGAGTCTTATGATGGAGTGGCTGCCCAGATTTCCACGATGCCTTCTGACCGGCTAACAGAAGATTATGTGTCTAGTGTGCTTCTGAATGAGTGGGATCGCAGACAGGCTGTTAAAGAAAGCCGAGAAAATTGTGCTGTTAAAAATGTGCTTGAAAATGTGCCTGAGTCTTCAGCAGGGGAAAGTGAAAGTGAAACTGCTGCTGTTAAAGCTTTGAAATTGAAGCTGTGCTATTCGTGTGGAGCACAAGGCCATTTGAGTTTCCAGTGCAAGAAATCTTCAAAGAAGAAGGGAAACTTCAGAGGCAGAGGGGGAGGAGGAAGAAATCCCCAAGCATCTGCTGCTTCAAAGGCCTTGATCTCTCGCTGTTCCAGTCAACGTGGGCGGAGTTTCTTCGTGGTCGACTCTGGCTGTTCAAACCACGTGGCCAAAGATAAGAATCTCTTTGTTCAGCTTGAGAAGCAAGAGAAAGAAATTCATCAAGCAGATGGGACAGTTCTCACGAGTGTGGCTCAGGGAACTGTGTTCTTAAAGAGCCTGAATGCAACTATTAAGAATGTTCTGTATGCGCCTGATATTCAGGACAATTTGTTGAGTGTTTCCCAGCTTGATCGTCAAGGGTTTAAGGTGGTGTTTGCTAAATCTCGCTGTGAAATTCTTAGAGATGGCAAGCTCATTCTGTATGCAAAATGTGTAAATGGATTGTACCAATTGCCTTTTGTTTCAGGTACAGGCACTGCAGAAGCAACTGAGAAAGAGTGTTGCAATTTGTCTGTAGATAAGAATGAGAAGTTGCATGACCAATGTATTCATTATTACCACCGTATTTATGCTCATTTGAATTTCCAGGCTGTGGCAAAAATGCCTGATATGGTTCAGGGTATGAGGTTGAAAGAATGTCCCTACCACATGAAATGCGTTTCTTGTGCAGAGAATTAGGCAAGGCAAGCTCCCAAAGGTACAGAGTCTGGGAGAGAGACCAAGAAACCATATGAAGTCATTCATGCAGACTTAGTGGGGCCTCTAGCGCTCTCTAGAGGCAATTCAAAGTTTTTCATGGTTCTGATAGACTCCTATTCAAAATATGTTTGGGTCTATGTGCTGCAGAAAAAGTCTGAAGCCTTTACCAAGTTTCGCCAGTTTTGTAAATGGCTCAGAAATGTACATAATGAGAATGTACGTTGTTTTTTCACAGACAGGGGTGGAGAGTTTTGTTCAGAAGAGTTTGAGAGTTTTCTTTCTGAACAGGGCATTGAGCATAGGACCGCCACGCCCAGATCACCCTGGCAGAATGGTTTATGTGAGAGAGTAAACCAAACCCTGCAGCAAGGAATCAGAACGCTGTTACATGATTCAGGACTGCCCAATCCCTTTTGGGCCGAAGCTCTTTCATTTTTCTGTCATGTGTATAACAGGAGGTACCAGTCTAGTATAAATTGCACCCCATATGAGATGCTTCACGGAAGAAAGCCATGTGTAAAGCATTTTAAAATTTTTGGTTCGCAGGTTTGGGTGCACAACTCGCATGGTGACAAACTGAGCAAGCGTGGAGAACATGGTATTTTCCTAGGATATGAGAAAGGGTCTTATCGTGTTCTGATCACAGACACGAAAACCATAAGGCTGACCAGGAGAATTGATGACAATCCACAATGGGACAAAGTTGGCGTTTTTCAGTGCCATCCCATTTGTGATGATGGTGCAAAAGGGGCAAAGAAAATTAAGAGAGAAGCAAGTGTTATTGGTGGTGATAATCCTGATGCCAATGTAGTTCCAGATGATGGCACAGATTATCAGAGCCCAAAAGCCTCAGGTGAGTCTGACGCTGACTCAGACTTAGCAGCTTCATATACTTTAGCTCCCCATTCTCCTAAAGAGGAGGAAGCACCAGAACATGAGAATCAGAGAGTTCTGCGCAGATCCGAGAGAACAACCAAGGGTGTACCACCGAAAAGGTTTTCTGAAGAGTTTGCAAAGACTGCGGTCACAAGCAACTCTGGTGGGGTTTTCAAACCTAGCATGAAATGTGCTGAGAGTAGTAGCACAAAACGCTTTATTTATTTCCTTACCTGATATTTGAAGGAAATTCAGTATTTGAATTCTGAAAATGGTTTGTTCAAATCTGCCTAATTAGAAATGTCAATTTGCATGTGAAAAAGAAGAAATGTGTATGAAGATTTTTCTAGAAGCTGCTTATTCAATGGTATTGTAAAAGTGTTTTATATGCTGGGAAAAGAGATACCTGCAGATATGTTAACCAAGGTTGTAAGCAGAGAACAACTTTTGGAGTGTGTGTGTAAATTGCAGTGATGTTAAAGATTCTTGAAATGGTCGGATGAAATGGGGGAGGATGAGGAGATTTCACCCCTCCCATACCCAAGAATCTCCTGACCATCTCCGGATGATCTCTGCTGACTCCACAGAGAAGAGGAGGCGTGTCCTGCCTATTAACTTATACTGCCCAGCAACATATCTGTGTGTGAGAGAGAGAGTCAGTCAGTCAGTATATCGGAGAGAGTGAGAGTGTTAGAGAACCTAGAGATTAGATTGCTGCTAAGAGCAGCTGCAGACTCTCAGTGTAGCATTGCTTTATGCTCAGAATACTTAGCTCTGTATATAGTTTTGTACCATAGTTGTAGTTATAGAATAAAGGAAGATATTTTACAGAGCTGCTCTCCGAGTGGTTTATACTCTGCAAGAATCTGCAAAACTCTGCTGCGCAACGACTGAAGTATTGAGACAGTGAATCCGGTGCTCTCAGCTCTCAGCTGTGAGTCCACAGCACTGTGACCGTTTCCTGCGGGAAGGAGGTCTCTGGCGGTGCTACCCAGCTCGCCCAGCCCAGTCGGGGTTGAGGTGCAAGAGTCCAGTTGGTGCACTGGCTCTCTAGGGCGATGCTGACAAGATAAACAAATGTAACTACAGTATGTCAGAGAATAACATTTCCCATTTATTTTGCGGGTAAGTTCAGGATAACAGAGAAGGGCCTCATTCTCGTTCCAGGGGGTTCACCTTTGTGTAGACATATGCATGAATGAATCCATCAATTCTTCTTCCAAATTTGGAGAAAAGCTGCTGAGACATTATGCAATGCCTGCTGTTGATTAGTATACATCATAAAACTATTCCAAGTGGCATAATATGTCTGCTGCTATCCTCTAGCCAGATAAATCTAGTGTGTTAATTTCTCTGCCATTGCAATATGCCACAATCTATTTTACCAGTTCTCTGCAGTTAGATGCTCTACTCTTTTCCATTTTTTTATAAGATCCATCTAGAAGCCACCAGCAAAAAGTTAATTAGATCTTTGGAAACTAATGTCTCACTTTGGTCTTCCCAAATATTCAGTAAAGCCAGTAACAGTGAAGGTATAACTGACTGTTTAGTTATATTTGTTTGCATTCATAATATTAAATGTTGTGCTATTTGCCTGCTAAGCCTACACTGTGATCTCTTAAACGAAATCTCTCTTATGAGGGCCCATTAACCAAATTCCATATGGATCTCAAGTGAAACCTCTATTAGACTATAGCTTAACACTTGTAGCTCCATTAGGAGTTAAATGCCTGGCAGAACATTCACGAAGCAAATGGCAGTGGTAAATCACAGTCAGTTTTACTATGTGCCACTCCTCCTCCATGCCACTGTCTCATTTGCTAAATGAGTGGAAAGAGGAAAACAATCTGAAAACATATTATTCTTTAGTTTCTGGGCCCTTGTCCATGAATCGTGCATAACCTAATAAAGAACCTGTGGTATCGATTTATTAGATATAGCTATTGCAATGGCTCGTTTAGTCAAAAGGAGTATCATTATTCTTTTGAAAACTTAAATCAATATTTGTCTTTTGAAATATTGTAAGAATGGAAGTATTGGTTAACATTTCCAACACAAATGATGTTGTTCTTTCAAAGCCCTCCTTCAAAGATGAACCTGACTCCCCAGTCTGCCTGATATAAGGTGATATTCAGTTTTCTCTCAGACACTGAAATAAATGCACCTTAGTCATCTTCAGTCATTTCAGTAGGTCTACTTTCAGCAAAACTTAGTTGCAGACCACCCATAGCTTATTATACCACCCGCCTGATATTACTGCAATTATTGCTTTACCCAATGCTGGAAGTAAACTCAGTTGTGGTCTATGTTCAATTCACACATTTCTTGTTAAAACAAAAGGAAAGCCTAGTTTACCTCTGCAGGAGACTGGTTGTAGTAAACATAAGGTGAATTATTTGAAATGCTACAAATGATCAATACACATTCTATTTCTCTTCTTCTGAGAGAAGGCTTTTTCACTTTGTGGTGTTTGTTTGTTTGTTTGTTTGTTTGTTTGTTTGTTTGTTTGTTTGTTGTTGTAATTATGCTTTATACCAGGGTGGGCTAACCTTTTTTGACCTGAGAGCAACATTTGCATACACCACTCATATAGCACAAACACACACCTAGGCTGACCCCACACATGTGGGGCGGGGCAGACAAACAGACACAAGGCAGAGGGGAGAACAGATCAGATATTGTAAGCCCAGGTACTTCTGATAAGACTGTTGTATGATGGGCAAAAAAGTTAATACCTGAAATAATTCTGACTATAGCATTTTTCATCAGATGTAGTTTCTGAATGTTTCTCAATGGACTGCTTTGCAGTGATTAATCTGGATTAGACTAAGGCATAGTAACTATGTTTTTATTTCCTTTCTCCAGGAAAGAGCGCAGCTGGCACATCAGTTAAAACTGGGCAAAAGCACTGCTACCCACAGTAGCCACTTGGAGTTATGCTAGACCCGGGACCACTCCTAATTATATCAGAGGGGAATGCAATCCCATCCAGAACAGATTGTTCTTCCAGTCCTTGGTCAAAGTAGGCAAAATAACTGAATGGGGATGGAAGAATAACTGGAGAAAGAAATATAGAGCTGGAGGAAAGAGCTAATAGAAAGGACGTTATTTCATGTGCCAAGTTATGACAAAAGAGTGGATGGTGAGATGGATAGTTATTACTTTTCTGCTTATCTGTTGAAAAGTGGCTTCTACAGAAAAAAAGAACTAAAAACATTTCCTAGACACTACTTCCATTTTACTCAAGTGAGATTGGCCAGGTTCTGGTGTTTTCTATCACCCATGCCTAGAGTGCTTATAAATTATACAGTTATCATTTATAAGTTCCACTGTCACTGAACCAAACAACATCTCCTACAATGTTGACCACAGGTGCAAGGTATGACTCTCTGTCAGCCAAACCTTAGTTGTAGAAGGCCACATGATTTTAACCTGTATTTTTAAGTATCGCGTTTTTTCCATGTATAAGACGACCCCTATTTTTTTGAACCCAAAATTAAGAATATTTTAGGGTTGCCATATCTCTGGAAGTGAGAATCTGGATGATTGGCAGAAGCATGGCTGCAAGCTGGCCTTAGTGCACCTTTCTTGGGCAAAGTTATTGAGCGGGTGGTCACAGGCCAGATCCAGGTGCTCTTGGAGGAGGCTGATTTTTCTAGGTCCATTTCAGTGGGGGTTTAGGCCTGGTTTGGGCACTGAAAGTGCTGGGGTTGCCCTGTATGATAACCTCTGTTGTGAGAGAAACAGGGTGTGTCCCTGTTAATTCTCCTTGACTTCTCAGTGGATTTTAAAACATGTTTGGAGGGGGTTATTCATTTTGTTTTCTTAATAATTTCTACTCTCATTTGGTTGTTGTTTTCTGTTATGAACAGCTCTGGAATCTTCAGATGAAGGGTGGCATACAAATTTAATGAATGATGCTAGATAATAGAATGAAAGTTTGCCTTTGTTGGTCTCTTTGTTTCAGCTGAAGTTGATTTGCACCTATTTTAATAATTAAAACTGAGTCAGAACTTTCTAAAGTATGGCTGCATTTAACACTATTCAATGTGCTGTAGTAGCTACTGTCTTGAACAAGTATCTGAAGTACAGTTCTGAATTCTCAGTCAGGAGTCATAGCTTAAATGGGTTTCAATTAACAGTGTCAATAGTTGTCCTCAGGATTTCATCATCCAGGATGCTCAGATAAATGAGGTTGTCTAATATCAAAACAGCCTCCTGCAAGCAGTTCTTGTTTAAATAGGATGTCTCAGGAAAATAGTGCCCTGGAAAAAATGCTTTTAGAAGACTAGATGTACTAGTCTTGTAGAAATGTTGGCAATGCTGATGGTTGTTCTCTTTTGTTTTCCTAACTACATAAAGTCCTTTAAATGCAATGCCAGAATAATACAAAGGCTTCTACAACTTAACCCCATCAGATGCATTAGAGCAGTGTTTCCCAACCTTTTTTGGGCAAAGGCACACTTGTTTCATGAAAAAAATCTCGAGGCACACCACCATTACAGCCCCGTGACGTCAGCGTGCAGCGTCACGCCGGGAGGGACGCACGAAAGTGTAAGTTTCAATTTTTTCCCCTCCCCCTTGCCTTCCTTCTGTGCCAACCGCCAAAAAGCCAAGAATCGCGGGACCGCCGGCGGAGGGGGGGAGGGCGAGCGGAGGCAGCGACGAGCCCCGTTCCTCCCCATCCGCCCCATTCCGTGCAAGGAGCGCGAACAGGTGTGAGAAGGGGGTCAAACCTGCGGGTCGGCGCCGGGGAACCTCCAAGCTTTGGGGGTGGGGGGGAGGAGGCAACAAAGCGAGGCAGGAAGGAGAGCGCGGCTTGGCGAAGTACTTGGCGGCGAAGGCCAGCAGGTCCGGCGGCCGGTGCCGCAGCACCTCCACCGTGTAGCCCTGCAGCAGCTCAGTCAGACCCGGCGGGATCTCGATGCTCATCTTGTAGCCGAGGCGCGCGGGAGACTCAACGGACGGGCCCGGGAGAGAGAGAGAGAGACACGACGGAGAGAGAGCGGGAGTCCCTGCTCGCCGCCGCCGCCGCTACAACTACTGTGGCGGTTGGTCATGGTCGCCGCCGCCGCCGCCGCCCACCTCTATCTATCTCTCCCCCTCAGCTTTCTACACGGGCCTGGAGCCGGAGGTGCCTCCTCCTCCTCAAGCCCTCCGTCAGCCCTGAGGGAACCGACGCGCTCGCGCCGCTCTCTGACACGCGAGAAAGAGAAAGGAACGGAGCGGCGAGGTAGTTGGGGGAAGGAGGGGCCGGAACGGAAGCGCGAGGCGAGCTGCGCATGCCCAGCAGGAAGCGGCGGAGAGCGCCACAGAAAGAGAGAGAGAAGCAAGGGAGGGCGGGGAGTGGGCGGGAACACGCTTCATGCGTCACAATAACGGACAAGGGGCGCTCGAGGGATAGATTAGGACCTAATTTGACTTTTACAAAAAAAAAAATCTTTTTAATTTTTACCCACGGCACACCAGGCAACATCTCGCGGCACACTAGTGTGCCGCGGAACAGTGGTTGGGAAGCACTGCATTAGAGAGCCTCTCCTCTTTTGATTTTGAGCCACAATTGAAACAAATGGACAAAACTATTTGAACTACAAGGTTCTTCTGAATTGAACCAAATCTTAAAATCTTCTGAGAATCCCTCTTATTATTGATCCCAAGTTGCTGTTAAGTTTACATTCCAATCACCTCCACAGAAATAAAGAAAACACATATTTCTTTGGCATGTTGCCTAGCATTAAGAGTTATACTATTGTTTTTTCTTTATTATATTCTCACACCTGAAATGAAATGCTCCCCCATCTGTTTTTAATCTTTCAGACAGCATCAACTAGGCACCCTTTATTCCCTGGCCTATGGAACTGCATCACTCCATCTCTTTGATCATTTTGTGATTGTTCTAAGATCAGGAACAAGCAGGCTTCAAACGGTCAACCATGCTTCAATTATTTGAAAATCCCAAAGCTAAATCAAACTGGTGGGTTTTTTTAATACATAGATTGCCTAAGCCTTCAGGGCAGGCAGTTTTTGTTTGCTTCCTTCAGAATTTGAATTATGAGAGGAAAGAGAGGGGAAGGGGAGCGGAATGAAATTCCCAAGTCCCACAACCTAAGTTTGTCCAGTGTTGCTGGACAAACCCCCCGTAGCCTTATTGAAACAGTAGGTAAGGAGTCAAACACTTCCTTCACCCCTTCTGTATATTATGCACTGACGGACAGTCCAGTCCTAGGTTCCTGATCAGTACGCTGGACAGGGTTGGGCTAAGAGGGGCAGAAGCTTCAGCTGAAGCCACCAAAAGCATAGGTGTGGCAGTGTTTCATCAACAAGATCCAATACAAGGCCCTGAAATCGAGTGTTATTGAGAGAGGTGCAGGTGGAGCAGGACCAGCTATGGATCCTCTGGATCCAGTCTTGGTCTACTTCCTGATTAACAATAAATATCTAGTCCACCAAAGTTTTTACCCCTAAATAAGATTTTCCTTCAAAATACTGTTCACACATGGCTCACCTAGTCTCACCTTGATATATAGATGCCTCAGCTAGAGATATAAAATGGCTCTAGTCAATCAACATATAATATAAAATTGTGGCATTTGTGAAAGACCTTTGAAAATGCTCAGACAAAAGTTACTTTTTCCAGAAGTTTCAGATTGTGCTAGCAGTTGCTGCTCCCGTAGCCCCAACCCCGCTTAACCTGCAGATAAGGATGCTCATGTAACTTGGACAGGATACCAAGCAGTGTTAACTATGAAGATCAAGCAAATTAATTGTTCTAATAACATCTAGAGCCGGCAACTCTATATAGAATTTGGGACTTTATGTACAAAATTCAAACTATTAGCAGGCATACACCCTTTGTTCGCCTCTATTGCCATAATGGATTATTACTAACGAGTTTGGAAGCATCTCTGCTTCTTTGCTGATTATTAAGAAAGAATAGCAAAAATGCTCAGCGGGGGAGCTGCCATTTTTACAATAGTATAGTTGGGAAGAGTCGATCATGCATTTCAGAAAATTGTTGAAGGGAATAAAGAGAACTGACCTGCATATTCTCCAGAATAAAACAGTCCCTATAAAAAGAAGTCACAACCCAATGTAAAGTCTCCAGGGGGACTTGCCCTGCATGTCAGGACAGACTCCAGTGGACTGAGCGGAAGAAACCAATAATGGCAGTTTCTGAGACTTGTCAGCCTGGAAAGTTAGCCCAGAAACTGTGCTACTGTGAGAGGTGCTTTACTAATAATGCCATCATTTTAGATGGCTGTTGGATAAGGAATCAGATTCATAATAGCAAGTACTGCTTTGAGTGAAGATTTAATTTGACAAGTGTTCTCAAATTGCCCATTTCCATTTCCTGCCTAATGACATTTGTAACTCAAATGAGAGCTATTTCATCTTCATCATAAACTTCTCTGCAAGCTTGCCTTACCACATCACCCGTGTTTTTGTCATAGATCAAAATGTACTCTCTTCATGAAAGGTTCTCTATCGTCTATGGAACGTGCGAGAGAGGATCTTTGTATACAGTCTGGGTGTGTGAGTATTTTTCAGGTCATTCCTGTTGCTTTCTAATAGTCATGTCGTCCATGTGCTGTACATTTTACAGACCTCCTATTTTGAATACTGGATTGTTTCACCCATTCATTTAATAAACTATGCCACACAATTTATTAGCTCAGCAAAGTTTCCCCTTTGAATAGCTGAGATGTTTTCACTTACTTGTACTGCACTTGTAAAGCCAAACAAATTTTGTTCAGGTGGCTGTGAGTCATATCACTGCTGCCTCCAGAGAGGTAAGAGGGTGAGGGACAATGCAGCCGTGAGACAGCATGATGGAAATGCACCAGAGGGAGCACCAGATTGACTGGTTTACACCAAACTAACATCACTACCACATCACTCTGCCCCTCTACCTCCCAGCAAGCATTATCAATGTGATTGACTGGAGTTCAGGTGAGTGGTGATGTCCCACCAAACCATCTGCTATTGGCAGGTGGGAAAGGAAAGAATGACATGATGCAGACATTGTGATATGTAATGGAGTACACCTCACCTCCAATTTGTAGTTTCCTCATATTGAAATGAATGCAGTGGAATAATGTAATGGCAATGTAGCTTATGCAATTGTTTATTACATCATTTCACCATAGTGTACAGTGAGACAGAGGAGGAACTGCAGCAGAGCAGAAACAGTGCTGCATGTGATAATCACAGAGCAGAATGGAAAATGATGCATTCTTAAATCCCTAGCAGTCATAGATCAAAATTAAGGGTCCAAAAGTATTTTTAAGACAGCCTGGTCTTCTAGACTGTGTCGTGTTTTAGCCATTTGCTCGGCCATTAAATTCTATAGAACAGAGAATACCAATTGAGGTTTGTGCTTCTGCTGACAACTGGGATGTCTAATTGCATCTGACATGCAGTGTCCCCAGCAGTTGATAGCTTCTAAATTCTCTAGCTGTGGCAATTAAAAGTGGTCCAGAATAGAAAACTGTTCCATCGTTTGAGAATGGAAAACACTGGGAAATTAAATATCTAGCAGGTAGGAAAATAAGTACTGATGCTCAATAGTCTGCTTGGAAAGTAAAAATACATTTTAGTCATTTTAGAGATAAAATGAGATGATTGCAGAAGAGTATTTAAGTTTGTATGTATAATTTTATCTCTATGAAATCAGTGCGTTTTAGTTCAATGGGAGCAGTCATAACTTCACAAAATATTATTTCTGTCCCTCGTCCCTTACATAATTGTGCTGATTTCATAATCAGAGGGATTTAATACTTCCCTTTGGCATGACAATTTGACACTGAAAGTTCCTAATAAAGTAAGAAGCTTCTTTCAGGACATTCATTGTATGTTTTTTTTTAAAAAAAAAGTCATTGATAAAAAGTGGGATAGATGAAATTCCAGGTGCAATTTCTGTTATGATCTTGTGAAAATCCCAGTTTCCTACACGAGGAGTGGAAAGGCTTGCAAAATCCACTTTATTTTTTCAATAGAACCCCAGGATCTACCAACTAGAATCAGGTGCAAAAAGAATGAAAAAGCAGAGTGCTTCTGAACACATTCTGAGCCTCCCCCCTGGCCCCCTCCGCCCCCAGTACTGGAACTGAACTGAACAAAAGTCAACTTCTGGTTGGCTTTCTTCATTTCAGCAGCCTTCTCTAGGTGGAATAAATATAGTTTTGTTTTTCCTGCTGTTAATAAAAGGGAGTTGGAAATTCTTGTGACTCTGCTATAAATCAGTCAGAGAGATCTACAAGTAGATCCCAACCTACCTTCTGCTCATGCCTGTCCTAAAGGATATTGTATAAACATTCATCTAAAGTAAACTTATAAATCCTTGAGCAATACATGCCCTGAATGATCAGTGCATGAGGAACGATAATTATAATCCTGAATGCTTTCATTAAGTGTTTGTTATTTAGTTAAATGAGACCTAAACTGCTTGTTGATCCAGGTGGCTACACACAGCCCACCAATCTGCCAGATACTAATTTAATATTTTTATTCAGTCTCAGCCACTCCTTCCGAAAGAAAGTGCACTTAATCCTTGCTGGGCAATCCTACCTTTATGGGTCGCAAATGTGCAGATCTGAACTAAACTCAAATAAGCTAAGTCCCAAATACACTAAGGTCCTATAATACTTCTAGTACACGCCTATGCACATTTACTCAGAAGTAAGTCCCACTTGGTTCAGTGGCACTTATACTCCCAGTTAAGCATGGATAGGATTTCAACCTTAATATGAAAAAAAACTACACAGCTGTCGAGCATAGAGTTGGATTCTAATCTCCATTCCAACACCAATGAACACTCCTTAATTGCAATCTGAAGTTCATATCTACTCTTGAGCATAATGATTTGACTTATAAAATCAAACACATTATACTTAAGCACTGGCACATTCTGGACAGTTTGCTGGGATGTTTTTGTTTTAGTTTTAGGGGTTTTTTTAATTCAAAATTATAACAAGACATATTATCCAAATATCATCCTTGTCCCCCCCCCCCCCATTTTTCCATAGCAGGCATAATGAGGCCGTCTGCTAGAGCACCAGGATGTTAGAGTTGTCCCTGGTCTGGACCTTGTGTAGAAATAAAATAAGTTTCCACCCCAAGTATGAGTTTCAAAACTTTTCTGCCTTAGAATTAGTTACATATAAAGCTAAACATTACAAAATAACACGGTACAAACAAGCAACATGGTTCAGTCCTTTATGCAGTCCAGTGAACTTTCCTCTCTCCGGTCCCAGTGACGGATCCTAAGCTTGTTCATCATTGCAGAGTTTCTCTCCTACTGCTACTGCTAGCAATCTCAGACTTCTGAAGTTTTCTTTCCTGTTGTGAGAACTTACAGCTCAGATTTCCTGCAATGAATCATCAGGTAGTCTAACTCGCTGAAATTAGAAAACAATAGTCTTCCGCTTTCACCCAGAGTGGAACCTCTTGCTTAAGATAAACTTCTCTTTACAGCATTCCAAATACAATGCTTTCAAACACAGCATTTCATATATATTAAACCTATAACTGTAACACAGGAAATTTGACCATCTCTCCTTCCTCTGGCAAATGAATAATAATAAAGTTTACCAATTTAACTATTGTTTGTGAAATATTAACATACAAAAAGTCAGAAAATGAGGAAAACAAATCAAGCACAGGCTGGATACTTCTTTCCTTTATTTGACCGGATTCCTACTTCACCCTCGGCAGTTGAAATGGTCACATTTCTTTGCAAGATTGGTTGCATTGCTAATCAAAAGCTACAGGTTGCGTTTCAGCGGACTGTAAATCTTTTGTTAAAGCATGTTGAACCAATGCAGTTAGCACCAAATTTCCCATTATCCCCAGTGGACACAGGTGGGTCAAAAAAAGTGACAAAGCCTAGTCTGCTTGGTGCTTAGAGCCTGATGCCCCCTGTATTAGATGGGATCTGAGAGCTGTAAAGTTATTGCAGTTACAGTTAATGCCGCTAGTTGGTGGTAATGATACTACATGTGCCAAACAAATTAAAGTGTTCTTTGTTACTCAGCAGTCACAGTGTATGTGTCTGCTTCTTCCTGCACAGCACCCACAATAGAAATTTCATTCCCTCTACTGAGGCCATGTCCTTCAATGACCCTGAAGTCTGATGGTGCATCTTACTTGCTTGAATGCAGGTGTATCTGCAGAATCTCTGACCTATGCATAGCTGGAATTCAGCCTACTGCACAAGGCAAACATTGCATCTCTTGCTCCATCCAGTTTTGCCTCTGGCTTGTATTCCTCAGAAGTCCTAAGAAATACAGCTCTGGACCTGCAAAAGGCCCCCACCCCTTGAATAGAGACCCAGGGCAGTCTCTGTTTAGTCCCTGAGTCTGCATGCCCTGACTCCAAAAGCTGTCCACAAGACTTGAAGCCATTTCCCTTACAATATGTGCCCCTTGTTTGTTTAATCTCTACCACATAACCCTGCAAGACGCTGGCTTGAACAAAAGCACTGAATTTCCCTCTTTACACATTTCAAGAAGCAAAACCATTTGAGTCCTGTCCTTTGATGGCCGATGCCATATCACCACTGCTATTGCTATTTTGTTCTGCATGATCAGAAGAATGAAAGGAATTGCTTTCCCTCCTTATCTCATTGGGAAAAATATGAGCACACTTCTCTGATGATTGGATTAAAGAGAAATATGAATGTTCATTTCTACAACTCTCCATCACCCCTGGGAAACACAACACATCCATAGGCAGAAATATTGAAAATCCTCCCTTTTATGGTGGATGGAAGTGTACATGATGCAGTAAATTGGGTGACTCACATACAGAAGGAAATGACTATTTCTCACCCCCTGACATGAATTCTTATTTATCCCAAGCAAGGAACGTGGCAGGCAGTAACCACCATCCATTTTGTGCCTCTGTGTGCTCCCATTCATTTTTTCCGCTCTGTGTGCTCCTCCAGGTGCAATCTGCTAAAGCAGGAAAACGTTACATAATTGGGAAAAGACAAAATAGAATCATCATCTCAAAAGAGGTGTTTGTTTTTAAAAAGATATAAATATAAATAAAATAAGATACACTTGAAAGCTCTTGCATAAAGAAACAATTTAGAGGGGAAATGGCATTATAGTTAAGAGGCTGCATTAGGGCTCAAGAGATCCGTAAAAATTCCCAGTGTGGCAGTAAACTTCAATAACAATGCTGTTACTTCTCTATGACTCAGTTCCCCACAGTGGGAAAAGACGAAAGAATGTGCCAAGTTCTTCCTGCTGGGAATATCCCCAGGAGCGCATAAGATATGGCACAGGGCCATCCTGCCTCTCTTTGGGCAGAAACTCAGCCTGCATTCAGACATGGGAAGTGTTGCATTAGTGTTACTGATCATAATGTTATAATGGGGTGTATGGGGTGTTAGGGGAGGGGTAGTACTTCTGGAGTGGGACACATTGTGCTCCTTCTGGGATACTTTTCCACCTTTGGTCCCCACCTTACACTCAGCTCTCACCTGTGGCTCCTAGAAGCTGTCAGCAGGCGACAGCAGCCACAACCCGGGAACGGCTTCAACTGGCCAGCTAAACCAGGTGAGAGTAGCCAATGGGTCTCAAACTCCTGATGTGTTAGGGAATCCCCTTGCATGTGAAGACAGGCTCTGCCAGAACAATGGTGGGTCCAACAGTCTAGAATGTGGTTTCTGCATGTACTGTAGAGGGAAGTGGGGGCAGGTGGGGCTCATCCACCTGTAAAGGTAGCCTATCTAGTAGAAGGAAAAAGCTGATCCTAAACCTCTGCTGCCCTGTGGGATGTCTTCAGGAGAAGAAAAGGCTAAGGAGTTAAACCTACACAAATCTGGAGTGGAGTCACTAAGACAGTTGGATGGTGGCTTGAACGCCTCCTTCTGCTAGCTCCTTCAGCCAAGCTGGTGCCAAACGTATTGCTCTACTTTGCTTTGGGCCACATCCGAGAGGGGGGTCTTGTTGCCTGGGCAGCCTAGGACCTTCATGCATACTGCCCAGGCTTGAGCCCTGGAGAGGTTACTTCAGCGCTGCTAGCAGATGCACCCTCCACGTTCTCTCAAGATAGATCGATGCCAACAAAAACAAGAACAACAGTGCTGGTGCTACTCTCCCAATTTTTAATGTTCCCTTTGCCTGCTGCATTATGGAACTGTGGCTTTTAAACTGATATATCACCATGCTAATTTTCATTCGCAGCACCGGCCTTGATGTGAGCCATCGGCCAATGTCATTGGACATGTTGCCACTCCCCCACCCTTTCTGCACATGCATGCTTCTGTTCCTCCATGTTTCATTGTGCAGTATGCCAAAATACCAACCAAAATTTTGTTACGTAAGTAGTAGGAGCATGAGCAATGAAAACCCATGAGAAACTTACATCACAAAACTTCCATGATATACCAGGTTTCCAGGATGCAAAAACAAGGGGGGCAGGAAACTTATTGAAACAATTAACAGGAAAATGAATGCTAAATTTCTGCAATATTCCACTATATTTCCAGAAGTTGCTTTTATGTCATGTGCAAGAGGATAAAAATACAGGCATGCCAGGCAGACAGAATAAAGAGCTGCCTGAATGCAGTCTCAAAAAAGCCAAGGGATACACAAATAAGCATCTTTCTACTAATATATGAATCCCTTTACCTTCCAATATATTCTGTCTGTGTGGATAGAGATAACACTGGAGTTCCTCCCTTCTGGTGTCCTAGTTACTGAGCCAATTCTTCAGAATGTCCATATGAATCATCGCAGTCTGTTCCATTGTGCCCACACTTTCTTTCTTAAGAACGTCCCATATTTAGCAGAAAGCTAAAACATAATCTTTAGTTGGACGCCAAACTGGAAAGCCAAAATGTATCTAAGGCACTGCATACTTTTTGTCATCTGGCTGCTACAGACTGAAGGCAAATTCACATCTTTAAATTATCATTGCATGGATATGGGTCTAATAGAAGGGCAAGAAACCTGTGGCCCTCCATATGTGGTGGGACTCCAGTTCCTATCAGACCCAGCCAGCATAGCCAATGGTTAGGGGCAATTTGAGCTATAGTCCAGCAACATCTGGAGGGTCACAGGTTCCCCATCTCTGGTCCAATGGATCTCACATGTGTTAGAGCTTGCTTCAGCATGTACAATATTTACCAGGGATATCATACTCACAGTATCATTGCGATGAAAGTAGGTTAGTAATGTTCTGATTAAGTCACAAGGTAGCCATGCACAAGCATACACATCCTTTACATACAATACTACTACTACTACTACTACTACTACTCCCTTCCTGTTTTGTCTATTCCTTTTGAATAGGTTATACCCCTCAATTGTTATATTTCAGTCATGAGTCTAATCCCACCAGGTTTCAGTAGTAGGTCATATTTACCACATTGTGTTAAGAGCTGAAACTCATAGCCTTGCTTGTTTCCTATCTCTGTGTATTAGTATAGAGACAACTGAAACTATGAGTCATTCCCTTCAGCTGCTTCCTTCTTGTAGTTTCCTGCTCTTTAGCAGGTTTCTGGAGTACCACCTCAGTTTCCTGTGCAACAGTGAAGCCATTATCCCCAGTACCAGGTGTTCCCCTGTCATGTTGTCTTCTTCCCCCTCAACATTTAGTTTAGTTTAAAGCTCTCCTGATCAAGTTGGCGAGACTCAACACATTCTTGCCAACCACTGTGAGGTGCAAACCATCTCCTGCCAGGAGTCTTTCCACAAGAAAGAGGAGACCATGGTCCAAGAAGGCAAAGACTCTGAAACTAACAGGTAAATATTTGTATAAAGCAAGGGTAGCCAATATGGTGCACTCTTGATGTTTTGGACTCCTCCTATCATCCCTGATCATTGGCTGTGCTAGCTGGGGCTGATAGTAGTTCTAGTCCAAAACATCTGGATGGCACTGTATTGGCTATCCTGGTATAAAGATTTGGGTGGGTATTTTTTAAACAAAGAATTACTGGGTCTTTTTTTCTCTTAACTGTGCTTTTCATTGCTTTTACATCAGTTGACAGACGCAAACATTTAAATCAAAATAACACTTATATAGATATTTTATTTATAAGGAAATCCACATGTTTAATTTCAATAAGCCTCAGGCAGCCCGCTGTGTATAAATAGAGCACCCCATGGCTCCTTTTCATACCTGTTGCTACAGATAATTAGCAGCTTTAACTGCAGCTTCTGTCAACATGAGAACTGGCAACATTTTTCTGGCTAAAGCTCTTCCAAGGCTGCCCACTAATTCTTTATGTTGTCATTAAAACACTCAAGCCATGTATAACTTAAGAACTCCCCATATATCCCTGCTTCGTGCTCTAGCACACAATACTGTTGATACCGAAGCAATATCTGCATCAGGTGGTATGCAAGTATGTTTTACTTGAAGTAGACCTATTGAAATTAATGGAACTAACTTTGCCAGGTTCATTAATTTCAATGGGTTCACTCTGAGTAAAACTTAATTGAATACTAATGGATGTTTTGGTTTATGCTACAGGAAGAGAATCTCATCTTAGTTTGATTTATTTTCTTGCTGTTCCCTGTAACGGCCCTTTAGTCGTTTAGTATAGGGTTGTGCCTGCCTCCCCTTTCTAGGCCCATCTAGGCTAGAATTTTAGTCCATAATTCTTTTTCCACAGTGGTCAACAAAGTGCCTATGAGAAGCCCACAAGCAGGACATGAGGGCAACAGATGTCTCCCAATCATGATCCTCAGGAACTGATATTCATGAAGTCTCTGGTGCCGGATATAGTACACGGCTTCCTGGCTAGGAGCTATTGATAGCCTTTTCTTCCATTAATTTGTTTAAAACCTTTTTAAAGCCATCCACATTAATGGCTATTACAACACCTTGTAATAGTGAATTGCTTTCATTTTGCTGTTTGTGCAGGGCTGTCAGTTTTGATTCCTTTCAGTTTCACATTTTTCCAATCACAAACGGAGCTGTTCGCATTTCCACATCAGTTTGCAAATTCTTTTTAAAATCCTCATGAAAATTCATAAGTTTTCAGTGAAAATTCATGGTTCTAATAAGTATTTTAGAGGGAATTTCTCTGAATATACACATCTTTGTAGGCAATTTTGCCTAATATACTCATTATTGTAAGTAATTTATCCAAATAAAATGCATGTTATATGTTATTTTCACTAATATGTGCATTGTGCACTAATTAGTGCACACAATACTCATACTTTCCTTTCACACTTGGTTAAAACCAATGCAGTTTGTTTGGTCTGCAACCTTATTTCAAAAATGTGGCATCCAAACATAGGCCAAAACCTGCTCCTCTATAATGGGAAAATGGGTGACTATAGAAGCATCTGAACCGGCACAATTTAGAACTGTCACAACAAATCGGACAATATCTCACCAAACTTGGCAACAATATCTTCAGAGGTATCCAAATAGACACAATTTGGAATAGTCTGATCTGCCAGCTTGATTCAAATGTCATTTGAAGGCATCCCAATGTTTGCCAAAACCTGTTCCTCACCCTTAGAATCCATCATGCCAAACTGGGTGATGATACCATCTTCAGATGTCCTAATCAATGCCATTTGGAAGAGTTTGGTGCAACATCTTGATGCTCAAAAAAGCATCCAATGAAATCCAAACATTCACCAAAACCAGCTCCTCCATATTGGAAACAGTCAAAATGGGTCACAAAATCTCAAAAGGTGTTTGAACCCATACACAACAGACAGACAGACAGACAGACAGACAGACCACTCTCTAAAATATATAGTAAATACCACACACACCACTTTGAAGTGGCTGAAAAGAATAATAGAATGACACTTATTTTACTTATTTCTTTTGTTTCATTAAATTTATGTGTGTCCCGTCCCCCCCCCCAAAAAAAATCCTCAAGGGTGTTTGCAAAAGATAAAACAAGAAAATCAAGAAAATTTCACAACCATGCTTTAAAATATACAAAAGTTAAAATACTAAAACAGGATAAAATTACCTCAGCCTTTTAAGCATCTGGGTAGGCTTGTCTAAACAAGAATGTTTTTAGCAGACACCGAAGAGTACAGCGCTTGATCACAATAGGCAGGGAATCCCAAAGTTCAGGTGCTGCCACAATTAATATGTGATTCTTTCTTCAGATACATTGTAAATTAGTTATTGTTTTTTGTCTCTTTATTGCTTGCATCAACACCATTCCACACTCCAAAGCAAGATTTGAGTTATCTAAAAATTTAAAAGACGTGTGCATGAGTGTGTGTAGCATTCATAAATAAGTAGGCTCAAATGCTGATATTATGTGTCTGAAAGAGAAATACGATGCAACACTCTGTACGTAGAAACCCATGTTTATTAATCTAGGGTAACATAATGCGCCAATAAATAATTCAGATCCAATAAAAGTGACAAGATACCTTGTAAGAGCTTCCCAGCATATCTTAAAATAAAAATCAATATAATCACCACGGATCACTTAGAAAGCAGATTAAACAGATTGCTTTCAACTTAGGGTTGTTGTCTTTTAAAGTGTCTTAATACTGTTGTTCTGTGAAACATAATGGGATTTATCCTAATGTTTGAGAATGGAAATTGCTCAAAATTCCATGATGCTAAATATACCAAGGGGATTGCTTATAAAGGCAGAATTGGTGAACCAAGGGTTTATGGATTCTCACCTCGCACAGCAGATCTGAAGTGATGCAAATGACAAACAAGACCAGGAATGGTGAGCAAATATCATAGGCAAAGTAATCAATAAGCAAGATGATTCTGGCTGTTTAAATTTTAAATCCCCAGTTCACAGCATCCCACACAGATTTTACACAGCCTTTCTCCCTCACCTTTGCTTTACATACACATTTAAGAATCAATGCAGTTCTTACACTAACACCAGGGCCAAGCTATATATTTTATGCATTGATTAATTGATTAATAATAGTAATATCCTGCTTCTCAATCAGAGAGGTGCAAAAGCAGCTAGCAAATATAAATTTGTATCAATAAAGTTAATAAAAATGTCAAGAATTAAAACAGCGGCAAGATAAAGTTCAGAAATAGCGGCGGGATTGAACCATATTAAAAGCTAAAAGAAAATAGTGCCCTCTTCAATGCCTTTCCACATGTCAGCAAAGGGAATGACCGATTAATAAACAAGGGGAGGACATTTAAAAGTTGAGGCCCCCATTACCAAAATGTTTCTGTTCCTTGCTGTCAGTATTGGTGATATCAGGGCATATATTGTATAACTAGGGACACGGGTGGCGCTGTGGTCTAAACTACTAAAGATTTGTTAGTACACACTGATATAAATTCTGGGGGGAAATCATAACTCGCACCCCCAGATCTTCTGGGCCTATTGGTCACCATAGATGTGGCAGATGCTCATCTTGCCCATTTTCTTTACATAGTAAGGAAAGTCTGGGCAGGCCACAGGCCTGGGAGTCCTCTTATATACCTGCTGGGATTGACAAGGCATCTAACCCTCACCTGAATCTCATAGCTCTCCTGTAGTTGCCTCTGATCAGTTATCATTTAACTCTTGGGGAAAATAATTAGCATCACACGTCGTGTGCATGGAAGTTGCCGAACCAATTAACCAACTAGAAGGATTACTGTTAATAGCACCAGTTTTCCTGTACTGTAACTTGATATTGCTGGGTAGTTTTGATGAACTGCAAAAGCATTTTTAGTTTGCTTTCTGTTGCCACCCTGAAACTTTTCTTTATTAGTGCCACTTTGTTTTGTACGATTCCTTGCAAATGAAGGAAAACAACTTTTCTGCTTGTATATGTTGATAGTGTAATTTTGGTTACTGAGGACAAGCAAGATTGTACAAAAACAAGACTGGGTGCAGGCCTGGCCAGGACATAGGCATCCTGACTGTAACAAAGGTGACCTGTGTGTGTGTGTGTGTGTGTGTGTGTGTGTGTGTGTGTGTGCTTGCTTGCTGAACTGCTGTTGGGAACTTCAAGGTCCCTGCTCTCCCTTCTTATGGTCTTTGTACTGGACCTGGAGACTCCAATAGAGAGCATTCCATGTCAAGAAGGAGGGCAAGAGGGCACTCTATCAAATGACAGGGCAGGAGTTACATGGAGCAGGGCCTTTTCACTGGTGGTGCCCCTTGTATGCCTCGCTCTTCCCAGACCTGCTCTCTTTTGGCCTGTATTTTGGAGCTTTATAATTTAGGAATACTTTGGAAGAACAGGTTGACAAGTCTTATCAGTTGCTGACGTATGAGCGGATTTCATTTGCTGTTATTCTGTGCTTCTGATGCACCAGAGTTTACACCAGCGTAACAGAGTTGGCCAGGATGCCAGAGGGGATATAATTTACAAGCTTTCTCCATTATCTGCACAGCAGAGGGTGTTCAGTCAACAGTGCAAAGGCTGAGATGAAGCATTTCCTGCTGATTACCTGCTTTCAGCAATAGGGGTCGCTGTTAGGTAGTACAGTGGTGCCCCGCAAGACGAATGCCTCGCAAGACGAAAAACCCGCTAGACGAAAGGGTTTTCCGTTTTTGAGCTGCTTCGCAAGATGATTTTCCCTATGGGCTTGCTTTGCAAGACGAAAACGTCTTGCGAGTGTTCCGATTTTTTTCCACTCCCCCCCCTTTTTCTAAGCCGCTAAGCCGCTAATAGCCTTTTAGCCGCTAATCCGCTAAGCCTTTAATAGCCGCTAAGCCTTTAATAGCCGCTAAACTGCTAATAGCGCTAAGCCGCTAATAGGGTTGCTTCGCAAGACGAAAAAACCGCTAGACGAAGGAACAGATCGCGGAACAGATTAATTTCGTCTTGCGAGGCACCACTGTACCCAATTGGTTAGCTGTCAGATTCTAGAGCTCCCTATTGGTGGCTCTTAGATAATTCACAAAATACAGAGTCCATTCATAAAACACAGTGTTCATTCATAAAGCAGTAACATAAATCTCCATTGCTACATATTGGGTGTATATTTCAGTGGTAGAATGTACAAGTTTATGGCCATGCTGTAGTGTAGTGCTTATGCGACTGTGAATAAAAGCTGGCTGTGCTCATTGTCTTGGGGTTCGTGACCAAACAATCTTCGCATTCAGAGAGGGTCTCCACTCTACTCCGATCATTTGTGTTGCGGTGCTTGGAATTTAACATTCTATTTTCAGCAAAATTCATTCCTGGAGTTAATAACAATATTGCGGAAGCGCTATCTCAATTTCAGATGGACCGCTTTCGGTTGTTAGCCCCAGAGGCGCAACAACTGCCAGAGCCATTCCCAGAGCACCTATGGAGTCTTGGAAGCGAGATGTAATGCAGGGAGTATTGGCTTCAGTTGCCCCTTCTACACTTAGGTCTTACACAAAAGCCTGGTCCAATTTTTGAACATTTTGGGGACAATCGCTGAGTATTGCACATCGAGTGCCCCCCACCACCGACCAAGTGCTACAATACCTGGTTCATTTGCACAACCTTGGTCAGGCTGCAAAGACCTTAAGAATCCAGTCAGCCTCAATTTCCTTCTTCACAAAATCTATTTACTTCACAGACCCTTGTGCCAAGTTCGTGGTCTGTAGGACACTTGAAGGGTGGCATAGATTATAACCCCCAAGCAAGGAGGGCCACTGGCCCATTTCATTCGATCTCCTTAGTAATATACACAGGAAATTGAAATCAGTCTGTTGTTTCAGTTATGAGTCCCATTTATTTTCAGCCGCCTATTCCATTGCATTTTTTGGAGCCCTAAGAGTCGGCAAAGTAGTCCATGAAGGCAAGCCGGGTCTATTATCATGAGGCTTGCAGCTTGATGATATACAGCTTTCAGATACAGAGTTGGTAGTTCACATCCGTCGCTCAAAAACTGACCAGAAAGGAAAGGGTGCTTTGGTCCGGCTGCCCGCAACCTTTAAAAGTGGCCCCTGCCCTGTGAAGGATACAAAAAAAATTATCGATCTTAGGCCCCCAGGTTCCGGTCCTTTTCTGGTGCAAGAGGATGGGACCCGTCTCGCTAGGCAGCAGTTTATGCGGGTAATGCACAAAGCTATTGAAGCATGTGGGCTCCCAGCTAGGGAATACACGACCCATTCTTTTAGGATTGCGGCCACTACAATGGCTGCCCACTGGGGTCTGCCAGCGGACAGAATAAAAGACATGGGGCGATGGCAATCCAACACATACAAAAGTTATATCCGTGACAGCTCCAAATTTTAAAACAGACCAATCGCTTACACTCCGCTGTCATTTTCTTGCTTTTCAGAGACAAACTTCATGGAAATCTGGATCGTGGGACACAGTATCGTCCATTGGGCTCAGGCACGAGTGGTGGCCAGCGGCTAGGGGTGCCAGCTGGATTTACTGGTACACATCCGTATTTCCGGGATAGCGAGGTGTGGGATGTGCTTGATGGAGATGATGCTGATTGTGAAGGCCAAGGCTGATGCGCATGGCCCTCCCAACGCTTTGGTTTTGCAGCTGGGCGAAAACGATTTTCCTTCCCAGAAAGGCATGGACTTGCTCTTCAGTATCAAAAAGGACTTGGACAATCTTGCGCTTGATTTCCCAAAAATAACTCTATTTTGGTCGCTGCTACTGGAGAGACGTGTTTGGCATGGTAGTAATTGCCCGGCTGCAACAGATCATGCTCAAAACACTTGAATCGTTCCATGGCACAGAAGGTACTCAAGATGGGTGGCCGGGTGATTGCGCACCCCACCATAGTTTTCACCAAGTTGGCCCTATTTCGTTATGATGGTGTACACCTTTCCAATTGGGGGAATGAGGCCCCGATATTGCAGGGGGCTTGAGGCATTGGTTACAGTTGCGAGGGTATTTGGCAGCGACCCTGTTAAGCTCTAGCGGTGGTTAGGCATTGTTTGACCCTTTGATGGGGGAGGGGAGGTGTGGCCATCACCTGCCCCATCAAGCTTAAGGGTATTCCGTTAAAGGAATCTGGGGGTGTGGATCTTGTCCGAAGCCTGGGGCAGGGCTAGGCCCATGACACAACCCTGTCGGAAACACCTGGGGGAACTCAAGTTAGTCTGCATTGATGGGGCTCCCCCTTCTGGTGGTTTACCCTGCACAACGGGCAGGAGTCAGATATAGTCAGGTCCATTCAATGCCTAAGCCAATTACCGCTCACATTCTGTAATCAATAAAGTTGTGGCCTAAATTTGCCCAATAACATTAACCTAATATCTGTGTCCTAGTGTGTTTTATTCTTCTGCAATGGGGTGGTTGTGGGGTCTAAACACGCAAGTCTTGGGTTCAACCTTGGCAGGGGGCAAGGGGTAAAGTCTCATTGGGTATTCCCATACCCTTGTGTGTCCCAGCTATTGGATCTTAGCTATTATTATTAAGGCAAGGATGCAAAATCTATTGGGCCATTTTGCTGTCCTTGTCACATATGTTCCTTTCCTATGTATTTCTATTTGTCTTCCCTTGATCTGCAAGTCATCTAAAGCGGGATCCTTGGATTTAGCTGGCTTTCATATTACTGAAACCTAAAGGACTAAATCAGCTTAAATACAAACACTCCAGTTTATTGTACTGTGAACTAAGCTAATAATAGGAGACTCTTGAGTACTACCTCTGAAGCTCCCTATCTCTCTGCGGGTTTGTGTGGTGCTTCCTGTGCCTTTTTGTGCTTTCTCATTATACAGAGAAATTTCTGTTGTGGACAATAAATCTAAGGATACAGCATGCCACGAGCTCAGCTGCTCTTTGGCTGACAGAGTGGTGTGAAAGCAGGCAGCCTCAGGGCTGTTCAGAATTCTGATAGTATGATATAGCTAAAGCAAAGGAGGTCGATGTTCTGTTGTGGCAATTGCTCTGAGCAACCCTGGTTTCAACGAAGCTATCAGGGACTGGATATGAGACAGTTTATTTATTGCTTGACTATTTAATGCAATTCTCCTCTGCCTTGTTGTATTCTCAGAGTGGCTGACAAGCTGGACTGGTAGACTGCATTAGGTAAGGGGGGGCTGTTTAGCTAGCATTTTAATGTGAACCCATCAGATTTGTACTTCCAAAACCAATGCATGAAATGAAACAGGTATCCTCTGAAATTTGCAGTCAATGCCAACTACAGTCCCGTTATCAGCGGAGCTCCGAAGCCTGTAGTAGGAGAATGCACACAAAATCATGTGTACATTTCATGTGGATTTTTAAGAAATGCTCACAAGTCGATCCAGAAACGTTATTAAAGAAATTTGGGGTTGTATTTCCCCAAGCAGGAAGAGAATGGGGTGGAATTATATGTAAAATATGCAAAAGTGACATTGACAGACAGATTCATCCATCCTTTCATGACTCCACTATAATTGATATACAAAAAGGTGACTCTTTAAAATATGTTTTAAATAAATATTTGGGGTTGTATCCCATGCTGTCTGTGTGCAAGTAGAATGTGCTCTTCTATTCATCCAGTGAGACTTGACCTTTCTCCTTTCCCCACTAAAGTCCTCTTCACACCTTCAGAATCTACTCTAGATGATTGGGGGACCCTCTGAAACAGATTCTTGTGGCAGTTGAAAGTGATTGCAGAGAAGAGCGGAGAAAGGTGAAGCCCCACTGCATGAGCCAAAGTCTGCTTTCACCATGCTGGATTCCACCCACAGAATGTATCCCTTCCCTTGACAATCCAGCTATTTTGCTTTATATATATTTTTAATTTATAGGAATTCATGTGATGTTTTCAATCATAATATCCTCCTGATTGAAATCTGTTTTCAGTTTTTAAGACTGTATTTCCAAATTGTTGTAACCCATCTCACACAGTGAAGATCAGGTAATCGGTGTGGAACATGCCCATTGTCAGGGGTCCCTCCTAATTTCCATGAGTTCTTCCATGCAGATTTTTATGAGCATATTTAATGAGGATACGGCTCATTGGCATAATTATATTTATTGTGAACTAGTAGATTTTAACGCCATTTATGGTCAAAGTAATAAGGTCACTGAACAGGCTATGTAGACAATAAACCTGTCATTGCTCCAGTGGTGCCTCTCCTCTCTTTGTTAGCAAAAGCGCATCTACCGCTTTGTTTCCCCCACCACCACCACCACTTAACAGCAACCTTAATTATATCAGAGCTCTAGCAATACAACTGCTGAAGTTGACATCGCATAAATCTTACCCTAATTTGGTTTGTGTTTGGATTGTGAAAGGGATCGATGCATTCATTTACACCGATTCTCTCCTTTGATACCAAATACGTGCTCACACATGCAAAGAATGAAATTTATTTATTTATTTTTAGAATAACTGTTCCTCAAACCCAGCACTTCCTTGGTCACACTGGGGCAGGAAGGCAAGGCAGCCAAGTGGGAAGAATTAAATTGTTAGCTTTGGCCACTTACATTGGTGATTAATCTCCCACATGAATGGAATAGTGTCTGGTTAAAATGAATTGCATCCATATCTCTTTAATTGGCTGTTATGTTTTAAGGATCATTTGTTCCTTATTCTGTCATATGAGAGCTCTATTGAACATTAAGGAGTAGTATTCTTTTGGAAAATTCTTCTCTGGAACATTGGCATTAATTATAGGACAATAACCAAGATCACAAGAAGTACGAACTACATTATTGCTTTCCACAAAAAACAATAAAAAACTCACCTACAATGAACATGCGGTCAATTGGCATATACATTTATTATTTTCACATAACATCAAGTAAAGCCCACACACACATACACCCCTTCAGAGTCATCATAATAACTGAGTGAATACAGTTTCCCAGAAGGTGCTCTGGCACTAGGCTGAATGGAAATTTTACCAGCTCTCAAGCTTGGTGTACAAGAAATTACCAGGTTCTGAACCCTGTAAAGGATTCTGAGCCCTCAAGTGTGTGTGTGTATGACTCTTACTCCTAGCATAGTTATTAGGGAAGATTAGGAAAGGGATTTAGAAAACAAAACACCTGTGACTATCACAGTGCTGTTATACAAATATATGGTGTAACCACACTTAGAGTGCTGTGTACAGTTCTGGTTGCAGCCCCTCAGAAACAATATTGACGAGCTGGCAGAGTTTCAGGAAAGGCCAACCAAAATGATTGAGGGGCTGTGTCCCTTGAAAGGAAAGCTTACAACATTTGGGGCTTGTTAATTTAGACAAAAAGTAAGGGCGAGGGACTTGACAGAGGTGTATGCCTGGTGTGGAGAAAGTGGACAGAGTGTAGCCTCCCCCCTTCATAATAATTGAACTGGAGACAATCCAATGAACTGAAGGTTGGAAGACTCCATACAGACAAATGGAAGTACATCTTCAACCAGCACACCTGTGCTGCAAAGTGTACCTGTTGCAGTCAGTGGGACAATAAAGAGATCCTACTCTGCAGATCTCCATAAACAGGCAAGCTATTGGGACATACCATTTTCTCAGCCTACTCTAATAAGCTGCAGAGTTCTTTGAAACATATATATGAGAAAGAGATGCCCTAAGACATTTTGCTGCCTGAGGCTAAGGTCAAAATACAGTGGTACCTCGGGTAAAGTACTTAATTCATTCTGGAGGTCTGTTCTTAACCTGAAGCACCACTTTAGCTAATGGGGCCTCCTGCTGCTGCCGCGCCGCCGGAGCACGATTTCTGTTCGCATCCTGAAGCAAAGTTATTAACCTGAAGCACTATTTCTGGGTTAGCCAAGTCTGTAACCTGAAGTGTATGTACCCCGAGGTACCACTGTACCTCTTCATTCTATGTACAGAAGCCAGCAGGACAAGTGTTGAATATTACTTCAACAGCAGCAATGGAATAGTGTACTCTATCACAACTGAGGCAGCAGACAACGTATGAGGGTGCAGGGCAGGTTGTGTAGCACAGACAGCCCTATGCTACCTCAACAGGAGATGGAAAGAGGACTTGGCGCTGCTTCCAAAGCCCTCCAGCATTTGCCATGTGAGGTAGTTGTCTCAAGTGTCTAGAAGCAGGAATAGCCCCCGTGACAAGAAAAAAACTATTTAATGCTGTTCTTTGGGAAATAGTTTTTTTAAAAAAATACAAAGAAGGCTGTTTAATAGGTTTACATTTCACATAATGCAAGCTATGACAAGAGGATTAAATTCTGAGGGTGCTGCTGCCTGACTTATGTCTGGTGGCTCTGCTGCCTAATAAACATAGTTTGACAGATGTTGAAAGGAGCATACTGTATGAACCTGATTTCAAATATATGCCATCACTGTTATACAAATCTATGGTGTGACCAGACTTGGAATACTGTGTACAGTTCTGAGTGTTGTTGTTGTTGTTTAGTCATTGAGTCGTGTCCGACTCTTCGTGACCCCATGGACCAGGGCACGCCAGGCACTCCTGTCTTCCACTGCCTCCCACAGTTTGGTCAAACTCATGCTGGTAGCTTCGAGAACACTGTCCAACCATCTCGTCCTCTGTCATCCCCTTCTCCTTGTGCCCTCCATCTTTCCCAACCCATCAGGGTGCCACGTCCCAAAAGTGATATTGTAGAGTTGTGGGGAAATGCAGAAAAAGGCGAGCTAAATTATCATGGAGTTGAAACAACCTCCGATAAAGAAATGTTAATATATTTGGGTGGTGGGTTTTGTTTTTGTTTTAGTTTAGTTTAGTTTAGTTTAGTTTAGGGGGGGGGGATGAATAAGTTATGGCATGGTCAACATATATAAAATTATGCATGGGGTTGACAAAGGGAGTAGAGAGAATTCCCCCCACATAATTCCAGAACCAGTGTTGGAAGATCCAGGACAGACAAGGAGAAGGACTTCCTCACACAGCACATAGTTATGTGGCAGCAGTGGCCACACAATGGGAGGCAGTGATGACCACCAACTTGGATGGATTTACAAGAGGAATGGAGAAGGCGATTGATGGCTGCTACCCATGAGGCCCATGCTCTGCCTCCTCAGCTGGATGCAGCAATGCTTCTGAATACCAGTTTCTGGAAACCATGGGAGGAGAGAGTGCTCTTCTGCTCAGCTCCTGCTTGCCGGTTTCCCATAGGCATCTGTGAGAACAGGATGCTGGACTAGATGGGCAATTGGCCCGATCCGGTAGGATCTTCTTACAGCCCTACGTTAGTTAAACTATGGAATACAGTACAAGATGTATAATGGCCACTAACTTGGAAGGCTTTGAAAGAGGTTTAGACAAATAAATGTGGATGAGGTTATGGATGGCTACCAGGCCTAACGGCTCATGCATCCAGTATCAAAAGTTCATAGGTATGCAACTGTTGTTAGCACAAGTGGGAAGGGTGCAGTTGCATTTACTGTATGTCCTGCTTTGAGGCATCTGATTGGTTATTTTGAGAATACAGTGGTACCTCGGGTTAAGTACTTAATTCATTCCAGAGGTCGGTTCTTAACTTGAAACTGTTCTTAACCTGAAGCACCATTTTAGCTAACAGGGCCTCCTACTGCCGCCGCGCCGCCGGAGCACGATTTCTGTTCTCATCCTGAAGCAAAATTCTTAACCTGAGGTAATATTTCTGGGTTAGCGGAGTCTGTAACCTGAAGCATATGTAACCTGAAGCGTATGTAACCTGAGGTACCACTGTAGAATGCTGGACAATATAAGCCTTGGGTCTGATCTAGCAGGACTCTTACAGACCCTCCAAGTGTCTCTATTTTCCAGATACAGTCCTGGATTTACAAAAGCCATCACGGTTTCCAATTTGATCCTGGAATGTCCCGCTTTTCCTTAGGACTTCCTTATTTTCATTGGGGAATGGTAGGACATCCGTTTTTTCATCAGAGAAATGTTCGAGTGTGTGGAGTTACCTAACTCTCAAGCCATCTGAAGGCAGCCCTATATGGGGAATTTTTTTGATGTTTAATGTTTTATTATGTTCTTATATATGTTGAAGCTGCCCAGAATAGCTGCAGCAACCCAGTCAGATGGGTGGGGTACAAGTAGTAAAATTGTTGTTGCTGCTGCTGCGGCTGTCATTGTTGAATAGGACATCCCTATTTTCATTGGAGAAATGTTGGAAGGTGTGCTCTTATGTTCTTACCTAATTCAGCATACCTGGTTGTGCTGTCTCCTGGCGTCCCAGAGGCAGGAAAAGGGAAGGGACTAAAGATGTGCTAATTTTTTGAACTGTTCCAAGTTCAGCTTGAATGTGCAGAGTCAGAGCAATAGAGAGGGCAAAACCACTCTCCTGTGTTTGCATTTTGGGAGGGGACCCTACAAAGCACATTAGAACAAAATTGATTAGTTCTGTCCACTGAATCTACCCAACCCAGTGAAGCTTCCTTTGAAGTAAAAGCCTTTAAGGTTAGAATGCCAGAAAGCTAAGTTCTGCCTGTTCACGTATCATAACATTTCAGCATTTGACAAGTGAATGTGTCAGTGAGAGGCACTTGGGAGGTTTGTCAGAAACACTGGAAGTGTACCAAGGGAAAATAGAGACTGAGAAAGGGGCAGATGTACAAAATGTCAGTGCCAGGCCACTGCTACCCAGTTGAACTGCTTTGCTTCCCTCCCCTCCTTTCTATTATCCCCTTCAGTATAATTTTTTTCCAATACTCTCCTCTGCCTTTTTTAATCTCGGTAACTTTCACTTTCCAAAGAAAACAAATAAATGCTGTAGATATACTGCAATGTATGAAATTGTGAGATTAAAAGAAAAGCAGGCTTCAGGCTGAAGCTGTATCACTCATAAAATGAAGTAGGTTTTGTGACCCATCATTGTCCACTGGGTACCATTTCCTTTTATATATATATTGTGGTCTTTGCCTTAGGCTACTTATCTGAAAAGCTGAATTTAGTATAACTTCCCCAACATTTTGAAGGCAGTACAACCATTGCTACAGATAATTGCTATTTAATTCTCTGTTTTATTGGAACGGTTAATTAAAGAGAAATTTAGAATGAAGGAAGAAATTTATGGAATCAAATAAAGTCAGAATCCTGTTGTTGTTGTTGTTGTTGTTGTTTTAAAAAATTGCATGCCCTGAGTTTTTGTTTTGGCGATCAACTCTGAACAATTGAACAACTCTGTAATTTAAAATAAATCTTTCAGATTCAGGTGAGGTAAATATGGTGAATATGTGATAATTATGTGATCTGTTGGGGAAGTTAAGCTCCAGAGATATGACTCACTATAGCAACCCTAGCCCCACTCAGGGCTTCTTTTGTGCCAGGGCTCAACCTTGAACCCAGAAAACCCACATGAACCCAGATACTGTGACTATTTTCTTCTTCCTCTGCAGGTTTTTCCTTCACCTCATCAGCTTTCCAAAAAGTCGGAGAGAAAAGCCAGGCATTGCTTAATTTGGTTGCTTCTTCCTCAGGGGACGAGTGATTGAAGGAACCAAATGGTGCCCCAGTAGAGATGAGGAGACAAGTGGAACTAGGGATCGGAGTGGAATTTAGTTCAGTTCATATTTAAAGGCGAACTTACAAAACTTGCACTTTCTGAAAAAATATCCAAACTGAAACATAGCTATCCTTCAGAATTCACACTTTTCCGATTTTTGCAATGTGGTTCTCCAGCCAAGTAATGTGTACAAAAGTGTGTCTATAGTGTGCATATAAATGAATATATTCGTGAAAATAACATACAAAATGCAACATATTGGGGCAAATTGCTTTGCAAAAACATGTATATTGGGGAAAATATGCATTAAGATGCTGACAACAGACTGTGGTAGAAATGTGGAGAACCAAACTTAAGATTAGAAAAATGAAAAACAGAGAGAAACCAAAACTGATATAGTGATAGGGGGAAAATGATGCTGATACACACAACTGTCCTCCATTAGTAACCAATAAGAGAACTAGAGAGAGGTGAGAGTATTCCTCTCTCTCCTCCATTCCTCCCAGTAAATCATGTACTCTTTGTAGTAAGGTTTCATTACCACAAGCACAATAAAGCACAGAACACTCAACCATTTGTATTACTATAGTGCTGTGTGAAATTCAGTACCTCAAAACCACTGTTTCAGACTAAGGTCTGCTAAAATCCCCTTCAATACTTACAAGCTCCTGTACTTCTAATCCTTTATTGCCTGGTGAAATCTTTTATTTCTGGCATTTCTGTGTTTAACAGACTTTACAGCTAAAAGAAGCAGCTTGATGCCATTTTGAAACTTGACTGAATTGTGTTCTATGTGAAACTCTGTCCAGTGGCACAAGCTGAGATGTTACTTTACCTTTTCATCTCTTTTCCTCTACTTTCCTCCTGTTGCCTTTTGTATAACCCTGGCTTTAACCATTCCGTTAGCAGCGAAAATGCTTAAGGAGGAATTTATAGCAGTAGGTCGGAATAGGTTCTAACGAAGTTCTGTCCTCCATTAGTCCATTTGTTTCTGTAACTGAAAATTTGCAGTGTGGTTCAGGGCTCACAACTTCTTTTTTAGGAGACCCTCTGGCTCCACCCCATGCCTCGTTGACAGCAGTGGGGATGAGCAGCACTCAGCGCTGTTAACAGAAGGCACCTCCACCTTTACTTCCCCAAATGCCTCTATACTGAGACCCAGAGGCAGGGGCGGAGAAATGGGGGCGGTGAGGGCAGTCTGACCCAGGTGTCACCACTGAGGGGGGGTGACAAAATGGCAGGCAGCACTCACCACGGGGCCTGCAGTGTGCCCGAGCCACACATCTCTCCTGGGAGTGATGCAATGGCTTGGGCACCCGCAGGCTCCACGCTGCCCCAAATGGTCCACCCACCACCTCCCCCTCAGCTGTAGGGCGGCTAAGTGGGAGGAGGCAGGTAGACTCATCACAGGCCCTGAGGAGCATCCTGCCCCAGATGGCCCTGCCTCATGGGTGGCTGCCCCCGGCGCCTGTTCAGCTTGCTCCGTCGCTGCCCATAGGCATTGTTGTAACCTGCCCTGAGATCGGCTGGTAATATATTTATTATTTATTTGATATTATTATTAATATTATTAAATGAAGATGACACTGGAAGCACAGTGCAGTAATCTTAGCACATCATTACCAGTATCTCAACTTTCCTTCTGTTTGGATATGAGGAAATGTGTTTTCCCTCTTCACAGGCTCAAATGTCAGGGTTGCTGTATCTGATTAAGCCTTTATTGATTGCAATAGTGCTATATTGGAGTAATCTACCTGAAGTGCTTACAGATTTCCTTTTGATTAGAAAAATGCCATACGGATTTGAGCAACAAATTCCTTGTGGTAAGGTTGGTAAGGTCTTGCCACCATTTACCTACTTGATCAGCATTATTAATCTAACACTACGCAAGGATCCAAAGATATGTGAGAGCAGCAGAGCACTTATTTAATTATGTTCTTATTTAATATAAGGCAGTGCTACTTTGTGGACTCATGTGAAGCTGTGTATGCTGAGTCACCCAGCCAAAGACTGGCACTTTCAGCTGAGTGCATACACTCAGTTGTGAAGGGCAATTGAGAAGGATAAAAATCCCCATGGCTGATCAACACAAGCACATTAGCAGTGTGTACACAAGCTTCCCCCAGTGTATTCAGCCAATGCAATGAAGGGGGACTGGGACTGGGACTGGCACCCATTGCCATGCCCTCACCATCTCCATGTTGGTGGGCCATGCTACCAAGCTGCACATTCAGTGTAGCATGAAAGGCTCCCTAAACACGTACAGATATGTATCCATAGGGCCCCCTTGCACTAATGCAGGATGTTCAGCTACCAGGCAACATGGCAAGCAGATGTGTTGACATTGTGGTCATGACCAGTAGACATAATCCCACTTCCGTGTCATACATGCACTGGATACACGGGGAAGTAGTTGTGAGCATACCCAGATGATAGTCTCTTGACATGCCAATCACTGTCTTAGAGGGGGTTAGTAACACCAATTACATATTTATAGCCCTGAACGTATTTAGTTAATTAATTAAATGCATATCCCCCGCCTCTTCCTCCCAAAAAATCCCAGGGCGGAAACATCAAAAAGTTTAAAATCTGAAATAAAATAAAAAACTTTAAACATTTCAAAACAATTCTGAAAACCACTAGAAAATTGTCAAAGCAATTGAAAAACCATCTCAAAACATTTAAAAACATCTGGAAATATTTTGAAGCAATGCACTGATTGGTGCCCAACAGAACATTTTCTTTACATTGTATCTGTTAACCAAGTGATTTGTTAAATTGTGAAACATAATTCAAAGCCAATGAGGACTGCTTCACATTTTTAGGAAGATCACTTGTTGGGTGGTCATGTATATTTCCCAGTACACAAAGCAGATTAAAATAATTCCCTGTCTATCTAAGGGATTGTGAACATTTTTATGTACACCGTATTTAGGACTGCCTAATCAAAATGACCTGTAAAATCCAGGCTAATCTCTTCCATTTAACTTTCAATTTTTATCCTTTATTCACACTGATGTGCTGCTTAGAAGAGGGTGAGGAGTTCACGGTTTTAGTAATCTGCAACCATTTGGGTTCCAATTTATTCTCAAGCTCACTAAAATTATTCCAACTAGCCACAAGTATAGAAATAAAGCATACTTCATGTTTGCAAAGCATTGCTTCCCTGGGTGGTCAGACGCTTATGACAGCTTTTGAATAGTCAATTTCTTCTAGGGATAAGAATGCTGGCTGGACACTTGTGGTTTTATCTACAAAGCTGGAACTGAGGGGGAAGCACCAGAAGAAAAGTTATGACTGCAGGTTAGCCATTACATGATCAAATAAACTTCCAAGGCCTGCTTCTGATGTTCAGGCTTCTATCTGCCTGACATCTTGCAAGGTTCTGTTTTACATGGCCATCCCCATACCTAGACAGGAGAAGTGAATGTTCTATTACCAGTCCCATTGATTTCCAATATATGCTGAGTTATCTGATTCAATGGTTACAACATATAGAGCGCAACAGGCTGAAAGGTAATGTTTGTAACAAATTTCTTTACTGGTTACTTCCTAACATATGAATCAAGTCCAGGATGTATATCAGGCCAGTTACAGTGGTACCTCGGGTTACATACGCTTCAGGTTACAGACTCCCCTAACCCAGAAATAGTACCTCAGGTTAAGAACTTTGCTTCAGGATGAGAACAGAAATCATGCTCTGGCGGCGCAGCGGCAGTAGGAGGCCCCATTAGCTAAAGTGGTGCTTCAGGTTAAGAACAGTTTCAGGTTAAGAACAGACCTCCGGAACGAATTAAGTACTTAACCTGAGGTACCACTGTATTTGATTCTGCTAGTTCTTTTCCTCTCTATCCCAGAGATTGTCCTCAGCAGCCCACTGCTATTTTTACTTTAGTGATCTCTTCTTCCTAATGAAATTGTTTGTTTGAAAGGACTGCTAGGCCTGTTTGCTATAATTGCAATGCCTATTGTCTTTATTTTCTCTAACAGACAATCTACAGCTTCTTCCTTTGTTTTGCACCTCCTGGTTATCTTCTGTGGCCCTGCAATCATGTTGAGGACCAGGGCACTCTGGTGTCGCTGTCTGATAAAGGACAAAAAACACACAAACGAAGCCTGCTAATTACTAAAGCCATTTGTAGCACAAAATGTAGTTTTTTCTGAATCCAGAATCATTCATGCTCATCCTGCTTTCAGCATTCTGCTTCCAATCTAGATTGATTCTAGAGCCTGTCATCCACAAAAGTAGGATTGGTTAGCAGGCAGTGCTACAAGGGGCAACCCAGGCCAATCATAGCCAGGCTTTCCATGGTGTCCTCCAGGCTCTATGTAGAAATGGTTTCCAGATTCTCATTGGCCAGCAGACTCATAGAAAAGGAGAGGGGAGAAGGAGCAGATCTAATTGGGTGCTGCCAACAGAGACCAATTAGAACTGTTCCCTCTCTTCTCCCTGCTGGTAGTGTCCAGTTAAAACTGTTCTGAAGTTCTAATTGGATGCTACCAGTGGAGAAAAGAGGGGAAATAATTCTAATTGGGCATTGCCAGCAGAGAGAAGAGACAGGACTGTTCTAATTGGACCCTACCAGCTGCTGGGCCTGTAGAAGAGTGTGGGGGGAAATGGCAAATGAGCAACGATGCCTGTGTCTTGGTAGAGAAAAAAAGATGCAGTGACGGAAAAGGAAGATCCAAAGCAGAGACTTTGGGATGAAGAGAAAATGCAGGACCTAGGACATGTGGAAGTTTTGGGGAGGGAGTAAAATGAAGATCCAAGACCTGGAGAGAGATCCTGTGAGAAAACAATGTATGTGCACTGGAGTGAAAGATCTGTCCATCTGGGTTCTCTCTCATTTTTCCATTCTTAACCAGGTTTCCGCAGCAATTTGTAAATCCCTGCACACACACCCCCCAAAAAAAACCCTCATGAAAATTGTTCAGCGTTTTTGTGTGAATTTTTCCTAATAAACACATTTTTATTTGCAGTTCTGACTAACGTACACATTTTTGCAGCCAGTTTTTCTGAATATAATGCATTTTAATGTTATTTTTACTAATGTTGCTAAGTTTGAACATTCATGAGATGGCCAGTTTGTCTCCTAGACCAACGTTGAAATCCTTCCAAGGACTTTCTGGTGAAGCGTGGGTAATACATTAAAATAATAATTGTTGTTGTTGGAATTCCCGAAGCCTTACATGGTTCAAAATCAGCTATTCAGACTTTTATTCTGAAATGACAATCCCTGTTATAAAATTCACAGTGAGGTAAATTTCAATGTGCATACCTCCTAATTTATGATCATGGGTCAATTTTTTTTGTTCCTATATATTTGCACTGAATTATAGAACTGCATGCTAAGAAAGTATGCTTAATATTGTGTTCATCAGGACAAGCCAACATGCTGCCCTTCCAGACCACAATTTGCATCATCTCTGATTTTATTGGTCTGCAACCATAATCTCTCTGTCATCCCTGGCCATGGTGGCTGGTGCTGATGGGAGTTGCAACTCAACAACATTGGCTACCCATAGTTCATATCAATGATGGCAAATGTCTTCAGCCTGAAGTGCAGCCAAGCAGTTTAATAGCTGAAACTCTCTCTCTCAGCTTTACCCAAGAGAGCCCAGCTCCCTAGATTAAAAAATCTAGTACACTCTCCTCTCCAGAGTCTATTTTCCCTTCAGTGTGGTCTTCTAATTCCCCAGTGAAATATTTTATTATATTTCTTCATAATGCTACATTCTGCTTTAAATAATACATAAAAGTAGAGCTTCATTCTTCTAACATGCTATGGTGAACAGTAGGTAGAATTTAAAACAAAAACAAAAACCAGAGCAATTGAGTGTCAGATTTGGCCTGAAGATTACCAGTTTGTCATCTCTGGTTTACATTACCATTTATCCTGAAATGAAAGAGAGGATGGCTGAGTTTCACTAATTCATCAGTTCTTTTCCTGATGCGCACATTCTGTTCTTGAAGGGTCCCATGTGTCACTTGGATGCTTGTTGATGGATAACTATAGGATGTGAACTAAAGGAGCCATCAAAGACACTGTAGCTTTCTAGAAGCAATTCCCATTATCCAGAGGCTGGAAAATATACCATTGCATTTGTGGAGAATACCACTAGAAAGCTCTGGTTCTATCCTTGGAAGGTTACACATTAAAATTCTCTGTGCATCAGGCTTCCCAAGAACAGTCAATAAGCCTCACATTGAGCCCTTCTGTAAAAGGCAAATCAGACTAAATATTGATTAATATAAAAGGAATATCATCTGAAGCAAGTGAGCGTAAAAAGCCTTTGCAAAAGGCACAAGAATCAAGGCTGTTAGCGAAGATGAAAGCTATCACTTGCTGGAAGGAATATTAACTTCTTAACAGAAGCTTAAATCAGTAGTAAATCATTGAGGTTTCTGGCAAGTGAGGGGAGAATTTTTGCAAGCAGCTCCTAAGGAAACCCTTTGAAATGCATCTTAGTGTGTCACATTAAAGTCACGAACCATTAAAGTCAACCAGGCTTGGACATTGGGCCAAACTAGGTATGTTGAAAATCAATTAGTGTGCTTGGTTGCACCAAATAGAATCAGGACCACGGTGGATAGAGAAGAAAGCTCTAACTCTATACCTTGACAACAGTCCTGATCCACACCAAAGTTGCTATTTGTATTGAGAGGAACCCTCACACTGGTGCCAATGGCGCTTCACTCCAAGGACTATAATAGCAGCTTCAGTATAGTAATGTGGCCATTACAGCATTCTTCTTCCAGCCAGTGTGAGAGCCAGTGTGGTGTAGTGGTTAAGAGCAGTAGTCTCGTAATCTGGGGAACCGGGTTCGCGTCTCCGCTCCTCCACATGCAGCTGCTGGGTGACCTTGGGCCAGTCACACTTCTTTGAAGTCTCTCAGCCCCACTCACCTCACAGAGTGTTTGTTGTGGGGGAGGAAGGGAAAGGAGATTGTTGGCCACTTTGAGACTCCTTAGGGTAGTGATAAAGTGGGATATCAAATCCAAACACCTCCTCCACTTCTTCTTCTTCTTCTTCTTCTTCTTCTTCTTCTTCTTCTTCTTCTTCTTCCAGGATGAGAGGACAAATGTCCAACTCTATAATTCTGTGATTCTATGCTTCTCCAAGATTCATCTCTTCACTCAGGCATTTGAGAGTGCATGATATGGTTCAAGGTCCGTATAGTTAAAGCCATGGTTTTCCCAGTAGTGATGTATGAAAGTGAGAGCTGGACCATAAATAAGGCTGATTGCCGGAATTGGTGGAAATGACTGGCAGAATCCGAGACCAGGGAGAAGAGTCAGTGGAGGAAGATTGGAAGAAATTTAAAGACTATTTACAGAAACATTGCAAAATTAATGAATGTTAGAAGGATGTTGGAATGATGTTATGTGGCTTCAGCAGAAATGTTATTAAGAATTGGGGGGAAACTGACTGTTAATTGGTGAAAGAAGGAAAGGAAAGTTACATTATATTAAGATAAATTACAAGACAAAAATTTGAAAAGAATTTGCTGAAACAGATAAATGAAATAGAATACAAAAAAGGGAGGTGTGAGGAGGTCAAGGAAATAAGCTAATGAAAGATAAGTTATGGGAAGATGTGCTGTATTTTTCTTTTTTGCTTTGTTAATGGATTTTATTTTTTCTTGTTTTTTCTCGCTTTTTTATTTTTTATTTTTTATTTATTGTGATGTGTTGTATTGTTTATGTTTAAAAAGGTGTTTTCTGCTTTTTCTTTCTGCAACTTTTAAAACTTTAATAAATATTAATTTAAAAAAAACCATAAAGAAGGCTGATTGCCGAAGAATTGATGCTTTTGAATTATGGTGCTGGAGGAGACTCTTGAGAGTCCCATGGACTGCAAGAAGATCAAACCTCTCCATTCTTAATGAAATCAGCCCTGAGTGCTCACTGGAAGGACAGATCCTGAAGCTGAGGCTCCAATACTTTGGCCACCTCATGAGAAGAGAAGACTCCCTGGAAAATACCCTGATGTTGGGAAAGATTGAGGGCACAAGGAGAAGGGGACGACACAGGACGAGATGGCTGGACAGTGCTCTTGAAGCTACCAGCATGAGTTTGACCAAGCTGCGGGAGGCAGTGGAAGACAGGAGTGCCTGGCGTGCTCTGGTCCATGGGGTCACAAAGAGTCGGAAACGACTAAACGACTAAACAACAACAACATTGCTATGGTTCAGCTGTCGTAAGATTGGGTTTATGTTTGGATTTCATTTAATATTTTTTGCTGTTGTATACCACCCTGGGATCCTGACCAGTGATGGGTGGCTAATGAACTAAACAAACAAACATTTCTCAAGTCCCTAGGCTGAAACTATTTTTACCCATCTCCTGCAATTTCTTCTCCTGATCACCTTTCACACTTAACTTGTACCTTATTTCCCCATCCCAAACTGCCAGTTTCTTTCACCCCTCTTCTCTGCTCCTTTTACATTCATGTCTTTTTCCTATAACAGTTCTCTCTTTTCCCCTTTCTCTCTATGGTTGTCAAGCCTCTCTTTAAGCAGAGGCTTGACAACCATATGTCAGGAGTGCTCTGATGGTGTTTCCTGCTTGGCAGCGGGTTGGACTCGATGGCCCTTGTGGTCTCTTCCAACTCTATGATTCTATGATTCTATGATTCTATTCCTAATAATAAAAAATAAATATAAACCTTTTATCATACTTTCCACTTTCCTTCAACACCTTTCCACTCAGAGGAGGGAGAACTTCCTTCCCTCCTGCCCACCCACTTAACTTCTCTGTCCTCCACCCTCCTTTAGTCAGCAGGCAAGGATTTTCTGTATGTCTCTTACAGGATTAGGTTAATAGGCAGCCAAAGGTAAATCAATGAGTGTGACTCGCTTCCACTGCTGTTGCTTTGCTCTTCCCCAGCCCCAAAGCTCTCCACAAAGACCAGGGAAGTACGTATCCAGTACTTATTTGACCCCTGTCTTGTCCACGTGCCAGTACTATTGATGTAGACCTAGCATCAGTTTGTTTTAAGTATCCGAGACTATCATTTTCCTAAAATGCCTTAGAATTTTGGCAGAAGATGGCAAACATCTTCAACCATATGCAACGGTTAGCAACACATGCCATTATGCCAGCCAGTGAAAGAGGACATTTGACAAAATCTGTCCATTGGCCTCAAATGAAAGGAAATAAATTTTGGTGTTAGTATAATTTGACACTGCAGTGGGGAGGGCGGAGAATAATGCTCTTAATACAATCATTTATGAGTGCTTCATCCAGCCTCGTTTTAATTAGAGGAGGCAACATCTTTATTCTTTTGAAAGGGAAAAGGCTGAAGATGATATATGGGGCCCTTGCAGGTGACAAAATCTCTTATTCATAAAGGGTTTTCTTAGCACTTGCTTCCATTCACAGGGAAAGGGCATGTACCGTGCTTGGTGCTTTTTTATTTCTTTCTCTGAAGCAAAAGACAATAAGTAGCCTTTGTGAGGCTGCAGCACCTGGACAAAATGTGGTCTGGTCATCAACTTGACTCACTCACCCCTCCCACCCCACCCCCCAAAAAAGGAAACCCTCCACAACAGAGGAGCATGACCATAGCTGTCAACTTTCAGATTTGAAAATAAGGGATCAGCAGCCTCGAAAATAAGGGATCAGCAGCCTCACCTGTCCCAGGCACTCCTGTCTTCCACTGCCTCCCACAGTCTGGTCAAACTCATGCTGGTAGCTTCGAGAACACTGTCCAACCATCTTCTCCTCATGGTTCAATGTTACTAGTGAGCAAAGTTACCCAGTCAGGATTTGAATGTTGGTCCTAACTTTTGGGGTCAAGTTTCTATTTAGCTGTCCATTAATGTGAAGGTAAGTGTGTGAAGCTACAGCATTACTACTATCAGCTTAAGTGACACATTCTCTCTCTCTCTCACACACACACACACACACACAGAGAGAGAGAGAGAGAGAGAGAGAGTAGAGCCCCTCCGAACCAAAGGCAGAAAGCCCAGCCAGCAGCCAAACGAAGCCTCAAGCGGTGGTTCCCACAGCGCAGCGACCCGGCAAAGGGATACAGCAGCAAGGAAACCACCACACCGCTGGGAAGTGCTGAAGCAAAGGCAAGTCCCCAGGCAACGCGGCCGATTTGATCGGCACAAGGCATGCAAGCTCCACCTCCAGTCGTTCTCAGACTCCTTATTGGTGAGCAACGCAACCGAGCAACGCAGTCATAGGCGCCGACTCCATGGGGCCTGAGGGGGCTCGAGCCCCCTCAAAAAATTTTTTTGGGGGGCTCAGCCCCCCCAATAATCTCGGGCGCCCTTCCAGCAGAGCGCCGCCGCCATCCCCCGCCTCCTCCCCACCTGCTCCCTCGCCAGCCAGCCAGCCAGCCGCGCGCCCTAGTCGGAGAGCCCCGGCTGTCCCCCGCGAGATTAGGGAATCCCCGGGGGCGGGGGCTCCTGCCTCGCTGCTTCGCAGCACCACCGCCACTGCCAAGGCACTGCCGGGGGGAATTTCCTTCCTCCTGGCGGTTTCAGCCCCCGCGAGAACAGGGGAATCCCGACTGGCCACACCTCCCAGCCAGCCAATCGGCTGGCGGGGGGCGTGGCTTGCCCTATTTAGGGCCGGAGCCACTTTATTTGCATATTCATGAGCTTATTTATTATTCATGAGCTTTCCCGGGCCCCCCCAATATTTTTTACAAGTCCGCGTCCCTGAACGCAGTTGAGGAGCCGCCCTGGCAGACAGGGAGGGAGAGGAGCTGTTTCCTTTGAAATCCGGGAAATTTACGGGATATCAGCAATCTGGGATAGCAGCGGGAACTGGCACTGGAATATGGGAGTTTCCCACCAAATAAGGGAAGGTTGACAGCTATGAGCATGGCAACCTCTTTGTGCATATTATGCAGTAAAAATAACACTGAACCACTGTGGCAAAATGTCCACAATGACTTGGTCGGTGGAACAGAATCAGATTCCTGGAGTTCATCACAGACAGATTTGCCAGTTATTTGTCCTGCTAGCGGAACAAATCTACATTGCCCTAACATATCTCTTCGATATATGAGCACCATAACCATGAGACACATTTCAGTACTTAAATGGAACTACATTGTACCAAGCACGGGTGAGCCTAGGACTTTAAAGAGAATATGACCCCATCTGCTGTATGGCTCTCTTGCTGCTTTCTTTTACTTTTCAGTGCTCAGAGCAGTAAAAGACTATCCAGCAGGGCTGCTCTTCAAACATGTATTTTTAATGCTGCAGAGATGGTGCTAAAAGGCTAAATGGCAGGCATTAGCTGTTGAATTTCTGGAAGAACAGTTAAGAAAATAAATAAAACAAAATGAAAGCAAAATGCATTTGTAAACAAAGAAGGCCTCAAACATTTCACTGGCCTCTAAGAATTGCTAGGCCGGGAGGTTTACCTAGGGATTACAATTCCCATCATCCTTGACCTTTGGCCGCACTGTCTGTGGCTGATGGGAGTTGGAGTCCATTCAAAAATGGAGCTTTACAGTTTCCCTATCCCTGTTGCTAACCCTCCTGCCTTCAAGTAAAAGGATCAAATGGAACCTTTAGAACATTGCATGGGCTTATACACTGAGGTCACTGGGTTTTCCAAACCCTTTGGGATGGGTCCCAACAAGGAATTCCTACAAAATTGGAGGCAGGCAAGATTGAAATGGAACACTTCAATTAAACGGAACAGCTTGACTTTGCTTCTTCTGTTATATTGTTTTAATAGTGACACTGGAAATGGCTTCCAAAGCTCATTCCTGGTGAGTCCTGATTCAAATTAAGGCCTGAACGCTTTGGGTTGGTGGCCAAATTAAAACAAAAATTTTCAAGCCTTCAACATTATATTCATGATAGGTCGCCCTCAAACAACTTCCTTTTCCTGTCCCCTCAAAATCAGAAGGGTGCAGAGGAGAATTAAAATGCACTTTCTTAGCTCTAAGCTCAGCTGCATCAATGAGACTTATTTCTGAATAAATAAGATTAGAACCAAGTGGTATATGTCGTTCCTTGTGAGTGTGTTTGAAGTCTGCGATTACCTTTACACAGAAAGCTGCCACCTTCATTCTTCCACTTAGTTAAAGTAATAAAGTAAGTGGAGGATGAATGAAATCATATTGTAGAAATGACTTTTGTGTTACATGACTCGTACCTATATCGTCTCCCCAGGAGTGTTCAGAAATATTCAATACCTAAGAGAGGTTAGTCTCTTTTCCCTGGCAGACTGAAATATGATGATGGTCTCCTCTGATGTTACTTGTTCAAAGCTGTAACTGTGAGTCATTGAGCTCTAAAATGCCTATTTACCTTTCTTTTCCTTTTTCTTGAATAAGAAGTTTAGTATCAAATGGCGGATGCATGCCTTATACATTATAAATGTGTTTGGGGGGGGCAGTAATCTGGGCACAGAGTTCCCCCAGAACGTTTCACCTTGCCTAACACCTAAATGTAAACATGCCTGACTTTTACTAAAATGTCTAGCACTATGTCTAGAACTGTGATAAGCCGGGATAATCAAAATGATTGGGGGAGTTTATGCAAAGACTTTCAAACACTACAAGAAGTGTCCTTTGGGGGTGATTTTTCAGAGAGTTCTCAACATGTCTGAGAGTATTTACTCATTCAGAGTGAGGGAAGAACCACTGCCCTCACTCTCATTAGGCTTGTGACATTGGCTACGTCATTGTGATGTGATAACTTTCTGTTGGTCTGAAGTCACCCCCAACTTTCTTGGGGCCATTTGAGCTCCCACAAACATGGGCATTTGCAACTTTTGAGGGGAGGCACACTACAGATGGTCAGGTGTTGGTAAGCCCTTGCCGTTAGGAGAAGCGGAAGCAGAGAGCTTGAGTCTTTTTTTTTTTTTTAAGGCATGTGCCACCACTTCAGTCAGTAGCCCATTGATATTCTTCTGTCAATAATAATAATAATAATAATAATTTATTACTATTAAACCCCGGCTATCCGGCTGGGTTTCCCCAGCCACTCTGGGTGGCTGCCAACAGATTAAAAACAGAATAAAACATCAAACATTAAAAACTTCCCTAAACAGGGCTGCCTTCAGATGTCTTCTAAAAGTCAGATAGTTGTTTATTTCCTTGACATCTGGTGTTAGGGCATTCCACAGGGTGGGCGCCACCAACAAGAAAGCCCTCTGCCTGGTTTCCTGTAACCTCACATCACGCCAGTGTGGTGTAGTGGTTAAGAGCGGTAGAATCTGGTGAACCGGGTTCGCGTCCCCGCTCCTCCACATGCAGCTGCTGGGTGACCTTGGGCCAGTCACACTTCTTTGAAGTCTCTCAGCCTCACTCACCAAACAGAATGTTTGTTGTGGGGGAGGAAGGGAAAGGAGATTGTTAGCTGCTTTGAGACTCCTTAGGGTGGTGATAAAGCGGGATATCAAATCCAAACTCCTCCTCCTCCTCCTCTTCTTCTTCTTCTCATTGAAGGAACTGCCAGAAGGCCCTTGGAGCTGGACCTCATACAATGCTGTATGATAACAGTGCACTTTCATAACCCAGAAAATAGTGTATCCCCCCCATCCCCTGTTATACATGTGAAGAGGCAGCACATATAGTAAGGGACCACAGGGCTGCACCACCAGCCCTGCCCCCCTGCCCTTGACATCCACGCCTTAGGTGTCAACTATTTCAGGGTGAAACCCATGCATGTGAACATTGTGGAACACATACACACATAGAAGTATACCTAGAGTTTCCTGGGCAGATGCCACATCAAACATACAGTTGTCAGGTTCATAATAGAACCCCTTTCTATTAGTGATGCTTCTTCATGCGTATAATGCATGGCAAGGGCTCCTGTGATGCATTAATTAACCCATATTGCACAACTAAAGACCATCATCCCTATTCTGTCGACTTTTTCCTCCCACCAGCGTTCTTTTCCCTGCGTTTGCCTCTGGCATCCTCATGATAGATAATGTCAATCGATTCCAGCATTCTTAGGGCATACCCCTCGAAGTGTCCTGACTTTCCAGGGACAGTCCCAGAATTACGAAAGCCATCCCAGCTTCTGATTTGTTCCTGGAATGTCACCGTTTCCCCCGCCAGAGCTGTCAGCACCAAGCTCGAGGACGAGGAGGAGTTGGTGGCAGCAAAGGGGCATCCTGTTGCCTCTCTGTGACCTCTGCCACCAGCCTCCTCCCTTGGGCAGCTCGAGCAAGAAGAAGAGGCTGGCGTCGCCAATACCCAGCCCAGGGTAACCTGCTAGCTCTGAGAAGCAGACAGAGGGCAAGACTGCCCTAGGCTGGAAGAAAGGAAGAGCAGAGATTTTTTTAAAAGACAAATGCTTTGTGCATCCACATCTAATTGTGCCCCCTCTTAAAACTTATTTATTGGTATGTGCTTTTCTTTTTGTAAATCTACCAAAGAATAAGAATAAATCAGGATTAAGGCGGTTTCTCAGGACACTGAAAGGCATGTGTGCTGTGTCCCATTGGTGTAGAGGTGATGGCACTTGCATTCATGATAGGAAATGCTCTGCAGGGGGACAAAAATGGGGGGGAGTCATTGAGGAGTGTCAGTTGAGAGGGGTGAGAAGTGTCCCTATTTTCATCTAAGGAATATTGGAGGGTATGTTAGTGTTTAGGTACAGCAAGGTGAGATGCTATTCAGTCTAACGGTCCTTTCGAGATCAAGTTATAAAGCTTTCCAGTTAATGTTCTGGAAAACAACTGCTACAGTGGTGCCTCGCAAGACGAAATTAATTCGTTCTGTGAGTTTTTCCGTCTTGCGAATTTTTCATCTTGCGAAGCACGGTTTCCCATGGGTATTAACGGTTTTAAGAAAAAGGAAACAAACTTGCAAGACATTTTCGTCTTGCGAAGCAAGCCCATAGGGAAATTCGTCTTGCGAAGCAACTCAAAAAACGAAAAACTCTTTCGTCTTTCGAGTTTTTCGTCTTGCGAGGCATTCGTCTTGCGAGGTACCACTGTATTTCACAGAGCTATAGCTAAGCAGATACGGATCCGATCTGTAAAACAGATTGTAAACCACTGGGAATAGGAAACCCCAGAGAATCACAAGGTATAAACATATTAACTAATGAATTTTTATTTATTTATTTAAGTTTGCATCTAAGTAAACGATTTGGTTGTCACAGCAAATGGTGACAGCACAATTTCCTGAGATTTGCATTTTAAAATCCATTTGAAAGGAGGTAAATGCTTTTGCTTCAGTAAATAATTTATAAGCAATTCATTATTTAGAAAACACTTACAGGGTTGGAAGAAGGAAGGCAGAATCTGTGAAAAGAGTGGGCAGACCAGAAAGGATGTGCCAACCATTTGTCAACCCTAAGCTTACACAGGGGCAAACTAGTCTAGAATGGGGAATGAACAGACAAAGTTTTTATTAAATGGAGATAGAGGCCCTGCTGTACAACTCTCCACTCTAGGACAGCTTTCTTTTTGCACATATTTAGGGCCCAATTCTATGGTCTCTGGGAGGATGTTCAGGGGCCAAGGATATCTCCATTCCACCTGTGGAAGGGGATGTCTGCAGCCTTTGGAGAACCCCTGTTTGTGATGTGGAAACCTCTGCAGCAGCCACCCGCCCCCCATGTGCTGTCAGTACTCCAAAGGCACGAGAGGAAAAAGCAGGATATGCTGGGGATCCATCAAGGGAAGCTTTGGAGCCACAGGGGAAGAAAAAAATAAGAGACCCCTTCCCTAAAGCTAGCCGAAGAACCACTTCTTTGCTGATTGACATCCAATGCCTTTTTAAGTGTGTTGTGGAAGGGGGGATTATTGGTTTGGTTTATTCTTATTTTCATTGTGTATTTTTTTCAAATATTCCAATTTTATGTTGTGAACTGCCCTGAGATCCACAGATTAAGGGTGATATATAAATTTAATATCTAAATAGTAGCATGGCATCCAAAGGAGCATTTCAAGAAAGTGGAATGGGTACACGATGTAGGGTCCTCATAGATCAGGCCCCCCCAAACTCGGCCCTCCAGATGTTTTGGGACTACAACTCCCATCATCCCTAGCTAACAGGACCAGTGGTCAGGGATGATGGGAATTGTAGTCCCAAAACATCTGGAGGGCCGAGTTTGGGGGTGCCTGTCATAGACAGTGTAGTATAGAACATTGGTGTAGCTCAGCCTTCAGCAGGAATGCACCAGATTTGCATGCCACAAGTGGTGATGTTCATGTGATGTCCAATGTATTTCAGAAAAAAGTAACCACGGCAGTGGTGTGTGTAAGAATACTTTAAAAAGAGTGGTGTTGAGGTTAACTGGCAAGTAGGATAAGCTTATGGCCAACAGTAGACAAGACAAAGGGAAAGAAAAGGGAAACAATAAAGGGAGAAAAGAGAAAACGTAAGGAGTTGTAGCAAACCAAGGATCTGAAGTAGGGTGTCAATGGAAGATAAGTTGGGAAGTATATGTAGGATTAAGAAAAGAGTTGTATAGATGCAACGTGTAAATGGAAAATGAATAAACAAGTAAAAAAAAGACAGGGTGGGTAGGTGAACCCTAAGATAATTAATATGATTGCAGTGTCGTTTGAACTAATGACTAACTTAATAACAAATTAAAGGGCTGCAGGCTGAAGCACAATACACTGTTTGTATGGTTGACAAAGACAGCTAAAGCAGACAGCTACAGTGTTTTCATGCCTCCTACCTATGCCAGAATGTTTTTGGCCTTTGCTGCTGTTTTCAGTGAGTTCCTATGCAAGGTTAGTATCTTGTCAAACAAAGCACTGAAATAGCTGCCCTAATGCCATGCTTCAGAGTCTGGCCTTTTAAGATGATATCTAATTGCTGAGTGGCAGTGACTTTATAGAGGCAGAACATACTTGAAAACACAATAATCACTCATGATGGCTTTCCTGACATTCCAGACATGTTCCAAGTCAGTAAAGGTCTTTCATGAAGAGATGTGTCATCTTTGGAGGAGGGCTTCTTTGGCTGAATGTCTGACAGATCATTAGTTTTCCTTAATGTGTGGCAATATAATAATAATAATAATAATAATAATAATAATAATAATAATAATAATAATAATAATAATAATTTATTTATTTATACCCCACCCATCTGGGCAGCTTCTAACAAAATATTAAAATACAATAGTCTGTTAAACATTAAAAGCTTCCCTAAACAGGGCTGCCTTCAGATGTTTTCTAAAAGTCTGGTAGTTGCTTTTCTCTTTGACATCTGGTGGAAGGGTGTTCCACAGGGCGGGTGCCACTACCGAGAAGGCCCTCTGCCTGGTTCCCTGTAACTTGGCTTCTCGCAGTGAAGGAACCGCCAGAAGGCCCTCGGCACTGAACCTCAGTGTCCGGACAGAATGATGGGGCTAGAGACACTCCTTCAGGTAAACTGGGCCTTTAGGGCTTTAAAGGTCAGCACCAGCACTTTAAATTATGCTCTGAAATGTACTGGGAGCCAATGTAGATCTTTCAAGACTGGGGTTATGTGGTCTCAGTGGCTGCTCCCAGTCACCAGTCTAGCTGCCACATTCTGTATTAGTTGTAGTTTCCGGGTCACCTTCAAAGGTAGCCCCACATAGAGTGCATTGCAGTAGTCCAAGAAAGAGATAACTAGAGCATGCACCACTCTGGCGAGACAGTCTGCGGGCTGTCAATATCTGCCAATGGACTTGGGGCAGTTGTTGTGACCTTGTACTTCAACATGGTACATATCTCTGTTTTTCATTTTGCTTCTTTATACTTTTAGATCATGATGCACTATACTTTGGTTGATATTCGGTCATCGTCGTCGTCGTCGTCGTCATAGGTGTTTTGAGAAGCAGAAAATCATGCTGTATGGGAGAGGGCCAGAGATCATCTTCTGTGCATGAAGGTCCCAGGAAGGGCTGGGAGAGGCACCTCTCTGAAACCCTGGAGAACCACTGCCAATAGACAATAGGGAGCCAGGTGGAACAATGATCTGACTCAGTATAAAGTAGCTTCTTATGTTCCTATATCAGGACTAGAAGGAATGACCTTCAAAACTCTTCCAGGACTCTATCAATATGATGTTTTCTTGCTGCATCATATTATTTGGCATGTTTAAAGCACATGGCTTCCCCCAAAGAATCCTAGGAACCACTGTTTCTGAAGAGTGCTGCTAATTGTGGCCCTGTGATGGGTAAACTATAGCTCCCAGGATACTTTGAGGAAAGAAGTGTACTTTAAATGTATGGTGAAGGAAGTACACAGGCAAAGAAAGAAAATATATTTTTAGTTCCTCTTTGTGTACACTGCGTACACACCGATATGGTGTTACTGAAGGAATGGTGAGTTTTAGTTAAGATACCAACTACAAAACATCAAAATAAAAAAGAGCTATGCTGGATCAAACCAAGAGTCCATTGAGTCTTACATCCTGTTTCCAACTATTGCCAGCAAGGTGCTTCTGAGCAGTCCAAAAGCTGAGCATGAGGTAAATAGCTTTCTCCCCACTCCACAGTCAACAGGTATTCTTTCATTATTTGTGTGTGTGTGTGTGTGTGTGTGTGTGTGTGTGTGTGTGTGTGTGTATATATATATATATATATATATATATATATATATGCTTTCGTAGATTTTCACGGGTACAGGAATGCAGGTTTTGGTGTCTTCGGGTGTCTTCCCGTGTAAGAGTTGGGGTGTCTAGGCGACGTTTCGACGAGGTCTCACTCGTCATCTTCAGGCTGGTGCTTTCGGCTTCTTGTTACTGGAACAGAGCAGGATCTCAGTGTTTGAGTTCCTATAAATACTGTTGAGGGGGTGTGGTGTATAGCCTCCAACGTTCTGGGCAGAGAGGAAGTTCCCAGGTTAGTGTGCCTTTTCTTCTTTTGTTCTTTAATTACTTGAGGGATATCTTGAGTGATTTCTTGAGTGATATTCTGAGTACCACTTAGGTGGGTCATTAAGTGTGGATTAGTTGCTAAAGCTTTCGTGTCTTGACCTCTTGAGCTTGTGAAGAGTTTTTCTGAGAAGATGGCTGTACTGCACTTAGTTGTGCTCTGGCTTGGCTTCGTGTATAGGGGCGAGCTGTGGTTTTGTGCCCTGTGCCAGCCAGATCTGTGTAGGGATTGCAGGGGGGTGCAGCATCCGGAGGTGCCACTATGGTTTGGCTACTGGATGGAGTCTGTAATTTATCTGTGGAGAGGGTCTGGGTTTGGGTCTGGTGTGGTTGATTGGTGATGGCGTTCTGTGTGCCTCTGGTTCTGGTGTCGGTTTTTGTGGGGAGGGCTAATTTCCAGATGTCTGGCAGGCGGGACGTGTCGTCACGCTTGTTCATGTTGTGAGGGTGTTTCTCTATCTCGATGGCTTCCATGATTATTCTCTTGTGGTGATGTTCCATGTTAAAGAGCAATTTGGAATCTGCAAAATTAATTTCGTGTCCTGTTTCTTTCATGTGTTGGAAAAGAGAGGAAGTTTTTTCTTCTTTTTTGACGGCATTCTTGTGTTCTGCGATACGTGCATTTATTCGTCTGTTTGTTTGTCCAATGTACGTGGCTGGGCAGACTTTGCAGGGTATTTCATAGACCCCTTGGTTTTCCAACTGGATTTTATCTTTGGGGTTTCTGAGGATATTGGCTATTTTTTGGTTGGTGCAAAAGGCTGTTTTGATATTGTGTTTATGGAGGATTTTGCTAATTTTATCTGTAGTGCCCTTGATATAAGGAAGGAGGGCCATGCCATTGTTTTCTTCTGTGTCTTGGTTTTTGGGGGGTGTTTCTTTTTGGATTAGCTTCGTAACCCTGTTTTGCTGGTATCCATTGGCAATTAACACATTTGAGAGATTCTGTAACTCAGTAGTCAAGTGGTCTTTGTCAGCCAGGCGTTTGGTTCTGGAGATGAGAGTCTTGGCTACGGAGTTTATTTGTGCAGGGTGGTGGTGGAAATTAGCCCTCCCCACAAAAACCGACACCAGAACCAGAGGCACACAGAACGCCATCACCAATCAACCACACCAGACCCAAACCCAGACCCTCTCCACAGATAAATTACAGACACCATCCAGTAGCCAAACCATAGTGGCACCTCCGGATGCTGCACCCCCCTGCAATCCCTACACAGATCTGGCTGGCACAGGGCACAAAACCACAGCTCGCCCCTATACACGAAGCCAAGCCAGAGCACAACTAAGTGCAGTACAGCCATCTTCTCAGAAAAACTCTTCACAAGCTCAAGAGGTCAAGACACGAAAGCTTTAGCAACTAATCCACACTTAATGACCCTCCTAAGTGGTACTCAGAATATCACTCAAGAAATCACTCAAGATATCCCTCAAGTAATTAAGGAACAAAAGAAGAAAAGGCACACTAACCTGGGAACTTCCTCTCTGCCCAGAACGTTGGAGGCTATACACCACACCCCCTCAACAGTATTTATAGGAACTCAAACACTGAGATCCTGCTCTGTTCCAGTAACAAGAAGCCGAAAGCACCAGCCTGAAGATGACGAGTGAGACCTCGTCGAAACGTCGCCTAGACACCCCAACTCTTACACGGGAAGACACCCGAAGACACCAAAACCTGCATATATATATATATATATATATATATATATATATATATATATATGCTGCTCACATTATAAAATATGAAGGCACTTCACAGAAAGCCAAAAATAGATATAAACTACACACCAAAAATAATACAGTCAAAATAAGCGAAGATTATCGGCAGACAATCGTTAACAATTTCATTCAGGAAAATCTAAGATAATTAAAACTGTCTTAAGCATGCATCTGAAAGAGTGAATTGTCTCAACTGGCAATGAATTCCACAATAAATGGGCCGCGACAAGCCCTACTACTGGAGGATACAAGGTGAGCAGAAGGAAGTCTCAGTACTACAAGGAAAACTTACATGGAATATAGTGACTAGGCAGGATTTGAAAAGGAGAGGCAATCTGTCTTGCAGCATGGTCCCAAGTTGTTTAGGACTTTGTAAGCAAGCAACAAAACTTTGAATCACAATTAGAGATATTACATTCACAGTGAGGCTTCTCTCATAAATGTATTTCCATATGAGAAAAGCCTTAACCTCTTGAATTTCCACCAAGAAAACAAGCAGAAACAGGGAAAGTGCATTAAAGGGGAAGAGAAAACAACACCTCAACCTCTTTAAGATCTCTGACTTCACTCATTGGCTAAAAACAGTGACAGGTGGCAGCAGCCAGGCTTGCTTGTTTCTTTGAAGGGTAAAGGAAAGGAAGCAAAATAGGAACCAAATGGGACCTTTTCTTTTTACTAATGTTTAAAAGCTGAGTGTATATCTAGCCTCTGTATCAACCCAAACAAGTGCTTATGCAGGGGGTTCAATTCACACTTCAAACTATCTGCATTAAAAGGGAGAGGCTTTTGCTGCTTTGCCAACTTGCCACAGTTACTAGTTGAATATATGAAGCAAAGTAAAACCACCATCTTCCTTTGCGTAATCTACCTCCCAAGGGAAGATGAATATAGAAGCCCAGTTGCGCTGGATAAACGCCTGTCTCGTTCCGCATCCTGTTGTCCACCATGACCAGCCAGATGCTGACGGGAAGACCACAAGCAGGGCAGCAGCACAATAATGACAACCCTCTCCCATTGTAATGGGTATTCAGAAACATCCTGCCTCTGATAACAATGAACCACAAATGTAAACAATGCAGTGTTTAACTCACTGCAGGTTATTGTCTCTGGAGTAATCATTGGTTTGCCCAAGAAATGTTGAGCATAAATCATGCAAATGTTGATCCTTACTGAATGACTTCCAGGCTTCCCCACACGAACCATTCATCATACATAATTCCCCACCCACCAACTTGGCTGCATCTCACTCAGTAATCAATATTTAACAGTTCAGGGCGACCTGCAATTATGTTAGCTATTGATTCTGTATGTTGACAAAATTTATGACATTTGTCATTACCTGTAGTTGTCATGATGGGTTGTAACTAAGTTCTGTTCTTGGGTGTCACAAAAAATCCCTCTGCCTGGGCATATATTTTTCTTCTTTCTTAGCCAAGCCATTTATTTTCTAGCAATCATTTGCCAAGGGGAGGGTGAGATATTCAGCATTTAGGTCCTTTATCCTGCCTTATAAATGATGTCTGCCTATGCCATGTGTGGCCATTTTGGGGAGCCACTGACTGAGTACCAAAGCAGACAGCAAAATAGTATAGTCAGAAGGTATTTACAACTTGAATACCTGGAATGTGCATTGTAGTTCTTTTAACAGCCTGGTTGCATCTTTGTTTTTAGTCATGTATACTTTTTAATTTTTCTTTCTTTTTAATAAACATGGATTTCCTTGGTAGAAATCCATCCCTTTCTGTGTTAATATAAAAAGTGGAATCTCCAACTAAATGTTGCCATACAGTGGTACCTCAGGTTACATACGTTTCAGGTTACATACGCTTCAGGTTACAGACTCCGCTAACCCAGAAATAGTGCTTCAGGTTAAGAACTTTGCTTCAGGATGAGAACAGAAATTGTGCTCCGGTGGCGCGGCAGCAGCAGGAGGCCCCGTTAGCTAAAGTGGTGCTTTAAGTACTTAACCTGAGGTACCACTGTATATTCAATGGGACTTACTTTTGAATAGACATGCATATGATTGTCCTCTTAGTATAGTATAATGGATTAATCTATTAATCTTTATAAAAAGACAGGTTTGTATGGAAAGATCCCCCTTCTATCCATCCTTGAATATGGGACTGTTGTATTCCAACCCTGACCCAGATGTCCTACTCCATGCCTCTGCATAATTTCTGTTCAAAATAGGTAGTGCAAGGAATGATCAGACTGTGCTACTGCTTTCATCAATCTCTGGATTGGGATGAGTTGAGTCTAGCACTGACCAATAACATCATAGCAGGACAGAGAGTTTCAGAAGATGAATGAAACTCTTTAGCAACACTTCTGCTAAAAGCTGACTCAGTGTGAAGAAAGACTATAGCTTTTTCAGAGGCTAGAGCCATCATGAACTATGTTGGCTGATGTGCACATTAATTTGTTATTCCATTCTGATTATTGTCTCAACCAAATGAGGTGAACATATTTTTTTCATGTTGTTTTTTTTTAAAAAAAAATCTGCAAAATTGAATTGATTGGAGCTGAGAGTGGACTGGAATGTGCCCACAAAGGAAAGGCTCTATTTTGCCACCATCATCTCTCTGCAGAAATGTTGTTTAGATGTCTCTAGCCTCATTACGATGTCAAAAAATACATCGTTCTTTAGACATATCAGCTTGTTTTGCCGAACCTCAAACAGATTAATAGTAATGCATTCTTTCCCCTTCCCTTTTTTGAGAATGCACAAATCAATCCTCCTGTTCATTCAGAGTGGCAGGAGACAGTACCATTACTGAGATGACACTGTCACTTTCAGAGGTCAAAATACTTTATTCCATTGCCATGGTAAATCTTATTGGCCAATTTCTATGGAAAACAGAGCTCTAAGTTTCCTGCTGTCTCACCTTGTGATGCTCTATGTGTCAACATCTTTTGTTCTTCCAGCTTCCAAAATTTAAAAATGGGGGTTGGATGCAGGAAGACCCTGTTCACCTCAAGGGCTACACATCAGACTTTTGAGAATGATTCATGGTTCTTATGTAGCTGCATTGTTTTATACTTTCTGGGTGTCCCAGAAGTGGTTGCATTCAATGTAAAAATCAAGCAATGCTAGGAGTTCTTTCTTTTTGCTTTCCAATGTATTTCTTATCAATAAAAAAACTGGTGTGGCACAAGCAAATTTTTATTCTGAAAGTGTGGACCAAAGAAAAAGTTTGAGAACCACTGCTCTAGTTCCTTCTCTTACTTTGAAGATGTGGAATAAATAAAAGGAGTACAGCTCAGTAAGATTTTAAACAGTTTGTTAAAATGAATTGGTACCGTTTAGCATATGTAATTGCAGTCAGAATTCATTTTTCTTTTCTTTTTCTTTTGTTTTGTGCTATAAATTTATCAGACAGTCCCTTGTGTACATTATAATATTTGACAGTATGACTCCAATTTCACCAACAGCTATTCCACATCCATTCATTTAATTCCACTGAATTTGCCATGTGTTCCGAATCTTAACTCTTAACACAAGGGCAATGGGAAATATGATTGCTGCACATAGCTCTGACAGCCACAGTCACAAGTGGCCTCATAACAGCAACAAACTGATGCCCAAAAATTGCCTTCCATTCCACAAACTGAAATGATAGTTTGAAATAAAGCCATTCAATGTTTTCTTTTTCCCTTTCCTAAACTGAAGCGGGATTCAAGATTTTTTTTGTAGCAATGATGTTATAGTTCACAATTATCTTGCCCTGGGTATGGACTTGTCCAACTTGTAATGCTCCATTTTATTATGACTTGAGCACCACTTTCCCTCAAAGTTCTCCAGCTTTGAATGAAGTTCTGTGAACTGCATTTGGCAGACAAAGGTGCTGGAGCCCAGCTGTGTACAAAAGCTCATTTGATGCTTAATGTTTACCAACTAGGCATGATGAAATTATCACTGATTACTCCTTTGAAACTATAGCTCTCTTCAGGTGTTCAGCCAAACACCCTATGGCCCCAACCTCAAAGGCTTGTAAGTGCTAGTGCCATCTGATACATCCATGACCTTCTCATGTTAAGAGAGGAGGTCTGAAGGGGACTTCGAATTACATTCAGCTGAATGCATTTAGATGCTTTCTTGCAGCTGGAAGCCATGTATTACCAGGGTTCCTGATCCCTGGGAGGTTTCTGTGTGCATTTGGCCCTATGCCAGTGTGAATGTCAGTGTGAAGTGGGAGGGGGGGCACCACATGAGGACATGCATTATGCCCAATGTCAAGGACTGGGCAGTGGAGGAATGGTGGAAACCGCCTCCCCAGCCTGACCCTTCCAGGGAGGAGGAAGAGGAAGACAGTTTAGATCAGGGGTCAGAAAACTTTTTCAGCAGGGGCTGGTCCACTGTCCCTCAGACCTTGTGGGGGACCAGACTATATTTTGGGGAAAATAATGAACAAATTCCTATGCCCCACAAATAACCCAGAGATGCATTTTAAATAAAAGGACACATTCTACTCATGTAAAAACACACTGATTCCTAGACTGTCCACGGGCTGGATTTAGAAGGCGATTGGGCCGGATCCAGCCCCCAGGCCTTACTTTGCCTACCCATGGTTTAGATTTACAATGGGGTTTGCAGGAGGTCACAGCTCAGAGGCAGAGGAGAGGAGGAAGAGGAGGAGGAAGCAGCAGCAGAGGGGCAACAGCTGACTGACACGGTGTCATTGGAAAGCATTCCAGGTGCCCCCCCCCCCGTCCTCTCCCAGAACCTAGCAAGCCTTGAAAGTAGGAGAGCAAAGAGCTCAAAGACAGAGGGCACATGGCAGCACCCATAGAAGTGACGAATGAGGAAGTGGGAGAGACGGGGGGAGTGGCGATTCACTCAGTACAATGCCATTATCCAAAAGGCCGGGTTCTGTAGCCTCTCTGTGTAATTACTGAATAAAAAAAGACAGTAATAAACCTTGCCTTGTCTTTATACTTTTCTGGGCAACCAGCCCGCAGCCGCTGGCAGCATCCTGACATCCTCACACATTCAGCTGAATGCCTCAATATAACATAAGATAATTACAAAGTCCTTTGTTTCGGAGGTCTTCGCATGGAACTTTTCCAATATTAACCCCTTATTCTCAGTAAAAGTCTTACTAATCACTGTGAACTTAATGACAAGACCACCTGACCAAGTAGCCTTTTGTTCCGTGAACATTTTCTATATTTATATCAGCTCCCTTGAGTGTACCTTTCATCAAATTCACTGTGTGGGACATGGATTCCCAAGAAGGTCTCTACCATGGCTGGTACGAGAGGGTGAGGAGAGAGCAATTCCCTGGGTTCATAGGATAACCCAGCAAGTATGCATGAGGTACCATCAGCTCTTCCACCATAATTTTGGAGGGAAATAAATTTCTGTGCTGGAGACAGACAATTAAAGTGAGGGCAGTTAACCCATCACTGACTTTGCATTGCAGCTCCAAAAAACACTTCCCCACCCCCACTTCCTCACTAGGTTCCAAATCACAACAGCAACATATGGGAGCTGTCATCAATGAGCCAGAAGCTTGGATTACGGTGCAGTCAGTTCGAGAAGTAACTATGTGTGCCTACCTGTATATATATGTAGTTAAAAGCATCAATAAATGGCTTTAAAATCTCTAAGCATTATACAATATAAAAAGCAAACAATATCATTAAAACAAAAACAAGAGATGCATGCAAAGGCAAGCAAATAAATCAGCAATTCATGGTATTCAAGCACATAAACCAGGGTCCTGTATTACAGGTCAGGGAAAGCCTTGGCAAAAAGCAAAGTCTTTCCACTATGTCTGAAACAACCAATGGTTGCTGCTTGCAATCAAACTTCTGTCGGCAACCAATGCATCATGGAGCTTGACAACAGAAACATGGAAATTTTTGGAAATTTTTGGTAGTTGCCTGTCATTCTGGTACCCTATAATTAATAATAGCAGGTCTATATTGGCACACTTAGGGACGCGGGTGGCGCTGTGGGTAAAACCTCAGCGCCTAGGACTTGTCGATCGCATGGTCGGTGGTTCGAATCCCCGCGGTGGGGTGAGCTCCCGTCTTTCGGTCCCAGCTCCTGCCCACCTAGCAGTTCGAAAGCACCCCCAAGTGCAAGTAGATAAATAGGTACCGCTTTATAGTGGGAAGGTAAATGGCGTTTCCGTGTGCTGCGCTGGCTCGCCAGAGCAGCTTCGTCACGCTGGCCACGTGACCCGGAAGTGTCTCAGACAGCGCTGGCCCCCGGCCTCTTAAGTGAGATGGTCGCACAACCCTAGAGTCGGACACGACTGGCCCGTATGGGCAGGGGTACCTTTACCTTTACCTATTAGCACACTTGCAGAGACTTTGTCTGGAGTGTCATATGTGCCGTTATGTACACTTGGAGCTCCTGTTCCACTTCCATAGAAGGCACATGTCCACATGCAAATCTCTTTCTGTGCTATCTTCCTCACTAGCAAAAAATAAATGAGGAAACTCAGGTGTGTGGGCATTCCCTCTAATCATCACATACAAGGAAATGCTACACCTGGATATTTCATATTGGGAATATACTTAGGTGTTCTATTTCCAGCTGCTTCAAATTTATTGAAAAGTTGTTTCCTTTTTAAAAATAAATAAAAAAGGACACAGAGTCCAAAAGTCATTTCATACCTTGCCGTTTATATTTCCAGCATTAACTTTTGAAACCAGATGGTGTCCAAAAAGCAAGCAATATGTTTATGGCTCCCAGAAAACCATCTGGTGATTTTCACGATTCATATGCTCTTTTGTTTTTCTCCCTGTTGACTGTACACAGCATGGGCTTTTTGGAGTATTGAGTTCATGAATGCTAGAGCAAAGAGCTTGCTTCGTGAAGAACTACAGGATGTTCAAGCAGCCCATATTTTTTATCATAGGCAGTGTTCTGAAACAGGCAGCGCTGAGGCTGTTGTTTTTTCAGCCTCTCTCATACTGAGTCATAGGAAAACGTATAAATCCTGTGTTTTCTTGGAATTGTTTGAAAATATGCTAAAATGGATAATATGAGCTGAAGTGTGAAAGAATTGCTGCACAATGTGGTAATAATTGTGATGTGATTCAAATTAATATTAGCCTTTAGCAGAATAGCCCCATCACTGAGGGAGGAGGAATCTATGGCAGAGAGCAACTGCCACATCAAAAGTCTACCCAACTAGGCTGTAACTTTTATTTTCCTCTTTCCCTTTGTTGGATACACCATTAACTTTTGAAACCAAATGGTGTCCAAAATGCAAGCAATAAACTTATATATACATGTCAGGGGTTTAGGAGCAGAGGCAAGGGCAAGGGAGGAAACAGAGAGCGAAGGGGAGGAGGCAGAAGAAAAGATGAGTGATGACGACGACCCGAGATCTCCGAGTCTTTCCAGTGAATCAGAGGATTCACAGAAAGGAGCACCAGTGGCCAGGGCAAGGGGGGAGTCTAGGGGGGCACCCCAGGAAGATAGAGCCAGAGGGGACTCAGAGGAGAGCAGTTGGAAATCGGGACCAGCGTCACCGCCAGAGAGCAGGGAAGAGGAAAGGAGCCAGGGGGCAAGCGCTGGCAGCTCACCACAGGAGGGAGGGCACGAGTCAGGAGTGGCCACACCTCCATCGGGGAGCGAAGGAACGGTTAAGCGGAAAGTGGAAGGTTGGGCGCGCGCGCCAAGTTCAAATGCAGAGGAAGGTGACGCAGTAAGCAGCCCGGAAAGGGAGCCAGGTCCTAAAGCCCGGCGCAAGGAGACAGGAGGGTCCGGGGGGTCAGCGTCAGAAGAATCCCGGAAGGAAGAGACCCCGGGGGGTAGAGGGACCCAGAGGAGGACAGTCAGGCGGAAAAGGTGGAGCCGGGCTAGGATATTAAGTTGGTGCACACGGGGCGGAGACTCAGACGGAGCCTCGCCGATCTAGCTACTAGACGTAGAGTTGCGCGCAGCAGCGTGAGAATGGAAACTGTAACTCAATAAAGACTTTTACTTAATGATCGCTGGCTAGCGTGATCCTCTGTGAGCTAGGATCTCCAAGCAGCTCTGACAGTAGGCTCCGTCTCATAATTGTGGGCATCTACAGCCTCGAGGAGGGGAGAGAAGCAGGTGCCTACTAGCGAGCTCACGAACGGCAGCCGACATGACGGCTGAGCAGCAGATAGAGGAACTCAGAAAAGCAGTGTCACAACTAAATGCCGAGGCTCTCGCATCCAGGAAGAGAGAGGAGGAGGCAGCTGCCGCCTGCAGGGATCTCCAGGTCAGGTTAGACGTGCTGACAAAGCAGACACCCAGGCAGGAGGGAATTGGGTTGGCGAGACGAACAGGCGGTCTGGTCTCTCACTTCAATGGGAACCTGCAACAGTATCCCAACTTTAGAGCAGACGTACTGTGCGCACTGCAACTGCTGAATAAAGACTTTAGAGTTGAGCAAGAGAAAGTGGGATTCATCATGTCCCATTTGCATGGGGATGCTAAAGCATGGCTGCGCAATTTATGGAGAGATAAGGATCCGGCGCTCCAAAATGCGGATGCCTTTATTAAAGCGATGGATGGGTGTTTTTTATCAAGCATTGACGTGGATCTTGCCCGGAAGGAGGTGCATGGACTAAGGCAAGGGAGGGCCAGCGTGAGGCAGTACCATGCCCACTTTTTCGCTTTGGTCAGTGCCCTGGAATGGGACAGAGATTCGGCCCCTGTAAGAGACCTCTTTTGGGAGGGGCTGCACAGCTCGATTAAAGATGAGATCGCGAGGGGGGAGAGACCCCGGACCACCCAGGAGGTCGTTCAGAGGGCACTGGCAGTGGGGGTGCGGCTGGAAGACCGTCCGTGGAGCAGGGACGAAGGGCGTGGAGGGCGCGAACCAGCCAGGGGCTCCTCCTTCCTTCCCAGAGAAGCAGCGCGTGCGCAATCCACGCCTCCGCCAGGAGGAGGAGTGGAACCTATGGAGGTTGGAGGTGCAAGGGCTCAGTCAGCAACCAGAGCCCTAGCACCGGCAGCAGTGAAAGCGAAGCCTCCTAGAGGGAACAGGAAGTGTTACGTCTGTGAGGAGCCAGGGCATATGGCGAAAGAGTGTCCCCAGAGGCTCCACAAGCTCACTGCAGCCTCAGCAATGGTGACTGCAGCAACGCAGCAAGGAGGACCACAGCAGGGAAACGACGCAGTCTGGCTGGAGGAAGAGGCCCTGGGGCCCAGCCAGACGTGTTAGTGACGCAGTCCCCAGAGTTTTTACAGCCCGTGAACCCCCTCCCGCCCAAACCAGTAGTGAGGCTCACCGCATCTCTCCAGCTGCCCAATGGAATCACCATGGACGTGCCAATCACAGTTGACTCGGGCAGCAATGCGGACTTTATAGGGCAGGACTTTGTCGACAAACACGCTATACAGTTGCTACCGGCCACACTGCCCCTGCAGGTTGTCACGGTGGATGGCAGGGAGCTGCTAGGGGGGCAAGTGGTGAAGCAGACGCCACCGATGGCGATGCGACTTGGGAATCACAAAGAAATCATCAGCTTCAATGTCACTCAACTATCGGATACGCCCATTGTATTGGGAATGAGTTGGCTGGACAAGCACAGCCCAACGCTGGCTTGGTACCAGAGGCAGCTGATCTTCGGCTCTTCCTTTTGTGCTGAACACTGCATCGTGCCCAGGCAGGAAGGAGAGGAAGAGGAGTCACAGCTGCTGCTAGGCACGCTGCAAGCGATTCCCCACAAGTACGCAGAATTTTTGGAAGTTTTCTGCGAGAAGGAGGCAGACAGGCTACCCCCTCACAGACCATATGACTGCAAAATTGACCTGCTGCCGGGGGCGGCGCTGCCTAAAGGGAAACTGTATTCCATGTCAGAGGACGAACTGCAGGAACTCAAAGAGTTCATAGATCATAATTTGGAGCGCGGTTTCATCCGAGAGTCCAAGGCAGCGGGGGGCAGTCCTGTATTCTTTGTTAAAAAGCGAGACACGCCCCCAAAAAGACTGGTAGTGGACTATCGCGTTTTAAACAATGGGACCAAGCCATCGGACTTCCCCATGCCCCGAATCGACGACCTCCTCGCAAAGGTACGCAAGGGAAAAGTGTTCACCAAGTTAGACCTGCGAGGGGCGTACAACCTCATTCGCATGCGGGAGGGAGATGAGTGGAAGACGGCCATGTTCACGCCACTGGGTACCTACGAATATAGAGTTATGCCTTTTGGATTGCAAAATGGCTCCCACGTTTTTCAAGCTTTCATGCATCACGTGTTGGCGGGACTTCTCTACAAGACGTGCGTCTGTTTCTTAGATGACATCCTGATCTTTTCGGAATCGCAGCAGGAGCATGACGGACACGTCAAGGAAGTGCTGAGCAGGCTAAAGCAGCATAGGCTCTACGCCAAGCTGGAGAAGTGCCAATTTGATGTGACGGAGGTGGATTTTCTGGGCTACAAGTTGTCTGACAAGGGGCTCGCCATGGACAGCGCCAAGGTTCGAGCGGTATTGGATTGGAAGAGTCCGCGCAACCGGAAGGAGGTCCAACGGTTTGTCGGCTTTGCGAACTTCTATCGCAAGTTTATCAAGGGCTTCGCTATGCAGACAGCGGCCATCACAGACACGCTTAGCTCCAAGAAAAAGAAGTTCGTTTGGACAGAGCAGGCGGAGCAGTCCTTTCAGGCACTCAAGCGTCTCTTCGCGTCGGAAGAGCAGCTGCTTCACGTCAACCCCAGCAGGCCGATGAGGGTGGAGACAGACGCCTCGGACAGAGCCGTGGGGGCGGTCCTGCTGCAAAAGGACCCGCAGGGGGTGTGGCGACCGGGAGCGTTTTACTCCAGGAAGCTCAGCAAGTCCGAGCAGAACTACACCATCTGGGACAGGGAGTTGCTGGCCATTCATGCAGCGTTCAAAGCGTGGAGGCACTTCCTGATCGGCGCCAAGCACACGGTGCAGGTTTGCACGGACCACAAGAATCTGGAGCACTGGCGCACGGCACAGTTCCTAAACCAGAGGCAGATACGTTGGGCTGAGTTCTTTGCGAACTTCGACTTCCGCATAGAGTATGTCCCGGGGGACACCAACATCATGGCGGACGCTCTCTCCCGTAAGCCGCAGTATCTGGAGGACGCAACGCCAGCAGCCGCCATGCACATCTTCGCACCAACAGTGTGGGCGTGCGCCGCGGCAACCGTGGACCTGGAGGCGGTGCGACGAGCGTTGCAGGATGACTCCTTCGCGCAAACAAAGATGGCAGAGGTGCAAAGGGGCAAGGCAGCGGCCGACGGTTTCCAGCTACGAGATGGTTTGCTCATCCGTAAAGGGGCCATCTACGTGCCGGGAGACGACCTTCGCGCCAAGGTGCTGCAGCAGATGCACGACGCGCCCACTGCCGGGCACTTCGGCAAGGAGAAGACGGTGGAATTAGTAGCCAGGGATTTCTGGTGGCCTGGAATGAGAGGGGAGGTCGCAGACTACGTGGCGAGGTGTGACACCTGCCAGAGGGCCAAGCCAGTGCACAGACCACCGGCCGGACTGTTGGAACCGCTGCAAACTCCGGTCGAACCTTGGGAAAGGGTGGCCCTGGACTTTGTCACGGATCTGCCCAGCTCGAGGGGCAAGACGGCAGTGCTGGTGGTGGTGGACCTGTTTTCCAAGATGGCACATTTCATTCCGTGTGCTAAGGTGGCCACGGCGGAGCAAACCGCCAAACTGTTCATAGACCACGTGTTCAAGGTTCACGGTCTGCCACGGTCTATTCTGTCCGACCGGGGGCGGCAGTTCATCTCGAATTTCTGGCAGAAGCTGATGGGCTTCCTGAACGTCAAGATCAACCTGGCGTCGGCGAGACACCCGCAGACCAACGGGCAAGCGGAGCGGGTCAATGCCATCATGCAGCAGTACCTGAGATGTTATGCAAATCAACAGCCTGCGACGTGGGTGGATTACCTGCCGCTTGCCGAGTTCGCCTACAACAACACGAAACACGTGTCCACGGGGGTCACGCCGTTCTTCGCCAACAACGGGAGGCACCCCAGAACCTTCCCGGGACTGGAAAGAATGGGGGAGGGGGAGCCGCAGACAGCAGATGCGTTCGCGTCGGAGCTGCAGGAAGTCCACGATCAGCTGAGGCGCCACCTGGAGCTGGCCAAGCACGCATACAAGGTACAAGCGGACAAACACAGAAGGGTTGGCGAAGAGCTCCACGTGGGAGACTGGGTCTGGTTAGCAGCCCACGCAGTGCCGGCCAGGTCGTTGGCCAAGAAGAAGCTAGGGCATAAACAACTGGGGCCCTACCAAGTCGAAGAGCAGGTCAACCCGGTAGCTTTCAGACTGGCACTTCCGGAGGGTTCCAGAATGCATCCGGTATTCCACAGATCGGTGCTCACTCCCTACAAGGCACCGCATAGGTTCCAGGAACCCGGAACGGCGCCGAGTCCGGTCAGAGACAGAACAGGGCACGCGGGAGTGGCACAGAAGGAGCGCATCAACGAAGTCACGGAGATTTTGGACTCCAGATGGGGGGAAGAGGGGGTAGAATACTTTCTCGCCAAGGAGGGCACCCCGGCCAGTGCGAACAGCTGGGTGCCGGGCTACGCCTTGGACGAACCTCTGCTCAAAGACGAGTTTCATGCCCTCTTCCCACATAGACCTATGCCAGCAGACTTTTTCGACGGCTGGCTTTTCACGCCCACGCTTTCGGCCAGCACGTTCCGGGGGTTCGACTCGGACGAGGACCCGACACGAGACGTCCGTTCCCCGGAGGGGTCACCCTCGGGATCTGCATCAGAACCCTCGTATTGGTGGGACGATAGGCCAGAGGAGCAGTTCCGCAGAAAGTGGCTGGAATGCTCAGGACGAGCAACGCCGCTAGGAGGAAGTGAGGGAGAGACGGACATGGACATTTTCGGGGACGACCCTGGTTTCGAGCACGGCGGCACAGAGATGGAAGCGGAGGTGACCGTCGTCGACGAGAGCAGGGAGGAAGACCCGGGAGACTTCATATGGAGACCCGCCACGGGAAGCGAACGATATCCGACGTTCGTCCCTTTGCAACAGCAGCACCCAGCTCCAGCACCGGAAGGAGGGGAGGGGGGAATGGGGGGCTTCGAGGGGGGGATGGATGTCAGGGGTTTAGGAGCAGAGGCAAGGGCAAGGGAGGAAACAGAGAGCGAAGGGGAGGAGGCAGAAGAAAAGATGAGTGATGACGACGACCCGAGATCTCCGAGTCTTTCCAGTGAATCAGAGGATTCACAGAAAGGAGCACCAGTGGCCAGGGCAAGGGGGGAGTCTAGGGGGGCACCCCAGGAAGATAGAGCCAGAGGGGACTCAGAGGAGAGCAGTTGGAAATCGGGACCAGCGTCACCGCCAGAGAGCAGGGAAGAGGAAAGGAGCCAGGGGGCAAGCGCTGGCAGCTCACCACAGGAGGGAGGGCACGAGTCAGGAGTGGCCACACCTCCATCGGGGAGCGAAGGAACGGTTAAGCGGAAAGTGGAAGGTTGGGCGCGCGCGCCAAGTTCAAATGCAGAGGAAGGTGACGCAGTAAGCAGCCCGGAAAGGGAGCCAGGTCCTAAAGCCCGGCGCAAGGAGACAGGAGGGTCCGGGGGGTCAGCGTCAGAAGAATCCCGGAAGGAAGAGACCCTGGGGGGTAGAGGGACCCAGAGGAGGACAGTCAGGCGGAAAAGGTGGAGCCGGGCTAGGATATTAAGTTGGTGCACACGGGGCGGAGACTCAGACGGAGCCTCGCCGATCTAGCTACTAGACGTAGAGTTGCGCGCAGCAGCGTGAGAATGGAAACTGTAACTCAATAAAGACTTTTACTTAATGATCGCTGGCTAGCGTGATCCTCTGTGAGCTAGGATCTCCAAGCAGCTCTGACAATACATATACATATATATGTGTATATAGAAAAAAGGGAACACCTGAATGCTAAGATCCAAGTATGGGACAAGTGCAAATACTTTGCATTTCATACCATTTTGATGGAAAACACCAAAGTTACAGGCAGTAGAAGCAGATGGGGTCTCACTGCAGAAATCAAAGTGAATTCCTACCAACAATTTGTTCTGAAGTCGCTGAAGAATTTTCAAAGGAAGCTGCACTTATTGCAATAATCAAGCCTGGATGTTGCTAAATCATAGATGATTACTGCAAGGAGAAGCAGAGAGTGAACCATGTGGACATCAGAGAAGGCTTTTATGGCATATGTTCAAAAATCCATTAAAAAAACACTAATAAAAATGCAAGTAAGAACTTAATACCTTATCCTAGGAGTGCTAGCTAATTCTCATTGTTCTGTGATCTTCTGTGTAGATTGAATAACGCAGTAAGAGTTCTTAGATTGTCTGTTGCATTTGTGGTCCTTTCAAGAACTCAAAAGGTGCTTTCATTTGCCTTTCAGTTTGGCATATTAATATACTGTAGTGCTGGACCATTTTTACCTCTATACTTAATGCAATAAATACTTCAGCTTGAGAGGGTAAATTGTATTCCTAGGACTCTCTATTATTTTGCTGCTGATAGTGTTTTATTCAGAAGATAGGCTCATCAAAAAGTTGTTTTTCCTTTACTTGGCAGGTCTGCAGTCTTCAATTTGAAATGTGCTTTACAGGGTTTCCTTCCTTCCCTGTGTGTTTGGCTCACACTGAACAATTAATTTTCTTGCAGTGATAAGTAGTCATCAAGTTTGGTTCTGTTTTGGCAATATGACAAAAACAATTCTATATACTTCTTCTTCATTGTGGTCCAAAGGCATACTTTATCCTCCTCCTCCACCTCCAGCTTTGAAATTAAAAATATAAAAAAGAATAATACACTTTGAAAACAACCCTCTCCAGTCACATTACAAATGTAATCATACTGTTTCTAGCAAATACAAAGTCCACTGACAGTATGCTTCCTTAATGTCGGGCAATATGTCCTAAACTAAACTTTTTTTGTTTTATTTACAGGAAGGGGGATCCCCAAATGCCACAATATAAGAGATGTTATTGAGTCTTTATCTGAAACTCCCCCCCAAAAAAAATATTTATAATTTTATTTTAAAAATATGATAACTTGGCCTTACAAAATCTTGTGGTTTGTATCATCCTGCCAAGTGGTAAGGAGGATTTTTGCCAGAAATCAATTGTAAATGTATGGTGAAATGTGTGATAGAATGGATGATGATGGTGACAATGATGATGATTTTGTTATTTATACCCTGCCCATCTAACTGGGTTGCCCCAGCCACTCTGGGTAGCTTCCAACACATATAAAAACATAATAAAACATCATGCATTAAAAACTTCCCTAAGAAGGGCTGCCGTCAGATGTCTTCTAAAAGTTGTATAGTTGTTTATCTCCTTGACATCTGATGGGAGGCTGTTCTACAGGGAGGGTGCCACTGATGAGAAGGCCCTCTGCCTGGTTCCCTGTAACTTCACTTCTCACAGTGAGGGAATCGCCAGAAGGCCCTCAGAGCTGGACTTCAGTGTCTGGGCTGAATAAAGGGGGTTGAGATACTCCTTCATGGCCAAGATCCTGTACTCATCCTTACAAACCAAAGAAGTTAGGATTCTAAGGGTGAATGGAAGCATAGTCCTAATATGAAAGATGCTGAGCTAAGTTAAGAAACAGTGAACTAGCATATCTGTAATCAAGGAAAATCCTGGAGAAAGGTACTAAGCCCATGTCCTACTTCTTAAGGGGCACTAAAATATGATAAAATGTGAAACAGTGTGTTTGATTCAGACTTCACCATCCATGAATGGAAGGACTCCTTCCATCCATGAAAGGCTTTTTGATTTTGCAGAGGGATCTCTTTGCCACATATTCAGTGGCGTAGCGTGGGTTGTCAGCACCCGGGGCAAGGCAAGTAATTTGCGCCCCCCTAACCCATGGATTTGCGCCCCTAACCCGTGGATTTGCGCCCCCTAACCCTAACCCCCAGATGTTGCAGCCGGCCCCCCCTGCACCCCCCACGCTATGCCACTGCACATATTACCATTTGTCACAATGACAGAGAAAGCTGGGCAGCTTCTATGACAATATTCTGGATGCCTGGCAAATTAGCCACTCAGAACAAAGTATGAGAGCATATATACCAGGGAAGGCAACTGGACTGAGTGCTGTGATGCATCATGAATGGAACCTCATCTTGATCTAATGCCACGTCTACATGAACAGCTTCTAGCATTCTTGTTTCTTCCCTAGGAATAAAATATCCCCTTTGGTGGGCAAATACCACAGACAGTAGGCAGGCAGCTTAGTCCTGCAGTGGCCCTGAAACCTCTCTCTCCCTGGTCATGCTGAGATATAAAAATGAATAATATGGAAGGTGAAGAATAGACATATTGAATAAGCATGCAAAAGAAGTGGCATTAATACATATCAGTATAGTTGGGGTAAAATAGGTAATTTACATTTTTCACGGCTAATGCTGAATAGTCTGTTACTTGAACTTTTTTTTTTTTTGCCATGGTTAAAAGGCGATCAGTTGACAATATTTTTTTACAACAGGAACAGAAGGACAATGTCATTCTGTATTCTATCCCACATTCTGTCAAGGCAATTAAACACAGTTCATTAAACAAATGACTTCCCTCCGTAAAACAGTTTGTTAAAGTCACTAACACTTCATTGAAACAGTTCAGAAAATGTCCAAGACTTCAAACAGGTTACTCAATCATCCCAAAGTGTATTTCCACAACAAGCCATAGGCTGATAGCAGCCAGTGGTCCATATCCTGTTTGGAAGTGTATGTAATAAAACAGTTCTGTGTTTTGTGAAACTTGGCTTCTTTTGTCTGATTCTCAATGGCTTTACTTGTTTAGACAATTTCTCCATCAGAGCTGCTGCTGCTGCTGCTGCTGCTTCCTCCTCCTCCTCCTCCTCCTCCTCCTCTTCTTCTTCTTCTTCTTCTTCTTCTTCTTCTTCTTCTTCTTCTTTATTTATTTGAACCCCGCCCATCCAGCTGGGTTTCCCAGGCCACTCTGGGTGGCTTCCAGCAAAGATTAAAAATACATTAAAATGTCACACATTAAAAACTTCCCTAAACAGGGCTGCCTTCAGATGTTTTCTAAATGTCAAGTAGTTGTTTATCTCTTTGACATCTGATGGGAGGGCGTTCCACAGGATGGGCGCCACTACCGAGAAGACCTTCTGCCTGGTTCCCTGCAGCTTTGCTTCTTGCCAGAAGGCCCTCGGCACTGGACCTCAGTGTCTGGGCAGAACGATGTGAGTGAAAAGGCTCCTTCAGGTATATTGGGCCAGGGTCGTTTAGGACTTTAAAGGTCAGCACCAACACTTTGAATCAAATTTGTTGCCACCACTGCATCCATCATATTTACACCTACAGTCTTCCAGTTTGGGGCTAGTCTTATTTAAGCTTCTGTAAAAGAAAATAAATAAATGCACAACTCTGATTCTAATGCATCCTTCCTTTCTCTGTCAAAAACAAAAATAATGAGGAATGTTAGTACACTGACAATATTGAGCCATGTTGGCCTCCCCATCCATTGTGTCACCCATTATGTAACCCAAAATAAGGCCTTTCTTCCACCAGCTCTCTAACTAGCAGGTGAAGAGGTCCTAGCAAGGCCTCCTTTGTAGCAATTACCTATCTATGTTCAAAAAATGAAGGACCAACATACCATTAAAAAGAAAAGCCTTTCAAACATGCCTTCACGTGATTCTAGCTCTCTTTGGAGATAATTGTTGTATTTAAGATTGTACCATCCTTAGAAGGAAAAAAACCCACTTGAAAAATAGATGCCAAAACTGAAATGTGTTAAAATGAGCTTGAGGTACACTCACATTTGCTGGGAAAGAGAAATCTGTTTTTGTAATATCTTTTTTTTTGGTCGCTCTTTCTCCCATTTTTTTTTTTTTATTACTAGGAAGATTTGCATAGAAACGACATCCATGCAGAGCAGTGTCTGCAACTTATCTTCCACAGAACCCATAATACAGCATTTATAGCATCAAATACAGCTCTGCTGAAATGATGGTGGCATTATGGAGTATTCTGACTTAATAGGAGTATACAAAAATACAGGAGATGACTTTTGAAAAATCAGATATGTAGATAGATCAAAGCCTAAGACAGGTTTTGTGGCAAACTGCTTGTATCAAGAAGATTTTTCAGAATAAATTAGTTACCTAAGAATAGCTGCATTTATTTTGTGTCTGTTTCTTAAGCATCGGATGGAGATTTAACTGCCAACTCTATAGCTGATCTTGTCAGTATAGTTCTTCTCCAAAGAGTCATTTTTGCAAAGGGTTTTATAATCAGTTTATCCACATCTTTAGGATAAATTAGTTGTAACTCTGTTTAAGAAAATATTAAGAATATTTTTTATTAAAAAAAACATGCCACACATCTCAGAGCTTTCCTGTGTGTATCCTATAACGGTTAAAACATTAACAAGTGGAGCATTTGAATTACATAGACAAAATTGACTCATGTATCACTGGATTCGTCTTGACGCAAGTTTATTGAATAAGTTAATCAATTCTGGATGTGTATTGGCCATGCGACAATACCAAAAATATACAGTGGAATATGTGGAGGGAAACAAGCCAACCAACCTTTTAGGCTTCCTATTGACACATTTTTGATGAAAGCTTTTTGACAGTTTTCTGCCCCACGTTACAGGTAACATTCAGGTGGATTAAATTAGTATGATATGGAGAGCTGACTTTGAAGAATGTTCAGACTGCAGCTGGCACTGAAGTGTTCACAGAGACTGACCACAGAGCTTATTACACCAGTGTTACAAGAGTTGTGCAGGCTAACACTTTGTTTCCAGGCTCAATTCAAAGCTTTGGTACCAACATCTAAAGTCCCTAATGGTATGAAACCTGAGTACCTGAAGGACTGACTCCTAGTTTAGATCTGCTTCAGAGACCCGTCTCAGAAAGGCCAGCCCAAGAGATTTTGCTGCCTGAGGCAAAAAGTCAAGATGGCATCCTCTCCACATTCCACAAAAAAGAAGCTTTGCAGGTGACTCTTAATTCAACACTGGCAGTGAGAGAGTGTGAACCTGAGGCAGCAGGCCATGGATGCACAAAGTTCTGTCCTCTGACATAGGGAAATGGCTGGGGGTGGCTTAGGAGGAACAGCCAGAGTCCTGTTGCTGCTTCCCCATCAGTGGTTGCCTCACTTTGCCTAATAATAGTAAGGCAAGCCCTGTTTCTCTGCCTCCTCCCACCTTCTGGAGTTAGGGGGGTGGGGAGTGGGCCTTTTCAGCAGTTGTACACAAACTATGGAACTCTGTCCTGCAGATATGTGAGCCTGGCATCTAAGAGGTGCCAGACAACACCAATTTGAGAGCTTTTTATTTCCCGTTGCTGTTTGGATGTTTAACTTTGTTTTACCAGCTGGCTTGCTGTTTTTCCTGCTGTTTTAGGGATTTATCAGGGCTGCAATCTAATGTTGATCAACCCATTTATTAATTTGTTAATCTGTTGATTCAATTTGCATACAGTTGCAGGAATAAAAACAGTATTTCTGAAGCAAAAAGCATATCTTCTTCTTCTTTGGATAGTACAAATGTATCACAGCAGATAGCATCTTAAAGAGGCATTAGTCCTGTGTGTGAGAAATGAAGCTTCTGTCCAGTATCTCAGTTTAGTAGATGAAGGCTGAAATCTATCCCATTTACCTGGGGGCAAGCCTCACTGATCAGAGTGGTGCCAGTTTCTGACTAATCATATATAGGATGGTGCTGTAAATGTTTTTCAATTGATTAATCAATTAATGACTAAATATCACAGCTTTTTTCTTGTTTTTCTTTTGGTTTTTAATCCTGGCTTGTAAACTGCCTTGAGATATGATAAGCGAGAATACAGATATAAATAAATAAATATAAAATGCACTTTAAATAATGTAGCAAATGCAGTTCTTGCTTGTAGGACTAGAAATGTGAGTGTTAACTGAATATGAGAATTTACCTGTAGCTTGTGTAAAGTTCCAACTTATATAGTTCGCTTCCCAGAACATACCTGTAGAGTCTGCCATGTTCAAAGGACTTGATCCGTTATTTTTATAACAAGTGAGTGGCAACCTGCCTTGCTAATGTGGCCTTAGCTCTACCCAAGCTTCACTGGCTATGCTGTAGAAGAATTTGCATTTTCTTTCAGTCTCAAGTGGATACACCAAATTGAAAAAGTCACCCACTGATGGAAGCAAATGGAGTAAGAGTGGGAATGAAATTCTAAACCAGTTTATTCACAGAGAGATCAAAAACCCCAGAAGCCAAAGATTCTATTTTAATGACACAGAAGAGCTGTGATCACAAAATGACATGCTAACCGTGTGACAGGGTTGAGGAGTGCCTGCTTACCTGTCACTTGGTGACAACAACCACTATCTTTCCAGGAGCAGATCCATTCACATTACCGTCATTTGAAAGAGAGAGGCAGGCAAACCCAATGCTTGCTGTTGCAAAATAGTAGTTTTAAATACTTTTTCGGTGAAGCCAAATTCAAAATAGATTTTTCAAGTGTAAAATTTATTCAGGAAGTCTTTAACAATAAAATAATTTCACCAGGCTGCAGCAGAGGAGGGAAGAAAAGTGGCGCAAGGCCACCCCATCAGTACAGAAGTGAGAGCAGCAACTTTTGGCTTCTCCTCTTCTTGTTTCCATTCCAGCTGGTCGTTAGAAGAACTTGTAACTAAGAACTGAAACCTGAGACTGCTTGTTTCCTCTTCCCTCCTAATCCATTTTCCTTTTATGTTGTTCCTGTTAAGTATAATGGGATTAATTGACACTGAAATGGTAAATGCCTAAATGTGTGTTATTGAAGGCTAGATGTTTCTTCTCCAACAAATTGGATTAAGGAAAAGAAAACAAATGTTAACATATCTGAAATGTCCTGTTTCTTCAAAATTATCCTGGAGAAACAAAGACCTGTCAAAACCAATAAACATCCACAAGAATCATTCGTTCTCAGAAGACCGTTTTGAATGCAGCTCCTTCATTCAGCCTTTGAGTACTGTCACAAAAACTGGAGGGTACATTAGCCACAGCCACACGTTAGGACTTTCTTGAGATATTTTAGAAAGCAAAGCCACAATGAGAACCCACATCTTAACATCAAAGGTATATTTAGAAAGGGTACTTGAACCACTAGGTACTCAATCACCTCCTTGGAATCTAGTGCATCGTACAATACAACCAAAGCATTCATCACTATACACACATTTTTGGACTATATGAAATCTAATGTGTTTTTTCATGCTCACCAAATGGATGGTGTGGCAATGTAACCTTTGTAACCTCCATTGAACTCCAATCTTATAGCAAATGAAAGCACCTTGAATAATCTTATCAACAAAATTTACTTAGCATTAAACTGAATCATAAGAACAAACATGTTTGTGGTGAGTACTGAAAGGTCATTTGACTCATGCAAACTCATCGTCAGTGTCCCACGGCTAAACTGGATTTAGTTGCTTATTTTTCAGGGCAATATCTCCTGTGCCAGAAGAATCTGTTTGCTGCTAGCTTCTAAATCTCCATTCTGCGGCTGAGAATTGAGCAGCCTAGACAAGTGGAATGATACGAGGCAGGATTCAAACTGATGGCATCTTCTAAAGGAAGAGACAGGGCTGGCCTAACCATGAGGTAAGGCGACTACCTCAGGTGGCAGGATCCACCAGGGCAGCAGATCCTTTCTTCCCCACCTTGTTTCTGATATAGATCTTCCCTCACCCCTTCTACCCTGGTGGGGTGACTCCATTTTGAGGTCCACCTCAAGTGCCCAAATGTTTTGAGCCAACCTTCTGAAGGTCACATGCTTTTAGTTTGGAAAAAGAAGGCAAATAAGTGGGGGTGATAGACATTTATAACATTATTCATGGCACAGAGAAATGGAGAGAGAAGAACCCAGGATTACCTGGGTGAAGGGTGGAAGTTTCAGGACACACAAAAGGAAGTACTTCACACAAGACATAGCCAAATGATGCAATTCACTACACAAGGTGTAGTCCTAGCCACTCTGATTCCCCCCCCCCAAAAAAAAACCCTCCATCCCTCAAGGTCTTATTTGCATAGGGAAATAAGTCCCTGTTGGTTGCTACTTACATTTTTATTTTTTAAGTGCATGTCACTAACATTCACACAACTAATGTCACAAATTGCTTGGATCCTGATATTCTTCTTTTATTTGGCCTTTGTAGGGGCTATTCTCCTGCCTACCTAGCAGTTTGAAAGCACATCAAAGTGCAAGTAGATAAATAGGTACCACTCCGGCGGGAAGGTAAACGGCGTTTCCGTGCGCTGCTCTGGTTCGCCAGAAGCGGCTTAGTCATGCTGGCCACATGACCCTGAAGCTGTACGCCAGCTCCCTCGGCCAATAAAGTGAGATGAGCACCGCAACCCCAGAGTCAGCCACGACTGGACCTAATGGTCAGGGGTCCCTTTACCTTTACCGAGGGCCTATTCAGGCAGCATAATTCCTTGGAGGCCTCCTTTAACCTGTCCATTCATCAGAGGACAGAAGGGAAAAAAGCAATTCATTGTCTTTCATATCTTACTGCCAATGACACTTCCCTTCAGGAAGGATTGGTGCCAGCTGTATCCAATGACGCTGATTTCATTCATTATTCTGGTCGCTTCTTTCACTTCCCTTCCCTTTATCAAAGATATATTTGTATAACCTCTGTGACTGCAGTCCGTCTTTTTAATTTCAGTATTAAACAAAATCTGAACTGAAAGGGCACAGTTTGAACTCCACCCTTTTAAAGTAAACTCTTCATTAAAAAAAATTCTTTTATGAAACATGGTTTCATATTTCAAAGAAATACTCAGCATTTTATTATCAGGAATCCAAGAGAGCAGGGGGAAAGTTATGTGAGCTCTTACATTACATTTCTTAACAAATTGGGGGGGGGGTGAGAACCCTGCAAAATATGGTTTTGAGCACCTTCCTGCTCTTTTGGGTCTGCTGGTCAGAGGAGAAAGCTATTAGCTATTCTACCTAGGGCATTCTAAGACTATCCCATAATCCTCCACATCTGGGGACACAAGTGACTGTAGAAGGAAAACTCCATTGCCACTAACATGAAATTTCTCACATCTGCTGTACCTCCTCAGCCTGAACACTTTATGTTGACAGAAGCTACCAGTTTCTTTGTGGGTATCACTAGATTACTGGCTTTCAGTTAGCCTTGTAGATCGGGGTGGTGAATTTCCTGTACATTGCCAGAAAACAACAACTGCCATTTCTGACACTGGCCATGCTGGTCAGTACTGATGGGAGTTGGAATTCAACAACATCTGGAGGGCACCAGGAGGAAAAGCTATCTTAAAGATCCTGCCTGACATGTTTTTCTCTGCCTGAGGTCTATTAGAGAGAAGTTACCTGCACTGCAGGAGGAAAGAGAACCTAAGGATGAAGTAGAATCATTATGCCATCTGGCGCATTTCCTGTTATTTTTCATGCCTGCTGACTAGTTGCTGGTAGCATATGCTTTTTTCCCCCTTTTCTTTTCTTTTTTTTTAGGTGGTTGGGGGATGGAAAAATATTTTCTGAATCATATTAAAGAGGCCTATGGGGAAATGTATTGGCAGAGTTGTTCCTTGCAGAACCACAAATAGATAACCAGAAGAAGAATAAATATGTTTTCTTGGGCAGGTCAAGCAATCCTTTCAAAGAGCTTATGTTATGTCAAGTTCATCCTGAACTTATTAAGAGGAATTAAGGAGACGACGCCTGGCATGTTCTCTGGCCACTGTGCAATTACTCAGCTCACTGCAAACTGAGAAGGGATGATTCAAAAATAGTGAGTGATTAGGACTGGTTTTTTTATCATCAGAATAAAGAAGGCAATGCATGCAGTAGATCAGCTGGACAATAGGGTAGGGTTGCTCAGACCCATGAACACTCATGGCCTGGATTTATTTTGCTTTTCTATATACGAAAGCATAAAGGAATGTTACATGCCTTCGTATCATAAAGACCACACAAAAAATGCCAGCAATGCTTTAGACAAGGTAAGAAGCACAAAGCAGGATGACCCAAAAGCAGAAGGTTAAAGGTTAAGAATAAATAATAAGACTGAGATCAAAATATTTAAAATATTTAAAATCTTTTCAGCAATTAATTGATTCCATTAAATACAAAACAGAATTAAGTAGGAGGTAATATAATATTGAAGCTTTTATATAATGTTTTAAACCTCCTGTTTAGTGGGTTCAAAGTGTTTTCATTTATTACAGCAACTCAAAAGTTGAGGGGCCAAGACTGGAAAGAGTGCTCCTATAATATTTTAACCCATCTGTTATTCACTTATAATATGTAAATTTAAAAACAAACTCTCTTTGCAGACCAGGGTTCTTTTATAGAGGGATCATCACATGACCCATTCCAGCCATTCTCAATCATACACCTTCAACATTAAGCAAATTAATCAGTTAAATTAATTAATGTACAGAGCAATCCTAGACATGTCTACTCAGAAATAAGCCCCACTGAATCCTAGGTAAAAAGCAGCCTAAAGATCTTCATCAGCTGAAATGCTTTAATTAAATGGAACAACATTTCACTAGTTCTCTTTCACAAGAGAAATCTTTGCTGGAGAACTAGCCATGCCAGTCTGTTGAAACAAAAAACAGAGTGCTGCAGAAATTTGAACACTAACCAATTTATTGTGGTATAAATTTTCATGGACAAGAATCCATATGAAGCTTACCCTGTGGGCTTGGTGCCATCATGTAGTGCAGCTAGAAACAGTGTACTCACTATATGTAGCAAATCTCTGCAATTGCAATTCTACATTTTACTTACTGGAGGAGGACTTCTTTTTCTTTCTTTTTTCTCAAAGCATATAGGGATACATAAGCTGCAACTCTGATTAAAATGTAAGTGTATCTCTGCTTTGAAAGTTACATTAGCTAGGTGTAGATAAACACCAAAGAACTCAACAAACCTCAGCTGCAGCTCAGACCTATTATGGATGAATGGATGACATGAACGTCATACCAGAATTCTGCTAAAAATTAATAAATCTTCCAGGTAAAACTCTAGTGGTGTTTCTAGACTGCATAACCAACTTTCAAATAACTCCCGTTCCCACATCAAAATGTAAAGACTAAAATAATAGTAGAGAGATATTGATTTTTTTGTCCAGTCATTTTGAGATGGTAGTTTGAATAAATCCCAGTGGTATTTTCTGATGTAATATGATCACTGCCATCACACAGAAAGCAGATTTATTTAAAGCAATGTTTTTCTTTTCTTGTTTTTAAACATATTTTTTTTGAAGTAGAAAAATATTTAAGAAGAGAGAAAAAGCAATCCTTGGGGGATTGTTCAAAGATGTCTATATTTAAAGATAATCTGTCTGTCTGTTACTGGTTGTGTGCATTTTCTTTTCTAGACTTTGGAGAACCGGCAGAACCAAGAAAATGCATCTACTTCTTTCCCAGGAGAAGCTTGTTTGAAAAGCAGTTAGCTTTAAATCTTCTAAGATTAGCAAAGCATTCTCCAAACATCATTTTTCCTCTAAGACATCGTGTACATTATCCTTACAAAGATTGTGGCAATCTTCCCTACACACACAGGCCACACAACACTTAACTGTCACAAAGCTTATGTGAAATTGACCCAAATAAAATAAACCCTGACTCAAATAATAAAAAGGAGCTGTTAAACTCCTACATGAACTTGCTGAATGTCCAACAACCTTGGTTTCTTTATAAAAATACTCAAAGAAATAGAAATTAGGGAGAAATTTGGTCAAGTTTGCATTAAAGAGGCAAGCTTACTTAATTTGTGCTTCTGCACATGACATGTAAAGTGAAATGCAGCTATCCTTTGACATTCACATTTCTCTGAACTTTGCAATTCAGTTCTCCAACCAGAAGATGTGTACAAAATGCATAATAAAGTCATCAAATGAATTATCATAAATTACATAAATAGCATAGTTAAAAACACCATGAAAATGACAACCCATCAGTCACTAAAGCCTGGCAGAAAAGGTGGCGTTTTACTAGGCATCTGAAAGAATAGAGAGTTGGGACAAAAAACACCTCAGTAAGGACATCATTTCACAGATGTAGAGCCACAATCAAAAAGGCACTAGATGAGCATTTTCTTTTTATCTTAGTACAAGGGCATGTTGATACAGGAGACTGCATTTTCTAATACACTTGACCACCAGGCTATTCAGAGTGTCAGATATCAACATAAGCACCTTGAATTGAGCCCAGAGAATACCTGGCCATCAATATAGCTGTCCAAGGAGTTACATGTGACCACTGTCCCTATCAAGACCCTGACTGATGACTTCTGCAATAGTTGCTACTTCCAAAGGCAGCCCTGTGTAAAATACATCACAGTAGTCCATCCTGGAGGCTACCAGAACATAGCTTACTGTAACAAGGCTATCCTTGTCCAGAAAAGGCTGTGGTTGATGCACCAGCTGCTACCTACTAACAAGTGAGAATAATGGTTCTAGAAGCACCCCTAAATTGCAAACCTCCTCCTTCAAAAGGAGTGCAACCACATCCAGAATAGTGTGTTCTACCAAAACCTTGACCTTATAACCACCACATTCAGACAGTTACCGTCCAAATGGAATGGTGATGGAATATGCAGGAGTATAAGCCCATGTCCTTACTCTCATACGTTGCATTCCCATATTTATAATGCCTGGAAAGACCTGTATTGTGCAGATCTGATTATTCTGGATGCTATATTGGCACCAAGGGAAAGGTTTATATGACATCTGAGCTCTGTCAAAGTGTACCCAGGCATTCGAGGGTCAGGCTGTCCACATTGTGAGGCAAGCACAGTTTAAGCCTGGAAAGTCAGTTTTATTATTTTCTGCACACAGCACCTAAAATATTTAGATCCACTGTATATATCTCTATATAGAATGGATACCCCTGACCTTAAGTCCCTGTAGCAGAGAAAATTATAGGTCAAAATAAGTGAAAATGCAGCCACCAGCCTCTAGTTTGGTTTGACTTGTCATTTTCAAAACACTCATTCTTTTTCTCCCCATATCTCCCTGTTAGTCACTCTCACTGTTTATCTGATTTCAATTCCAGTTTGAGAGTACAGTATGTTTTTCCTCCCTAGTGCTGGTTCCAACCCCTAGAATGACCTGCTACTTTTAACACCATCAGCTGAAATGAGATATTTTTTAGAAACCCTTCTGACCAAATCTTAAGCTGACACCCATATACACAGGAGCATCCCCCATGGGCATCTGATTCAATAGAGCAGCTTCAGCATTGCACTAAACTTTCCTCCATCTCAAGCCTTGGTCATGAAATTTTAGATCGCAGCAGCAACAGCTGCGAAACACCCAACAAAACCACCTTGAAGGTGGATACAGTGAAAATGTAATCGCCTCACTTCTGACCCTGGGTGCAAAATAAAATATGATTTCCCATGGCAAGCCACAAGCTCCAGCATCCTGTTTGCAATAGCATGCCATTTCTGTGGTGCTAACTTTGTTCATTTTGGTTTATTGAAGCCATAAAAAGTTTTAGCAGCCAGAGGCTTAAACTTCCATTTACCAAGCTTTAAAAGTGGCATGGAAACCAGAGCAGGTGACTAAGAGAAGCAAACACACTGCAAATATATTGACTTCCTTTAGAGAGGGAACATGATGGGCTAAATTAACAGGATCAAGACACAGGAAGCAGACTTCTTGCACAGACACTTTTAAGCATTCCATTTATTTTTCTTTCCCTGAAAAACGTTCATTATATTTTTGAGCTTCTCTAGAAAAGCTTGATTGTTTCTGAAAATGACTAAAACCAAACCTAGATTCTCTTCTACTTAATAGCCATTTGACTTAGGTGACTGGCCACATAATGGAAAATTGGAAGATTCTTGAACGATCACATTTCTACTTTAATCAACACAATTTCAGATGACTTTAAATGTAAAAGAATAGTATCCATTTTCAGGGGGTTTTTTTACTTGCAGCTAAAGTATCCCAGAATATCCAACTCTTGGCACTAGGAACACAGTTATAATAGTGCATGGTGAGGCAATGTATGAGCGCTAATTGTAAAACAGAAATGGAGTTGGTGTTTAATATTATGGTGACACTGTTGCAGCAGGATTTAAAGTTCATTGATTAATATCCTCCCCCCCCCCACAATAATATTTATTTATTTTCAATAGACATAACAAAAAAGAAAATATGCAACAACACAACAACATAGCAACAACAACACAATACAGAAATAAAAAACAAGAAAAAAGAATAACAGACTTAACATATCTAAACAGAAAAAAATAAACTCAATTAATTAATTAAAATCCATTTTCATAAACATTTTAGTTGACTTCCTCTAATCTCCTCCATCTGAATTTCCTCTTAATTTGAATGTAGCAGTTTCCAATATCATTATTTCATAAAACAATATTACAGTCGTATTCCAATTTCTTTACCTTTCTTATAGTACATTTTCTTATTTATACATTTAGATCTAATTTTATCCTAGGCCAATTGGTTCTTTCAAGTGGTTACATATCTTTAATGTTAGAATATTTATTCAAATAGTCTTTAAATTTCTTCCAATCCTCCTGGTAATCCTCTTCTTTCTGGTCGCGGATTCTCCCAGTGAGGTCCACCAGCTCCATAAATTCCATCATCTTCATCTGCCATTCTTCTACCGTTGGTAATTCTTGTTTTTTTCCATTTACTGGCTAGTAAAATCCTAGCAGCTGTTGTGGCATACAAAAATACTTTCACATCTTTTTTGGGCAGTTCAGTACCAACTATCCCAAGGAGAAAGGCCTCTGGTTTCTTAATAAATGTATATTTCATCATTTTTTTTAATTCATTATAATTTTTTTCCCAAAAGTCCTTTACCTTGGGACAAGTCCACCACATGTGATAGAAGGTACCTTCTTTTTCTTTACATTTCCAACATACATTGTCACAATTGTGGTACATCTTTGCCAATTTAACAGGGGTTAAGTACCATCTATACATCATTTTCATAATATTTTCCTTTAGCAAAGTACATGTCGTAAACTTAACCCCTGTATGGATCACGGACCTTTGGTTTCACATTCCTAGCTTACAAAACGTGGAGAAAACTGGGGTGCTGTTGGACTAAATTAAGGTGGTCATCCAATCATCTTCAGAGAACAAAAGAGAACAAAAGTTGACACAGATTTTAATAGTACTTGCACCTACTAATTTATATGTATGTAGATATGTAGATTTAGAAATCATTGCTACAATTTAAATAGGAATATAACACATCTTTTGCTGGGGAGGAAGATTGTGGTCAGGTGGCTGCTCAGTCTGTGGGTTTGCTCAATCTGCTGTTGATGGGCAGCTTCAATACCCCTGTCGTCCTTCCCTCTGGTTCTTTATCTTTAAAACAGCCTGACTGGACAGCCCTGCAAATCGAGGGCTGTCTCTTCAGTACAGCAGAATACATGGCCACACTAGCAGACATAATCTTAAAAGAGGCAATATTCTTTCTCTCAGAAGTATCTTAAAATGATGCCTGCTATCAGCAGCGTGTGCTAGTTGTTGATTCAAAAAGGTTTTAAAATTAAAAATCTGCTATATGTTGTTGATGATGAATTTCTCCTACATAAAAAAGTAACTCAAAGCGACTTACAAAATAGTACAAAGATTAAAGCTGGTATAAAGCTACAACAGAATAATTGGAGATTAATTGGAGATACCCTTTTAGTCAATCAAAATTGTGAATTGTTTCATTGATCCAAAGACACAGAAAGCCAATGGGACTTAAATTAGTCACAACTAGCTTGTCCTATTGATGTCAGCAGGATTTAAGTACAACTAATTATTTCTGGGTTTGGGCCACTATGTTTTGCAACCCTACCTTGAAGTACTTTCTGTGAGAATCTGTTAGCGCTATAACCTGTTTCTGTTTTAATCAGTAGCAATAATTCTACTATTGACAGTGCAGACAGAATGACCATCACAGAAATTTATTCTCATATATATATATATATATATATATATATCTTTTGCAAAATTATTGCAGCTGCAGTTGTGTAGAGGCAGAGGATGAGTACCTTCTTAGGGATGTTGATGTTTGTTATTCTTAATAGTGAAGCTTCAGTTTGGGGGGGAGTATGTTGTCTTAAATATCTTTTTCAATTATCCACAGATCATTTCCCAGTATTTTTTGGCTAGCTTACACGTCCACCACATGTGGAAGAAGGTACCTTCTATCTTTTGACACTTCCAACATAGTTTTGATCTTGACGAGCTTGCTAGGAATCAGGTGTCATCTGTACATCATCTTTAATAGATTTTCTTTTAAGGTGTAACACGCTGAAATCCGTCGTTGTTTTCCGTAGTCTATCCCAGGAAGTCATCTCTATATATGTCCATTGCCCAGTGCAATTCATTTCATAAAATTTACATAGTGGAGATAGAACGACCATCACATAAATTTATTCATTTCATAAAAATTGTATACCACTTTTAAAAAAAAACACACCCTCAAATCACATTCAATGATAACATTTGGCATAGTTGGTTTGCTTTGCTTTGCTACAGCAATGGCAACATCTTTATTTAAATATAATCATATAGTGAATTCTGCACTTTTTCTTTTGATTTGTTTTTTAGCCATGCCCTGAATCAACAGTCATTATGTATATGCAATAATCATATTCTGGTTTCAGATTTCCTTAACCACGACCCCTGTGGGTCTATATGGGATTATACATTGAAACAAAGGAAGAAACCGAGAAGTTGGCCAAGATGTCTTGTGCTGTAAATAAATACACCTGATATCTACCAAGCTCTGTATTTCATTAGGCCTGTGATTGCTTCATAAAGATTTGTCATTTGAACATGACAGCACTTCCCAGCGAATAAGCTCATATAACAGCATTTGACACATGAATCTTGATATTAACTGAGACAGCTAAGAAAAACAAAAGAAGTCCTCATTTTAAACACATCTAATAAATCACATAGACTCACCATAATTTTTACAATCTTCATAGATGCCAACAACAACAATTTCTATTTTTTCCTTTCCTGGATAAACCAAAATGCTGTGGTTCAAAAAGAAAAAAGAAAGGGCTGTGGAAAACCAGGAACTAATTTCTAACACAAAATCCTACTAAGATTCCTCCTGGATCAGACCGAAGGTCCATCTAGTCCAGCATTCTGTTCCCACCGTGGCAGGGCCTGAGAACAAGAGTACTTTCCCCAGTAACAAATTCAGAGGCATGATACCTCTAATACAGGAGGTAATAAAAACATCCACTGCTAAGCAACAGTGCAGACACGCTTCAGATCTTACTGAGGCCTTCATTGATGTCCTTCACTGCTGGCCTTATTGCATACCAGAAGCAGAAGGAATGTCCACATTATAATGTTCACGTTATAAAGATTTCAGGCTCCAAGGAAGTTTTCAGTGCACTTCCTCTCCAGTAATACCCAGTTTCTCTGGGTTGAACAGCATATGCACATAATCAGTGCTTTTTTAAATAGAAAAATAGCTGCTGGTACTCACCATGAAGTTGTTACAGTAAGTGTCACACTTTTTAACCAAGGGAGAGGTGCCGATATTGTGTACCCCTGAGTACCCCCTGGAAAAAAGCACTGTACATAATGCTGACATCCTCCTTGATAAGCTGTGGTCTTCATAGCATAAATCACACCCAGGTAGGAAAAGGAAGAGTGAAAATCCTATGTTAATGCCCTTTGCAAACCGACCAATATATTAATGCAATTGTTAGAATTTGTTACTTAGGTTTCTCAGAATTGCCTTCTTTTTCTGGTTATTTACACTGTTGTGCATATTGTAATCTTGAGTATATTTATTTATTACATTTGAACCCCAGTCTTCTTCCAAGCAGAGCAGAGTGGCTTACATATCAACCCAGGCTGATTACTCACCCAGGCAGTTTGCATAGGGTTCCCTAGTTTCAGCAGCAGAATTGAATCTTTTGACATCAGATTGCTTTGCAGGGTAATCTGTCAAGAATTAGTGCACACAAAAATGAAGGATTTCATCACAGGGGTTTGGGGGAAGGGGGATGCTCTTCAGATTCATCTCAGAAATAAAGTCCCCTTATCACTTTTAAATCTGATATTAAAGAATGAATATTGCTTGTGGTAAGTATCACTTTTTGATTTATCTTTATGGATAAAAATAAATCTGATTCTAACTTCGGCACAGCTGCTAGTTAGTATTCTGAGTAGGAACTTGACTTTCAAAGTTTACAGGCATTTGATGACAATAGGGAGAACTCTGGTTATTCAGGAGGCTAAGAAGAAATTAGTATTCTTCACATTTTCCATTGTTACGAAGCTACACTTCGCGACCTCAATAAAGAATCTTGCTGGTGCAACAATGTTGAAGTGATTCACTGGAGAAATATAACATTTTTACTTTCCTCTTTAAATAATACCAAGGACGATTCACAAAATGGGTGCACAGTTTCAACAACCTCCACATTCACAACCATCATAAATAAACACAGCTCACTATATAGTTTATTTCCTCCATATTTGTGTTATGAAGAAGACACAGATAAATATCATTTCCTATACTAACAGTAAAGGAGGGACTTGCTCCAGGATACATGTGTAAAGAACTATGCATGGGCATTTAGTTGGAAGGGTTCATCATGCCATCCTTCAGCAGAACCCACTTAGAAGCACTGTTATGGAGCAAGTGTTTAATCTCACCTCAAGGAAGACAGCCGCAGCTATAAGGTTTTAAACTGGTCCTTTACCTAGAACCATCAGTCGTTATTGGGTTCATAAGAAACAAGGAGGGAAAAGGAAACAAAACTCACAACTCAGGAAGCCCACTTAGCTTTCTGTGCCCATAAACTGTTGCAGAGTTTGTCTTCCTTGAAATGAAACAAAATCCCTACTCTGCAACAGGCACTAATAGACCCTCTGTTAGAGCTCTAAAGATCAAAGAGCTTCAGCCAAGCTGCATTTTGTATTGAGGAATGTGCCTTTCCATGACTGAAGGCACACTCAGTGCTTCTGCATCCATGCTTTAAAAAGTTGCGTACATGAAGAGCACTCAGCCCAGGGGGTGGGGGAAGCCCCTCTGGACATACACAGGTGCATCCAGATGGGTGTTTTTTTCCTGGGGTTGCTGTTCCTCATGCACAGAGGGACGCGGGTGGCGCTGTGGTCTAAACCACTGAGCCTCTTGGGCTTGCCAATCGAAAGGTTGGCAGTTTGAATCTGTGCAATGGGGTGAGTTCCCGTTGCTCTGTCCCAGCTCCTGCCAACCTAGCTGTTCGAAAGCACACCAGTGCAAGTAGATAAATATGTACCACTGCAGTGGGAAGGTAAACAGTGTTTCCATGCACTCTGGTTTCCCTCATGGTGTTCCATTGCACCAGAAGCGATTTAGTCATGCTGGCCACATGACCCAGAAAGCTGTCTGTGGGCAAATGTTGGCTCCCTTGCCCTGAAGCGGGATGAGCGCTGCACCCCATAGTCGCCTTTGACTGGACTAAACCACCCAGGGGACTTTTACCTTTACTTTTTTTACCTCACGCATACAAGCTTATTTACAGCATCCACATTTCATCATCAAATGCCAGGCCTTTTCATCCAGATTCATCCTTTTCATTTGAAATCTATTGAGTTTTCAAAAACCTGTTGCCGATTACCCATTTACAATATCTCAATGACCCACTTAACAGTAGTAATAGTAGAATTTAAAGTGTGTGCAATCTTTTATGAATCTTAAAACTGTTGTGAAATGGCTATCATTTTAGTAGGACTGGTAACTCGTAACACATTTTAGCACTGCTTCTTTCCATAAAGCACTGCTGCTGAAAAAAGGCAGTAAAAAGGAGTGCTTTCTATATACTGAGGTGTTCTTGGTAGCTGCAGGAAAAGACATAAAAAATGCAACAGGATTTGCTTACTTAAAATAATGGAAGTTGATTGGAGAAACCACTCTCACAGAAGATGACTTTAAGGAGTAATTACTGTAAGCAATTATAATATTTTATGCTTTTCACCACGCTGTAGTAAACCCAGATATTCTGGGAAGCTCAGCCACAAAGCTGAGGTGCATTATGTAATTGGAGCAAAACTGAGTTTGGAATGAGGGCCCAACCTCCTTTTTGCCATTTCTCTGAAAGTATCCTAATGGCATTTATCTTATTTTTAAAGCTGTTTCTATAGTACTTACATAGTGTGCCTGTTATTTTATTAAAAAATACTACCAGTTGCTTCCTGTTTAATGTGGTCAGGGTTAAAAGTCTTGTCTACAAAGTGGATGAAATGCAATTAGAAATGAAACTGAGGACTTATTTCCCTAATTAAGAATTCACAAGTGTGCAATCTGTTTTCATTTAGATGCTAGTTCAAGGGCCTATCTTGAAGTATTATCTTTAAATTCAGTAATTTCAGCAGAATATCCAGAAGGGAAGCTCTGTTAGTTGGTTGGAGCAAAAACTGCAAAAAGCCTTGCCATGTGCTCAGCAGGCCTTTAAAATAGAAATATAACTGGTTTATTGGGGGGGGGGTCAGACACACTTACCAGTAGTTTTAAAGATTTTTGCTAACCAAAAATCTTAACATTTGGATGCTTAAAAATGTTTAGGCAAATCTGGAACACATCCATTATTTCTGAGCATATATTAAAACAGAGATTAGAAAAAGGGGATGTTTGGTTTGGTTTGGTTTGGTTTGGTTTGGTTTTGTTGCACAGATACTAGCAAATTAAACCAAGTGAAATGATTATGCAACTTTTCAATTCAGTCCAAAATACTAATCAAGACCAAAGATTCTGATAAATAATTTGATTTGCTACTATTATCTAAGGAAGAGAAAGCAAGCTCCAAAAGGTCACACTTTGGTATAGAAATTGCTAATTGCTGTGAATTAATCGCCAAAGAATTGATGCTTTTGAATTATGGTGCTGGAGGAGACTCTTGAGAGTCCCTTGGACTGCAAGAAGATCAAACCTATCCATTCTGAAGTAAATCAGCCCTGAGTGCTCACTGGAAGGACAGGTTCTTAAGCTGAGGCTCCAATACTTTGGCCACCTCATGAGAAGAGAAGACTCCCTGGAAAAGACCCTGCTGTTGGGAAAGATGGAGGGCACAAGGAGAAGGGGACGACAGAGGATGAGATGGCTGGACAGTGTTCTCGAAGCTACCAGCATGAGTTTGACCAAACTGTGGGAGGCAGTGGAAGACAGAAGTGCCTGGTGTGCTCTGGTCCATGGGGTCACAAAGAGTCGGACACGACTAAAGGACTAAACAGCAACAAATTGCTGTGAAATGTGGAGAGCTGAATTTAAGACTGGGGAAAAGAGAACTAACACTGACAGTTCCTCCCATTCATCTTAAGAGCATTATCTGACTTTTCTCATTCTTTATAGTACTGTCGACACTTTTATTCACACGCGTAATACCAGTCACTCTCTTTCTAACTATATAGAGATTATTTCAGATTCCAAATCTATCCATGACAGAATCAGCAGAGATCCAGAAATATAGGTGCGCCTAAAGATCACCAGAAGCATGGAATAGGAAAGGGGTGGACTACTGTACATGTATACATAAGGCTATGAGAGCAGTAAGCCTATTCGCCAAGGCCAGCCAGAGAGGGGAGGCACCTGGAGGAGGGGAAGGAAGATGAAGAGAAGCCGCTGCAACTTTACGCAGTGGCTGTGGTGACCCTGCCATATAAAGCAGCAGTGGGTTGGCAGTTTCCTCTTCCTCCTTGATGCCGTTTCTGTCAGGGGCCGCCAGAAGCTGCTGCCTCACCCTGCCTCATTGGTGGGCCAGTCCTGAGATTACTTCTAGGTAAGTGAGGTTAGGTAAAGGACCCTGGATAGTTAAGTCCAGTCAAAGGCGACTATGGGGTTGCAGCACTCATCTTGCTTGCAGTCCGAGGGAGCCGGCGTTTGTCCACAGACAGCTTTCTGGGTCATGTGGCCAGCATGACTAAACTACTTATGACACAACACAACACCATGACAGAAACCAGAGTGCATGGAAACGCCGTTTACCTTCCTGCCACAGCAGTAACTATTCATCTACTTGCACTGGCATGCTTTCGAACTGCTAAGTTGGCAGAAGCTGGGACACAGCAATGGGAGCTCACCGCCAACCTTCTAATCAGCAAGCCCAAGAGGCTCAGTGGTTTAGACCACAGCACCACCCACGTCCCTTAGACATACACAGGTGCTTTCAGATGGGTGTTTTTTCTGGGACTGGGACACGGGTGACTGGACTTAACCGTCCAGGGGTCCTTTATCTTTACCTTTACCTAAATGGGGTTAGTACTGCAGCCAATTAATTTCTCAAAAGAGCAAGGATAAACTAACTAGATTAGGTTAGAATTAATTTAGTAAATCTAATCTGGATTTACAAAAACAAGTCTAATGAAGTATCTGAAGAAGTGTGCATGCACACGAAAGCTCATACCAAGAACTAACTTAGTTGGTCTTTAAGGTGCTACTGGAAGGAATTTTTTTATTTTGACTATGGCAGACCAACACGGCTACCTATCTGTAACTAAGTCTAATGAAGTGTATGTTTTAGATACATGGCATTACCTAGTAAGCCTCATTGACTTCAGTGTATAGTGCCAGGCATGTATAGAACTGCAGCTTAAAGGAAGAAAAAGATGCAAGATGATACAAACAAGACAATTTAAACTATCTTCCATTATGGTTTCAGATTTTGTGGCTTCGAGAGCAGGCTGCATACTTCATTCCCATCCCCACTTCTCTTCCAAGCATTCTTCTGAGAGGCAAAAAAAATGATGTGGTGTCTAAAATTAATTTGGTGGACTTAGCTGACTTTCCAGGGAACACATGTCCGCATCACACACAAAAATACCACAGTAATTGGCTTTCTCATCATTATTCTCTACATGAGATCCTACATTTAATGGCCCCTATCAAACAAGCCATCATTTCTGGCGCTGGAGATGCAGTCTCTCCCTCTAGGTTAAAGCATCAGTGCATGGTTTCTGTTAATCCTACCTCTGCTCAGGCTATATGAATTTTACTCAGAAAATCCATATTTGTAAACATTAGATTTGTCTGCTAGCAAATTATACATGTTTCCTCTCTCTCTCTGTAAACAGGTAGGCTCATCCTTAGTGGGCTCTACAGACTCTGCTTCTGCTGTAAAAAGTAAGGTTTGTTCCAGTTGAATCACTTGAAAAGAATTTCAGTTGTACAGTTTGCATGATCACATGCTGGAAGTATTCACAACTGAGAAAAATATCTGCATAAATTAGAAATATGTGACACACAGGAAAAATTTTGGTGCTGCATATTACTACTACTACTACTACTATTACAGTGGTACCTCTGGTTGCGAACGCTTCTAGTTGCTCTACTAACCCAGAAGTAGCTGCTCCTGGTTGAGAACTTTGCCTCAGGATGCAAGCGGAAATCGCGCTCCGGAGGCACCATTAGCGAAAGTGCACCTCAGGTTGAGAATGGTTTCCGGTTACGAATGGACCTCCAGAACGGATTCTGTTCATAACCAGAGGTATCACTGTATTATTATTAAATCACCCTTCACCCAAAGGTCCCAAGATGGGTTACAACAATTTAAGAAATAACATTAGAAATAGTTAAAAACCACTTACAGTCACAAAAATAGGATGGATCCTAAAAATATACATCTCAGGTGTCAAAGACACATGGTGCATCTTCAACATTTCCAAAAACTATATAGTTTTTAGGGGTATTTACCGGTAATAATGAATTCCCTGGATGCCTATATCCAAGTTTGGGGGAATACTCTCTTGGTGAGAGAGCCCCAACAGAGCTTTAAAATCATAAAACATGCAGCAAAGTAAAGCATGGAAATATGGGTTGTAGACCTTTAAAATATCCCCATTTAAGTCACTTCCAAAGCTTCCCCTTTCTTCCTCTTTAGCATAGAAAAGACTACACAGTCAAAAAACACAAGCAGAAAAACATAGGTTACAAAAACTGGTAAAATGTTCCTAAATTATTAGTCTAGAAACACAAACATGGCTTGTAGGCCATGCTCGTGGTCTGAGCCCAGAGCAACCAGGTTCAGACCTCCATTATCCACAGAATTCACATGGTAGACTAAGTGTTTCCAGATTATTTGAACAGAAACACATAAATGGCTTTCCGAAAGCCACATGGCCCTCTAGCCTTGAAACAATCTCCACAGAGGTCCTGCCTAGTTGGTTACATAGTGGGGAAAAGAGAAAGAGAGAAGAAACAAAGAAACTTGACTTCCTTCCATCCAAGGTGACAGTGTGATCTAGTTAAGTCTAGGAAAACAGCTTACTTTATGGTTTTAACCTCTTCATGCATTAACTAGAGCTAAGCATGCTGATATATGAGGCTGATTTATCCCACATAGTTAAGGTGCAAGCACACCTCTGTAAGGAGGAAGATCCGCAACTTAGGGGCTATCACAGAGAATGCCCTTCCTGAGCCACCATATCTGAGGTTAGTGTAACCTCTGCTGATCTTATCCACTAAGAAGGTCTTTAGGGAAGGAGGTGGTGTTTCAGGGATTTGAGGCCTGGCACTCTTGGAAGAAAGTGATTTTCTAGATCCATTTCAACTGAGGTTTAGGTCCTCGTTTTGGCACAGAAACTGTTTGGATTGCCCTCTATGATGACCTCTGTCGGGAGAGATACAGGGGCAATGTGACCCTGTTAATTCTCCTTGACATCTCAGCAGCTTTCAATACCATCAACCATGGTATCCTTCTGGAGTAGTTGTCTGAGTTAGGTGGCACCACGTTGTGGTGGTTACAGTCCCACTTGGGTGATCGTTTCCAGATGGTGATCCTTGGGGAGTGCTCTTTAGCCCCATGCAGACCTCAGTGTAGGGTTCCTCAGGGTTTGATTTTATCCCCTATGTTGTTTAACATCTACATGAAACTTCTGAGTAGGGTTATCCAGAGGTTTGGAGCACCCAGGAATTTTAGGGGATCCTTTCCCCCTGCAAACCCATAACACCTATTTTTTATAAGCTCACTAAAATGACTTGCAGTATAAAATATTTGGTTTAACTAGAATATAAGCAATCAAGACAACAACCATTTGTGCAATCAAGGGAGTAAATTTACTGTAACTGAATGACACTGACTGCCATTTAATTGGGATAGAATCAGCTTAAATGCTACTTAATGGAGATGCTTTGGACCAGGGCAAATCCATGCTTCCTACGTGATGTCAGTTGCATATTCTTCAGAACAGAGTTTCAGTCCTTTTAAAATTCTCTATATGACGTTTTATAGGGAAGGCTATTAAATTGGCTGTCCATTTAGATGCCCCCAGGCTAATCTCCTGTGTAATGCTGTCAAACTAATTAACAGCATTTCTCCCAAGCTCTTACTGGTAGCCACATCACATGCCTCATGACTCCTTCTTAAATGTTTCTTCTTAGAATAATGTCTCAGATTGCAAGCGTGGTTTCCTTCATACAGAATAATAATTATGAGACTAGGAGTGCATGTGCTGTGACCCATTAGCGTAGTGCTGGTGGCACTCATCCTTCTTCTGATAGGAAATGCTCTGCAGTGGGGGACAAAAAATGGGGGGTCAAGGAGGGTCAATTGGGGGTGGGGAGTGAGAAATGTCCCTCTTTTCATCTGAGGAATGTTGGAAGGTATGGTATATATAACATGGCGATTTAGAGCAGAAACTGCACATTTTATAAAAAGTAATATAGGAACCTGCCTTATACCGAGTAACACCATTGTCCGTCTGATTCAGTATTGCCTACGATGCCAGCAGTTCTTCAAGGGTTTAAACAGAATTCTCTCCCAGCCTAGAGATATCAGGAATTGAGCCTATGGCCTTCTGCATACCAAACATATGTCCTGTCACTGTTTCATTGATTGGTTGAGTCTCTGCTGCACCATATGTAAGATCCTTGTATTCCATTTGAGCGTTACTTCCTTATTCCATTCTAGTTACCTGGCACTCAAGTTATTGAGTATAATAACCAGGTAAGGCCTTGGAGTAACCAGTCATGTGGTGTTTAACTGGTAATTCAGTTATCCTCATTCTAGAGCCACATACAACTCAATGTGGCTTCAAAATACTCTATCAAATATGTCAGGATTTGGGGGGGGGGGATCACGCCACCACCGTTTTACAGATCATGACCCTTCTCATAATATGATACTTCAGTCCCTGGTGAAATGATTGGATCACAAAGGCAGCCTGAAATAAACCCACAAATAAAATCAATCTCCCATTTCCCGCTCCTGGTGCTCAGTTCAAAATGCTGTAATCCCTTTGCGCTTTTTCCTAAATACTTTCATACATATTCATCTGATAAAATCACTACTTGTACAATATTTTTAGAAGAAAGGAAATCCTCATTGTCAAAAGGCAAATATTTTATTAAAAAGAAAATGTAACTATAACCATTTTTGCTTTGTATTTACTGTGGGAAAAACTTTCATTGAAGAGCCATCACTGACATTAAAGGCAAAGATTCCTTCAGGTCTGTTAACACCAGGTCAGTTAATAATGTAGGCTTTATTGTGACAAGCTTTCATCTTCATGCCTTAAGTCTGCTTCAAAGCACCTTTTCTCCAAACTGAAATTTGGCAATAGACTAGTATAATGAAAATCCAAGCAATAGGGCTGCCACTTAACTTTTGTTCAGAGAATCAACAGATTGGTAACCCATGCTGAGAAGGAATCATTTTCTCTTTCTTTCTTTCTTTCTTTCTTTCTTTCTTTCTTTCTTTCTTTCTTTCTTTCTATACCACTTAATGCTAAAACAGGCTTCTATAAAGTATAAGTGTCATATTTAAGTACAGAAACCAAGTTAAACAATTAAAATATAAATATACATAATTGAAATACATAATAAAACAGTACTATTAAAGCAATGCTTTAATATTAAAACATGCTCTGATCCATGGGGTCACGAAGAGTCAGACACGACTAAACGACTAAACAACAACAACAATTAAAGCAATACAGCAATTAAAAGCAGGAGACTCAGACCCCCGCCCAGTTCCGCTAAAAATATGAACAATTCTCTTATGTTATATGCATGATTATACACATAATATTATATGTACATTATACGCATTTACACTTTAGTTTTCCTGAAGCAACCAGCACATAAACATGCTTATAAAATAATGCTTCAATGTCCTCTTAACTCTGCCACATACGCAAAATCCATCTCTGTGTTACTCAGGGAACAGGAAGGGTGTTCTCAAAATAACAATTGTACATCAATATCCTTTCCGTGTTGAGCTAAATGCAATTATTTTCCTTGCTGAACTGGCCTTGATCTGTGGGGCTGCGCAGGCATGATGAATGAATCAGTACATATTTGTCATCAGGCTACACATCTTGCTCTCACTTGAAAATTGTGGAAGAAAAGTATGATGGCTTAATGAGACGGTAGTTGAGAATTTTGTGCAGTCCTGACATCACCATTCCCTGACAGAGAGGGTGGGTAAAACCGTATCCATCATATTCAAATATTACAACCTCTTATCCCTACCGCTTTCCCCACAAACCCTATTTGGACCAAAAAAAAAGGGCTGTTTCTCAGTATTCAGAAGTGACAATACAGGAAATTGCCAATCAACTGAGTGCCAGTTGTTAACTCTGCTGTGGCTTTTTCATTAGCTAGATAAAATTTGATTCAGAAAATAGAGAATAAAGGGGGAGAATTTAACCATTTAAGAGGTAAAATTAAAAACCATCTGCTGTTCTGTTCCTGATGGCTCTTCCAGCGATGCTCAGTGCAGCTGATGACAAGACCATCATAAACATTTTTGCCATTCTTATTTGTGATCCTTAGCATGACATACATGTTTCCTTTTCTCAAACTACACATATCAAGTGGTTCCTGACATGTTATGATTATTGAGTGTACCTAGATTTTTGTATCCACGCTATTACTTCCCTGTAATACTTGTACTCAAAACTCTGTAAATAAATGTGTGGAGGGGAGTTAATTGCAAAACAAGCATGTGTGGCAAGTTGAGGGGCAGGAATCTCCTGTACTACACTGTTTCATTGTGGTCTACTCCTAGTTTACTACCAAAGTTGTACAGGGAAGTTGTGCAGGCCATTTCTGTGCAGATAATATTAAGAGTTTTGAAACTGAGCTCCCCCTGCCCCACAGATTACTTGAAGATTGCTGAGGACCTTGGAGGATCCCTTAAGGATTTCTCTGCCTTTTGTAGCAATTGTGATGCACCATGCTAACCAATGTAAGAGTTTTCATTGTGTCTTTTACAGACATACAGACCACCTGAATGGACCATGGTTTGGATGCCCCAGGACTAAGGAGCGACTATAGTAAGGATATCACATTTTAATGTTTGACGTTTTGTTATGTTTTTATATTCTGCTGGAAGCCACCCAGAGTAATTATGTATTTTTATTTTTATTTTATCAGACACAGTCAAGAAAAAGGAGTGCTTCCTTTGCTTACTGGATCTGCTTTCTGTTTCAATACTCTGCCTGTGTTTTCCCCCTTGTGGCTTGTAAAGGAAAATCCTAGTCTCCAATATATTTTGGACAATTTGTCATATGTTGATATGAAATGCTTTTCCAAGATCCTATCCTATTCCCTGGAAAAAGCCATTTATTAGGCCTGATTACCTGCCATACTCACTGCTGCATAGGGAAGCTATTAAACCAGACTGGTAGTTCAAGTCAGATTTGATATTGTGGTTGCGAGAAAGTGATGGGAAAGTCAGTCTCCTTGCCCAGACATATGATCAACATTCCCAGAATTGACAGCATCAATCAGAGGGCATTACACCCAGATTCTAGGTCAGAGATCAGGAAACCTGTACTCGAGTTCCTCCAAATGTTTCTGGGCTCCAACTCCCATCAGCATCAGCCAGTCAGGGATGATGGGAGTTGTTGTCCAACAAGATCTGAAAGGCCACAGGGTCCCCATCCTTGTACATGCTCTTTACGTGTGTGTGTGTGTGTGTGTGTGTGTGTGTGTGTGCACGCACACTGTTTTGTGTGAAGATAAATATGTTTCTGCGCCTCTGTTGTCATTGCTGAATTGGGATCTCTGTTTTTACACAGTAAGGTGACCATGCTGTATTCCCTTCTTGCCTTCTTCGCTTTGTTAATCATTTAGAAGTCCGCATATTTTGGCCTTCATTTAAGGAAGTTCACTGGGATAAAGTTTGGGATTTTTTAAATTTATAAGCACTTGTCCAAATAAATCTGTCTGAGCTATTCAGGTTAATTCTGCAACACTGGAAATAAAAAATATGGATTGTAGCATTTCTGTGCTCCCAGAATTAAGGGTAGGTCACTGATCCAGAAGCTGTACGCCGGCTCCCTCGGCCAGTAAAGCGAGATGAGCGCTGCAACCCTAGAGTCGGCCACGACCGAACCTAATGGTCAGGGGTCCCTTTACCTTTACCTTTTTACACTGGAGGCTTAAAAATAATAATGCACAACCAAGGTAGAGCGAATTGGAATAACTGTAGTGGCCTGTTACAAAAACAAACAAAATGAAGTACTGTGGTTCCTTAAAGTCTAACAGATTTATTGTGGCATAGTCTCGCCCAGGAATGAGAACCCTGCAGCCTTCTAGAACAACCAATCACCCAGGATGATGTGGACTGTAGTACAACATCTGAAGAGCTACAGGTTTCCTATCTCTGGTTTAAGCTTTGGATGACTAGAATCCACTTCTTCTACATTCAAAATCCACATAATTTTAGGCCCCAATAAACCTATTGATCTTTCAAAGCAGACCAGTTCTCATTATTAATCTGAGAGCAACCTTGCAGCATGAGTATAAATTCTGTGTGATCTGAAAACCTAGTGTCTAGTGAGATAGAGAAGGGCTAGGGGAGCCCATCAATTAGGACAATCATTCTTACTCATTCTAACCTACAGAATTGTTGTGAGTATAAAAGGGGGGCAGGTATATACACTTCCTTGAGATCTTAGAGGAAGAGCAGTGTTATATACTGAAGTTCTCACCCTGGGCCAGCAGGGGGATACTGTAGATAGTTATGCAAATGAAGGATCGAAAGTGACGTTCAGTGATTGGATAGTTTGTATGCAAATGAAGGATTGAAAGTGACGTTCAGTGATTGGATAGTTTTAGAAAGTTGCTACAGTTATGTTGTTCTGGAGCTCTATATAAGCAGGCTGACAGAGCTCTTCAGTTCTGTTCTGTTCTGTTCTGGCCTCTGAATAAACAAGAGCTGTTTGAAGAATCGCTGTGTTGTCTGATATGTTCACCCACAACTTAACAAGCAGGATAAGGATGTAATAAATAACAGGGGTGTGCACTGGCTCTGTGCACAGTCCAAACAGCAAGGTGATTTTTGGTGATCCAGGGCAGGTGCTCACCTGCTTCCAGAGTCAGATCAAACCATTAATGAGGAGTGGACGTGTGGATCAACCCTCATGTTTTTCACATTGCTCCTAACTTGCTCATAACTTTTAAATCTCAGAACCTTGGCAGACAGCAAGGACCAACCCTCAAATTTAGAAATGTTGAGGTGACAGGTGACAGTGCAGGGATGGATGAATCTGTTGACTTTTCTCCATTTTTAAATTCAGTTCACATCACTTCCACATCACTTTGTCTCTGTGTGTGTTTGTCTTAATGTACACATTTTTTTACCAGAAATTTTGCACAATGTGGTGCATTTTTGTGTGTTGCTGTCACTAATATAAACACTTTTGTGCACACTTTCTGCAAATATATGCCTTTTTGTAAAAAAAAAATTTGTTGAAGCACTTCATCACAAAATTTGGATGATCCAAAGAAATTTCTGTGTTCTAGTTTACATATTGGCTCAAGGAGTATAGATTAAGTAGGTTCACGTTACAATGTGAACGGAACCTCTGTGTCTACGATGGTGACACCACTTGCTTGTTTCTAAGACCAAGGCTCTTGAGTGGGAAAAAGGGCAAAAGGTAAATAATAATGGAACAAGAACTAGGAATGGGATGGAACCTGACCAGGGGTGGGGGGAGGGGGAGGATCAGGTGAAATAAATGTGACCTATCATTTGTTCATGCTTCTTTATCACATGTCTATTTATATTCCCACATACCGTCTCAAAAATTACATTCCAGTCCTAACTTATTAATGGAACGTGCTAACATCAGGTTATTTATAATTTGGACTATTAATGGATTTCATGAACTAGAGCAAGCACTTCAACACTAATCCCAACGCTAGTGCGAAATGTACCTTTTAAACTGCTTTTGTTTCTCCAAAAAATTATGCACTGTGAGCATGTGCTTCTATTTCTGTTTGCTTTTTTTTTTAATTACAAAACACCAGTTGCAAAGTGTAACATTAAAAGGATATCACGGCAGTACAAGAGTAAATAAAAGATTAACTGCTTTCTTCTTGTTAGTTGGAACTGATGGGAAGGTTAGACCCAAAATTTACAGAAAAGGCTTTAAGGGGAGAATTAGACGTGGTATATATTCCAAACTGTAGGTTTTTCCTTTTCAGTTTCGTTTGTCCACTCCATCTACCACCTTGTGTTGGTGAGTGGTGGAAATGCCTCTGGTTTCCCATATAATCCTAGAATTCTAGAGTTGGAAGGGAGCCTTAGGGTCATCTAGTCCAACCCCCTGCGATGTGGGAATAGACAGGTGTCTTTATGTGATGAATCCTCTGGCTTTTGTGTGGCTGGAATGCAGGCTACTCATCTGTTGCTCCATCCCCTTCTTTTCCCTTTTAGCCACCAACCACACTAACATGTGGCCACCAGAAGTTTTATCATTACAAAATGTGGCCCTCAGGCTGAAAATCATTCAACGCTCTTGGTTCAGAGCTGGTGCTAAATCTAGGGCATCGAGACACCCCTTAAACTGCCATGCTTCCTGACTCCCTGGGGTACCAAGTTAAGAGGGAAACAGCTACTCAAGATCTTGAGGGTATGCCATAATACCCCTTTAACCTTTTTTTCCCCCAGCTATGTCGCTCAGCTCTTTTGCTGTGTACCCATGGTTTGGATAACTTTTATTAAGTAGTGGGTGGACATAGCAGACGACACAGAGATTTCTCCAAGTAGTTCTTTATAAGTAAGCTGGAAGTGAACTGAACAGCAAACAGCTCAGCCAGCCTGCTTTTATAGGCAGCCAGCTGTAAACATTGTAACAACAACCCAGGGTTTCCCGCCTAAATTAACTGACGTGGACCTGAGTGAAAACTATATACACGATACCTCTGGTGGCCACGGTGAGAACTTCAATACATAACAACTTTTCATTGTTTACTGCTTTCAAAGCGACAATCTGCAGATTTCAGTGGTATCCTGAACTTCAGTGGGATTGCTGAACTTCAAATAATGTGGTTTAAAAAAAACTCCCAAACATTTGGAAGTGATTTGGCTCACTTGACTTTGCCTTTCAACTTCCTTTTACCAACCCCCTCATTGTGGGCAAATTTAATCTTTTGAGGTCAAAAGAAACCATGCTGGATTTCCGCGGCAATTGGCTTATTTACGTATTTATTGAATCTGACGGCATTTGGTCTCTGTTCCCAAGTGGTTCAACATGCCACACCCAATTGGGGGCCCCTCAATTCATGACCAACTGTGCTGCCCATAGGCATCTGTCTGAGGACTGAGAAAACAGGATCCTAGATAAGATGAGTCATTCCTCTTTTTAGTTTCTGTAGCCATTTCTGCTTGCAGTATGATGGTTTGGGGTACCACAGTGCTCTAGCGCAGAGGTTTACAGGGTTGGGCTTGAGACATGAGCATAAACTTGGTCCCACTGCACTCCCGCTTGAATTATGAATAAAACCTGGTTAGGATCACACAGCATATTGCCTATCTTTGTGGCAAAAAAAGATTTCTGAAAATAATTGCAAGCACAGAAGCAGGGTCAATACAAGCTAACAAATTATCTGTTTCCTTTACCAGTTAGTTTGCTTTCATTAGCCAGTTTTGACACATAATAAAATAATCAACGGGGTCTGCATCTTTGTCTGAACTGCTTAAATGCAGCAATTTAATGAGAATTCATTTTGATTGCTGTTCCGTTCAGTGATCATGAGATGTCTTAAGAGTTCTATTGATTTTGGGGAAAGTAAACTCTTTCCATTAGTGGCTTGAAGACAGGTACAGTGGTACCTCGGGTTAAGAACTCTTAGAAATCTCCTCAGACACTTTAAGAAATCTCCTCAGACACTTTAAAATGTCATCAGCAAAACCATCATTCCCTGTGACCACTTTCTATTTCTCTGTCAGGTACATGCCAGGATATCTATGCTTTCTATAACTGCTTCTTGGAAATATTTCCCTGCCCCACTTCAGGTATCAATACAATCAGCAATTATCAGCAATCTGCTACTGTAAAAACTCAAACGTGAGCCTGCTTAACATATATTTTAAGTTCTATTTATCACAGGGTGTGGTTTTTGCATCTCATAACTATTCTACACCCACCTTACCATTTTCTCCGTCGTATATCTGCCAGCTAAAATTTCACCATGCATCAGACAAAGTGGCCTTCAGCCCACAAAATCTTACGCCATAATACATTTCTTTAAGGTGCCACAAAACTCTTTTGAGTATTATCGGAAAGCTCTGAAATGAAAAATCCAGGAAATGTAAATGTGTTTTAAATGACAACTTTTCCAGATTTTTAGATTCCGGTTGGTATGATTATAATCAGTACGTTTGTCAAATCATTGTCAAAACAATTGCTTCTAACTATTCCACCAAATGTATTTCTCAGCTTTGTTCATAGTCCCCTGGGCAGAGAATTTTAGTGGATCCAAGATTTGCAACTTCCTGAGTCATTAGCCTGGGGCAAAGATTTCTGTCGTGTTTGTACACTTATATATATTACGTATATTAAACAGAATGGAATCTAAAATAAGCCGAATGAGTCATTCCATTATATCAGCAATACAGTTTGTTCAGGCCTTATTAAAATGATTGGAGATCCTCCAATGCATTGCACCCTCTTTCTTTAACTACTCCTTGTGAAAATTAGCATCAGAACATTCAGGAAGATTTAACTTTTTCTTTCTATTGTTTCATACCTTATTCCTCTTTCAGTAAATGTTTATAATTGGGGAGGAATTCTGAGAGATCATTCAGACTCATCCCCAAACCCCTAACCATATATTTAGAAACCCAAGACTGATTTCTGGCTATATAGCTCCAGTAAAATCAGGAAGCCCTTCTGACTTTGGGTGGGTTTTTGTTTTCATTCATCTACTGTATACAGGACAGCAATTCAACAAAACTCACAATCATTAACCAAAGTAATAGTGTTGTAGTTGTCAAACATGCAGGTGTTAGTATTAAGGGCATAGTATCACTAGCCTACTGTCCTTTATTTTTGCACTTCTGAGGCCAAGACTAAGCCAACCAGATCAAATGAATTCTACCCCTAACATTTTACTTTTTTAAAAAGGTAAAGGTACCCCTGACTATTAGATCCATTCGCGGACGACTCTGGGATTGTGGCACTCATCTCGCTCTATCAGCTGAGGGAGCCGCCGTTTGTCCGCAGACAACTTCCGGGTCATGTGGCCAGCATGACCAAGCCACTTCTGGCGAACCAGAGCAGTGCACGGAAACACCGTTTACCTTCCCGCCAGTGCGGTACCTATTTATCTACTTGCACTTTGACATGCTTTCGAACTGCTAGGTTAGCAGGAGCTGGGACCGAGCAATGGGAGCTCACTCCGTCGCGGGGATTCGAACTGCCAACCTTCCAATCAGCAAGCCCTAGGCTCTGTGGTTTAGACCACAGCGCCACCTGTCATGTACTTAGACATGTTTAATTTGGAACAATGCACTGGAGGTCCAACAAGATAAAACCATGAAAGTGGCTTATTTTCACAGGCCCCTCCTTTCTGACCCTTTCATGGTTTTGCTATCTCATTTGTTTAATAAATAAATATACTCTGCATGGTCTCTGCAGCCATGGGCAACAAGTGCAGCCCTCCACCCTCCACGCAAAACCACTCAGAAAATGCCACCATCTCACTCCTGCGTCTCCATGCTAAGAACATGCTGAGTTGTTATCAAGAAACTTCCCACCAGTTTCTTAATCTGGGGTGGTCCAATGTGCGGCCCTCAAGACATTTTTGGCAGCCCTCGGCAACATTTGACGCCTCCTCCCAGTCATTGCGCTGCCTTCCCAAAGCTGGGAAAGCAAGATGGAAAAGGAGGCCTGAGGGCTCCTTGAGTCCTCTCGCCTCCTTCCCAAAGCTTAGTTAGCACTTTTCCAGCTTTGGGAAGGAGAGGGGAGGGCTTGAAGACCCTGCCACTTTCCCAAAGCCAGGCACCTCGCTTAGCCAGCTTTGGGAGGGCAGCATGACAGCTGGGGGGCTGTTAAATTTGGGGGTCACTCCCCCCCATGACAAAGCAGTGTACGACCCATGAGTTCCATGTCAAAGTACTTTTACAGCCCACTAGGCAGCGGCGGAGGGAGAGGCGGACCATTTGCAGGCCCCACGATGAGTGCCGCATGGCATTATGTCACCGCCCCTCAGTGGTGACACCCGGGACAGACCGCCCCCACCGCACCCCCCTTCCTCCGCCCCTGCCACTAGGTATGAAAAGTTGGGGAGTCCTGGCTTAATCCCTCAGTCTAAATGCTCTGTTCCCACACCTCCTTAGGAGCTCTTCAGCACCTCTGGAACTTTGCAGGTTGCTTGACTTCTGGAACAAGGCTAGGTGAATATGCAGGCTACTTGATTTCTCAACTTTACACATCATTTCTAGATTATGGGAACTGTGTTTGCTCTTCCTCTCATTTGAATCTAACAGCAGCCATCACTGACATGGGGTGGAGGAACACACACACAGCAAAGCAATCAACACTGGTATCCAAAAGAAAACTTAGATTATGGGTTGCCTTTACTGTGTGAACAAAAGCTTAGTCTCAAGTCCTTGTGTTTTTAGTTTGCATTTAATATTTCTCCCAGAGAGGATCTCAAATATTTTTCCCAGATAGCATTTTAAAGCTTATCTGATGAGTTTTCTGATCCAATCAAAGCCAGAGCTGTCAGGACAGAGTTTACCAGAGTGAACATCCTACTCACCGAGAGCAACCTACAAAAATATTTTAACACAATTTACTCCTGTCCTTGTTATCATTCCGTGACAGCTGTGTGTGGGCTTCTGCATCTGCCCCACTACACCAACCTCCCACAGGTCCAGCGCATACAAGAATACATGATGTGCTCTTCGGAACGAGAAATGATGTGTGTTTTCATGATCTCCTTGCTCTTTTATATAGTAAATTGACTGTCTTCAGAAACATTCAGGCCTGAAAATAGATGTCCTAAGTGTAAGAAATAAACTAGCATACCTTTGACTTCCACCTTATAGTGGATTCAAGATTTCGCTCCTTCAAGGAGATAATGACTTCATTGCTTGCTGAGACTTACCACAGCTCCTTCTGGGATAAATTCCAACAGCTACTCATCAATGCATGGCATGATGGCATGCTGTGACAGTCCTGGACAAAAATAACACCCAATTAAAATAAATTCATAGTAAAATCACATATTCAAAGCTCAGCCATAAAAGGGGGGGGGAGACCTATATATAGGGACTTGCCTACATGGTGTTCTGAATATCTCAGTTTGGTTCAGAATGCCTTCAAAATAATTATCAACCTGCTAGAGACTTGGATAAATTAAGTGCACACATTTCAGCACATCCAAATGTTCTCACAGCCCCACTTGGCACTTTGGATTACAATTCTATGCACACTTATTTGGGGTTGGGAGTATATCTATTAGAATCAATCAAAAGTGCTCTCCCTGACTATTGGCTATGCTGACAGAGGCTGATGTGGTCCACAACAGCTGAAGGACACCTCACTGGCCACTCCTGCATGCTGCGTGATGCTTTCATATGCTGCCACATGAGAGACTTCAGTGTGTGTATGCTTCTTTCTCTATAGCTGACCTCTCCCAGGTTCTGCTGATCCAAGGTACACAGAGCAGGTGGGTAGCTGAACGGCATGGGAGAGAATTGCTCTAACTCTCACTTCATGTGGATTGCCTTTACTTCACACTAGATTGTGAGTACAAGTTCATCCTACCATCCCATAAAACAGAGACAGGGCATCCTTTACAGTAGGGTCACCAACATTTGGGGACCAGTGTACACATTCTGAATTTTGAGAAAGTCACGAGTCACCAGTCTCAAAATGGCGGCCACGAGCGGGGGTGGCGCAATACAAAATGGCTGCCTTGGGTATGCCATCACACAACATGATTTCCACATCTAAAAGAACAGAAAAAGAGACAGGGCCGCAAAAAGGTTCAGTCAACACCCATCAATGACTAAAGGCACCAATAACACACTACTTCACAGAGAAAAGCTCTTTGCAGCTCTCAATTCAGAATGGAAAGCAGGGTGGACATCCAATTCTGGCACCCAGTGAAAGGTGGGCATGTTTTGTTGGAGTGTAGGAAAGGCTTAGTCAGTGCAGACAGGAACTGAGTAGGAAGAGCTTTGTGCATTTGGGTTTTTGAGGGGTTATTTATTGGGACCTTTCATGGGTGCCCTAGGAGGCAATGGTATGAGTCCTTGGAAAGGTGGAAGTGATGTTTACTGCCCTGTCCTTATGACAAAATTAGTGGAAATTGTGAGTAATTTTTCATCAGGCTCCACTTCAAGGTTGGTTAACGTGAATGGTAGTCAGGAGAGTACTGAGGAATTTGGCTCCTTGTGTGTCAACTCACAATTATTTCATTCGCAGCTCTTTAGCAGCTCAGGACACTTATTATTCAGTTTGCCCATTCAGTTTTCACAGAAGGTAACAGGTAGCTGAGGTGTTAATTATTCTGTTCAACTCTAGTCACTTTTTTTTTAAGGGCAATTTAAGGCCCTTGATATTTTGACCCTTGCTTTGCATGGGTGACTCGACAAAATTACACCTCACTTCACATAGTGCTAAACCAATTCATGTCTTTTTCCTAGACAGAGTAAAGCAACTGCAGCTTGTTCATATTCAACAAAGTTTCTAATAAGCAGGAGATAAAATACTACAGCAAACCTATCAATCCATCTAACTGAGAAAAACCAAGATGGTAATAAATAGAATTCAACTTTTTTGGATAGGAAATATGTACATTTTAATAGATGCTATCTTGGAAAATTATTTTCCAGATGGCAACGAATTTGGAGAAAGTATTTCCCATCCTGCACATGACAATTCACTTGCTGTAAACACTAAGTAAAGAGAAAATTTGAAAATATATTAACGTGGGAGAGTTTATCTGTAAGTGTTTTCACCTTTACAGAGGCACTTAGATTAAATTGTACTGTTGCCTACAGAATAAGTACATTTGGAATGGATTAATATCAAAATTAATAATTTGGGATTAATTGAGAATATGACTACATCCCAGAATTTGGGCAGTTTGGTGTCACGAAATGCATACAAACCAATACAAATGTGCTGTCACCTTGAACCACCTTTGGACAGACTATCAACAACTATTTGCTTTTTTAAAAGACAAGGATGTGCTTCTGAATCGCAGTTCCTGCCTGTGTCCCAGGTAATGTTGCCCTTTAAACAGAATAAAGAGCAATTTTTTTATATATATGATCACAGAAAAACAACGGGGACACAATGAGATGGGTTTTCCGCTGTCACTTTCACCCTCCAAACTGTTCCTTCACAACAAGCAAACAAACCCACAAGATAAGTCAAAGTACCGTCTCTATGTATGTGGTAGATTTAATTTGTTTGATGTTCAAGCCATCTCCTTGGATGTTTTAATTAGCAGTTGACTTTCTTCCAATGTAAACAGCCAAGGCTACTTGTATTGCAATTGAGGAAAGGAAATGTAAAAGTACATCTTGAAAATATCCTTGATAGCTATATCCCTCTTGACTGGTGCCAAATTTTCTTTCAGGCTCAAAGTGCTTAACAGACATTGCCCACGACAATTATCTGAAAATATAAAAATAACATTGAAATCAGATACTGAGGGCACATTTGTCCTTTGCATTGCAATACTGTGAAGTCAATAGCATTTATGTCTTGTGATTCCACTCAACCTCAGTTTATATTTGGCATATGAGGAGGACAAATAATTCCCAAGATTACCATTTTCTTGTAAAAAAAATCCTATTAACTATTCATGGAATAAAAAAATAGGGATACCTGGGAAATATATGTAAAGCAAAAAATGTTAGATTTCATTTATAATTAATAATGTGGTTTTGGATCAGAAATTATTCAAGGGATTATAGGTTTCATTAAGGCACCTCTGTGCAATAAAATCTTTATACATAAAACTGAAAGCAATTGATACTTGAGATTGGCAATAATTTAGATGCAGTAGAATGGAGCATCTTGCACAGCATCGTGGAAATATGGTACAAGATAGAGGATTGTGGTTAATTTGCATGAGGTGCATATTAGGGAGTACAGTAATTGGCACAAAATGCGCACGGATCCAAGATTCATAATCTGTCTTCAGCAAGTATGTAACATTTGTGCAAGTATGAGACTGAGTGCCACATTAACATAAACATGGTGCCATGGCTGGGCGATTTCCTACATCCAACCCATCAGCAGACTCCACACATAATGCTGCACTTTTATAGAATTGTAGAATTGGGGGCTTCCGGTCCCACCTGCCTTAATGGAAGCAGCCCCCATGACAGCGGGGGATCGTCAGCAAATGAAAAACAAGGATGAGAGAGGGCAAATCATCTTTGCAAATTCTCCCCAAGGATGGGGGGGGGGATGGGCTTCACTCGCAGTTTGTCTCAGTACCTGGCTCTCACTCCAGCATGGAATGTGGGAAGCAGGGAGGCAAAAGCACTTCACCTGGCGAAAACCCTCCTACGCTGCCTTTAAGAATCAGAGTTTTTCCATTTAATGGGATCTTTAATTTGGCTATTATTGGGGATATATTGTAAAACACACGCACATGAATTGTAGAATTGTAAGAGAACCCAACGGTCATCTAGTCCAACTCCCTTTTGCCACCTGAAAAGGCTCCCACCTATGAAGATTCCCACCTCCAGCCCTGAGTCCAGGGACCCCCTTCTTCCAATGTGCAGCTAGTAGTCCTGTTTCTGTAATCTGAGGACCTCAGGGAAGGAACTGGGAATAAAGCAGTTTCTAAGTCCCTTTGATATGGTGTCCCCACTGTGATATGGTGTTAAATGGGTGAATCCTGAAAATCCTGAAATTGTCCTCAAAATGATGTGATTTGACATAATACTAAATTTTTATGATCTACCATTTTGCCTTCAGATTACTGGTTTTTATTAATTTATTTATGTACCCAATTTGGACCGTGCCACCATATGTTTGGTTCCCACTTTCTAGGTACCCAAACGGACTAAAAATACAAAACAGAAGTTTCTGAATCTGATAAAATCCCATGAACTACAAAGGTTTTGATTGGTGCTGTTAAAAGGCAGAATAGTTCAACGTAATATGCTGCAATGAAAGTTGATTTACCAGGCATTCCATTCAGCCATACAGAACTTGGCTCTGCCACTTTGTTGTTTTATTAGACGGATAGAGTCATTGTGTTTGGCAGATAAGAAATATATTTGCCAGTCTCAGAACTGGGGGGGGGGGGGATCCAAATGTGGAATATTTGTGTTAGCCACATTGACATGTCTTGTGTTGTGAATGCTCAGTTAATCACTCCATACCAATTCCGCACTGACGATTCACATAATTCACTGTCACTCACAAAACAGTTATACTCAGAAGCCTATTAACAGCCTACCTTATGGCATTTTCTACAGCCACAAATGAAAACTCCTCTTCTTTCTGCCAATTAAGAAAAGCATGTGAGCAGACAGAATCATACACCAATTATCTGATTTGGTGACCATCTGTAAGACACACATATAGTTATTCTTTCCCTCCCAGGTACTTGCATAAAAAGCTCTATGAAACCAGGGATGTAGATAAGCTTTATTGTACTAGCCAAAGACCATGACAAAACCAAACAGACACTATCCAAGAAAGAAATATATAAAAATCTATATAGCTATATATAAAATTGATATAAAAACACTCAGCGTCACTGGATATCCACAATGTTAAAAGATGACATAACACCTAAAGAAAATGAAAAAGGGGTTCATGAGGTAGTAACTGAAAATAAGACATTAAAGGCTAGCCAACTAAGTGAGAGCAGAGAATAAAAACGTTTTATTTATTTTGATGAGAGATATGGCATGTGGAGAATGTTGAAGGTGCTATAGGTCAATCTTCAGCATCCTGGTGCCCTTTAATGTTTTTGACTACAACACCTTTCATAGCACTGCTGAGTGGGCTTCATGAGAATTGCAGTCCAAAATATCTGGAGATGTTTGGCAAAAACTGGTAAATATGCCTGGCATAGATGGATAATCGGGGAACACAATTCCACAGGAGAGGATGGCTGAGTCGGTAAAGCATGAGACTCTTATTCTCGGGAGTCGTGGCTTCAAGGCCCACATTGATCAACAGTTTCCTTCATTGCAGAGGATTACAGTAAATGACCCTTGTGGTCCCAGCTCTACAATTCTATGATTCTGTGAAAGGTACCAGAAGAAGAAGAAATGGAGGGATGTGGAAAGAAGATAAAATTTAATAAGAAAGCTTATGACATGGCTCCCCAAATCAACACAGACTGTGGAAACTTCACACTGCACTTCAAGCATCTGGCATTGTGTGCCTCCCCATTCTTTCTCCAGACACTAGGTCCTTGGCTTCCAGATGAGATGCAAAAACTGTTCTCATCAGAGAAGAGATTTGAGGAGCCATGTCATCAGCTGGTGTTGGTCCACTGTGCTTCATTAAGTCCAGGGTCAATGCAGCCGTCTACCAGGAGATTTTGGAGCACTTCATGCTTCCTTCTGCAGACAAGCTTTATGGGGATGCTGACTTCATTTTCCAGCAGGACTTTGGCACCTGCCCACACTGCCAAAAGTACGAAAACCTGGTTCAATGCCCATGGGATTACTGTGCTTGATTGGCCAGCAAACTCGTCTGACCTGAACCCCGTAGAGAATCTATGGGGCATTGGCAAGAGAAAGATGAGAGACATGAGACCGAGCAATGCAGAAGAGCTGAAGGCTGCTATTGAAGCATCCTGGTCTTCCATAACACCTCAGCAGTGCCACAGGCTGATAGCATCCATGCCACGCTGCATTGAGGCAGTAATTGATGCAAAAGGGGCCCAAACCAAGTATTGAGTACATATGCATGCTTCTACTTCTCAGAGATCCAAAATTGCTATATTTGCAATCCTTGTTTTGCTGATTTCATTTAATATTCTAATTTTCTGAGATTGTTCATTTGGGGTTTTCATCAGCTGTACGCCATGATCATCACAATTATCACAAATAAAGGCTTAACATATCTCACTTTGCATGTCATGAGTCTATCTCATATATTAGTTTCACCTTTTAAGTTGAATTACTGAAATAAATGAACTTTTCCAAGATAACACTAATTTTCCAAGTTTCACCTGTATTCAAATTAATGGAGCTAAGGCAGCCATGTCCATTTATTTCCGTGTTTGCTTTGATTAGCACCAGCGTTGGAGACAACCCTAAATAGTTTTAGTTCTGACACAATTATATCTTTTTAAGGTACTTGTGATAAATCAGTCAGCAATTCAATGATATGTATTCTGCTACAAACTCATCAAGACTGCACAAAGATTAAATCTGGTTTAACAAAATATTTAAGATGCCAAAAACTCAAATGCCAGAAAGTGCACCTATGAACAGTGGAGTTTGTTTGTAGCTATATATCATTCTAATGTCAAGAACAAATATTCCAGTTCCTAATAATTTCATTGAACCAATTAAGCAAGTTATAAATCACACAAACTGAGGTAGGATAGAAAGAGCTATAAAATTTAAAATGGAAATATAATTTATAGTGGGGCAAGCTAGTATATTTATATGAAGAATATTTAATATACTAGCCATAAGTCATTAAGTGGAATGTGTGATTAATATAACTGGAAAATTGATAAAAATGAAAAATGATTTAAAGTAAATTATTCATTTTATGCCAGTCGTGAAAAGTAGTCATTTTCATCATTGTCAAACCAGATAACAAATACAAAAAGACGAGTGAGTTTCATCGACTGGTATTCTGAAACATGTAATACACACATTAAGTCCCACTGAGGTGAGAATTCCATATGTGATTCCGACAAGTTTCCAGTAATTTGTTTTGATTTGACCCATTTATATATAATGCTTACTCTTAAAAAAAGAAACACCCTCTAAAGGATTCAGACTAAGACTGCAATCCTAACCGCGCCTACTCAAGGGTAAGACCATCTGTAGAGGTGGATTTAGGGCAGCACAACTGGTTCCTCAGCACAGGGTGCAGGGGCCAGGGGGTTGCTCTCCCAAAACCTAGTAAGTGCTGGGCTTTGGGAAGGAGGTGTAAGGGGGTTGACAGGGTCCCAGAGGCCCCCTTCCTCCTTCCCAAAGTCTAGTTAGCACTTGCCCAGCTTTGGGAAGGAGGTGGGAGGGCTATAGGACCCTGTCAACCCCCTTACACCTCCTTCCCAAAGCCCAGCACTTACTAGGTTTTGGGAGAGCACTTTCTTCCCAGTGTTCTGCGCCTCCCTTACCTGGTTTTGGGGAAGGCACCACAGAAGCTGGGGAGATCAAATATGGGCCTTGCACAGGACACCATATTACCAAAGTCCACTCCTGTCCTATTGAATTCAATGGAGCTTACTCCCACATAAGTGAGATTAAGGGTAGAATTCAACATCACTTGATCATTCCATCAGTGGAAGCATTTCTGCTTGCCAGATGAAATTATCTCCCTCTTAGCCTTACATGTGTTGTTCTGGGTCTTCTCTTGAGTGGATTGAGGGTGGGGTGGGGAAGGTGGGAAGCCCCAATGTCCTTGCAGGAATCTTTGTGCTGGTGCCCACTAGCACACTGGGTTAGTTGTATCTTTAGGATTACATCCAAGTTTAGTTGAACTTAACATCTAGGGTATGGTGTGAGAGCCAGCATATCACTTTGCCAGGTTTCTAGGGACCAAATGCTAATTTAAGCATGCTGAGAAAACATCCATGGAATCTCACCAGAATCTTCTGTATTGGTCTGACATACAAAGAGTTTGCAAGAATGAGAACTTTGAAAATCATTGGTCAAGAAAATTCCCATATAATTAAACCCACCTATTCCTTAGCACATCAACGTGTAAGTAGATAAATAGGAAGCACTCTGATGGGAAGGTAAACGGAGTTTCCGTGTGCTGCTCTGGTTCGCCAGAAGTGGCTTAGTCATGCTGGCCACATGACCCGGAAGCTGTACACCGGCTCCCTTGGCCAATAAAGCGAGATGAGCGCCGCAACCCCAGAGTCGGCCATGACTGGACCTAATGGTCAGGGGTCCCTTTACCTTTATTCCTTAGCTGGTCAAATAAATTTCTGGGGCAAATCTAAGGTAGTGGAGTTACTTGGGATTCATTTTCGGGGGTGATGATTCATGAATCGGATAATGCTACTGCAGGTACAGTGGATGTAGCTATGAAATCTTAACAGTGCCTTTGTAATGCTACCAATATACCAGGGCTTCTCCATTTTTTTTCCTGTATGATGCTAAAACTGGGACTTTGTTCACAGAGCTGACACAGCCAGTGCTGAGGGAATATATTAATGTGTTCTCTCATGAATACCTTTGTTCTTCCCCCTTGCAGTTTTCTTCTTTATTAGAGAAAGAATTGAAAGCTGGACTGAAAGCAAATGCTTGCTGTTTCTCAGTCTGTGATCCTGCCCTGTAAGGCTCTTTATTGAATGAAAGATGATGTGTATTCCTAGAGCTGAGCCAACCCCTTATCGGAGAGTTGCTTAAAGGAAATAAACTGCAGGAAGTGAATTCCAGAAGAATAGATGTATTCACTGCTCACTTTTAGAGAACAGTTGCTGCAGCTATTACCGTGATCTGGTCTCACAAGCAGGCAGGACTATTGGACTCTCCATGGTAGACCAGACCCACCAAATACAGAACAGTAATCATGGCTTTCTGCTTCACCAAAACCTTAGTGTAATGGTTTGAAATCTGTGCCTACTCAGTGCTCTTTGCAATACAGCACAACTGTCCTCGCATGACATCACTGTGCTATATTGGAAGTCAGGAGAAATGATCCTGCACAGCAGCAAGCTGTTAGGATTCAGGAGGAGGAAGCATGCTCCATCACCCCCAACAATGACAGTGCCAGACAGCAAATGATTTGACATTGGCAGCAACTTCATTAACTTGCATGCCCAAATTGCAATATTCTTAAGTACCAGTACATAGTTCAAACCAGCCACCGGCAGCCAGTGCTTCCACAGACTTACTGAGTAGACAAGTATCTAGTTGCACTTTTGTGCTCATTCTTCTGTTCAAACAAATTCAGTTTGCTAAAATATGAAATATAAAAACTGTCCTTGGCTTTTTATATGTATGAAACCTTGTGTATGAAACCCTGTAATTGTCTTTCCAGGGAAATAAATAAATAACTTTGTTAACAGTAATAATAAAGTCAAAAGGGGGCATGAATATTGCAACAGAAGTAGTGAAGGTTTGGGAGATAGGAAAAAATAGGATGCTACTAAAGCAGCCATGAAATTATTCACAGCTGTTTCTGTACCACCAGTGCTTCTGTTTGTTAACATGAAGCTTAGCTTTATACTACCAACAGAATTATTGATCTGGACTCAAGCTCTAGGTTCTGCCAGTGTACACACATTTATAATATGTATTATCTTTCCCAGACCTTCAACACCAGGCTTTTTTAAAAAAAGAAGAAGTTCACAAGCTATTCCCATTTGTTAAGCTACGTATCCACTATAATCAAAAGGTGACTTCACAAACTTCCCCTAATTTTTATGGAATTATAGAAGCCAGGACCGCTTTCAGGATTCTGTTGGAATCCTGGAAACTAAGACCCAAGTTTGGGGCAAATAATTTTTGGTGAGGGAAGCCCAGCAGAGAAAGAAAAAGCAAGGAAATACAGGCTGGAAATCCTTTAAAATGTGCCCTTTCAGTAAATTTTAAAATGTTCCTCTTCCCTAGCATACAGAGTGACTGCAGGTTTGGTAAGTTAGAAAATGATGTACTTACAAAATTCTTAGGTCAGATTCATGTGCTTTTCCATACAGCAGTCAGAAAAAGTTGCACATGCAGTAAAACGTTGCTTGGTTACAAAATGGTAAGAGTTCCTAAACGGTATACAAAAACACTAATTTCAGGCTCTATTCTTGTCTGATACAAAAGAGGCTGGTTGAAACCATGTGGCTGAGCTGGAGCAACAAGTTCAGAGCTCCTCACATACTGAGTTCACATGTAGACTGAGTATAACAAAAGACTTGGTTTCCCATTTCCTCCCAAGGTGAGGGGCTAAGCCTGGCAGGACAGCTTACTCTATGACATTAACCCCTTCATACATTCATTCCACTCAAGGATGCTATTTATATGAGGCTGGTTACCCTACAGATTTGGACTACCATGACAAAGAAGTGAGGGCTGAAAAATGAATGGCTGCAAATTCGTCTTACCTTGCAGGTGCTGCTCCCTGTCAATGTATTGAGGGTTTTAGCATTTTAGCACTGACTCTTCCTTGTCAAGCTGCTGGGAGGAGGGATGGGCTCTTTCCATCTGCCCTGGAATGGCAGTCCTCTGACTAAGAGAGGCTGCTCAAGATGCCAAGACACCATCCAGCTGTAAGTTCTGGTCCTGCAAGAAAGTAACTGCCTTGACATTTACCATTGTTGGCACCACCATCAATCCCAATGGTGCTAGGAAACAAAGCTACATGTCCAACTTATTAGCAGCAGTGCTCCACTTGCTGCTACAGCATCAGAAGAGACCATCTCTCAGCTCTGACTGTTTAACCCAGCACTTATTTGGAAAGGGGGCATATAAATGAACCAGGGGCTCATCCACACTTCTGCTTCTCCAGCTGCTTTCTCCAGGGAAAACCTGGACTTCACTGCCAAATCAGAACAACCATCAATCAGGTTTTCCATGGATAGATATTTGCTCTGATTCGGTGATAAAAAGTGGGCTTTCCCAGGGAAAGCAGCAGGGCAAATAGAAAACTGTTCGGACTTGTGCCTAGAAAGCACAGGGCAAGCAAAGTGTGAATGAGACATTGATGTTATAACCTGGTAAAATTGAGCCCCACGACATGGTTTTCCAGACCAGTCCAAATTCAGTAAGTTGCCTGTTCCTGCTTTGTGTGATGTGTGCTGCACTGTATAGACTACAGGACCCACAGACTGCGTGGAGCATCCCTTTCAGTCTTGCTGCCGCCACTGCTGTTTAATGAAAATGGGTGGAGCACAGAAAGGCATACTGCCTATAGCAGCATGACACTTTAGAGGGTGTGGGTGTGTATCTGTGCTCGTGTGTAACTTTTATGTTAGAAAACAACTACTCTGCTCTGAAAAATTGAGCCAAGTTAACAAAGGTCAGAAAATCAATGTTATTAGTTGTGTCAACAACAGCTGTTCCTGAGTATTGATTACTCTAGTTGCAAATTATTACTGATTGCTTTGGGAGGGGAAGAGGTGCCAATAACTTGTTCCATTCATTAACTTGCCCCAAATTAAGTCAATGTGATATTTCACGTTTCTCCTCTCTGCTCAGGTTTCTTTCTTTCTTTAAATGAGATTCAAAAGAACAGAATTTTCTTTAACAAGGCTGACCCCAGATACATTTTGCTGCCTGAGGCATAGGACAAGATCGGCCTTTGCCAATTAGCACAGCTGTGCTGTCTGGGGCTGGAGGGAGTTGCAGTTAAAAATATATGGAGGGCAGCAGGTAGGCAGGGCCTGGTCAAAATGGTGCACTCTCTTATTCCATCCAGCCTTTTCTGCTATGGCTCCCTGCTTATTGAATGCCCTCCCCAAGGAGGCTCACCTGGCACCTTTGTTACATACCTTTAGGCACCCTCATGACATTGCAGAAAAGCTGGTAAAATGTGAGCTGGATGAGATAACTGTTAGGTGGATTTGTAGCTAGTTGACTGACTGAACCCAAAGAGCGCTCACAAATGGTTCCTTGTCATCCAGGAAAAAAGGGGCAAGTGGGGGTATGTGGTTTTGTGTTTTTATATTGTCAACTGCCCTGTGATTTCTACCTCATATCCAAGCTCCTAAGTAACTAGGAGCAAGTCTCACTGAAATAATAATAATAATAATAATATTTATACCCTGCCCATCTGGCTAGGTTTCCCCAGCCACTCTGGGTGGCTCCCAGCAGAATAGTAAAAACATCAAACATTAAAAACTTCCCTAAACAGGGCTGCCTTCAGGTGTCTTCTGAAAGTCAGATAGTTGTTTATTTCCTTGACATCTGAGGGGAGGGTGCTCCACAGAGAGGGCACCACGACCGAGAAGGCCCTCTGCCTCAGGACCTGTCCATAAATCTGCTTCATACTACGCCACTGAAAAAGTCATGTTTAACCAAGATAAAATTTGCCCCCTTATATGAATTTAATTCAACAGCATTGAGTGAATCAGCAACAATACTTCTCTCTTGCTTTCTCAGCTTTAATCCTAAGTACCTGCATCTAGGATCAAAGTGTGGTTGTTTCAGGGATGGATAACTGAAGATAAACAAAATATAAATAAGGTTTATTTTAGCCTTCCTACCTGCAGATCAAACAAATCCCAGGTATGAAAATATTCAAAGGTTGTGGTGGCAAAGCACTGTCAAATATGAAATGCTAAGGTATAATTTACAATGCTTATCTGTTCTTTAATCACAAAGTATGGGGGGAAGTGGGCATGCAGGCATCTTCTCCCAAAGTCCCCAGCCCACCCTGTCCATGGAATTGGGAAGCCTGCATTACCTAGATTCCTGATTGTGATAGACATGCTCAGCTGAATGCAGTTAGAAGTCCCATTCAGACCTCCCCACTCAATACAGGAAGGTCAGAGTGGAGAGCTGCCATCCCTGCTGCCCTATCCTCCAACTCAGGCTCCCACAGTTTAGCCCCTGCTCCACACCATTTCGTCCGCCTACTCCATCAGAACCTGCCAACCCAAACCTGATCTTGACAGTGCTGTGAGGCTCCTGGCACTTGACTTTCCAGATTCAGTCCATAGTATCTCTAGTGGGCCTCAAATAATAATAATAATAATAATAATAATAATTTATTTATTTTTTCTTTCTCTCTGTTTGGGGTGGGACAAATGTTCAGTTAATTTTAGCATAATTGTTTTTTGCTTTGTTTTTACTTTTACTATTTTGTTAGGTTATTGTATAGTTTGTATTTTGCTTTTTAAGGGGAAAGGGTCAGGGCTGCCTGGAGGTAGGCCACAGCCAACAGAATGGCTGGGGCAGGTTCCACAGGGGCGGAAGCATCAGGACATCAAATCTTGGTGATCATGGGTAGGAGGAGGAGTTACACTAAGACCGGACCATGTCATTACCAAGGAGGCAGGCGTAGTCATTGTTTGAGAACTATCCCTGCCTCTGGGTCTGGTCCTGACCGGAAGGATACTGGAATCAGCAAGGGAAACCCACATGACCTGAAGGTGCTGCTGTGCAATGCCAGGTCAATGATGAATAAGACCACTTCCATCCATGACCTGATTGTGGATGGAGGACTTTACCTGGCATGTGTGACAGAGACTTGGTTGGATGAAGCAGATGGGCCTGTTTTAGGAAGTCATTAGTTTGCACCAGGCATTCTATTGGGAAGACCCAGTTTTCTGAATGAAGTTCTGGAAGCTGGGAAATAGGGGCAGTACAGGATTCCTTTTGGTGTACCGACCTCCCTGCTGTACCAACTATAGCTGTTTTCCAAGGCAGTGATAATGACCAGAACTAGTCAGAGATTTCCAGAGACCCAGAACAAAACCAGATACAATACAAATAAACAGGTGTGATATTTTAGCATTGTGGGTAAAAAAAAAAAAGGTAAAAGGTAAAGGAAAAGACTCCCTGGACTGTTAAGTCCAGTCAAAGGCAACTATGGGGTTGGGGCGCTCATCTCGCTTTCAGGCCAAGGGAGCCAGCATTTGTCCACAGACAGCTTTCCAGGTCATGTGGCCTGCATGACTAAACCACTTCTGGTGCAACAGAACACCATGCCAGAAACCAGAGCGCATGGAAACGCCATTTACCTTCCCACTGCAGAGGTACCTATTTATCTACTTGCACTGGTATGCTTTCAAACTGCTAGGTTGGCAGAAGCTGGGACAGAGCAACGGGAGCTCACCTTTGGAGCACATGTTTTAAAGCATATTGTTCCTGATCCTCCCAGGAAAACCCTGGTGGCAACACTCTATTTGTGGACTCCTGGCCTTTGCAAATTTGGTGATCTTCAGTGTCTTAGAAGGCATAATATCCTTTCTAAGACAGCAAAGCTAGAACATAATTTCACTAGTCATTACTCAACTTTCCAAGCTTCATTTGCTGACCTACATTACTGGCAAAGGAGGTCTAGTAGCTGGCCAAAAAAACAATGTCTAAAATGTGCTGACACATATATAAGGCAAGCTCACCCACTAAGTACTATTTCTGTCTTACCAGATGTCCCTGCCTACACCATGCTGTGAGCTCCAGCTATTTGTTCCAGCTATTGGTTCCCTTTGGACACTCCATGGAGTAAACACTGCTCTGAAAGCCATATTGATACCATGGTAAATTGCACCTTGTCCACATCCTCAAGCCTTACCAACATACAATAACAACATAGCTACTCAGCTGAACATACATCTTGAAATTTCAGCAGTATGGTATAAATCAGTAATCAGTCCTCATACTGAACTGCATTCTTTTTACAAGAAGCATTTACACCAGGGAAAGGCCAGCTGTATTAGGGAAAGGACCACATTACCCCAGTGAAGAGTTGTTGGGGGTCACATTCCAGTAAAGGGCAGGTCCCTTTCTATTTCCCATAGAAATAGAAACATAGATTTAACTCACAGTAACTGCATTCAGTGTTCACCCTCTATTTCTTACACAGACTTTTGAAGAAGAAGAAGAAGAAGAAGAAGAAGAAGAAGAAGAAGAAGAAGAAGAAGAAGAAGAAGCCGCCCTTCAACAACCTTTACCTGTCCTCAGGGGGCAAAAATAACTTGGTTATCCCAGCAGAAGAATGTAAATAATGTCAGTCTCCAGATGAACTACAAGCCCTGCTTCACAGCTATTCAGAACTGCAAAATGCAACTGCAACCCCATGCATCCAGTTACTAAATGCATGGACACTTTTTGCATATTTGAAAGAAATTCAAGTCTACTTCCCTCTTTGCCAAAGTGTTTCTCCCTCTGCATTTATCTTCTTGCAACAAATCTTCTTTCAGAAGGAGGAGCTACAATTGCACACTTTATACAATAAGTCATTTTGCTTCTCTCTGAACTTCTGTTGGGAAGACTATGATCCCAAAGTCTGGATGAAATCAATGCAGATGCAGACCTGGGTACCAAACCAATGATTTACACAAAATACAAACCTCTCCATACCTATGCTTCCTACAAATCTACTTCACCAACAGAGAGGAGCACCATTTAGGATCCTGCTTCAAAAGCCCTGATCTCAGATATTTTCCAGACTGAATTGAGAAAAGAAATTTTAAAATTGTATTTTCAAAACATCTGCTACTATAATTGTAGCAATGCTGTCAATAATCCAGGTCAAACAGTTATACTCACACACCTTTAATCTCAGGAATTTGCACTTTGGGCATTAGTACCTAAAACATAAGTCTATTTATATGTTTTTGCAGATGTCGCTCAGCAGAAAAGACCTATTAAATAAGCCATACATAAAGGTATAGTACAATAACATGTGTTTCAAATCAGGTGAATGGGAAGGTGCCTTTTTCTAAATTGCTTTGATTTCTGGACTGCATCTGCTTCTCCACAAGGTGGATATATTTCTGCAATAGAAGCATAATAGACTACTTTTGTGTTCACTTAAACAGGGGGACTTCAGATCCAATGTTTCATCACTGAGCAGCATATGGTAGCAATGTATTCCAGGACAAAGTTCAATCCCATTCCAGTCTATCTCACAAACCTCTAACCATCTGAGACTTGCCTGTGACAAGTCACAATTATGCACGAGGTCAGCTTATGCAAATCACCTAAATTGGTGGCACCATGCCAATTTATGCCATCTGTGGACCTAGACCTACAGCTTCCCATAGTTGGCAGAGCCATGATATTTCAAATGATGCTGATTGGAGAGGTTTAAACATTTCAGTAATAGGTATTTAGATAAATCTTAGAGGTTAAGCCAGGGAAATCTATCATCTTCAGGCAAGTCCACCGAACAGACAAAGCTAGCAAGGCTCCCTACCCCTCCATTTATATTTAACATTGGAGGGGGTGGGGAGGCAACAAAGACACATCATCAAAGTGTGATATAAATTGAAAAGCCTGGAAATGTGTGAAAAGCGAGAGAATTTCCTGTGCTAAGATACTTTTCCTCATAGGCTTAACTCAAGTGTTACAGTATCACAACCCAGGGCTACTTAATAAGTAAAGGCCTATGGCACATTCTGGGACGCGGGTGGCGCTGTGAGTTAAACCACAGAGCCTAGAACTTGCTGATCAGAAGGTCAGCGGTTCAAATCCCCACGACAGGGTGAGCTCCCATTACTTGGTCCCTGCTCCTGCCAACCTAGCAGTTTGAAAGCACGTCAAAGTGCAAGTAGATAAATAAGTACCGCTCGAGTGGGAAGGAAAATGGTGTTTCCGTGCACTGCTCTGGTTCGCCAGAAGCGGCTTAGTCATGCTGGCCACATGACTCGGAAGCTGTACGCCGGCTCCCTCAGCCAATAAAGCGAGATGAGCACCGCAACCCCAAAGTCGGTCACGACTGGACCTAAAGGTCAGGGGTCCCTTTACCTTTATGGCACATTCTAAAGGCAGGTTTGGTGGGTTCTTTGCTCTCAGTAGGAATTTAGCTTCCCATCTTTGATTATGATGCGCAGAAAAATAATAATAAGCATTTTTTCCCAGTGGAAGTCCCATTCAGCAGTGGGGTTACTGCTGCTGCTCTTCCTAAGCCTGGCAAGGAAAACGAGTCTTGCAAAGAGTGTTCTATGCCTAGGCTATACAGACGTAGGATCCAGGCAAAGTCCCCCTCTCCTAGTCCTGCCACTTCTATGCCTCCGGAATGCCCTTTTTAGGGAGACTTGCAGCAACCTCGGCTCAGCCAGCCAAACCCCAGCTGAGCAAGTTACCCAGGCACATCTTTGGCTGAGCTGGGGTTGGGGACATAACCCTGGCTGAGCGAGGAATCAGCAGATTGAAGAGGCATTTTCCAGTATCCTAAGCTGCCCACCCCAGCAGATCTTGGCATAGGATTGCCCACGAAACCACCACAAATAAAGATAAAAGATAAAAGCAGTCAGTGGAATTAGTAAGAATAACCAAGCAGCATAATAGTAATTCACTTTTTATTTAATATATTATAACATTGATATTCCACTCAGTGGCGTAGCGTGGGGGGTGCCAGGGGTGCCGGCCGCACCGGGCGCAACATCTGGGGGGGCGCGCTCGCTGCCTCCGGAGTCGCCGAAGAGCCTCCGGCGCAGGCTGTAGCAGAGCCCCATGTCTCGTGGAACTGGCGAGCTGTGCGCGCGCCCGGGCTGAAGGCATCCGGCAGGCAGCGGCTCTCAGCCCCGCGCGTCAGGGCCGCGGAGGACGCGCCAGGCAGCTCCTCCTCACAGCCCCGCTGCCGCTGCTGCAGGGCCATATTGCATTTTCCTCGCCTCTCTGCCCCCCTCCTCCTCCGGGCAAGCGGCGTGGTTTGGGCGGCAGCGCCAGTGGCAACTCACCTCAGATCGGCAGGTTAGGGGTTGGGGGGGCGCAAATTACTTGCCTTGCCCCGGGTTAGGGGGCGCAAATTACTTGCCTTGCCCCGGGTGCTGACAACTCACGCTACGCCGCTGATTCCACTTTCTCTCGAAAGAGCGCAAGGTGACACACACACTTTTCCTCCTATCCGTTTTATCCTCACAATAATCCTGTGAGGTAGATTAGGCTGAGACACAGCGACAGGCCCAACGTCACCATGTGTGCTTCATGGCTGCGTGGAGCTTTGAACTCTAGTCTCACAGGTCCTAGTCCAGCCCTCTAACCACTCCACCACACTATATATATATACAGAAAATACAGACGAAAGACCCATTGAAATCAATGGATTTGATTCCAATGGATCTACTACAAGTATGACTGTGGTGGTGACAATATAAAACCTTCACAATCATTCTTCAACATCCTTCATTCTTCAAATCATTCTTCAATCATTCATATCAGGATTTACCCTAGAGAAAGACAAAGAGGGTGCCTGAGAGTTTGAAAGAACAGAGAGTATTAAGCACCATCAGCTCAGGGCCTATGTACGGATTGTTATTCTTACTGCTACTAAAGGAAGTTATATCAGTCTCATTTGTCTTTTAGGATTAGAAAGTTAAGCTATCACAGGAAAAACTAAGTCCTTTCCATTCAGTCAAGCAGGGCACCAACAAAAATCCAAAATTTGCACGATGATTCAGGATGTTATTAGTTATGTCTTCTGCTACCACAATCTCTGCCGCCACATGTCTTTTACAGCAACGCCACTAATATTTATGAAAACTGCAAGAGGTCCTCAGATTACAACATTCAGAACATTCACTCCTCAGAGCTCACAATTTAGCCACATTAATAACAAAAAAAAATCAAAACAATTAAAGAGAAGTTAATTCAAACATTCTCAAAAATCAATTCGTTTTTATCAGTCCAATTCTAATTGGATCCAATTATCATCCAACTCTAATTTAAAGTTTCAATAACTGTTTTACAGCTAGTTATGTTATCTGATTCATGCCTCTGGGTTAAAGAGTGCAGGAAACTGGAGGTGGCTTGAAGAATTTCAACTCACAATTTCTTGAGGGGTAGGCAAGAGGTTGCTGAATTAGAACTCCCAGCATCCCTTACCATTGCCCTACTAGTTGGGGCTGATGGAGTTGTACTCCTTAAAATCTGGAGGGCACCACGTTGCCTACCTTTGGACTGCACTTTTCTAAGCATATGCATTTTAGCCCATTGGATGGCAGTCAGCCAGGTAGCCTCCAGATCTTGTTGGACTCCAAATCCCATTAGCCTGAGCCATGTTTGGATCCCTGCTTAAAGGTAAAGGGACCCCTGACCTTTAGGTCCAGTCGTGACCGACTCTGGGGTTGCGGCGCTCATCTCGCTTTATTGGCCGAGGGAGCCGGCGTACAGCTTCCGGGTCATGTGGCCAGCATGACTAAGCCACTTCTGGCGAACCAGAGCCACGCACGGAAACGCCGTTTACCTTCCCGCTGGAGTGGTACCTATTTATCTACTTGCACTTTTTGGGCGTGCTTTTGAACTGCTAAGTTGGCAGGAGCAGGGACCGAGCAATGGGAGCTCACCCTGTTGCGGGGATTCGAACCGCCAACCTTCTGATTGGCAAATCCTAGGCTCTGTGGTTGAACCCACAGCGCCACCCACGTCCCGGATCCCTGCTTAGTCCCTGCTTAATCATAAATCACAGGAGTTGGAGGGTACCTCCATCTTCCCTTCCCTGCCTGATCTATTGCTACCTGATTTTTGGAGGAGAAATGAGACAGAACTTGGAATTCTTATATGAAGAACAAATAAATAATCAGTCGAGCCAGTGTGGTGTAGTGGTTAAGAGCGGTAGTCACGTAATCTGGGTAACCGGGTTCGCGTCTCCGCTCCTCCACATGCAGCTGCTGGGTGACCTTGGGCCAGTCACACTTCTGTGAAGTCTCTCAGCCCCACTCACCTCACAGAGTGTTTGTTGTGGGGGAGGAAGGGAAAGGAGATTGTTAGCCGCTTTGAGACTCCTGAAGGGGAGTGAAAGGCGGGATATCAAATCCAAACTCTTCTTCTTCTTCTTCTTCTTCTACTTTTTCCTCAAACCGGCATGGGGCAGTGGCAGCAGGTGGAGTACATAATATTTATATATCAACGTGCTTCATGTGTGTGTGATGCTTAAAATTCTGTAAAGCGAGTCTCTACTACTTTTCCCACATTCCCACATGAAGAACTGAGGCTTCCCCGACGTCAGAAGGTGAATTTGCAGCAGATGAGAGATTCAAACCAGGGACTTCCAGATCAGGAGTTCATTCCCTTAGCCACTATGCTATACCAGTTATCAGTCTTCCTCCATCCACAAAAGAATTGCCACATTAAAATCCCGTGTGTGTGTGTGTGTGTGTGTTTAACCACTTTGGCACCATGGGCGTAGCCAGGGGGCAACAGGGGCAACTGCCCACCCCATCAACTAAATAAATAAAAATACTTAACTAAAAGTAGAAATTGTAGAAAGATTTTGACAGATTTTTCTGAGCACTTGGGGTCAAAAGAAAGTAATTTTAAAAACTGTTATTGAGACATTTCATTCCAAATCTGCTAGACAGAGCCAGACAGAGGATGATGACATGTGGGATGTCCTGCTCCACTAACATAAATCCTGGTTACCTGCCCCACCCCCACTTAAATCCTGGCTGCACCCATGTTTGCCATGGTGTTCCACCAGCAGTAGGGGTTTTACAGCAGTCAAAACCCCAGTTATGAGAGCAGAATTGCTCTTCAACACCCTCAGTCAACTCCAGCCTACATGCATAGTGTGGAACTACTTGCAGTGTATCGCTGCCTTTGGAGTCCATGCCATTTCATGATATTCCCTGCTGCTTTAGCACAGATGGTGCAGCATTTAAATATTTCATTGTTTCTGTTTTTGCTTTGATTTACAGTATGCGATACTTGTCTCGTTTTACAAGGAGTTCAGTAACAAATGGCAGTCAAATATCTGCACATTCCTTTTTCTCTTTTCATTTGTTCTGGGCTGTAATTCCGAAAAGCTCTGCTTTAGAGACAGTTTTATGCATTCAGGCACAGCGATGATAGTCCCTTGGATTCAATGGGATGGCATGAACAGATGTTTGTAAAATTGGAAAGGAAATAACGATGGGATAAAGTGACAGGGAATAATGTTCACAGGTGTACCAAAATGAGAGCTACTTATTAACTGAACCTCTTCTTCGTAATCGGTAGCTTAAATTACTCTTCAGAGTCATGTGCCATTAGAAGCTTGCTGGAGGACTTGGAATTTGAAGTAAATATCACATCTAAATATATAAAAATCTCTATATACAAATTGCGCTTACGAAGGAAAAGTAAGTGTTGACTGCCATATTAAATCCAAAACAGATGCTTATTTTGTAAAGAGGGGTGCTAATACGAACTTTTTCTGTGGTTTATTTCTATAGACTGCATGATGATATTATGTACTATTATTTTTTATTAAGTTTGTATACCATCCTTCATCCGAAGATCACAGGGTGGTGCACAACACAAAAATACAAAATGAAAACATCGTATATGTTTTTCCCCCATGTTTCCTTCCAGACCTCTTTTGGAGTAGGCTAACAGGTAAGCCTCCAGATGTTTTGGGGCTACTAACTCCCAACAGCCCCAGCCAGTATGGCCAACGGTCAGGGATGATGGGAGTTGTAATCCAGCAGCATCTGGTGGGTCAGATAACTCCCATTTATTCCTATTGCTCTACATCCATGTATGGTTAAGGCTACAATTTTAACCCCACTTACCTGGAAGTAAGCTCCATTGCAGTTGGTAGGACTTCTGAGAAATTGGATTGCCTGGCCCTGTAAATTATGCAAGAGCTTCCTTGGCTGGGCACACTATTTATCTATATCTATTTATCCATCTGATTCCATTAGCCAATTCATTCAAATTCATATGTGGATTTCTTGAGAAACTTAACCATTTGTTCACAGTTTGACATTCCCCACTTGCCTCAAGAGAACCTGTGTTCTGACTATGTAGCATTGAGCATTTTCTCTTGCTGCTTGGTTGGCTACCATCAGATGCCAAATAGCAAGAACGCAGGAGAGATTTAAGCACCACGAGGCAGACACTGCTGGGGGTGTGTACATTTATGTTTTGATTCCAGTTAAACAATGCCCAGAGGGCCACCATACTAACAAGCTTTATAATGATTGACTTCACCAGCCACTTTGAGACCTTGGCTTCAGCTGAGTAGCTCGAAACTTCAATTAGCATGAAATTTATGTCTGAGAAAAGAGCAGTGATGCATTGGTTTGGTTTTATTGTCCTCAAGGTCTGACTCACACATAACATTGTCTATATTTATGCTTAGTAATTTCAAGCAATCAAAATTAAGCAATTTAATCTATAGCATGTGGACAGAACTGAATATGCTGGTGACTACTGTACATACTTTTGCTTATACTGTTTATATAATGTTTAAGTACGTAGATATTGCAAATTTAGTGGCGAAAGACCCATGAAATTTTACAAATGGAGAGTCCATTTGTTGCCCGCATTATTCTGAATGCATTATCTGTCCCTTCGACTACCCTCCTGAAGCCAGTTCCTCATTTGGAGCACAGCTTTGTAAATGTATCACTCTCTTGACCAAAAGAGCCCTAAAGCTACAGACAGTAATAACTAGAAAGCCACAGCCTTTTTTGTACCTAGACTCAAAAGACCAGAAATCCCCTCACAATTTTTCTATCAGTAGCTCCCTTTATGAAGACTCCTATGGCAGAAGAATGGAAGAATGGGGCATGACAGAAGGAAGCAGTGATCTCTCTCTCCCCTTCCTCACTCTTCTCAACAAAACAGTGAGTCACTCCAACTCCCAGACCCTCACAAAAGGACCTTTTGTCAAAAGCCCTAGATTCCAGTTCACTTTCTCTTCCTAATTCTCTTTCCGTTTGAGCTATAGAATTTTCATCCTCATAGAATAACAGAAGTTTTGTACTCTTTGTGGAGGAGAACCCAGAAAAATACTACTTGAGATTCTACACTTATCTTGCCATCACACATTATCCCAGTATCTTGTTATAAAGGGCTTAAACAAATAGCATGATAATAGATTGGAACTGATTCAATGTTAATTGGGTAAACTGTGTTCCAAGGCTTAATGAAGAATCCCTGATCCTTCTTCAGTTTGGCATGCCTACTGCCTCATTCTTTAAACAGAGCAATTAGGACTTATCTCCCACAGCTGGTGTCCCATGGAATCAGAAGTGGAGGAAAAGGTGCTTCGAGAGTGAATGGATCCTACTGAATTGTATTAGCAGTAATTTAGCCCTTAAAAAGGAAGACTTAACAGAGTTGGTAAGCAGAAGCAAGGTTATTTGTTTCTATTGGAGACTATGCACCTCCTGTGAGTGTGCAAAGCATACAAAGTATGAAGAACCATTTTGTCTTTCTGGTTTTGTTTTTTTTCTCTTGGACACAAAGGCTGCAGTTCTAGACACACTTACCTGGGAGTATGTCCCACTGAGCTCAGTGGGCTTTGCTTCTGAGTAGGCATATGCAATATTGCTCTGCACGGCACATACTTCCCACACAGTTCAGGCCAAAAAATAAATTCCCTTACAGCAAGGCTGTCTTGCCTATAGCTGGTTTGAACAACTATCAAGAAGATTCTTCTCTTCCTTAAAACAAACGAACACCTGTGCTCAGCCTTAGAGGAAACATGAAATTGTTTTGAGTTGAACCATTATGTCCTAAGCAGGCGAGCCAGGTCAGTTCTGGAAGGCAAGAGTTGTTACATCAGGAGGACTGTTACTGCAGCAATTTGCACCATACTGTGTGCCAATTGAATCTTGCTTCAAATCACACTTTGTCCCAAAAGCATTTGAAGCTGGCAATCTTTTGAATTTTAGTACTAGTCATTTTTCCAGGCTCCAAAACTTTCTGTCAAGCAGGCAGATACCCTATGGATCTCTTGCGAAGACAAATATCTAATTCTGTCAAAAGGAAATGGCTGCCAATAACAATGCTTTTCCTATCCCTATATTTATAACGCTTATCTTCTCTCTGGGGACAATGCTGGTAAAGGGTTATAGACAGAGAGATAAATAAAAATATTTAAGGGTTTTTCTCCTATTAGATTTGTGTTTGTGAGCTTCCTCAGGAAGCACAAAGACTGCAGTTCAACTCCCAGTTAGTCTGCTTAAATTTCATTTCTTTCAGGAGGACCTAAGCAGCCCAAAAGTGTACAGGATTGTCATCCAGGAAACCTCTTTGGAGGAGCCAGAATGAGACTGTGTGTGAGAAATGCATTATTCATGTGGATATCCAAATTACGTGCATCCAATTAGCAATAACATCCACAGAATATTTGGCACAGATGTCTGCAGTATGTGTGTGTTTTTAACTTCACTGTAAATATTAACCAAAAAAACTTAATTGTATCATAAGGGTCTTGGATTACACACTGCAAAGTAGTGATTCATGCCTCATAAAGGCACAATCCAAGAATATTAGATGCAGCCAAGTCTCACTCTTATATTTAACTGGGTGCTTAAATCCCATACATTTCAATGGAGCAATGCCTCATTCCATCTACACACACACACCCCCGAATCCTGGAATCTCATAGAGTTGCAATTTCCAGCCCCCTTGACAAACTAAGTTCCCAGAATCCTTGTGGGGTGCTTTAAAAATGCTTTAAATACCCAACCCCATCCCCGCTAATCCCCCTGGCTCACCACCCACTATTCCACTCCATAGCACAAAACTTCTAGATAAAAACCTGGCAATCTCCTTTCTTGTAACTTACTCTTTGATATTGTCTTAAGCATGTGTTCCCTGCATGATTGCAACACAGTGGAGCTTCTCTGATTTTTACTTATAACAAAGAGTACATGGAGTAGAGCGCTAGGGTCTGTCTCACAAGGAAAGGAGATTTAAGATCCATCATGTGAGACAGCCCCTCACCTGTATTTTGAAGGGGTTTTCATTGGCTCTGTGGGGGCTGGGATATGATGGTGTGATTTGGCATTGAAGCATGATGTCAGTAACACCCTAAGTCAAACTGAGGACCCCACAAAGCCTCTTGTCACTCTGTAATTCTGATTCTGTACTTTTCTGTACAATATACTCTGTGTGTGTGTGTGTGTGTGTGTGTGTGTGTGTGTGTGTGTGTGTGTGTTTCTCTAGGCTCATGGGCTTTGCAAAAAGTGAGGCTGCCCAAAATGCTGTCTCTGAAGCACTGAAGAGCACCTGGATGGTTATTTGTTAAAACATAGTGGCTGTTTATTTTTTTAAAAGCTAGAAGCTTCGTTTAAGCTTTCAACAAAAAACAAACAAACCCTGAGCTCTCTCAAATCCTGCGGGCAGCATTCTAGATTGCCCAAATTGCATGGCATAAGAGGATAAAAACAACCGCTGGAAAGAAAGGCCAGTGTGAAGCTGCAAAGTTTTTTAAAGCATGCAGGGCGCAAGTATGCAGTCCACTCAGGCACTACTTATTTTAAGATAACAAACAGCAAGAGAGGAAAACCCCTGCTCGCTCCCTTAAGGGAGAATAATGAATCCTTTCTACTTATAAAGTAAATGTCATGGATTTACTTGTCGGCAACTTGGTAAGTGTAATCCACTCTGAAGGGGCACTTGTTCCTCTAAATTTCATCAGCCTTAACCAAAAGGGGTGAGAGTTATAACCATTTTTAGATTTCTCATTATAGTGAATGGAAGGAAGCAGAGTTTCATTTCATACAGAGTGGTTCAGAACCTAAAACATGATCAAATCTGAGGGAGGACAGAGTGACTTAAAAACATGGACATTTTTTAAAAAAAGTTTCAAATACCAATACAAAGTAACTCCTGGGGCCACTGCACACACTTAGAATTTAGCCCAAGGTGAAGAAAAACCTCTGCCGCCACCGATTCACATCCAGAGGTTTATCAGGATGGCATTTGAATCGTATTTCAACACTGGTAGAGACAACAGTGTCCTGAGGACAGGAGACTAGCCTAGTGGGTGCATAGCAGTCTGCACAATTCATGCAGTGGTGTTCTCCAGCACCTCACCACCACTCCACTTTGCCCAGCATCTGCCAAGGCGATCGCCTCATTCTACCTAATGGTAGAGCTGGCCCTGTGTGAAAATGGCCAAGTTTCAGCCCAGTCAATTCTTGCCATGTTATTTAAGAACTTTTGCAAGGGCTTCTCTGATGAAATCAAAACATTAACAAAAATATGAGGCATTTCTCTAATTTTAAAATGCATTTTCATTTGTATAGGATTTGAAATGATTTATGCAGAAATTCTGGTAAAGAAGAAATCTGACATACATAACAGACACAATCCAGCATAGAATTAGACCGAACTGTATGTTGGATTGTGGCCAGTAGGCATTGATTTTCTTAAAAACTTCCATGACTCTCTAGTCGTACACTAATGATCTAGATTGGTTCATGTTCCAGTAAATTCAATGTTTTTACGTTTTAAGGAGCTTATAAAATATAACCAAGTATATGCTACCCGTTGCATTAAGAAGACTGCATTATAGAAAGGCTGTTAAAATGAGTTCATAATGTATTATGCATGATGGAGGCAAATATGTGATATTAGTCAATAACATTAGCCTAACATGACATCACCCACTGTAACTGAACAAAGAAAGGTTGCCTTATTACAAACTAATGTGTTCCAACTTAATGAAGCGGCTAAGAAAAGAGACTTTCCAGTTTTTGAGCGCATTCATGTCTACCACCAAAGTAAAGGATGGGGAAGTTTGTAAGTATTGAATGAAGGGGCTATATTTGGGAGTGAGAGCTCCACCTCCCCGGGAACCCTGCAACAAAGAGGATTTTCATGACACAGCTGTATCATGTGTCATGAAACGAAGGCTGACAAAAAAGAAGGCTGCATAGCCTCTTTCTGTTCTTCCTATGGGAGAAATGCACGGAGGGACAGATTTGCCCATTTGTCTAAAAAAAACTATTGATTGTATATTGTCTAGAATAGACTCCATTGTACAGCTCAATGATTAAGCCCCTTTGTGGGAAGAAACGCTGGTTACACTGGAACAGTGTCCAGGTGTTGTTTACGAGTTGATGTTGTTTCTACTAACACATGATTGACTGAAAGAAAAAGACTTCTTCTCTGGTTTATTTGTTTGCTTGTCCACACTCCTTACTCAGGAGTAGTTGCCTTTGGCGATATATTTCTGCATGACTTTACAGCCATATCATGGCAATGACTTGGTAGTTTCAATGGCTCCCTCATTGTGCATGAAGTCAAATGGTTGGTGGCAGCTCAAAGCTCTCAGTTTTGCTCTTTCCTTGAGTTCAGCTTCTGAACACCCATTTTCTGTGCCTTTTGTTGTTGTTGCTGCTGCTGCTGCTGCTGCTGTTTTATTTCCCCTATTTATTTATTTATTTATTTATTTGGTTGGTTGGTTGGTTTTTTTAGCATAACATTTTCAACAATTATTAAACATACTTTTATATCTTATACAATTTTTTTACTTCCATCAATCACGTCTGGAAGTTTTCCAATCTTTTTCACTTAATTTACATTTCTTACTTTCACTATTACATTTAAATATCATAACTAATATCTCTCTTCTTTCTCTTCTTTGCAATATTTCATATATCCCTCCTTACAAAACTTCTTGTAGTCCTACTAGCGTAATTTGTTAATTACAGTTGCTCTTCAGATAGTTCGTATATTTCTTCCAATCTTCTGTAAATCTCTTATTTAGCTACCATAAACCATGGCATTCTGGATATCTGATTAGAGTGAGAATCAGATTGCTAAATGTTATCCTTTGGGACTATTTCCCTGCAACCCGGTATTTCTGCTATTCAGTTCCACTGGTTTCTATTTTATCCTCTATACTGTTTAACATCTACGTAAAAATATTGGGGTCATCCAGGAGGTTAATGGCTATGGGAAGGGCCGAGTCTCAGCGGTAGAGCATCTGCATTCTATTCAGAACGTCCAAGTTCAATCCTCCTGCCTGAAACCTTGGAGATGCACTTCCAGTCAGTTTAGGCAACACTGGGCAAGATGGGGCAATGGTCTGACTCAGTACAGTAGAAGGTTCCTATCCAGCTTCCTGGGTTCTTATCCAGCTTTCGCATCAACCTGTTATAGTAATGCAGTTAATATGCATGTTTTTAGCTTTGTAAATGGCTGCAGGGAAGTCTAAGCAGCCTAGGAACTATTGGAGGCAGGTGGAGAAGAGAATTTAGGTTTCTCTCTCTCTGCCACAGTCCTGGGGGGAAATGCTTATCATATGCTACTATTTGCATTCCGAGAGAAGCATTCATTGGCATCCCTGGATTCTGATAACTGGTTTTTGATGGGATCATGGCAGAGAGAGAGAGAGAGAGAGAGAGAGTTAAACTCTTCTTCTCACCCGCATGACCCCAAAGCTGTTCAGGTTTCTTTGTGGCTGCTACTTACACAACAAAAACATGTACATTAACTGCATTCACACATTTAAGGTCACATTCTACCTTGGCCCTAGGTCTTGTTATTTTCCTCTTTGCTGGATGCTTTCACTCATTTTGTTGTTGTACTGGTATTTATTTTCCTCTTTTAATGAATGTGTATTGGGAGGGCTCACTGGTTTGTTTTGTTTAGCACTGTGCACTTAATTTTTGTCTTGTTGCTTTTAATTTGCAAGCCACTATTGAATTGTGGGCAGAAATATTCATCCAAGGCCAATCAAGTCTTCTTTTTATTTTGCTTTATTTTACCATTGTTGTCACCGTCACAAGTGGTGACATTTGGTTGTTGTCTGTCAGAACAAAGCATTGAGCACAAGAGAAAATTGCAAAACGGGGTTATTTGTCAAGCACGTTACTTATCAGGAAAGATCTCTGAGTTCTAGCTGATAAAAAGAATCTATGGGTTGTAGCCAATGCTAGTCCTACTCAGAGTAGACACACTGAAGTCATCAAACCCAAGGTCATCACATTCACTAACGTCAATGAGTCTTCTTAGAGCTGAGATAGCGTTGGAGACAACCCCATGTTTTAGAAAACTTTGGAACACACCCATCAGAACATAGGTTAGCAAATGTATGTAAACTGATAAAATGCATGTAAAATGTACATTCATGCAATATGAGTGTATTCTTCCCTACCCACCCCATTAATTGGCTTAACTATTTATTTCTGATTAGCATATCCTTTGCCTAACAGTTCCCTCTGAACTATGTTCATAACATTGTATAGTTTTGTCTCACATTTTAAAGTATTGTTTGCCCTTCTGTTTTTATGCAGATGTGTGGGAAGCATGTCTCACACTGTATTTTGGATCTGTGTGCCTGCAAAATCTCAAATCTAAATTCCAGGGGAGAGCTACAAGAAAAACAATTTTGAAAGAAGACAAGACAAATCAGAGGTCCTAATTCCCTCTGCTGCAACTCTCCAAGCTGTGATGGCTTATATAGCCAAAACAGAACCACCTAAACAAAGAGGAGAGAGAATTTAGCTGCCCATAGGACTGGTGTTTTCTCCTTAATCCAGCACTGTCTCAGTTCTGACTCCTTGTCTCCCAGAAGACCTTGCTGGGCTTTCTGCTGCAAAAGTATTTTGTCCAAACAAGCAACAGATGGATTTTCAGAACACAAAGAATCAAATGTGCAGATCTCTTCCAAGACAGGGACCCAGGGACAGGGAGCCGAAAGCATCTCTTACATGACAGTCCATTGTCCAAAGATATCAGAAAGAGTGTGGTCATTTTGACTTCAATCCTGGTTGAAGAAAGTGATTAGCTATTTCTACCCATGGTCATTATTCTGTGTGGACTCATCCAATATTTTAAACACAGTTGTTTTTTGTTAACACATCTATCACAGAGGCACCTGAATAAGTCCTAGGAAAAGTGTATCTTATATAGTGGTACCTTGGGTTACATACGCTTCAGGTTACATACGCTTCAGGATACAGACTCTGCTAACCCAAAAATAGTGCTTCAGGTTAAGCACTTTGCTTCAGGATGAGAACAGAAATCATGCTCCGGTGGCGCAGCAGCAGCAGGAGGCCCCATTAGCTAAAGTGGTGCTTCAGGTTAAGAACAGTTTCAGGTTAAGTACAGACCTCTGAAACTAATTAAGTACTTAACCTGAGGTACCACTGTACACTGATTAGGGTAAATTGAGATTCCAGGTTTTTAATCCAAAACACACCATAAGAATGACTCTCTAACGGACTCAGTTTCATTCATCTGTGCTGCGGCTGGTTATAGCTCTGGGCTGGCATGAACATCGGCTGTGGAAGCAGCTCCAGTGTTCAGCTCATTACAAGGAAAAATTCTATTTTTTTTCCTCTAGACTTGTTTGAATGCATCCATCTGGACCTTTACTACTCATTAGATTTATTTGTGATGGAGGGTACTAATGCACTGAAGGTTTGAGTGCTTTACAATAACACAAGCCAGCTCCATGTCATGTGGAAAAAGAAAATTGGCCATTTGAAATGAGCAGCTTCTGTGCTGGGTTCTGTGAACCAGTTCACTCCAATTTAGCCATCCTGTAGTTCAGGGGTCTGCAACCTTTAAGACAAAAAGAGCCACTTGGACCCGTTTCCAAAGAAAAAAAAAACTGGGACCCGCAAAACCATTGTGACATTTAAAGCATGCACGCCGCTGCCCTCCGATCTGACAGTGGGCGGGAAGGTGACGTTGGGACGGTGCGTGACTAACGCACGCACCACCCCCATGCGACGTCACAGCCAGTACAGCGCCCGCCACAGTGGGGAGTGCCGGGGCGCACAATGCGCCTCCTCCCCTTGCTAGTATCTGCCCCGGAGCAGTAAAAGAGGTGTAAAAGAGCCACATGCGGCTCCGGAGCCGCGGGTTGCCGACCCATGCTGTAGCTAGAAATCCATTCAAGCTGCCAATGGCTAGCTGGTGGCCAGTTTTAACAAAGCTCATCATAACACTCCAGTTTGCATTCCATAGCACTTACTGTACTAAATGTCCTCAATAAAGTTACAAATATAGACTGAATTGCTATTAAACGCAATCACAGACAACGAGAAATGCTGTGATTATATTTTAACAAAAGGATATATACAGACTTCCATCCGCATTTGTAGGGCACCAGAAAAGCATAATTTGCCTTGTTGTTGTTTTTAATTATTTTATTTATAAGCACAAATATGCAAAAAATATATGAACACTGTGGGACAACAATAAAAGGAGCAGTGCAGATAATTACAATATTTGATGTGCCAGAGATATTGATACAGAGGTTGTTTAAGAGACCCAAATTTCTTTCCTTGGTGCAGACAGATAAGTTTGTTAGTTTTTGTTATGTGAATGGTGCCATGGACCCCCTGCATGGGTTACGTGGACCCCCTGAGGTCTATGGACCACCAATTGCGAACCACTGGTCTAGTTAACTAAAGAGTATTCCACCTCTTTTCAGTTACAGTCATATGTATATCAAAAGAGCTTGGGATAGTAATCAAGAGCCTGTGCAAATTTCCAAAAGTTCATCATAGAGAATGGACCCCAGCCCCTTTCCTCAGTTCCTTGATTTGAATCTAGTGAGGCTAGAGAGTACGGGCACCTTTTCTTAGCCACCCACAAGTAAACAATTCATTAGCTGTATAGGTTATTACTCTAATATCTTTGAAAGAGTACTAGTGTGAAGCAATCTCTACCATGGAGCCTCACCCAAGAAAGATTCAGCCCAGCATCATGGTCAGAAACCTCACATCAGGAATGAGGAACAGGTGCTATTGCACTCCAGCTCCCACCAGCCCTTGCCAGCATGGTTGATGTTGAGGGGTGATGGGAGTTGCACTCCAGCAACATCTGGAGGTCCATAGATTCCCTGTCCCTGCCCTAGATGCTTGCCTTCCAGACCTCTTCAAACAGCAGTGTAAAGTAATGCTGGTCATGAATATAGATGAGAAGCGATCTACCATCCAAGCATAACTCCATACTCACCCAACCTATAATGCCTTGAAAACCTGTATTCTGTTTGAGTGCAACTAAGCTTGCCTTCTTTGTTTCTTCTTAGAAGGCTCCTGTGCTTGTAGCAGCTGAAGTTTTTGCAAGCATAGAGAAGCAATAAAACCTGACCCATGGAATGCATGCCTGCCCTGCGGTTGTCAAAGGCAAATGAGAGCCTGCTTGGGAGAAGGTTGCAACGCTATTGCAACTGGGCAATTAAAGTGTGTAAAACGACAGACCCCTGTGATGCTTTGAAAAGACGGTCTCTTTACTGAGCATCCAGAAGACAACCAAAGGCCCAGAGTGGAAGGGAAGCCACTAAGACTATTGCTCTGCAGCCTAACAGGATTCCAGCAAGAAATTAGCAATAACTTGCCTAAAAGGACACTACCCTTGTTCCAATGGGGTCTCAGGGAGGAGGTGACCTCCAACATGTGTTTGATCCAAACTGTTTTGGGACGTGTAAGACGCGGGTGGCACTGTGGGTAAAACCTCAGTGCCTAGGACTTGCCGGTCGTATGGTCGGCGGTTCGAATCCCCGTGGCGGGGTGAGCTCCCGTCGTTCGGTCCCAGCTCCTGCCCACCTAGCAGTTCGAAAGCACTCTTAAGTGCAAGTAGATAAATAGGGACCGCTTTATAGTGGGAAGGTAAATGGCGTTTTCGTGTGCTGCACTGGTGCTGGCTCGCCAGCTGCAGCTTCGTCACGCTGGCCACGTGACCCGGAAGTGTCTTCGGATGGCACCGGCTCACGGCCTCTAGAGTGAGATGAGCACGCAACCCTAGAGTCGGACATGACTGGCCCATACGGGCAGGGGTACCTTTACCTTTACCTTTAAGTTAGAAACAGCACCAAAGTGGGTTAGAACAGTAGCGTCACTTTTTTTTACAGCCAGCACCACTGGTTCACTCTGATGTGCACTATGCACCCATTTGGTTAGGTGTCTCGCTATAATCTTCATTGTTTTTTCATAAACTTTTCCCTTTCCCTCTTTTAAAAAACATAATGGCACTGTGGTGTGACCCACTTTAGGACATTTCTGGATCCAACCAACTGGTCAAAAACCTATGTTTTGGACTATTTTCAATTAATACATGAAAACACTTGAAAAATACTGTGATTGGGTTGAACCCACAATTCCCTGACTTACCATATCAGATGAAAGTGCCAATTAGCCAATGCTCAAATTGCTTATCTTTGTGACAGCCCCCTTACTTTTGGTTTTAGAAGACTATGGGGAGAATGAACTGATAAAGTATGGGGGAGGGACACAGAGTTGGCTTTCTGTATGTCATGGGGGGGGGGGGCTATAGTGATGAACCACAAGATATCCTGTGGCATGCTGTTTTCTCTGTAAAAGCCCAAAATAACAGTGTCTGTATATGAGTGAGAGGAAGAGAGCAGAATAGTATACCCTTAAAACCCAGAGATCTTCCGTTCTCCTTGATTCTAAACTTAGCTCTGCCACTGGTCCAACCGTACAGATGACTCACTCGACTTCCTTGGATTTAAATCATCCGTCTTAGAAAACTTGTTAAAGAAATACGTCACAGAAAATTAAATGTTGTCTCTAAGTTTAGCTACGCTGCCCAGAGTATAAATATTTTAACTTTCATGAATTCCTAGCTCCTTTTCATCTGAAAAGCTTGTTTATAAAGGAAAAGAAATTTTAATGTGCAGTTTTATGGGTCATTTTAATGTGCTGTTTTATAGATTGACTCTTTTATTCTTAGGTTTTTGACGTAACAGCCCACAATTGATTACAACTTTAACCATGTTCAAGGTTGTTTCATTCCAGCACAGCCCACACAATGTTCATTCTCTCTGGCTTTGAGGTGTTGCTTGTCTAAAAAAAAAAAGGCAATTCTTGAGCTCTCCTGATAGCATTCTGCCATTAAACTGTTACTCAAATCAGGGCCATAGACAGAGGCATATGGTGTGTTTTTTTTATAGGGAAACAGGGCCAGAAACAATTGTGTTATTTTTTGCAATAAAGAATTCTGTACAAACTATCTGCCATGTGCATTTCTTTGACTGCAGCACACTCTTGACAGCCACAGCCAGTGGTCATGTTCTCCAATATACCCCACCAAGAGTTTTGAGGTGGTAGGGGAGGCCTCTTGTCAGTGCACCCTGTACCTCCCTACTGGCGAGGAGGTCAAAGCCACAGCTGAGCCAACAGAAGAAGACAGTCGCCTCCACAGGGCCTTTCCACACACACAAGGGAAACAGGTAGTTGCCTAATATTAGTTCAGACCAATTATCCATCAGTGTTGCAGACTGTGAATGGCAGCAGCTATGCAAGTCTTGGACACTGTTTCTCACCTTGTCTGCTACGTCATCCTTGTTCAAACTGGTCCCTCCCTACCCATAATTCTAGGTCTAGAGACACACAAATGGTGTAATTCTTCACTGTGGTTTTATAAAAACAATGTCATTTATAAAGCTGGTGACCTTTTAAAAGTTTGAGGCCTGTGTGGCACTATTCTGTGGCCTGATTTGCCACTTGACATCAGGGTAATGCAGTAGAACAGGGAAGTCTTGCAGACAGAGCATATGTGCTTTGGATTTAAGTCCTTCCTGATCACCTGTCATGTGCTCATCATACGGTCTTTCTTGTGCATGTCATTTGCTCACAGCCTCAAAAGTACTACCCACAATATGGGAACAATAGTAGTCTACCCCACATGGTTGCTGTGAGAGGAAAATGCAATGAAGAAAATTAAATGTGCTAGATACATAGCTGTTGGATACCACCTTTTAATCAGTGAATGCTGCTACATTTTTGCAACTTTCCTTCCAGGGAAAATTGGATATGTATAGAATTCTTATTTGCGATGTTTGAAAAATTCAGTGCATTTTTATTTTTTTTAGTTGGCCTTAAGGAAGTGGACAACTTTCAATTCCCTGGTGAACTACCTTGATGATTTCCATTTTATGGCCATGGCAGGGTGTGGTATGTTCTAGGTTAAAAACTTTAGAAGATAAGAAGAGACCATTGGATCAGGCTAATGACCCACCTAGTCCAGCATTCTCATAGCGGCCAACCAGATGCCTATGGGAAGCCTGAAAGCAAGATTTGAACACAACAGCACTCTCCCCACTCGTGTCAGACCTGGCTTTCTAGTCCAAGCAACAGAGCATCCAATATAACAACTGGCTGCAGAGAATTTGGGCCTCCCAGAAGAGCATGGTAAGGTGAGAAGGAGGTGGCATTCTGCAGCTTTTAATGGTTATGGGCATCCCATGGAAGGAAAGAGTTGGTGCTTTTCCCTTGTTGCTCTCAAGGTGTTTCATTTGTCAACAGGTTGCTGGAAAAGGAAGGAATGAGGGCGGATTGTTATTTGTGGCCATAGTAGGGTGTTCTGGATCAGCCACAAAGCAGCTAGAACACAAGGGCTAGAACACAACATGGCCTTAGCCAGTGGCTGACCATCTGATAGGGAGACAGGTCAGCATGGCATGACTTGGGACTGTCTCCTGCCAACTGTTTTGCAGTATGGTTGGATTCAGCTGTGCTGGGATAATTTGAGGCTATTGAAAGAACAAGTCCTGGTTTTGGAGTTATACAGCACATTGGTGGAGGCATATTTTATGATCAAATGGGAACGGCTTGACCCTAGTGACTTAAGCAGAGCTCAAAAGGAAATGACTAGAAACCTACATTTGGCATTGTCCAGGATGGAGGGAAGTATATGTCTCACTCTGAAATTTAACGTTCAATGGAAGAACTGCACAGGACAGATGGGATCTATTGGGCTGATATCAGTCATGATATCTACCCACAAACATCACAACAACTTTATGGTTGCTCAGCATAATATTGTGTTAATGTGTCTGGTGGAAGGAAGTAAGGAAGAGTAGCTGGCATGGCTGTTGCCTTCAGGCACTAATAAGTTCCTTTGTGTGTGCCAGAAAAATCAGTGTATAATAGAAGTCCTCTTAGTATGCAAATCACTGTTCACTTAATATCCTCCTGCCAGGAGAAAAGATCTCCCAGCTATAAAGGAGCAGAAATAGACTGGATCATGACATACACACCAGCCCAGAGCAATCCATACAATCAATGTTTTTGTTTGCTGTTAACTAGATGTTAACCTCGTGAAATCTGCTCGTTGGAGGTCAGGTAATTGTCCCCTAACAGCCTAGCCTCTCACTGGCTTGAATGGAACTAACTCAAGTTCTGTAACTTTTCCTTCTGCACCAGTGGGTCTCGCTTCCAAGTATCATGGTGTTAAGGCAACTTTTCCAAGCTCAGGTTTTTACTGAAGCAGCAGCAGCAGGACATCATCTTGGAGTGGGCCTGTTGCTCCTGCTGCTGCTGCTGTTTCTATGACTTCCTAGTTTTGCCAACTTGGAGTGGTTTGATTATTTCTGGTACTGAACAAAGAAGCATAGGAGGATTGTTTTTCTTTCTTTAATTTAAATGTGGGGGAGCTTTTTACACTCTAGCTAAGAACTGTTTCTAATCTGCTGGAATGATGGTAATCACAAGCATAACAAGGATCTGGAGTATTTCCAATTATTTCCCACACATTTAACTGAAGGCTTCCCCTTAGAATACCCTACTATGAATCCTTATGCTGTGAGCTCAACCTGGTTCCCAGGTAGCAGGCACCGTTCTCAAAGGAGCCCCTTAACTCTCCACACGCTGGTGGATGGGACTTGAAGCAACACTTTTTAGAGTAGTGGAGCCATGTTTTTGACTGAGTGGTCCTACTGCTGTTACTTTGTACCTGAGTACAAACAGGTGCAACTTGAAACTGGAGTGCTTAGAGCATTGATAGCATTGGAGAGATGGAATGTTTTAAAATGTATCAACGTTTTGTGAAAAAACTGTTATTTAGCAGTCTTCCCCAGTCTGGTGCCCTCTAGATATTTTGTACTCTGTGACACATCAGCCCCAGCCAGAAGCTGCTGGGAGTTGTGTTCCAAAACATTTGGAGAACCACAAGTTAACCACCCATGCTTTAGTTTAGCACATCCTCTTTATTATAATAAAAATTGCACTACTGGGAATTCCTGGGCTGTCCATTACTGCTCATTCTTAACCATGTTTCTTAGCGCCCCACAAAATGTCCTTTTTATGGAGTATGTGTCATGATTTTGTGTCCATGATGGTATCAGGGAGGTTAGATGCATTCCCGCTTTCCATGTTGTTTGTGCCTTCTAAGGTTTGGGGGCAGTATTTCTGCTTCGTTTCGGTGCATGTCCCATGGTTTCCTACTAAAATCCTGTAACTTTTCATATCACAGACGTTTGCAGGGAGGAGGGCATGTGCCGCTTCTGTTGCACTATAGTGCAAGAGTGCTCCTCCAGATGGCGAGAATGCAGTAACACTCGTGACAGAATAGCTAAGAAAGCAGCAGGATGTGCACACAACCCAGTGTAAATCCCCCACTCATGCACTCTTATTGTGTTAATGACAAGTTGCAGAAAACACCCACAAGAAAACATCAGCCTGGAGGGGCCCGTGGAAAGTCCTAAAGAAAGTACTAAAGAGACAGACCTGCTGAATTTGCTGGGGTTTATTTCACAGAAAACATGCATGGAATAGAGCTGCAGGCCTGATCACGGATTCACCTCCAGGAGACAGTCTATGTTTACTCCAAAATAAATCCCATCACGTTTTTAATGAGACTTACTCCCCAACTTAGTAAGCCTGGTTTCAAAAGTGCAGCTCTTGAACACAATCCAGAAATACCCGTGCCTAATTCCTACAGAATTCAGTTGTACAAGAGGGCCCAGTGAAGAGTTGAACAGCATGATCCCGTTTACTCCGAAGAAAGTCCCCTTGAGGTTTCCTCTGAGAAAGTGTGTAGGATCACACTGCACATCCTATTAATTTCAACGACATTTAAACATGGGTGGTAACGTTCTTCAGATAGTTGCCCCACATCTGTTTGACTTGACTTTCTAAAGCAGGTGTGGCTAAAGTGTGACCCTCCAGATGTTGCTGGACTACAGTTTCCATCATTCCTGACCACACTGGGTGGGGCTGATGGGGCAGGACCAGTCCAACAACATCTGGCAAGCCACAGGTTCCCCATTCCTGCTCTAAAGTCAGATAGCCGAGAGACTTAAACCATTGCTTCAAGAGCAGCTGCAACAAATTCATTGGAGTGTACATAAGAGCTGGCTGTCAAAGTGATTGGAGGATCCCTATAACAAGTGGGAGAAAGTGAAGCTTTATTTCTTTTTTTAAAAACCTGATTATTTTGAATGAGTTGGTTGGGGTGGCTTTTGCTTTTGGTTCCTTCTCTCGATTGTGTCTGAAGTTGCAGTTCCAATAATTTCCTACTTGATTATATTGTAGAAGCATCAAATAAGAAAGGTGGGGGGAAGAAGACACCCTACAGGTTAAAATAAAATGTTATAGATTTTGTTAAAAATAAAATAATCAGAATCATAATTTAAGAGGTTATTTCCTGGTGGAAATCCATTTGCAGTGTCTCCCCCAAACATTAGACGAAATGGCATTGTTTACAAAAATTTATTAATACAAACTTTACACACTTTGAAATAACAGTTCTCAAAGTCCTATTGATGGAAACCACGGGTGTTTTACTTTTTGCTGTAGTGCTTTTTTGATACTCAAGTTGCTACACAGAAGGAAGAAAAAATATATAGATATAGATAGATATCTCCAAAATACTGACATCTAACCTCAGTGATCACTGGATTTCCAATTGGATCCATGGGATTTAAGGCTCTTGGCGACAGATGATAGCTATCCTAGACAGGCGACCACGGGCTGTGTGGAGAAACGTTACGCTGGCAGGCTAGGCTGACTGAAACTGACTAGCCCACTGGACTAGCAAGGCTAAGCTGAGCACGACTAGCACGTCAAAAGGGAGCCCCTAGAGGTCGCCGTCGCGTCATCGCACCAAACATGGGACACAAACACACAGCAAGAGGTCCTGCCCGTTGTCCTCGTCAAAGGAACAACTCGCGAGGCTTGGAGACTTAACACCAAAAGAAGGAAAGGGAAAGGGAGGGGAAGCGAAAAGAAAGAAATGCAAGCTGATGTGTTGCAGCATTGTAGGGCCACTAAATAGCCATCTGTGAACTCGTGGCGATTTAAAAGGCGAAGGGAAGGCACGAAAAGCTGCAAACGGCATCCTGCGTCACATGGCCTGAAGAGAATGCAAAATTCAAGTAAGATTGATCTCATACACACCACTCAGGCATCAGATCGAAGGCCCTCGACGGCTGCGCTACCGCTGGCTGCAGCCGTAGCCCGCCTGGGACCTGCATGCAAACCCGATTGGGTTTGCTGTGATGGATTACTCGGGGCCCGGATCAGACGGGGGGTGGGAAGTCTGACGGGTGAGACGGGCGCCTTTTCTCTGCTCGACGGCTGAGGGGCTCGTAAAGCAAGACGAGGCGCTGGGCTCTAGGGGGCGCTGGCGTGCACCTCCGCCCCGGCTTTGCCCTTAGGAGACGCGTTCCATTCATTTCAACGGGGAGCCGGCTGCTAAACTGCCGTCGGGATCAGAGTGCCAATCTCTCAAGAGTTTCCAGATCTCCCCACCACCCGTTTTCAGTAGCCGAGGAGCTGGGAATCCTGCTGACGATTCTCACAGGCTAAAAATCCCCTTTACTCGGAAAAACAAGGGCCATTCATAACAGGGCTGTCGTTTCAGACACCGAGGATAATTCTACGTTAAAGTTACGGGGCGGGCACAGAAGAACTCCAGGTGCGCTGCGCATTTTAAAGCAGTCTCCTACCCCTTGAAAAGGTCACGGCTTCCCTCAAAGAATTCTGGGGACCGTAGTTTCCTAAGAGTGCTGAGTTGCTAGGAGAGACCCCTGTTACTCCCCTCAAAGAGCTACAGTTGTCAGAGCTCCCTGAGTAGAGGGGCTGATTGTTAAACCACTCTGGCAATGAGGGGAATAGTGCGTCTCCTAACAAGGCTCATCACCCTTAACAAACTACAGCTATCGGGATTCTCTGCGGGGTGCGATGCTGCTTTCAATGTGCAGCGCAGCTATTTGTTGCGGGTACTCTTTCATAGACCCCATAATAACTAGAAGCAATGTCATCAACACAGAAAAAAGGTTGCCTTCTCCCTTCTTCTATTTAATTTTTTGAAGCAAAGAAAGCTGTTCTTAGTATGGTCATATTTGTCCTGCATTTAACTTGACTAACTAACTTAGTAAAATTTAACTAATTTTACCAATATAGGTAAAATACAGGAGGAAGAATCACATGGAGTTGGAAACCTGGGCAACTTTTTAACTTGGGAGATGCGCTTTGCATCGAGGTTAGGTTTTCACCCCGTTGACTTCAGTTGAACAGTCAAGCAAAATCCCACTGCTAAAAAAAGAGATTTCTTTCCAACACATGAATGAAAGGTGGCAACCTAAATGGATTTAGATCCAAGTCCTACAACACAACAAGGAGATCTGGGGGCTCTAGAAATAAGACGCCCACCCCTTTGGTCGAGTCTGAGCTGCGGGAGACCCAATTAATCCGATGCCACCCTATGATTGAAGCTGATTGACACCCTGATCCTTTAAGGCGCATTGCAGCCGACAGACGACATCCCAAAAGGTACTCAGCTCGCTAAAGCAATGGTGCCGTCGAGACAGGACCCTGGGAAGAAAGACCTGGGTCCCTAAATACAGTAGGGCTGGTTTACCATCTGAAGGGGAGCAGGAGAGCCGCTAAGGCTATTCAACCCAGGGTAAAAGGACCGTACTGCACCACTGTGTTAAGAGAACCCTCAACAAATGTGTTTTCCATTGAAATGAATGGGACGTCCTTCTGGATAAGTCTGCTGACTTAAAAATGCCAAGTTCCCGTGATTTCAGTGGGAACAGAGAGGGGGGCGGGGTGTTGGTTGTTCTTTGAGCAGCTTCCGCTCATTCATACCTGTGACTGGCGCCGTGCGCAGGCGCAACCCAAATAAGTGTGAATGAACAGAAGGCAGGACAAAGACCATCAACGAGAATGGACGGTTTGGAACTGCAACCTTCAGCCCCATTGAGTTCAACAGAACTAGACCGGCTTCGAACCACCCTATTTACATTTGGCAGTTAATTCTCTGAAGGAAAGAGGGGGGAAACAAGTCCCTTCAGAGTTGGGACTATTTCAATACCCACTGCACACAATCCAAGGGATTATTTCAATGCCCTCCACACACTTCACACACAGACACAAACGCACGCGCAGGCGCACACGCACTCACATTTCAAGGTCCCCGTCCCCACAGAAAGATGCTTGATCAGGTCTTAGAAACTGAAGCGCAGAGGGAACACTACACATTCTAGCATGACCAAAGTTGATTGTATGAAATAAATTTTACTAAGCGGTTAAAGCCATAATGTAGAAAAATACATTTTAAACCTCCAAACTCAATAAATCAACAAGGAACCGAAAAGGAAAGGAAAAAGAAAGGAAAAAAACTTTTTCGTCATAGTGCATAATTCTTTAGTGGTGGAATATATAGAGAGATATATAGATATAGGCGCTACAGCAGGGGGGGAGGGGCCTAAGACAGTCTGACAATTAAGAGCTTGCATCATAACAAAACCAAAAGTGCCTGAGGCGTTCACAATATAATTGTTGGTTGTTGCTTTCGAGGGAAAAAAGAAACGAAAGTGGCCCCGATGGAAAACACAACATTTGCGAGAGAGGCCATCGAGGGCGGAGAAGCGAAAGTTCTATCAGGGAACCATGAACTGGGGGCGCGGGGAGGGAGAGAGTGTGAAAGTGACTCCCACCGGGCGGGCGGGCGGGGCGGGGGGCGATTATCAAGAGAGAACGCTAGCCAATATATCACAAGATGAGAAGAAGGATGGACAGCACTGGAGAGTTACACGTGAATACTTTGCATCAAGATCCGATACCAAACAGCTCGTAGGCCGATGGATCTCTTTGAGGCGGGATCCACACCTGCAGCAGAATAGGTGGAAACGGAAGGTGGTAGAGTTGCTTAAGGTTGCAGAGTGGAATATACCATTTCAGATTACAGGTGCACTTTTTTAATTAAAAAAATGCTCCCTTTAATTATTTCTATATCTTATTAACTTCTGGCGTTGGGAATGGAGGAATGGGACTGTACTAGAATCTTCCTTCCAGTTTTCTACTGGCAGGACTCTTTCTTTCTTTCTTTCTTTCTTTCTTTCTTTCTTTCTTTCTTTCTTTCTTTCTTTCTGAAGTGCTATTGTCCACTTTGCCATCACGAGTTTCACCTCCGTCTGCTGCATGGATAGATCCGGCCTGATGGGGCAGGTTATCTTTAACTCCTAGAACCTACACTGTGCCAAGTCCAAAACCCAAAGGGATGGGGTAGGGGGGTCGTTTCTTCTCTATTCCGCCCTAGATCTGAACTCCGAACTTCCTAACGGATAGAACTTATTACTTCTGAGGCTACCTCAGGGTTGGATCCAGACTTTGGCGTTCTTAGAGTTGACGCATCAATCTATTCTGAGCATGGCTAAGTCTGGACCCTACATATGCACAGTGTGAGATATATATATTTATACACACTGTGTATATATTTATACACAGTGCATTGTGTATCTATATGTGTATGCACACACCTGCATATGGAAACAGGCCCCCTTCTTAGTCTGCTATCCCAGAAAGCAGAAAAAACAACTCTTCCAGGATTTCTCATTGGGGCGCAACTATTTATTTCGACAATTTGCATCCTGCTGAACTACAATCGTCTCTTAAACTACCGGACCCTGGTCCTCTCTGCTCACAAGCGCTAAGGCGGATCGGCATGACCCTTCACCCCCTCTCCCCTCGTACAGGCAGGGAGAGGCGCTCCTTTGCCCCCCCCCATTGAGAGGAGTGGCCGGGAGAAAGGGGTTCTGGGGCGAGGGGTGGCCGGTGCACCTTAAACGGTCTTGCAGGCTCCGTTCTTCACTTGGTCTCAGAGCAGATCCAGATACATAGAAAAAAGGGCAGTCAGAGTAAAGCAGGGAAATGTCATTTCTAGCAAGGGGGGGAGGGAGGGGGGAAGGAGGAAGGACGTGTCAAAGGAGCCTGACAGGAGACTCACCGGGGCAAGGAACTGCGTCAGTAATTCTCCCAAATCAATAGCCTCATATTCCCCTTGTAGCAGGGCATCTTTGTCTATGTACAGTAGCAAATGGAGAATAGTAATTTCTTCAACCCTGTCATGGATAAAAATACTCTCCTTTTAATTCCCATTACAAAAATAGGAGCAATATTCAAAACAATGATTGTCTTCTCCATTTTTTCAATTCTTTTTTTAAATATAAAAACATAAAACAGCTCAGGCGAATGTCCTCGGTCTCTTGTGCAAATGCTAACCACTGCAGCATCAATTGGTCCTCTCTAATTCCCTAGTCTATCGAGCTAGCTCTAGCAGGTCTATAGATTCTAATCTTAACATTTAGTTAGTTAGTTTAAGGATTGGTCCACAAAGTAGATCTGTGCGTTTTCTCTAGTGCTTATTCTTAAATATTATTTTGGTACAAAAGAAAAACAATATTATTATCAAAATATTCATTTAATGGCTTTACTTCATACATAAATACATGTTTAGATAACACAGGAGCGGTGATTGATCAGTCAGTTTGGAAATGACTTTTTAGGGACGGGGGCGGGTTGGGGGGGTCCTCTCTCGGATTTTTTTTTTCCCCGGGGCTTTTGTATACACAGGAGCGATTGGGAAACTCATCGCTACAAATAGGCTACTCGGCGTCCTTTGTTTCTAACTCTTTGTTTATACCTTTTCCCCAGGACTGCTGCCAAGTATTTCTTGACAGCCATTTGTTTTCGGTAGCGGCTGTAGCTGTCTGTGAATATGCCGTCCGAGTGCCTTTTGGAAAGCGGTTCCGAGTCATCCTCCAGGCCGCTCGCTCCGCTGCAAGGAGTAGGGGAAAGAGAGGAGGAGAGAAAAAGAAGAGGGCAAAGCGAAACGTGCTTGCAAAATCGGAAACCGCCAACCCTGCCGCAGGAGCTACGTCTTTCGGAAGCAGAAAAGGGAAAGGGGTCGGGAAATTGCGCCCAAAATGCGCAGGCAGGCCACCTTAACGCCCAGAAGGCTGGTCAGTTTCACTGCCAATGGGCGTTTGCTGGATAGACTCAGTGTAGACTCTTATTGCGCATCATCTTGTTCATAAACAAGAGGAAGGAGTCACTTTCTGTTCTTCTTTATCTTCCATTGTATTGCTGTCTGCTGTCTGCTGTCTGCGTGCGTGTGTGTGTGTGTTTGGGGGGTTTCCCAGCTTTCCCTTTTCTTTCCTACCCAGGCTTGCTCCACAGGCCAATATCCCCCATGCCAAACAATAAGCCCCTCGCGATCTGCCTCGATTAACCTTCATCCTTTCAACAATTCGAAGCTTGGGTGGGTGGGTGGGTTTCCCCCTTTATATCAACCTCATTATCATCATCCTTTTTATCACAGAGTTATCCAAAAGCATTTGGTCTAGGGAAGGATCTGGCGGTGGAGTGTGCAGGGATCGGGGTTTTGTTTTGTTTCTTAAAAGATGGGGGTTGCTCCTTTCAAGCAGCGCGAGCAACACGTAGAGCAGGGGCCGGAGCAATAAAGGGCAGGTTCTTTCCCCGGCGCCAAGAAACAAAGGCTTTCTCTAACCACGCTGCGGAAGTTGAAGTGTGATCATAATACAAGTCGACAGTCGGGAGACAATCTCTTCCTGGCATGAATTATTCATCCTGAAATGGTGTAATCCATTTCCCCCTGGGCTTTATTAAAATGTTGCCTTCTGCCGATACACGCGCGGGCTGGCATCCGGCTAGGAGGGTGGATTTCAAAGCAGAGGTCGGGGACGGGGGGGGGGGAGAAGGAGGGAGGGGCTGCTTTGTTTTTACTTCCCATTTTATTTCTTTTCCGCACGTTCTGTGGTCAGTCTGCGCCTGGATCTATGGAAACGATGCCCTCTTCCTCCCAAAGGAGCCTCGAGTATTTATTTAATCATCCCCAGCGGGTTGGAGGGGGTCGGTCAGACTCTGCAGAGGAGCGAACTGCGCAACTGACAAGGTCTTTATCAGCTGAGCTTGTCGCCGCACCTTTTCATCCCGTCAGGCTGAATGGGGCGGGGAGGGAGGCCGGTTGTGTCACATTCGAGGGAGCGTGGAGGATTAGCAACCCTATTTAACAATATAGCTCAATCCTCTGAAGGTTGTAAACCGGGAAAGCCCGCCTCTCCGGGAGTTCAGCCCAGTTCTGTTTAATAATACTCTTCTCTGGGTGATATTCCACCCGTAGTTTGATCAACAGCCCAACTTAACGGCGATGACCCGACTGGCACCCACGTTCCCTAAACGCGCTGACTTAGAGACAGACTTGTTGGCATAGCTGTCAACGTTTCCCTTTTTTTAAGGGAAATTCCCTTACTCCGAATAGGATTCCTCGCAAGAAAAGGGAAAAGTTGACAGCTATGCTTGTTGGTCTTCCACGCACCCTGGGACAGTTTGATCCAGAACTGTGACTCGAACTGTGATCCAGGTTTGTGCAGAGATGACAGATCCGCTGAGCTCTACAGAATAACATGCCCAGTGCCATTTAATGCATTCTAACCCCATGGGATGGTCCATTAAGATTTGTTCCTTAGATTCTCCCCCACCCCTTACACACCCACACTCCCTCCCCTCCCCACCCCCACCCCCACCCGAACAAGGAAGACCGTCTTACCCCACCCGCTTGGCCATCAGAGAATGAAGGTACTTCCTCGCCGATAACTGGCCCAAGACTTTCCTGTAGGCTTTGTTAAAGATCCCGTCCGCATGCCTAGAAAGAAGAAACGAAGGGGGGAGGGAAGCGGTGGAGAGAGGGAGGGAGGAGGAGGGAGACACAGAGATCAAAATAAAACAGGCAACAAGCCACGTCCAGCAAGCTGATGGAGGGACCTAGTACTACCCAGAGCTCATCCTGCGGGAAAACCTCAGCAAGGGGGTGGGATCTGGGGGTCGGCCTCTGCTTGGGTCCCCCAGGGACCTCGGGCCGCGCCTGCCTGGGCAGCGGAGTCTCGAGCGCGCGCGCTCCCATCCCTCTTCCCACCCCCACCCCCCAGCTGGCAGCTGTCGGGGCAACTCGGGTTATTTTCTAGGATGGGGCGCGCGGCGCGCTGCTCAGAAACTGGCTTTTTTTTCCCGGAGAGAGGTAAGTCGGATTCCTCGCCTCCTTCTTCCCTACCCCGTCTGTTCTCGGTCTGACGCGGAAACCTTGCAGAGGAGGATCCTCGGCTTGAGAGGGGTGCTTCTCCTCCTCACCCTCTTCCAAAGACAAAGCGGAGGAAGGCTGGGAAACCACCTCTCTTCCCACCCCACCCCCACTGGCCCGCCACACCCACCGCGCGGTCCATTACGCAGCTGCTCCGGCGCAAGGGGCGCTTCCAGTCCAGGTCAGGGTGGCCAGGATCGCAGCCTGCTTTGAACTCTATCTATCTGTGGCTTAATCACCTCTTTTCCGGTGGGTAATACAAGGTGTACACGTCGTCCAGCATGGAGGAAGGGTCGGCTATCCCGAGGGGCTCGCTGTCGAAGGCGTAGTCGGGCAGGGTGTTGCCGTCTTCGTCGTACGCTTCATCTTCCATCCTGCTGTAGAGGGAGACAGGCGCCGCGCCTTGAGTGCGGGATCGCGGCGGGAGCGGGGTGGGTGGGCACGTCGAGGGGGCGGCGGTGGGAGGAGGGGAAGGCGGCACTGGCTGGGACCAGGAGGCACCCTCCCCCCCCACCTCAGATGCACCCATGGCGCCCGAGGCTCGCTCCCTTTCCCACCACTTCGCTTCCCCCTTGCTTGGTCTGCCCCCTTAGCCGCGAGGAAGAAGACTGCCAGCCAGCTAAGGGAGCCCCCCCCCCCAAAAAAAGGGAAAGAAAGAGCCCCACAGGCTGCCAAAACGAGAGGAGGGGAGAGGAGGAGGGGCAGACATCTCTGCAACAATTCCTCCTGCTCGCCAGCCGCCTGTTTTGTCCCTCTATTACACCTTCAATCCAGGGGTCCACGTCCAGTTCTCCGTTCCCAGGTAGCGTTCAAAGGTCTTCGCCCATCTTTTCTCATTCAAGCCAAAGGCTTTTCGCGCTCCCAGTTGACCCAGTGGGACAAAGGGGGAGGGGATCTTTAACTCAAGACCTCCCCACCCCGGAATCCTTTCTGCCTTTCTGCAAATCGGTTTCGTTTCGATTTTATTTCGGTGTCTCGGACAGTTCAGAGGCAGTGGAAGTGGAGTGGATCAGAGCATGCATGGAGGCTGGGAGATTGGGTTGAAATCCTCGCTTGGCCATGTCACTTGTTGGGAGGAGACCTTGGGCGCGTAGGGACGAATTAACCATTACATTGCTAGGGTTCAGGCCAGTGATGGGAACCTGTGGACCTCCGGATGTTAGCGGACTCCATCAACCCCAGTTAGGATGGATGTTGAGACAACAACCGGAGAGTCTCCTGGGTTAGGCCCTCTGTTTCCCAGTTAAGCTCAATGGGCGACCTCGGACCCACCACTTTCTTGTAGCCTTGTCTTCCTCACAGGGTTGTTGTGAAATGATAATCTCTGTATGTAGGCATGAACTACATCAGTCGTGACTTTGCCACAGCTACAGGGTAGAAGAGGGATTTCCCTTTAAAGAAATTAGTGTTCCGATATTTATCTATTTCTTTTCTTATTTTAATACATATTAATTTAAGATAATTCGTTTGATGAATTAATGCTTCTCTCCCTCGTCAACATACAGTTCCCTCCTATTAGCCTGAGATCCCTTGCACCCTTAATCCAGGCCTGTGGGCAACGCAGAATCTAACCAGGGAACGGTGTAAAAACGATTGGGAGTTGAAATGAGCTTTATACACCCAACACACGCCATTCACACGCAGTGTCTGGGAAGCAGGCCAGAATCAGTGTGTGAAAAATAAGCAATAGGGTTTTTATTATGGCTATATTTTAAATGCCCAGATATTTTCTTCACATATTTGAAAGGGCTCTGGTAAGACACACTTTTACAATGCATAAGATTTAACCCCTCGCATCTCCTGGTAGGACTGGAAAAGCCTCTGTCTGAAACCCAGTATCGACCAGTTCTCCTCAGCCTTGGGTCCCAGATCTTTCCGGATTACAACGCCCGTCATCCCTGACCATTGGCTAAACTGGCCGGGGCAGGATGGGAGTTGTAGTCTAATAGTATATGGAGCTCCAAGACTGAAGAACATTCGAAATCCTAAACTGACTGCGATGCTGTGGCTCGGTTTAAGGCAGCTTCCTGTGGGCTGGGTTTTCTTCCCACCTTCTCCCAAGGCCTCAGGGTGTCCCTACTCCTGAGAAGTAGGAGGAGACCCCCTGGGGAGGAGACGACTCTAAAATTGCAGGAATGGAGCGGATCTGGACTCGGGGCATGAGTTTGCGTTTCTCCTCTTCCATCCTTCCTCTGCGCAAGCAGACAACACGCTCTCCACTCTCTTTTCTGCGTCTTATAACGGTTCCCCACCCCTCCCCGCTTCCCACCTAGCCTGATCTCCGTCGTGGTCTCCCTGCTGCCGGATTTAGGTCACTGCGCGTCTCTCCGGCAGCTATTTTCGTCTGCGGAGCTCTGGCAGGAGCTATCAATAATGGATGCTCCTCAAGTGTTTCGCGGCTGCTAATTCAGGCGCTTGAATGGAGCCAAGAGCCGCCCCCGCTACATCCACTGCTGGGGGGAAGGAGGGTCCCCCTCCCCGGGACTGACAGCTGCTCCCACCCCCCGCCACCCAGCCCCACCAACTCCCAGGTCTGGGTTGGCAAAGAGGGCTGAAAGACCTGGGGGAACCTAGGACAACAATCTTCCAAGAGGGTGGGGAGGCTGGTTCGTCTCAGGACAACCTCAGAGCCGGGGCAGGAGCGTCCCGGCGCGTTAGGCACTCTGTCGCCAGGACTGAGCCGATTTCATTCTCAGTGCCTCCTCCCCGGGGGCAGGGAAAGCCTCGTGCTTCCCCAAGATTGGTGGCAGATCACAAGAATCCGCCCCTCCTCCTCCCAATTCTTCTGATGTAGAAACCAATAGGGGTCAGTAGCGTTCTTGGCTTCTGTCCCTCTTAAAGAGGAGGTGGGGAAAGAACGCTGGGGGAAAGCACCCTGTTGGTCTGGGCGCAGCAGCCTTCCCGAACTCAGCACCCTGACGGAAGTCCTCAGCACCTCTCCGCAAGCGGTCTCCGCTGGGCCACCTTGGAGGGATTTTCGAAAAAGCGCAATATTTGTCTTGCTGGCTCAAAAATCCCATCTTGCTCTGCCTTCTGTCCTCTAGAGTGGTTTGCCCTAAGCGTTTGGGAAGTTCACAAGCAGCCGTTCGTTACAGATCGGCTGCTCCTGATCAAGGAGGCTCCACTTTTAATAAGAGGAAATTTGGAACAAAGGGGTATAAAGTCGATACAACCAACTTTGGTTATGCGGAAGGAGCCTTGTGGCGTATTAAAGGTTATAGACTCCTGGTCGGCTCAGGCTCCCTTTTGGGTAATTTTGGAAGTAACAAGGCAGCCAATCTCTACTACCGACCGTCTGTCGATACTGCTAATGATAACAAGGAAATGCTCCCGGGTGGTGTTACAGGCTTGTCCTGCCATCCTAAAAGTAAAGTTGCTATCATCAATCCATAGTCTATACTCGTCGATATTGTCTTCTAAAACAATCTACTATAAATCACTATGGAGCTTATTGCTACAGAAACGTGCTCAGGTTCCTGGTATGAGACAGTTGACTGAGGGATGCAGTTTAAACAGCCTAGATTTTTTTTAAAAATCATTGGAATTTAACTTCCTGAGGAATGCATTTGGGTTTGCAACCTTAAGGTACAGGCCTGCTCATTAGATTCAGTATGGTTATTCCAGAAGCAAACCTTTTGGTAAGAATACCAGTTGAATGGCATTTGGTGGAGCGATCTTAGCAGTCCATTCACATTTTCCTTTCAATAAAAGTTATACTTGCGGGAAATCAATTTAGTAAGGCTCAATCCTACAGTGTTTCCATTTAGAAGACACGCACCATCGAAGCTTTAAAATCTTACAAAGAAATATGAAGATCGAAATGACAAACTGCGCCAGCCAATAGAATTTCACGGATGGGGCCAACCCTACACACTTCACGCGTATACATTAATGGTAGCTTCAGTCTGGGCCACGGCTATTCACTTTAAGCTGCCTTCCCTAGATGCGCACCTTCCTTCTAAGCACGGCTGCTTAAGCAGCAGGCGCCATTGAAATTAGCGGGGCCTCCGCCAGCTACATACATTAGTCCTACCGAGTTCAACGATTCCAAGTACTGTAGGATGTAATCGTATCAATGCATCATGTGTGGATCGCGTCACCCATCATACATACCGTAACACTTCTGCTATAATATATTACTCACTAGATGTAATTTCCTACCTGTGATCCGTACCGCCAGAAACATAGCAGAGTCCCTTAGCTATAACCCAAAGCCTTCCTCTAACAATTTGCCTACAGGTTCAGTACCTGCCAGGCAAACGCAGCAGGTAATAGGCAGCCAAATTCGGGATTAGACGTCTGCATGTATACAGGTATACCTATGTCCTAGATATAAACATACTTTCGTTGTGAGCCCAGGGATGCTCCTATGCACACAATCTAAGATGATAAAAGGGTTTGTTCCAGAATAAATGTGCATAGAATTGGGCTACAGGTACATTTATTTCGGAGTCAACGTTTTAGATATCAGAATGGCTGGTCTATTATAATCTGCCTGTATTTCTCAATGTTTGGCACTCTGATTATCTGGAAAGAAACTCCACATATCTCACAACTGTTGCAGATAAACACGCATAAGCTTCACACACCCACACCCTGCTTCTAAACGCATAACTTGGAGTTAATAGCCCAGGAAGATTTAGGATAGCAGCCTGGCATGTCAATGAGTGGCTTTATATTTTGGTTTATGCTTCAGACCCAGTCCCATGGAATGGTGGTATAGAATTCATACCACAGGAAAGAAAGCGAATGGGAACCCCAAGATAAGCATTGCTTATATTGGAGAAAGCGGAGGAGGGTGAAATGAAATTGTATACATTCCGGAGACGAATATATTGTAGGCTATCGCGATTTTCTACGAGCGTTTAATTAAGTAATTTTCAGGCGCGCGCACCAGCACGCACGCGCACTCTCTTTCGCACACAGGGAGAGACACACACACACCAAACACAACTTGCACAGTTGCTCGGTAGTCAATTTCACTGCTGCGCTAAGAACGGCAGCCTGTGTTTCTAACCTGGAGGGTTCCTTAGAGCATCAGCTATCAATGTCTCTAAGCAAGTGACCTAACCCGGACTTGGAACCTTGAGCTGTGTGGGTTCCCCAAGGTTAGAGAATGAGGGAATTCTTGGGGGGTTTTCCTTCTTGGCAAGGAAAGGGACAATTTGTCTCTAGCTGGAGTCTAGAAGGCTGAATCTGAGCTGGACAGCTCCCAGCGAAGCGTCTGGACCCGGTTAGCAGCGGCGAGAGAAGGGTGGGGGAAAGAAATCCCATGCAGTATAATAAGCCAAGCCCTGGCTCCCAGTCGGGTGGGGAGAGCCGGGTATTCACTCACCTCAGCGCGGGGTATTGGAGTCCAGCAGCAGGCGAGCAGTAGACGCTGCAGTGCATGATTATCCCATAGACCAGCAGGGCGAGAAGCGCTTTGTTACACATTGCCACTCTAGGAGGGTGGGAAAGAGAAACCGCGGTCACAAGGGGCTCCTAGGGGGCTCCCTGTCCCCTTCCCCAGCTTTGTCCAGTAAAGAATCAGCTCTTGTCACCTTGAAGCTATCAGATGCTGGGGAACCCGCCTGTGGGACTTTTCACCAACCCAGGCACAACCTCTCCCACCCGCCCCCCTCCTCCCCTCCCGGCACTGCCATGCCCCTCTCTCCCGCCCCGATTCCGCTCATTCGCCTTACCATTCAACTCTGGAAACCAGGCGCAAGACGGGTCTGAATCAAGGAGGATTTCTCCCTTCTTGATGTTGATGTTGTTGTTCTCCTCCTTCTCTTGCTCTCTTCCTTCCAGGAAGTTTTGGTGCGGATAGTTAATCCTCCTGAAGCATCGCCTCTCTCTCGGTTTCCCTCTGTGTGTCTCTTGCTTTCTTCCTCTGATGGGCAAAGAGGGAAACCGCAGAAAGGGAGGGGGCGTGGGACAGACAAGCAGATCGACTTGTTAGCTGCCTAGCTTGGGGGGGGGGTTGCTCAGCTCAATTTTTTTAAAAGTTGCAGGTGTAAAGTGGAGTCTGCCAGACAGGCAAGAGACAAGGGGGGAGAGAGAGAGGGTGAGGAGAGGAAGAAGGGGAAATCCTTGCAGGAAGGAAGAAGGAATCAGAAAGGGAGAAAGTGGAAACTGGCTGCGTTATAGCAAATGCTACAGAGCGGTTCTTTTCCCCTTCCCTGAGCAGCTCCTGGCTTCAGCGTCGATTTGTCTCCTTTTGCTTCACTACCTCCTCCTTTCTTCTCCTTTCTTCCCCCTTCTGTGCCTTCCAAGCTGACCAGCTTTGGCTGCTGGATCCTGACAGCCCCGGCTCCCACCTTAGCTACCAGATCTTTTGCACTCTCTTTGCTTTCTGTTCCCAGCTCTCTGTTGTAAACAGGGGGTCTCTCTCTCTCTCCCTCTCTTTCTCTCAATCTCTCTGCCTTGTTGCCTTGCCGGGTGTCTGGCTTGTTTTGTTTCTCTGTTGATGTGGCGTTCGGATTTTTATTTGCCAATGACTTTTTTTTATTGTTGTTGTTGCAGTCACGTAATAATCGGTATCAGAAAAGACGTCACCACCCCAATTCCTCAAGGAACAGAACAATCCCAACTTCAAGATGATGCGGGCAGGAGTCATAAGCTTCTCATAAGCACTTTAACTTACACCTCCCCCCCCCGCCCCTTCCCAACCAAAACTCTCACTGAGGTGGCTAATTTTCAAATTTCACATTTCCCCTATATTTCAGAGACGGGTCGTTCGATTGCATGTCTCTTGCAGAAAGTCTGTCCTTCACATATACTTTTTTCTCCTCTTCCTAAACGTCTTGCTTGGAAATAATCCCCACTGATTTCAATGGAAATTGCTTCCAAGTAAGTGGACTCCGGTCATTTTTCAAACAGAAGACTTGCTATTTGTTTACGAAGCCAAGAAATCTTGGGCATGTGCTTCTTTAACCAGTGCAATTAAATATTTCAATCTCTGTTTTTGTTGCCGTCGTCATTACATTACTATTAATTTCCCCTCCAAAGCTGTTTGAAGTCTTAGAGGATTCTCTATAATTTTCTAATTAGAGGTGGCAATTGACAGTCGGGTGGATTGATTACCCGCTGGGCGAACAGTTGCTTTCCCACCGGAGCTGTCCAAACACTGTGGTGCTGAATGGCTTTGGCAACTGCACAAAGAACTTGGAAGAATGTTGCCCCCAAGATTGCTCCATATTTACAGAGCTCCCATGCTGGCAGGGCAAAATTAGAAATGTCATCGTTTTATTCATACGGTGATGGTGGCTTGTTGTCATACCATATTCACTGTGATTTATTTGCCCATTTTGAAAGTGTAATCAGCATACGCATATTTATTCTCTGAATGTGGAAAGGGGTTGTATGCTTTTTTAAAAAAAATGTGGACAGATCTCGGTTTTAGACGCCATCTGAGAATTTCAACAACAAATAACACAAACGCCCAGGCAATGAGACGCAAGGAAATGATTAGAAATTGATAATTATGGGAAAGTTATTTTTGTATCTTCTTCCTCCCATCTCCCCCTTTCCCCCTTCTAAACCCAAGCAGCTTGGACTTGGCAGGGAAGCACACGCAGGCGGGGAGGGTTTCCATTAAAACTTCATATGCAAGGGAATTCTTAAGGGAATCCCTCCTTGGGAATTCACAATCCATGAGCATTACTTTCCTGAAAATGATGTAGAGGAAGAGGGGCGATGGGGAAAAGATCACGTCTGGTCTCCGTTTCAAGTAATTTGGTATTACTGGCTTCTTGTTTCCTTCTTGAAGGTAGAAGTCCAGATCCATTTCAGAAAATTGTCTCAAGAAATGCAGACTGATGGAGCCACTGCCGTGCATGTTAATTATTAAGCTGATGAGCAAAAAAAGCAGGAAGAAGCGGAACCACAATGGTTTTTTTTTTAACTTCCTGATTCAGTTATTTGGCTTGAACATGCACGCAGGAACGCTTTGAAACATCGAGTTCTCAAAACTCAAAATGTTTATATAATTTAACAGAAAATAAGCTCCACTGCTTTCCACAGCTGAAGAACACACAATGTTTACGATAGTTTAAATCAGATTTAAATTGTGTTTTAGCTTTTTATATACAGGTAGAAATATTAGACTTTCTCCTTGAGCATGTAGCAAGAAAATAATATTTACTGGGTAAATAATGTTTGTTTTTCTGATAGAATCTGTTGCCATCGAGGAACACTATTCGCTTATGCTTTTTTAACTTCCACTATAATTCGTGTGAGCTGATACAAATAAAGTTTATTTTCTCCCTTCTTCAAATAACTAATTTATGGACTTAAAAAAAATCACTGAAACCTTCTGATGCGTTTCACTACAGAAAACCTGTTGCAAGCAGCGTTCGCCACCTTGTGGAAAGTTTAAAAGGTGCGTGACTCAAACTCGCGTTCAGAGCTATCTTCTGTACAGGGACTTGGGAATGAAGTATCACAAGACGAAAGCTTCACAGCCCTGCATTTTACTATACTTTTACTGTAGCTGAAGGCGCTGGGGAATCAAATCAGCCCATCTGAAATGGTTTCTCTCGTGTCTGGGTTTGTTGTTGTTTTCTAAATAGTTGCTTTCTCTCCATAACTAAAAGAGAAAGAAAAGCACAGAATTAAAAGCCTGTGATGGTTCTCAAAGCTACCAGCATGAGTTTGACCAAACTGCAGGAGGCAGTGGAAGACAGGAGTGCCTGGCGTGCTCTGGTCCATGGGGTCACGAAGAGTCGGACACGACTAAAAGACCAACTGACTAAACAACAACAACAAAAGCCTGTGATATTAGGAGTCTATGATTCCAACATCTTGATCCCAAATCTATTACTTGGACAAAAGTCTGAAAGCAGCACACTCACTGGTCTACTCAGTGGTAGACAAACACTCATTGATCTTCACTCATGGCCACATGGTATATTTCTATGCTCCGAATAGTGTACAAGTGAGAAAAAGTGGAATTTCACTAGGAAAGGTAGGGCACTTTCCCTTAAATAACCTCTTTTCCAATCTTGCATTGTTAACTGCACTCCAGGCCCCCTGCTCACACAATGATTAATGTGCAAGGAACCCTCTGTCATGTGTTCTGCAGGCCGTGCTGAATCTTTATAACACAGAGGTGCTGGGGCTCAACGATCCCCAGAGGCACATCCTCCTACCTAGAAGTGCTTTTTCATGATTCCAGATGTGCAGCGTCTGGTCTAGTAGCTCTCTAGTGTTTGTTGCCTATAGTTCCTTCTTTCTGTTGTGACCAGTGGAATTCAGGAGAAGAAATACATTTTTAAAAATAAAAATCCTACAAAGAACTTTATTCTAGGAGATGACATGCAAATAAACTCAGGAACTAACAGATGGTTTCTAGCATAAGCTTTTGTGGACCAGAGTCCACTTTGCTGGATGCATGAAGTGTTATCCTCGGCTGCCAAATGTATATTTGTGCCAAGCGGCAATGAAATGCAAAAAAAATATAGTCTATGGAAAAGCTATGTGATGTATCTGTTATGCAAAGTGACCATTCATGACAGCAGAAATCAGTGATAACACTATTATCCTTTGTGTTGTTATGCTAATTAACATGGTGGGGCAGGAAACTGTTGTCTGCCCAAGGAAATAATTGACACATATCTCATGTGTTTATACATGTGCCTATTAGCCTCAGACGTCCAGTGCACTTACACTGCATGTATGAGGCATATGAAGCAGAATAAACACTATGTGCAATCATCACAAGAAAGGTCAAATACTGTACGGTATTTCCTACCCAGAAATAGTACCATACCCACATAGGATATTAGAAAGACGTTGAGTCTTGAGTATGTGTAACTCAATGTCAACCATATTCTTGACTTGCATTATTCATAATTCATTTTATGAATCTTTTGCTGTTCTACTGACCAGAATAAAAAGTAACTCATGATTTAATCATTCAGAAGTGGCTAGGTGTTTCCAGACATGGCTACCCACCTCTATCCCCCTCAATGGTGTTTGGACAGAGCTTTAGCCTGAAAGATTATTTTTTGTGTGTTCTCATTATTATTTACATTGTTCATATTTTATTTGTTTATATTTCATTTGTCCTTCATTATGTTTTGATTGGCTAATGCTTTTGAATTTGCTATTTTGCCTGTCATAGTTTTTATCTCTTGTTGTTTGCTGTCCATGAAAAGGTGGGATATAAATATCTATAATGCAACAAATAAAATAAAGTATCCATAGTGATAGTTAGAAAAAAGCAAAATGGGATAGTCGAGATCAGTATGAACTGTACTATATAAAAAATTCAATAGAATATAACAATGAATGGCAGAAAAGGATGAAGGCCACAATCCTAAAACACTTACTTGGGAGTAAGCCACATTAAATACAACGGGACTTACTATTGAGTAAGCATGAACGGTGCTATTAAAATGAACATAAAGGCTTGTGCACAGCCAGTAAGAATTTAAACTCTGGTAATTTTGTTACCTTGAAAAGCAGAAACACTTCTATCTGTTTCAAAATAGTTTGTCATGTATGATGGAGTTCACAAATGCAGGGAGCTTTTTAAGTTTCATAAATCCAGAGCTTCCTTGGACACACAGAACTAGCTTTACAGTTTTTCAGATTCAGGCAAAAGACTTCAGCCTGACCTCACGATAAAAGTTTGTTTCCACTTCGTTCTTGATCTTAGGTGCCAATTAAAGCAGCGTACACGTGCAGATGCCTGGTATGATGCAAAATGCTCCATGTCTTCTACGCAGATGCCTTTTAGGTAGGATGACTCAGATATACACATAAAGAATGACCCAAGTAGAGCCATTTTTGGTAAGCTATTTTTCTACTGCTGTGTCCACATATGGAATGAAATGAAAAAGCTCGTCCATCAGAACAGACACTCTTAATTTCTGTTTCAGCCCTGCATATCCACTGACCGTAACGTGGCGAATTATAATCTCTGTTTTATAAATGAGAGGTAATATGCTGAAAGACATGTGGGAGGGGGCATATAAAATCACCCCTCAAAGGGGGAAATGACACGGGGCGATGTACACACAGTGATTAGTGGTTCTGTAGCCTAATCTCATCCCTAGTCCCTTCCCGTCATTTCTCTCTTCTTTTCATGCATAGTATCTCACCTCATCCCATATCATGTAATCATTCCATTTCTCTCTATTCTCTCCTCCCTTAAAAGAACCATCCATGGTTTCCCTGTTACTTTATATCCTCATAACAATCCTGTGAGCCAAGTTAGACTAGGAGACTGTGAATGACTCAAGGTCACACAGCTAGTTTCATTTGAACTTGGGTCCCCCTTATCTTAGTCCAGAACTTGAACCATTACACCATACTGGCTTTTTACAACATTTCCTACTACCTGAGGCTGCAAACCAGTTCAAACTTACCTGGGAGGAAGTCCCGTGGAACTCAGCATGACTTACTTCCAAGTAGACATGCAGACGGCTGTGCTGCCCATTCTTTTCCAACTCACTGGCACCTCCATTCTCAATAATTCCCATGGAAACCACCACATATTCCTGTGGTCTGCATGTTGCTCAATGCAAGCATATACAGAGGGCATTTTCCCATGAGGAGAGCAAACTGGGGAGTTGTGTTTTTTGCTTTTTGCTTTTGTAATGTTAGCCAATTTTTAGGTTCAGCACATGAGGAGCAAGTAGGCACACAAGTGACTGTTGCTAATCCCCAAAACAACACAAGAGTGTTTGTCTCATTGGGTTAAAAAGAAAGGTGAAAGCCTTTTTTTAGCTTCTCTGATTTATATATATCCCCAAAAATGATCTTGCCATATAAGATTCTGTATAATGTCATGCAAACTAATGGGAATCTTATCTGCCAATAACTGTGCCAACAGAACATTGGATTTATAATTAAGTGACATTTTATGCGATTGTGGGGGTGTTGATGCACCTCTTTAAAAGAGATATTTGTATTTCTGAGGTATAACCTAGTGGAATACGTAATGTCAAACATAAGCACAGAGAAGCAAATAGGCCAAATTCTTAATAATTAATCAAAAGGCCATTTCATCTCACCAGAGGAGAGAAGATAAGTGAATAAAATACATCCCTGGTTTCTTGCTCCAAAATGCATTACGCATCATTAGCAGGATAACCATTTACTCTGTTTTTCTTGTGGTATCACTTAAAGAGATGTCGAAGGGTCAAAGTGTCCTTGTTTTGACTGCAGAAACTTTTGTCGCTCTACATTGATTTTAGATGGGATTGATAAAACCCCCATAGTAAAATCCTTGACTTTTTGCTAAGGATTTTTTGTCAGATGGGTTTAACAGACTTCTAGAACGACTGGGTTGAGGTTAATGCAAAGCAGGGCTGCACTCAGTCCTGCTTGGTTTATTGTGGTGCTTTTAAAAACTATAATCCTCTTGGTTTAAAAATGTGGTTTGAAATTATAAAACAAGATGCAAGAACAAGATGCAAAATCAGGATCTTTTCATGTGTGTTAAGTGATCCTGACTATTGCTTAAGAACGTAAATGCATCTTTCAGGATCGGGTCCACCTGGTCCAACATTCTCTGCAAGAATACCAGCAATCAGCCAGACCACAAAAAGCTCTATGGTCCACCAATGAACCATGACTTACCTTCTGGTTTCCCCACTCACTACTGGAATAAAGAAATAAAGGTATCTGCAGCTGGAGGTATGCAGAAGAACTGAGAAGTACACCTGAAAGATCCCCAAACTTAACATGATTTTAAGATAAAAAAATTCCTTCCAGTAGCACCTTAAAGACCAACTAAGTTAGTTCTTGGTATGAGCTTTCGTGTGCATGCACACTTCTTCAGATACACACACACACACACACACACACACACACACACACACACATATATAACTGGATATTTGAAACTTACCTAGGAGATACCACTCCAAAATATTATAAAAAACTGGGAAGGCAGAAATTCCATAGCCTCTCTACGCAATTTAAATTAGGACTAGAGTTTTCAGGACAAGGTTCATAACAGTAAGAACAGTGCCAAGGGGAAACTGTGTGATAGTCTTTCTTACAAGTTTTGAATAAATTTTTTAGATAGATGCTTAAGATAAAACTACCTTGTTTTAAAGTCAGAAGAGGGATGTTTGAATCCACATATTGCCTCCTAGATTAAAGCTTCTTGTTTAAACCTATCCCTGTTGCTACAGAATCATTCCCATCTTATTTTGTGAGACTGTGTGAAAAACTGGATGTGAAGCAAACTTGATATTTATTTAAAACAAACCATTTTGAAAAATGTCAACCCTTGTCCCAGTCATTGATCAAGGAAACTTTGTCATTTTTTGTTTAAACTGGAGGTTGGGTTGAGCTCGTAATTTTCCATATACTGCAATCCAGAAAAATATGGCAGCTACATTCAGTCCAGTGCACAAATAGAAATTCAGAGCCAAACAAGCTGTGGTATTCATTTTGAGGAGGGGGCAGGGAGAACAGCCCTGTGAACATCTGTTTCCCAAAGTTCAAACATTCTCTCAAGGGGCCTGGTTCTAAACTGAGATGGAGGTTTCTGTTATTTGCTTCTTCCTATATTTTAGAACCATATTAAGAATACCTTGGGAAATACTCAATTCATTCAAGCAGGTTACTAAACATGATGTTATAAGAGCCCTTGGCAATTTTCAGAGGAATTTCCTACTAGGTTAAATCACCTATGTGGGAATAACCAAACATAATTTGATTGTTATATCCTGAACTACACTTTTTTTTTTAACCATGTGAATATAAACCATGTGGAGTTTTTTTACAGTGAAATGGTGCATTTCTGGGTTTTCAACCTAAGATACCAAAGATCATCATTCTATGAGACTATAAAATACTTCCTTCAAACAGATAAAGCCATCATAGAAAGCCTAGTGCTTTTGATAGCAGCTTTGCTAATATTTCAACCCTACATTACCCATAACAATAATTTGTGAGATGACTTTGATGAATACCCCATATTTCATGTCTGGGTAAGCCAATCAACTTCTACCAGCTCCCAACATTTCGTAAGGATGGGGGGTCCAAACTATGGTGGCAGGACATTTGGATGAGTGGCAGAAGTGCCTTCAAGGATCCACATGTTTCAGTTTCTTTCAACAGATTCCACCAATAAGCAGCTCTTAAACATGAAGTTCTCATATAAACCCATGGAGTTACTTGTATGGACTGGGGTTAGCATCACCTTTGGATCCCACATTATAAAATGTTGCTAAAGACGAGCAGCTACCTAGTCTCCAAGAAAGCAGACAATGAAAGATGCCCTTCCCAAAAGATGTACTTTCTGTCACTATGAGTGAGAGGAAAAGTTATGAATGCAGAACAGCAGAAATTCCACACAACATTTTACAGCCATTGATACTTTTTTGTGTGGAACATGATTAATCTCATAGCATTGAGGTAAACAAATATTATTGAAAACTGCATTACTCATCCATACAGGATGGAATAATTGAAAAGAGTTCTCAGCTATATGTAAAGATGCCCTTCACCTGAATGTGTTTTTACTTCCTTCCTCTTTTCAGTGTTGATTCATGGCCGGGTTTGTCATTCCACTCAGCTGTGAACTTGTGTCCTACAAGTGCGTTGGGACGCAGGATTTGAGTGATTCAGTCCTGTAGATATATTTCTATCCTACTGAACAAAATCATTCATTTTCATTTAGGGTTCACGGTTGACACTCCTGAAAGCCATAATGTCATCTCACTGGAATGTTCTTCTGGTATTGTCATCATAAGGCAGTGTTTTCCAGAATGAGGATCTGCATGAGAGGTTTTAGAAAACATTCTTGGGACTAAAGGGTATAGCAACACAGTTTTCTCAAAAGGGCTGATGACAATGCACCAAGGCAATGCCAAAAGCAAGCAGATTCCGGACATGACCACAGCACTCAGCAATACACAGTGATTCATATCATCCTTATTACAACAAGGGAAAGTGCACTGTGAAAATCAAAGGGCTGATAGAACATCTGCTTTGCTCTCTGGCATCTCAAGATAGGGCTGAGATGGATCCCTGTCTGTGTAGATAATATGGAGCAAGATCATGGGTGGGAAACCTGTGGTCTTTCGAATGTTATTGTACTGCAACTACCATCAACTCCAGTCAGCATGGGCAATGGTCAGGGTTAAAGGGAGTTGTAGTCCAGCAAATCTGAAGGGCCACATATTTCCTATCCCCAATCTAGATAGCCCAATGGTCTGACTTGGTATAAAACAGCTTTCTATGTCCCTATGCTTCCTAAAGTGATTTCCCAGTTCCAGTCAGTACATAGAAAAGGTCTTTATGTTTCTCATGGACACTAGAAAGTTGGCTGGTGAACTGAAGGATGGAGGGACATATTTTGTGGGATAACCAGTCTCTTATAACCAACATGCTGAAGTCAAATTAACACATGAAAGGGTTAAGATCATAGAGTAAGCTGTCCTGCCAGGCTTAGCTAGGTCACTCCCCCTCACCTTGAGAGGAAGGTAATCAAGCCTATTGCTCTCTCCTTGTCTACCTTAGAAGCTCAGTGTGCAAAGAAGTCTGAAATGGTTGTTCCAGCCTCTCTTGAGTTCCTACACCAATCATTTATGAACTTTCACCACTGCAATTAAACCTAGTTTTACTGCCTGTGTTTTCTGACTGATGTAGGAAAAGAACATGAACTTGACCTTTGAAGAGTTTGTAAGTAAACCAACTGTTAACTTACTAAATGTGTGGTCTTCTTCTATGCTAGTGGAAAAGGGGAACTTTGGAAGGAACTTAGAAGGGCATATTTTAAAGGTCTAACAGTCTATATTTCCACACTTTGCTGCATATTTTGTGATTTTAAATCTCTGCTGGGGTTATCTCATCAATCTGGATTTTGGTATCCAGGAAATTCTCCGTTATAAAATTCCCATACAAAAACATATTTTTCCTGGGCTAGCAGGCTGAATGGGATATGATGGGTTTCATATACAGAAACACAAATTCTCCTAAACCCTCAGTGTTCTACAAAGCCTCATTTCAGTTTGCTTATTAAAGGCCTAGGGAAACTCAGTAGCTGGTGGAGAGAAAAAATGTTTTCTTGTTCTTTTGCATAATTGCTTTTTGAAAGCCACTAAGAGGATCATTTTACACCACAATGTCTTTCGAATGGACATCAGGAAGTCTGACAGAGAATGTTTCAAATGTTTCAGAACTTTCAACGTCTGAAAAAACATTTCCTTGAACTTTTATTTATCATTTTATCCATTCATTCTATGTCAGCATCAGTGGGAAGGTGAAAAGGTTAAGATAAGGTGCTTTCTGGAAAATAAACACATTTTAGTTCCAAGAAATCAGCCATCATGTCATCCATGGAAGCCCTGGTCTGGTCTTCTGATAATGCAGGATCCATGTTCATGGCAGAAAGTGAAGTCTCAATTTGTTAAAGAGCAAGTTTAATGAAGACCCATTCATGCTGAATTACACCAAATACATTAATGCAAATGGATCTATTTTAATGCAAACATGTTTCCATGCAAAGCGTACTTCGACATGTTTTATTTAACTTACCATATTTTTTTATATACATCTTTTAATAAATGCACAAATGTTTATGTTGAAATGAAACTAAATTTAAATACAGTTGGTGCAGGCGTCAGAGCTAAACTGTAGGCACCTGTCATCCGGAAACCAGAAACCAGACCTAAATTCAGACCCAGAGCCTATAAATACTTTAACTCTATAACTGCCTAGACAAAGTTCCACCCTGAACCAGAATGGTATCCCTTACCAATGAGGAGAACAAATGGCCATTCTGAGCAAGTAAAATCACTCCTTGCCACCAGAAACCTTTACTACTTAGGGCAGGAGTGGGAAGCTCATAGCCCTGCAAGTGTTGTTGGACTCCAGTTCCCATCAGCCCCAGTTAGCATGGCCAATGGCCAGAGATAATGGGAGTTCTAGTCAAGCAACATCTGAAGGGTCATAGGTTCCCCAACCACGGCTTAGGCCCTCACTTTTCCAGTGAGGCAACTCTAGACTCAGACACCCTCCCCCACTCTCCCGCTGTTCTGTAGCTTTTACCTGTAACCCTGGTGTCTTGTTACACAGAACATCTGAACAGTGATATAGATTACTGGTTCTGGCTCTAGGAGCTTCTGGAATTAAGAGGACATCAAGCGCCATTTATTTCAACAGGCAAGGTATAGGGATTACATACCTTCCTGTGAAGCCAATAGACATTAACATTATTTTCAGCCGGCCTGGATCATCTTGGCAGACAATGGTAAGATCCTTATTCTCAAGATGACATGTCAGATGGAGCTGGTTTTATTTCTCAAAACACCTCTAGCCAGCCCAATTACCTGAGCATCAAGTAGCAAGACTAAGCCAAAGAGAGCAGCCATTGCAAACATTGCTCTATTAAAGAAAGTATGATCCTGCCTGGATCAACTGGACTGCACACTATCATCACATCTGATTTATGTGTGCTCCGCTTCAGGTCTTTGCTTACCTTTGCTGCTCCTGTTTTTTAGTTCAAGCCCTTCCATCCCTTCCCCCCCCCCAAAAAAAGATGCATATTTTGTGGATATTTCTGCAATAAAAGTAATGTGAAAGCCTGCAGCAGCTTCTTAACATGGCAAAATAGGCCATTGTATTATGTTCGCATGAAGCACCGATTGGTGACATTCATTGCCCTACACCAAGGTCCATAAAAATATCATGCATGAAGCAACTCTGGAAAGCCAGCTCAGGCAAGGTCCTTTAGCCCTTTTTCAATAGCTTTCTACAAAATCATTTGTAATCAGCATTCTTACAAAGCACAGCCCACCAAGAAATTGACTTGAACAAGCCTCATGAGAACAAACAGGAAATGTATGAGGCAGTTGCATCTACTTTATCAAAGCTGTCTCCAGGTTTGAGGATGACGAGGGTAAAATTATCTCTGCTGGGGCCCCACAGGGCTTAGCTGTGGCAGCAGAACTTTGAGTTCCCCTACAAGTAGCACCAGGTGACTGAGTCAAGACGCCATCTTAATTTCCCACAATGCTTCAGAGTGATCCTACCTCGAGATTTAATATGGCAACTAGACCTATGTAGCTATCCAGTGCTATTTAGTCTTCAACAGTTTGGGATTGTCTAGAAATTCCTCCTACCTTTGGATTTGGCTGTTGAAAAAAATACTATAGGGTCTTCTTTAGGCATTTAGTACTTTGCATAGGAAGCAACCAATTTTTACTTGGATCTAGGAGGCTACCAGTCTGATGAATGAATGCATTGCATGCATGGATAAATGAATGAATGAATGGTCCCATATGGTCTTTCAGTTGTAACGGAATTTAAAAGTTAAGTAACCTTTCACACCGAACATTTTCCCCCAAGTACCAAAATTGTTATTCACCAAGCAGTGGTGCCTTTTTCTTTTCTCTTTCCCCCCTCGCTAGACAGACTGTGAAAGTAATTTGTGGCCTTTTACATCTTTAATGCAGGACAGGGCTTAGTCATTTCACAAGGAGATAGATGAGTTCAGTGTGGGTCAGTACCTCCGGGGCAATTTGTTAATTAGGAATCCACACAGCTGTGTTCAGGTATAGCATTCTGGAAAATGCAGTGATGAATGGTGGATTCCAGCACAAAAGACTCTTGCTTTTGGATGCTAGTGTTGCAGCTGACATTCAAGAGTCGTGGGGTTGTGTAATATCCTAAACAGTTCCATTTCCCCTCTACTCCCCACAATATGCTCAGACATCACTGAAAAGGTAGATGGAAGATCTAAAATAAAAACATTTATCACTCTCCTCAACAAATTTGTTTAACTCTTGCCAAATATATAGGCTGACTTCAACATCTGAAGTTGCATCTACCTTGGAGATTATTCTCCCTGCCGTTTGAGTTTGCCTGTTGCAGTGATAGGAAGATACCAAGTAGCCTTTATTGAACTAGACAGAAGTACACAGAAAAGTATGCTATTTCCAGTTTTCAGATCCAGTACATAATGAAGCCTCAGAGGAATCCTGATAGACGTAAAGGTCACAGTTTTACTTTCTGTGTTAAATACTGTAGTTGCGTTGGAATTTCAAGATGTTCTCCTGTCTCCTTCCCTGCAAGTGTCATTTGGTAACAACAATATCCCAAATGCTTGCCATGTTAGTCTGTTGCAGGGAGAAAGGGAGTGGGGGATGACAATAGCTTGTAGTGCCTTAAAGACTACTTTGGCATAAGCTTTCATGGAATAGAGCACACGTCATCAGATGTATGAAGTGCTATTCTGAATATGGGTGTAGCCAAGAGGGGGCAGGGGGAGCTGCTCCCCAATCAGTAAAAAAAATAAAAAAAATACAAAGATGAGGTTCTGCTCCCACCTAACAAAAGCCTCCCCCCCCCAACCAAAATCCTGAGTATACCCATGATTCTAAATTAACAGTATGTGTACCGATGGCTGGGCAGGGATGGGGAATTGGTAGGGATTCCGACAGGTGTTCCTGTGCCCAATTCACTGTGTGTGTACTGTGCTCTCCAAGAAAACAGATTTGCATAAAATGCTAGGTTTAATTGTTTCTCACATCCATTACATCAGCAGACACTCTCTGCCCAGTTCTAGTAAAGTTGCCCATCTCAATGCAGATTTCCTGGAATTGGAGGAGAGAAAGTTAGAGGAGATAGACTTGAGGTCTTTTAAGTTTAGCAAGATATCTCAGTCATGTTCCAGTTAGGGCAGATCTACACCAAACATTTAAAGCACATCCAACTCACATTCAAAGCACATGACTTCCCCAAAGAATGCTGGGAAATATAGCTGGTTAAGGGTGCTGTGAATTGTAGCCCTGTTAGTGGGAACTAAAGTTCCCAGGAACTGTTGTAAAATAGAAATGGGTGCATTCAGTAATGTTTTAACCTTTGGAAAGCAATTTCCTTTTATTTATCTGTAACCATATGGGTATAGCCTAGCCCTAGCAAAACCATTTAATAGGATTTTTCTTTTCTCCTCCTAGAAAGGTTGCTGTAAAATTGCCCATCTAACTTTTCTTCATGCATATGGAAGAAAAGATACCTAAAGGTTTTATAACCCAGAGGTCATAAAAGACTCTGGAAGTTGAAGCAACTTGATGAGCAATGTTGAATCCATCACAGTCCTAAATAAAGTCTTTGGGGAGATGTAAAGTTTCAGTGTATTTGAGACAGAGCAGAAGTAGAATTTATCAGATGAAAAAAGTGCTTTGTGCATTCATTCGCTTCCAGTTGTAAATCACTCTCTCCTTTTTCACAATATCTATTTGTCTTCCTTTTTTCACAGCAATAAAAAGATGTAATTTTTTTTTGCCCTGTTTTAATCACCATTTAATGAACTCATTCCAAGCATGGGAAAAGAAAGCCACAAGATTGGATAGTATGTCCAAAACTCAATTGTTATTTATAGAACAAAGAACATATGACAAATATTTCCCACATTTGCTTTTCAGTGATTATCAAGGTTCCAGGAAAGAAAATGGCACTTCTGGTAAGTTTTCTTTGTGCAATACCTCTTCAGTGCTGTGATACAGCAGTTCATTAGAAAAACATATGGACTCCCAAAGCAGTACATGCATAACAGTTAGAACTTTAGTTCATTTCTAGTTTAGTTTAACATACCATGACAAATAATGGTGGGAAGCTATTAGGTATGGGGGAGAATTTTGGTCCTAATTCATACTTACAAAAACATTACACAAACCTTTTGAAATTTTCCCAATTTTGCAATGCAGTTTGCCAACCCAAAACTTCGCTTAAAAAAAAACGCATTTTGTTGCACACCAACCCAGCAGGGATTCCAGGGGTTTCAGATCCACCTGTCCTTTTGGGAATGAGGTCCAGTGGAGACATGGGTGTCTTTATGATATATGGTTTATTTATACATATACACAACCTGAGCCTACTATGGAGGGGTTCACAGCAAGACGGTCTTGTTTATCTCATAGCTGTATCCTTGGATTCAAGCAGAAAACAGCCATGGCGCTCTCTCTCTCTCTCTCTCTCTCTCTCTCTCTCTCCCTGTCTTTCCAGCCTGTAGCATTTTTCTCTAGGTCACATCACAGCCAACTCTGCCCTCAACACTCAGGCTTTGTCCTTCTAGCTATCTGAGAGCTAGAGGAGGGAAACCACCCATTTGCCATCAGGCACGATGCCCCCTCTCCTTTGCTCTCTTAATGGCCCATCACCTTTCCAATGTTCTTTTTATATTTTATTGTATTTTAATATTTATTTATAATATTGTATTTTAGTGTTTTGTTGGAAGCTGCCCAGAGTGGCTGGGGAAACCCAGCCAGATAGGAAGGGTATAAATAAATAAATTATTATTATTATTATTATTATTATTATTATTATTATTATTATTATTGGCTCATCGCCATTCATAAATGAAGTTAACAACACCAACATAGATGAGAATCAACTGGCAGATCTCTTGGTGATTTGCAGGAGGTCATTAATGATTTCTGACTCCCAATTGTTTAACAATGGCAACAAAAAACAACTCTCCCCTAAATTAATCTGCTGAAATGAAGAAAGCTGGCAGATGAGGGAAAGGATAACCAAGACTGAAGAAGAACTGCGAGCTCCAGTTCTGGTACTCCCAACAACATCCTGAACTTGCTATTACTCAATTATATGTCTTTTGCTCCTAGACTTTGTGTGGTGGATCTGAGGATTTAGTAACAGAAATGGATTATATACTGCAAGCCTGATGTCTGTTCACCCCTGCTCTAAAAAAACACAAGTCTGGTTTTTCAACAAGCAGCTCTTGTTCTGTTAGACAAATGCTGAAATGCAGAGCAACTCCTAATATAAATTCTGTTTGCCTACTGCTCATAAACTTTAGCAAGGATGAAAGCAAGGGCCAGACCTCTCCTACCACCGAACAGATTATTGGCTCTGTTGCCACTAGTTACCTACAAGGCAATTGAGAAGGAACTCCACTTTACATAAGAAGCAGTGGGTGGTTCAAGCAGTACAGGCATATAGCAGATGCATAATATTCCCAATTCCCCAACTGGGGAACTCCCTAGGGAACCCCCAGGGGAAGAAGTCTCAGAGCCAGAGGATTGGTGGTGGGATGGTGTTGAGTGGTCAGAGGGAGGAGAGAGAGCAGACTGGGAGGAGGAGGTGTTGCAAGCTGAAGACATAATAGGGTTTAGGTGAGCAGGAAGAGGCTGGGGCAGAGAGCAGTCCAGAATCAGAGGCAGAGGCAGAAGCTGGAGAGGAGGGGGGGCAAGAGGCAGAGATGAGGTGGGCTGCTGAAGAGGCCAGGGAGTCTTCCAATTCTGCTGTGACCAGCTCCCCTCCTTCCGGTCTCCCAGAACATGAAGAGGAACGAAGAGGAAGCACAGAGAGGCAAGACAAAGGAGCTTCAGATTGCTGGGAAAGGACCTGGGAGAGGAGTCTTAGAGAGTGGTGGGAAGGCAGGAAACATCATTCCTCACAACTGCCTCATTGGGGCAAGACCTACTAGGAAGAGTTGCTGTGCTCACTAGGCCTGTGTGGTTTTGGTTTCTTTGTCTAAAGAGTTAAATTCACTGGTGTCTTGTGAGTTATTGCTGTCCTGCCCCAGACTGCCACTCCTGACAATATGTTGCCTGATTCACATATTGCTTCTTTTGTTTATTCCCTTCGTATATTGGTCATTTTACCAATATATAAACCCACCTATGTACCTTTTCATCTAGATATTAGTGGGGATAATTTACTCACCTGTTCCTTTCAGACAACTCTGCAGTGCCTATTGATCCAGTAATTAGAATATTAAAGATTCATTAATATCACTTCTCTTCATCCAAGTGCATGAATCACACTGGCAGAGTTCTATGTCTAAAACTGCCAAACCAAAAATAATCTTTCCCATCAAAGATACATTTCATTGTTATTCCTTTCCAATTTAAAAATGATTCTGAGAAAAGGAAGTGGGAAGTCAGACATCTTGTTTCCTGAAACTGAATAACTTAAGGCTAGGGTGTCCTTTTTTCTTGTAAGAAGAATTGTACGGGGGAAGGTATTATTCCCAGGGGTAGCATAATACCAGCTCATTCCCTACCTTCCACAAGCTGTCTATGCAAATCTTCATCTCATTTTAGGTAATGACATGTGGGTAGAAAAGAATGGATTTCCTATGGGAAGGTTCTATATCAGATGTGGTATTTAGTTTATGAAAACAGCAAATAGATCTGCAGGGGTCAAACCTATCGAAACCTTATTTGATCTTACTGGAAATTAGTCCCTCAGCAGCCACTGCTGAAGGTGAAATGCCACTAACCAAGTGACTTTTCAGTATGTGCATAATACAAGATTGCTCCCACTCCGTCGGGTGCAGGTTCTGACATTTCTTCTATTCCACCCACCAATATTTATAAGCAAGCAGTACTAATGATCATCCTAACTTGTGAAGTTCCATTAAATCAGGAGCGGTGCATGCATAGTCTTTCTCACATACAAAAGTTAATATGTTCTATTCTGCCTAATTGGCAGTTTCCTTAATTCTGGGGTCCTTTCAGTAGTGTGGTGACTTTGAGAAAGAGTAGGAGGAGGAAGAAAGGACTGACTGAAAATGGAGGTACTGTGTCAAGCATTTGCTCGAGTCTCAAAGTTGATAAAGGAGCCATGGGCCCAACAGTGTCACCATTCCCATGGTGTACAGATTAGCTTGTTGTTGTTGTTTAGTCATTTAGTCGTGTCCGACTTTTCATGACCCCATGGACCAGAGCACACCAGGCACTTCTGTCTTCCACTGCCTCTCGCAGTTTAGTCAAACTCATGCTGGTAGCTTCGAGAACACTATCCAACCATCTCGTCCTCTGCCGTCCCCTTCTCCTTGTGCCCCCAATCTTTCCCAACATCAGGGTCTTTTCCAGGGAGTCTTCTTTTCTCATGAGGTGGCCAAAGTATTGGAGTCTCAGCTTCAGAATCTGTCCTTCCAGTGAGCACTCAGGGCTGATTTCCTTAAGAATGGATAGGTTTGATCTTCTTGCAGTCCACGGGACTCTCAAGAGTCTCCTGCAGCACCATAATTCAAAAACAGAAGATGAAATGTTTTCTTTTACCCACCTTGTCCCTTCCAAGTTTCCTCTAGATGTTGTTGGACTACAGTTCCTATAATCCTTAAACATTGGCCTTGCTGGCTGGGGCTGATGGAAGATGAAGTCCAACAACATGTGGGGAACCACTGGTTTCCCATCTTTGCCTTCAGCCCTTGCAGCTGCCACCAATCATGTCTGCCACCACTACCCTGTTCATGAATGGGATAACTTGAGCAAGACTGCCACTACCCAATCAGACTTGCTACCAGTTACTACCCAACCCATGCCAGCAGCCATCCCAGCAGCTGGGACTCAGGAGCACCAGTGCTGGGAGGGCTAGTGACAAGGTGGGCTATGCTCAGCAGTCCAGGGGACATGCAAAAGCCAGCAAGGGATCCCTTCATTACCACATAACCCTTTGGGTTAACCTTCTCAGGTGGGAACTTGGAAGAGAAGTCTTGGCCTGGTGAGGCTGAGCCCAGAACTTTCTTCTACATTCCTAGGATCTGGCACTGATTCTTGAGAGAGGCTGCTGCTGAAAGGAGGCAACTCGGCTCTTTTGAATGTTATAAACACACCACTGCAAATGTGAACAAAACACACAAACCAGTTTCTCAACTGCTTCCCCTTACCCAGGATACATGTGGGCACTCAGAGGTGATACAAGACGTTTTGCTGTCTGAGGCAAAGGACAGGACAGCATCTTCTCTCGTTGCTGAGAGGATTTCCAACACTGGTGATGGGTCAGCGTCCTCCACTGAACCTGAGGTTAGCAAGCTTACTTAGCCTGCACTAGACAAGCTGTGTGGCTGTCTTCCAACATTCATCACAGTTCCTCGGCACCTGCTGCCTGAAGCATTTGCCTCACCCTGTCTAGTATTAGGACCAGCCGTAGCGGTGCAACACAAAGCTGTGCAAAATAAACTAATTTCCTAAATAATAAAATTAACAATGAGGTGGGAGAGAGAACTGGAGTTTAGAAAAAAACGTGGCTTTTCCTTTCTTTGAATCCAGACTCAGACAGTCCAAGGAGGAGTCAGGTTAGCCAAAAGCTCTGATACATTGGCAATCTTTAACTCTACTTGCGGCAGGAGTTCATATAGTTGATTCAGCATACAGGACTTAGTGTTCAGGTTCAAGTAGTGGGGCAAGAGAGCAGGATGTTCCTTTGTTGTGGTGCCAGAAACTGACCCCAACAAAGGCACATGCACAAAAGTCACCATCCACACACTATTACACCTGCATTCTTTCCTTTTCCATGGAGAATACAGCTGCATAAGAAGATTCTTTAAGGAAGAGAGGTTGGGTTTAGCAATGACCCCTTAGGCATTTATCATCTCTAGAATGGGAATCACTGATGAAACTATATGTAAAAGCATCTCTATAACAAAGGGACAACCCTTCTGTCTGAGATAGCAATATAATGTCTGTACTCGCTTACTTTGTATAGGCCACCGCTTTAGTTGCTATGATACAAATGGCCACTGTTACAGCTAAATCCAAACCACAGGATCATTAAACAGGCAGGCTGTGGCTGTGTGCCCAATGCGCCAGTCTACCTCTGCAAAACTCCTTCTCAGAAGGATGAATGCATCTCAGCTCACTTATTTCCAGGCTGCTGGAATCATATTCTGGTCTGATAGGCAACAAATTACACTTGCTCTCAGTGATTCATAATGAATCATGTCTGGGGCCCAGAAGGATTGAAATTATCACTCTGAACACAAGGTGGCACTTGGAACCTACGTATTTTAACAAAACCTGGGATGCCCTTTGGACAATTTTGGGGTGAAATTGCTATCCTTTAAAGAAAGATGTATAGCATCAAAATTCACAGCCACATGAATTCCTGAAATTGACAATTCTTGTATCTATTATCCCATAATTTTTTGAAGGAAGTAAATGCTCTCACTTGTTTATATCCACACTGAAGTCAGATGTCTATTAAAAGCATTGCCAGACATATAAAGCAATCACTGGTTTGGTGTGGCAGAGGTCTATAAGCAGCCAGCGATACTGAGCAGCAATCAGATTTTTTCGCAAATAAATATTTTTTTAATTTAAAACTGAGTTGGGGGAGGGCAGGAAGGAGAGGGTTTCCAATGCCTTCCTGCTTGTTTCCAAGGAAACACATTCATTTCTGTATGCACTGGGGGGGGGTAGCTGGATGTATATGTACTGTTGAAAATAGGAGGGGTCGGTCTAAGGGTTGACACAGGGGCAGAGAGATGAAAAATCAAAATAAGCAAATATGCAATGTATGGTCCTTGAAATTCTGAACTGGAAAACAGCATGATTTGTATACAAAGTGGTCACGTACGGAACCACAGAGGGCAAGAGAGGACAAATAGAATAGGGGAAACATGAATTTTCAGTTGCGGTGTATATGGTCCCTCATACACACAGCACAGATCACACTGCACACATACACACCACATATTCACAGCCACACATTCCTCTCTCCCTCTGTCACACAAGCAGTCAACACACACACCTGTCTACCCCCCCCCCACACACACACCATATGCATCTCTCATTCTCTCTCAGACCACACAAACAGACACGCTTCCCCTTCCGCTCCACTCTCAGACACCAACCTGGCATTTGAAGGCCACCAACTTGCATAGCTGTCAACTTCCCCCCCTTTTTAAGGGAAATTCCCTTATTCTGAGTAGGATTCCTCACAAGAAAAGGGAAAAGTTGACAGCTATGCCAACTTGGCACGTACAGGAGCCAGTTTGGCAATCCCTGATGTAGACAATCACATTGTTACTATAAATATTTAGCCTCCATGCATCTTTCCTCATAAACCACAAAGGACCTTCGACTTTGACTGTGCTCTGCTTAAAACAGCCCAAAGTCTGTTAAAACAGGCATTTTATAGAGTCCTACAAGAATAAACCAATAAATCATTTGCTGTGGACACTGGCCAATTACAGTAATACTAGGAATCTAGAAGTGGATGGATGCACAGGGAGAGGGTGCCAGCTGGCAAGCAGGAATGAAGCCTCTACAAACTATAAATTGACTTTTAAATAAAAGATTGAAGAATCGGGTGGAAAGAGAGAAAAAGATAGAGGCCAGTACATTTGTTCACAATTGGGAGAAATGTGGAATTTACTCCTTCCCCCTGTCTTTGGACCACTTAGCCCCCTTGTACAATCCCAACTTAAGATCCTGTGTAATGCCCAGCACAATTGTTTTACTTCAGGCCCTTACTTGCCATTCTCTTTCAATTATACACAAAAGGTTAACTCAATATCCCAGAATGCCATTTGAGCTATTTGTGTAAAATCGTTTGTAAAGGGCTGTTCAAATGGTGTGTGGTGATTAGATTTTTCTACTCAGCATTGTCAAATTATGAGCAAGTTAAAGTGTGCATGCACGTGCACACAGAGAGAGAGAGAGAGCGCATGCACATATTCCAAAGTTTTGTTCTTTTTTAATATCACCACTGTGTATGTATAGACTCCTAAAAAAAGAGCAGGCTGTGTACACACCAGACATCTAAAGCCCATTTAAACTGCCTTCTTCCCGCCCCAGACAGTGTAATGTATGTATTATCAACTAAGTGCAGTATCTAGCACACTTACCCTTTAAGAGAAACAACTGGAGAGATGTCCTGGAGAGCGGACTCAAAACTGGCTGTAGAAGTTTGCCACTACTTTAGGCAGGCTCCCAGGCCTCTTTAGAAATAATGTTTGTTAACCATTAACTCAGCCTGTCGTGAGTTTCTGCATAAACAGTTGACAAGAACATATGGTGTCAGAAGTTTTCTGGGACACGCTTTTCACACAAAGCAATACAATATGTATGCCATCCATGGATTTTGAAACTAGAAGCACAGCAGAGAACTGGACTAGATGAAAAGAGTTGATGGATCTGCTGTTTTCAGGACCAGAAGCAGCTGAATCCCTTTTGGTCTGAAGCCCCAACGCTGCTCATTTTCCAATATGTTTTATATATTTGACAAAGTGTATATACTACTTGATTGTAGTAAAACCTCTAAGTGATTTGCAAAAATATTAATGCTATCAAGAAAAACAGTTTAAAATATTTAAAAATAATTAAAATTAATAGTAAAAAGAAAATTAAAGCACTACAGCATACCATATTTACTCGAGTCTAATGCGCCATTGAATCTAATGCGCACCTTAATTTTCACAACGTAATTTGGCCCAAAAAGGTGAGCATTAGATTTGAGTAAATACAGTATATGTATTTACAGTATATTCCTAAACAAAAATGTTTTAAGCAGCTGCGAAAAAGAGGACAGCAGAGGCATCTAGAGTGCAGTGATGCATTGGGCAAAAGGGCAGCTACATCTATAGTGCTTGGATCACTAGTGGCAAGTTTACAGAAGCAGAAAAAACAGACCCAAAAAGGATGTTTGAACCTTTTGAGGTAGACTGCAAAGCAAGGGGAAGGGCAAGCAAATCTGTTCAATCTATTTTAGCCCTCTGTCACAAAAGACTCTGGACAGTTTGTCATTCTCCTCCGCCTCCTTCCCTACTTTCAGTGGGTTTAACCGTCAACACTACTGAAAGAAGTTCCTCCAGTCATGGCACCATCTGGTCCAGACTAGCTTGTTAGCCAACTGGGACAAGAGCACAAGTCAGCCATCATTAGGCATCAAAGACTCACCTATTATTCTGTCTGCATGCTTGGTCTGAGTCATATGCTTCCTTTCAGAAGTGATTAATGAGTCCTAACAGCTGCTGTAAAAGAATAATTATATATCTAATGTACAGGTCATTGAAAGGAAGGATAAGATGATCTGTGTATTTACTGTTCAAACATCTTTGGGTTCTCAGAAAAACCTTGGCTTTCTCATAAGATCATCCAAGAAGTATATGAGTGAAATATTTTTTACAGAAAAATATTTGAGTCATTTTCTCTAATATTCTGAAGAACACCAGCATTTGTCCTGAGAACTGAGACCAGGAATTTAAGACTTTCAGATCAATACACATTTTCAGAGTTGTATGTCTGCAGGTTATACAGTGGTACCTTGGTTCTCAAATGCTTTGGCTCTCAAACACCTTGGTTCCCAAATGCCAAAAACCTGGAAGTAAGTGTTCTGGTTTTTGAACGTTTTTTGGAAGCCGAATCTCCAATGCGGTTGTTGGCTATTGTTTCCAGGGTGCCTGCTCCAAACCTAGTACAGTACATTGATTATTGCTTTCATTTTATGGATCAATGGTCTCATTAGATAGTAAAATTTCATATTAAATTGCTGTTTTAGAGGTTGTTTTTAAAAGTCTGGAACGGATTAATCAATTTTGCATTACTTTCTATTGGTTTTGGAACGCTTTGGTTTTGGAACGGACTTCCAGAATGGATTAAGTTTGAGAACCAAGGTACCACTGTATTTCTAAATGCTTATGTAGGTAGGTACTGTCAGGGTGTGTTGGGGTTGCACGCCAGGTGGTCATATCTTCAGATCCAGATGGCTCCCAGTTGTTCTGGTGGGGGTGGGGAGAAGAGTCGCATGGGGAAAGACGGGCAAATCTAAAACTGGCAACTGAAGATTAGATGGACCAGGAACAATAGCACTATCCAAGGCAGGTCACAGTCCATAAGCAGCAAGGCAGGTTGCCAAGACACGGGCTGCTTACAGACAAGTGGCTCTTCCATTGTAAGCTTACCGTGAAAATTGCAGCAGATTTCCCACAGTATCAGGAGCATCATTTTTTTTCTTTGTGTATGTCCTTCCGAGTTCCATCCACATCAGAGGGCACAATGAGCTGCTGTGCTTGGGCCATTTGAAGCTCAGTACTTATCCGGGTGGTGCTGTGGGTTAAACCACAGAGCCTAGGGCTTGCCGATCAGAAGGTCAGCGGTTCGAATCCCCGTGACGGGGTGAGCTCCTGTTGCTCGGTCCCTGCTCCTGCCAACCTAGCAGTTCGAAAGCACACCAAAAAAGTGCAAGTAGATAAATAGGTACCACTCCAGTGAGAAGGTAAATGGCGTTTCCGTGTGCTGCTCTGGTTCGCCAGAAGCAGCTTAGTCATGCTGGCCACATGCTGTACGCCGGCTCCCTCGGCCAATAAAGTGATATGAGTGTTGCAACCCCAGAGTTGGCCATGACTGGTCCTAATAGTCAGTGGTCCCTTTACCTTTTGCTTATCCACTACTGTATAATCCTTACAGTGGACACCATTTCATCAGTTTTTTTTTTAATCAATCTTTTTGATATTGCTAGAATAATGGATCTAAAATGCTTTTCTGGTGCCTTGTTTGTTTGTTTTTTAAGTGAAAAAGTCTAGAGTGATGATCCCTCAGTATTCATTCCTGCGTCCAACCCTCCAAACATCTTTTTCACTGTTACATCTTTTTCTTGAAAATATGTCAGTAACCCCCTCCACCGAAATAACCAAGTTCTTCTAGCAGTATTTGCTAATACAAAGAGACACTGAAGTAATTCCAAGAAAATCTATGTCCCCATGCTACATGACCAGGGTGGTTGTCCTGAGACTCAACATCACTAACCTGCTCATAGAAGCACATTGAAGTTGAAAGTGCCATTCCAATGTATTGCACTGAGGGGTATGTTTTGTATGAATTGGCCTAATGTGGTAGTAACTATAGGAGTCAAGGGAATGAGCTAATGTGGCTATGTTTCTGCCTTCCAAATGCATAAGCACTGACTCAAAAAAACCTGAGCTATGATATGAGGCACTGGAACAAAACTGCCAGGTTTGATCAAGAAGAGCTTTGTACATGTGGAAATCCCTGAACAGGAAATGTAATTTATCCATTCGGAGTTCTACCTGCACATGTTTGCACAAACGTGTGTGTGGAAGGAGAGATAGTTACTATAGACAGAGTATGACCTCAGTGCAAAACTGAAAAATATGTTTTCTACGTAGAACGGGCTAAATAATAAATAATAATCTGACATCAGAAACTGCAACATGCAAAAACTGGTGTGGGAACATTTCAGCACCCCATGACATCCTGTAGCTGACCTTAAGATGACCATTTATGAACAAAGAAATCTCAGAGACAGGCTGCAATATGAAACTGCTAAATTATAATTCATAAAGAGGTTCAGCGCTATCATGTATACTAGGCATGTCCAAGAGGTAGATCGTGATCTACCAGTAGATCATTGGCTGCCTGTGGTAGATCACTGGCTCCCCCCAAAGAAGCTCAACAACTTTGGCTCCCCTAAAAAAAAGCCAGTTTTTAAGTCTGTAAGTAGATCACAGTCTCTTGGGAGTTGGCAACCCCTGATGTATACTGAATCAGGATAAATTTCAGTTGTGCTACATGAGTTCATTGCCTTCCAATGCCAGGTTATCTGCCTTACTAACATTTTGTATGAATGGCCACTGTTAATAACATAATTAGCACTAATATTCCTTCTCACTTATTGCCTCCGTCATATATGTCTATGCCTGCAACTCATGACAGCACTTCAAACTTCTGATGAAGTGGATGGTAATCCACAGTAATAAATTTGTTAATATTTAAGATGCACAACACTTGTTTTTGCTGCAACAGAGTAACATGGCTACTCATCTGGAAATTAACAATTAGGTCATACTTGAGTTTAATTTCAGCTTCAGTTCAGCAGATGGTGCTATGCCCCTGCTAGTTTTAAGGACCACAATTTTTTTAAAAAAATGCCATTATAAATTATTTGCTTGTTAAATTTATATTGTAAAGAATAGTCGTAGTGATTTCTTTTATTTAAAAAAATGTTTTTTTAATAGATTATAAAAAGGCATTTTCTCTTTTGCTTGTTTAGCTTGCTATGTTCTAGACCAAGCATAGGCAAACTCGGCCCTCCAGGTGTTTTGGGACTACAACTCCCATCATCCCTAGCTAACAGGACCAGTGGTCAGGGATGATGGGAGTTGTAGTCCCAAAACATCTGGAGGGCCGAGTTTGCCTATGCCTGTTCTAGACATACCCTAAATTGAGTTTGGGACTATGCTAGTGAATGATGTCAAACCATGTGCATCCTTTAATACTGCAGCCCTATACATGTAAAACTCACAAGCAGTTCCACAGAGTTATGGGCCTTATTGCCAAGTAAGTATACTTAGGATTGCAGCTTACAACATCTTGTATCCACTCAAACACAAGTTCTAGTGAGTTCATTCCTTATGGAGTACAGGATTCCAAAACGTAAAAGTAAGCAGTCACCTTTAATTTAAAAGATTTATTATCTAATGAGAGACCTCACACAACAAATTAAGTAGATTTAAATCGTATGCATGTTTATGTTTATTTTGTTAATTAAGAGATAAATCCTGTCATCTATTTAAAATTCAAGAGTAACCCAGTTTCCTTGCTCCAAATCATTGCACTGGTTATACAAGTTCCTCACATGAATGGCAATTGTTCCCATCCATTAAATATTGGAAGCTCAGCATTAACTTGAAAGTGAAATGCCTGGCCAGAGTTACAAACTATTTTTATTTAATATTTTCATTCTTGTTTTTGTAAATCTTGTTTTAAAAAAACTGTAAAATTCTACCTGTTTCATAGGACACATAATCTGACTAAAAAGGAATAGAACCACATGAATTTCAAGTGTTTTATTTAAACATTTAAAAGGTTTAAGAACATATTTCAAATGAAAAAATATTGCAGACTGACAATGGATACAATCCTGCTGTAACAAGCGAAGAATCAAAGTGTGAGATACACAATGCCCTGGAGAGGTGAACAAGGAAGTGGTTATTTTAAGCAGCCATAAGCAACACTCATGTGTCAACAAATGGAGACAGGATATAAAGAGATAAAGATTAGCGAACAGCAATACGGTTTGCTTTATATAATGTAATCCGGTTTGTCTGCTGTAACTGTTTCTGACACAAACATTTCTGAACAGCAAAGACCTAGAATTGTTAATACGATGTTTGCAAATGCTTTTCAGTACTGTAGTGAACAATTTGGGTCACTCAAAAAGTAGTCTATTTTGCTTTTCTTTTTTAAACAAGAGTTTTCCTAGAAACAAAATGAAAATGCAATCTTTACCAAGCCCACATATAGGCTTTGTTTACCTCATGGAGCAAATAAACAGTCAACAGATGCTTAAGGAAAGTGTATTTATTAATCTGTTGTTTTTCATACAGATTACTAGAAGAGCAGCCATTAAATATGTTATTATCTGTTTATTTATGAACCACCATTCACATACGTCTCAGAGTAATTTACAGAAACTTCATAAAAACAGCTTAATATGAGCTAAAACAGCTAATGTTAGAAATGTAGAACTCTGATCCTAATAGCTCTCATTTTAAATAGAGCTCCAAAAAGTGACTATGGGCACATTTCAAATAAATCCTACGATTATCACTGAGACTTCTTTATAAGTGAACTGTAGTTTGTTAAGGATGCTGGGATTTGTAGCTCTGTGAGAGGAAAGCTACAATTCCCAGGTTCCTTGGGTATGTACTGTAAATGTGCACTGGATGTGCTTTAAATGTTTGGTGTGGATCTGCCTACTGTCACAGATATGATCTTACACTAGTTTTGAGTTCATGTACTGCAATCACAGTCTGAAACTGCTATGTTTGAATAATGATTTAGCATCTAGGTGGTATACTCCAATGTGATTTGGTCTTTATTAATTAGAACTGCTTGCCTACAGCTGATAATAAGTTATATAGTTTTCACATTTACAGGCAATAGGTCAGCAATTGCTAACATGCTTTCCCTCCCTTGTGTTTCCAAAATGCACAATCTACCTTGGCACTTTCTGTCAACTACGTATGCAAGAAGTGCACCTAGGTAGCAGTGCATATGAAAGCATGACTACGGACAGGCAAGTACCGTATTTTTCGCTCTATAAGATGCACCAGACCACAAAACACACCTAGTTTTTGGAGGAGGAAAACAAGAAAAAAAATTTCTGAATCTCAGAAGCCAGAACAGCAAGAGGGATTGTGTGCAGTGAAAGAAGCAATCCCTCTTGCTGTTCTGGCTTCTGGGATAGCTGCGCAGCCTGCATTCGCTCCATAAGATGCACACACATTTCCCCTTACTTTTTAGGAGGGAAAAAGTGAGTCTTATAGAGCAAAACATACAGTACCTAGAAAACCTTTTTAAAAAATATTTGTTTTGTAAAATTCCTGGAGACCCAGTTCCCAAAAGTCCAGAAGTCTCATGCAACTGTATGCAATTGGCTGTGCTAACTGTTGCTTGTTGCATATCAACGTTCATTTTTCTCTTCTACTTCCAGGCTTGTCATGTAGTCACTTTCCTTTGCCTAATTTATTATACATCCTTAGTGTAACAGGAGGTATTTTGGTTGCTATGCAACTTTTCTAATTGCTAGAATGTGATGCCTAGTATCTCCTTGTGGATCAGTATTAAGCGTTTCCAATGATGAAAATAACTGTGTGCCCTGGGGAAAAATTAGTCTATGACTGCTGAAATAACAGAGGTACCAAACCTGCCTTTTTGTGCCTTCCTTTCCTATCATTTCTGTTACAGTTAACAAGGGGAAGGTATTTATGGGCCTTTTACCAGGTGAAATGTTGAGCAAAATACAATGTATCTCTGTATATGAGACAAGCAAACACTGTCGGTAGTTTTGTGTATTAAATAAAATGTTTCCAATGAAAATACAATGATTTCTAGTTGTGGTTACCTTATACACTCCTGGACAATTTCTTATATATTTTTGTCATCCCCCCCCCTTTTTGGTATGGTTACCTCAGATTTTGTCAGTAATTTACATAAAACAGTTTTATAGTTATATATAGTATAGCTTATATAATTTACAATATAATTTTAAGGGAAAGTTGATTTTACTGATAGTTGACATGTATATAACCTCAAATGATACCAAGAAGCAAGCATGCTTGTTCTGTTCTGTTTCTGCATTGCAAATAACTATACACAGACACATAAAAGTAGAAAGTTTGGTTTCTTAAGCTCTACTTTTAGTAAGAATATACTTTTATTAAGAATAAAAATTCGTATTCAGTATGAATGGACTAAATATGGACCAATGTTAAGCCTTCACATAGCTCAGCCTAAGTGAAAATCAAGTACTGAATTTTAGAACTTGAGCACAGAACTTCAAGCAACTTTGGGAAATGCTTCATTCAGGACTTAAAGACTAGTTGCAACAGAAGCATTATACTGACACACTGCAATAAGTTTCAAAATGCATTATCAGTTGCTTGTTTTAGTACTTGGCTTTGTTTCACAAACAGAATTCAACACACACATTTTATAAAACATTCGTTTTTAGTGATAGAGCATGATATTTTCCTGGACCATTGCTAAGCAGATCAACTCTTGCAAGCTTAAGACACTCTTGCAGGGCTCAAGAGCAATTATTATAAAAGCCTTCCAGTGCATCCAGGACTAATTTGGACCCTTGCGCTGCCAGGTCAGACCTGGAGGATTTTCTAGGGTTGTTATACCAATGGTTCACTTAAAACGTTTTAATTTACTGTATACTCTCCAAGGACTTTTAAAAATTCAGTTTAGCTGAAGTCACGACTCTGAACACAATATAACAACCACCCCAAGCCTTTTTAAGTGGAAGCCAATTCTGCTGACAGAAACAGCCCTCTTGCGTCGACTGCTTTTTGAGGAAGCAGCCCCGATTTATTTCCTGACGCGGCGCGAACACGGATTGGCCACGGGACACCAGGCGCGTCGTGAGGATGGACAGCAGCGCTCTGCGCGCTCAAAGTTTCCTATATTAGCATTACATTAACACCGTCGTCGTCCTTATGGAATAAACTTGCGAAACAAGCCCTCCGCGATCCCTGCCCCACCCCAGGGCTGCTCTTCCCAGCAGGCTCCCGAGTCCCGCTCCCAAAGCTTCCCTTCCCGCCGCCTCCCTTCTCCCGGAGGCACCACCAGCCCAGGATTCCCAGGGAGCGGCCTGGGCCTGGCGGCGCCAAGCCAAAGAGGCTCAGCGGGAGAGAGTCAGGGGGCGCTGTGGGAGAGCCCGCCGCCTTCCGCCGAGGGAGCCCGACTTTCCCCTCCTCAGCAACAGCTGCTGCCCCCTTCCTCCTCCCTCGCCGGGTCTCCGCCGGCCGCCATGTTAGGTCGGGATGGTGAACTCGGGCTTTGCTGAGGGGGACCCGGCGCCTCCTCCGCCTCCGCCTCCTCCCTGGTGCGCGTGGAAGGAGAGCGAGCGAGGGCCCTGGCTTCCCGGCTCCTCCCTCTCCCCACGGCCTGGGCTCGCGTGCCGCCGCCGCCGCCGCCTCGCCAAGCGGCCGCCCAGATATCTCTCTCAGCCCGGGGAACCCTAGGCCGGGGCTGATGCCGAGGGGCTGAAGGCTCCGGGCGGCACCTGCGCGGTGGGGGCGTCGCTTCGGGCACCCCCTTCCTGCCTCCATCTCCCCCTCACGCTCTCCAGCTCCCCTTTACTCGACGGGCCGGAGGTGCCTCCTGCCCTGAGGCGGAAGCGAGGGCGCCCTCACGCCCTCCGCCCCAGAGGAGGACTCGGCGCTTTCTCCCGGAGCGGGCCCAGGAAAAAGCAGGTGAGCGTCCCGAGCGCTTCCGTCGCCTTCCCCGCTCTCTCCCTGGAGGCGGAGGCGCCCGCAGAGCGCTAGGCCCCGCGTGCTTCTCCTCACCCGTCGTCGTCGTCGTCCCCCCCTCCACCGACCCCTTCGGGAGTGCTTAGCTTCTTATGGTAACGGGGGGGTGTAAGGCTCTTCCTTCCTTGCTCCACACTTCCAGAGTTTTTAAGCAACTCCTCCTGCCTTTCCGCCCATATGGGTTCCCCCTTTTCGTTTAGGAGAGTTTGCGCCTGTCAATCACGCAACAGTGTGGGAATATTTCAAAAACGCTGCCTTTAAAAGTTTCGTTTCCAGGGGGTGGGGGTGTTTGGATGTGTGTCCCCCCCTTTCTCCTTCCCCGCTCCCTCCCCTTCTCGTGTGTAGAGGTGGCAGCCTGGCAGGAGACGCGCCGTCTGCTTGTGTTTGCTCCTGAAAGCCAGATAGCAACTGTTCCCAACAGAAGGGGTCCTCTTCGCCCTCGCTTGCTTTGATTGACGATCCCAACAAGTTTCCTGGTTAGGCTTTGTTTGTTTTGTTTGTTTTGGCAAGGGGAGGAGAGGAAATAGGAGAGGAAACTCAAGTACTGTACCAAGTTATGCTTTCCAACCTTCACAAGCGCCCTTTCCAGTCTTCTCAACTTTTAAACTCCTGGAATATGTCTCGAAGCGAGTTGATGAAGTCTCTCTTTGTAGTCCCCTCAAGCAAATGCTGTATGCTGCTAACAAAGTAAGCCGGGACCATTTGTTCTCTCGAGTGTCAACGTCGTTTAAAGGATTTAGCACAGTTCTTAGTTTTAAATGCACAGTAGTCTGTTTCTCAGCCCCCAAAACTGCAACTGCGTGGTTGTGGGTCAGAACGAATTCAGAAACTAAAAGCTGATTCCTGATCTGCACTTTGGTCCCAATATATGTATATTGTTTTCCAAACAATGATACCAGAGATCATGACTCTTAAGAATCATTAAGCTTTTATTACAGAACAAAATACAACTGTGGTTTCCTTCAAGCATTTGGGGTTTTTATTTTCCCACTGGGGGAAAAGTAACTTCCTTTAGAAACTTCATGAGAATTCATGACATGAAGACATAATGAACTTGCTCAAGTTAACAAGGCAGTATACAAAATGTATAGGATAATGACACATTTCAGTTAGTATATCTATGTATCCATAGGCTACATCATTTTGAAGTGTAATTAGTATTTACTTGAATTTACAATCAAAACAATTTATTAAATATTAGGTCCTAAACAAAAAAAATTCTCTTTGAAATGAATATGTTCACACTACATGTACTTACATGCACTGAGCATGTTTAAACCTTAAATTAATCACGAGCAGTTTCACTCTTAACAGTTAATATAATATTTACTGTGAGCCCACCCATCACATTTTGTGATACTATGTTATGTAATTTTTAAAGTATGCTGATTAGGGAGGGACTGTAATGATTTGTTGTCAGTACTTGGGGAATATTAAAGTTGCATTGTCAAATAAAAACCATTTCAAGTTCAGATATTAACGGAAGTGTCTTGGAGTAAAACAGTCTGAAACTACTTTGCAGCAGATTAGCATTTTGTTTTAATTTTTATTTTGAAAACCAGTGGAGTAAATGATATAGTTAAAAGTAGTTTTAAAGGAGGAAAGCACTTCTTTATGCAATAATAAAAAAATCAGTATTGAAGGCCTTGTTCTCTAGTTAAGAACACATGCAACGTTTAGCGTTCCAAAGAAATTTTAATCAAACAAGCATATAAGTTTATCAATGAATCACTTTGAGTTATATCCAATGTTAGTCCTATTCAAAGTAGCTCCATTTATTCCAGTGGATCTTCTCTGACTTAGTTAGATATCACCCCTAGGTTGCAATTCTATACACATTTACCTGACAATAAGTATCAATGAACTCACTACATCTAAGAACAAACATAGGATTATGCAGGCTGTATGTGTGTAAAATACTTGGAAAGCAAGAAGCGTATGTTTTAGATACCATACACATACCATAGCAGGCATTTCTTCCTACATGTGAGAAAAGATGGAATGCCTCTTTTAAGATGATGAAATTTTTATAAGTAAATCTGTTAATTTTTTCTTTTAAAAAGCTGCTGTAAGGTTATTCAGAGGCACATTTTTAGTTGACTAAAATTTTTTTCCTTGGTTAAGCAGTGCAACCATTGTACTTCTGACTGCAAAACAAAAACAAAAAAAGCCCAGCCCCCGAGGTGAAATGCATAATGCCAAGCAGATCTCATCTGCTTAGCAGGGTCAAGTGTTAAGACAATATTTACTATAAAGGCAAAGCATAGTGTTGCAGATCAAATATAACCCATACAGTCTTCAAAGAGCAAGTGATTTCTGATAATGTTTCATGGTTTTCATATGTTAGTTTTTAATCAAACTGCTTGAAATATGTCAGACTTGCATTAATTGTTTCAACAGTTGGGTTTTTTCCAAGGTCTTTCTGCATTATCTAAATTACAGTTTTACCCTAGTGAGTTAAAACCTGAGGTTTTGAATTTATAACCTAATCCTTTGCACAGATTTTTTATGGAACTTAGTCCCAAGTAAGTAGGTAAAGTGGGGGGCCTAACCCATGGGCTGGATCATCTCCCCCCCCCCCCAAAAAAAAAAACCTGATTCCCAAAGACCCCCAACAAGGTTAACCCCACCACCAGTCTATAGGATTGCATCTCTATACAATTGCATTACCATGTAGCAGTTCAAAATAGCTTTGGGGGTCAAATATCGATGGTGGAGATGCAAAGTCAAGGGGATGTGCACAATACAACTTCCAGATTTCCAAAAGCTGCGTAAGGTTGTCACCAACTAGCTATTTCCCCATTCTTCAGAAGACTGGAAAACTAGCATTATGTACAGCCTCCAGTGCAGTGCTAAGAACTATGGTGTGGGTGAGTCTTGAAATGAATAAAGGATGTAGGAGATATTTTCTGAGCCTAAAGGCTTCTTTGGATCCCAGCTGTTGTAGTGTTGATAAGATTGCTAGGTGAAAGTTTCAAGTTACAAGATTGCTTTTAAGCTGTTGCAGTACTTACAATGAATATATTGATAGACTTAAATGAAGATTTCTATATTTAAGCAATAACTCTTTATTATCTTATGGATGCATTAATATACCACCTTCTAAAAAGTCTTCTCACAAGGCTACTTGAAAAAAAATCTATAAAAAGCAATCACATATATCTTTAAAAAAAATAAAATCATGCCTCCCTGAATGAAGATGTTTTCAGTGTGCATTGCGTTTCAAAAGTACAAAGAAAGAGGCTTGTTCTATTTCCCCAGGGAGGGATTTCCATAATTCTGGTATCACTAAAGAAAAGGCCTGTCTCTGGTACCCTTCAAATGTGTCTGATTTTAATGAATACCAAAGAGCTGATCGTGATGGGGCACTCTTAAATGTTTCATTCGTGCAACAGCAAAGGCAGTTCTGTAGATCACTTTCCCCCAACCTGACTTCCAGATATTTTAGAAAACAACTGTCATCAGACCGTCAGTCAGGGATGATTGGACCTGTAGTCCTAAATATATGATGCACACCAGGTAGAGCAAGGCTGTTTTAGATAAACAGCCCCCAGGCTGTTTAAAGTTTTAAAGATTTGGACCAGCACCTTAAATTTAACTTGGAAACAAATTGGAAAGTAAGCTGGTGTAACCTGTGCATAATAGGTGTTGTATTTATTTTACTTGAAAATTTATAATCCACGCTTTCATAAAATTTAACAAGTCAGCTTACAGTATATGATGTGCAATAAAATCTGTCTATAAATATCTATAAAACATAATTAAAAGCATCAATATGATCTGATTGTTGTGCTTCTACGTGCATGTTATGTTGACAGACGTATTTGGAGTCAGCTGAAGATTTTGTGCAGTCTTTAAGGCATCTTCTTAGGGAAACTATTGGAGTAGTTCTGTCACATTCAGTTCCCAGACCTTAGGTTCAAAACCTCTGTTGTATGCCTTGAAATCCCTACTGCTGGCAAGCAAGCAATGGAGAATGTTTTTTTGCCATAATGATGTGCTTTTTGGGTTTCTCAGAGGCATTTAAGCTATCTACTTTGGGAAAGAAGATCAGGACTGTAGCTAGGGGGTGGTGAGGTGGGCCCCTGCCAAGGGCTCAGGCGATGGGGGGAGGTGCGAAATCGGCTTTAAAATATGTCCATAAATATAAATATCAATTAATGCCTCATAAGAAATGGTTTTAAATAGAGGGTGAATTGAATGGGTGGAGGGGGCAGGATTGGAGGAGAGGTGGAAAGAAGAGCTAATTTGTCCATGGCCAGAGTGTGCAATCTGGACGGTTCTGCCAGAGGCGCAAGATCACCTAGCTACGGCCCTGAAGAAGATTCACTTTCATCCAAGACCGTTCTTGTATACTTATGTTTGGGATTTCTGATAAAAGCCAGCTAAGAAAGAGAGCTGAGATCATTGTTTTCCTAGAAATAAGTTTGCTGCTTAGAAATTATTGGCAACACAAGTATATTCGTACAGGATTATTAGAACAGTATACTATTATGGGATGGAACAACATTACACCACCTAACTAATTTTGCTTGAAAGGAATTCTATTTATGTCAGCGAAATATCCTCCATACCCATATGCTCTTCCTTCCACCTTAAATCCACAAGACAACTGTTGCATTATTGTATATGTCTTATGAAAATCTAGTTCTTGGGATAAGTTGTTTAACCTATTGCGCACGTTTAGCTGACAGAAATACTTTTAGATTACCACAATTCTTTGCTAAAAGGTTGTTGTCTTGGAAACACTGCCTCTGCTTTGTATTCATTGTCTCTGAGAATACAGATGATATTCTGGTACTGATGTTTCTGGAGGTATATAGACAACAAGTCCCCCTTTATGGTATTCCACTTGAAAACAGCTGAACATAAAATGGTCAGGCATTTTAAATTATAAAAAAAATCTGCTTGATATTGGGTAATAAAGCAAGTACCTCACCCCCACCCCATCCCAGAATTGCCCCTAGAGGTAGTTCTTTTTTTCTCTTCCTTCCTTTTGGTGCTCCACTCTGTTCCAAGATAGGCCTGTCACTATCTCACATGGAGATGACTTCTGTTAACTCAGGGGTAGGCAACCTAAGGTCTGTGGGCCGGATGCGGCCCAATTGCCTTCTCAGTCCAGCCCGCTAACGGTCTGGGAACCAGCATGTTTTTACATGAGCAGAATGTGTTCTTTTATTTAAAATGCATTTCTGGGTTATTTGTGGGGCATAGGAATTCGTTCATATATATATATTTTTCAAAATATAGTCCGGTCCCCCCCCCCCATGGTCTGATGGACAGTGGACCGGCCCACAGCTGAAAAAGGTTGCTGACCCCTGTGTAAACTTATGGATTCTGTGATAAGGAGATGATCTTCAGATAGGCCACCTTCTATCCCAAGAACACATCCCAGTCAGGGGGCATTCCTTCTGCTCTGCATTTAAAAACAATTGGCCTCATAGTATCTGTGATGGAGGATACACTTACATCAAGCCCATTTTCCTCCCCCTGTAGGAAGCCATTGCTTTCCTTTCTCCCAGCACTGGAAACTGAAGGTCTGTTTGTACCTGTGTGCTCTGTCTGCTGCCAGTATTTGACGATGTCATGAAGGTAGCTCTGGGTTAAGATGGTTTGGAGGACTGCACAAGGGAAGTGGGGTTCAAAAGTGTAGGGCATTTGTACACCTAGTGGTTCCTTTGTTGGTGGAGATTAATCTTGTCCTCCGCTCCCCAACCAGTCTGGGGAACCAGCATATTTGCAGTTGGGTCACCCACTTTCCTAATATATAGAATAAAATAGTGTGCATTCACAAGTAGAATTCTTTGGCTGTATTTCTTGGTGCAGATTTGAATACATTTCTATATAATGTGGATAACTTTAAAAAATGCATGGGACTGTTGAAAAAATAATTGATATCCTTTCCAAAAAAGAAGAAAAGACAAGGCAAATGTCTTAACACATACCCAGAATGCCAATAGAGTTCTGTAGTTCTTATCTTTAACATTTAGGTTCACCATAGAACAAACAGTCAGACCATGCAGATTGTCAGAACAAAAGTTTACTTATTGTATTGCTACATAGTGTTGATATAGTTGGAGAATGGAGAAGCTGCAATAACCACAAAAACCTCAGACAAGTATCTGGTTTTCTGTTCTTGTTCTTGTAGTATTTGACAGAGGAAATTAGGTAACATTATTCTTCCTGTCATGACTTTGTTTCAGTTGCTCCCTAGAGGTGAAAATGCTTTGCTGAGATTTTGTTATGATGTTACTATATTATTTGTTGCTGCATGTTTCAAAAGCCATATACAGTTTAGTAAACTGTTAACAAATGAGTACATTTTGAATTCTTCATACAACTTTTGCAATTAAATATAAAAATCTATCAAGCTGATGGAAGTTAGCTCTTGAGAACAAAACATCTGGTATGTAAAATGATGAACAAATTATTCCTTGTCCAGAATTAAGAATTCCTTAACATCCTTTATCTGTCACTTTTGCTGCAGCAATGAGCTTACTCTTTTATAGACTTACTAGGCAATCCTATTGACCTGCAATGTCAGACACCTACTTTGGCCAGCATAGATAGCCTTGATGCAACTTAATCAGGATCATAAATTTACACAGTAAAAAGTTGAAAGGGCAAAGAAGAATAGCACAAAAGCAGAATGCAGAAGTTATAACAGTTGTGGCCCCATTGGTGAGAGTCAGTATTACACAGACAATCATGGTGCATCACGCCATTGACAGCTGTCAGTTAGGCATAGATGAAACCAATCTGTACACAGTATAGAAGCACATGACATTTTCCATCTCCACTGCACACATGTAAGGCATAGCCTGATAAACGGGCACCCAAAAGCAATCTACACTGTGATGGAAACAACAAGATCCCTGCAACTCTGAAGCACCAGAAATCATTGCACATGGGAGATTTCAGTATTTTTATGCCTCTTGCATTAAAAGTAACAACTCCTTCGAATGTACAACATAAAGTGGAGGAAAGATGGCAGTATCTCACAGTACCCATGGCTCTATACCTACTGAAGGAAAGAAGGAGCCTTCTGCCTTCATGGGAAGGGAGGAACTAGGACTGGCAATAAGGGCAGCCATACCTGCACCCTCCCAGGAGTATGTCCATAATCTAGGGCATAATACTGGGAAACAGGAAATGTAAATTCAAGCCCCACCTTGGTGAATGGCAGGAACAAGGCCCAGCTGACCATTTGTATTCCTGGCCAACAAAGCATGAGCCATCCCTGAGTCTGCATTATGCACAGCTCTCTTGGGAGTATGTTGCTAAGCTGTGATTCCTAATTGACCACCCCTCTTGGAACAGTATGTGCAGCCTGAGGAAACTTGTTTGCTGCTCAAAGTTCCTCAGTTCCAATCTTTGCACTTAGACTTCAATTTGTTTTTCAATAACAAATTGTTGCTTCAGTAATACCATCATCATTACTTGGGGGAGACTTGTCACTTTCATTTGCTTGCTTGGTTTACATGGGCAGAGCCACCTCATGAATGGCATATACAGTTGTAGCTGAAACATCATTAATCTCATAATAGTTATGCTGATACTGTTCTGAGACATAGGACCATGTGGGAGCAGCATTCATGCATCAAATGGTAGCACAAAAACTCCACGTTGAATAATCTATGTTTATTGTGGGACTGTTGAGGTTTATTTGAAATTAAGTTAAAATCCTGGGTTTGGGCAACTCTGTATTATACTTCAGTCATGAAAGTTCATTGTTGGCTTTGAATTGGTTTGAGTTCGTATTCCCTTCTTTCTTTCATCTTCTCTAAGCTGAACTTCATTCCCTGGTCTATCATGCTGTTTATTATCAGATTTCTAGGCTTGTTGGACCTGAAGGCAGTGAACTGACTGACCAATGATACTATGGCAGGAGCTTTGTGATGGCTGGAACAATAAGCTCTTTGAATTCAGAAGAATACTTTGTTTATGGTGGAATGCCGTTCTTGCAAATTTCAAAAAGAAAATTGTTCTAGATTGGGCATGGTACATACACATCAGCACCTGCTGAAGGGGAAATGAGTGTCCACATTTTCTGTACATCAACTGATTTTCATTTCTGCAAAACTAGCCATCTGATTTGCTTCATGTCAGCTGTTTAACAAGTTTCTCACCAACCAACAGCACCTAAGACTTAAATATTCCATTTCTTGGCTCTCATTCAAGCTTGTTATTACTCCATGCACTTACTCAGAACATAATTTGAGAAGAAAGAGCTCAGCGTTAGCAATACAGTATGATCACAACACACACACACACACACACGCACACACACACACTTTATTTGCACAAAATTCTATTATATGCGCTTGGCCTGAGGGCAGCAACAACCTCCCCCCTGACGCAGGAGGCAACTCGGAAACAAGTGGTGAAACAGAGGTAGATGGAGGAAGAAATATGGGCTTCTGGAAAGGCCAACAGAGAGAACTACAAGCAAAACAAAATAGCTAGAATGGAGCTACAGCTTTTGTCTGCCTCTCTCCCTATCTGCTTTTCTCTTCCCTTTCGCAGCTGAGGGAACCAGGTTTCTTCTTCCTCTTTCTGCCTTCACTACTTTCCCCACTCATCTTGCAACCTAGGGAGCCAGTGGAGACAGGGAGGTCTTCCACACAGGGCTTCAGACAGCTTTTTGCTATGCTTGATTTTGTGTATGAGTTGTGATCAGACTGTATACTTATTCACTCCAAATATACTGATGACCTTTTCCAGTGGTTTCACATAAATGTTAAACAATATTGGAAATGATTGAATCTCGTGGAATTCCACAGCAAAAATACCACAGGGCAGAGCAACTGTCTCCCAACACCACATTCTGGAACTGATCAATCAGGTAGGAGTGGAACCAACAAAATGCAGTGCTTCCAATTCTTACCCCAGATGGTTGATAATGAGAAGGATAATATGGTCATTGAAAGCTGTTGAGAGAAGGAGCAGAGTTGCCACTCATCTGTCAATCATCAGGGTAACCAAGGCAGTTTAATTTCCAAAATCAGATTGGAAGCAAGAGCGAAATGGGTTAATATGTTTCATCTATGACTTGTCTGGAGTATGGGAGTAAATACCCACTCAGGCTCTTTGTCCAAGAAGAGAACGTTGGCCCTTAGTCAATAATTATACAGAATTTTGAGGTTTAGAGATATCTTTTTAGGGGGTCTCATAACTGCCTTTTTTTGAGGAAATATATTTAATATGTTGTTGTTTAGTCATGTCCGACTCTTCATGACCCCATGGACCAGACCACGCCAGGCACTCCTGTCTTCCACTGCCTCCCGCAGTTTGGTCAAACTCATGCTGGTAGCTTCGAGAACACTGTCCAACCATCTCATCCTCTGTCGTCCCCTTCTCCTTGTGCCCTCCATCTTTCCCAACATCAGGGTCTTTTCCAGGGAGTCTTCTCTTCTCATGAGGTGGCCAAAGTATTTAATATTCATGAGTATATTTTCAAATAAATCAAATACATATTTTGTGTTGTTGTTTTTTAATGTGGTTTAAGTCAGAAGGCCACAGAACTTTCAGCCTCTCCTGGAAACATTCTTTATTTGTATGCTCTTCAGCTAGCTTCATTTATTGAGAGACCCAGTGTGATTTTTAAAAATCTTGCTGCAGTTTCTTTGTAACTGAAGCACATTGTCAGTCTGTTCAGTCTTCTCCATGCCAGCCAACTGTCCCTTAATGAAGCAATTCAACTCAGTGAATAGCACTCATACTTTAAGCAGACAATTGGCTAGCAGAGAGAGTTCCAAATGGTTTAACTTTGCACAAGTGTGAAAGAGTTTAGTAAAAAGACACTGTCAGTTAATGTTGGCATAAGTTCTTACTATATGTAAACTCTAAATTGATAAGTACCCCATTTAATTAAATGTGAATATAATAATTTACAACACAGTGTTTGTTAAATCTTTCTAAACAGTTTGAAAAAATCATATATTTGTGATCTCAGTTGCCCACATGCAGATGTGGAAGGCTACATATGGGTGGCCTCCACATGGATCTCCTACCTTACTTGAACCCATTCTGATTTGCCAATTTTGCACACAAAAAGCTAAAATCCCAAACAAAGCTGAAACAGTATCTAAGCTGCAAGTAAAAAGTATGAATAATGTAATGCTTCATACACAAATCAATATATTTACTCATCAGCATTTATGTAACATCACATAGCTGATCATGTCTATATTTCAGAAACCTGGAAGAATAAACAATAATAACACACATTGTTAAAATTGCTTATCAGAGGTGGATCATTGTAAACTACTTACCATTTCTACAGAGGCAATGGAATTAAACATATTGTGTAACTAAAGTAACAGAGCAATCCTATACTGATATTACATTAAAGAAGAGCTGCACCACTGCTACACTGGCAAAACAGCCGTATTCTACAGGTGCTTAGCTGGGGTGGGAAGAAAAACACAAAAAATAAATAAAAACCATGTGCACCTAGCATATCCTAGAAACATGACCAGGCTGTGCCAACAACATTGTCCAGGATTCACCTACTTCAGTTTATCTATCTTTTTCAAATTAATTAGCATTAACTTCATAGAACTTCACCAGTGCAGTAGTACTGTTTATCAGTACAGTGGTACCTCTGGTTAAGTACTTAATTCATTCCGGAGGTCTGTTCTTAACCTGAAACTGTTCTTAACCTGAAGCACCACTTTAGCTAATGAGGCCTCCTGCTGCCACTGCGCCGCCAGAGCACAATTTCTGTTCGCATCCTGTATTGAGGACTTCTTTCCTCAGCAGGTTTTGAACTCAGTTACCTCTGTAAAAATGGCTAGTAGAAGCAGCTTACACAACTGAGATGTTAAATTTAAAGATGTGAAATTACTAGCGTGGATTTGTTTATTATTATTATTATTATTATTATTATTATTATTATTATTATTATTATTATTAATTATTATTTATTTAATGTTTAGAGAATAAAATTGCAAGAGTGGTTATTAAAATAGTCCATTTTAAGTTGATGCCTTAAAATGAAATGTTATTTTTTTGTATTCTTTTTATAACAGTTTTTAACTTAAAGGGCTGCTAAATATTGCATTGTGTGACTATGTACTTAAGAACATAAGAAGAGCCTGCTGGATCAGGCCAATGGCCTGTCTAGACTATCATCCTGTTCTCACAGGGGCCAGCCAGTGCATTGGTGAACTGTGCATTGGTGTGAGTCCAATAGCTTGAAAATAACATGTCAGAGATCAAAGGGTCTTTATTAGTGTAATAAGGCCGTACAATTGCAACCAGGCTCAAAATTATGAACTCTGCTGTCAACAAATTCACCTTTTTATTCAACAGGCAGGCCATTCAGCTTCAGAATTTAGAATTGTCGAAGCCTCAGACACTTAGATCTCCAATTTGTTCTAAATAATTAAGAAAGAATAACTTATTTAAATATTGACATATCAAAGTGATGCTATCTTTCTCTCTACAGAAAAGACCATGGGGTGTATTAAAAGTAAGGAAGATAAAAGTCCTACAATGAAATATAGGACTGAGAATGCTCCAGAACCCATTACTACCCATGCCAGCCATTATGGAACAGATCCAACCCAAGCAAACCAGTCACCTGCAATAAAGGGATCATCAGTTAATTTTAACAGCCATTCCGTGACTCCTTTTGGTGGGCCATCTGGGATGACACCGTTTGGAGGAGCATCTTCCTCATTTTCATCTGTGCCATGTCCATATCCTAGCGGTTTAACAGGTGAGCATCATTTCAAAACTAACTCCAGATTCCAGCAGAGTCCCTTAGGAGTGAATTAACTAAACCAAAAGCTGCATGTGATTTGGTCTATAATGTGTCTACCTATTCATTTTCTAATCTCTGCCATGGTCTCTGGTCAAAAAGGTATTGTATTTTTTGGAAATTATAAAGCAATGTAGGGGAAAGCTTAAACTAATTCTGCCCAGTGAAATCAGCTGTAATTCACGCAGGTGTAGCCTAGTGATCTAACAGATGGGCATTACTTCAAAAATAAATTTGACTTAACTATGAGTTTGTACTTAAAAATATAAGTAAGGAAAATGTTAATGGAAAGCATGCCTTGGAAGTAAAAACATGACTTGAAGACAGTAGAGCTGGAATAAGGAACCAGTGGATCTGCAGGTGTTGTATGACTACAACTCAAATCATTGGGAATAAAACATCTAATGTTACCTTTTAAATGAAAATGTCATATTGATTTACTCTCTCTGCAGAGTTCAGAATTGTTTGGTGGTGCTTTGGCATGGGCTAGAGTTGAGTGGTTGAGACCTGCACAGCTTTTAGAGTCTATGGGGAAGACAGGGACTTGAATTGAATGAAGAAATCATATGGAAACCCTTCTGTTTTTAAGACTGTGCACAGATAATAACTTTCCATTAACTTGGAGAAAGTAGAGCCGAGATAGGGACCACCTTGGGCAGGAGCTGCTTTGGCTCAGAAATGAAACCTTGTATTGCCTTGGAAAATCCAATACTTCATATGGCCCAATTCATTGTAACAAAAATATCAACAAATGGCTGTATTTTTTTACTATTTGACAGCAGTGGATGGAACATGCAGGCATAATAGCGCTTTCTAAGTGGATGAAGCCTACCAAATTTTAGAGAGAGGCTTTGGGACTTTTGCACTAGGTACAATTAAACTTTGCTAATTTATTTAAGAGGATGCATATCCTTTTTATTTCTTTACAGAAATGGATGGAATTTTATGTTGGGTTGACACCCCCCCCCCTCCGAATTTCAGACAGATAAGACCAGGGCAGGTTGTGCAAGGAATGTCTTTAAAGGCGGAAAAAAACAGACTTGCATATCCCTCCCGTGGCTTTTCTGAAGAATTTCTCTGAAAATGGCGTTGTCCAAAGATGCCAAAATAAGATGTAGAATTTCATATGGATAGGCAAGGGGTGGGGGTGTACAAGGGGATGGGCAGTTATTAAAGTGTTTGGTGGACAGGAACTAACTTATCCTTCTGGGGTTTTTTGGTCAGTATGTAGAAAACAGCACGGAGCATAGAAGGAGAGGTGAGGGGAAGTGTGATAGATGAAAAACAGTTTGTGGCTTTTCTTTTTGATTTCTGCTTAGTTGACACTTCTCTCCCTCGCAGAAGCACCATGATTGGAAGTAAAAAAAAAAGAGCCCTGGGGAAGCTATTTTCCAGTTAGTCACAAAACTGCACCCTCTACTCTCCCTTCCCCCTGTCCTTTTTGGAGATATTGAGGAAATGTTATGATTTTAAGGAGGCAGTTCTAAGTTCTCTGGGACCTCTGAAGCTTCAAAGCAGCCATGAGGCTTCAATGACTTCATTTAGGATACCTCTGAGGATATCTGCTTCACCTTAAACAGCACTGAACCTGTCCCTGGTAGCTCAATTTGGCATGGGATATGTCTGAACCAAACCCTGCTGAAGATTTAGGGCATGTGTTTGTTTGTGTGCTAAATTAACATCCATGGGATAGTCACTTGGGGAAAAAGGTGACAACTTTGAAATGGCTCTTTTGACTGGTGGTGCATCCATTCCTTATGCTATTAATTAATTATGTGGACCACTTCATTTTTAGAAATGGGGAAACTTCTACAAAAAAATATAGGAGAAAATTTCCAACCTCACATCACTTCTTCTACATTATCCAGAAAACAGAAGTGTATAGATCTTTTATATATATTTCTAGACATGCTGATTACTAGAAAAATCTGAAAATAAGACCTTTTTGCACATAACAATCACATTTACCTCATAATGAGGCCAACATTCCAGTACAGAGCAACCGAAGCCACACATGGAATGGAACGTCTGGAGACTAGAGTTCCGCTTTCTCTTCAAATTTGGATTTATGGGTACTTCCAGTATGCATATTTGCTTGCAGAATGCATGCTTCATTCATTCATTATTATGCAAATATCTGTCATGTTCCAACCTTTTTAAAAAAGAAATATCCAAACTGAATAGCCCCCAAAGGGTTTTCTATAAAAAAAATCTGCTGAAATTTTCCCCACCCTCACACATTATGTTTCGACAGTTATGTTAGTTTTGCTGGATCAAGGGGATAATATGGTTGCAGTGACAGGAAATCAGTCTACAACAATGATCATCTGTACTCAGTGTAAGTCTTTAGGAGAAAATGCATACGTGTGTACAATGATTTTCCTTAGACCACTGAGGGGTAAAATAAAAAAAATTCTCTCTTAAACTAAATTGAGATTGAGTATTTACAGTAGTACCTTGGTTCCTGAATGGCTTAGTTGTCGAACAAATCGGCTCCCGAACGCAGCAAACCCAGAAGTAAATATTCCAGTTTGTGAACATTTTTTGGAAGCCGAACATCCGACACAGCTTCTGCGGCTTCCGATTGAGTGCAGGAAGCTCCTGCGGCCAATTGGAAGCCGTACCTTGGTTTTTGAACAGTTTCGGCAGTCAAACAGACTCCCAGAATGGATTAAGTTCAAGAACCAAGGTACCACTGTACTTTGAGTGCTCTGTGAAAACTGCAACCATAAAGATTCAAAAATCTAAGAAGTTTATCCATAGCGTGTGCTGAACTTCAGAAAGTTTCTTAAATAAACCCAGCAAAATTGAAGGGGTGGCTTGTTTTTATTGAAGGGATGTATGTGGTCAGAGTTTGTAGCCTGTACTTTCTGTTGAACTGATACTTGCTTCTTCTTGAAATGTGATCTATACAAAATGCCAGTTTGAGGCCTTTCCTGAAATGAACTGTGGTAGAGTCTTAAAATAAAGCATACTGCAGTAAATGTATCTGCAGTATTAAAATATGTACATTTGAAAGCATTGTGCCAAAGCAGTGAATTCAATGAGAGAATATATAGCTACCATCTGTAGAAAAATCAATTAAATTGTTCTTTACAATCCATTATAGTGATCACAGCACTCTCTTGTTCTTGTCATCTTTTATTGAAAGTTGCAATTCACACTGGAAGTTTAGTTCTGGCATCTTGTGTACTCTGGAAAAATATGGCCTCTGTGTGTGCTGAGCTTAGCTGCCTATGGGTCGAAAGGAAAACATGGGGCTGAATAATGGGAAACAGATACATCTGCTGATTGGAGTTGCTGAGTGAGAAAGGGTGCCATCATCTGTGTCACTTGCATTCCTTATTCTTCAAACTTATTTGCTACTCTCCAGTTGGCAGTTGGAGTAAGAAATAATCACTGAAGCACATCACACACACATATATGTGTGTGTGTGTATGGAGTTCCTACAAAGCTCAACTGTGATGTTTTGTTTTTTCTTCTTCCTGAAGTGTTTGAAGGGTCTGAACACACATGGTAAACATACAGCTGGAACCCTTGCCCAGTCATTTATTGTAGAGCCGTATTTGTTGAGTTTTTAAACATGCAATGTAGTCAGCCTGTATTAGAATCATAATGTGAAATTCAGCTCTCGAATATCAAAGCAGTAGGAGTTAACCAGAATTCTTAAAACTAATAAATTGAAGTTGGGCAATGTTCTCATTGGAAAACACCTACAGACATTGCATTAGATCCAGATCAAGAAAATTGCTTTTAGTTTCCATTGCAATAAATGGAATTTACCGTATTGGCCTGAATATAAGCCTCACTTTTTTTCCAAATTCAGACCGTGAAAAGTTAAAGTGCGTCTTAAATTCACGACCTTACCAAAAATTGGCTTTTATGATATCGCTACTGAAACAGACATACGGTAAAACGGAATGGGTGTGAGTGCCTGTGGAATTTTAAGGGAGCTGCTTATATTCAGGTATTGTCTTTTTTCTCCCCCCCCCCCCCGAATTTTACAGGTGCTGCTGATATTCTGGTGTGGCTTATATTTGGGTCAATATGGTATATCATGACTAACATTTCACATGGATTTTAGTAGGACCTAGGTGCAACGAAGCTCGTCTGGATGCAGCCCATTCTTCCCATTCAAATTACCTTCAAGATGAAATTGAAAGAACACTTTATATGCCTCCTGTTTAGCAAAAGACCTGATTTTCATATTTTTGCTTTTCCTAAGGTGGTGTTACTATTTTTGTGGCCTTATATGACTATGAAGCCAGAACTACAGATGACCTTTCATTCAAGAAGGGTGAACGGTTCCAGATAATCAATAACACGTAAGTATTTTCATCTTCCTGTAGACCTGACTGCACATGTTAGGCATGTGTAGCTGTCTGCTGACAGGATGGCTACTGACTGGGATAGCTCAGTTGGTGGAGCATGAGACTCTTAATCTCAGGGTTGTTGTTTTGAGCCCCACATTGGGCAAAAGATTCCTGCATTGCAGGCGGTTAGACTAGATGACCCTTGTGGTCCTATGGTTCTGTAGTCAATGGTAAGAGCCACTTCTATGCAGACCATGCATGCAGGAGGGGTTGGATGCAAAGGGAAACTGGATTGCACCCGTTGTTCATTTTAGGGGTCAGGATTATCTCCAGAACAATACCATCATCTTGTTAGCTGCACCACCATCAGAAGTGTGGTGAGTGGCAGCCTGGAAGAGGGCATTTTTCTGCGGCAGCCCCTAAATTGTGCAACTCCCTTCATTGCATAGTTTATGCCACTTGCAGAAGTGTTGCACTTTTTTACTCTGTGCCCTATAACAGTTAAGGTTTCTTATTTTGTGGGACCCAAGTCTTGCTGAATTCATATTGCTCTAATCCATTTGGTATAGTTTTATGTGCTTTATAATTGTAACAGTTGTATTTGTTTTTTATAATTGTATAATCTTATCTTTGTAACGCATCCTGTGACCTTACAGTGAAGAGTGGGTAAGAAATAAAAAAATAAAGGGCAGGTAGTAGATCTAATTATATAAGCATTCACGCACACACTATCTATCTATCTATCTATCTATCTATCTATCTATATCTAATATGCATATATCATGAAAGTTTTTGCCAAATTGGAACTTGCAGTAAGATGCTTCCAAGTCTTCTGAGATTCCAAGTCTCCTCTAATAATGAAACTGCTTTTTGACATTCAGAAGATGATCATATTTTATTCCCTAATTGAAGAGTTATTTTTAAAAGTCACTTTCCATTATTTTCCAGAGTTGAGAGGACATTCTGTCTCCTTCAGGGCTTCCTAACCTTGGGAAACCAGAGCCTTTCAGGATCCGTTTTCTAGAGTCATCCTTTCCAATTATTGGTCAAAGGTTTACTAGAGGCAAGGTGGAATTTGACCTTTCTACTGCATACAAATGCCCCTAAACAGGGGAAAATTTACTTGTTTCTAGTGCAACTTAGTTGAGATTCCGTTTTCCTAAATTTCAATAAGGCCATATTAGCTAAGCCAGGACTGAAGATCAGTTTATGTATTCATGTCATTTCACTTTGCCAAGTGACTTATTGTTCATGTATATTCAGTGTAATACCTTTTTTTCCCCCAGGGAAGGAGACTGGTGGGAAGCACGATCAATTGCAACAGGAAAGAGTGGCTACATTCCTAGCAATTACGTAGCTCCTGCAGACTCCATTCAAGCAGAAGAGTAAGGCATTGTTGTGTCCTTGGTCAGTCATTTCACCCATAACCTTTCAAGAGAATTATAGGCAGACGAAAGATTGCCCTATTCCAAGTGCCTTGAGGGACTAAATGAAACCAATCTCTTAATAAACATTGTTTACATTTTAGCTTATATTTACATAACATACACCAGAGTTTTGGGAACGGTATTTGCATGTGTAGCTGCTGATGCAATTATTGGCCCATCACAGCCCGCAGATATTGGGTAAGGGAGAAGCTAAATTATTAATACATACCATTTACAACAGCTTTGGGGCCAGATTCGACTACTCTCTCTCATGCTCACCCGCTAGGCATGAGATGGCTCCAAGGTTTTGATTATTTGTGATTTTCATATGTACATGCAACCCTTTGAACTGAAGTCCCACATAATATGAAGGAATAAAAAAAATTCCTTCCAGTAGCACCTTAAAGACCAACTAAGTTAGTTCTTGGTATGAGCTTTCGTGTGCATGCACACTTCTTCAGATACCCATGCACACGAAAGCTCATACCAAGAACTAACTTAGTTGGTCTTTAAGGTGCTACTGGAAGGAATTTTTTTTATTTTGACTATGGCAGACCAACACGGCTACCTATCTACAACTATAATATGAAGGATTATTGCACATGCTTAATCTAATGCTGATAGAAGAATGCTCTACAATGCTTGTGTTGTTTAACAGATTTTTATATTTACCAATATTTTTTACATTCTATCCTAGTTACTAAGGGCAACAGGGTCATGGAACACAGCTAGATGGCTACACCTCCATTGGGAAAGTGCTGGAGTACTACTTGTAGATTATGAAAGTAACCTTCCATTAACTTGCTGTGGGTGGAATTGAATAATAGTGGTTGATGACTCATGCATTAGCAAGTCCTTTGACATAGATACTCCAAGAATTTATTTATCATGCAGTGTTTGTTGCTATGAACCATACTTTGTTATCTAAATCTTGGGTGAAAGCAGTTCTCTCTCTCTCTGTATTGCTGCATTTTTAAGTGCTTTTTAAAAAAAGGCTTTGCGTACTAGACAACCAATTTTTGTCTTGCCACCAATCCACTCTCTTAAGTCCTCTGGCATGCATAGGGATCTTAGGAATAGGTGAAATTACATCTTATGATGGCACTGAAGTTATCCTCACCCAGGTTTTGATGCAAACTTAAGGAACTTGTTAAACACCACATCAGATGAGAACTCCCAAATTCTTATCTGGCTCATGTCACAATCAAATTTGGAGAAGAATTAATGACTTCCCCCTTAACGCAATTCCATTTACCATTTGCAAGGAGGCAGCAGGAGCACTGAGAATTCATAGGGCAAGGGAGAAAATTAAGCAGAAAGGCTTTGTTCCTTCTCTCCTTCTGTTTTCCTGACATGACAGTAAGCCTGGGGAAATATGAGACAGGTAAAGTCTCCTGTGGGGCACTTTGGGAGAACTAAATTGCACATGACCACTCTGCCTTTGTACCCAGCGCATTGTTAATGAACGAAGGAGAAAAGAGATACCCCTCTCTTCTTCTCCCTCTCTACAACTTCCACTGCTGCTACCAGATTTCTGGATAAATGTAGAGAAGAGGGGAAAGAGGAGTTGTGCTGAGTGTGGTGGACTGATAGGACCATCAAAGGCTGGCACTAATTTTTTTATTGGACCTTTGGTTTGACTTGGAAAAATATTTTCAGTTTTTTGGGTTTTTTCCCCAGGAGAACTTGGATAATATCTAAATTAATCTGGGAACAATTTTAGAAAGCTTTCCCATCTACAGTCTTATCTCATTCCCACCTGGGTTATGGGGAAAGCTAGAACTAGCAGAAGACGCCTTTTGCATACATCAGTATGAATGAGCACCCGTCCTGTGGAACACCCTCCCTTCAAATGTGAAGGAAATAAGCAGCTACCTCCTCTTTAAAAGACATCTGAAGACAGCCCTGTTTAGGGAAGTTTTTAATATTTAATGCTGTATTGTTTTTAACACTCAATTGGAAGCCGCCCAGAGTGGCTGGTGAAACTCAGCCAGATGGGCGGGGTATAAGTTATTATTATTATTATGAGAAGGAACCATGTCTATAGTTTATTTTTTAATCTATAAATATTCAGTTGCATAAGTTTAATTTTATTGCTTGCTTAATGTTTGTGTCTATGCTAGTCAGGAGTGTTTAAGATATGATAGGATATAAAATGATATGTCACACATAACATAATGTGTTTTCCAAATCAATAAATAGTTATAAATATTGCCTCACTTTAAAATACTGTTTGATATGCTTGACATTTAAAAAATACCCCAAAACTACAATGGAACAATGAATTTTAAATGAAAAAAATGTAGGGGAACAACAAAATTACATTGAAGCTACAATCCAAAGACTGCCTCAGCAAAACCAGTGATTGCATTAGTCCAGTGGAATTTTTAACTATTTTAATTGAGCAGTTAACCCCCCATGTCATTCCACAACTGTGGGCCACAAAAGAGTTTGCCATGGGGTATGAGAGAGTGGCTAGAGTTCAAGAATAAGAATAAAGACTTAGACTATTACTGGGCCTTTGGAACAATTTCCATGGTTCCTAAACCATAGTCCATAAAGAAGTAAACCATACTTCCTGTTCAAATAGAAAATATTGCAGGTTTATAGTAGGATCAGTATGGAAAGCCATATTCTTCTCACTTGAGATGCAATTGACTTTTTTTGTAAAATGTTGTCTTTACACTGCAGTATTATTCAGACTGTTGCAAGAGAATCCTTATTTGACCATATATTTTTTCCTTTGAATTATCTAGATGGTATTTTGGTAAGATGGGCAGGAAAGATGCAGAGAGATTACTTTTAAATCCTGGGAACCAACGTGGTATTTTCTTAGTCCGTGAGAGTGAAACCACAAAAGGTATATGATTAATTTTGTTATTTCATAGGGCAAACAACTATTGTTGTTTATAAATATATTGACAAAAGCAAAACTTTACTTTTTTACCTTTTTTTCAAGGTGCTTATTCCCTTTCTATACGTGACTGGGATGAGGTTAGAGGTGACAATGTGAAACACTACAAAATTAGAAAACTTGATAATGGTGGATATTACATAACAACTAGAGCACAATTTGAATCTTTGCAAAAGCTGGTCAAGCACTATACAGGTAAGTCTTAAATCCTCCAGCTTCATATATGGCTGCAGAAATGAAAATATATAGAAGCAGATCTTGATATTATTAAAAGATGTATAAAGAGCACTTTTGGTCTAATGAGAGAATTTATGGAAATGACTTTTTGTTGTTGAAAATTGTGACTATCTGGGATTTTTTTCTTCTTCTAATTACCAGATCATGCTGATGGCCTGTGTCATAAATTAACAACTGTGTGCCCAACTGTGAAACCTCAGACACAAGGTTTAGCAAAAGATGCCTGGGAAATTCCTAGAGAGTCTTTGCGGCTAGAGGTTAAGCTGGGTCAAGGATGCTTTGGCGAAGTATGGATGGGTAAGCATTGCACAGGGAAGGGTCATAGTTAAGTGGTGCAGCATAGGCTCTACATGCAGAAGAAACCAGGTTCAGTCTGGCTCCTCCCATTTGCAAAGGATCCCTGGAAGAAGGGCTAAGAAGACTTCTGCCTTAAGGCCCTAGAGAGCAACTGCCAATCAATGTAGACAACCCTGGACAAGGTGGACCATTGATCTGATTCAGATTAACGCCTCTCATCGGTTCATGAAGCATGAATAAAGGGATTTTAATATGATTCTATATATAGTTTTCAAAGTAAAAGAAAGAGAAAGCAGTTATAGGTAACTGATTAGTCTAATGCCATTTATTTATTAGATTCTGAAAATCTCTCTCTGCTGTAACTGACAGTATAATGCACTGCTTCCATAGGAACATGGAACGGAACTACAAAAGTAGCAATCAAAACACTAAAACCTGGTACAATGATGCCAGAAGCTTTCCTACAAGAAGCTCAAATAATGAAGAAATTAAGGCATGATAAACTTGTTCCACTTTATGCTGTTGTTTCTGAGGAGCCAATCTACATAGTCACTGAATTCATGACAAAAGGTACTTGTTTCTTCTTAGATGGATACAAAAGAGATCGAAATGGAAATATTTTCTAAATTCTGTTGTTTGGTTTGCTGGGTCTCCCTTGCAAGTAATCTGATGGTCTTTAAAAGACTGACATATTCTCTTTTTTCTTTCTTACATTGTCACAGTTTTAACTGCTTAACTGTTTGGTGTTCGCTTAGGGAAAATTTCCGGGAACCTATATATGAATGGCATCAATATTTTGCTTCAATCCTATTGCTACATAAAATAAAGATTCATTTAAAACTATTTCAGATAAGACTTTCTAAAACAGGGTCTGCTTGGTATGTAATGCTAAACAATAGTTCAGTGTTACATGCACAAGTCCCAGGTTCACGCATCCCCCTGTCCTTTCTTATCTGGTTGTGACCACCATGAGTCAATTGGAAGCATTTGCTTCCATTTTCAACTAACCACTGTTTGTCATTATGTCTTAACAGTCTTAATACTTCCAATATCCCCCTTGTAGCTATGCAGAAGGAAAAGTGAGGGAGAAGACACAAGTACAAAGCTCATGAACATAACATTAAACTGCGGTTTAGTGCTTTGTGCAAACTCAGCCTATATGTCAGATACAGTCTGACTTCATAGAGTCTTTTGCATCTGAAACAAAAGGATAGTTCTTGTACTGCAGACATGCTGATCTGTTTCCAATTTAGCACTTGGTGCATCAGCTGAAATGAGGCCAAGACACAGGCTCCTGTGCTCCCTCCCCTTCAGTCTCCTCCATGTGGCCCAGAAGAGGATTTTGGCAACATTTAGTTATATTTTCACAGAATATAAAGTTATAAACCACAGTCTTTGATTTTTAAACAACAATGTACTAGTGACATGGGAGAAAAAGATTGGGTGCATGAATCTCATTCTAGCTTCTCCATGCAGTGCTCAACCATGACTTAGCTCAGTGTTGTGTGCGAACACAACCATTGTCAATTAATGTTGCCTTCTGTATGTGAATGTACATGAGTGGATGAAAACTTATGCACTCAGGTGCATAGCAGTAGTAGATGAAATTTGAACTGGCTTCAGTTCCATTATTTTCCTAGCTGCTTGCTGTAAATGTAGAAACTGCTATTGTACAGATTCTGGTAATCCAGTCTCTTTGCAAGAGGGAGAGCTCTACTCGAATGCTGCCTGTGACTAATAGATAAATCAATACTACATTTGCATCCATTTCCACAGGTCATTTGTTTGTTTGTGCATATGTGATGTAAAATTGGTGCCTCACAAAGTTATGGAGGTGGTTTCTTTTTGGGGAGTCTCATGTTCAATAAATTTTAAATGGCTCTAAATTAACAGCATTGAGCCTCTCATCCAGATAAATCCAAGGAATTAGCAGCAGTAGCAGCATTGCAGTCCCTTATATCTGTTTCCTTCATTTTGATTCTGTCAGTATTAGGTTTGTGCAATATGCTTGAGACAACCCTATTTTGAACTGTCCCTTGGAAAATTATGTGAAATCATTGTGTTTTGGACACTACTGTGTTTTGCAAAGAATATTATCTATGCTAACAGATTCAATAGCTGAGAAAACAGCCTAGAACCATTCCCTGTAAAATACTTTAATAATGTCTCATATAAGTTTCCAGCTGCACCTAAATCAATGCACTAATGTCTTTCTGCAGGTAGCTTGCTAGACTTTCTTAAGGAAGGAGAAGGGAAATATTTAAAGCTTCCGCAGTTGGTGGATATGGCTGCTCAGGTACTTGTTTAAATCAAGAGAGGTCATTTTGCTAGATTATTATCTTGTTACAATATAGTAGTATTGGGCAAATGTTGAACACAACAGTCTGCTTTAACTAGTGTATAGCTTTTTTCAGTTTATGAAGAACTTTTAATTCTGTTTGCAAAATAATAATTACTACAAGCTTGAATAGAATATATGCATAGTTAAGTCTAAAAATCTTAAATCTAAAAATGGTAAAGATCTAGTATCAGTGTTATGTTTGTAAAATGTAACTTAGGCAGCTAAACAAGAGCAAACATGTTTATTAGTATATGTTAAGTATTTGGGAGGCTATGAAGTGTTTTGTTAATATACAGTTTTTTAAAGATTGCAGATGGCATGGCCTACATTGAAAGAATGAACTACATTCATAGAGACCTTCGGGCAGCTAACATCCTTGTAGGAGACAACCTGGTGTGCAAGATTGCAGACTTTGGCTTAGCAAGGTTAATAGAGGACAATGAGTACACTGCCAGACAAGGTATATCTGTTATTTTGTTATATTTCTTGTTAACCAACAGAATTAATTTGAGAGATTTAAAATCTAGAACCACATCTGGGTTCATGATCAGCAGGGCCTAAGCATAACTGTTTGGGGCCCAATACACACTTGTAACATGGGTTTCTCTCACACACATATTATAGTTGCATATCATCCTTGCAGTCTCATGAACCATGAAATAAAAATTTCTATTTCAATTCTGAAATTGCATTTTCTATATTTCTGAAATTACACCATATCCTACACTGGGGCTTTTCTATAATACCTGAACCCTATCATTGCTATATTTATATAACATTAAATCTAGCTTGAAGTTCAGAAACGTTATTATTTTGCAATTTGGGGGGTTGGTCCTAACAAAGGTGTTACCCCATCAGTGTTTGATCCCCATGAACTTACGGGGCTGCAAACATTTTAAAAGGTTATTTAAATGTTTATACTTCTGGCCTTGTAAAATTATGAATTCTCTCCGCAGAGTCAATCTTGCAAATTCACACCAAAACTACTTTTTATACTTCTATCCACTTTTAGGGGCCAAATTCCCAATTAAGTGGACAGCACCTGAGGCTGCATTATATGGTCGGTTTACAATTAAATCTGATGTCTGGTCATTTGGAATTTTGTTGACAGAGCTTGTAACAAAGGGTCGTGTGCCATATCCAGGTAAAAAAAAAAAAAGAATAAGAATATTGTTGTTTGCTTATATGGTATCTTGAATGTGTGAGCTAACTCACTGTTCTATTTCTTGCTGTGTGTTTTTTGCTTAAAAATTCATGCAGTGCAAGATAGCCTGTTTTATTCACTAGTATTCAAAACTGGTTTGTCTCCAGCATTGTTTTCACATGTAAACAAGAGTTCACCACTAAACTAAAAGTACTGAAGATTAATTTGTTAGTTTAGTTAGGTGGTTCTGCTTTATGAAAGGACTGGAGCCTATATATTATACTACTATTGATTTTGGTCACCTCAGAAAATCAATTCTCTAGGCAGTGTACATACCAATATGTGAAACAAGATTACACCACCACAATAATACAATAAATTCAATGCTAAAAGCTGTCCCAGCATGAAATAAAACAAACGTCCGTCACAGTAAACAGAACATTTCACAAATAAAAGAGCTAAAACCAACCTATCAGCAAAGACTAATATGAAAATGATATCAATAAGCCTGGGGGTATATAAAAGTTGTTGCAAAGAGAGAGAAGATGAAGGAGCCTCAGGTTGCTGTGGAAGAAGCTGTGTGAGGAGAGCCGTGGGAAGGTGAAGACCCTCAGTCCTCGCAACTGCCTCATTGGGGCAAGACTTACCGGGGAAAGTTGCTCTGATCACTAAGCCTGAGCTGTTCTGGTTTCTTTGGAGTTAACTTCACTGAAACTGGTTGTTTTGTTGCAGACCTGCCCCTGACTCCAGCTCCTGACAGTAACTATAGACAAAACTGCAAACTGTAGTTAACAGGACAGTGTCTATTCGTTTCAGATCTCGGTTTGTCACCCCCCAAACAAACCAAGACTTATGACTGACTTCAGGTTTGAAAACTCAGACAGTCATAGCTTAGCGACACAAACTATGGGTTTGCATTACATCTGAACCCAGCCAATATCTTGTTTCAGATACATCCGTTATTCATAGATTCTCAAAAGGCCAGAAAATCACTGGCCATTCCTTAAAAGCTCTTTCATGTTCTTGACTTCAATCCATATTGTATAATTTTAGGCATGGTAAACCGGGAAGTTTTGGAACAAGTGGAACGTGGCTATAGAATGCCTTGTCCTCAAGGATGCCCAGAATCTCTCCATGAGTTAATGAAACTGTGTTGGAAGAAAGATCCTGATGAAAGACCAACATTTGAGTATATTCAATCTTTCTTAGAAGACTATTTTACTGCAACAGAACCACAGTACCAGCCTGGAGATAATTTATAAGTCTTTGGCCTACATTCATTGCACAAATCTGCCAAATATAAAATACTTCCAAAAAAAAATCCTTGCTGATTGGAAGGACTCAGAGGAAAGCAAATTGCCATTTGCATGCTCTTGATGGCTAGCAAACTGGAATTCCATAATACAATTGCACAAAACCACTTTTTAAAGTGTTGTACCCAAATGTACCAATGATGTGATATTTTCCTTCCTTATTCTGTCAGGGTCCAGAAGAAGCATACCTTAAAATTGGTGGTAAAATGAGTGTTACCATTACAGTTCATAAGAGTGGCACAGCTAATCTGTTTCTTTTTCTCTTGTCTTATCTGTACTGCAAAGGGAACACCAGCAATTAGATAAACTTCTGAATGGAAATGTTCTGAGAATAAGAAAGGAGGTGTACGGGACCAAACAATTCTGTTCCAATTTTATAAAATGTCCTGTGTCCAAAAATTGAGATAGCACTACAGTTGTGATCTTGAGACCCATTTTACATTGATTTAATTATGATAGGAAAGTATTCTTTTAAAAACCAGACAATTTATGATAAACTTGATTAAATTGTAGACCTCAGTAGTGGAAGTGAAGAGCATTAATGCACTGTAGAGATACTTTTATGTTAATGTAACTGAAAATTAGTATATGCAAGTTGATCTCCACCCCCACTTCTGCTATACTTTAATTATAAATTATAAAGGTAACCACAAGTTGAATTGATGCAATCAGGGGGAAAGAGAAAGTCTCATCATTCTTTCAAGAGGTAGCCTTTCAGAGAGAAATGCCCTGTGAAACATGCCTCAATCTTGTGAGCTTCTTTCAGGAGAGAGAGAGAAAGAGAGAGAGGGAGGGAGAGGTGGTCAGTAGATACATATGCTTCCTATAAAACATTGCTAGTTCAGGGATTCACAAAATTGCACTTCTGCTTTTCTTAAGACGATACTCTTATGTATCATTAACAAAGTATTTATGGAAAAAAGTGTGAAAAGGTGAGGAGCCCAATATATTTAGTATTAGATTATTGACAGCAAATTATTAATGGTTAGTTGGCCCAGCTGTTGCATACTATATTCAAGCACCAAGCCAACAGAGCATGCATACAGAACAGGGTTTTCACATGGAAGGGCTATTTAGAAAAGCCAAACTCCCACCAATAAGTGGCTGTGTGTGGAAGGGGGAGTGGTTGGTAGGATTTACCATTCCCGCCCCCCGGGCTTTGCATATTCACCCCACTAGATTCAGCTAGTGGCAAGCGTGGAGGAGCCTTCTTCCACCTGCATATTGTCCTTAGTTATATTTGGAAGTAATAGTAGTTAACATAACCTCTGACATATCAAGCAATAATGTGCCGTTGGCATTGTTAGAATTTGCCAATTTTACTTTTAAAAAAATTCTGCACAACAAACTTTTTCTGTGAAAATTATGATCAACATCATTGTCATATCAGACAAATCGTATGGATTTAGTTCTTAATGATTACATTTGTTGCATCGGGAGTTTTGAATTCTGCTCCTACAATATTTTTTGTAAAACGGTGCAATTATGTTGCATTTTCCCTTATCATTTATGCACCCCTAACTATGAAATTTTCTAAGGGTTCTATGTAGAAAATAAATTATGAGATTGTGATTTTTCCTGTATGTTAGAATGGGTAATGCAATTACAATTATGTAATAATGCAACACATCAGCAAATTATTCTGATATTGATTGGATGTTTATTAACAAATGGAACAATTCATTGTAACAACATTTGTATAGTGAGGAAACAGAAAAACACTTCACTTTATGAGCCAGTTCATGAAAAACGATTATGTATTTTAAAAAGAATGCCCTCAGTATCTACAACTTTCTGTGTGATAAGTCTTTTACCTCAAATCTTTGATGTAATTAAGCTGTTTTGGCAAATAAGAACTTGACACTGACATACTTTTTTTATTAAAAGTAATACAGTACGCTACAAAAATTAATTATTTTTATAAAGTATGTTTTTAATTTTGTTTAACAGGATTGATTTTAAATTAAATTCACCCAAATTATAGCAGCTTATCTTTTTTTAAAAAAGAAAAGAAAAACCCTGATAGGTTCCCGAGCTGCTTTCTTAAGCCAGGATGACATAGGGGTTAGAGTGCCAAGGAGAGCAGGGTGCAAATCCCCACTTGGGATTCATGCTCACTGGGGGTCCTTAGGCCAGGCACTGCCTCTCAGCCTAACCTACCTCACAGGGTTGTTGTGGGGATGGGGGAGAGCTATGGGTGCCACCTTGGGCTGAAAAGGGCGGCCTATAAATGCAATAAATAAATAAATAATTTGAACATCACTTTAGAACTCTAGAGGATTATAAGAATCACTATTCTGTTGGCGTTTCATTTTGCATTCTTCTAAACATTTTTTTCAGCAGTCCATATAGACTATAACTTGCAGATGGTCAGGGCTTACTTAATTTCTCCCCCTTAGACTATTAATTACTTTTCATAAATTATTTTCTTGGTCCTGTTTCCGTATCAGTGAGCAAGGGAACCCTTCTAAGATACGCTCTGAACTGTTCCCCCTTACCAATTAACGATAAGAAAACACTAACGACTACTTTGCTCCATGTGGATGAGGCGTCTTGTGATATTATGAATGTTTTGTTATTAATTTGTATACTTTGCAGCAGTTCTTGGGCTACAGTCCCAGGATTGCAGCAGTATTTGTGGATATTCCCTGCTCCAGTACTTTGCCAAATAGATCAGAGACTGAGCTGTACCATGAATTGAATAGTATCACTGCTATGTGTGTGTGTGTGTGTGGATCTCAGGATTCTCTCCCCTCCACTTCCTTCCACATGTGTGAGCTGCATTGGTAGGTGTTGGGGAGTTTGCACCCCACAGCAGCCTCTTGCATGAGTGGTGTGTGTGTGTGGTTGTGGTTTGCTCCTCAGTGGACTGGGAGTGATTAAGAAAATTATGCAGAAACACAGCTGAAAAGAATGGATGCCACCATTTCCTTGTGCTGCTCCTGTTCATTTCAAAGAGATCCGTGCTGGGAAAGTTCCCAACAGATTGTGCTGTTGGTTATAATTTCTCAGACACTACTTCCATGCCATCTCAGCTCATTTTTAATGCAAACGACACAAAAGCTTAGTTTTGTGCATTGTTTCCCATGTCTTCTTCCACAACCTCATTCTTCATTCAATATTGTACAGCCAATCCCACATCTCCAGTGTACAGAAAGTGCCGCTGTATATTATGACTGTAGAAATCCTAGTATACTGTTTTCTAAACAAAACAAAACGACGATGCAAACTTTTTACATGTTTTCAACTACTACATTTATTGTATTTTCAGCACTTGCGCTACTGTAATCAATCATTTAAGAATGATTTTGATATTTTAATGGAAACAGTTATGTAACATTTCTGATTAAAACTGTATTGCAGACCTTGCCCATCTGTTTTGTTGAAGCTACATTGTGTGGTAACTTTTCATTTTTAAATTTTGGTTTGGTTTTCCTATCATGCTGTGTACACAAGCTCAAATATTTTTAATATTTTATTACTTTTGCATAATTAAACTTCCTAAAGTATAATCATTGTGTAGTGGATACTGTTTACAAAAACAAACCATGGTTTAACATCTGTGGAAATCTAAGCATAACTCATTATTCCTCAATTCAGCAGTGGTGCTTATTTATATTACAGTCTATTTGTTAAATGTCATATTTTGCTAGATGTATGTCAGTTCATAACCACAGCCCTTTCCTCAAAAATGTCTGATATGAAAGTTAAAAAAATAACAAATTGTTGGAGCAGAGTGTTTAATAGTTTTGATATTGACAATTTGTATTTTCAGACAGTATCCAGGGCACTCTTCCCCATACAAGTTTCCTGGATTAAATCAACTTTTACCCAGACTTCTTGAAAGTGGCCACTTATTTGCCTCTGAATCTTATTGAAGTAGGCTATAGCATTATGGTAATTGGTAGTAGCACTTCATATTCCTATGAAATTATATCAGAACATCTTGCATATATATCCTATTAGATGAGGTAGTGAACCCTGATCCAAAAAGTCCCCACTTAACAACTCCCTACTATTTTGGAAGATGCTCATTCCTGAAACTTTCTACTTCCACTGATAACTCCCAAATGTCTCTTACCCCTGGTTTTGCTGCCTCCTTGGCCAGCTATTGATTTTGTTCTAGGCCAGTCATCTGTCTGTGATGAAGAGCAAGTGAAATACTGTCAAGGATAAAACAGCCTTAGAAAAAATTAGTTTCCTTGCGGAGAACACACAGGCGTGGGGAAATCTCAGGATAACGGTGCTACAACCAGTTACTAGAAATTGGAGAGAGATGCAGGGATGATCTTTCTCTACTCTCCCCCCTTAATTTCAGAAGTACAGTAGACAGACTCCCACACAGCTCAAGGGAAAGAGACACAGCTTTGCTTCCTGCTAATCAAGCAGCACTATGTGCAGTTTCAGCAGAGACCAATATCCACGGGGTTGTTCCTATGTCTTATTTATACCATCTATTTGCAGACTCTCTTTCCCTCTGTCCGTGTGTGTGAGAGAGAGGGAGATAGTAAATGTATGAAATCAGCTTGAGGCCTATTTTGAGTGTGAAAATGCACACAACCTTTCACATCAGTAACGAACGACATACATTACAAGGTGTGATATTATCAGTTCCTATTTCTCTGATTTTAAATATGTTTTGTGACCTGGCTCTACTGTGTTTTTATGAGCAATTTATGCATTTTCCTCCATTAGTCCATTTTCTACCCGTCAGCCTCTTCTGACTTGCCAATTATGTCTCCTTACTGATTTGTTTGCATATCCTGATAATCGACATAAGGTATTTTTAATTATTATTTTTTGTCTACATAAACGGGTGTGAAGCCCAGATACCCAAGCTTAATAGTTTTTGCTGTTTTTGAAATGACTAGTGAATTTAAGAAGTATTACCTCAAAACCACAGACTTGCAAGTACAGTTAATTTTGAGCAGGGCAGCTGGACTGTGGCCACAGTTAGCATGTTCCAAAAATTCTAAGGTTGGCATCCCACTGAGTCACTGATCTCAGTCAACTATTTCAGAGAAGTAGGAACTTTTCATAAAACACCACCTTTACAAAGTACTCTGTCCAGATTTCAATGAGTCTGCTCTCAGTATGACTTGGATACTACCCCAGATGCTTAGAAAGTTAAGATAGTTGTAATCTGTTTTAGCATTTTAACTTTGTATGTTTGAATTTTTCCCTTGATTTTATTGTTTACCCTTTTGTAAACCACTTTGAGGGGGTTTTATGATCAAGCAGTGTATAAATTTTATGAAATAATAGATCTCTATGTCCTCCCATTTAAATGGTGCAATGATCATGTTGCTTTTCTATTCATTGGCACTCCTTTCAGAAGCAAGACACAAGTATTATACTTCTCAAAGACTTCTAAGTGTCTACTGAGCTGTTCTACAGAGTCTGGTGACAATACCAATAAAACATTTCAGGGATACAAAACATTACAGTGGAGGCAGCTTCAAACACAGTATCATAGGAGCAGTTTCATGGGGCCTGTTGTGCTTCTTTAGGAGAACATGTTAAATAAGGATAATACCACTTATTTCAGTCTTTTTTTATATAAGCTATTCGTGCAACCCTTCTCAAAATGGCCCAATTTCATCCCAGGCCAAAAGCTTTTCAATCAATGATGGTGGTAAATAAGGGCTTAGCAAAAGTTTGAAACTTCTGTCACCACATACAATTCCTTCCCACTGAAACAGGGAATGTTGAGGGCTGAAGGCAGTTTACAAGAGCTGGGAAGAAGGTCAGCACAGGAACTGCAGGAAGACCAAGGAGAAGGCACCAGAAGGCATACCAGGAATACCAGATAATTGCAAAGGCCCAACTCATATACTGGTTAGCCTTTCAGATGCTCTTTCAACATAACTAGTTGTGGGGTTTTTCCAGGATGTGTTCTAACTGGGATTGACTTAACAGTCTGTCATTTTAATCGTTGCCTCACCTGCTCTTGCCCTTCTAGCAGGAGCTTGGGGTGCAAGAATTAGCAAGTGAAGTTTTCATTGGTATAGAGAGAAACATGATCACTTGCTAATTGGTGCAGATCAAAGGGGTTGTTCAGGCTCAGTTAAAGGGTCCAGTTCAAAAGGTGACAAATGGTACAGTAGCTCTCTGGATTAGTCTGTTTTAGATATTTTTGGCCTGGCCTGTTTGTTTTAGATATTAAAGCATTAACATTCCCTTTGATTTAAAGCCTGTTTTGTTAGGGTGATCATTAACAGCCATGCATCTGGACCATCGCCTGCTTGGCACACATTTAACATTAGGTCCAAGCTGGAAAAAGTTTCAGCTGCTAAATCTTCAGAACTTGTGCCAGATCTCAGCAGTAATGCCTGTTTTCAGCGCCAGGGGCTGAACAATGGAATAGAGATGGAGTAGGGAATCTGTGGTTCTTCTGCTGCTATTCTATAACCACTCCCACCATACCTGACCACCGGACATGCTGGCGTTGGCTTGGGGCAGTTTGGGAGTCCAATTACATCTGAAGTGCTTGCCCACTCCTGGAATATATAGATTAAAGTGCACCTGAGTGTGTGCAAAAAGCATTTTCTATACCAATAACTATGGAGAATCCCTATCCTCATCGAGGATTGAGGAAAGAACTTCCTAGTCAAAGAGGATGTGTCCATAAATGCTCAAGTCCCAAGTCTTTGATGTGTTACTTTATGGGGGGGGGGGCCAAGACTTAAGGCTGCAATTGATCCTGTTCATCTGGGAGTAAGCAACATTGACATCAATGGGGCTTCTAAGTAGACAATTGTACAGTGGTACCTCGGGTTACATACGCTTCAAGTTACATACGCTTCAAGTTACAGACTCCGCTAACCCAGAAATAGTACCTCGGGTTAAGAACTTTGCTTCAGGATGAGAACAGAAATCGTGCTCTGGCGGCGTGGCAGCAGCGGGAGGCCCCATTAGCTAAAGTGGTGCTTCAGGTTAAGAACAGTTTAAGGTTAAGTATAGACCTCTGGAACGAATTAAGTACTTAACCCGAGGTATTACTGTACTGTAACACATTTATTATGGTATAAACTCGCAAGTCCACAAAAGGTTATGCCATAATAAACCTGAGAAACAGTATCCATTTTGGGGAGGTGTTTGGGAGAAAGTTAGCATTGCAGTGCGCCTGTGCATGCTATTAAAGAAACAGGTTTGTTTGTTTTTCTGAGTTCAATCGCAAACCCCATTAAAGCACATTGGAAGCACCGAAGAATTCTGGGCCCTGTAGTTCATCCCTCGCAGAGTTACTACTTCCAGCAACCCTTAAGAAACTACAGCGCCCAGAATTCTTTGAGGCAGGGCGGGAAATGCGGGGAAAAGGCATAGTTGCGCAGCTAGGCTCGGTGCTCCAGGATAAGCGCAAACACCGCGCGATTACCCCCTTGGAGTTGCATCGCAGCGCGACCCTAACTCAGCCAGGATTCCGGCCAGCCTCTTTCCGCCTTGTGGGGCCGCCTCTAACTTGTGGGGCCGCCCCTTCCTCTCTAGCTCTTCCCTGTTCTTCGAGCCTCCTCGGCATTTGCTTCCCCCTCCAACCTCCTCCCCTCGGATGCGGCCGCCCACAAGCGCCGCGCGGCCCAATCGGCGTCCCGTAGGGATCCCCAGGGGTCGGCGGAAAGCGGATTCCCGCAGAACTCCCGCCGGAGGCTCCCTGTTGCGATGGGCCGAGGGAGGGTGTTGGGTCTGGTCGCGAGCGACGTCCGCTTCCCCACGTCCCTGGCCCGCCATGGCTCAGACGCGATGGTAAGCGCTGCGCCCGAGCGCGCCCTCTGCCAAGGCGCCGCGCCGCAGCCGGATCTCCGGCGGCTCCAGCCGGGCAGATCTCCTCGGGCGCCCACGCTAGATCTCGCCGATTGGGCTCGCCTGCCTCTCTTGCTTTCCTCCCTCGGGCGTTTTCCCAAGCTCAGCGGAGCTGCGGAAGTTGCACCTCCTAGTTTTCAATGAGTTAGGATGCTAGTCGATCACTTTAGACGTGTTCCTGCTTTCTGCTCTTGGATTTGTCGTGATTTAGACACCACGCTGCTTGTCCCTTTACGCAGCTAGGTTTGGCTGGGCAAATAGCTTCATGACAGGTATTATCAGCCCCGTACAAGCTTGTGTGAGGCTCCGCGTGGGAATCTTGCTGGAATAAAGTTATAAACTCAAACCAAAAAGCATCCAGTGTCATGGGCGTAACCAGGATTTGGGGGGAGGGCAGGACTTTTGTTGGGTGGGCAGAACCGAAGTGATTGGTCAGTTAAGTATTTCTATTGTTTTACCTGACCTGGGGGGGGGGGGCAGCTGCCCCCTGCCCCCCTTGTCCAGTGCTGTGGTTACCAGCTTATCCCTCTGAGGTTGGGGCAAGTGTACCTGACTGCCCCCACCTCTTCACCTAAAATTCTATAACGCCCTTCATCTGAGGATCACATGATGGTTTACAATATAAAAACCCCAAAATGCATACCATAGTAACAAACACAAACAATAACCGCCATACCCACAGGGGAGAAACTACATCATGTTCTATATGGAACTACACTGTTCCCTTTTATTGTTAGTAAATTTATAGGGAAATTTCTTAATGAAGAAAAAGTTGCTGCTTCCTGTTTGAAGGCTTTCACTGCCCTTTCCTACAACGCTGGTGGTAAAGAGATAAACTACACCTCTTGATTTAAAACAAAACAACAACAACCCTTATTCAGAAAAAATGTACTTGGTGAAGATGTCTATGTAAGAAGCCAGATGTAGATGCAAGTGTGTGTGTGTGTTGCTGGCATCAATATTGGTTGTTTTTGCTCTTCCATTTAGCACCCCGACCCAGATTATTCTGCAGTTTATGTTGTAATAGAAACAGATGCTCCTGACGGGCTCAAAGGTTATGGCTTAACATTTACGCTGGGCAAAGGGACAGAAGTGGGTAAGTTATCATGTTGCCTCCGATTTAAATTAATCGTCTGTTGTGAGAATGACAATTCCTCACTGGAAAGGGCCTCCAAGAGGAAATCTAAGTTCAGGAGCTTTCTTGATCTTTGTACTAATAAGTCATGTATTGGAACTGCTCCGCTGCAAAGCCATAGAGCACTGAAGCCTTTTGGCCAAGGGTTAGAGAATTTTCATTACTTCTGTTAGTGTTAATACTACTTCAGTATTGAGGGTACCTACAAAACTCTTGCCATTTCCTGCTGCCTTAGGCATGGCATTTAATGGCAAGCTATCCTTGCAGCTCTCAACTGCAGGTTACCAAAGTGTTGCTTTAAGCAGCCTCCATTTTTTCAGCAATCATGATGATATTTTAAAAGCTTCTTTCCCTGAACATCAGCTCATACATGCTAATGCAAGCACTCAGCAGGGTTGGTAGCACTGATGTGAAGTTGTTGCATTCCTTTTGACTAAACCATAGAGTTAAGAAGCTTTTAAACATAAATCCCATATTATGAAGGGCTGTCATTAGTGGACTCTATCACCACCTGCTGGCTACTTCCAGAGGAGCAGCCATATTTGTTGATGCAAAAAATGAAGCTTGTGGTATCTTAAAAACCAACCAGGTGTCAGGGCTGGGGAACCTGTAGGCTTTTTTGAAGAATTTCAGTCACCAGGTGAAAATAACAGCCCCTATGGGTGTAAGAGCCTTCTGGTTCTGCAGATAAAATTTATCTGATAAATAAATATTTTCAAATTGTGTTTTCGTGTGGTCTTAACTTTAAATCAGTAAATATAGACCTTGATGCCTTTCTGCTGCATCTGGAACCTAATATTTATTGTAAAACAGGGATAGGAAACTGTGGCCCTTCATAGGTTATTTGACTCCAGTTCCCATCAGCTCTAGCCAGCAAGTTACCTCACCTCACACGTGTCTGTTTCAGAATAACTGGATGCAAACTGCCCATCTCTTCCCACATTTAATGTTCTCTCACGTTTCGATCTTGCCACATGCACTTTACAGACCTGTAGCACATTCCTGGAAAAACTCCACTTAAATTTCTTGCCATTTTCTAATCATACACACACAATGGGCACTTCTGTGGATAATGTGTACTCTCCTGCTCCCCAAAATTTATTGTGATCTAGTTATCTGTGTAGATTTGCATGCCATTTAGCAACAGAGTTCAACCTGGATAAATTTTGCTTCTTTTAAAACACATGAAAAGTTTCCTATGCTCATCATCAGTGGTGTGCTTTACATTTTAAGGAATAACTGGAAAGCACTCTCAAGCAGCAGGTGAAATTCTATCATTTACCAGGGTGTGTATGTATAAATGGTGGTGTAAAATGTTGCAAACATGATCAGATTTAAAGCAAAGGTTTTAACACACAACAGTTGCAATATCAGCTACTATTATCTTCTAGAAACATTTTGGCTACTTCCTCCCCCCCCCCCCCCGCATATCTTCTGCCAATGCAAACTGCTGAGCAATTTTCCCATCAGTTTGGGTTTCTGCTTAGTATAGTAACGTCTTAGCCACCTGCGGTTCCTTCCAATCCCAGTGCAACAACAACAACAGAATCATAATCCTTTAAAGCCTTTCCACTCCACTGCAGTATCTTGCTGCAGCTATTAACACTAGTAAATGAGTTGCAAGGCTTGATGTTGATCAAACAGCTGTGATAACCCTAATCGGATTATATGATTTACAGTTCTCTTTTGATATCCTTTACTGCTTCTGTTCACCTCAGCTGAAGTAAGAGGAGTTTGGCTTATGCATCATGCAGATACTTTCTGTATACACACCGAAACCCTACCTTATCCCACTTCTGCTAGGAAGGAATTGATGGCATGCAATCCCTTTGGAGTTCTCTTATTTTCTTGCCAAAATTAGGAACTGCTTTACAAAATCTGATTAGTTCAATCTACCTTCATCTGTCATTCCTCTTTTGTTGGTGATTCTTCCTCCTTCCATTTCTGTGCCAATAATACTCTTGCTGCAGTTGTCGCATGTAAAAACAGTTTTTTATCTTGTCTTTTAATGTCAGTGCCTACAATACCAAGTAAAAATACTTCTGGTTTTTTTTTTTGGTTTTTTTGGTAAATGTATATTTCACCATCTTTTTCGTCTCGTTATAAATCATTTCCCAGAAGCCTTTCACTTTCTTACATTCCCACCACAGATGATGAAAAGTGCCTTCCTTTTCCTTACATTTCCAACATTTATTACTTATTTTATACATTTTAGCTAATTTCACTGGTGTAATATACCATCTATACATCATTTTGATTACATTTTCTTTCAAAGCATTGCATGCAGTAAATTTTCTTCCTTCTTTTCGTAATTTCTCCCAGTCTTTTAGCTGTATATTATAACCAAAATCTTTGGCCCAATGTATCATAACCAACTTAACCTCTTCATCTTTCAAATGCCATTCCAACAGCAATTTATACATTTTTTACAATGTTTTAAATTTGTTATTTGTTCTCTTGAAACACTAGCAGTCCTTTCATAATGACCAGGTTGCCTGCCTCCCTATGAAGCCAATTGTGTATAAGAATTTTCAGAAAAGCCCTGTCAATATCTGGGTAGTGTTTTCAAGGAACATGGAAGGTTTTGTCTGTGACTGCACCCAAACTGGAATTCCCTTCCTTGTCAGAGCTGATGGCACTTTCTATCTGTTTAGACAAGCCTTTGGCCTCATTATTTGCCACTCCCATTTACTTGATTTATAACCTGCCTTCCAAGAAGTTCCTAGCTGAGCTAAGTGGCTTTAGGATTAATCCTCCTCCTGTATTTGTCATACTGTAATTTTACCGTATTTTTCGCTCTATAACACGCACCTGACCATAACACGCACGTAGTTTTTAGAGGAGGAAAACAAGAAAAAAATATTCTAAACAAAACAGTGGATGTATGATTTTTGTGGTTCATGCTGTGGCCACAGACATGTGATCTGACGGTGAGTTTGGGGTAGCCCAATGCAAAAATCCTGAGGATCCATGTGGGTCCATGCTTTGTAACCACGTTTTTGCCCCATTGCGGCCCCATGAAACAGTGGGTGCGTGTGTGTTTTTTGTGCAGGCTGTAGCCATGGACATGCTATGTGATCTGATGGTGAATTTGGGGTGACCCAGTGCAAAAATCCTGAGGATCCATGTGGATCCGTGCTTTGTAACCACGTTTTAAGTGGGGAGGGAAGGAAAAGCACTCAAGGGACAAGGAGCACACGTGGGGGGGTGTGGAGAAGGGTGCTGCTAATAATGCAGGAGAGGCTCCTCTCCGGCTTTGCTCCTTTAGAACAAGCAGGCTCTGCATCTCTCCCTCCTCCCCAGCAAGGAAACCACGATAGTAACCACTCTGAGACAAATCAAGAAAAAGTGCGACCAACACTCTCCCCCAACAAGCACAGTGAGGTCAACACACACACACACAGAGAGAGAGAGAGAGAGAGAGAGAGAGAGAGAGAGAGAACTGGCCCTAAAGTTGCAGGGCGCTGGAAGTCGCAGGGGCGCTGGGGGAGTGAATGGGAAGCAAGAGAAGGAGAACGATCCCTCACACACACACACACACACAGACACACAGAGTGTCAATTCTAAAGTCGCAGGGGCGCTGGGGGAGTGAATGGGAAGCAAGAGGAAAAGGAGCCCTCACACACAGAGAGACACACAGCGTGGATTCTAAAATCGCAGGAAGAGTGAATGGGAAGCAAATCACACACAGAGAGACACACAGAGTGTGGATTCTAACGTGGGGAGAGTGAAGGGGAAGCAAGAGGAGAAGCAGCCCTCACGCACACACAGACACACAGAGTGTGGATTCTAACGTCGGGAGACACGCTGCCGTCAGCTGTTTTGCGGGCTTCCCAGCGAGGGAGGAGAAGAGGACAGGCTGCTGGAAAGCCTAGAGGGGCAAGCAGGCTGCCCTCAGATGTTTTGCTGGCTTCCCAGCGAGGGAGGAGAGGAGAACAGGCTGCTGGAAAGCCATAGAGGGGCAAGCAGGCAGACACGCTGCCCTCAGCTGTTTTGCTGGCTTCCCAGCGAGGGAGGAGAGGAGAACAGGCTGCTGGAAAGCCTAGAGGGGCAAGCAGGCAGACACGCTGCCCTCAGCTGTTTTGCTGGCTTCCCAGCGAGGGAGGAGAGGAGAACAGGCTGCTGGAAAGCCTAGAGGGGCAAGCAGGCAGACACGCTGCGCTCCTCTGCCTGCATTCGCTCCATAACACGCACACACATTTCCCTTTGTCTTTTAGGGGAAAGAAACTGCGTGTTATGGTCCGAAAAATACGGTACATAGTTATGTTGTCCACCTCATGCTAAGTGCAGGAAGGTAGAAGTAAAATGCCAAGGACAATTTGTGATTTAACCAGTCATCCCTAGCCAAACTGGTATTTCATCGCTCTAGGATTTCATTCAAGAGTTGTTTTAGGTTTGAAGGACTGAACACACCATATTTTCACAGCTCACTAAAATCCTGGATTCATTTGCAATTTAAAAGCCTTCAAGATTTTGGTGTGTTTTGCAGTTGTCTGTGCAGTCAATGCACTCTCTGTCCATGTGGTCAATAAAGACTTGGATGAAATAATTGGTGATTTTCGAGGTTTCTACCGGCAGCTCACCAGTGATGGACAACTCCGATGGGTAAGATACTTTTCAGCATTTTGGAATAAGGCCAACGCATTAATGCAAAAGTGTCCGCGTAAGAAAAAATAACTGGAAATCTGTTTACCGTATTGGCCCAAATATAAGCCACACCCGCAAATAAGTCGCACCTTTAAAATACAAAGGGGGGGGGGAATGTAATACCCGAATATAAGCCGCTCCCTTAAAATTGGGTTACAGGCTGAAAATTGCTGCGGTTGGTAGAAACCCGCGAAAGGTACCGTACAACTGCTAAAATCGCAAATTGCTGTTCAGTTGCTACAATTCTGCAGGCACACACACCCGTAAATGGCAAATGAACAGTCTCAAGCTGACAAATCGGCAATTATTATTTTTTTGTTCCATTTTACCGTATGTCTGTTTCAGCAGCGATACTGTAAAAGCCAATTTTTGTAATCCGCACTTTTAACTTTTCATGTTCGGAATTTGAAAAAAAAGTGCTGCTTATATTTGGGCCAATGCAGTAGGTATTGATCCTGCCATCAGACATGCATTACCAAGTAAAGCAGAGCTGACTTGGTGCAACCTAAGACTTAGGTTCAACATTGCTTGTATTCTTGTATTTGTGACAATGTCAAATGCTCTCACTCAGTCTCGTTTATTAACTTACACATTTTCAACAAATATTCACTAAATGCCACTATTGTACAAACCCCAAACAATGCAGGGACATTGCTAAGTGAGTTGCACCCGTCATGTTATGGTTTTGTACAAGCCAATGTATATGTTTGTGGTGGGTGTGCTGGAAAATACTAGCTGTACTTTAATACGCCTTGGAATAGAATTGACCTCAATTTATCTAAATCTCAAAGGGCTGATTTGCATGACATGGAAAGCCAAACTCTGACTTACCAAGAATGTGTGGGATCCTGGAGAGGAGTGCTCAACCACTTCATTCCTCCCCAGTCCTTTTTGCTTCTGTGATGGGCAGAGCTAAGCTCAGTGCAAGTGGGTAAGTTTTATGCTCGCTTGGGGAGGCAAGGTTTGTTCTTGGTTACAGCTTACAGTTAGTGAGGAGAGAACTTAACCAGGAGTCCCTGTTCAGAGGGCGTTCTAAACCATATCTTTGCATGGTGGTTTAATTGACCAGGGAGAAGCAAAGTGGTTGTGAAACATCTTTTGGGAGCCTCCATGGTTCGCAGTCTTTCTCCAAGGTAGTTTGGCTTAACGTGTCATGCAACTCCCCTTCACTGTTTTCTTCCATACATATATGTATTCACAGAAGTCTGGGAACCAAGAATTATAGGCTTACAGAACTGCAAGGAGACATGTAGCTGCTTATTCCATAAAAGGGTATCCTTGCTCAACCTTTTCTTGATATCTTTCAAGCAAGGAGGCTGCCTTAGCTAGATTATTCTAAATGCTTTAGATACCTTGTAGGCCTTTGGGGAGAGTCTTGTCATGCTTATCTCTTCATTGCCACCATAATATATTGACAACATCTTTTTGTCAACAGATTGGTCCTGAGAAAGGAGCTGTGCATTTAGCCACGGCTGCTATTCTGAATGCGGTCTGGGACTTGTGGGCCAAACAGGAAGGGAAGGTAATAGATTGGACACAAGTGGACAAGACTATCACAGTTTAGTCCACCTCCCAACTATTCTGTTTTTCCATGAATGGAAGGGTAGGAATCTTCCTAATTTCAGGTGGCTGATCTATTTATATCACTGATATTCTGTGATTCAGATTTGTCTGCGAGAGAGACACGTGTGGTGGGTGGCTGTTGCCCACCAGTGGTCATGACTGGAGCCAGTAGTAGGAATAGCCAGAACTAGTGCAAACCATACCTTCAAATGGACATAGCAGGGCTCATAGCGAGCTGTTTGAAGCAGTGCTATTAGCACCAATCAGTTGGCGGGTAAAAACGCATCTTCAAAGGGGCTCACTGACAGCAGCGATAAGTTCCAAGGCATGGTTGCATCTCTACCTCCTTCAAGGCAGCTGAGACGCTCAGTTATCTCTCTCCTAGAATCATAGAATTGTAAAGCTGAAAGGGACCCTGAGAATCATCTGTTCAGGGGTCAGCAACCTTTTTCAGCCGTTGGCCGGTCCACCGTCCCTCAAACCATGTGGGGGGGCGGACTATATGGGGGGGGGGGAATGAATGAATTCCTGTGCCCACAAATAACCCAGATATGCATTTTAAATAAAAGCACACTTTCTACTCATGTAAAAACACCAGGCAGGCCCCACAAATAACCCAGAGATGCATTTTAAATAAAAGGACACATTCTACTCACGTAAAAACATGCTGATTCCTGGACCGTCCGTGGGCCGGATTGAAAAAGTGATGGGGCCGCATCTGGCCCACTGGCCTTAGGTTACCTACCCCTGATCTAGTTCAACTCCCTGCAATGCAGGAATATGCAGCTGTCCCATACAGGGATTGAACCTGCAACCTTGGCATTATCAGCACCATGCTCTAACCAACGGAGCTGCCCAGGCCTGCCAGTTCTCAGTAGCCATGAGAGGCAAAGGTTGAGCAAACAGGTGGCAGGTTGTAGCACTCCATACCTTGCCAGCATTCATAGGCTTCATCAGCTCAAAGTATCCAAATGGAAATGCCTAGTCAGTTCCCATAATGCATCCTGTTATTGACTGCTACCACAGTGACATCTGTGATCGAGTGTATCCTATCCTCAAAGTACTGTGCAAATAATTCACAGTGGGTGTTAAGTTTTAGTTAAGTCATCTGTATTTACTAAAGCTGAGGAATAAGGAGTGGTGCAAGATTTCCTGCTTTGGCTGAGTGAAGATTTGAATCCAGGTTTCTCTAAGTTCAGTTCTCTAGTCATATAAATCAAGTGCAAATATTGGTGGGGGAAATCTACCTACCACATGCATTCCACAGAATGAGATTTTTCAGTAGCTGGAAATCTGACAATATGCCCATCTTTTCTTAAATATTGCCTATCTATAGCCTTTTGGGATATATGGAGGAGTGTGTTATTTCTTTAAGTAAAGCATTTCAGATGCTTCCAAAATCGATTTTGTAGAAACAGAATGATTTCCAAGTAATTGAAATGATCCTGCTATGGCCAAATACATGCAGGGTGTAAGAAAAATCCAGAGGTGCTCCTTAAAATACTGGGGAACTAGCCACAGAGTCAGGGGAAAGCCCCTCGTCACTTTGGCCAGCCTATCAGAGGAAAGCAAGCAGCCTCTAACCTGTGCATTCAGCATCCTGGGCCCCTGCAGAGAGCAGAAATGACAACACCCAATTACAAAATGCAGGTGTTGTACTTAATGGAACCTGAGCACCAGTTCATAACAATTCCTGGCTCGCATGTCAAAGAATATAAGCAGCTGTCTTTCTGTAACCTGTTAATTTACCCTAACAACTGCTATAAGTGTTCAAACACAGGGATGAAGAAAATCTGTCCCTCTTCAGATTTTGTTGGAATACATCTCCTATCATCTCAGGCTGTCAGTCATGGCTGCAACTGATGGGACTTGGAGTCTAACAACAGGCCTCCCCTCCCTCAGGCCTGACATAGCAACTTTAAACATTTCAATCTCTTTCTCATTTTTTTTAAAGCCACTCTGGAAACTGCTTGTTGACATGGTAAGAAAAAAACTGTATTATTAATTGTTTATTCATGTCCTTGCTGTGCTAAAGTAATGGTATAAAGTTATGGTTACAAATTACAACCTATCACTAGTTAAATAGTTTGTGGCAAAAATCCACAAAGTCTTCTGAGTCCTGTGGACTACACAGTTTACTTGCCATCTCTGTGCTTCCTGCATTGCTGTGCAAACAATTGTCCATGAACAAATGCTATACCAGATGTTAGTTGGCATTTATAGTGCTCATTAAAAAAAAAAGTGCAGTAAGAAAGAAATGCCATGATTGTCAATATTACAATAGAAATCCATACTTATGTTGTTTTTAAGTTGGTTGGTGTGTAATTTGATATCACTAAACATTTGAGGCTTAAGTAATCAAAGAAAAGTAAGCAAATAGCTATTTAAATTTGTGTACTATTTTGGTCCTCAAAAAGTAATCTAGTGTATCTTCTTTATTTGTTTTCCTGGAGCACCATCTATATACAGAGCACTTTATAACGAACAAGTTTGGCAGGTCCCTATTCCAAGAGGCTAATATATATACATGATCCACATCTAAAATTCTACAGCCTGCATGTTTTGGGATTTGTTGCATCAGGTTACTTGTTTGAATGTCAATTTTGCAGCTTGTTATGCTGCTTGTTTGCATTTGCCTCTATGCACAGGGCTTTCTCAATGAATGTTTGCTGTGTCGAGGTCCTGTGTCTATACAAACCGAGATTCTAAAGATCAGTGGTTTTCAATTCATGTGCCACATCAGATTACACCCCTGGCTGAGCAAAGTTCCACTTTACCAATGCTGCCCTTGCATTGTTTTGTTGGTTTAAGCAGAGGATTTGTTCTATATTTTTATTGTTTGTGTTTATATGGTTTTTGTCCTGGCCTTCAGCTAGCACAATAAACTTATTGAACTTCAACCAATGCCACCCAGTGGGAGAGTACAGAAGAGCATCGGTGTGCTTTGTATGTGTGCAACAATATCGGCATTGAAATTCGCAGTTGGTTTCAATCTTGGTCCTTTTGTTATTTTGCTTCCACCATTGTAAGGTGCCAGGATATCTCCAGAGTAGGACGTTGCGGCTCAGATCTTGCTCTGGTCACAGCCAGCAAAGGTGGGCATGCATTAACAGACCTCTGAACACACAAACCTGTTTCTGTGCATGGAAAATGTCTCTTGGGCTGGGTTAATCATACATGGTGTTTCACTTCTCAAATAATACAACAATTTGATTCCTTTTTCCTTACCAGGATCCCAAACAGTTGTTATCTTGCATAGATTTCAGATATATTACAGATGCCCTGACAGAAGAAGAAGCTCTCAGTAAGTTATTTTTATAGGCCGCAAAACCTACATTCACTTACTAGGCTAGCCCTACTGATTTCTTTCTATTAACCAAGTCCAGAAATTTAATATTCAGTAATTAGTAATTAGTAAGTATAGTGCTTTTTCTCAGTACAGTGGTACCTTAGTTCTCAAACTTACCGTAATCCGTTCTGGAAGTCCGTTCCAAAACCAAGGTGCGCTTTCCCATAGAAAGTAATGCAAAATGGATTAATCCGTTCCAGACTTTTAAAAACAACCCCTAAAACAGCAATTTAACATGAATTTTACTATCTCACGGGACCATTGATCCATAAAATGAAAGCAATAAACAATGTACTGCAGTCACACAATCAATCAGTAGCTGAACTTGGTTCCACACAGTCACAGAAACAAAACAAAAAAGGCGCAAAAACAAAAACGCAAAATAAATAGCAAAAACAGCGTGGCACTCAAAACGGAGCACGTTTGGCTTCCGAAAAATGTTCGCAAATGTAACACTTACTTCCGGGTTTGCAGTGTTTGGGTTCCAAGTTGTTTGGGTACCAAGGCGTTTGAGAACCAAGGTACCACTGTACTTAATGTGCTTTACCTCCATTAGCTCAGTGAACTTTTAAACTGTTCTTAGAGCAGCCCACTACAACCATCTCTTCCCTGTTTAGGGAAGTTTTAAATGTTTGAAGTTCTATTCTGTTTTTAGTCCTCTGTTGGGAGCTGCCCAGAGTGGCTGGGGAAACCCAGCCAGATGGGAGGGGTATAATAATAATAATAATAATAATAATAATAATAATAATAATAATAAAAAATTATTATTACAAATGGGGAGGCAGGGCACTGAGGTTGAAAATGAATGGCTTACCTATGACACCCTGCTACCAGTGAATCTGTGGCTAAGCAGAGGTTTAAACTCTGAACTGTACTTCATGGCTCATGCTTTAGGCTTCAGTGTAACAACAGCTCAGAGTCTAGAGCCTGTAATTATTTGTACAGCAAGTGCAGTGCCATGTAATTTTGCTTTATAAAAATAGCCCTCTTTATAAATAAAGATAGGAATGACATTCCATTTTGGTTTTAACATTGTGCTTTCTCTTTCCATTTCACTAGCAATCCTTCAAAGTGGCCTAGTGGGGAAAAAACAAAGAGGTAAGCAGAACAACTCTTCCTTCTGCTGTTAGTTGGTGATTAGTTTGCATCCCAAAAGGTTATTCTGAAACTTGATATGGGAAACAGCCACTAATGTCTCACATGCATAGCGACATAGCCTTCTTTTTCTTTCTTCTTAAAACAGGGAGTCTGTGGCCCTCCAAATGTTGTTGGACTCCCACCTTTCCTGACTGTTGGGCATGCTGGCTGGCGATGAGGAGAGTTGCGAATCCAACAACAAATGGTGGTTCCTCACCCCTTCTTTAAAGGCAGCGTTTGGAAACTCTAGCTACTTTCAGGCAAAGCAGTGGGAAATGACCCTGTGGGAATCCAGGCTTTTCATTCATCCTAGAGGTCTTTTTAAACATTTTTACTTTGGTGTCCAGTTGTTGTAGGGAATCCAGATGTGTTTTCCCAGGGTAGTGATTCTGTTGCAAGGAAATTTCATTTAAATTGCTGGTGGTGACGTTCTGCCTCTTTGTAGAAGAACAAATGTTGGAATGCGGCTACCCAGCTTATACCACATCGTGTGCTTGGCTAGGCTATCCAGACCAACAACTGAAACAGGTTTGGTTCTTCCGCACTCTTTCCATTTAGACTTCTGCTTTGAGTTCAGATGCACAAAAGATGAACAAACATAATTGCTTTAGGCAGTACAGAGGAAGAGTCAGAAGCAAATTCCATTTTCAAATGCAGCTGTCAGATATTGTCATTTTTTTGGCATGCACATGGGTCACTGTTGCTCTTAGACTGGTTCACACTAGGGATGGAGGAGAAATTTGATCCAGTTTGCATTAAAATACGAACTTTACTAATGCAGAGTTTCCAAAATAATATGCAAATGGAAACACAGCTACCGTTCAGACCTTTTAAAACCAAGTAATGTGTGCAAAAATGCATATACTGGGATAATGTGTCCATACAAGTGCATGTATTAATGAAAATAACATTCAAAAAATGCATTATTTTAGGGGAAAGTGCTTTACAAAAATATGTCTCTAGGCATGATTGCATACAAAAAGGTGTAAATTAGGAAACGTGCACTAAATGCTGTTGGATTTTCACAAGGATTTTTTATTATTATTGCAAAGTGCTGAAATGTGGAGAACTGAATTTAGGACTAAAAACGAGAAACTGAGAGGGAACGAAATTGCAGAGATGGGCAAATCTGTCTAATTTTCCCTGGCTGTTGTATGTGGGTGGGATATGGAAACAAGTCTTAAAGGGTTTGTTTTCTCCTGCTGTGCATAGAACAATTTATATGAATCATGGTCCATGTGTGGAAACGCCGGTTTAAGTAGATATTGCTCCCATGATCCATTTGCCCCTCTTTTGTGACCAGACAGATCTCCCAGAATAGACTCTCCCTTCAATACTGCATGCCGTGTGGATAGACACACTTGTATTGTACACATACAGGGATTGTGTGAAATGACAATTTCTTCTCACTCCCTGTTTTTTCAGTCTTTGCAAACCTGGGGCCCTCCAGTTACAGATAGGTAGCCGTGTTGGTCTGCCATAGTCAAAATAAAAAAATTCCTTCCAGTAGCACCTTAAAGACCAACTAAGTTAGTTCTTGGTATGAGCTTTCGTGTGCATTTCGTGTGTATCTGAAGAAGTGTGCATGCACACGAAAGCTCATACCAAGAACTAACTTAGTTGGTCTTTAAGGTGCTACTGGAAGGAATTTTTTTATTTTGACTGGTGCCCTCCAGATGTTTTTGAACTACACAACTCCCATCAGCCCCAGCCAGCATAACTGTGTTGACCGAGGCTGATGGGACTTGCATTCCAAAATATTTGGAGGGTACTAGTTTTGCAGAGGCTGCTCTAGACGGGTGAACCTAAAAAGCAATAAATCTTAAATCACGCTAAGCGACTGAACTCACCATTAACCTGTGAAATACGCTGCTATGAAAGGCGAGACAATAAAACCAACAGATTCTGTCAGTTCGGCTAAGAGTCCTTTTGTACAAATGGTTGTTCACGTGTGCTATATGTGTGTGTGTGTGACAGATGTAACTTTCTTGGCAGCTTTGTACTGAAGCGCTGAAGGATGGTTGGACCAGGTATAGTTAATTTATATTGAATACTTCACTTCTAGTTTTATAAGATATACATAACAGGCAAGTTCTGGTTTGTCAGGAAAATGACAAAAGAAAATGAATTTTCTTACTTTTGTTGTTGGAAGTTATTGACTTGATTCCAAAGTGGGCTAGACAATTGCTGCTTTATGTACATACAGACAATGTCAGGAGCTTGTCCTACACTCAAGTAGGACCCTAGCAGAGACACATGCCCGACTGGCATGTTCTCTCCCTCCTGGTCGTTCGTTCGGGAGCTTCAAAAGCTTTCTTCAGCCCGAACATCACAGCGACTGATGCCAACAGACATCGGCTCGCTTAGGGATCCGCAGCTTGTGCAGCTTGCATAACAGACCTCAGCAACTCAGCATTTTGGCTAATCTACTTTATTTACATATAAACACACATGGAGGACTGCAACATGGCTCCCTCTCTCTCTAGCATCAGACAGCAAAGAGAAAGAACAAAGGACAATAGTCCCACTTCACGGAACACAGTAACACAAACATACTGTGTCCGTCACTTTCCACTTTGTGGAGTCAAAACATACACCGTCATGTGAAAGACAACAATCCCATGACTGCAATCACAGAGCAGGAATTCTAACAGGCACTACATCCAAAAGTTGCAGCCATGGTTGGTAGTTCACCTGACCACCTGCTGCCTGCATTTCTTCTGTTTCATGGGAGGTAGGGAGTAGGGGCAAGGCAGGGGCAAGGCCTGCATGGTGCAAATGTACCAGCAGTGTGTGCATTTGCACTGGACAGACCTTAACTGCCACATCCCGCATACCCACCCTCCTGGTGAGAAGCAGCAACACAGGTGATGGGCGATCAGGTGAGGACCACCAACCACTACAGCAAAGTTGTTGCCGTCAGCTTTGACAGCTCAGCTCAATTGCTGGGCTGAAGGAAGAAATCAATGAATGACTGTCCTCCTACACCTCAAACAGGTGAGCAGCACAGCTAGTCCCTTTGTTCTGCATTGCTGGGGTATCTGAGCATGTGCATACATGTGTAGTGGAGGCAAGTTGTATCTCCTGTGCACACGCAAACTTAGGGTGTGAAGAAACCAACCTAGAATGTCAATCTAGGATTTACGTTTCACCCTAAGTGAATCAGGGCATTGGACTCAGTCCTACATCAAGTTACTCATGCTCACATCTCATCGAGTCCACCGGTTGGCATGGATTTACATGAGATGTTTTTACACACATTTGAAAGAACAACAGTTGTTCTCATTCATATTGCTTCTGAAGTTCAGAGTTGGAGAGTAGAGTATAAACTTTTCCAGTTTGGAACTCCTGGGCTAATTCTGAGCCCAAACCAAGTCTTTCACAAGTTCAGTCTCAGTTCACAATTAGTTCATCTCTTAACAACAGTGTTCCTCAGTGCCACAGATACCCCTTTCCCATTCTTTCAAATATATATAGATATACCTGGAAGAGGTGCCTATAAGAAAGGCTGTTCCTTCAGAAGTCTTAAGTGGCAGCAACATTGTGGGCACCAAAACTCCTGGGAAATATAGTTTCTCACACTTTGCTGATCATTTCTAAGAACACGGGATCCTTGCATTCAGAACACCGTTACTACAGCAGTTAAGTAATCAAGGCTCCTGGAGCAGGCCTTAAAAAGTAACATTTCATGATAAATTTTGGGAGAAAGTAGAAAGGGGCATCAGGAGTGCTTTTAGAGAGTCTAGGAGTAGGAGGCCTTAATCCCTTGAGTTCCTGTGGGTGTGTTTTACAAGGATATTGTGGGAGAGAAGTCTTCTAGGCCTGCAACAAGTTATAGAGCACATGATGGGCCAGGTTTAAAACAAATTAATTCTGCCCCAATCTAAACTGAGTCTATATTAGCTCCTTCTAGGCAAGCAAAGACTTGAGTTTAGCCTTGAAAAGCTTGCCCTTCTCCAGTTCTCATTTTTATGCTGTTACATAAAAGATAAAAGAAATGAGTGATCATAGAAGAAGAAAAAAGCTGTTACAAACTTTTAGCCATCTTCATTTTATTACAAATGTGTCCCTAGGTTCAAAGTAAAAGTTGGAGCGGATCTCCAGGATGACATTCGGAGATGCAGACTTGTTAGAGAAATGATTGGTCCTGAAAATATACTGGTATATATCACATATCTAGGGCTATGTTTTGTTGTAATATCATGCTGCCTGTCACTGTCGATCATGTGGGTGGTTGGAATCCATCCCTATGTTGGGGTGGAAAGAAACCAGCCATTGATTTTGGCCAGGCTTCCTCTACCTCGGCCCTCCAGATGTTTTAAGACTACAATTCCCATCATCCCTGACCACTGGTCCTGCTAGCTAGGGATCATGGGAGTTGTAGGCCAAAAAACATCTGGAGGGCCGAGGTTGAGGAAGCCTGCTTTGCGCATACCGACAAATCTGAGTCTCTTTATTTTTTGGACTCAGCTTTGATGAACTTAACGTTAAAAATATACATTTTAGTTATGTGGCGCTCAAAAGTTTCTTCCGGCACTATCTTTAGTACAGTGGTACCTCGGGTTACAGACACTTCAGGGTGTGCGTTTTTAGGTTTCGCACCGCGCCTAACCTGGAAGTACTGGAACGGGTTACTTCTGGGTTTTGGTGCTCGTGCATGTGCAGAAGCACCAAATTGTGACCCATGCGTGCGCAGACGTGGCACTGCCGGTTGCGAATGTGCCTCCCGCATGGATCACGTTCGCAACCCAAGGTTCCACTGTATTGTATTTTCTTATTCATTGTAATAAGGTTAACACATTGTGTGCATTTACTTGGAAGCAAGTCCGACTGAAGCATGTACAGGACTGCAGTCTTAGCCCAAGCATAACTGCTAGGATTTTTCACTACATTTGAGTCCTGTGTTGGTCATAGTTAATTAGGACTTTGTTTCTTTAGAATAAACGTGTAGTTTGGAGAATTGGGTACATTATTTCTTCCTACTTCAATAGAAAATGCTAGCCAGCAGATACTAGATGATTCAAATTGTTTAACACCTTAGCAGTATGAACCTAGCATGTGTCATAAGAAAAGCTTGACTTAAATTCTCATTACTTTCCATCTGTCTAAAATCAACATCACCATTGTTACAACACTGAGTTCAATGACATAGTTGAGTGAATGCAGTCTTTAACTATTCTCAGATGCTGGACGCTAACCAAAGATGGGAAGTGAAAGAAGCCATAGAATGGGTCTCAAAACTAGCTGAATTCAAACCACTGTGGATTGAGGAACCAACTTCCCCCGACGATATTCTTGGGCACGCAACCATTGCCAAGGTCAGAGTTGTTGTTTTCCATTTTGGTGAGATGACAACCTAATGTAGATCTAGGATTTATGTTTTGTCCCAACTGAATCAGGGCATTGGACTCTCTACATAACAGAGAACTTTGATGATTTATTGACTTGTGGTTTTCTTTAGAACACTCAGAGTTCAGGCTCAAACAGTTGTCAAAAGTCATTAACATCTACTTGCTACAATATCCTGTCACACATGCAGCATATATTCCATTAAACTTTAAATGAGTAACATATTTGTGAAGGCTAATAAAAGACTGAAAAATATATACATCCGTGTGCAAGCCAACCAGCAGTGCTCCTAAAATGCATGTGATTCAAGCACTCTTTAATATGTTTGGCCTGAAGTTCAAATTATATGAGAAATATAATACTAGCCAAGGATGTGTGATCAAAACTTATTAGAGCACCAGTGGTCTCGCATGTACACCATAGCCAAAATCCAACACCAAGTTAGTAATGCTTAAGCACCATTGATTTCAGTGGGATTTGTGTGCATAACTGTGCTCAGTTACAGTCCAAGGATATTCCATATGGTCGCACACACCCGCTTATGTAATTCTTCACACCTAATTGATTAAGCAAAGAAAGTATCAACTATGCTAATAATTCTATCATTTCCTTTAGCTTTCTTCTAATTGTATGAAATGATTGCTGAACCATTACATTTTGTTTTCCCCCTGTGAATATCTGGATTTGGAAAAACTCAGAAACCTATGGCATGTCACAAGCTGTTCTTGTTTTTAGGCTTTAGCGCCATTGGGGATTGGTGTTGCAACAGGAGAACAAGTAAGTTTCCTTATAAATGTCTTATTTTATATTAGTTGTCTTGGAAGCCATTCCATCGAACTTTCCTGAAATGTGTGATTGGGTAAAATCTTCCCATCGCATTTCCTTGAACTGAAATATTTGTTTATGAGAAAGTGCCAAATAAAGTGTGCCTATCAGCTAGGGATCCTAAGTTAATTTACAGAGCAATCCAATAGATGTCTAATCAGAAGTAAGCCCCCTGGAATTCAATAGGACTTTCTCCCAGGGAAGAACATACTGCAACCTTAAGGAAATTCACGGAAGGAAAGTTTCCTATCCCCTTCATTCTCCTACAAAAAGTATCTCTGGAGGGCTAGGATGGTGGTGGTGCCAGAACTATGTGGAATGGATCTGTGGGGAGGAAACTCTATTTAAAAAATATTATGCTAACTTATTTTAGGAGCCATGACAATTGTGATAAAATGTTACAGTCAAAGCTTTGCTTGGAAACTATTTTCTTGTACTACTTAAAATTTAAACAACTTATGGAAGTATATTTACTGAATTGTCATTTAAGGGGGGAAAATGGAACAAATCAAAATTGTCAAGAAACCAGTTTTTAGCAAACCCAAAGTGCTAGGTATTTTATATTTAAATATGCATGCATGCTTCTTTGGGGCAGTCACCTGAGATATGTTAATTACAACTGTATTTGTTTGTTTTGTGAGTGTGCATTGTTAAAATTAACACCCTGTTCCATTCCTCGTATAATTTAAAGCCTTCACATGGAACAGGGCAGGCAGGATCTTTTCAGTTTTGTCTCTTAGGCTGTTTTTTTAGGATGCAGTAGTTCAATATGCATTGCTTTGAAAGGCAACAACAGCATAGGCTCTATAATAAAATGCTGTAGTTTCTATGGATTTTAAGCTAACCTTCAAATATTTTGATCTTATTTGGGCTAAGCAATTCCCCCCCCCCCCCATCATTTGCAGTGCCATAACAGAGTGATATTTAAGCAGCTCCTGCAGGCTCAGGCCTTGAGTTACGTCCAGGTGGATAGTTGCAGGTTGGGCAGTGTCAATGAAAACTTGTCTGTGCTGCTGATGGCCAAGAAATTTCAAGGTAAGGCTCTTGAAAATTCTGCTGTAGAAGTACTAGGTGTGTTTTCTGGTCATTTCTGCTGCTGGCATAGCATTTGATTTTGTGTATGTTAGCATGATTTTTATGTGATTCTTTATAGCAGAAGTAGGTAGCATTAGTGAAGTTTGGCTTTTTCTAGGAATCATCTATGATAAATGTATTTATCGTAGGCCAAAGGAATGAATTAAGCACCACAAAGCATATTTTAGGCTAGAGAGATGACAAGTTGTGTTGTCTTGTCAGCAGTGCTAATGCAGCTTGTATCCTTTGTTTTCAGTCCCTGTGTGTCCTCATGCTGGAGGGGTTGGGCTCTGTGAGCTGGTACAGCACTTGATAATATTTGACTACATTTCAATATCTGGTAGCCTTGAGAACAGGTTAGTAGTAGTATTTATCTGATTCTTCCCTATTGGAACAGTCTCTAAGAGTCTTGGCTTTTGACTCTTGGACCCGATGCTTAGGTTCTGGTGTTTGATCAATCATACATATGATCTTTTTTTTTATAAAGAAATTCAGGACAAAGCTTTACCCTTCTTTGCCACAACCGTAGCCCTGGTTTTCATTTTTATCCCTACCTTTAACCCTTGTTGTTAATCCCAGCTGTAGTCAGAAGTCTTTCTAAAACTTTGTTTACTTAGCAAACCTGAGCAACCATCATACTCCCATGTATTTCTCAACAGTTACGGGATCGATTACCGTATTTCCCCCCCTTTAGGACGCACTCTTCCCCTCCAAAAATGAAGGGGAAATGTGTGTGCGTCCTATGGGGTGAATGCAGGCTTCAGGAAGCTATCCGCAAGCCTGGGGAGCCCTCGGGAGTTCCCGCATGGCTCCCTAGGCTTGCGGATAGCAGCCTGCTGCCCAAAACCCGGGGTGCGCTGAAGCAGTCCTGTGCCTGGGGGGAAATAATTTTTTTTCTTTATTCCCCCCCCCAAAAAAAAACTAGGTGCGCCCTATGGGGCAAAAAATACGGTACCTGTAGTGTTTCATTTCCCCACCCCAATGTTCTATTTAAAAAATATTACAATATTACAATTAACTTAATATGCTGTCGGGGCTATCAATATACTATTACTGGAATGAACAGTGAAATCACCACTCAGCTAATTGGTGGGGTGTACATTCTATCTTCAGCAACTTCTCAAAGTAACAGCCTTTTACCAATATCATATATTCTCTTTCTGTGTGGATATACTACTTGAAGTGTTTTGTAATATTTGTTTTGTATTTTCCCCTATACATTTCTGTATGTAACTAAAATGTACAGCACAGTAATGATGGAGCTCAGAAGTAATCCCCCCCCCCCCCGCTATTCATTTCTGCTCCAAGCTGGCTTTATTTTTATGCAGCAGTTAACATTCTCACAGTGAAAAGCTACAACACTCAATTTCTTATTTATAATATTTTTTGAGGGGGGGAAACTTACTGGGTTACAATGATCTCATTCCATCATTAGGAGCTCAGTATTTCACTTTACATATTTCCTGGTAGCCCAACAGATTTAAGTTAACATTATACTCAAATAGCTTTTGTGTCAGAATGTAATACTTTTTGTTAAACTGGAGTCATTTTGAAATAACTTTATTTTTTTGGTAGGACTTTAAAGGGGTCTAGTGAACCAATGTTTTCCTTTCAGGATGTGTGAATATGTTGACCATCTACATGAACACTTCAAGTACCCTGTAGTAATCAAGAATGCATCCTATATGCCACCACAGGTATTTGTACCCCCAGAATATTTTCAGTGCTCCCAGAATGCAAGTCTTTCTTCAAACCTTTAATGGAAGCAAGAGGGAAATCCACATGTATCCTATCCACAGCATGTGCAAGTTGTAATTGTTTTAAAACAGCCCACAGGCTAGATTTGGTTGCCATGTCATGGTAATATCAGGTGATTGACAGGGTAGATGACCCCATACACCTGCAGGGAGTGGGCAAGTTTAGGTTCTGCTAACAGGATCCTGTTCCCCACCCATAAAGGATACTCAGGACAGCTTCTGAAGTTTGGATTAGGGCTCTTGCTGAAGCAGCATTCAAGAAGATTTTGCCACAAAATATATGGCTGCTTTGTATTTACAATTTTAGTATTGAAATTAAGGGTCCTTGAGTAAGCTTCCAGATGATGTTAGCATTGATTTTTGTTCACTATAACCTAGTGAACACTATGAGCAATTAATGCAAAACTTGCAGTGTAAGCGTGTCTATTCTACTATGATATAGCTCCATTACAGCTTTAGTCATGCTTCCTGTTTCCTAAGTGCTGCAAGAACTGCCATATAAAAACAGTTTAGCCAAAGGTACAAGATTGTTTAATCAGCCTAAGACCTGGTGAAGAGGAATGTTTTAAATAGAAAAAACAATCTATGACCTTTTAAATCTGTCTGTTGTTGTACTACATTATTTGTGTTTTTATCCTATAAACTGTCCTGTGATCTTTATATGAAAGGGGAATAATAATAATAATAATAATAATAATAATAATAATAATAATAATAATTTGTTCTTTCAGGTAGCTGGATATTCCACTGAAATGAAAGAAGATTCTGTAAGGAAATACCAGTTTCCACAAGGAGAAGTCTGGCAGAAACTCCTCTGTGAGCATAAAATACAGCTAAAATAAGCTTAAACATTGAAAATTTTCAGGGTGAGGTTTAAACTCCCCAGAGTTACAGTAGTGCCCCGCAAGACGAATGCCTCGCAAGACAAAAAACTCGCTAGACGAAAGGTTTTTTTGTCCGCGATTTGCCTCGCAAGACGAATTCCCCTATGGGCTTGCTTCGCAAAACGAAAACGTCTCGCGACATTGTTTCCTTTGTGTAAAAACCGTTAAAACCAAGGGTGCTTAGCTTGAGCAGCTGCAGTTGCGACTTGGCTTCGAGGAGCAACTGTTAGCACGTGGTTTGGTAGCCTTTTATCAGACTTTGCTCACTTTTGAAGATTTTCCAAAACTTTTCCAGAACTTTTCCAGAACTTCTCTTTCATCCATTTGGTAAGTTAAACTTTTAAAACTTTTTGGGGGGGTTTTGGATTTTGGGTTGGGGTGTTTGGGATTCAAGGACTTGGTGTTGGGAAGGGGTTTGCGATAATCTGGGGGCTTGTGGGCCTTTTTGGGGAATTTTTATGATTTTCTGTGACCATTGTGCCAGGTTGCTTATTTTTGAAAATTTTTCTGAGTTTGAATTTCTGAGTGCTGGCTGGCTAGGGGAACAGTGGGGGAGGTTTCTGCAGAAATCTGGGGGCTTGTGGGTTTTTTTTGGGATTTTTTATGATTTTCTGTGACCATTGGGCATGGCTGTTTTTTTTTGAAAATTTTTCTGAGTTTGAATTTCTGAGTGCTGGCTGGCTAGGGGAACAGTGGGGGAGGTTTCTGCAGAAATCTGGGGGCTTGTGGGTTTTTTTTGGGATTTTTTATGATTTTCTGTGACCATTGGGCATGGCTGTTTTTTTTTGAAAATTTTTCTGAGTTTGAATTTCTGAGTGCTGGCTGGCTAGGGGAACAGTGGGGGAGGTTTCTGCAGAAATCTGGGGGCTTGTGGGGGTTTTTTGGGAATTTTTATGATTTTCTGTGACCATTGGGCATGGCTGTTTTTTTTCAAATTTTTTTTTCTGAGTTTGAATTTCTGAGTGCTGGCTGGCTGGGGGAACAGTGGGGGAGGTTTCTGCAGAAATCTGGGACCATGTGGGGGTTTTTTGGGAATTTTTATGATTTTCTGTGACCATTGGGCATGGCTGTTTTTTTTTGAAAATTTTTCTGAGTTTGAATTTCTGAGTGCTGGCTGGCTAGGGGAACAGTGGGGGAGGTTTCTGCAGAAATCTGGGGGCTTGTGGGTTTTTTTTGGGATTTTTTATGATTTTCTGTGACCATTGGGCATGGCTGTTTTTTTTTGAAAATTTTTCTGAGTTTGAATTTCTGAGTGCTGGCTGGCTAGGGGAACAGTGGGGGAGGTTTCTGCAGAAATCTGGGGGCTTGTGGGTTTTTTTTGGGATTTTTTATGATTTTCTGTGACCATTGGGCATGGCTGTTTTTTTTCAAATTTTTTTTTCTGAGTTTGAATTTCTGAGTGCTGGCTGGCTAGGGGAACAGTGGGGGAGGTTTCTGCAGAAATCTGGGGGCTTGTGGGTTTTTTTTGGGATTTTTTATGATTTTCTGTGACCATTGGGCATGGCTGTTTTTTTTTGAAAATTTTTCTGAGTTTGAATTTCTGAGTGCTGGCTGGCTAGGGGAACAGTGGGGGAGGTTTCTGCAGAAATCTGGGGGCTTGTGGGGGTTTTTTGGGAATTTTTATGATTTTCTGTGACCATTGGGCATGGCTGTTTTTTTTCAATTTTTTTTTTCTGAGTTTGAATTTCTGAGTGCTGGCTGGCTGGGGGAACAGTGGGGGAGGTTTCTGCAGAAATCTGGGACCATGTGGGGGTTTTTTGGGAATTTTTATGATTTTCTGTGACCATTGGGCATGGCTGTTTTTTTTTGAAATTTTTTTTCTGAGTTTGAATTTCTGAGTGCTGGCTGGCTGGGGGAACAGTGGGGGAGGTTTCTGCAGAAATCTGTGACCATGTGGGGGTTTTTTGGGAATTTTTATGATTTTCTGTGACCACTAGGCATGGCTGTTTTTTTTTGAAATTTTGTTGTTATTTTTTGAATTTTTTTTTGTCTGGGTGGGGAAGCAGTTGGGGAGGGGTTTGCAGCAGTAGGGGAGGGGCTGGGGGAGCAGTTGAGGAGGGGTTTGCAGCAGTAGGGGAGGGGCTGGGGGAGCAGTTGAGGAGGGGTTTGCAATTTCTGTGTTATGGGTGGGTTGGTGCGTGTCTGTGGGAGCAGTTGAGGTTTTTGAAGACATTGGTGATTTTTGAAGCTTTTCCTAAACTTTTTTTACAGCCATTTGAGGTTCCTGAGGACTTCGGTGGTTGATTGCTGAAGCTTTTCCAGAACTTCTCTTTCATCCATTTGGTAAGCTCAACTTTTAAAACTTTTTTGGGGGTTTTTGGGATTTTGGATTTGGGGTTGGGGTGCTTGGGATTCAAGGCCTTGGTTCTGGGTTTTAATTTCTGTGTGGTGGGTGGCTGGGTGCTTTTGTATTTTTTGGGTTTGAAGCACATCACTGATTTTTTTTCCTGTTTCTGAGTTTACGAAGGTAGGACCTGTGCTGCCATGGGACCCAAGAAGACTGCTCCTGCGGTGGCCGGCGAGAGGAAGAAGGAGAAGGTGACGCTGGAGATGAAGAAGGACATCATTCGGAAGCACGACGGCGGAATGCGTGTGACGGACATCGCCAGGGAGTACGGCAGGAACCCATCGACCATCGGGACCATCCTGAAGATGAGGGAGAAGATCATGGCGACTGATGCAGCCAAGGGAGTCACCAGGATCGTGAGGAACCGCCCAGCTGTCCTGGAGGAGGTCGAGAAGTTGCTGCTCATCTGGATAGAAGAGAAGCAGCGTGCAGGGGACACAGTGTCTGAGGCCGTCATTTGTGAGAAGGCCAAGGCCTTGCATGCTGACCTCATCCGGGATCAGCCAGGAACCTCAGCCGAGCCAGAAGTCTTCAAGGCTAGCAGAGGTTGGTTTGACCGGTTCAAGACGAGATCTGGCATCCACAGCGTGGTCAGGCATGGAGAGGCTGCCAGTTCTGATGTTCCTGCGGCTGAAGACTTTGCAGCGGAGTTCCTGGAGCTTGTGAAGACGGAGGGCTACGTTCCGCAGCAGGTCTTCAACTGCGACGAGACCGGGCTGTTTTGGAAGAGGATGCCCAAAAGGACTTTCATCACTCAGGAGGAGTCCAGGCTGCCTGGCCACAAGCCCATGAAGGACCGTCTGACCCTGCTCTTCTGTGCCAACGCCAGCGGCGACCTGAAGATCAAGCCCCTGCTGGTGTACCACTCGGAGAACCCACGGGCCTTCAAGAGACACAAGATCGACAAGGAGCGGCTGAGTGTCATGTGGCGATCCAACAGCAAGGCTTGGGTCACACGTGTGCTGTTTGTGGACTGGGTCAATCTTGCTTTTGGCCCTGCTGTCAAGCAGTACCTGCTGGACAACGACCTGCCGCTGAAGGCTTTGCTTCTGATGGACAATGCTCCTGCCCATCCCAAAGGCCTTGAGGTGGACTTGTTGGAGGAGTTCAGCTTCATCAACATCATGTTCCTGCCGCCTAACACCACGCCACTGCTCCAGCCGATGGATCAGCAGGTCATCGCCAATTTCAAAAAACTCTACACCAAGGAGCTTTTCAGGCGATGCTTCGAGGTGACTGACTGCACCACCATCACCCTGCGGGAATTCTGGAAGGACCACTTCGACATTGCCACCTGCTTGAAGATGGTCAACACGGCCTGGAAAGGGATCAGCCAGAGAAATTTGAATTGCGCTTGGCGCAACCTGTGGCCGGACTGTGTGGCACCAAGTGACTCTGATGCACCAGAGTCAACAGTGGTGCAGGACATTGTTGCCTTGGGGAGGACCATGGGCCTGGAGGTCACGGAGGAGGACGTCTGCGAGCTGGTAGAGGGGCACGACGACGAGCTGACCACCCAGGAGCTGGTCGAACTGCAGGCAGAGGCTGCGCTGGAGCAGGCCTCACTGGAAGAGGAGGAAGCAACTGGGGAACGGCTGTCCTCCGAAAGACTGAGGGACATTTGCCAGAGGTGGAAGGAGGTGCAGACTTTCGCAGATCTACACCACCATGAGAAGCACGTGGCACATGACGCTGGGAACTTTTATGATACGAGGGTCATGTCGTATTTCAGGGAGCTGCTGAAAAGGCGGATGAAGCAGCAGACAATGGACAGGTTCTTGACCAAGAAGCAAAGAGTGGAAGAGGAGCCTTCTTCAAGTGCTCCCCCAGAGTCTTAGAAAATGTCTGTATACTGTACTTTGTTGATTTTTAAATGTATTTCTGTCATGTTTATAAAGTTTATTTATTTTCCCTTCAATTTTTGAACTGCTCTTTACAGTATGTGTGACTTTAAAGAGCAGTTAATAAACTGTTGTTGTACCAAATTTGGCTTTGTTTGGACTTTTTTTGACCATAGGAACGCATTAATTGATTTTCAATGCATTCCTATGGGATTTCGTGCTTCGCAAGACGAAAAATTCGCTAGACGACAAAAATTGCGGAACGAATTAATTTCGTCTTGCGGGGCACCACTGTATATTTATCACAACAAATGGTTGGTTTTGCTGAAGCTACAAGTTGATTTCGGATTCAAATTAATGCTTTTAGAAAGCTTTCCTCCACTTACATAACAAGAATAGATTGCAGTCCCAACTATAGAACTCCCGATCACTTTAAGAAAAAATAGCCTTTTTAATAGTTAAGCTGAAAGGGTACATGATTCGTTTTTCCTGACACAGTTCCAGGAACTACAGGATTATATAATGCAAGATTGCACTTTGAATGTGCATCTGCTGAGTTTCAAATAAAGAAACTATGACTAGATGCTGTGTTTTGTTCTGTCATATATACTAAGGATGTTTTCAGGCATGTCAGAGGTGAGGGAAGTGGTGTATAGGGTATATCATACATATAAAATTACTCATAAAGGAGGAAGAGGCTGCTGCTTTCACCTTCTGCCATAACTACAATGGAAGGAGACACTGGAAGTTATCACTACAATTTGCTAGGAACTACAGAAGTCTTCCCAATAAAATATCATTTCTATTTGATAGCGTAGAATGTGGGGGAAGGGCTTGGCATATTATTATTATTATTATTATTATTATTATTATTCAATTGCCAACTACTTATCTAGTTGTTCCATATTTTACACAGCACCCCCTTCCCTTTTACTACCTAGTCAGGTAAACTTGAAACCTATGTAAATTATGGTAATAGAATACAGGTGATGCACATAACACATATGTACTAAAGAAATATATGTATATTTTATTGCATAGTTCAGAAATTGTAGAAAGTGCTTTTCTATTATACAACCTAGAAAGTTAACCTCTCACAGCAAGTGAAGCTGAAAAAAGTATCCTCGGGGGGGGGGGGTATTTCATTGGATACAGTGCATACTTCAAACTCCATAAGAAAACCAGGATAATTTATCATGAAATATCTTTAGTATTTTCTAATATTTAGAAAGTCGAAATATGGTTCTTCTAAGGGCACTACTGCAAATTGGACCTTAAGGCAAGTCAACACTGATACAAGTCACCTAGACAGCCATTTCCATTTTAATAGCTGGATGAGGATCATAACCTTCCAGTTCAAAGTCATCCGCATTGAAGTCATTGATGTTTTCAACATTGCGAAGAATTTTGAGTTTTGGAAAAGGTCTTGGTTGCCTCTGAAGCTGAAATTTTAAAGTAGAGTTGGTTATTTCAGAGGGATGGCATTCATATAAAATTGACTAATTATGCAAGGGGTATTCACTTTAGCAACAAATTTCACAATGGCATTTGTTTTAAATCATCTCATGTTAATACTTGTATAATTAAACATACTTGTTTAGGAATATTAACTGCACACATAATGACCAGTAGTTGCTCTGCTGCTGCTATATCTACCCACAAATGCTCCAATATAAGCTCAATTAGTCAATGCTGGGAAACATTTTGGCCAGATTGTGCCTGTTTTGTCTCCAGCACTTGCAGAAATGTGAACAGTCCAGTAAACTGCACAGCCTTTCACCTTTTAGTAATCTGTTCAACCCACTCAAAGCCCATGGAGATCACATCCATAATGTATTGGTCATGTTCAGCAGCTCTTATATTATTAAGCAAATGACAAGCACTATGAGTAATACATTCCATCATTCCTTTAACTCCAAGACTGAACTAATTCAATATATATAGCAATGGAAGGAAATACACAGTGTGAGTAGTAAGGCTGGCTATTTGCCAAACTATTTTGGATATTTACCTGGATTTTCAAAGGTTCGATATGATTCAGGTAAATATGAGCGTCTCCTAGTGTATGTATAAACTCGCCAGGCTATATAAAAAAGAAACACAGCCTTAATATTAGAAATAGAATGAACAAGAATATACAGGGTGGCCCAGAGGTAGGTATACTGCTTTAAAATCCACATTCTTTGTTCTTGACTCAAGTTCTCATCATTCACAATATCAGTAAAGGAAAAAAATAATTAATAGTATACCTACTTTTGGGCCACCCTGTACATGCTGATATATTTCTTAAGCAATATTGCTCTAACCAGATTCTTCAACAAGCCATTTAATACACACAAAATCAGATGTTATATTGCTTATTCTGAACTGGTTTGAATGCAAGTTAATACGTTACAATAAATGTGTACAATAACCTTGGTCTGCTATCACAAGCACATGAAGGAGAAATGTTTGCATACTCTAGATAAAATCTGTGGTTCATACTTTTCTAGTGGATATCTGCCTCATTAGAGTAGCAGCTATAAATTGTTAACATTAATGTCTTTCTGTGGGATAAATTGTTCTACTGGCTCAAGAAGCAGCCACCCACATATGGTGCAATCCTGTATGCTCTGTTTACAGAGTCTAAGGTGATTAATGGTTCCTATGAGTCCATATGACAACATCCCTTCTCTGCATATCTCTTCTGTCTTGAGCTTAATCCATTGGGGCCAACTAACAGAAGTCCTACATCTGAGCAACACTCTCCCAGCAAAATGGAGCAGAACCCCACAAGTTTTTCCCACTTGAAGCAAGAACAGGTTGCACTCGAGGACCTGAACAAAGGCCAGCACAGCATGCCAAGAAGATACAGGCAGGCTAGTCTGGCACTGCTCTGCTCCGCTGTGCACAGAAGTAGTTTTTGGAGAATTATCAGAACCTGGGAGTTGCTCTGCACCCTGTGCTGTATGATCACAAAGAGCAGAATTACAGCCATGGAAAATTCAAGTGCTTCTCACAAGGGGCACAGGAAATGGAGTTTGAGCATCTGTACCTTGATCCATTATAGTGATGAGATGTTTAGCTTTGCTACAAACATTTCCCAAGTTCCTCATAACAATCTTTTATAAACAGAAATATTAGAACAGCAGCTGTATTAACTTTCAGGACATTTTGGCAACATCACAACAGTCTTCCGATTCTCAAATTATGGCAGCCAGTGGAAGATACAAGCACATTGGACTATAAAATGCTTGACCTGATAGAACCACTGACAGAATTCTTTTTCTACAAATTACGCCAACACACTACTTTTGACTCTTCAATAGTTATGGTAAGAGGCCATCCAAATAATGAAGGCTGAGATCCTACACACACTTAACAGGGAGTCAAGTGACATTGAACTTAATAGAGCATACTTCTGAGAAGTGTATACAATTGCACTGTTGAAGAAATATGAAACTTGTTCTGAAGTTCAACAACATGTACAAATTTTCAAGTTTTTCATTTATATACCACCCATTTTAGAAAGTCTTCATATACTACATTCTTTCTAGTTTATTTTCTATTTTGAAAGTGAAAATAGATAAAAGCATTAAAAATACCTTCAAGCCTGTAACATGGGCAACCATTGCAGTGAGCAATGAGTAACTGGCAATGTTGAAAGGTACTCCTAATCCCATATCTCCAGAACGCTGATACAGCTGACAAGAGAGTTCACCATTTAAAACATAGAACTGGCATAGAGCATGACATGGAGGCAAGGCCATTGAGGATATATCTGAGAAGCAAACAACACGGCAAAAATTACAATGTGTCCAAAGGCAAAATTCCACCCACAGTATGATCTTATTGGCTTTGTTTTGTAAACTAGCAATTACCATTTCCCAACATAGCAACAGTGTGTCATTGTTAGAAAATGACAAAAATGGAAAAAGAATGTTAAAACTAAATTCTAAAGAACTGGCCAGTTCTTAATACATTTGTGTAGAGTATTGTAGTGGCAGCTTGAGAACAATCCCTTTTCCCAGGTGAACACAGTAGTTTGTTGATTATTTTATAAAGAAAAGCTGAGTGTATTTTTTTAATTTAAAAATACATTTAAAATATATTTTACTTTGATCATAACCACAAGGCATAAAAAGCCAACAAGAAGACCGTTTACAAACAACATATGCAAGCTATTCTACTGTTTTTGAGAAGAGGATTATCATGCACAACTACAAGGTACAATGACATTACATAATTAATTCCATAACCATACCTTTAGGATTCCACGCACACATGATTATTCTTCTGTTATCTGGATTGTTTCTGATTGTATCAATTACTTGCTGCAGCTGATCTACTCCTTGCCCTGTGTAATCTGAAAATACAGAAGGAAAAGTGTGACAATGTGACAAATGATAAATTTTTAATTATCTGTGAAACTGTCAATTGTCAATCTCATTCTTAGGAGGCAATTCATATCATTTATTTTCATACTACCCCACTAAAATTTACAAAACTACTTAATAGTGAGATAATTTTCCTCTACTAAGAAACACAAAGATTCTTAATGCACAGGAGGGTTAAATCCATCAGTGCTTTTTCTGGTACTACTGCTGCTTCTTTGCTCGTGGAACACAGAACCTGCAGTAGTACTGCCCCTTCAGTCTATGACTTCACACTACTTTTATGATAACTTTTTGCTTATTGTGTTCCCTCAGTGCAGATTTCCATATGAACTTATGTGTGCCATTTACTATTAGTGATGGGAGTGGCTTGAATGATGAAGAACTATTTTTGACACCCTTTTACCCCCACCACATCTTTAACATAAGATAGGTGGGAGTCTGTGAAAAGGAAGTTATTGTGATAGTAGCTATATGCATGCCCTCTGCAGCTATGTCTAGTACCTTTCTGCTAAGGTACTAAATACTTTTGTTTACTCTTTATTTACCCAAGAACCCCCACAATAATATGTGAAATGGACAAATGAACAGAAAGGCATATTTTAGGAACATTAATTCTTTCCCAGAGCAGCTGTACTGGGGGGGTGCACCATAGAGGGGGAAATGTGTTCTATTTAAGGCATGAATGCACTATTTTACCATAATCTCTTCAGTACCTAGAATACTGGATTTTCAATTAGGCAGTTAATCCTTTCCTCAGTACGGAGGATCATTACCTGTATGCATATCTTTGTATTCAGCTCCAAAATGTCTCCACTGGAAGCCATAAACTGGGCCCAAGTCTCCTTCCTCCCTAGAAAAGAATCCCTGTTTGTCTAAGAATTCACGAGAACCATTGGCATCCCAGATCTTAACACCTTTAGCAGAAAGTTCTTTTGCATTTGTAGAACCCTGTGTGGGGTAAAAAGAGAAATATTTATTAATGTTAATTAAGAACGTAATTTTAAGATGCTTCCTGAATTCCTTAGAATTATTAGCTGAGCTTCCTGCATTGCAGAAGGTTGGATTAGATGACCCTCGGAATCTGTTCCAATTCTGTGAGCATTTATGTTAAAAAGGCAGTACTGTACAGAAATGTGTGTAGGATAGTACATTCTGCAGTTTTTTAATACTACAGGAACAAAGCTAGCAAGGGTGATATAGAAGACTTGAACACACACAAAAAGGACCACCATACCTTGTCAAACCTAGCACACAGTAAAAATTTAAATCTATCAATTAGTTGTGAGCTAAAAGTAATACATAGAATATTGCTGCATACTAGTACATACCAATTATATACCATACCTTGATAAACCAAAGTAGTTCTTCAAGTACTCCCTTCCAGAAAACCCTTTTAGTTGTTAGCAATGGAAAATTATCTGAAAGTAAATTTTAAGAAAGTTAGAGCAGATAAGAGAACATCTGTAATTCATCAGTACAGTGTTACCTCAGTTTAAGTACTTAATTCGTTCCGGAGGTCTGTTCTTAACCTGAAACTGTTCTTAACCTGAAGCACCACTTTAGCTAATAGGGCCTCCTGCTGCTGTCATGCCGCCGCGCGATTTCTGTTCTCATCCTGAAGCAAAGTTCTTAACCCGAGGTACTATTTCTGGGTTAGCGGAGTCTGCAACCTGAAGCGCCTGTAACCTGAAGTACCACTGTACACATTTAAGAGGAATGAAACATTATCTACCAAATATATTAAATATGGACAGAGCAATTCTATTTGTAGGAAGGGGCAGAGAAAAGAATCTATGGTAGACCAACTGTTACATCTAAAGCCCAATTGTTTTGCTGCAACAAGGGAAGAAGGTGGATTATGGTTTTATTTGTTCCCCTTTAACCTTTACCTTCTGCCCAATGGACTCCAGTGAGAGAATTTACTATGTCATATCCAGATCTATTACGGTGGTAACATTAGAGCAGCAAAATCCGGTGGATTCACAGCCTATTCTGTTTCTGGCTTCACTGCCAGCAGACAGGGAGGTCTACCGAGTCATATGCACCTGTTAAAACACCCTTTCAGGAAGCATCAGATTGCCAAAGTGACTTCCCAGGGGCGCAAGTGTTGTATAGAGATCCAGGGCTGTCCAGACAAGAGCCCCCTCTCGACCTCACTGATGTGGTCCAAAGGAAAGCAGAGCAATACATCTGGCACCAGCTTGGCTGCAGGAGTTCCCAGAAGGAGGCATACAAGGTGCCATCCAGCCATTTTAGGGACTCCGCTCCAGATTTGTGTAGGGTTTCCTCCTTAGCCTTTTCTTCTCCCTAAGATATCCCGCAAGGCAGCAGAGGTTTAGGACCAGAGCTTTCCTTCTGCAAGATGGGCCAACTTCCCAGCTTGACCCCCCCCCTTTCCTCTACTACAGCACCCTGGATCAAAAGAAGCAGTCCTGGGTTTGGATTGCTCCAGACTGTCAATGACAGGGGTGCCAACTTGAATAAAATATTGGGGGCGGGTGGAGGGTTGCAGGTCAGCTCACATGGCGTGGTGCACGCACACTATTTGAATGGCAATGCCCATCAACTTTGGGGGCTCAAATATTTTGTGGGGGGGGGAGCTGAAGACCACTCGGCCCCAAGATGAGAGAAATGGTACGATTCTGACCATAGCTGTCAACTTTTCCCTTTTCTTGCGAGGAATCCTATTCGGAATAAGGGAATTTCCCTTAAAAAAGGGAAAACGTTGACAGCTATGATTCTGACATTTAACTTTTGGCTTGTGCCAATAATCCTGGAATCGGGGAGTCGGGAGCTGGGAGGGAAATAATCGCGAGCACATAAACAAACACACTCAAAATGCGCTCTGCCGTTAATAATCCGGTTTTTGGCGGGGAATCGCTGCGTCCTTCCTCTGCAGCTGGTGCTGGGAGGAACTGAAAACAGGGCGGCGTCCATTCCTTCCTTCCTCAAGCAGCGAAAGAAACCCCACGAACGAACATTTTTAAAAAGCTTGGGGCTTTATTTTTATGGTGTCGTCAGTCCCACTACGCTTGCCGATTGCTAGGTATCGAAGAGCGTCTCCACATGACCGAGAGGCGCCATTATCCCCTCGCAGGAAGGAGCAGCGTCTCCTCGTTTCCTTCTGCTGAGGGGGAAAGAAAAGAGCCGGCGCTGAGGGAGGAGAGGCTCACCTCGGAGGCTGTAGCGCGCCTGCAGCCCGAAGACGGAGAGGGTGCCGGTGCCCGTGCGGTCCTCCTTCCTGTGCCCGAAGCGCAGGATCTGCTCCACTTGCCTCAGGTACTGGAGCTCCCCGTGAGGCGGCGGCGCCGCGCCGGAGGACTCCTCGCAAGGGCCTTCGGTCTCGGTCACCACAGCGGGCATAGCGAGGAGGCGACGAGGAAGCGGGAGGGAAAACCCAGCGCGACAACAAGGGCCTCCTGCTTCTGAAGAGGCGCAACTTCGGAATTGGCGCGCTCACCCACCCATTTCCCCTCCGAGCCAATAAGAGAGATGTGGAGGCGGGCACCGCTGCAGATCCCGCTTTGCTATTGGCTGTCACGTTTCCTATATCCTCCGCGGCTCTCGTTGAAGGAAGATGCGTTTCCCTCTCGCCGCCCGCGCAGAGGGTCGGTCTTCTGAGAGGGGACAACTATTAAAGTTGCAGTACCCTTTTGGGAGGGGGCGGGGGTTACCCTACAACGAGCATGCTCAGTCCTCATTAGGCTGGATTTTGGGGTCCTCTCCTTTGGAGCGCTGTGAGGGGTCTCTTAATAATTTAACAATTTTAGTAAACTACAATTTTAGGGATTATTTGGTGGAAGCCATGACTGTTAAAGTGGTATAAGTACGGTTTAAATGTGTAGTGTGGATATAACTGTTTTTTCTCTTCCACACTTTATAAATTCAAGCTTATATGAACGATGGTGATTCTTAATTGGTTTTTGAAATCGGGAATATCCTGATATCAGGGAATATACCTTTAGATTACATTGGATAACAGTATGGAGTATAGCTGGTTTCTTAAAACGCAAGTGCAAAATTGACTGCACCTGCATTCTTATAATGTATAAGCGGTCAGATAAGATGCATTGCTGAGTAAAACTCAAAATCTTGTTCTAGCAATGTCCAACTATTTGAATACCACAAAGAATACAATATTAATTTCCCATAAAGTCACTTGCTCATCATTTAATAGGAAATTGCCTGGATTTGGCCATAAAAACAAAATATAGAAAAAGGATCATTGCTGGTCTATAAGAAAATTTCCAAAATCCCTCTTAGAACAATACGTTTATTAGACCAGCCTAATAAAGAGTTCTGGAGAAGTCAAAAGCTGCACAGTTAATTTGTGGCATTTTGATTGTCCTCATAAAATATAACTAGGTCCCACAATGAGTGAATTGATTCTAGTTATAAAATTATTCAAACTACAAATAAGAGGTTGGTGCATTTTTTGTTTATTTGGGAAGTAAGAATATAAAGAATAAGTATATTTTTAAAATGAATGAAAAACATGAAAATTCATACACTATTGAAGATGGCTTTGTATGTGCACTTCAGGTTTGCTCTCTGTGATTTCACCCTCTACAAGTAGACAAGGACACAGCCTATTCTTTCATTGCCATTACAATGTAAAGACTTGATACCATGCTTTGGATACGTGCCACTATGGTATGGTGTGGGGAGCAAATAGAGCAGGTTCCTTAACCAGAGCACACATGCAAAACTGATCTAAATCATTAATAAGTGGAACTACATATTAAGGACTTTAGTATACTTTGAAAATACCTCTTCCAACGTCTACATTACTGGAAAGAATACAACTGAAATCTATGCATGTATTTCTTACCCCCTCTCTTGGAAACATAATCCAAATGCTAAGGAGAAACATTTTCAGTATTCACCAGCTATATGTCTTTAGATTTGGTCTCAACAACTGAATGCAGAGAGAAATCATAAGAGTTACATTCATACTGATATTCAACACATTTATTAAACATTTTATCATCTGCAGGTTTTTTCTGTATGATGACTTTTGGTGTACTTTGCTAAAGGAGAATATGCTGGATTCAAAGTAGGAATCACTGTTCACTTCTTCCTCTCTAGGGAGATAAAAAAGAAAAACAAATAGTATTAATTAACTGTGAATAAAGTTTCATAACAAACCTTAAAAAAAAATCATTAAATGTTTTTAATAACAAACAACAACAGCAACAATAATAATTTATTTATACCCCACCTATCTGGCTCCCAATAGAATATTAGGCTCCCAATAGAATATTAAAAACACAATAAAACATCAAACATTGAAAACTTCCCAAAGTTGTAAGGATATAATGTATGCCACTGCACCAATGCATCTCTTCACTCCTCAGCAGCAGTGCAGGACTTTTACATTAGTTAGGAGAACATCAGGCCTTTGGACTTAGAAAATCTAACAACCTTTGGTTTTGTCACCATCTTCCTGAGGTTCAGGCTTGAGAATGACCTATTTATTTTTATTTATTATGCCATACCATCCTGTAATGGGGTCTACTCACACAGGCAAGACCCACTAGTCCCATGCTGCTAAACTCATTTTGTCTGCCCTCTCCCTCCCTCCCTCCCTCCCCCCCCCTCTCTCTCTCTCACACACACACACACAACCACACAAATAGAGAATCCATTGTGTGTGTGTATATCCACCGGTAACTAAAAAAGCAGTGGGTGGAACATAAAGAGGGGCTGTATTTCAATAAACTCTAGCGTAGAAGCCATTGAGATGACCAAACCACCAGTGTGTTCGTTCCCTAATGCTGGACTTGCTAAGTCATCTCATCCTGTCAAGTGTTAAGGAAACTTTTGCCACAACAAGTGCACCTGTGGTAAATGATTTCTTTCAATCACCCATTCTCAGTAACGAAAGCCTGTCTATAAAACAAAATTGACAAATTACAATTTAACCGTTGTTGTTGTTTTTAGTGTAAAGACAATCAACTTGCCTTGCCTAGAAATTCTTTTTGTAAAGCTGTAAAGCCTTCCCTGCTACATATTCAATGAATTCTGAACTCTCAGTGTCCAGATCTTGGGGAACCTTGACAGTAAAAGTAGGTGAAGTCAAAATATTCACATCTACGACAGTTTCATTTGGACTGGCAGCTTCACCTCCTTTGACACTTGATGACACCTGAAGGAAAAACCAAGTGACATATGTGAGAATATGGCACCTCAAGGCACACCATCATTTTTTAAACTTCTCAGTTTTAAGGGGAAGAATAATAAAGTAGGTTATTAATCAAATACAATCTAAAATTGTGTTGTTTGATTTGGTCTTGTTTATCATCATCATCATCATCATCATTATGTTGATGATGGGAAATACATTTCTAACTGTTTGATGGTAGCTATTAGGGATGCAGAGGCCCAGAAAAAAGATAGCAATTTGGGGCATAGTTTCAACGATATTTGATAATACATTGTCCACATTTCAGTTATTTCTTTTCTTTATTTCATTTGCCATATTCATGGAGCTACCCAACAACATATGTTCTCGGGGGGGGGGGGAGGGCTTGCAAAAATGAAAGAGTAAAATAAAGTATACAATGCAATGCATTATATGTTATTATTAAGCAGTGTATAAATACCCTTATTACCATAATTAAAATGCATCAATATAAACAGTAGAATGCAGCGTTAAACAATTTTTAGCAGCTGAAATTTGTCTGTTCCAAGAGCCCAATTAAGGTACAGATTCTCCAAATTGGTACTGAAGCAGCCAGGAGTCCTGGAGAGAGAAATATGAATTTCCAGAGACTACAGCAGTTGCACCTCCTGAACCCTCCAGCATATGTTGGTTCTGCACTGAGCTCCCAGATGGGCACAACCAGAAGCAATACCTCCTAGACCCCTGGTCTTGGTGATGCCAATTCCTCATCCATGGATTACAAAACAAACTTCTCAACAACTGTTTGTTTTGTTTTTCCTTCTTAAGTCACTCAGGGGTACTATGTAAATTGTATGCAATATAGCATAATTTATCTTTCCATTATAATTTTCAGTGCAAGCGAGAGCTTGGTTTTTTTTTTTTTTAGAAACACCTTTTGGAAAATTACTGGAGGCACTGTATGATTTGTACCCTATGTGCCTGAAGGATTATAACATTCCCTTTGCCCTGAGCTATGTTTTTGTTATATTGATCTAAAGAAGATGCCTGTCAGAAGCTAGCAGAACTCTCTTCTTGAAAAGTAATTTACAGAAATTCAAACCAGTTTGTGCCATTTCATTGCTGTCAGATGGTGATACAGGTCAGTTAACCATCATCACACTAAAAGGATTTAGAGTAGGCTAGTGTCTAAGCTCTGGAGTTTCAGATCATCAAGGGATTATCAAGTATACTTAAAATCTACCTCCGCAAGAGCTTAGTATTTTAAAGAACAAAAATAACACACACACATTTTCCCTAGGCAGTACTGAAGCAATAAATATCAGTGAAACAGAACAGAGAGATCATTGTGCAGTGGCATTTTAATGGGTGGCATTTACCTTTACTATATTGAAAATGTTTTCTGGTCCAATAGTCATGTTGGAAAGTTCGGACACCCAGCCAAATCTTTCTTTCATTTTATTCAACAGGTAGGCTGTGTCTTCTGTGTGACGTTTGACCATCTGGAGAATCTGCTGGTATTGCTCACCAGAGATGTTCACCAGCTTAGAGGCATCATCATACTTTGTATGTAGTTCAGGAACATCGGGGCAAACTATAGGAATCAAACAAAACGTAGAAAACTTCCTTAAGAAATTTAAGAAACATTCTTAAAAATTCATATATTTTTAAAAAGTGTAATTGCTTATCAATCTATAGAAGTACCTATTCTCAGAATTGTTATAAAAAGTCTTAAGTGGCAGAACAGTGTCTATACAGCTGGATTCTGTTGTGGGCTTATCAGTATGTAGTTTTGGACATGTATGTAGTTGATATTAACCCTGGTTTTACTATAGCAAGTAAAAACACCTACTACAATATATTTTGTCCTTAGGAAAGTTTTACTGAATCATTTGACTCAGTTTTTGTGGCTTCTCAAAACCATTTCATCAGCAATTAAATCTAAATAGTTATGACTATTTTGCAAAACAGAAATTGACAGTAGTATCGTTGGTGATGAACAGGGCCGTTATTTACCTCGCATAAAATGATCCTGACATTTTTGGCATCTCTCATGAAATTGAGGGCATCCCGATGAATTCTGACGCAGCTTATTGCACGGAGTTCTCTCATGGTCGGCCATGTTCTTAGAGAACATTCCACTTCCATCAGAATCTAGAGTAAACATGCATAGGATGTTAACAATACATATGGTACACTCCATTAACAATAACACAGATCTAATTAAGTAAAATATGATATTGAGTGGTTTAAACATCAAAGTAGACATGAAACAACCAGCTTAAAATCAGCAGACATATTTATGAGGCTGAGAGTGGCAGTCTGATGATGTTTGCATAGGGAACTGTCAGTAACCTAAAATTAGGTGGATGGGAAATCAAGTTTGTTCATCCCCTGACCGTAATAGAAATCAATCCAGTGAATACAATTGCTGCTTTTTGGATAGCCAGTGTGGTGTAGTGGTTAGAGCAGGGGTCAGCAACCTTTTTCAGCTGTGGGCCGGTCCACTGTCCCTCAGACCTTGTGGGGGGCTGGACTATATTTTTTGGGGGGAGGGAAGTATGAACGAATACCTATGCCCCACAAATAACCCAGAGATACATTTAAATAAAAGCACATATTCTACTAATGTAAAAACACACTGATTCCCGGACCGTCTGCGGGCCGGATTAAGAAGGCAATTGGGCCAGATCCGGCCCCCAGGCCTTAGTTTGCCTACCTATGGGTTAGAGTGTTGGACTAAGACCTGGGAGACCAGGATCCAAACCCCACTTGGCCATGAATATCACTGTATGATCTTGGGCCTGTCACTAACTTGAAGCCTAATCTACCTCATACAGCAGCTGTTGGGATTAAATAATGAGGGAGAGAATGATATACACCACCTTGAGACCCTTGGCGAAAAGGTGGGATGTAAATGCAATAAATAACAACAACAACAACATTATAAAATATATTACAATGGCATTGCAGTGATTTACACCAACCTGAGTCGATATGCTCCTAAAAATGCAAAAAACTACAGTAAAGGTTCAATGCTACTGATATTAAAATGCGAGTTTTACAACTTGCCTTTAAGTTGTTCTGCCATGTCTCTTGCAGTCTCTCGGTATTCTTCAAATACCTCAGTAATCACTTCACCAACGCCTTCCAGGACAGTTTTGCTGAAGTCAAAGACTAGTTGGAGGAAGCCTGGTGCCTCCCAGTCTTTAGGGGGAATGGGGTTTCTTACAGTTACCTCAGAAAAAGCTGGCAAAAAGTAGGGCTCCATCAAGTCTGGATCAGACATGAAATACATTTGGAAAGACTGGTCAAATTCTTTTTGCATCCGTTTGAAAAAAACAAAGCTTTTTTCAAAGATTGTGCCCACGTCAGATAACAGCTGGTTGAACAAGTGTTCCATGTGTGCCAGCTGGGCATCCTCTTCTCCAGGTTTTTTCTTAAACTGGAGATCTTGCTCTTGAAGCTCATAAACAGGAAGTGATAATGGAGTCAATTTCTTGAAAAAATCTTCAACCTGCGTGTGGAGAGAAAATAGTTCCTGTCAGCAAATTGTCCAATTTTCATCCTTTGGTAATTGGTGCAAAGGAATGTTTCGAAAGCACACGCATGGAAACACCCCAAACTTTTTGAAATGCAAATTTTCCATATTAACTGAATTATGCTGAGACGCCATACTCTAATATGTCATGGCAGCTGTATTCATTTAACCTTAAAATGAAATGCACAAAAGCAAGTATTATCTTTCAAATTAACCAAGGACCAGAAAATCAAGCGTCTTACTTGGACAATGAGTATCATTATTGAAAATTCTGATCCAACTTAGGGTAGGTGGCAGTCCGTGGGATATACAGTGCTATCCTATGTTTATTTGGAAGCAAGTCCCACTGTGCCCAACCAATTTTACTCTCCTTTTGTTTAGGATTACGGGATGAAGGAGCTGTTTCGGCACGGTCAAACCCTCCGGTCAATACTTTGCAACAAGGTAACTCAGATTCTACACCAAGAAAAGCTGTGTGGCTCCTATAATTTATGAACCCAGGCAAAGTTTGCATGCATCTTGATTATATTTTAATCTGCTTTTGCTTATCAAAACAAAGAGCAAAGGGTTATGTGATGCACTAAAGCTCCACCTCTGACTTTTGAAGATGCTGAATAAAATAAAAATAAAGCTGGAGAAAGCTGCGATTTCAACTCTACTCCTTTTTTCTCTGTGGGTTCTCAAGATGATGGCATGCACACTTTTAGCAGAATACATACTATATACAGTTATGCTGCTTCCCCTCACATGCCTCTTACCTTACTTGTAAATGTGGAGAAGCCATGGCGGCAGGTGGTATAAAATCTCATGCAGTTACTTTCTAGACAAGATTGGCACTCGTCCCATAAATTCTTCAGAGACCCCTGGCATATTTGCTCTTCGTCTTCCAGTCTTTCTTTGACTTCATTCATAAGTCTTAGAGCTTCCTAATTAAGGAATTGGTTATAACTTATGGATCACAAAGTTACTTAATTCAGAATACACGTCAGCGTTTTGAAAACTGGCCTTAGTTATACATTATTTCTACAGAATTGCTGTGTCCCATGCTGAAACACTAATCCTCTTTAGGGCACAATAAATGTTTGTGCTTAATAATCCTCAAGTTAAGATTTCTGCATTTCCGTGTTCAAGGATAGTGCCAGTCATATTTTTTCCCGGCTTCAGTCAACAACTAGATCATGGGGAAGGGCCATAGCTCAGTGGTAGAACATCTGCCTTGCATGCAGAAGGTATCAGGTCCAAAGGGTGGAAGAGCCTCCTTCCTGAAACCCTGGAGAGCCTTTGCCAGTCAGCGTCCACAATACTGAGAAAGATGAACCATTGGTTTGACTGTGGATAAGGCAGCTCCCTTTGTGCCTTCCTAACAAGCATATACCGTATTTTTCCGTCTATAAGACACCCCCCATGTATAAGACACCCCCTGTTTTCGGGGACTCAGATTTAAGAAAATGAGGGAAGACACTATCCGTGTATAAGATGCGTCCTAATTTTTTACATTATTTTTGAGGGGGGAAACCTAGTCTTATACACAGAAAAATAGGGTAAATCAGGTGGGATCTTGCAACACAATGACCTGTGGGGAGGCACTGCAAAAGCAAGGCTATTTCCCCTCCTTTTATCCTCCCTACATTAACCCCACTACCACCACCACCATGCCATATGAGCACGTGAAACTGCCATATGAGTCAGCTCACTAGTTCATTTAACTCAGAGTTATCTGCAACCCTGATTGGCAACAGGTCTTCAGGCAGGAATCTTTCCCAGTTCTACTTGCAGATCCTGAGGAATGGACATGGAACATGAAAAGCATGTGTTCTACCACTGGTTGACAGCTCTTCTCGATAGAGCTGGCACCAGGGGCAAATCACAACCTCAGCTGCTCCTTTGAGCAGTGATACTATAGGAACAGCTGTCCAGCCCCTCCTGGATTTGATAGCAGAAGGGTATAGCTGACAGTAGAGACTTGTTTGTGTCTCAGAAGATGAACATGGTAAGGCACATTAACTCCCTGAGTCCAAGGCATTTGTTGTTCTTGTTGTTAGTCTTCCTGAAGACTCTGAAATCTCCTTCCCTCCATTTCCATGGTCCTGCTAGGGGAGCACCTTAGCATGTTTGTGTTCCAATTCTAGAGAGTGATTACTTCTTAACCACAGCTGTACGAACAGTTTCAGGTAAGCAAACCTCAGCTTCATACCATATGGCACTCATCTGTTGTTTTTATTCCAAAATAGATACTAGGGACTCCTGGCAATTTATTATCGTTTGGAGAGGATTTCCTAGAAAACATGCATGCTTCCTTTTAAAGGGATTAATGCACAAGGAATTTTGAACAATATTGTTTTTAATAACAAAGTGCTGCATTTATTCAACATTCCTAACCACCCTAATAAACAAGCACTGACTTACAATGGTTTGGGCACATGAAAAACATTTCTCTCACGTGCAGCAAAATATGTAGTTATCATATAGCTCAAATGTTTATTTCTTTGAGCAACTTATTCTATGTGGAGGTTGTCCAAGGTAACGTTCTGAAAACTAGAGTGCTGCATTCCTTTAAAGGCCCATGTTTTGTGACTCGGAGTGCTTATTCTCCAAGCTTCAATTATCTGATTTAGAAAGATTGCCATTTTATCACATCTCCATTTAAGTAACAAAACAGCATTCAAAAAAGGGTCATACCCTTTGTCCCAGCATTGAAAACAGTTATGTCATACATTTGAGTCACTCCAGGTCTAAAAACTGTGATGACTAAATTCACCTCTTTTTCTTCACTGCTCTTCTTTAAAGTTTTCATCAGATCAGTGTGCTTCACTTCATTTCTTTCCATCATAATTTTCATCTGTTTAATGCCAATCAGTGCATTCTTTACCTCTTCATCTACATATTTCTCTCCAACTTCAGATAAAACTGAGGGGAAACACCATATTATTATTAGTAATAATTTTAATGAACAATCCCTTAAATTTTGGCCTAGGTGCTGAATTACAATTAACACATGCTACTTAGAAAAATAATAATATTACTGGGTCTTTCTGCTTCTGTCCTCAATGTATATACAAACAGATAATCTGGACTAGAATCTCCTGTTAATCATATGCAGTTTATGCTTTTCAGCAATCATATGTTTCAACTTACTGAACCTTAATTTTCAAATAAAGTTACAGAATGCTCATCATATAAACTATATTTCATACAAGTGTCAACACATTTTGTCAAAATAATGTAGGCATCTTGGCATTATTCCCAATGGCAAAAAGCCAACGGATTTCATGAGCAATTCAGCCAGGCCATCTTGTTACTGTATAGAATTACTGTACTGTTAGTTACTGAACAGACTATGTTAATATCACTGCAGATTCTCTTGTTGATTTTTTAAAATGACTTGGTCCTTTTCAAATAAGGCTTTGCAATAAAAATAGCCCCAGAAACCATCAGATTGATAACTGAGGTAACTAATTCCATACAGAAGGCTTACGACCAACCAAGAGTTTTACTGATTTCCCATTAATTTAGGCTCTAGGCAATTCACACTGACAGGAAAGCCAAGTCCTATTGAACTCAGTGGAGTTTACCTCTGAGTCGATATGCACAGAATAGTATTATTGCCCTATTTATTTGATCTAGAAGTGATACTAATCATCTTATAATCCATATACAGAAGACTATATCTTGGTGGTCCATGTCAATTAGTGTAGAATGGTTAACATGTTGTGGTGTTATATTTGCAATTACCAGCATGGACTAGAATGCTCACATTTATTACAGCAGGACAGTAAAATGGGGTTAAGCAATAGCTAATCTGTTTACAGTGATCTTGAGAATGTCTCCCTAGCAAAGAGGTAGGAAGTTCCCAGGTTCAAATGAGGCTTCTTTATTCACTTGTCTATTCAGAAATATAGTGGCCAGCACAGAGGTTTAACATATACATACCTTTCAGGTTTTCCACAAAATTTATGTCTCCCTCCACAGTAGGTGCACACTGATGTCCCCTCAGACATAATAAGTACGTTATTAAGAACAGTGCAGGCTTCATGTTTTCTGCATTAGGAATGAGTACAATACAATAGGTTAATGAGTTGGTTTTCAGATACATCTCAGACAGCTAGGAAGATTACCGGTTTTTTTGCTCTATAAGACTCACTTTTTCCCTCCTAAAAAGTAAGGGGAAATGTGTGTGCGTCTTAGGGAGCGAATGCAGGCTGCGCAGCTATCCCAGAAGCCAAAACAGCAAGAGGGATTGCTGCTTTCACTGCACAGCGATCCCTCTTGCTGTTCTGGCTTCTGGGATTCAGAATATTTTTTTCTTGTTTTCCTCCTCCAAAACCTAGGTGCGTCTTGTAGTCTGGTGAGTCTTATAGAGCGAAAAATACGGTGATTTAGTAATATTGTGCATTTAGTATTTTCTTACTGTGATGATAATATATATTTCCCCCCAGCATTTTGTAAAAAAAAAAAAATTCTTCAAAGAATGGCCCAGTTTTAAGACTGCTTCTGCCAGTAGTAAAATGCTTTAGTATGTAACAATATCTTATAACAGTGGAAACACACAGTGCAACAACATTGTGGCAATGTTTCAAATGATGCTAAGCCTGACATTTTGTATCAAAGTGTCTCCTCTTCTCCCCCCCTCCCAATAATATATATTAACTTTTAATGAAAACCTTTTCCATTCTTTCGCTGCTTCAGGAAGTATAAAAATTAAAACCAAAAGGGTTCCCATTTTGCTAAGCAGAGATGATTTTGCAAATAATATACATGTTAAAATGGGATTCATTAACTCTCCTGAAAATAACTAGCTTTTCCACGGTCTAAAGCTGTTTTCGGTGTTATTTAAAATAATGCAGAACATGTAACATGTGTGGGGTATCAGTATCAATGAAAATGTATCCAGTGTAATCAACTTCCTATTGAAGTTAATGACTAAAACACATATATTTTTTCTCCCACCTTCTCCACTATATGCTCTGGAGTTTAATAAAACACCTTTCAGTCCCATTCATTCCAGGTCAGGAAATTTATGCACATGCTTAATTTCCCCACTGATATCAAGGGTGAATTTAAACTGATTGACTTTGGCTGAATCATGCCTGCCCAAGTCATAATGTTTCCTTTTACATTTTGTAAAATATTTCACTTTTTGCAATATATTATTAATATATACCACACAATTCTTGTTTTACCAAGGGAAAAAAAAAAAGTTTTGTATTAGTTTCTTCTAGGTAATTGTACCTAGGTTTTTATTTATTTATTTTTTAGAAGGTGTAGTGATATCAAACAAATAGTAATAAAATCAGTTACAATTCAGACCTACAAATGCAGGTCATAGATTTTATATTTGTAGGCCCAGCAATAGCAGGTGGCCAGCACATTTTATGGGGGGGAAAGATGCTGTTTAGTAATAGAACCAACAAGATGTGATATTTACCACAAATTCTGAAGCGTCTTCTTGCAAACCTCTTTCAAGCTTCAGGGAAGACCAAGGCAGGATGCTGTTCTAATTTCCATGAGTGTCACAGATTTTGCCATGTACTACTTATCTAATGACAAGGTACTTAATCCTATTAATGGGACATGTTGTGATTAGACTCCAGGATTTTCCTCTCCAGCCTGCCTGTGCTTACATCCAAAAATAAACACTAGAGGGAGCATAAGACACAACGGTGGGAAAGTGGATTTACTGTTTTCTTGGGTAGAGCAAGCTAGATGTAATTGTCAGTGGCTTCCTGCCTCTTAAAGCCAGAGATAAAAGCCAAAATATTGCAACAGCCCTTCTTTTTAGGCCTTTTGAAATGTATAATTCATTTATTTTTAACCTGGCCTGTTTCTTATAACTCTGGAACAATTTAATGGTGTGCTTTATTTGTTGTTCTGTTTTCGGACAGCCCGACAGTACAAGATTTTTGCCAGGGGTCTAACTATTCACTTTAGATAAACTCAAGGCCTTGTGGGCATACCCAGGGGAATGTCTGCCTTTGACCAAGTCTTTGAATTTGGACCTTTATTACAAAATTATCCCAAATATGTTTTATCAGCCTGTTCATTTCCATGGGAGCTTACTTGCTTGTTTATTTTATCTTTATTAAAAATATTTATTTTTAATTTAAAATAAATCAAAAACACACTTGCTTAGGCTACATTCACCTCATACATTTTAAGTACATAACTTCCCCCAAACAGTACCCCTCACAGAGCTACAATCCCCAGCATCCTTAACAAACTACAGTTCCCAGGATTCTTTGGAGGAAGCCATGTTCTTTAAATGTACGAGGTGGATACAACTTATGAGTGATTATAAGGGCCAGCTTCAAGCAACACCAAAATGAGGCAAGCCAGCAATGCAGGTGGGTGGGCATCAATAACAGTCTCAAGGACCTGTCTACCCACTGAGCAAGCCAGATTAATGACTCAAACCAGGTCTTGATTGGAGTACAATATAGAAAACATGGGGATGCAGCTGTCTGTAAATGATGACATCTGAATTCCTCATAATAACTGAGTGAAAGAGGGCCAAGCTACATGCGATGTTGATCAAGTCTTTTGCCCTTAACCTGGTTTCCCCCCAAGAAATGGTGTGGGGGGGGCAGGGGAGACTCTGGTCAGTGTTTTGGAGTGGGTGTCGGGGAGCTTTAAATTTTTAAAAGTTAAAGGACCCCTGGCAGTTAAGTCCAGTCGTGAACGACTCTGGGGTTGCGGTGCTCATCTCGCTTTAAAGGCTGAGGGAGCCGGCGTTTGTCCGCTCCGCAGACATTTTTTCCAGCATGACTAAGCTGCTTCTGGCACAACGGAACACCGAAACCAGAGCAGCGCACGGAAACGCCATTTATCTTCCTGCCGGAGTGGTACCTATTTATCTACTTGCACTTTGGCATGCTAGGTTGGCAGGAGCTGGGACCGAGCAACAGGAGCTCACCCCATTGCGGGGATTCGACCCGCCAGCCTCCTGATCCGCAAGCCCGAGAGGCTCAATGGTTTAGACCACAGCGCCACCTGCATCTTTAAATCTTAGACCTATGTAATTTGCATTGCAAAAAAAAGAGCTCCCACAGAAGCAAATGGGAACTTTTCCTCATGCAAATTGCAGAAAAGTGAGGGCCTCATACAAATCAGCGGCAGTAGGGGGCAAAGGCTGGAGTCCTCCTCCTCACCTATTTTAGAGTCCCGATCCAGATCACACTCACACACTATTTCTGAAAGAGATATTGTGCCCTTAGCATTACATGAAGTTTGGCTGCCATTCCAGGGGAAATGAGTAGTGTGGAAGCAACCCAGCTACATCCAGGAAGCAGGAATAATCTTGCATCATAAACTAGCAGTGTTATGACAGTGAGCAAGCACAGAATAAGGAAAGCATCTGTTATAAAATATTTGCTATGATAAAATGTGAATTACTGAGAATAAATGATCTGTTAGAAAATGTGTGGATTCCAACTATTAAGGGGGAAAGAAATGCATTATTTTACTCTAAGCCACCCAGGTTGTGACACAGCATTCCAGCCCCAAGTAATAGGACATGGAATTCACAAAGGTCTGCAAATTCCTTTGGCTTTCGTTGTGGATGTTAACATAGTAAAAAGTGTGTGTGGTGTGCGTGGGGGGGGGGGGGAGAGGGGCGAGCCACTTACTCATGAAGTGTGTGAAAATGCCTTGTGGGAATTAACAAATAGTAAATACCCTTTTAGGAGACAAAGATGTTTGAAAGCTTTTTAAAGGGTATTGGAAACATTCAAGAACCTTAAGTCCCTAAAGTGAGAATATGTGTTGCAATTTTTTTTAAAAAAAATCTCATTCAATATTCTTAAAACTTACAAAACTGTCTCAAGAAATTTGGTTTGGCATGCACCCTATAATAATAAAATTCCTACTAATGTCTTATACCATTTCTATTGTTATTGTTTGTTTTGCCCAGAGTTGCCCAAAAGTAAATTAAATTAACATGAAGAAAATTCTTTTGTGTGTGTGTCATCGTCTGATCCAGTGATAATGTTCTACATGCAGAAGTAGGTTCCCAAAAACAGATGTGCTCTACAGACCATACAAAAGGCTACTGCAGGAAGCGAGCAAGCAAACAAACAAACAAACAAACAACTACCTCCAATACCCTACCTCCACACACATGCAGCCAAACAAATTCTGGGCAGTATTATTGCTGCAAGGATTCCTGCTTGTGCAACTGGATTTTCCCTCCATCTCCTGCCCCTGTGTGTGCCTTGTACGCTCTCCAAATCTCCTTAAGAGGGTTGGGACAAATTTGATTGGGGGTACAGAGGAGAAGGAAGGGAGAATATTAATTGTACAAGCAGAAATCTTTACACCAAGAGAACATTCATTTAGCAGTACATTGGCTTTCACCCTGTGAGTGCTATAAATTCCAAGAACTTTATCTATTTCAAATAGTACCTGTGCCACATAGCATTTCTCATAAGGCTGCGACAGAAAGTGCCCCCTCTCACTGCAGCAATAAGTCTGCTCAGTCAGATACCACCCCAGATCCCTTGTCTTGGGCTAAGTTTGTAATATTGTCATGTTTCCAAAAGTCTAAAGGGGGGGGGGAATTCCCCTATGACTGATGCTTAAAAGTATCACTTCTTCAAAATATTTTGTATGACCACACTCTACTCATAGCTGCAGCTGAACAGAAGTGGCTTCAGGAAGCAGTTACAGTTCTGCCTGAAACTGATAGTTTTTTATTTATTCTTACCCCCCTCCCCCAATCTACATTTACTGATTTCTGCCTGGAACAGAATTCTACTAAATGGGGAGGGAAGATATTATTTTTGCTGATTCCCTCTGTCCCGCTCCTAAATCTGTTCCATAAAGTTGGGGATCCTCTAGCGCAGCAATGGAGTTGGCCAGCAGGAGAAGGAGAAATCAGCAAAAATTGCCTCCTCCTGTTCAGAGGAGCCTCACCTGGATCTGATTTGGCTAATGGAAGGAGCCCTTCTCAACATAGAACAGCAAATCTGGATCCAACCCTTTGTAAGTTATAATAATTATAAGCAGTATAAAGTTAATTCCAGTTTTAACTGTACGAAGTAAAAGTTGCTGCAATTTAGAATGATGACTTGAAGAGAAGAAGAAGAAGAAGAAGAAGAAGAAGAAGAGGAGGAGGAGGAGGAGGAGGAGGAGGAGGAGGAGGAGTTTGGATTTGATATCCCGCCTTTCACTCCCTTTAAGGAGTCTCAAAGCGGCTAACATTCTCCTTTCCCTTCCTCCCCCACAACAAACACTCTGTGAGGTGAGTGAGGCTGAGAGACTTCAGAGGAGTGTGACTAGCCCAAGGTCACCCAGCAGCTGCATGTGGAGGAGTGGAGACGCGAACCCGGTTCCCCAGATTACGAGACTACCGCTCTTAACCACTACACCACACTGGAAAAGAGTGTCTTTTCTTTAAAATTATCTTATTAATGTGTGTTTTTACAGCTAGGGATTTGACTGCTTTGCTGCCCATTTATTGCTGGCATGTAATTTCATAATGTTTTGAAGTTCTTACATATAAACACTGGTTGTGGTGGGAAAAGATGGAACTCATCATTGAAGCATACATAGATGGAAGGAGAATTGCTGGGAAGATAGGTAAGGACTACTATTGTGGAGAATCAACAGAGAGAAAGTTAGAAAGATGAGCTCGCATATATTCCGGGAAAGAAATATTCAGTGGAAGGCTAATGCATGCCACTGCTGTAAGTAGTAGCAGCCATAGTGAGTGGAGCCATATACCTGAAAGAGCAGAGAAGGAACCTGTGGCTTTCCACATGGCGTAGGACTCCCAACGCCCCTAAACTATCCCTTAACTGAAGTGTACAGGTGCTACTGATAACCTTTTTAAGAAAATATGCTGAGTTGGCATTGTACTGCATTCTTCCCACCTCTGTTGCTACCAGCAGCCACCATTTTTTGCTTACCAGTCAAGCCTTGACTCCGCATTATCAATAATCTTCTGCGTTCAGCATTTAGAAAATGGCCGCTGTATAGAAACAAGCATGGTAGTGCCAACCTCCAAGCTTAAAGCTTTTGAATTCTGAGGTTGCTGGCAATGACGCATAGCTCAGGGCAATGTTTAGAGGGAGCTAACCAACTATTAATCCTGTCATAATATCCCCATTACTAGGCTTGCCCAATGTCATGTTAAGATTCAAAACAGATTGCGTTTGAGGGATGTCTTGCCTGCCCCCATATGTTTCTTATAAAGGACAATTAGAAGGATATTAGGGGGAAAGGGGATGGCATGACTCTAAATCTCACTTTCACTGGCTAGGATTCATTTTCCCATTGTAATTTGCCACTTTGCTTTGAGTCACGCTGCCCTCAAAAGCAATGAAGCATGATCCAATATATATCGTTTTACATATCAACTTAAAGAGGAGTTATTATATCATTTCCATAGACCCTTTTAACGTATGAACCGATTTATAAGATGCCTCTCATATATCCGCACAAAGTTCCCATGAAGTAAGTCACTGTTGTCGCCATTGTTCAGGGACAGAGTTGTGCTCTTGTATTCTTATGAGCTGGTTTCCTAGAAATGTTTTGGGTGTGGTGGATCATGCCTTCTCCAGCTCTTATTAAGGCCATGGCATTCAACTCTGGGAAGTGTTGGTCCAAGCTGGAAACACATTTAGACAGAGCTGGATTCAAGAAGTTTGGTGCTCTAGCTCAGGAGTGGTGACCACCCAGCCTGAGGGTCTGATTCATCCCCTGTCCATGGCAAGTGATTTTCTGTAGATCCACAAACCTCCCAAACATTTTTCTAAAGTTTGCAAACTGCTTTGGGGCTCTGCAATGGAATGGAGATCTTCAGGGCTGTGGTGTAAGAATCACATTGTTTTTCTTTCTTGGGTTTACAGTGCAGAATGGGAGTCTTTGCTGCCGTGACCACCGGAGCATGATTGTATCAGTTCCATGGCTGCTTCCATGTTGCTGAGTGCCATCTGAGCACTCAGTAGTCTTTGTATGAACACATCTGCAGAGCTAAGAATTTTTCAAGAGAGACCTCCCGGGTGCCCTTCCTGGTCAGGGCAGAAGCCTTTAGTACTTCTCAGAGCACTGAGCACTTTCCAACAGAGCTCATTTCAGCTCAGGGCCCAAATCAGTGGTGATTTGGGCAAATTGCCTCCTGTGATCACTGTGAATCGCAGAGCTGCAGAGGAGCAGAGAGGGATGTGTTTCAGTGCCTACTGAAAACCTTTCCTCACAGTACATGCAGAGTGTTTTGATGCACACCAGAACAGCTGTATCGCAGTCCATATCTGTGTAGGTTGCATTAACATTATTGTGTAACTTTTAACACAGTTTCACTGATGCATTCTGTGTTGTGGTCTTGGTGAGATACTTGAGAATGGAGAAACAGCGCCTGTCTGTTGGTATCCGTGTTTATGCCTGTGTGTGTGGCCCCATGTACTTCAGCACACAACCCCCAGGGACTTTGCCACAAGGTGTTAGGCCCCCCCAAAAGCTTAGCCACCCTTAGGGGGCAAGATCTTCCTATTGATCCTGGAGCGCCTCTCCATCTGTTGTTTCTCCTTCACAGACACCTGCTTCTCACACATTCCTGCAACAACTCTTTGCTTCCTGAGACTGCTGGTCCTTAGGGACTGGCAGTCTACTCTTCACCTACCATCCTTCACAGCTTGCCTTGCATGCCACTGACCCTCAGCTATCTATTCTGCCACCACATTTGCTACCATATGCATTGGGCTTTCCTTTTTATTGTGGAGCTTGACAAACATGTATAATCCAGAGCTGAGAGGCGATTGAACAGCTATTATGTGCAAGTTCCCAGTAGTGATGTATGGAAATGAGAGATGGACCATAAAGAAAGCTGATCGCTGAAGAATAAATGCTTTTGAATTATGGTGCTGGAGGAGACTCTTGAGAGTCCCACCATGGACTGCAAGAAGATCAAACCTATCCATTCTTAAGGAAATCAGCCCTGAGTACTCACTGGAAGGACAGATCGTGAAGCTGAGGCTCCAATACTTTGGCCACCTCATGAGAAGAGAAGACTCCCTGGAAAAGACCCTGATGTTGGGAAAGATTGAGGGCACAAGGAGAAGGGAACGACAGAGGACGAGATGGTTGGATAGTGTTCTCGAAGCTACCAGCATGAGTTTGACCAAACTGCGGGAGACAGTGGAAGACAGGAATGCCTGGCGTGCTCTGGTCCATGGGGTCACAAGGAGTTGGACATGACTAAACGACTAAACAACAACAACATGTGCAAGTCCATGCATTTCATTGCCAGAATGTGGGCCCTGCACAAAGTTGCCCTAGACAGCAGGCAAGCCTAGTAGATGGATCTGCTTTGCTGGGATCTAAAACCAGGAGCTGACTCTTGTGACTGGACAACAAATTCAATTAGTTCACAGACTTGAGATAGCTGTTTGCAATTAAAATTGGTTTAGAATTTTTAAAACTGTTAAACCACAAGATGACAATGGCGGGAAGCTACACATGAAGAAATGTTTCTGAACAAAGTAGGGAATGGTTCTCTGTTGTCTTCTCAGTGCCTACTGAAAACCTTCCTCTTCCAACAAGGCTTTTAAGTAGAGATATTTCCCAGTCTGCATCTGTATTGGAATTGCTTTTGGATGGTTTTGGATGTAATTAATTTGTTTGCTGATCTGGGTTCCTTTCAGAGGAAGGGTGGCATATAAATGTCATAAATAATAGGGAAACCTCAAAGTTGACTCTGTTTCTGCTTCCAAAACTGCATAGCTGTGCTTTTCACACAGAGATTCCTTGCTCCCTTCCCCTGGCTAAATGGAAGAAAGAATATAGATCTTCTCTACCCTTTATCACCTCTGCCTTCTTGCGCCATGTTAGTTCTCATGGCAACATATCACCTTGAATTTACCTAACAACAGTTTACCTTAACCAAGTCAGGGTCTGGAGTTAGTAAATCACAAATAGTTAAGAATGCAATCATTAGCTGAAACCTAATTAGAATAGGACCTTTATAAACAAGCAAGCAAAGCCCAGGCAAGAGTTGAATTTAATGATGACTATCACTTCTTCAAAGAAAATAAACATTTGAGGCACAAGGAATTAGGATTATTTTGCTTTGAAGAAGATTCCCGTGTCTTGTTCCACATAATCCCATGATGGATTTCTCATGATAGGTGACTTAAATCCTGTGCCAGTAAAGGTGGTAGAGGAGGAGGAGGAGGAGAGTAATAGTTATAATTTGACATCATGATAAGAAAATGGAACTCCTAGAAAACCCACTGAATCAAACTGGACCTCACCAACTACATTCATCAGCAGGCAAATCTGACCATCTAAAGGAAAAATAGCCTGGAGACCAAGAAGTTGTACAACTTAACACTTGCACACTTTCTCTCTCTCTCTCTCTCTCTCTCTCTCTCTCTCTCCTCATTCTCTTTTTATATTTTCATAACCTGCCAATTGCCTTTATCTGCCATTTCTCTGCCCTCCCCATTCAACTGGAAGAAAGTAATCTACTCAGTAGGTTATCTTATTAAAAAGCTGAAGGAAATTCCCAATTATCAGCAGACTACCATCTAAACAACAACATTTATATGTAACATTAGCTGCCATGTATTAACTTGGATAATAAACAAGCAGCCCAATAACAAAACAACAGATGAGCGACAGCTATTACATCCAGATCAAATCCATGAGCGACAGAGTTGCCAAGAGTCACACATAAAACTATTTTTTTAACGCAAACAAGCAGAGTTAATGGGCACGCTCCTCAAAGCTCCCACAGCACTCAGTGTCATTGTGTGAACCTGGGCTTAAGATTTGTTTTCCCCAAGCAAACCACAAATGGTAAGCCCAGAACAAATTTTGATTACTACTATACTGATTTGTTTGGAAAGAAAGAAGCCACGCACCCAGGTTCATTCAGATGACGCCAACAAGCTAGACTGGCTTGTTTCATCCAGCACAGTGTGGCGGCAGCAAGAGGAACTTTTCAGGAGTATGTCCTCCAGCATGCTGCTTGCTCACATTAAACCATTGTATGACTGAAACTAAGGTTTAATGTGATATGTGCTGGGTCAGTGAAAAGTTAAAAAAAGAGAAGAATCCCACAGTGCAATTTCAAAAATTACTAGGTGACTGCAGAACTTTGAGGGCTCAACCCCAGAACCATTTTTTAAATACCTGGGCTCATTTCTGGAATATCTTAAGTTATAAGAAAGAGACATGCCTCCACATGTTTGCTGTTAGAAACTGACCACTGCATATCTGATATTTCAATTACAGTACCCAGGAGCATGCAAACCCCATTGATTTCAGTGTGGTTTATGAGATTTTGATGCAATATAAAGGATGTGTTTCATATCCTTTATATAATCCACCACTGCTCTCTTTGCCTGTTAACATTTCACACATTCAAGGATACAGCAGTAATCTAAAGCAACTTGTGCTGTGGCATATCCACACTGATGAACTGCATATGATCTAGATTTTAAATGTTGACAATTTAGATTCCTTCTCTTCAACTGTTTAATGTATATGATTCCAACTGATGCATTTGCCTCCACAAAGAAACAAAACAATGAAACATTATACCCTTTCAATTATAAACTTTAAGATGCCCATGAGTGTGCATACTATAGTTTATTCTCAAACTGATATTCTGTAACTAAAAAGAGAGACAATGAAAGATGTCAAATGTTTTTATTATAGTTCAAGTACAGCTTTGTATTCAGTGACATCAGAACTGCGTTAAAGCAGAAAGTACCTTGGAACAGTCACATTTTTTGAAATCTTGTTCATTCATACAAGGTATCTTCACAAATTATATGATGTATTCATATCATATATCCTAAACATTGCAACAAGAAACAAAACACAAGGGTGGGTGGGTGCGCACACCCCAGTTGTGTCTCTTGGTGCATATCTCACTTTACTGAGTACCTGCCATTTACCTGCTTGTTGCTGCAGTCTCGCCTGTCACTGATCTGGGCGATCATTTTGAGGAGGGCAGGATTGTTATCAATGAAAGATGTCAAATGTTTTTATTATAGATAAAAACTGTTTCATGAAGCTTTCACCTTATTAAACCCAATTGTGGATGCTGTTCTGCATTATAAAATCCCGTCTTCAATAAGAAAATCACAACGTGGTTTTAATTGTCTCATAAATTGCTACTGCCTTATTTATTTGTCCAAAAACTAAGAAAGATGAGGTAGTGGAAAATGCAGAATTAAGAATATCAGTCTAAAGCATCTATCAAGAAGGAGGCAATGGCAAACAAAAAGACCAAAACATAGTAAATAGATATATTTACTTGTACAATGGTTCAAATATCTTATAACCACCAACATTTCCATCTCTGTTTAATGCCTAAAATGACATTCCGAACTTAGAATTCCATGCAGATTTCTACAGGTCAAAGACTATTGAAAGATATTTGCTTCATAGCATTCCAGCTGGTCATTTCGTATATGCTCACTTCCTGTGCCTCTTTTATCTGCCTCTATTTATTTATGTCATTATCTGTCAACAAACAAATGTACAAATCAGTTCTGTTTTGCTTCTAGTTCTACAGTATGACCATTGAGACTTTAATCAATTTCTCGGAAATTACATATGATTTTTTAAGGAAGGCATACCAGATGTTATCAACCCCATGCATTGAAACCTTCAGGGTTTTGGTGTAACTAGACGTTTTCTTCCCCGTGCCTGTCAAAAAGAGTTTTAAACAACATTTTTCAATACTGAGCTTTATGCCTGTTTTTAGAAGGCAGCAGAGTTGAAAGATGGTATCAAAGCAAGTAGGTTAAGCTTGACTAATCAGTCTTACCTAGTTCTATTAATAGTGATAGCAGAAACATTATTCCATTATTTTGTAGACTCTAGAGGAAAACTTTTAAGGCAAAGTATAAGCTCTTCCCATATAGAAAAAGTGCAACATGCTAATCCTGAACATTCATACTGTGGCTTCATGCATACAGAATTAATAAAATGCAAACACACGTAAGTGTGCTTAAAATAGGGCTTCCATCAGGCAAGCATTCCTCAAGTGCTACTAAAAGTAAATCAGGTACCTCGATTGACTTGAACGTGTTCCTTTTTCTTTTGTTATTTTAACCATTAAGGGCAGTGAAGTCACCCATTGGAAAGCATATCTTAAAAATGCAAGCATTGTCTATTAGAGTAAATGATGCCATCTCCTTGAATATACATGAAATCAAGCTTGTAAATAGCCAGTGGCTTGGTCATCTGTGACAAATAAGAATTGCTTCTAACTAGACATATCGTGGGACGTGGGTGGTGCTGTGGGTTAAACCACAGAGCCTAGGACTTGCCAATCAGAAGGTCGGCGGTTCGAATCCCCGTGACAGGGTGAGCTCCTCTTGCTCGGTCCCTGCTCCTGCCCACCTAGCAGTTTGAAAGCACGTCAAAGTGCAAGTAGATAAATAGGTACTGCTCCAGCGGGAAGATAAATGGTGTTCCCGTGTGCTGCTCTGGTTCACCAGAAGCGGCTTAGTCATGCTGGCCACATGACCCAGAAGCTGTATGCCTCCCTCCCAATAAAGCGAGATGAGCGCCGCAACCCCAGAGTCGGCCACGACTGGACCTAATGGTCAGGGGTCCCTTTACCTTTACCTTTAGAATACCTGGAGATGAGTTGGTTCATTATTTGCTTTAAAGCTTTAAGTCCTAAATGACTAACGGCACAATTCTATGTCTGTCTACTTAGAAGTAAGTCCCATTGGCTTCGATGAGACTTATTCCCTGCTACTTGTTTAGAGGACTGCAACCTAATATAGCATTAGGTGTGTAGGCAAGCAGTCTAGTAACTTTTGTGCGCTTGTTTACAAGGCAGTTCTATTTCCCAGACTTTAACTGATGAAACTATGGAGGAAAGTTTGGTTCAACTACAGCTTTGTATTCAGTGACATCAGAACTGTGTTAAAGCAGAAGGTACCTTGGAACAGTCACATTTTTTGAAATCTTGTTCATTCATACAAGGTATCTTCACAAATTATATGATGTATTCATATCATATATTCTAAACATTGCAACAAGAAACAAAACACAAGGGTGGGTGGGTGCACCCACCCCAGTGGTGTCTCTTGGTGCATATCTCACTTTAGTGAGTACCTGCCATTTACCTGCTTGTCGCTGCAGTCCCACCTGTCACTGATCTGGGCAATCATTTTGAGGAGGGCAGGATTGTTCAGCTTCAGACTTCACCCCCAAGGCTCAGCCGTAACTCCAGCACTGCACTCATTCCACTGACAATGATTGCCACTGCTCTAGTTGTCTATTAAAAACAGCTGCTTCTAGATGGAATTACTTGGGGAAATTAGCTGCCAGGCTTTAGTTTCGATATTCAATATATTGTTTTCTGGAAACCAATGATTTTCTCTGGTTATTTTTTAAAAGTTAGTGAGATGTGCTGATGAATTTTATGGAAAAAATAAGTGATCTTCACCTAGGGAACCAATGGTATTTTTTTTTTCTAAGCCTGAATATGGGGACCATCAAGACAATGACACTGACATTTAAAACATAGACAAATGTAAAACAAATCTCTAGATACATTAGCTGGTTCTGTAATGTTTCACAGTCCTGAGGATTTTGAGGAAACCACATTCCACGGAGCTGATCTGCTTCTCAGCTATGCCAGTTTTGCTGACTAGTCTTTTTAAGAGCCAGCATTGTTGTCTAATTGCAAATAAATAATCACAAAACCAATCCAAGCTTGCTGTGCTGTAACAGCGTTATTATTTGTTACTTTGGGGAAAGAGATTTCCCTAAAAAGTTATTGAAAAATTCCATTGTGTTTGTGAACCATAGCAACTGTGATGAGTTAAAAACAAAACAAGCCCCCACCCTGTTTGGTAGATGTTACAAAAGTACAACCAAACACTTTCTGTGCATTCTTATTTCGAGGGGAAACGCAGGAGTCATATGTGATCTGTAGATTACAGATGATTGAAAGCACTCACATTTCCCATCTGTGAGTCTGCCTGCTGTTTCCTTCTCAACCACTTTACTGGCACAGCCAAGAAAGTTGATGTCAGAAAGCATGCTGGGAAACTGTCACATTTCTCCTGGGGGGGCAGCAGTGGCTGGAAGAGTGGCAGAGGCAGAATGATGTTCCTTGCCTGGCTTCCCAATTCCCAGTACAGTCGTACCTTGGTTCTCAAACAGAATGCGTTCCGGGAGTCCGTTCGACTCCTGAAACTGTTTGAAAACCAAGGCACAGCTTCTGATTGGCTGCAGGAGCATCCTGCAGCCAATCGGAAGCCATGGAAGCTGGGCCAGATGTTCGGCTTCCGAAAATCGTTCAAAAAGCAGAACACTCACTTCCGGGTTTCGATCATTCGGGAGCTGATTTGTTTGGGAGCCAAAGCGTTTGAGATCCAAGGTACGGCTGTATTGCAGCAGTTAACCAACAGGCAGGGGCGAGGCATGTGGAACTCAGGGTGCAAGACAAAATCACAAAAAAGCAAAAAGAAAACCCCCAAGTGTATACATTAGGAGACATGGGTAGTGAGATGCTGAGGATTTTTGTGAGGATCTTTCCACAAAATAAATTACAATCTGATGAGGAAAAGGAGTGGACAGAACATGAAATTGAAAAACTGAGGGAAACCGAAGTCAATATATTTGTCCATCCCAAAACCATATGGAATCTATATTTTTTAAAAAGAGAGAGAGGGGGGATAATTAAATATTAAAGAACTTCAATATATTCTCGGGCTATCTTCCTAGCATTTTCAGAGTGTTTCCATACTCTCCGTATATTCAGACTGTTAATAAAAGCTACTAACAAATTTACCGTACCCCACCACATACAGTGAAGTTATTTAGGTAATTAAAAGAGTTCCTATATCAAGTAACAAAGGAACCCTATGACAGAGGAATGTGTTTTGTTTGTAGATTTTTCTCTTCCAGTAAACCATCCACATTTTGAAAGGGAAAGAAGAAGGTTGTCCGCTGGGATGAGGAGTCAGGAAGTCTAATAACTGTCCTTGGCACAGCCTCTCTCCTGCTATGTGTCTATTGACCCTCATAATTTTTATTTTAGTGTTTTGCTCTTTAAATCAGTTCAGCAATCATCTACACAAAAAGTAAAAAGTATAACATTTATGAATATGATTACTAGGGCTACAATCTTTAATTTGTTTATTTGCTAGATAAAAAATTATAACTATGGCTCGTTAAGCAGCAGAGGCAAATTTTAACTGATTCCACATGTTTGTTTGTAAATGCAGTTGCCATTCACAGGGCACATTGTACGGAATGCAATGTTGTGTGGCAACTTTAAGGCATTATATATATATATATATATATATATATATATATATATGCATGCAGAAACTCATTTTGCAGTTTTAGTTAGTCAAATGTTTCTGTGTCTAATGTCTCCTATAAGGGTCTCCATAGCAGTTCCCCAAATTACTTCTAGTCCAGGCATAGAACCAGTAGCAACTTTTAACAGTTCAACTTATAGTTTTGATATTTGATTCTTGTGTGTTACTGAAAAAGAAAATGTAATAGAACACATGCCTGTAAACACAACTTCAATGTTACTTGTAGACTGAAAAAATGGATTTGAATTTTCCAGTGTAATTCTCGGCTATGAGTCTCATCAGAAATGCAGCAACAGTGTGTTCATTCATTCATTCAGTCTGTATCCCATGCTTAGTACACAAAGCTCCAGCGCAGCTAACAACAGACTTTTGTTTACTTGTATCTTTACTTTAGAATTGTAAGCCCCTTGGCCAAGTTGCCTATCACACCTGTAATCTGTAAACATGGTAGGCTGGCACTAGACAATGAAAATAGTAAAACAGCACGCATTGATACAGGGATGCAGGTGGTGCTGTGGGTTAAACCACAGAGCCTAAGACTTGCCGATCAGAAGGTTGGCGGTTTGAATCCCCGTGATGGGGTGAGCTCCTGTTGTTTGGTCCCTGCTCCTGCCAACCTAGCAGTTTGAAAGCACGTCAAAGTGCAAGTAGATAAATACCGTATTTTTTGCTCTATAAGACTCACTTTTTCCCTCCTAAAAAGTAAGGGGGTGTGTGTGGTAGGTACCGCTCCGGCGGGAAGGTAAACGGCATTTCCGTGCACTGCTCTGGTTCACCAGAAGCAGCTTAGTCATGCTGGCCACATGACCCGGAAGCTGTACGCTTGCTCCCTCGGCCAATAAAGCAAGATGAGTGCCGCAACGCCAGAGTCAGCCACGACTGGACCTAATGGTCAGGGGTCCCTTTACCTTTACCTTACAATTGATATATTTTAAAGTGATATGTTTTGTCACTTAAGTCTGTTCCTCAAACCACATAATGAACGACTGAGCCAGGGGTCACCGTCTGCCAGGACAGCACCCAACCTCCTCTGGCACCCATAAAAGGTGTCAGTAAATATCTCCTCAATGCACAATGAGTGAGAGACTGCACCTGCTCAGTTAATATTTGGACTGGATTGGCCTCTTTTACACCCCTTGCAATTGCCATTTTGTGTTATGCCACATCCCCATGACCAGCCATTTTGTGACTAGTCCCCATAGCAATTCCCCCCCCCCAAAAAAAATTCCAGATGTCCCCAATATCCCCCAAAGGTGACCCCTGGATAAAGAGGGAAAACAGTGATGAGAATCCCCCAGTGGCGTAGCGTGGGTTGTCAGCACCCGGGGCAAGGCAAGTAATTTGCGCCCCCTAACCCGTGGATTTGCGCCCCCTAACCCTAACCCCCAGATGTTGTGCCCGGTGCGGCCGGCCCCCCTGCACCCCCCCCACACTACGCCACTGGAATCTCCCCCATTGAACTGTTATGGAAAGGAATATGAAATGCAAGTTTGAACTATGCAGCTATGCAGACTCTGCTGGATGGCACTGGCACATGGATGAGAAATTGCCTATCACCAGCTCTGTTTCTCTCTGAATAAAGTCTTGAAAGGGAGAAGCAGGAAGCATGTTTTCTGGGGCCATCCCAGCATCCTACACACAATGGTCAACAAATGTTTGCCCCATGAAAACTGTACCCAGGGAGGTTCCCCATGCAATTTAGAACCCTGACTGTGCAGGGGAGAGGTCAGTATAGGAGAGTTCAGTGACATGGATTTCCTGTCTATAAAATATCCAGTAACGCTCTCAAAAACAAAGTTTATAAATCTACTTAGTTGCTGTTATTCAGAACTACTATGGGGGCCCTTAAATAGCCATGCAACCATATGGAAATCTGTGATATTCTTCCTGTTGAAATAACGGATGCAGAATTAATCACACATTCCTAACACACCACTGAGGTACCATTACAGTAGCTCTCAATCCACTGTTTGTTTTAAGCAATATATTTTCTTCCTCTTGCCAATAATAGATTCATGGAATTACTAACAGATACTTTTAAAATGCAGATCTAGGAACTGTATAATATTACTTTATTGTTATTTTATGTAATACACGAGCTTTTATTCACCATGGGAATACTAAGCTTTCTTTTAATTGCAAATTATTAAGTAAAACTTCTGGCTTATTTGCCATGATTGCAGTCCACCATATAATTTGAAAAGGGCATCAAACTGTATCCAAACATGAGGTTCCTTTGAACAGGAGGAGGCAATTTTTGCAATCCAAATGCTGATCTCTCTCTCTCTCTCTCTCTCTCTCTCTCTCTCTCTCTCACACACACACACACACACACACACACACACAGAGTCTTGGATGGGAGCGAGAGGAAAGTGGAACTTTCTAGGAAAACTATAGCACACATTTGTTGACCTTGTTTCATACTCTTTCCTTTCCCCCCAAATGTCTTGCACCATGCGTTTTAAGGATTATGGCATGTCTGATATATGATAAACCCTCAATTAGAGGAGAATGATCAAAAGAAATTATTGCGTACCTGTTCATTACTAGTTATATTTTTTGCCTTTGAAGATGACTCTAGAAGGCTATTCACTGTCTTGCATTCACCATATCTTTCATTATGCTGAAAATGGAAATGTGCTCTCATAGCACAAACACAGGGTATCTGCAGCAGCTTTCATTGGTCCAAAGGTGTCTTAAAAAACATAATATGTAATCTAAGCTATTCAGCTGAATGCAAAAACATTCTGCATGCCAAGCAAACAGCGCTCTGGTTTCTCCACTCCCAAAAATTGGGAGTGGGGAAAAGAGAAAGAAACTCAACTTAAATAATTTAAAAGTTTGAGCCAAACTCTGTGGTGATTAATGGAATGATACATATGGCAGTCATATGTTTTTACTGGGTTCCAGTTTCTCGTTCACATTCATGAGTTACTCAGTACTACTGACGAAAGCATGTGTGCACTATCTGTATATAACCAGCACCAGCTCCTGGAAAATCGGGCGGTTGTTCAGGTTTGTTCATAGCTGAAGGGTATTTGACAGCTGTTCCTCATGCCCTGCAACCTGTTCGCCATTCTCTTCCTACTGCTCACTGACACCTCCAAAGGGGGGGGGGATGGAAGTACTGTAGAGCAATCACTATGGGATGTCCGTGCATAAGTCTGGATCTTGGAAACAACACTCCTCTCTTCCTTAGCACCAAAGCTGAAGAACAGTTGGATGAAGATGATACTTCAAAAATTCTAGAGTAGTGGGGAACCTGTAGCTGTTGGATGATGTTGAACTCTAGCTCCCATGAACCCCAGGTCAATGGTCAGGGATAATGGAGTTACAGCCCAACAACCTCAGGAGGTTGATGTTTCCCCAACCCCCTTCTTTGAAAATAAGTCTGATTTCATTGTTAACAGTTTTCATCTGAAAGCACCGAAACATTTATTTGCCAAGCAGATAAATTAGCCATGTCTACATATCTCAAACAAAGTTAATCCTTTTTTAAAAAAAACAAAACAAAACTGCATTTTCTTTTCTTTTTGCCACTTTTTCGGTTTCCTGCTTAAAAGCTGCTCTAAACATGTTGCCTAGGATATGAGCTCTAGCTAAGTCACATGCAATTTCAGGTTTAAACAAGCTGCACTGCATAATTGATTTTTTAGATTCTGGATATTGCTGCACTTCAGTCTTTTCTGTGTTTTCATTGTAGTGGCAAAAGTGTTTTTAGCTAACATGCTCGCCATGTGGAAATCAGTGACTTAATAGGAATAACATTACAGCAAAACTTCAGAGTATGCTGGAAAGCTTGCAAACATTAATAACAAAAATATGTTTGTAAATCAAATACACCAAGGTCTTATTTTTGGACTGCTGCTTAGGATTTAGCTTTAAAGCAGACATTTGTTCCTGAAAGAGAGAGCTTTGCAATTTATGTTTCTAATTTGAAGAAGTTCCATAGTTCACCACATACATTATTTTTGAAAGGGCAGTGAGGGAAAGCAAATGCTATGTTAAATCAAACACAGATGAAGTATGTATTACCTTCAGCACTCTACCTTATACTACGTGTGCTTGCCCATACTTTGAAATCATCACCAGGGGCCATCATCTGCATCTTTGCCAACATCTGAGGTTCGGCATGTAGCTATTGCAGAGAGAATATTTTCAGTAGTGGCACCCAAGCTTTGAATGCTCTCATTGGCATCCACCCTAATGTCTTCCTGGTGTCAGACAAATATATTTTTATTCTCACAGGCACAGGCATTTAAACACAGTTAGATCTGTATTACTTGCATAATTTTTATGCTACTTTAAAATATTTTAATTTTATTGGACTACTTTTAATGATAAGTTCAGCATTTCAGTAAGCTGTTCTGATAATGTATTTGAAGGATGAGATAAAAATCTAAATAAATACTGTGAAATATATTGCATGCATATAGGGTAACTTCTCAATGTTTCCTGGAGATTATGATGATTTAGTATTTGTCCTCTTGATGCATTGAGTCCTGAATCACTTAGGACAGCCCTACTAGAACAATAAGGTTGCATTGAAAAACCACACACTTGTTATATTCAATAGAATCACCAAGGGTGCTCTGCTGTCTGTGCCAGCACAGCAGCCCCCGCTTATTGGAGTGCTCACTTGCAAGCAGAGACTTCTCGCTTTGGTTGAGAACTTTGTGGCTGACTGGTCCCACTCCACTATTTAAAAACAATGCAGGAGCAAATATCCTTCTTAAAGTGTGATGCCCAGAATTGGGCACAGTATTCCAGGTGTGGTGAATCTGGCTAAGGCAGAATAGAGTAGGACTATTATTTCCCTTGATCAGGACACTATTCTTCTGTTACAGCTGGTTCTTCCTGCCTAAGTGCAGGAAATTTATGGAAATTTATTTTGTTCGTTTGGCCCCAGTTCTGCAATCTGTTAATCCTGATTCTATCTTCTGTGGCATTGGCTACCCCTGCCAGTTTGGTGTCATCTGCAAATTTGGTGATCTTAAAGTCTGAATAGCCCAGATCTTTTGTCCAACACAGCCTTCACCTCCGGATGTTTTGGACTTGCTGGCTGGGCCTGATGGGAGTTGTAGTCCAAAAGGTCTGGAAGGCACCAGGTTAGCCAAGGCTACTCTGATACATTTGCTGCTTCAGCAGCAGCAGAGCAGCACTGCTGTCACTCAAATGAATGGGGAAGCACAGCTTGCAAAGAATTCTATCCACATGCCAGAGTCCCTGCACATGTACCAGAACTGCTGAATCAACATTATATTTCATGTTTTCTCTCTGGAAAGATAGAATGTGTGTGTGTGATGGGGGAGCCAAGCCTTGAACTGGATCAAAACTGATGAAGCTACAGTGGCTTCATCCCTCATAATTTGTCCTTACTCAAAGAAAATAAAACCTGTATGGCGGCCAAGGGAAAATGCTTTTCAAGATACGTACCTGGCTCTGTTCCTAATTATACTGAGCTGGTTTTGTTATCTAAGCTACTGCAGGTCACAAATGCATTGTGGTGCATTTTTTTGCCAGTGGCAATTAACAAATTAAAAGACACTGAAGCCTTGTTAGAATGTCTACTCTCCCGTTTGCCCTTCTTCAATGGATTCCACAATTAATTGTCTTTTCTGACTAGCTTCTTCTCACTTCATGTGCCACTCCATTATTTATAGAGGAGCTGTAGCAGATGTCCACAGTTTTCCATGCCATTAACCCCAGGGTGAGCTGCAAGCACACAAAGGGTAATTCTTCTCTAGATGCCCCTACCCAGAGTTAGGGGGAAATTATCCCTCACAAGTAGAGTTTGATGAGTTCCCTTGGCTCCTGTTCATAAGACTGGCTCCAGTTATTGCCAGGATCATCTCCACCCACCTACACACTAACAGATAATGTTCCAGTGGAACAACAAAAATTGCAAGCCAATATGTAAAGTGTCCTCCTGAGTACAAAGGAGATCCCAGATGTGTGAACTGAGACTTTTTCTTTCTAAATGTATGAATGAACTTGAGCAATTCTGTTCTGAAGGCGATTCTTAAATACATGTGTAGCAAACACACACTTAATGCATTGCTATTCTGGGGGGGGGGGGAAGCATTAAAAAGTGATAGCAGTCACAATTAAAAATTACAGGCCATATCCGACTAAACAGTTGCACTAGTGAAAGCCAGCACAACTAGCACACTAGTCTGAGAGGTCTTTCCTCTTCTTCTCCCCTCCCATACACCCCCCACCCAAATCAGTTCTGGGAGATTGTCAGAACTGCGGGGGGAGGGGAAGAGATTGTTCTATCTAGCAAGACGAAAAGCTTGCACTGATGGAATTATTGTAATAGTATGATGTTGAATTCCACCCCATGTCTAAAGTATCATTTATCATTAATAAATTAAGGGCTACTGTTTTACAATGTGAAAAAAGACTGTGTGGCAAGAAAGATAGATCAACACCCTGACCATGAGACCCAAAGCACACATGGAGGTGCCAAGCATTGCTCCCCCTTTCACAATAATGCCAAAACAGTTCTGTTTCTGCATGAAACATAAGCGTGAATGCAGAACAGTTCATGACATTGCAATAAATGGAGGAATCTGTATGTGCATGCACTAGTTGTTCCATATGTTCATTGGAACACCTGCATGCAGGTTTACTGCCCACGTGTAGCAGTCTTATTCTTTGCATACTAGGCTATGGAACAGCATCAGGCAAAGCAAGGAGGCTGTGTAGTAGAGCTGAAATATTGTCTCCCAGAGATCTGGGTTACTGAATTCCATCAAGGGATTGGGGAGGGGGCGTCACTGTCAGAAATGGAAATAGTAACGCACCAGACAGGGGCCCCCATTTCCCTTACTGGCACAATGAATGGAATCTATGACAGTGTCTGGGATAGTTGTTTCCCATGTGTCAGGGCAAATTTGAGGCATCTGTAATGTACATCTGATCTATGTAATCTGCACTGTAAACATCTGGAAATCACTACTGGTGCAATGCTACCACCACCCTTCAATGCTAACAGTCAGAAGAGGAGCCTGCTATACTTAAATGTGTGAGGCTGGGCATTCTGAAAACTTGACTATGACAATGATGGGTGTGTTTTTGTGTGCCACCATCTCCCCGCCCCCTCCCCCATTATTACATTGTGCATGTGTGTGTATCTGCATGCTTGTTTCTTCATTTGCTCTGTCTTTTAACATGCACATCTCCATGTCTTCCCACCTCACCCTCTAGCAAAATCCACCCAGAAATTAACAGGTGAGCAATTGGGATACTGGGAATGAGAGATGATGCATGGCAAATGGTGTAAGCCAGTGGTTTTCAACCAGTGTGCCATGGCACCCTGGGGTGCCTTGAATGATAGTCCAGGGTGCTGCAGGCAACAGTTTATTTCCCTCCCTCCCTCTTCTGATGCCCTCTTGTGTCTCTGCCTCCCAAAGGCTTGCACACCTGTTTGTTGCAGCAGCCCTGGCTAAAAGCTCCTCAGGTGAATGGTGTCTCTGGGTCTGGCCAGGGATGCTTCTCAGGCCCCGGTGGGGCAGTGTGAGGAGGCACCTCTCTTTCGGGCAGGATGGGGGCAGCTCAGAGACCAGTGGTGGCAGTTACAGGTGCCCAGATGACTCCCAAGAAGAGAGGAAACTGAGGAACACTCCCCAAGGGAGGGTGTTTGAAAAGGGGTGAAGGGTTGCTGGCTCTGCAGGCAAGGGGTGACATATGTGTGCTCCTGAGCCCCACGGGTGCCACAGAAAGAAAGTAGTTGGTCAAAAAAGGACCCAAAAGATTGAAAATCTCTGGTGTAAGCAACACATGTTCAAAATGTGCAGAGCAGAAAAGGAAATGCTATAGTGCCAATACAGCCTAAGAGGCAGAGTTGCTACTGTAATATAGACTGAGCAATACAGTATATTAGAGATTTCTCCCTTTCTTCCTTCCCCTTCTTATTTGGCTGCATATAAACACATTCCCCTTGTCCACTAAGAATACTGGAAACTAGTTTTTTAAAGGGTGTGCTGTAGTTTTAAAGGGGAATTGTGCTGTAAAGGGCAAACTACCGTTCCCAGGATTATTGGTGTGTGTGTGTTTTAAATATATGGTGTGTATGCAACCTTCTTCTGGTATGTCTATTCTTTCTGAAGCCTGCTCAGCTCCCACCCTCTCACCACTACTCCAAAACAATCAAGGTCAAAGAAAACTAGAAACACTTACTAAAGCAGTTATCCTAGCCAGGAAAGCAAAACATCAAAGGCTCAGTACGTTCATAAACAGTCATTTACATGAATTACAGAGGCACTGACCAAAATACTGTATGATCAGCATCATGCTTAAACAGTTTACAAAGCCTTTGTATGCTCTCCAGTTTCAAATTAGGAGGGAGTAGTGTGTTTCAACACTTATTTTCTCTAAGCTTAGTTATGCTTGCTTTCTGGATGGTAAATGTTAATGACTACAAGTGGAATCCGCAAATATTAAAATAGGATACTTGAGTAACAAATCTACTTTTCTTGCAGTGATCTTACCATCTTGGCAAGTTTATACATAATCTAAGGTCCAAACATAGCTGTTGATTGAGGCCACATTCCATAGTGGATAAAAGGAACTATAATGCCTTTCAGATATAAGTGTTTCATCGTCTAAAGAAACATCCAGCTTTTGTACACAGTATCACTTCTTAAGGAATGTTCTTCATATCTTGTATTTATTTGGTCCTGCATTTTTTGGGCTTGTTGCTGGCTTTCCAGTCAACCACTTCTAAGGGGACATCACTGTGATTTAGGCAATGTACACACTATAGCTTTTAAACCACAATTGAAGCCTATTCTTTGCCTCAAAGAGTTCTGGGTACTGTAGTTTCTTAAGGATTTCTGGGATTTGTAACTCTGTGAGGGGTAAACTACACTGCCCAGAATTGTTTGATCATTCAAATGTGCTTTGAAAGTATGGCATGTATGCAGGTTTAGTTAAAGAACTTCCAGACTGAGGCATTTCTGGGTAAAGCGGAACCGAATCATCATATCTGGCATGTGTAAGTCCATCACACAGATATTGTGTCAGCTCCTGTAATGATATCTGCTTGTTCAAATGATGGAACTGACAGGTGCACTACAAACAGTCCGAGACTGTAGCACAGTCTCCCTTCAAGCTGGTTATCTGTGCAGATGGGGACCATTCCTCCCACATAAAACTTGTTTAACAAAGCCCTGGGGGTCAGGGACATTGGCAGTGTGGAGAGATGCTGGAGGGTCCTGCTCCCCTTGTTCATCTGAGGAGACCTCAGGATCAATTTCTGGGAAGGACTAAATTCTGACGCTAACTTAAGAGTAAGTCCCATAGGATTCAGTGGGGCTTCCTTCTGCCTAAACAAACATAGGATCAGGCTGCACAATATCAGTTTCCCCAGTTCTATTTATTGCTTAGGTAACTGGGATGAAGATGACATACAGCCATATCCTGTGCAAGTTTACATAGGAGCAAACTGTAAATCATCTTACGTCCAAACATTCTGTCATAACTGGGTTGTGGATCGGCCTGCTAACACTGTGTAAACCTTTTTTTAAAAAAACTTATTCACCTTTAAGTCATTCTTTCTGGAATGTAGACTGACAGCATAAATGAATCAATATGCTTAAGAATGTAAACAGGCTTATTAAAAAATAATGTCCATGTCCATTTTTCTTTTAAGCAGACATAGTTTATTCTGTGAACCGCCATTAGACCTCCAGGTATTTAAATTCAATAAATAATAATAAAGAAATGCACAATTCAGCAAGGCCTGCATTACTGTTCTCAATTTCCTAAAAATCACATCTCGACAATTGCAAATATTGTCAACAAATACTTCATTCGGAAATATTTTAGATCTCTGCTCTCACGATCCTTACTAATACATCTAATTATTCTTAAACAATATTATTCTTTTTACACCAGTTCTGACACATTGTAATGGGAGTGGGAGTCCCCTTCTAAGATGCCAGAATATCAAAGGTTCTCCAACATTTTTTATGTTTCTATGACACCCCCATGTGCCCTGTCATATCTAATGTGTTTTGAAATGAGGTTTTTTTGTGCATTGTGTAATGCCCAGTAAAAACTATAATGAGTGCACCTGCCTGCAGCATCCTTGGAAATTTGGAATGCGTGAATTAAAATGCAATATAATTACTTCTGATTATGTACCCATGGAATAGAATTGTATACATATATTAGGCTGATGCCTCCCCCTCTTTCCTTATCTTTTGTTTTGCCATTTTTGTGGGCAGCTGTTGGTATTTGTGGTTTTTGTTTCCTTTGTTTATGAATAAAAAACCATATACACACACACACACACGCTGTAAGCACACAAAATGACCAAGGAATCTCCATTAAAAATGACACAGTCAGCAGCCCCAAATCAACGGAGATGATGGCAGCAGCATACACATTGAAAACAGTATTTAAACATCTATCTCCTCTGTTGACTTGCGGTCTTGCATCTCTTCTGGTAAGGATGTTCAGGTCATCTCCACTCCAGCTGCTTTTCAGTATCAGCAGCGAACTCCAACTCAGCGCTTGGAGGAGAAACAGGGTTTCTGGGCTGTCAATTTGGCAACACTGCTTGCAACCTAAAATGGTACTGTCCCGGGGAGACTGCACCATGCAATCCTAGATCTCCTCTACAAAGAAAGAAACAACACAGCCTATGCTGAAATTGCTCAGACTAAGAGTGTGTAGCTAGAGTCATGGCCAAGGGGTGGAGATGACTGCCCCACTTTGACCTCTGATCCAAGGGGTAGCCAACATGGTGAGGGCACAAATGCTGTTGGACTACAGCTCCCATCTGCCCCAGCCAAAAGGGCCAATGGTCAGGGATTAAAGGAATCATAGTTCAGTAGCATCTGGAGGGCACCACATAGGCCCTCTTATCCCATGTCACGAAAACTTATTCGAGGATCTTTTGTGACTGTCAAATGTTCCATATATTTGGCGTCTACTGGATCGCCTCATGGCTTCTCCCAAATAATCCTGGGAATCCTAGTTCTATGGGGGGGTAAACTATGGCCCCCGGGATTCTTTGGAGGAAGCCGTGTGCTTTAAGCTTACACTGTGAATGTTGACTACAACATGTGTGAGACTGCAGAGCATGTTTACTGGCAGGAAGCTTAAGTTATCCTATGTGGTTTGTGCATGCGTGACGGTCTGGTGCCTTTGTTCTTATTTTAAACTGACATTAAAAACTGAACCTGTTTTTCACATCGTTTTATAAACGGGGGGAAACATGTCAACATTTTTTAAAAAAAAGCCATTTGTGCTGTATTTTCGAATGAAGACCCAATCGAAGCTGAAGCGACATTAGCTACTTCTGTGGTGATTCTTCAACCTTCAGGATACATGTGCCTCGATTATTCCTCCAAGAACCGAGACTCCCCACCCCCATGGGACGGAAGGAACGAGCCTATATCAGCAGCGAAGAGCTGACAGTGGCTGGGCTTTTCCCTCGCTTTTAAGTCCATCCTCTCAGAGCGCTCGGGCCAAGAAAGTTTACACCTCTGCCCTGCGCCAAACCACTACTTTTCGCCTCCCTCGGAGCCCGCTGTGGAAGAGTCAACCCCGTGTCGTGGTGACGGGAGGGCGGCTGAGAGTTCAGGGATTTTGCAGGACAGCCTGGAAGTCAGGGGAGGCTGCGGTTCCCAGTGTGAGGGAACAACCCTTCTTCAGAGCTTCTCTCCTCCTCCTCATTCAACCTTCGCCTGAGGGTTTATTATTGCAGACTCTTCCCTTGCCTCAATTTACAGCCCAACTCGTGAAAGAGGCGGGGAAAGCTGGAGTGAAGGTGGGGGGGGGGGAGAGCTGCTGGGGGAGAACTGTGGAGCCAGCAGCTTTCTGTCGTTTCCCAAAGCGAGCAGAGATTGGAGAGGAGGGGCAGAGGCTGGTCGTGTGAGTTCAGGCCGGTGGGGAGAGTTGCAAAGTTTACTATTCTGAGAGACCAGAGGGGGAAAGGCTGGTGCTTCAAGCAGCTAGTCCAGAGAGCTCCATCCACCCGCTGATCAGAAGCTCCAGGGAGCTGCCCGGCATGAGAGTCTCATAAAGGAGTTCTGTGCAGCAAGGAACAAACTTCTCCAGCGTCTGAAAGTTTCCTATGTGGCTGCCCTGCCTGCCAACATGAAAGGTAAGCAAGGGAACAAGGCGTATGGCTCTTTCAGAGAGTGTTGGGGAAGGAGCTGGGCTGTGGGAGCAGGAGTCTGTCAGCAATGAACATGTGGTGCTTATTGTAGGAGCAAATATTTTTGCAAGCGTGTGCGTGTGTAGAACTGGAGCTGCATTAGGTCTGTGCTCTAGTCCATTAATGATGAAAGCTGCCATTTGTTCCTCGAGAAAAGTCTGAGCTCAGCTTCTTGCTAGTTGTTTACAGGTCCCCCTTTTGGATTTTTTTGGATTGGAAAAATCTGTCCAGGAGAATGAAGTACTCACCCACACAACAATTTCTGCTTTCCCCAGCACATTTTTCTTGACCACCTATCCTTTTTTCATTCCCCCCTTTTCCCCTCCCCCTTTTTCAGAGAGCGCAGTGGGGGGTTGCCAGCATTTCATGATGTTCTTAGTATTGCTTCTAGACATCTGGCAATGATTAGGTTCTAGCAGAGGCTTAACTGGCTTGTGAAATATACTTGGCATTCCCCCCTCCCCTTTCAAGACTGGAAAATATTTAGTTTGTCGTTTGCATGTGCTGAAAATCTAAAGTTTAAAGACTCGCCTTCACTTACAAATCACACTTTGGCATGCATGCATTATTATGTTCTATAGCCTGTGACCACTAAGTGTCACTTAAATCATTTATGCTGCAGTCCTCTACCCACGCACCTGGAAACATATCCAACTGGTCTCTCAGTAGCACTTACTTCTGAGTAGATGTGTATAAGAATGCACTCGACAATGAAAATGAAAAGTGAGAACCTCCGAACAGGTTTAGGACTTTGCACTCCAGAGAATAAGGCATCAAAAAATGATGTTTGGGAATGTTTAGGAAGTAGTTGTGAAGCATAGTTTTTCTTTAGCCACAGAAATAAATCTAAGTAGGCAACAGAAATATATACTGTATAAGGAATCTGTGGCTGAGTATCAGCCTGTTGCTTAGCTTGTGCTGTTTAATTCTAGATGCCAAGAGGGCAGTAAACGTTGTGATAGTTCTTCCCAGAGGCCAATAAGAATCCTGAGGTTGTTGACTTAGCTTGCCAGAGAGGCAGTCTATGGGAGAAAGTATTTTCTTTCACTGAGCCCACACACATGTGAAAACAACTTTTGAATGTCATCTTGTGGGGAGTAAAGTACAGAACATTGGATATGGTTAGCAATTCAAATGGTTAGCAGTTCAAATGTGCTGCTATTTCTGATAACGCATGGCACTACAGTGGTACCTCAGGTTACAGATGCTTCAGGTTACAGATGCTTCAGGTTACAGACTCTGCTAACCCAGAAATAGTACCTCGGGTTAAGAACTTGGCTTCAGGATGAGAACAGAAATTGCGCGGCGGCACAGCAGCAGTGAGAGGCCCCATTAGCTAAAGTGGTACCTCAGGTTAAGAACAGTTTTAGGTTAAGAACGGACCTATGGAATGAATTAAGTTCTAAACCCGAGGTGCCACTGTACTACGATGGATGTAGTGGCGATAACAACTGAGAAGCAATGTACTTTTGCACAATACCTTATGATGTTGATGTCATACAGTGCAAGGAGTTAAGTCCATTGTGGGAATGAGAGCGGACTGTTAACCCCATCATTCTTTATTCTAAATGTTATAAAGTGCACTGGTCCCAACAGAAGTTTTTCATTGATTCATGCATTTGGGTATAGTTTAGGTCATATGGGGATTTTAGTGTGTTAACTGCATTGTACACAAAACATCTCTTTCCCTTGACTGGTACTGTGTCCACGTGACATGCTGCATATATGATAAGCTACCACATGATGGAGATTTGAGGTAGCCGCAGCTATCTTAGGAAAAATATTGCTTTAATGTTCTCATATGCATGATTTCTGCCTTCTTGCTGTGACACCTATAGCCTGAGTTTATGCATGTTTGCCAGGAAGTAAGCTCCACTGAATACAATATTACCTACTTCGAAGAAAATGTGCATTGGATAGCAATTCTAGTGAGATTTTTCATCTGGAAAAAGTGGAAAACGTATCTGAAATATTGATGCTTTAAATGGAGATTCTATTCATTTTGGAGGGTTGCATGTTCTCAGTCTTCTTGGTGGGTCATAATGACTCTCTTTCTGTAAGAAATTGCACAATCACTTTGTGGAGTGTTTTTCCAGAAACTCATAAGAAGGCCAGTAAAATGAAATCTTTAAATTACAGAGTTAATGAGAAACATCCTTCAATGAAAATGGCAAATGAACTGGTAATGCAAGAGTTATGAAAATCATAAGCAGTGCCAAAGCACCTTCCCTCTCTCCTGTTGCATCTTTAACACACACAATTGATTTTCCACATTTGTTTGTTTAAATCTCCTCCTTCATAAAAACTTCTGAGCTTTTATGTTTAGAATAATCACGTGTTCTATTCATGAGTAACAGCAGAGTTGACCTGCTGGTGCAGTAAACATCCAACATCCCTAGAGAGCTGAAGATTATCTAAATAATTACATCACGAGTGATTTGCACAAAAATACATTGAGTTGGATCCAATCTTCGTCAGAGTAGACCTATCAAAAGCAATAGGATTTGACTTAGTCATGACTGACAACTGTAAGCAATTTTCACATTGTATGCCAAAATTATTTGGATTAACAGGTGAAGCACTAGGTAGTCCACAATGCAGGGTGGTTGGGCCATATCCGCAAGTTGGGTTAGTTAGAACAAGTGAAACATTATTTATGAAATGCATATAACTTCTGTTTTATTTATATTGGGCTGTATCCAACCAAGCCATACTCAGTAGATTTAAATGAGATGTGACATTTAAAGCACATGGCTTCCCCCAAAGAATCATGGGAGTTCTAGTTACCAAGCTATAATTCCTCACCAAGCTATAATTCCCAACACCTTTAAGTAACTACCGTTCCCATGATTCTTTGGGGGAAGCCATGTGCTTAGAATGTGTGTTAAACATGCTTTAAATATATGTTTTGGATGTGATTAACTTGAATCCATTCATTTCTGTGTGTGGACTAATCAGATACAGCACACTTATTTGAAGACGTACCTTTCAGGCTGCACTGCTCTCATAAGGCAGTTTATAAGACTGTAAATTGCATAAAATTAAAAATTCAGTACGTACAGGAATAGGGTGGCCCTGAAAAAACATTTCAGGTAAAGAAGTACATATTCAGCATTTACCAGAAGCAGCATAGTGAAGAAGCCAGACTCACCTCTGGGAATGCTACAACTTAGGGGCTGCCACGGAGAATACCCACCCTCAGACCACCAACAGCCCAAACTTTTGTGAGAGGTAGAACTGCCAAGAGGGAGCCCTCTGTTGATCTTCACAACTGTTAGGGTCTGTAAGGAAGAAGGCAGTCTTTAATATACAGTACAGCATGTAGTGAAAGTACAGTGGTACCTCGGGTTAAATACTTAATTCGTTCCAGAGGTCCGTTCTTATCCTGAAACTGTTCTTAACCTGAAGCACCACTTTAACTAATGGGGCCTCCTGCTGCCGCCGCACCGCCGGAGCATGATTTCTGTTCTCATCCTGAAGCAAAGTTCTTAACCCGAGGTACTATTTCTGGGTTAGCGGAGTCTGTAACCTGAAGCATATGTAACCTGAAGCGTATGTAACCCAAGGTACCACTGTAATATAACCTGAGTGCTTAGCTTCCAGAAGTGTTCTAGCTGCCACATTCTGTACCATTTCCAGTTTCAGATCCATTTTTCAAGGGCAGCATCTGGAAGTTCTCTGTTCCGTAGAGATCTGCCACATTAACTTTTAAAACAAGAACTGAAAAAGACCATCACGTAGTTGGGCAAGAAGATCCAGCCTCCCTCTAGTCACCATTAAAAGTATTCTAGTTTTGGATTACATAGCATGCCTCCTACACAAGCAGCTCAATTTCCTTGCCAAATTCCAACTTTCTGTAAGACTGAATTTAAAGAAGGAAAAGGTCAGAAGATTTTCTCTCTCTTATGAGTGAAAAATCATTCTCCTTGAATTACTAAGTATTTGTTACAATTCTGCCTTGCATTAAGAACATGGTTTATCCATGCTTTGATTACAATTCGTAATATTGCAAATTTGCAAATTCTTATCCGTTAAAGATCAAGAATTATTATGGAAATTATCCAGAAACCTGAATTGCATTGTACCTACCCCAATGACTTACAAATGGAACATTTTAGCAGGTAATATAATAGCATATTGTAGTTAATAACACAATCTTAAACATGCTAGTAAAGGTAAAGGTACCCCTGCCCGTACGGGCCAGTCGTGTCCGACTCTGGGGTTGTGTGCTCATCTCGCTTAAGAGGCCGAGAGCCAGCCCTGTCCGCAGACACTTCCGGGTCAAGTGGCCAGCGTGATGAAGCTGCAGCTGGCGAGCCAGCACCAGAGCAGCGCACGGAAACGCCGTTTACCTTCCCGCTATAAAGCGGTACCTATTTATCTACTTGCACTTAAGGGTGCTTTCAAACTGCTAGGTGGGCAGGAGCTGGAACCGAACGACGGGAGCTCACCCCACCGCGGGGATTCGAACCGCCGACCATACGATCGGCAAGTCCTAGGCACTGAGGTTTTACCCACAGCGCCACCCGCGTCCCTCGTAAACATGCTAGTATGGGATCATAAAACAAGATAGCAACAAAACAAGTATTCATGTTTCTTGGCGGGAGGATTGGAAAAGAAAATATAGTTGTGAGTAATGGGAATGGATTTACCCATTGAAGCCCATCATTGGGGGGGGGCTCATTGTAGCATCTCATATTTTCATTCATAAGGGATGACCCTGCTTTGTATATCTCTTTATGTATGTGAAACTTCCTCATGAAATGAATGGGAAGAATCCCCACCTGCTGTCGCAACATCTCTGCATGCTCATTAGAGCACACACATAGATTGCTGGAATTAAACTAAACTAGACGTTTTGGTACTGATTGGCTCTGCAACCCTGAAGCAAGGCACCATATATTGCACCTAAGCGTATCCAACAAGTAGCTGCCCAACCCTTCCTTCAGAACCTCCAGGGTGGTTATTTCACTCTGGAAGCTGACAACATTTGGATGGTGGTGGCTATGCCCCCTAGAAAACTGATGGGAAGTAGACAGCTTCAATATATATTGTTATATTGTATCTTCCCTTATGTTCAACCTGTATACATGTGCAAATGAAACCACATATTACAAAAATGCTACTGATGACCTCATTCCAAGGAAACACAATCCAGGTATTCTGGAGTTCTCACTGCTCTGAGATTTCTAACAATACAGTATATACCAATTCTCAAATCAATAGCAACAAAAGTGACACAGATAGGATGAACAGAATGACTTAGGAGGTGCCCTGTGTCAGGGGCGGACTTTGGTCTTTCAAACTTCAGCAGTGCCCTGTGCAAGACCATAATTTGGCACACACAAACACCTCTTGCCCACCGTTCTGCTCAATTCAGTACGACCATCATAGTTGTGATGCCCTCTAGTTGTGCAGTGCCCTCTAGGCTCAGCGCCCAATGCAGCAGAACCAGCCATGCTGTCCTAAATCCACCTCTGTCTGTTTGAGCAGAAAGGTGCTTGCATGTGCATAAGGCAAGCATTCTAAATTCTGTTGTAGCTCATTGGACTAGGGCACAGTGGGTTTCAGTGGGGAGGAGGAACCAGAAAAACCCTGTTGTGTGAGCTGAGTTTATCTTGTGCTTAATCTATCAGTAGCTGCAGCTCAATAGTTCAAAATTCTTGCATCAAACTATCTAGATTTTCAGGATACTTTAACTTTTCTGCATTAAATTGTTTTGAGTTTTCAAAACATGGGTGCATGAAAAGGACAAAATGTTTATGAAAACTCAACATGGTAAAAACCAGGATGCAGTTCAAGAAGAAGTGAAATCTGTGTGCAAAAATATCCAGCTCTTAAAGTGAAGCAAGCAATATGAAATGGCTATGTGAATGCATTAGAAGGGCAGGATATTGATCTTTTGAGTAAATAAATAAATGGAACTGGCTGAAATTAAAACAGGCAGAGATTGGAATCTGTTTTTTAGGACTGAGGGATCAGAACACAAAAATACTTTCCCCTATGCACTGCAAACACATCTAGTAAACACCCAGGATAGATTTACTGCATATTTTAAAAAGTCATTATTATAGCATTAAGTATCAAGTGCAGTCTCTTATCAGTAATATGCTGTAAATCCAGGTTTTTAGTGTCTCCCTGTTAGCTGTTCAAATGTTAACAGAAACTTGGCCTAGCCAATTCAAATTCTTCATTAGTAACCAAAATAGGAACTTGCTGAGATTTGGTAGAGAAGTGAGTTTTGTTTCAAAATCATTTTTACTGTAAAAGCGTCATGCTTAGTTTCAAAACTCACTCTTGTATACATGTGGTGAAATCCCAATATAGCAGTGAGTGGTGGTTGCAGTTAGATTATTAATGGTCACATTTGCGCTTAATGATTCTCACATTCTGAATACTCTTCACCAAAAACATGTTTGGATTACTATTTGTATTTAACACGACATGTGCAGCAGCTCCCTCTCACATGTGCCAAGAATGACATCAATAAAACTTCAGTAAGGCTGTAACAGTCCCACTGAAATCATACTGAGATTCAAGGAACTCATGGGCCTGACAGACTGCCAGAGAAGGTTGAAAAGCTATATGGGTAAGAAAAGTTTGGCTTCAGCCTCAGATTTTCTTGGTCACACATGGCCCATGACAAATGTACTCTTTAAAAATATAACACCAAAGCACAAATCACACCATTTTACAAATTTGTGTGGTGCTGCAGTACTTGCAAATCTCTCTGTGTGTATTTGAAGTGGAAATAAAACTAATCAACTTCCCTCAACACATCCTTTCTGAATCCCCACTTCCATAAAGTGTTGAGCCATAATGTTATTAGCTGTGTCCTCACCCCCAAATAAATAATTATATTTAGAGTTTACTCTTGTTAAATTTTGATAACTGGTAGTTCATTAAAAAAATAATCTGAAATGTACCTAATACTTCCACTTAGATATGCTAGGAGGGTTGGATTAAGGAATTTGGAAGTCCCATGCTTGGTCATGTTTCAGAATCTCATTCACCAAGTAGGATGCCAACTATATACAGTGGTACCTCTGGTTACGTACTTAATTCGTTCCGGAGGTCCGTTCTTAAGCTGAAACTGTTCTTAACCTGAAGCACCACTTTAGCTAATGGGGCCTGCTGCTGCTGCAGCAGGTTACATATGCTTCAGTTACATACGCTTCAGGTTACAGACTCCGCTAACCCAGAAATAGTACTTCAGGTTAAGAACTTTGCTTCAGGATGAGAACAGAAATCGTGCTCTGGCAGCACGGCAGCAGCAGGAGGCCCCATTAGCTAAAGTGGTGCTTCAGGTTAAGAACAGCTTCAGGTTAAGTACAGACCTCCGGAACGAATTAAGTACTTAACCTGAGGTACCACTGTACTGCCCTTAATTTGTAACATGAGGGGTCCTAGGGTTCCAGCCAGCCTGATTGGAAATCTTCTCTTTCTCCCAGAGGTGTGAGAGCTGCTTATAGTCATTCAGTAGTTAGGTAAATGTGGCACATGCCTATAGTTAACTCACTTCATGGCTGAGTTTGAGCAATCATTTCATGGAGATTTTAAACAGTTCTGTAAACTCAATGTGTATTTCTATTTATTAACTGTGTTGCACGTGTACATGGTTTTCTCTTTCTCCAAACTCACATTTTAACATCACAACAATCCTGTGAGCAGTACCAGATTAAACCCTGTGGAGACCCTCAAGGCAGTTGCAATCTTAGGCTCCCTCTCAAAAATTATCTCCTAATACGTTTTTGTAATTTTATTGCAAGATCAAATTGATATTATTTTGATCCATTGTCACAGGGCCCCTAAAAGAACTGAGGCCCATAGGCTGGTGCCTACTCTGCCTATTTGGTAAGTCAGTGAGGTAGGTTAGACTGCCTAGTCACTGCCTGTGAGGTAGGTTAGATTCCCTAGTCCTCTAAGCATTACACCACTCTGGTCACTGGGGTACTGAACAAACGTCATACTCAAGCGGCATTCGCCAAGTGTGGACAATTCACTGGAGTTTCCTTTGTGATCTATTTTATGGCAAAGAATTCATGCCAAGAATTAATAAACCAAAGGTCCAGGGCTTAATTCCAGCACCGGATTCCAGTGCTTCATAAAAGAAGGTGTACCTGACTTCCAGGTCTGGGAATCTAGGAACTCAAGCCTACATGGCCTTGGCTAGCAGTACTTGTGTTTCATCTAAGAAAGGGAATCCCTCACCTGGAGCCCCACTGCCAGTTTGTGGCGTCCTTACATCAACATATCATGCAGCAATTAGGATGATTAAAACAAAATTTCCTTTGCTTGACTACTATACTTTTTAAAAGCTGCCTATTAGCTTCAAGAAAAAGCTGTTTCCAAGCAGTGGGGGATCTTCATAGACTTAACGGTTTGGAGAAACAGGGGGTTAACCCTTTTCACAAAGATTGCCCCTCCTCTCTGGCAATTAGGTTTGGAAAAGATGCATTGGTTTTTTTCAAGCCTCATTGCCGAGGAGGTATGTGTGTGAGTAGGATGAATGAATAGTTGTGGGTTATGTGTAAGAGTGTGTGTGTGGTGCTTGATATGTGTGGATGTGTATGAAAATGATGTGGTGACTGGGTGCATGTGAGTGGGAGTGTGTCTGTGGTGGCCTTTCCACTTTTTGCATGTCCATGCCCACCCAGGGCATGAGGCGTCTGGAAGTTTAGCCACGATGGAATGCAGGTCTGATGTAATACATAATTAACTGCTGGACTTAATTGTCACAAGATGTCATTTTTTCTAGACCCTACAACAAAAAAAGATTAGTCAGATTCATAGAGGACAGGCTTTGTCAGTAGAAACTAGGCATAATGTTGTTGTTTTTAAGCCCCATTCTGAATTTGGACCCTGTTGCACTCCTAATTATATCTTTTGGGGACTTAATGGGGCTGAATCCTTTCCCACATACTCTACCTGCAAGCTCCGTTGTCTTCCCACTTACCGTACTTACATTGTAGCAAACAGCCTCTCCCTCTGTTGTCTGGCACGCTGTAGCAGCAGCCTCTACAATACAGTCATACCTTGTGTTGCGTTCCGCTCGTTACAAACTTTCAGCTTACAAAAGTGTTTACTTCCAGGTTCACCACCCACGCATGCACAGAAGCAATCTGCGTGCTTTGCACAGATGCAGAAGCGCTCAATCGCGCCACATACATGCACAGAAGAGGCGCTCTAGTTGCGGACTTTTCAGGTTGTGAACGGCACCCCGAAACAGATTAAGTTCGCAACTAGAGGTACCACTGTACCAGAAACCCTGAGAAATGTCGTCTAATAGACTTATGTGCCTTAAGACAATTGTGTTTTCCAGGGCTTCTGGCACCACTGCAGTGAGGGAAAGTGGCTTGAGGAGTCCAGTGTCAGGCAGAGAGGAGCCATATCAGGCACTACAGCTCTGGTTCAGCCCAAGGCAGAGAAGAATAGGAATATGGGGAGAATTACTGGTTGCCTTGTAATGCAAACATGTTATGAATGGGAAAAGTTTGTATCTTGGTCTAGGTGTTTTGAAGTTTGGCTTCATTGATCATTCAGGGAAAGTATACTTCTCAATGGAAATAAACAACAGGTGACTGTTCGTGCGTTATATTTCTGCTGTAACTGCAAAAGTTGCAGCAGTATTTTTTTCACGTTACAGTTCAGATCCGAGCTCTTTTAACATGTTTCCAGTTTAGCTAGTCTCATACTTGTTTTCATTCATGCTGCTTGCTTATTTAGAATTAGAAAATGTCATGTATTGTGTGTTCTCGTTTGTCTAAATTGGTCAACGTTCCCAGTAAATTAATTCAATTTGTGTCCAGCTTGTGAGTTTCCCAGAGAAATCTCAATGGCCAGAGTCAGGACTAGTAAGCAGTCGCCTTGTCTCTGTTGCTTTGAATAGGATGTTGCATTATATGCAGCCAACACTTGCACCATCTTAACCTGACTGAACTTGAATAAAATCCTTGAATGACAAAGTCTGAGCCTCAGCTTTTGATTCTTAGTAGACTTGGCCCATAATCTTGACACCAGACATTTATTTATGTTAAGTTGTGGGTGAACATATCAGACGACACAGTGATTCTTCAAACAGCTTTTGTTTATTCACAGGCCAGAACAGAACTGAACTGAAGGGTTCAGCCAGCCTGCTAATAGAGCTCCACTAGAACGCAACAGTAACCATTTTCTGTAACTATCCAATCACTGAATGTCACTTTCAATCCCTTATTTGCATATGTGGACCTGAACTATCTACAGTATCCCCCTGCTGGCCCAGGGTGAGAACTTCAGTACATAACAATTTATTTTACTCTTTATTATTACATTATATCCCACCTTTCTTCCAAGGAACTCGAGGTGGTGTACATGATTCTCCCCTCTCTCCATTTTAATCTAACAACCCAGAAATTGTTGGATTCCAGTTCCCATTAGTCCCACCCAACATAGCCTATAAACAGGAAAGAGGGTTATTGTCCAAAACGTCTGGAAGATACCAAGTTAGGGAGGACTGATACAGATTTAGGCACAACTTCTGCAAGTATGAGGCAGAGGTTCTTTTTCATTCACAAATGATTAGTGCTGAACTTCCCAGGTTTCTTAGAAACATCTTTGGGATCAATAAAAAGGTCATGGCAGCTATGCATAGATCATGAGTTGCCTAGGCCATTTTCAGATAGCACACAACCATGTATTCATGTTTTGAAAGCAGAAACACATGCTGACATACATTTATGGCTCTGTTTCTGTATTTGTCTTAAAAACACCACAAGTGCACGCCATAAGCAAAAGATTTAGCATGAATCATTACAGAGTCTTACTGCCAAGCAGAGAAAAACTATGCTTTAAAAAAGAAGTCACACTCTTATAAGGTTGCAAAACTAATTAATGCAATGGTCCAGGATAGCTAAATAAATTCCTGGCAACGCTGTTGGGCAAACCATGAGTAATTAATTGGCTTAAACAAACCATCTAGTGTTTGGGGGGTGGAGGTGTGGATTTTCAGAAACAAGCATAGCTGGCTATTTAACTCTTTCCTGGTCTTACATGCCAAGCTCTATTTTGCCTTGCAGATCTAATGTAGTAAAAGCACTATTAAGAATTTCACTTACTCACAGCACACATTCTTTGTCTCTAGTCATTCAAATTAGTGTTGATTAATAATCGAGCTGAAGCCAATACAGCTGTATGCCCTGAACAACTGCACTTTCTGTGTTAATAACTGTCTTGTGCCATGTGTCAACACAAATGCTAAGTTATAATGAATGCCAGATATGTTTCTTCTGCATTAAAGACATGTGCTAGTGGTCTTTGGAATGGAAGAAAAAGGGTGACGAAAGGATAGTGTCATATCAGTAATAGGTAATGGAATTGTTGTTTCTTTCCATATTTGGTAAAGTCCAAAGCAGTTTAATAATTTCTATTGTTCTCAAGAAAATACAAAAGGCAATATATACAGTGAGATATTTTACTTTCTTGGGCTCCATGATCACTGCAGATGGTGACAGCAGTCACGAAATTAAAAGACGCCTGCTCCTTGGGAGAAAGGCGATGGCAAACCTAGACAGCGTCTTAAAAAGTAGAGACATCACCTTGCCAACAAAGGTCCGTATAGTTAAAGCCATGGTTTTCCCAGTAGTGATGTATGGAAGTGAGAGCTGGACCATAAAGAAGGCTGATCGCCAAAGAATTGATGCTTTTGAATTATGGTGCTGGAGGAGACTCTTGAGAGTCCCATGGACTGCAAGAAGATCAAACGTATCCATTCTTAAGGAAATCAGCCCTGAGTGCTCACTGGAAGGACAGATCATGAAGCTGAGGCTCCAATACTTTGGCCACCTCATGAGAAGACTCCCTGGAAAAGACCCTGCTGTTGGGAAAGATGGAGGGCACAAGGAGAAGGGGACGACAGAGGACGAGATGGTTGGACAGTGTTCTCGAAGCTACAAACATGAGTCTGACCAAACTGCGGGAGGCAGTGGAAGACAGAAGTGCCTGGCGTGCTCTGGTCCATGGGGTCACGAAGAGTCAGACACAACTAAACGACTAAACAACAACAACAATATATACCTGACTAGAAATTACACTTCTGCCTACAAGCCAACAAGCAATCTGAAGCAGATTACATGGAGAACATAGGAGCCAGCTCCAGGGGGCCTGGGTACCCACAATAATAAAATTGTGGGGGCTGGGCACCCATAAAGTCAATGAGAAAAGCCAGCAGGTAGCAGTAGCGCTGCCTCCAAGAGAGAAGCAGTTCAGCTCCATCCTCCACAACCAGCCAGTGAGGCTCTCTTTTATGGGGGAGGGGGAGCCTCAAAGACAGAGGCAGTGTCTCTACCTCTGAGTCTGAGCCGCAGAAAAGGGTGCATTGCTGGCTGTAGGTAGGAGGAGAAAGATGATCCACCACCACCAGCTGCCACAATGCACTGTGATGTCTCATGTCCACGTGGTGGCAGGTACCCACAATCCGAAGGATGAGATGGCACCCCTGTTGGACAGCAATACTGGAAGCAAAGTCCCTTAATATTGACTGGATACTGAAAACCCTTAATGACAGCACCAAAAAAACCCCACCCTTACATGCGCTACAAAACCAATCCATATTAGGGCAGGAAATATATGTGTTCCATTGTTGGACATATATTTTTTGTAAGTATGCATGCAAACACACACACACACACACACACACACACACACACACACACCTGGCTTTGAGTGTGTGTCTTACTTGTCAGGGTACCCAGTAACTTGGCATAGTAGTTTCATAGGGATTATGTCCGGGTTCAGTTGTACATCTCAACAGCTACATAAAACCACTGGCAGTTGTTGTTTACAACTTTCCCCTTTTGGACTGTTTGGTTTCAAAAAAAAATGTTTTCTATGTCTTCTTTATTTGTTTTTAATTTTGTCATTTGTTGGTGTTATATTATTCTAACTTCTTCATTCTTGGAGTAGATCCACTGATACTAGTGAGGCCTTAAAGGTAAAGGTACCCCTGCCCGTACGGGCCAGTCTTGACAGACTCTAGGGTTGTGCGCTCATCTCACTCTAGAGGCCGGGAGCCAGCGCTGTCCGCAGATGCTTCTGGGTCACGTGGCCAGCGTGACAAGCTGCATCTGGCAAGCCAGCGCAGCACACGGAACGCCGTTTACCTTCCCGCTAGTAAGCGGTCCCTATTTATCTACTTGCACTTAAGGGTGCTTTCGAACTGCTAGGTGGGCAGAAGCTGGGACCGAATGACGGGAGCTCACCCTGCCGCGGGGATTCGAACCGCGGACCATGCGATCGGCAAGTCCTAGGCGCTGTGGGTAAAACCCGCGTCCCTTAGTCCCTTAGTGAGGCCTTAGTCATGACCAATTTATCTCCCATTGATTTAATTGGGTCTACTTTAAGCATAAATATCTGGATCCAACCCAGCAAGTTTAGACCCTTAGCAACTTATAATAAATGATGATGTCAGATAAATGAAAACCTGGCAAGCCTGCTGATTACAGGCCTCGTTCTGTCTATGGAAGAACTAGACCACATGAAGCAGAAGATCAGAAACTTCAAAGCATCTTGCTAGGAGGTCTTCATCCTCATTCATAAAAGATCCCTCTTTTCTCTTCTAACACAGGACAGGGGTTAAATCTCTGTATTTGTTTGCCTTATTGTAGTTGCAGCAGTGATGTATTTCAAGCCAAGTATAGCTTGCTTTCTTGGATATTGTTTGGTAAGTGAAATTAGTCTGTTCTATTAAACTATGTGCTGGACCACCCAATAATTTCCACACACAAGCTGCTGAGCATGACCAGATGGTTTTGTACTTTTGATTCCGACAAACAGAGCTCCAAAAGTTATGTATCAACTAAAGATAGATGTTTCAAAGGGTAGGTGGGGGAAATGCCCTTGATATTTTTCAGATCCCACTGAGCCAAAGATTGCATTTAAGTGCAAATTCTAAGCAGAATTGTCTACAAATGTTTAGTTCAAACATATATTATTGTACACTATATTATATGCCAGTGGCTGTCATATACTAATATAAAATTCTGCCTTTGTTTTTTATATGTATACACAGACGATTTTGCAGAAGAAGAGGAGGTTCAGTCCTTTGGCTATAAGAGGTTTGGTAAGTTAAATCCTCACATTTTCATAGTGTTTAAACAGAGAAGAAAAACTTCTTCAGATGTAGCACAAAAGTGTTGTGAATGTTTACGACTAGCATGTAATTCAAACTTTAAAAGGAAGAGACAAGATATTTGACTGGAGGTTGAAAGTGTTGGAATACGTTTGGAGAAGATGTGTTAGTTGTATAAAGTTTACTTATTATAGGGAACTGTTTTCATCACTTGCTTATTTATGTCATTGTTTTTGCCAATCATTGTAATTCAGAAGGAATAGTTCTTTACTAGCAACCGAGAGCCATGCCATCTTGATACTATGACTTAAGTCACTTCCTGACATTGGTCTTAATAGTGACAGTAGCAACAAGAGAAGGCATGAAACACAAAGTGCATTATAAAAGTATTGCTTCCTGTTGTGAGTCTGAAGTACCATCACTGTTCAGGTACAGCAATAGCCTTCCCAACTCTGTGCATCTCCTGCTAGCCCATGTGGACTAACGCTGAGCAGAATGGGGAATTTCCTCCTTCCCCTCTACCCATGTGGTTTGTGAGTACTTGATACCCTTACCTATTACTTTAAAGACCATTTACATTGCAGCAGTTGATGATAATGAATTAACTTATTAATCACCTTATATCTATGTATCTCGCAAGTTGATTTACAGATTATTATAAAAACAACTAAAACGGTTTTTAAGATAGTACAGAAACAGCTGAAAATATAACCACATAAGCTTTGTGTAAGCGAGTCATAATGTATGCTCAATAAACAAGACTGGAGGAGCCTTGAGTTTTAAATTGGAAGCCTTTCCATTGACTTCCAGCATGGTGGCTTTGTAGTGTATGAAAATGTAATGGCCTGTGAATAATTTTAAAATACTGCTCCGCAATACAACAAAGTAATAATTAAGCATTGCAGCTGAGAGGCATTTTCAAGAACTATTATGTGACAGAACAGGTACAAATATCTTAAGTTTTCTTTTGTCCCCCATGAATTGACCCACTTTAAACTATAGTAAATCTCTTCTGATGATTTCAGAAGTATCATATTACTAACGAGAGAGACAGTAGAGTGGGAAGCTTTTATAGTGTTGGCAGCAGGAAGGAATTTAACAGACTGAACTAAAACAAGGAGAGGGTAAAGGCATTTTTACCTTATCCCCCCTCTCCTCAAATACACTTCAGGGACGCCTCCTCACTCTAGGATTCTGTGTTCCTTAGAGGTGGAAGGCAATCTTATATTTGGAAGAAAGCCCTTTTAAAATAGTCTAAACAGTGAATTTTCCCTCCCTCAACAAACATGCAATCCCACATCCTCTGTCCGTGGGATCACTAACTTATTGAGTTCACTTGAAATGCCAGATTATGCTACCATTCCCTGCAATAGGCAAAACCATAGTCTCGCTGAATTGAGCCAAAAGGGTATTAAATAACAACCAGTGTGGACTCTGGCCTTCTTTGAAAGTGCTTGGAGAAATATGAGCTTGTAGTGTGTGCTGTGTGTGTTTATTTAAACAGTGGAGGAAAGTCACAAGGTTAGGAGAAGTTCTTTGTCTAAATTTTCATCTTCTTCTGCATTTAAATTAACTTAGAAAGTAGATGACTGATGGACATGTTGAATTCACGAGTCGGAAGGAAAATAAAATAAAATAAAACAAGTTCTGTACAAGTTCAGTGCCATCCAAGGCTTAAGACAATAAAAAGAATCTAAGCATCTTCCTTAAAACATAGAGATTATATGAACATACGTATAAGTGCAATGTGTCAGTAACTCCTATCTATGAAAATTTGTTGAAGTACAGTCTCCTTTTGCCAGTGCCACATACCTCTGACTGCAAGAGGACGAGACCACAACATGAGTGATTGATTTTCCTGGCATGCCCCTGCTTATAAAAACTCCCCATGACATCTGGTTGACCTCTGTCAGCAGATGCAAGAATGCTGAGTTAACTGGACCACTGACCTGACCCAACCTGGTGATTTTTATGCTCTTAGGAATAGCTCCTCAGTGACAGAATGGTGTGTTCATCCATTCCAGGGGTACTATGGTGTGCAAAGGAATTGCCAAGAGTGACAGGTTTGCTGATTCAGATGTTCATTATTCTAGTCTGCCGTGTTAACACGATATAAACGACAAAGCACCTTTTCTTATCACTCTTAGTTAGACATCAGTCAGGGAGTAGCTTCTTTGAAGGCAACTGCTCCAGATAATGAACCAGAGATTTATGTATATTCTGGGAAGCTGCCACCAGAACGAACCCCTTCCTAAACCAGGAACTTTTTGTTGTAAAACACCCAGTGAACAAACTGTGGAAGATGACTTGTCAGAGATAGAATTATACATGGACTTCCAAGCATTCCCTTTGGAACATTGGTTTTGATGAGACATAATTGCTTTGCATTTTAAATCTAGAATTACACCCATCACGATGTTGATGGTGATCATAATGGATACCATTTTCCTGGTTGTTCCAAATTGTTGTTCTTTGAGGGGGTGTCCAGTGCAGAGGCATCATCATCATTTTCCCATTTCCCACTGATAGTCCCCATATATTTTCACCCATTGCAAAGATGTCCCTATAGCAAAAAGCTACCACCACTGTACCATTTTGTTAATTATTCCCCTATAGCCCTAGTATCAGAGGTAGTGTTACCATGAATTCGGAAGGGGGGGGTGGAATCTAGAAAGTTGAAAAAACTATTTTAAAAAATGTTTTGATGGCTGTTCTTTGTTTCACAACTGTATGGAATCATTCAAGAAGCTGCAGTAAGTTTTTGTTCTTGAATACTCATTGTTTGCTATGCAGATGTGATTTTGGTATTCCCTCTGTTTTGAGAAAATATTTTCCTTCACCCTCCTTAAGCTGCTGTCATTTGGTGAGTTAGCAGCAGTTTCATGACAAAAAGCGAATATTGGGAAGAAAGTGAAAGAATTTGACTCAATTCTTGTCATGGAATGATGGAATGGTGTCTGAACTATGAATAAGGTAGAGAGAGAGAAAATACTGTCTTCTTCAGAAGTAGAATGAAACAACAGATAAAGGTAACATCCTTCCATTCATTGTTGATCTCTGAAGTGAAGCAGATCTGAAAGAAGTGTGGTGACAACTTGACACAGCCATATGTGTGTTGGGATGCCAGCGTAAATATGGGGAAAAGCAGTTCCATTCACAAGAAGCAGAATGCCTGATGTGTTAAAAAGGGTAGAATGTTGATGTATGGAAATTCAAAATAGGGCCTGCTACAATCATTGCATGCCCAGCTGCAGAGTCCCCCCACCCCGGTGTTCCTGTATTGAAAAGGGGTAAATGAATGGATGAAACAGCTGTCTGGGATTTAAAATGGTGGAATTGTCAGCAGCATTAGCAGACAACAGCTAACTCCTTGGAGGGTGTCTATAAAAATCATCATCCATTTATTATCTGATGAATCATTATGGGATAATCCAGGGTGGGGTATGCTCTTCATAGCATCTTCTAAATTGCTGTCATAGTGATGATTGTCTTCATAGTGGTCAAAACTTAATGGAGAGCTCTCAATCATTATTAAGTGCATTGCATTCCCGTTGTTTCCTTTACAGAACTTTGTGGCTTTATGACCTTTGCCAGGGGTGGGTATGAAGATGAGTTAAGAATCAAGCGCATAATTCTCATGGTCATGGAGAAGAATGGGGCAGCTGTGTGTACCATGCACTGTTTTCCAACCAGTGGTTCTTGACCCCATGGGTGTCACAGGATGGGTTGGGGGAAAAATTAAAACGATGTACAAAACCAAAGTTTATATTTACACAGATATATTTTAATATAGGAGTACAACATTCTTTTTCAGTCCTTCAAGAAGATACGTGTGTGTGTGTTTGGCATTATATATATATATATATATATATATATATATATATATATATATATATATGCAGGTTTTGGTGTCTTCGGGTGTCTTCCCGTGTAAGAGTTGGGGTGTCTAGGCGACGTTTCGACGAGGTCTCACTCGTCATCTTCAGGCTGGTGCTTTCGGCTTCTTGTTACTGGAACAGAGCAGGATCTCAGTGTTTGAGTTCCTATAAATACTGTTGAGGGGGTGTGGTGTATAGCCTCCAACGTTCTGGGCAGAGAGGAAGTTCCCAGGTTAGTGTGCCTTTTCTTCTTTTGTTCCTTAATTACTTGAGGGATATCTTGAGTGATTTCTTGAGTGATATTCTGAGTACCACTTAGGTGGGTCATTAAGTGTGGATTAGTTGCTAAAGCTTTCGTGTCTTGACCTCTTGAGCTTGTGAAGAGTTTTTCTGAGAAGATGGCTGTACTGCACTTAGTTGTGCTCTGGCTTGGCTTCGTGTATAGGGGCGAGCTGTGGTTTTGTGCCCTGTGCCAGCCAGATCTGTGTAGGGATTGCAGGGGGGTGCAGCATCCGGAGGTGCCACTATGGTTTGGCTACTGGATGGTGTCTGTAATTTATCTGTGGAGAGGGTCTGGGTTTGGGTCTGGTGTGGTTGATTGGTGATGGCGTTCTGTGTGCCTCTGGTTCTGGTGTCGGTTTTTGTGGGGAGGGCTAATTTCCAGATGTCTGGCAGGCGGGACGTGTCGTCACGCTTGTTCATGTTGTGAGGGTGTTTCTCTATCTCGATGGCTTCCATGATTATTCTCTTGTGGTGATGTTCCATGTTAAAGAGCAATTTGGAATCTGCAAAATTAATTTCGTGTTCTGACTTGTCTAAAGCATTGGTTTCAAAGCCAACAACCAACTTCCCTTCCTTGACGTCCTAATCTACAAAAAACCTGATGGCTCCCTAGGACACACTATCTACCGGAAAAAAACACACACCAACCGCTACTTACATGCACAATCACACCACCACCCTGCACAAATAAACTCCGTAGCCAAGACTCTCATCTCCAGAACCAAACGCCTGGCTGACAAAGACCACTTGACAACTGAGTTACAGAATCTCTCAAATGTGTTAATCGCCAATGGATACCAGCAAAACAGGGTTACGAAGCTAATCCAAAAAGAAACACCCCCCAAAAACCAAGACACAGAAGAAAACAATGGCATGGCCCTCCTTCCTTATATCAAGGGCACTACAGATAAAATTAGCAAAATCCTCCATAAACACAATATCAAAACAGCCTTTTGCACCAACCAAAAAATAGCCAATATCCTCAGAAACCCCAAAGATAAAATCCAGTTGGAAAACCAAGGGGTCTATGAAATACCCTGCAAAGTCTGCCCAGCCACGTACATTGGACAAACAAACAGACGAATAAATGCACGTATCGCAGAACACAAGAATGCCGTCAAAAAAGAAGAAAAAACTTCCTCTCTTTTCCAACACATGAAAGAAACAGGACACGAAATTAATTTTGCAGATTCCAAATTGCTCTTTAACATGGAACATCACCACAAGAGAATAATCATGGAAGCCATCGAGATAGAGAAACACCCTCACAACATGAACAAGCGTGACGACACGTCCCGCCTGCCAGACATCTGGAAATTAGCCCTCCCCACAAAAACCGACACCAGAACCAGAGGCACACAGAACGCCATCACCAATCAACCACACCAGACCCAAACCCAGACCCTCTCCACAGATAAATTACAGACACCATCCAGTAGCCAAACCATAGTGGCACCTCCGGATGCTGCACCCCCCTGCAATCCCTACACAGATCTGGCTGGCACAGGGCACAAAACCACAGCTCGCCCCTATACACGAAACCAAGCCAGAGCACAACTAAGTGCAGTACAGCCATCTTCTCAGAAAAACTCTTCACAAGCTCAAGAGGTCAAGACACGAAAGCTTTAGCAACTAATCCACACTTAATGACCCACCTAAGTGGTACTCAGAATATCACTCAAGAAATCACTCAAGATATCCCTCAAGTAATTAAGGAACAAAAGAAGAAAAGGCACACTAACCTGGGAACTTCCTCTCTGCCCAGAACGTTGGAGGCTATACACCACACCCCCTCAACAGTATTTATAGGAACTCAAACACTGAGATCCTGCTCTGTTCCAGTAACAAGAAGCCGAAAGCACCAGCCTGAAGATGACGAGTGAGACCTCGTCGAAACGTCGCCTAGACACCCCAACTCTTACACGGGAAGACACCCGAAGACACCAAAACCTATATATATATATATATATATATACATATATATATGTAAAGATAGCTGGTTTTGTTGCTTTGTTTTTATTGCAGTCATCACTGAATTGCAAAGATATGATGCTGCAGGTGGGATGCAGCTTCTTTTATAAGTTTGTTTCCAAGTGCAACAAACATACAGTATACCTTAAATAGTTACAGTATTTTTTTAGCTTTGCCTTTGGGTTAATATATAGTATCTGCAGTGCTACACACACAAACATGTTACCTCTACTCCATTCACAAAGAATGTTAAAATTACACATTATCAATTAAAATACTTTTTCAAAAGTGTGATTAAACTGGCCACCTTATTTTGAAGAAATAGCCTCCTTGAGGGACCCAATCTGGATTCATTGCAATTTTCTGCTGAAGGTCACTTTCTTTAGCTGATACCCCACCCCACAAGGCAAACAGCATCTTTGGGTACAAATAACAGCCTGGAGTGGTGGTCACAAACTACTTTTCAAGTGCAAAGAGGATCACTAGTCTAAAAAAGCTGAAAGACTCTGATATTGTGTGGGGTACACACACACACGTACTGTAGATTTGCTATGATTCTGCTGACCTTAAATCACAGTCCTAAGGCATGTTACCATAGTATAAACCAAGTTTCCCCAAACTGGTGCCCTCCAGATATTTTGGACTAAAATTCCCAACTGCTGATGTAGAAGATAGGGGAAGGTAGGGGAAAGCTGCTATGGAAAGTGCAGAAGTAAATTACTGAAAATTCTTCATGCTTGGTTGCCTGTGGCAGAGCTCAAGGAACCCCATATTGCTTTTCTGTCAGCACAGTGAAACTGTAACCAAGCCTTTATCCAAAGTGCAGAGATCCTAAATGCTAGCCAAGAAACAGCAGGAATAGTAATTTTATTTAGTCTTGCCTCTTTTGAAAATGTCATTTGCCCTTTTGCAATGAGCTATCCAAACAAGGAAACAAAACTTTCTCTTGCTTGTTTTGAGCCCATGTGGCTTTCTAGATGAATGCTTAAGCATGTAATGAAAGATATAAGAAATGGGAGACTTTGGTAAAGAAAATATGGAAGAGTGTTGAGGAATAGCTTCTATTTTATTTTCCATTTTCCATACATAGATTGATGCCAATGATTCTACCAGAAAACCTTAGAGTTGGGGATGGGCAGTGGAGCTGAATTTGTTCAGTGAATTATTGGAACTTCCAGAACAATTCGTTATTTGGACTTGTCTACGTGAGGTGTTATTAATGTCTCATTTTAACATGAAAAAGCAGATTATTATTTTTCCATTCTCTATCTAGGGTGTTGTCTAATGTTTTCACACATACAAATTCTTTATTTGCCTGATAGGGCTGCCAGGTTTTTGAAGAACAGCTTTCGTGGAAAAGAGTGTGATGGGTTAGAAATTGCCTGCCCCCAGCCTGATAGCGAGTTCAGTAGTGTTCTTCTGACACAGTAAGATTCCTGTGGGTGTAATTTTAAATCAGAGCTTGGGGGTTTACCTGAATTGCTAGAAAGCAAACTAATTTGGGGGAAATCAGAGTTAAGCACAATATATCTTCTTCAGTCAAACGGCATGACTTTGAGGCAGCCACCAGCTGCTTCTTTAGCTGTCTTCTAGGGTTACAGTTGTCCCTATTCTGAATGAGGCAGGCCTGTCTTGGTCACTTCCCAAATGGTCATTATAAACATGTAACTGCTAGCCAAAGTAAGATACAAGCCCTTCGCAAAATTACGCAACACCCATTTAAACATGTGGCAGCCTGCCTACACAAGCTCAGTAAAACATGTTATGTAACAGATTTTGGCCACTGTGTTTAAAACTCGTGTGTGTTTTTCCAGTGGCACCATTTCTTCTCCCTTCTGTAAGAATACACCTTCTCCCCCCCCCCCTTTTTAAAAAGTCAGTGATAAAGACTTTAATTTTTTATATTTTTCTTGCATACACCTGACTATGGAACAGTCCAAGTAGATACGATTTTAGTGTGTTACTTGTACAGTGGTACCTCGGGTTACATACGCTTCAGGTTACAGACTCTGCTAACCCAGAAATAGTACCTCAAGTTAAGAACTTTGCTTCAGGATGAGAACAGAAATCGTGCTCTGGCGGCGCGGCGGCAGCAGGAGGCCCCATTAGCTAAAGTGATGCTTCAGGTTAAGAACAGTTTCAGGTTAAGAACGGACCTCTGGGACTAATTAAGTACCGTACGTAATCCACACCTTTTCCTCCCTGCACATGATCCAGCTAAATAAGGAAGGAAGTAGTGATTACATTCTTGGTATATGCCCACCAACCATGTTATTGAGACTGCCTACATTTGTTTTCATCTGCTTTCAAATGGGCACACTGCACAATAATGCAAAATCAATTTGCAATGAGCTTTTATTTTCTGAATGAAACCCGTCTCTCAATAAGTGCTTTTCAGAGGCAAAATACTGTGTGTGAACTATGTGGGGGGAAAGCAAATACTCAGTCACCGTTGATTCTGGAATTGTGTGTACGGAGTCTTCATTCCTAAAATTGAGCCTGTCTTGATGTAATCTACTCATTAAAGAATCCTAATAACGATCAGTCTCACTCTCACACAGACATGTGGTTGAGAGAATCTTCTATCATACATAGTGCCTTTGTTAAAGTCTGCATCCTCACTATGGCCATCCAATCTTCTGTTTTGTTGTTTACTCTTAAATGTATATAAATCCACAGAAATGCATCCTATTTCAGCTTTCTTCATACATACAAATAGACTAAACCTTTATTTTGCTGGGCTTCTCTCTTAATTAAAACAAACAAACAAACATTGAGAACTGTCAGTGATCAACAGGTGGATATGGAGAAGAGTGGCAGGTTGTACTAGTTTCTCCAAGGTCAAACTAATGTCCTTTTTCTAGTACTTTTCTGGTTGTTCAGCTGACCATGACTGCTTGGGGAATGATATGCAATAGGGAATTGGGAAGCTCTATCTTCTGCTTTCCTTATGTGCCTAACATTTGAAAAGTACACTATCCTAAAAGCATGTTGTTGCTATTATTTCTGTGCCACCCTTTCTCTCCATTAGGAATGTAGCACAGTGTACAGTAGCACCTCGGGTTATGTTACCCGCGGGTAACGTAAAGTTTAGGTTGTGAAAGCGGCCAACCCGGAAGTGTTTCACCCATTCGCAGAAGCGGTCTACCGCCGCACACATGCGTATAACAGTGATCCTCAGGTTGCGAAAACCTCAGGATCCAGTCAGACCTCCAGAACGGATCCCGTTCGCAACCGGAGGTACCACTATACAATATCATCAATTAGCCCAAAGTGCTTATGGTCAAAACCCATAAAAACTCCCTGAGAAAGAAGCTAACTTAAAACTACAATCCATATTACAACTGATGGGAGCATCTACCTTCCAAAAGCCCTGGTGAACTTGTACGAATGTCTTTCGCTGACACCTGAAGGCTACCAGTGAGGAGATTCCTCCCCAGGGAAGAGATTCCATAACTGGGGTGCTGCTACCAAGAAGGACCTGTCTTGTGTAATCACCCCTGGGCCATCACCATTGGCAGCAACACAAGCAGAGCCTCTCCCACTGAACGCAGGGTATGGGCCAGAACATACTGAGGGGGGCAATCTTTTAAATACTTCAGCCCATAGAAATTCAGGGTTTTGTACATCAGTACCAACACCTTGAATTGGGCCCGGTAGCTCACAGTCAGCCAATGCAGTGCTTTAAGGATGCTATCAAAGTACATAGTCAAAATCCACTGAAAAGTCCCCCTGGTATACCTCACGGAAATAAATAAGAAATGAATAATAATAATAATAATAATAATAATAATAATAATTTTTATTTATATCCCGCCCTCCCCAGCTGAAGCCGGGCTCAGGGTGGCTAACAACAATAAAATAGTGCAACATTCTAAAAACATTTCATTATAAAAATTAATTAAAATCAAATTGATGGCATAAGGACCCTTCCATGCTTTTATGCAATTCATTTCATTTGAGCAGTGGATTATGGCTTTTATGATTTCTGAACAGAATTCCATAACTTGTTGGTGAATTCTTCATAACACAATTGGCCTTGGATGACAGTAAAGTAAAGTTTATTTTATCTTTAAATGAAGAGAAGGCAATTTCAGATTGTACAGATGCAATTATAATGGAAAATACTACTAATAAACACATGTTTTAAAAAATCTCTGTAGTGGGTGAAGTAGGAATATTTCTCTAGCCCTCTAACCAGCATCTGGTTCATACTCAAGGACCATGCTGTAATATTGGCAAAAAAACAGAGGTCATCCTTTACCAATGGAAATTGCTGCAACAAAAATGATATCATATTTCTTTAGTACTCCTTTTGCCATAGCAACAGCATTATATTGCATTAAGTCAAATGGAATTTTATTCCAAAACATACAAATAAGTTGGATTACTACTTCCTGCACTTTTTAGTATGAAAGCAGAATTTTCTCCTTGGTTTCTGCAACAGGTTTTTCAAAAAATTATATTTCATATCTTGTGGAAAGCACGAAGAAATATTTGTATTCATTATTTGAATAGGTGGGTTTCCAAACACCATCAGTCCAGTAAATCTGCAGATATTTCAAACAAACAAACTCATGTCCCAGTTGGGAAAGAACTTGACAGCATAATGTCATAAGGATCAAGCTAATTGGCCTTTTCATTTTAAAGAGAACTTCATGAAACTTGGCTCAGTCAGTTTCATCACATGTTCCTAGTCTGGCACTCCAGTATTGTGCAGCTGGAAGCACAGGAAATATCATGGGGGGAAGACAGCAACATGTCCCCTAGAATAACTCTCTGCAACCCACTATAGCTGCCCATTATAGTGGATTGTCTCTAAGCACCCTAACGTGGCTTGTGCTTTGTGGACGAGATTGACATAAGCACATGATCGGTCTTGGATGTATGTTGCCCAAAGTGTTATCTCTACCACATATTTGTGGGAGTGCTGGCAATTAAAATATTCTTTGCTGTCTTGGAGTGCATCATACTGGAAATACTAGGTAAAGGTAAAGGGACCCCTGACAGTTAAGTCCAGATGCAAACAACTCTGGGGTTGCTGTGCTCATCTCGCTTTACAGGCTGAGGGAGCTGGTGTTTGTCAGCAAACAGTTTTTCTGGGTCATGTGGCCAGCATGACTAAGCCGCTTCTGACGCAACGGAACACCGACACCTGAGCAGCACACAGAAACGCCAATTACCTTCCTGCCAGAGCAGTACCTATTAATCTACTTGCACTTTGATGTGCTTTCAAACTGCTAGGTTGGAAGGAGCTGGGACCGAGCAACGCGGGGATTCGAACGGCTGACCTTTTGATCAGCAAGCCCAAGGCTCAGTGGTTTAGAACACAGCGCCACCCACGTCCCACTGGAAATACTAGCAGGTGCCAATTTAGTATTAAAACGTCATCCAAAGATAATTGTGCAGCATGTCTGCTTCAGTGATCTAAGACTGTGATAACACAGCTAAATCAGCATGCACAAATTCTGGGTTCTGCTGTATCAGCCCCACTTTTTGACTACTTTAGGAATAGGGTAACTTTGAATATGGCACATGGCAGACCAGTCATCAGACCGCATCTGCCTGTGGCAAATCACAGCCATGACACACTGAAGTATGTGTATAAACAGGTCTTCAGTTTAGCAAAATTCCAGGTTATTGGGGAGGTCTCCTCATCACTCAGGACGCGGGTGGCGCTGTGGGTAAAACCTCAGTGCCTAGGACTTGTCGATCGTATGGTCGGCGGTTCGAATCCCCGCGGCGGGGTGAGCTCCCGTCTTTCGGTCCCAGCTCCTGCCCACCTAGCAGTTCGAAAGCACCCCTAAGTGCAAGTAGATAAATAGGTACTGCTTTATAGCAGGAAGGTAAACGGCGTTTCCGTGTGCTGCGCTGGTGCTGGCTCGCCAGAGCAGCTTCATCACGCTGGCCACATGACCTGGAAGTGTCTCCGGACAGCGCTGGCTCCCGGCCTCTTAAGTGAGATGAGCGCACAACCCTAGAGTCGGACACGACTGGCCCATACGGGCAGGGATACCTTTACCTTTACCTTTACCTCATCACTCAGAAACTAAAAACTTGAGACAGTCTGCTTCCTTACTTATTAGAAGGTAGTAGTGCTTTAACAGACGAGTAGAGCCTACTCCTAAATTATTGTACCACAGTGGAAATCCTGTGTGGAATGCAAATTATGTATGCAAATTGTCTGATGGAATCTGATGTTTATATAACTTGGTTAAAATTATATATAGCGATATACTCTTAGAACTGTAGAGTTAATCTAGTGCATGAAAGGCGACTTGTATCCTGTCTGCTAGGATGCATTTATCTCAGTCACCAGTAGTCAAACAGTCCAGCCTCCAGTTTTTGTTGGCACCAGGTTTAATAAAACCGAAAGAAGACAGCTATATTTTTTGGTCCTGTGTTTGATGTGTGTAGTGCTGAGAACAGCAAAAATGGAGAACAAAGTGCAACAGAGCAGGAACAGCAGTTGTTGTAGAATCAGTTGTGGTTGGTGAAGGCATCTGATGCTTCAAAATCTAAAAATCTCCTATTGTGGAATGATGAAAAACAATTTGTTGTTGAGCAAAATATAAGCTGAGTTTTTCATTATAGCAGCATACCTCTTCCCATTGTTTTGGACACATTTCCTCAAAATACATATTTCTAATACTCATTCATAGAAAGAGATATTAAAAACTTCAACTGCTCCAACTGGCATGTATTAAAGTTCTCTCTTTGCTCTGACTTGAATTGTTTTGGTTTATATACTGTACTTAACTTCATCAGATTGGAATATGTGATACAGACATATTTCAAGACAAGGTTAAAAACATCTGCAGTTTAGAAACAGGGTCCCTAGGGAGGGTGTTAAATCCAGAGAGTGCTGATCTGTTTCCTGTCTTTGTTATGATTTCTCCACTGTAACTGAATATCCCTCTGAGCTACAGCAAATGAGAGTTATCCTAGTACGGCTGTGTCAGCAGTCCAAGAATTGCTGGCATTACCTCCCCCTTTCACGTATTTCTAGCTAACTTCCAGAATCCCAAAGCAGATTTTTATTCATTTACATTTTAAACTGTTCTATCAGAGGTTGCTTTGAATGAAATGGACACTTGCCTCATGCTCTCATCCTCTGTATGTTAAAAGAACAAATGTAAGTCTTAGCCCAGAGATACCTATGTACACAGAAACATAGAATTGTAGAGTTGGAAGGGACTACGGGGGTCATCTAGTCCAGCCCTCTTTTTGCCCAACATGGGGTTTGAACCCATGATCCTGAGATTAAGAGTCTCATGCTCTACCTACTGAGCCAACTGACCAAAACTACACAAGAATGAAACAGAAAACATTGCTCAGTTTAAGACACATTGCATGTTATGTCTAATTAAATTAAGACAACCTAGTCCTGGTGAGGTATACCCTAGTACAGAGCTTTCCAAACTTTTCAAATTGGTGACACACTTTTTGGACATGCATCATTTTGCGACACAGTAATTCAGTTTTACTAGCAAACCAGAGGTTAAGCTAACCTTTTCCAGCCCCAAGACGAGCATGGGGAGCATATTGCGACACACCTACACACTGCAGCTGACACACTAATGTGTTGCGGCACACAGTTTGGAAAGCTCTGCCTTAGTACATTTAGTGAACAAGAGGACTGCAGTTGTGCTCCACTCAGAATTCAGCAAGGTCACAGGACATCCTTATAGGAATCTCAGAAACCTGCCAGAAGGTGTGTAAGTCAATGTTTGAAAAAACCCATGCAATTAATATTATTAGGTTACACAGCACTGGTAATATATTGTTTGGACTGTGCTGAATAATACATGTCAAACAACATGGAAAAGATTCAGAAATGTACATAAATGATAAAGAATCTAAATGAAAGACCCTGCAAGGACAGGTAGAAAGAACTGGATTTGTTCACCATATGTGGAAAAGAGTATGAGTGGAGGATCATACAGTACAGTTAAAAACAAGCTAGCTTTAGATCAAGCTGCCGAAGAAACTTGTACAGTGGTACCTCAGGTTAAGTACTTAATTCGTTCCAGAGGTCCGTACTAAACCTGAAACTGTTCTTAACCTGAAGCACCACTTTAGCTAATGGGGCCTCCTGCTGCTGTTGCGCCGCCGGAGCACGATTTCTGTTCTCATCCTGAAGCAAAGTTCTTAATCCGAGGTACTATTTCTGGGTTGGCGGAGTCTGTAACCTGAAGCATATGTAACCCGGGGTACCACTGTAATTTTCTTTCTAGGAAGTTTTCAAGGAAAGGTTGGGTATGGATACTTTACTACAGGACTTACTGCTTCCCATTCACTGCCTTCCACCATACAATTTAATGACTGAGATTAGAACTGATTTGTTTAAGATGTTCTGGTGTCTTAGGCAAAGAGAATTAAATAGCTGTAAAAATATTGTAATATGATTGTGGAAATGGTTTGGGTGATATCTTTGGGTCCCAACAAAGCCTTCGTATTTGAAGACTGAACTAGAAAGGACTACCTTTGGCCAGGCCTGTAAGCACCTTCCATTTTCATGTCTTATAAGTTGGAGAAGAACAGGTGTGTTGCCATAAAGACAGCTGGATGGTGATGCTTTTTCAAGAGGAGTTCGACCTTTCCCATCCCTTCACCTGGCTGGAGGGCACATCACCTAGTATGCAGGAGAACAATAAACCAAAGAGCTAGTCTTTGGTCTATAGCTGAAGCTGGGAGCTGGAAATGAGACGTAAAGGCTTGTCTTCCTCTGTGCTGAATCCAAAGCAATGACTTTGAGGACCTCACCCTCATAAAAATCTAATGCAAAAGCAAGATCTGTGGAGTGTTAGTGCTATGAGCCTTTCCATCTTATGCTCAGATCATATATACAGTGCTCCCTCAGCCAATAAAGCGAGATGAGCGCCGCAACCCCAGAGTCGTCCGCGACTGGACCTAATGGTCAAGGGTCCCTTTACCTTTACCTTGGGTTAAGAACTTAATTCGTTCTGGAGGTCCGTTCTTAACCTGAAACTGTTCTTAACCTGAGGTACCACTTTAGCTAATGGGGCCTCCTGCTGCTATGCTACCACCACGCGATTTCGGTTCTCATCCTGAAGCAAAGTTCTTAACCCGAGGTACTATTTCTGGGTTAACGGAGTCTGTAACCTGAAGTGTATGTAACCCGAGGTAGCACTGTATGTGTAAATAAAACAATATATCCTAAAGACATCACTAATTACAAAATTATTGATGGTAGCACCTAGCAAACGCATAGTAGGAACTATAGATTTTGGCTGTGTGGTACTACTAGAACAAAACTGAGATGTTTATAGAACATCTTGTAGCTGATGGTTTCCCCTAGTTGTTTACTTTTACAAACTTAAGTGATAATTTACTTTAAGACTGGCTTTGCAGTGATCCTTTCCTAAATCCTTTGTTGGGTGCTGGAAGATTATACCTTCCCTACTGGGTTAATTTTGTTTGTTTGTTTTCATTCTTCCTTGGTAGAGAGATGGACATCTGGCAGCTCTTTGATGCTTTCTGTAATGATCTACGTGTTCTCAGGCTGCTTAAGCTGCCAGGGCTGACCGCCACTGAAAGACAGCACAGCTAGTCAGCATATTTCTTGGTCTTGGAAATACACTGCTTGGAAAGTCTGGAACTCACATTGCTTCGCCTTGAACTAAGCAGTGAAGACTAGCCAATAGATTTCCAGAAAACTGTACATATATTTAACACAGGGGAAGTATTTGAACCGTGCCCTCTGGACCTCTGCACAAAATGAGAATGGTGCCAGAAAAGACAGCAGTTCTAGGAGTGACATGCAATTTATATGCCCACTCTTCAGGTTAGGCAAAATATATTTTGAAAAAATGAACTTAACCGACTTCAGTCCATTAATTTCAATGGATCTGTCCTGGATGTTAACTTAGTTGGATACAGCCTACTGTATATATTTTGTGAAGGAAATGTAAGGTTTTCCTTGGTTTGTACTACTGTTTCTTGCATTTCAATGCAACAAATAACAAATTCCATACCATCAATTTTCCAGAAATACTTGTGTGCAGAGGTGGACTTAATACATTATGTTTACTTATCCTTACTCACATCTGTAGTTTCCAACAATACTGAATACCTGAGGAACAATTATATGTTAATGTAAACAGCATCGTTGTTGTTGTTGTTTTAAAAAATGTATCTTGTGTTGCAAACAAGTTTATTATTGTTGTTTTCGTATCTTTTATTTTAAAAATAGAGGTAGGTAGGAGGAAGGGAAGGAGGGAGATTGACTGATCACCTGAGGGTAAGAAGAGCCTGCTTTTATGTAATTGTCTCCTCCATCTTCACAGAGATGGTGATCAGTGCTGCCTAGAGATTACTGTACCATCTATAATGCAGTGAATGCACCTGCCTGCTGCAGTGTGGAAGTATTTATCCCTTGCAAAATCATTTTATGAATATGGACTTGATACAGAAATGCAGTTTATATGCAGGTCTGTTTCTATTCCTGTGGGTTATCCTTACTAGATCAGGGTATATCTTTGATGCTGACAGGCTTCCTTACAAACACACACACACACACACACGTTCTTTTTGGATAGTCACTAATTTAAAAAAAGTATTTTGACAACTTTTCTGGATGTGGTATGGATGCAATAGCTACACCACTGATTTTTTACTTTAATGGTCTGAGTCATAGTCTTGTTCATATACTGTAAACCAGGGGTGTGGAGGCTTCTTCAGCTTAAGGGCTGTATTCTCTTCTGAGCAACCTTCCAGGGGCCACATGCCAGTCGGTGGAGAGTGGGGGTCAGGGGCAAAAATAGGTGGAGCAACGAATGCAAATTTCACATCTGTACAGCAGGCTAGTTCAGTGGCGTAGTGTGGGTTGTCAGCACCCGGGGCAAGGCAAGTAATTTGCGCCCCCTAACCCGTGGATTTGCGCCCCCTAACCCATGGATTTGCGCCCCTAACCCTAACCCCCAGATGTTGCGCCCGGTGCGGCTGGGCCCCCCTGCACCCCCCACGCTACGCCACTGGGCTAGTTTCTACACACATTCATGCACACACACTTACAATTCAGACAAGGAAGAGACATTTCCAGATTTCCAGAAAACATTTCAACCAGGCAAAAACACTCAGGGGTGGGTGGGTGTGGGAGTGTGTGGGTGGGTGTAGCAGGGCCAGTGAGGATGTGGCCTGGGGAGAGGGGTGTGTGGCTAAGAGAGATTTCCAAGGGCCAAATAGAGAAGCCTGGAGGCCACATCGACATCTGGTCCTGAGGCTCTCACCCCTGACATATATTGTTTAATAATGTATGTCCACATATCAAATGGTAATAATTGTTCCTCCAGAAAGCAGAAAATGCATTGCTTTTGCACTACAGTGGTGCCCCGCAAGACGAATGCCTCACAAGATGAAAAACTCGCTAGACGAAAGGGTTTTGCGGTTTTTGAGCTGCTTCGCAAGACGAATTTCCCTATGGGCTTGCTTCGCAAGACGAAAACGTCTTGCATTTTTTGCAAGTTTGTTTCCTTTTTCTTAACACTGTTAATACAGTTGCGACTTGACTTTGAGGAGCAACTCATAGAACGCAGTGTGGTAGCCTTTTTTGAGGTTTTTGGCGATTTTTGAAGCTTTTCCAAAACTTTTCCGACACCGTGCTTCGCAAGACGAAAAATTCGCTAGACAAAAAACTTGCGGAACGAATTAATTTCGTCTTGCGGGGCACCACTGTATCTCTCAATTAAGATCACATCATGACGATCCAAGTCTTCACATTAAGAATAGTACATTCATGGTAGTTCCACAGAAATAGCCAATTTGCTTAGTTTCTGTCTTTCCCATATTGATCTGAATAAGCCACAGTTTAAGAGAGTGAAGTAACTTCTTCATACTTGGCACCTTCACTGCTGTTTTTACTTCCAAAAGGAAGAAAATAGGGCAAGGGGTTACTCTTTTGATTTATTAAATTCAGCAAATCTGTGTTATATAGCTTAGAAGCTTGTTAGTTTGCTAGAACAATTTCCTGGTTGTTTCCATAAGAAATATTTCTGGCTCACATTCTTTAAACAAGCTGATTGTTTTGTACAAGTCCAAATTCACATGCCTTTCTAAGTCCTAGTTCAATGAGTCAAGACAATAGGAAGTGCTAGTTTCCTATTACTGTAATTGAATGGAATCACCGCTTTGTACAGATTTGGATTTGAGAAGCAGTCAGACAGATCTCCCATTATTTCCTCTGCAAATATAGGAGCTAATAGTGCAATCAAATGCATATATAATATAAAATAAGCTCCAATGAATTAAATGGAGTTTACTTCCAATCTCAGGTAAGTGAATATAGCTTTGCTGATTGTGTTGTGTAATTTTCTAGTGTGTTCATTTAAATAAGCATATACATTAATGCCAGGAGAATGATGGACAACTGTGCTGCACATGTGGTAATGATAACTGGGTGATAGATTGCCACCTCACCTGCATATGGCATAGAAAGCGCTGCCCCTCCTCTGGGGATATTTGTAACATTCCAAGCTCATGAGTAGCTTCAGGCTGCTGCCAATTTTGTGAAAACTTAACTGGAGAAAAAAAAACCCTCTTCTCTCAATACATAGATTTGTTCCCTGATATTGTACTGAATTCAAGTCAAAACAAAATGAAGAATCCATATGTAAGAAGAAGATGGGTGTTGCCTGTGCTATTTTTCTAGAAAAACAGATGCCAGAACTCACCATGAACGCCTCTCTTGTTCTCTTATAATGGCAATGGCACACACCTGAGAGGTGCCAGAACTGAATTCCAGTGAGTTCCAGCTGAAAAAAGCCATGGGTATTGCCTGAAATACCCTGGGTATTAGCTTGAAAGTTAGAATGTAAGGATCACCTTTCTGTCTCTGGCATTGCTAGTTCCATCAGCACTAGCATGGAAGATGAACCAACTGGTTGTTGAAAGTATCAATTCACATGTAAGCAGGTTTTTGAGTTGATGTTTCTTCCAGTGTTTCTGCTTCATTTTGGCATAAAATCAGGATATGAATAACCAACCTTTGGAGGATGAGGTTCCTGAGGCAAATGAACCAGCCAGGGTTATCTATTCATGGAAAGCAAAGCATGCAATTTGGGTTTGATCGGTTGATTTCCTTAATGCCCGTCTTTCAAGCACTGCAACTGCACAGCAATGGAAACTATGTAAGATTGTCAACTCCCATTTTACATTTTTAAAATTCAGCTGAAGAGGCCTTGTGGAACATCCCTATCTCACTGAGTTCTGGAAGTGGGGCAGGACGCAGCAGTGGGGAGATGAACGAGGCAGTACATTCCTATTTTGTCTCAGGGATGGAGGAGGTGCTATCCTATTGCCAGTATTGAAATACTGTATGTGGAAGGAGGAATGTGCCACCTTGTCCTTTGCCTCAAGCAGCAAAATGATTTTGGCCAGCCCTGAGTGTTATGCATACTGATCTTCTATCCTTGCACACTAACCTGTTTATAGCACAAAAATGTAGTTTTTCTCAATCCATGCTGCTTTCAATCTAGATTTATTGTAGATCCTACTATTCACAAGGGCGGGTGTGGCTACCCAATACCTGTTTGAGAAACTTCCCCTTTATTAGGTTATCCACAACTTTTCCAGGTAAACGAAGAAGGTAGTGGTGACTCTGAACTTGGTACATACACACCCACAAATGTAATAAACTCCCCATTGCCAGGACTACTACATTTGTTTTCAAAAGGACAAACTGCAGGGTAATGCAGAATTAATCTACAATGAGCTTTTATTTTCAGAATGGAACCGGTTTCTTAAGAAGAGCTTTTCAGCTACATTTTTTTTTTTTTTGGCAATAGTTCTAGATTCCATGTAGAAAACAAAGTACCGTATTTTTTGCACCATAACACTCACTTTTTTCCTCCTAGAAAGTAAGGGGAAATGTCTGCGCGTGTTATGGAGGGAATGCCTACAGGTGGCATGCCTACAGATTTTCCTCCTCTAAAAACTACGTGCGTGTTATGGTCGGGTGCGTGTTATAGAGTAAAAAATACGGTACTTGGTCTCCATTGATCCTAGAGCAAAATGTTGTGTGTAAGCAGCCTATGACACCTGGAAGCATTCTAAGTAAGGAAGTTTATTAAATTCCCAGCAATGTTAGGTGTGCGATAACTTAATTTCCAATTAGGTTTTTCACCTTGCTCAGTAGGGCATGCACAGCTGGGAACAACATGGAACTGTTTCTCTTTTAGTTTAAGAGGCAGCATTGATCAATGTCCTCTTGGCTGGCTAAGAATCAGGAGGTTTTGGTAGAAAGCATTTTGCACAAGATTGGCATGTAATTATGATTTGTTTTTACTGAATTTAACAAATAACTGTGCAGCCAGTTATGCTAAACCTGTTTCTGGATGTGTATCACTTCAGATTGCTGGTCACATTACTGAAGGTTCCTACATACAAATTTCCTGTGCTCAGCCCATCTCCAAGAAATGCTAGCATTTGTGTGGAGGGAATTTTTTGTACAGATGAACATTGACTCAAGTGAGTCTGAAGTAGTTGAGTTCAGATACAGTTCAGAGAGCCAGAGATTTTAGGCCAATTCATACAATTTATTCTCTTCATCTAAAGGTAATATTGCATTTGATGTGTGCTATTTCAAGAGCAGGGCTGTGAATGTGGGGTATGGATTTTAGATATAGATGTATGTGCTGAAGCAGCAGCAATTTTTGGCTGAGGTGTTTTTTTATTTTGTTTTTATGCCCTTTCTCTCTTACCCCTTTCTTCTCCTTTAAGTGGTCCTGTTCTATATACATTTGTGATATAAGGCTATTTTGCAAAAATATGATAAGTATTCTTCTTTTCAATTAAAATAAAATAGAAGTTTGCTGGTGAGGAGGAGGATAATATTAATATGCATACATCCTTGGCATCAGCCACTTGTAGTTAAAACATAACCTATGAATTACAAGTTTCCCTTTTGCTCCTTAACAAAGCATTTTGTTAATGAAAACACCTCTCCTGTTTATCATCATCATCAATCTTTATAACGGTCCAGAGACCCAACAAAACATTACAAATTAATACAGAGTTCATACAGTCTACCTCCAGGTTAATCAAGCACTTTGTTTGGAATATAGGGCTCGTTTGTTCTTGCAACCACCGATAGAAACTTTGCCACTGCCAACGTTCTAGCTTTTGTCCGGTCTTCCAGTAGGAACCTGACATAGTGAGCCTCTGACTTTCCCGGGAAAGGCACCAGCAAGGGTAGTATCAGTTTAGCCCTGGCCTGCTCATACTTCGCACAATGTAACAAAATATGATCTATGGAATCGATGTCTTGAGCACACGAGCAAAGTCTGTCCTGATAGGGAACTCCTCTCAACCTACCATCCAGCACTGCAGAGGGGAAGACATTCAGTCTGGCTTTGGTGAAAAGCCTTTGATAGTTAGGTACTGTTAGGTTTTTGATGTAAGATGTTAACTCAAAGACATACCCATATTGAACTCCTGCTGCCAGTGGACTACAGACTGCGTGTGACCGAGATCTCAAGTCACTGTGTGCATTGTCCCATAATCTTTGCTTTAAAACCTTTTGGGCGCCTTCATAGCCCAGGTAATACAGTTGGGGGGGGGGAGACAGACCAATAGAGGTGGCTTTTTTAGCCATGGTTTTCTGCCATTTGCTGACAAATTCCTCATTGGTCAAATGTTGGTACAGACCCTTCCCTAGATTAAACACTGAAATCCTGAGCCAATGTTTTAGGGCAGCCCACCATGCTCTAGCTGAAACTGGGCATTCACCAGCTTCCAACAGAGGTACGGAGTTAGGGACGCAGTTAGGTACCTGCAGCAGAGATCGTATAAATTCTGCCTGAAAGCCATCTAGCTTTGGCAGGTCCCCATTATGCCAGACATTTTCTGCATACAGGAGTTGGGAAACGGGCTTTGCGTTGAAAACCCTTAAGGCTGCTGGAACATATTTGCTGCCCTTTGTGAAGAAGAATCTATGTATGGCTAGCTTTGTAATCTCCGCCTTTTGAAGGGAGGTTTGCCAATGGTGCTTCCAAGATCCTGTGTGATGGAATGTGAGCCCTAGGTAACTGAAGTATTTTACCTGTTCAAGGTTATGGCCATCCAGCACCCATTTAGACTGGGAGAATCTTCTCTCGAAGACTAAAATTTTAGATTTTTCATAATTAATAGATAAACCATTTCCAGAACAGTAGGGACCTGATCCTACAAAGTACTCAAGTAGCTCTGGATATATATCCTTTTAATGGTATGCTGCCTTACTGGAAATCAATCGACAGTGTGAAGAGAAACTTTAAGCTTTTACTAAATATCCATTGCAACACTCTGATCGTGATAAACTTGCTTTGCACAGACCCCCAGCATACTAGACTCATGCTGACATTTTCTGACTCAGCTACCCCTAAAATGCTACTGAAATATAGGGCCATTTTACAGGACTATAATATTGTTTTGAGGCATGTTTTTAAAGACACAGAACGAAAACAACTACTGCCAAACTTGTCGTATAGCTGAACCGACCCCAAGCAATCAGCACCCTCTCTGCCAAAGGGCTTTCGCCATAGGGCCATGATTCATTCGGAAGGGCCGTCAAAGATGAATATGTGCGGTGAACCCAGCTGCAACACTCACTTGGAGAGGAAAACATCAGACCAAAAAGGTCAAACACACAAAGAACGCCAGCCCAATCTAGATAATTCAAAGATAGGACACTCTATTACGCCTTTGGCAGATCCAGAATTTCACCACCCTCTATCCCAACTGGAATCTGATCAGCCAATGCCAAGTGACGACCCTCCCAAGGGAAGGGAGAAACATAGAAAGCCATAGAAAGCCAGAGACAGATTTAATTATCTTTGACGAAGACCCCCCGATGGTACCAGCAATTCAGATAACACCGTTGATGCCGGGAAATCGGAAAAATGCTGCAAATCAACCCCGAGAACAACAACACCGTGCATATCCTAAGAACGGTTGCATCATTACCGAACCAGTGGGAGAGCTGATAACAATTTCCCCACCACAATGAAGCCAAGCCAGTTATGGAACGAGCAGCCTTAACATTATCTCATGGAACATAGCGGGTTGGGCTAACAAACCTGGGGACGAGCCATTTCATGAATATATAACGGGTTTTGACATAATAATGCTGCAGGAAACTTGGGCAACTAATAACATAGCTCTCGACGGTTTCGACGTCTATGAAATCAAGGCCTCTAAACCGCTTGGAAGGGGACGACCGAGGGGGGGGGCTAGTAACTCTTGTTTCCACTCCTGTTTATAAAATAGGGAAGGGAGCACTGTGGAGACAAGTTACAGAATATGAAATCTTAAATTGTGCACAGATCTACCAAAATGAACGACGGACACTTGAAAATGTTCAGGGGCCTGTCCTGCAGTTGTTGTGGCTGCAGTTACCCATGAGCACAATCTACCAAAAACACTAATGCTGTGCATCAATTTTCCATTAATATTAGTGAGATTTGTGCAGGAGTTTTGTTTAGTTGCACAGCAGCCCAAGTTGGTTGGTTACTTTTTTTTTCTTTTTCTTTTGCTTTTAACATGTATCCTTTCCCTGTTAACATAAACTTTCTCATTTTTATTCCATCCTGCTTTGCGAAATACCAAATTTTCTGTTCCAGATGACCTGGGTTTAATTAAATACAATCCCAGCAATGTCTTGTCAGTGCTTAGCAACAAAACACATTATGTGTCTCATAAGTTACCACAATGCACAGGGGTAGATGGCAAAGTTAGGAAGATAACTCAAGCTGATACATAACAGAGACACTAGCTATAGAGAACTATGCTGGCTGACATACTAGGCATGTTAGTCATGGACCATTATTATTGATTTAAGTTTCCTACAGGTACAATAAAGAAACTAAGCAGAAAGGTTTCTCCTAGCTGCCAAAATGACATCAAGAGGCAATTTAACATGTGCATGATGTGATGATATGCACATAGCACGATTTTATTTCTTCTTTGTATTATCCACAAGAGGGGGGGAGATTTGGCTCCTCAGATAAATTATTGAGGCCAGCATAGCAAAACAACAGCAGGTGGAATCAGTCATTTATGTCCATCCATGAATGTATATTTAGTTCTCCCAGTCAGTGTACAGAATATAGCCGCTATCCTTCTCTGACCCTGTCTGACCCATTTTGGGCCATTTGCTCAGTTATTATGAATAAGAGGCTACTATTCAGGTTAATACTCCTTCAAAGTCTATATCACCACAACTTGTTAAAATCTACTTAATTTGAAACCATCAAGGATACATAGAGCCCCAGGCTAACCAAGTGATGCTTGGTTTTACTTTATAAACAACAGCCTTAAATCTCCCCAGTCTATTTTTGCCCATCTAGCCCAGTATTTAGTCTCTGACTGGCTGCCCCAGGGTCTCTTTCACATCACTTGGCGTGTGATCCTTATAAGCGGAGATTCCAAGGACTGAACCTGGGAACTTTTTGGATGCAAAAAGTGCTCTACAACTGAGCTGTGGCTCACTATTTGTGAAGTATAATTCAGTTTAATCGGTGCCACTGATTCAGACACCTTGATGAAAAGCTGCCTAGGGCAACTGACAGTCAGGCCCAGGCCTGGATTTGAATTTCGGACACAAGATGAGCCTAGCTAATATTAGCCCCTGAGAACTGAAATGGAACTCAAAATCTTAAGATCCATTTTCCAGTTGGCTGAGGAACCAAGACCAGCTCCCCTCAACGCATAATCTTGGCACTGCCATGCCTATGCATAAATACACATAAATGTACTCTGCATATTCTCCCCTATTCCCAGCTCATGCTGCTCTAGAATGTGAGTCAGAAGCCAGAGTCACATAGGAATGCATACCTCTGAGCACCTCATCACTAGATACCTTGTGGCTGGGTAGGAGAGCTGCCTCCATTGAAAAGTAGTGTGTTTCGTTTGATATTTTACTACACATGTGAAATACTTTGCAAATTTAGAAAAGGTGTTCCATAACAGTACTACATTTTTATTTCAGACAAGTCATTGCTGCATATAATATTTTAACATATTTAAATGTGACAGTATTAAATGTGTAGTGATAACATGGAAATGGTGTCTGCTGTAATGGTTTCACACATGTAAGTCATCACATGGTGTTTTTGCAACTGAGTAATGAACATGAATGTTTGAATTCACCCATTCCTGTATAATAGGAAAATATTCTCCAAAATTCTCTTGTCTCTTTACTTAACATTCAGTTCTTGTTAGGATATTTCCGTTCCACCTTAAAGGGAGCAGGCTTTGGGAGTCACAGAGTCTGCGCATGTCCTGTTCACAGGATGTTTATGTTCTGCTGATATTCCTTTCGTTTTCTCAGTTGGCCAGAGATGCTGACACAGAATGGACGTGTTTTCTTTTGTTCTGTTCTACGCTAAATAAAGTCTGTAAATAATGCTCTTCTGCTCTTCTGCGGTGCAAGCTTTTGACTGTGCTTTCTGCTGAAAGAGGGTGCACCAGCCTAGGAATGATGCTAGGAATTTCCAAAGGCTTTGTGCCCCTAACTGTTGGATCTGCGTGACTACGGGAGGCCGATGGAAACTCCGAACTCCGGCTTGGGGGCCATGATGGACGTTATCTCCCTGGCAGTTTCCCAACAGTTCTATCATCCACAGACTGTTATTTCCTTAAGGTGGGAAGGAAGAGGATATGGAAAGTACAGCAGCCAACTTCCTAAATCTGATTGACACAATTTGCTGTTCATATCAGAGAATTAAGTGCATCAGAAGCAGCGTGACACACACCCCCAGAACGTGTGCCACGCCCCTTCGGGCAGCGCGCCACACTCCCATGGGTGGTGTGCCACCCTCCCAGGATGTGCATCACGCCCCCGGGTGTGCATCATGCCCCCCGGGGGGTGCCAGCCACACCCACGCCTGCTCTCCACCTCCAGTAGCGGAGCATGCAGCTTCGCCACTGGACCCAGCTTCCAATCTGCTGCTCCTACAGCCCCCAACTCTGTCTGTATCACTACTGAATACAGGGATCGTGACAGTCTGTGTGCTCTTAGATAGGAGGGTGAATATACTGAAGATAAGACCCATTAAGTTTATGAAACTGAAGTACATTGTAGAGCAAAACCTCACCACAACAGTGAGAGTTCCTAAGATGTAATAGGAAAAGTCTTGAAGAATTGCAAGGAATAAAAAAAATGCAAAGGTAGGAGCATCTGAATCTGATTTAGAAAGTTTTTTTAACAAAACAAAACAAAACAAAAGCAACTTGTAAAACCATGTGTGAATTTCAGACTGGGTAAAAATAAAATAAACCCACATTACATACCTACTTCAGATCAGGAAATGCTATCAAGGCGACAGACTGTCTTTATTGCCACATAGGAAAGGAAATTGCAAGGGTAGGCAAGCAAAAAACGCTTCTAATGTTTGATGCTGGCCAAAGTGAGCATGCATTATATATGATGCCACCAGATCTGACATCTTTCATTTGTAGAATACAAATTAAGAAACTCAAAACAACTTCGTTTGGTAACACAATAAAACAGTAAACATGAAGGCTGAAATTTCAAAATTAGTGGAGAATTATTTTGGCTTCCTTGGAGACAGCATCTGTAAACAATCAGGCAGAAGCTTTTCCGTAAAACAAGACAGAATAATCTCAAAGAGCATTTAAAGTCTGCAGCATTTAAACAAGATTTTTAACCTATAGGGAAGCCAAAGTCAACACAATACTTCCTGCACATAAAAGCTTGGAATGTCATAGCCATGTGGGGGCAATAAATGGCTAATATATTTGCATCCTTTAAAGGAAAAAAGAAGATCTGGTCAGTGTTGATATGAATATTGGCAGAAAAGAAAGAATAATGTGATTTATGAAGGGCTGACTGGAGATATTGGCAATTGTGGTCCAAAAACAAGCCATGTGAGATAATTCTGAATTCCAAAAGATCAAAAGCTGATTTGATCCAGAGATCAAATTCTATAAAACTAACTAGAAAAATACTACTGCTAACTCTATAATAGGTCAGAGCAAGAGGACGAAAGTATATAATGTGGGATGGTCTACCTAATACTTCAAAGCCCTGCCCAGAGTGGCTGGAGAAACCCAGGCAGATGGGTGGGGTATAAATAATAAAATTATTATTATCATTATCATCATCATTATTATTAAAATTAAGAGCTGTCACTCAAGATCCTAGACCCATTTATCATGATCCAGTTCTGGGTAGAGGTAGTTGAATGTGCACACATGGCTGATAAAGCTATCTCACTTAAAAAAATAAGTATCTGTATGCAGAGACATCACCTTGCCAACAAAGGTCCGTATAGTTAAAGCTATGGTTTTCCCAGTAGTGATGTATGGAAGTGAGAGCTGGACCATAAAGAAGGCTGATAGCCGAAGAATTGATGCTTTTGAATTATGGTGCTGGAGGAGACTCAAGAGTCCCATGGACTGCAAGAAGATCAAACCTCTCCATTCTGAAGGAAATCAGCCCTGAGTGCTCACTGGAAGGACAGATCGTGAAGCTGAGGCTCCAATACTTTGGCCACCTCATGAGAAGAGAAGACTCCCTGGAAAAGATTCTGATGTTCGGAAAGATGGAGGGCACAAGGAGAAGGGGACGACAGAGGACGAGATGGTTGGACAGTGTACTCGAAGCTATGAACATAAGTTTGACCAAACTGCGGGAGGCAGTGGAAGATAGGAGTGCCTGGCATGCTCTGGTCCATGGGGTCACGAAGAGTCAGACACGACTAAACGACTAAACAACAACAACGCTTTCTTTTGTATGCTCAGATATGCCCTTTCCATCAAAGGCAGATAACCCCCAAAATCTGAATGCACATTTGCACTCCAATCTCTGCTTTGGGGGTAATTACATGAAAGTCAGGATAACAGTTCTATACTATACACCTACCTATTCCTAACTCACTAATTTTAGTGAATCTTAGGTTTGGCTACACCTTCTGTGCATGCAGAAGATCCCAGGTTTAATCACCAGGTAGGACTGGGAGAGGAGCCTGTCTACAACCCCAGAGAGCTGCTTCCAGTCAGTGTAGACAATATTGAGCTAGATGGACCATTGGTCTGTTTCGGTATAAGGCCGCTTCCTATGCAGATGTAATGTTTTATAAATGGAACTCACAACACGAAACATAAATTCCACAATGGAAAGGGTGTGTCTTGTGTCAATGGCAGCTTCCTTCTTAGAGTAAATAGCCTCAGAGGGACAATTTTCATCAGCACTGCAATGAGGTGGGGGGAGCGTTAACCTCTGCCTTCCCATACTCTGTGGTTCTGATCCTGGGATGTTTCACTCCCTGCCTCTTCTTTCAAGGCATGTGAAATATGATCATGGGTTAGCTGTTAATCTCAGCTAAAGAATGTTCTATGATTGCATTATGTTTTACTCTGAGCTTACCAGTTATACAAACAAGTAATGGATTCTTCACCCGTTAAGTCTTTGCTTTAAAAAGTAATGTTATAAATTCATTTGGGCCTATCTTTACATCATAGAAGTAATCCTATAGCAATGGTATCTTATGTACTCACATTTATTTCAAACTTTTGATTTCCTTCCTTTTAGATATCTTCCTAGTCATTCACATAGGGTTACTTCCACTTTATTGGAGGCACCCTTGCTATCAATACATAGGCTTTTACCTAGACACCTTTACTTAAGCCAAGACATTCTTTCAGATTTCTAGCTGGTTCATACTCCACCCCACCCCACCCCCCATTTTTCTTGCATGTCTATATGTTGACTAAAATGATTTTTTTTTTAATGAACCTACTTGCAAATCAATACCATATGTGTGAGAATGTGTGCTTTGGTTCTATTTCTTCTTTGCAAATAGTGAAAGTGATTTAAAGAATAGGACTGTCAAGTCTTCTGATGCTGGAATGTACTTGAATGTACATTGGAATGCACTATCCCTTATAGACAGATATTTGGCAAGCAAGCAGGCTATTATACTTTAAATGCACTTATTTAATAAGTACATCCATTCTGAAAGTATAAATAATTTTGCAGAAACCTTGCTAGGGGAAAGAGAAGAAGCACATTCACCAACATCAATTAAATATCCTGCTAATTTTCTTCCCTCTTTCATAAACTCCAGTCTGGAGTCATAAATTGGCTTATTTCCCACAAAAGGCAAATTGTGTCTCTTCTCTTTCCAGGTCATCCACTATTACTAATGGGTTATAGTATGAAAACTTCAGGCTAATGGTATGGCCCAACAATCCTGAAACTCTTTCTAATTTTCTCAGTGGTCTGAAAGATTTGTTTTGACATTCTCTTTCCGATAATATGTTCAGAAATGAATTACAGCTTTTAAAAACTGTATTTTTAATACCGTTTTTTTAGAAAACCTTTTATTACTATTTGTACCTACAAAGGTTCCCGGGGAGCCATACTGCTTCACTCACAATGGCTATGTACAGTGCTTTTTTCAGGGGGGACTCGGGGGTACGCATAGCCCGAAACACTTTGTGAATCTAAGTTTGGCTTCATTGAGGGGCAGTATTTCAATATGAGTAGGAAAATGAGAGTACCCCTAAACCTTTTTTTTTTAAAGGAATAAAAGCACTGGTTGTATATCTCCAAGTTTCCTGCTACAATCTATTAATTCCGGAAATGTTTCTGGAGCAGTGAGGAGGTGTCCTGCTTTTTTGTGCTACGTATATTGAAATAGTGCTGCTTTAGATGGCAATAATGTGATAACATTGGGGATGTATTGCAGAAGAATTAATAAAGTAGAATGATGTGTGGATGGTACAATATAAATCCACTATGAATGCACTATTATTGCATCAGTGACATGTTGCGGAATATACTGCGGGGGGGCAGGAACCATTCTGGAGGGGGCCATTGTTTTACCACTAGGAAACTGTCTCCTTGGTCATGATTCCTCATACCTCATTTGGTGGGGGCACTTGGAGTGGAGTCTTTGACAATGAACTCAGGGTTCAGGTAGGCTGATATGAAGGTGCAATGGTCCTAAACTGTAAGTTTAAGTAATTAAAATTACTTAAATTAGAAAGAGGCCTCAGTTTCTCTGGGTTATGGCCAAGTAAGTCCTACTCAGAGTAGACCCATTGAAATTAATGGATCTAAGGTACACATGAAAATAATGGGTCTACTCTAAGTAGGACAAACATTGGATACAACTCTCTGCATCCAAAATATTTATTGTGGCATATAAATATTTGTATATGTTACCTATATATATATTTGCTCTATTTCAATTATTTTGGTCATTTACAGAGATGAAGATACCTCAGTTGTGAAGCATCATAACAGAACGCTCATTTTTCATAATCATTTTTAATTATTTGGATCCAAACTAAATTGGCTGAAATTAGTGGAGTTAGTCAAGACAGGTCCTAATGATTTCACTGGGAACTAAGCTCAATTAAATTGGTCTGGATTCAACCTGGTGTCTGTTACTTCATTGATTTGCTATGTGAGTAATGGAATAGTAAATCAGCCTTGCAGATACATAATATAGAAATTATGGAATTCCCAAATTATGGAGTCTACCCTGTTTTTGGTGTAGTTTAATTAGGTGGGTGGTATCTCTGAAAGTATTGTTATACGTTGTGGGTGGTGAATGCTTATAGCAGGAAACATAGCATTTTCCTCCTTGTATTTCATTTGGCAATCTAATGCCCACTTTTGGAGAAGCAAGTGTCCCTGGGCTCAGCAGGATGCACTTTATTCCAAAGTGCATAGATACATAGATTTAGATTGTTAGAGTAAAAGTGACTTCACTTTATTTCTTGGATCTTGTTTCTTTTAATGCTGGATACAGAACAGTAGACAAAGGCATCCCACATATTTACTATCATGAGGGTTAAATAACCAAGGCTAAACAAAACTTTGGCTTTTCCATATTTAGTGTAACGGTGAGCTGTGGCTCCAAACCTTTTCCTCCCTCAGTATAGCTTCTTAAGAAAAACAAATATAACTATGGGAAGAGCTCTTAGTATAAGAACTTCCATATGAGACCACTTTCTAAGTATACCAGTTTTTATACCTGAACTTGATCTTTAAATAATAAAAAAAAAATGCCATAAAATGAGTGATGGGTGAGATTTTGTTCTACAATTTTTTTGGTTTTTTTAAGTTAAACACAAAAGCAGTAAATGTTGTGTTGGCTTTAGAGAAAGGAACAGCATGTGTGCACATTCAAAATGTGAAGAAGATGCTGGCAGACAAGACACCCTCTTGGAGCCTTAAATTGTCCTGTTTATTGGTTTATCCCTGTGGAAGATGAAGACCCTGGAAACATAAAAGAGACAGACATTCTCAGTAAAGTGGACCAAAAGCACAACCAAAAAGACAAACCTGGGGGGGGGGGGGAAATGTGTTTGAACAACTGACAAATCTCCCCGTTTCATCACTTGTATAATTTAATTCAAAATAAGTAATCAAGATTACAACCTGCCTCAAATGTAGTTAGTAACAGATACAGGCAAAATGTTTAATAGCTTGTTTAGTGAATTGTCTGTTGCATATATCTGCCTTCATATATATTCACATACATTCATACTAACAGACTCACAAATGTTTTGTGACGTTTCTAGAAAATTGATATAAATGTAAAGAGTTTAGGTCAACAGTTCAGATTGTTATTTTCACTTCTCTGTGAAAACGTCTTACCATATTTAGAACACTGTCCCCTTTCCAATTAGATATTTCCACCTCTTTTCCGATTAGTCCATTTGGATACCTTCAAAGCCTTTATTTTTATTTGGCCAGTAAAATAGTGGATAGTGGTTTCCATTGAGAGTGGCACAGTTCTGAAATAACCATTTTCTGCTTCAATGTTGGTAGGAATGGACCGATCATGTTTATACCTCATACTTTCTCCCTCTTGTCAGGGCTAGTTTGCCTGCACTATATTGCAAAGCATTAAGCATTTTTCACCATGCACCATCACCCCTTTCATGCCAGATAACTGACATTTATTTGGCAAGCGCTTTACCTTCAAACCTCAGCCTAGAGTCAAATTTTCTTTTGCATTGGGTCTTCTCCAGTTCAGGTTTGATTTAGTTCATAATTCTTGGAAAAATGTGTGATTCCAAATATCATATATGTTGCAGAAAGGGCCGACTACTGCCAGAAGAAGCTACATCACTGTCTCTTCTTCCATGATTTCAGATCTGTGACATTACTGGAGTTTCATAGGTAGACCTTCTGATTCTAATGCAGTTGGGAACAGGCATTTCACCTGGTCTCTGGGATGGTTTTCAACATAAAATGGAACATAAAATGTGTAGATGACTTCTACACTTTTGTTTTTTTACCATGGAAAATAGAGGCTGGAAAATGAAGTGCAGGCACCCAGTCACCCATCAACTTTATTTTCCTTTTCCTAGAATGCCTCTGGGCACCATGTGGGGGTTCTTTGCTAGCTTTTCTGTTGGTTGGTTGGTTGGCTGGTTGGTTGGTTTGGGAGTGTTTTGTCTGGGTTTGTTTGAGGGGTATCTCTGTGTGTTTGATTTGTATTGGGCTAGTAGTAGTGGTGGTGGTGGTGGTTGTCAGAGCTTCCGTACGACCGAGCTGTAATGGCTCTCCTTCTCCGTCGTATCTTTGAAATCCATTGGCCCGTTGCTCCGATGGTGATTAATGACTTAAACCTTTAATGAGGCTTCAGGCACAGGCTTCAGGCACACTCCCATTACGCAGAGTACCCAAACAGCAGCAGAAGAGCGAGAAATGTGTGCTACATTGCTACGTTTATTTCTAACTACGCAGGACAGAAAAGAATATGCGTCTGCTCTCTGTGAGAGACAGAGAACAACAGGAAACAAAAGAAACAGGAAACCAGTAACTTCAACATCCGTCTCCCATGAGACTTCCAACAGTCTGGAATGTCAATAGAGTCTTGTGACTCCAAAAAACTGCACAGTGGCATAACAGAAATCTAACAGTGGTGGTGGTATTTACCCATCCTTCACCCTAAGGTCCCCTGGCAGGTTACAACAATATATGCAGCTGTTTCACCTGTTGTGTTTTGGAGGAAGGTTCTGGAGATCACCTGTTGTTCTTCTGTGAACTCAGTATTCTGTGATGCCCACCAGTTTCTTAGATTTCCAAATTTGCTGCTCTGTTCAAAAAGGTTAGGGGGTCCCTGAGCTACAAGATGAATCAATAATATGTGTCAGATCCTTCTGCAAAACAACCACCATAAACTCATTTCAAGTCCTAGAGTTGCCTTAATAGCAATTCATTAATCCACATAATTCATTATTTCATTGGGCAATGTGCTTTTCTACTGTTGCGATAAGCTTGTGCATAAAGGTACTTCCAAATAGGGTCTTAATTTGCAAATGGGTTGTTAGCAACAGATGTTTTAAATTTAGATTTTCCCTGGAAAAGCTACATTTGGATTAAGTGACAGAAAGCAATACAGGGTGGCATTTTGATGTCATCAATGTGCACACATGAGGAACACCAATCTCACAATAAACACCTGTCTGGAAGCACCCCACGACTAAACCATAAAAGGAATATTAATGAACTCTCCCTTTATCCTCCTTTTTTTAAAAGCTCTTCTAAGATGTAAACCAGAAAATCCAGACAGCTCTCTGGTTTAGGCTTGTGAATTAAATCCATCTCCTTTTGACAGCCACATACATGTGAAATTGTAGTATTTGAACTCCCCACTGGGTCCTGAATTTCAAACAACCATAAATAATTCAAACCTAAACTTATAGTCAGCCCTTTTTGAGATTCAGGAATGTCACTGTTCATATATTTATGAAGTGCAAGAACTTTTGTTATAAGGAAATGGTGGAAAGGAGATATTTCTAAGTCAAAACTGTTTGTGCAGTATTTAACATTTTAGAATGAAACAGTTCCATGTGTTTAAGATATTTTGGCGTATTGCTGCAAAATATATCTATACAGGCACATACATGCTGCAGTTTCGTTGTAGCTAAGGATTGAATCAGACACGATGCTGATGATCCATAATTAGAATCTCCTGGAGGTTTTCAGTATTTAAAGCAACAAAGCGGGGGAGGGGGAGAATCAAATCAAGGCTGTTGTGCTGGTACAGAGGGATTAACCCTTCCTTCCCACTTGGGGTTAATCCACATTTCCACTTGCCCTGCCTCTTGCCCCTGGGGAAAACCCACTGGCTACTACTGGTTGGAGCAAATGTCAATCAGGTGTTCTCCAGATCGACATTTGCTCAGATTTTGCACTAAGAAGCAAGTAAAACCTCTCGGACCCATGCTTTCTAGGCAAGGAATAAGCAGAAGGATGAATAAGCCCACAATATTTCCAACTGGATTTTCCCCTATCCCCAGCTAATATTTGTCCCACAGAAATACTATGCATTATTCCTCAATCACACTGTTTCTGGGTGTGGATTTCAATCAAAAAAGTATTGAGGGGGAAAGGGTTGAAATCCCCCTCACCAGGATCACAGTCTTGAACCTGTTCACACACACACACACACACACAGAGAGAGAGAGAGAGAGAGAGAGAGAGAGAGTCTGTTACTGCTTTAAGCTTTAAAAAGTGATAGATTGTATCACAGGTTTCATGCCATCTTGTCTAGTTGAGCTCTGAGCCATAAATCAGAAAGTGCCCTGACACTTAAAAAAGAAAAATGAAGTATAAGCTGGCATTTTGGTGATGGTAATATTGGGGGGGGGGAGAGCCTCTGCAAAAATTGCACATGTGTGCATAGGTAAAGGTAAAGGGACCCCTGACCATTAGGTCCAGTCGTGGCCGACTCTGGGGTTGCGGCGCTCATCTCACTTTATTGGCTGAGGGAGCTGGCATACAGCTTCTGGGTCACGTTGGCAGCATGACTAAGCCGCTCCTGGTGAACCAGAGCAGCGCACAGAAACACTGTTTACCTTCCCGCCAGAGTGGTACCTATTTATCTACTTGCACTTTGATGTGCTTTTGAACTGCTAGGTGGGCAGGAGCAGGGACCGAACAACGGGAGCTCACCCTTGTCGTGAGGATTCAAACCGCCGACCTTCTGATCGGCAAGTCCTAGGCTCTGTGGTTTAAACCACAGTTCTACAGTAAACTGGAAATACTGTACATTTATATGAACATGGATACTTTTCTCAACCAGTGACATGATTTGAAATATTGCTACAAAAGGAAGGCTAATACAGTAAAGTGGGGTCCCAAAAACAGAGTAAATGTTAGTCAAACAATTTCCTATCAGTTTTCTAATCATACTACAGTATCCAGATTTCAGTAAGGTTTTCTTTTTCTAGTAGTTGGTAAAAACAATAGCTACCTGGTTTGAAGTTCTAAAACAGAAATGGGGAGCCCACAGCCCTACTGATGTTAGGAACATGCAAAGTTGCCTTACACAGAGTCAGACCATTGGTCCATCTAGCTTTGGCAGGCAGCAGCTCTTGTTGCTCTTCTATCCCCATCAACCCTAGCCAGCATGGGAGTGTGGAAGTTGTACACCAACATCTGCAGAGCCACAGGTTCCCCACCCCAGTTATAAAAGCTCAAGGGGAAAGCGTGGTGACGGTATGTGATATTAAAACAGACACAGTACCTGCCATTTATGCTTTGTAATAGCTATAAATAGTCAGTCCCCAAACTACATCATCATGATCCCTCCCAACATGTCAAGAGAGTGTTTGGCTGTATTTCCCTGAGAAAATGCGTTTAACAGATGAAAAGAATCTGTATGCTCAATATTTGAAGTGGGACCAGATCCCATTCCTTAGCAAAGCCATATGGCTGTAATGTAGCCAAAACAGAAAATCCATCCTTAAGCCATATTTTGTTTCCATAGAATCTAGTGGGAAACCTTCCAGGGACTTCCAAAGCAAGCAAGCAAGCAAGCACAAGCTCTAATTTTTGTCAATAAAGGTGTCATATTCAGGTTTTAGAGCATACTTAATTATCATTCTTATTTATATAATTCTCAAATTGTTTCTCTTATACGGGAGCTTTTGCAGAGCAGGTTCGCATGTAATCTAAGCCAAACCATGGCTCAGCATGAATGTGTGGGTGGTCTTGGAGAGCATATTGTTGCCACGATAATCCTTGCCCAGTCCTCCTGCTTACTGTGTTGCTGTGAGCTACCCTGCGGATTGACTTAGTGTGTTATCCAAACCCAGGTTCATGGTTTGTCTCCTGCAGGCAAACCACAAATTTTAAACACAAGAACACATCTTTGTCCTGCAGCAGAGTCACCTCTTCACTTTGCTTCAACCTGAAGCTGCTGTTTCCCCCAGTACAGATGCTGACGTTTTTTCAGCTGTTACTAAGCAACACCATCTATTCCTATCTGGACAACACAGATCAGACTAACACCTGACTGCAACTATGGTCACACCCACAGTTAAAGTACATTAGAAGCACATGCCTTTCACAAAAGAATCCTGGGAACTGTAGTAGAAGACTTGTGCTTCTAATGCATGGTGTAGATGTGACCAAATGGCAAAAACTACACTGTGAGGATGAGGCCAGCCACAATGTCATGTGTATAAAACACAGATATACATGCATGCACAATGCAAAATTTAATAAAAAAAATGACTGGGGAGAATGCAGCATATTCACAATGAATAGCCTTAGGGGCTGGATATATGAAATAAATAAAATACGACTGGAGACAGAGAACATAGAACAAACGTCAAGCACATGGCAAAGGATGGAAATATATAGTAGAAATCCACTGAGAGACATCTGTGAATGCTGGGCCAGGAACAGCAGAGACTCCTGCATGATTTCAGTGTGAGTCTGGCCCAGTTGTCAGGGGCAAAACAGGAAACCACATATCATGTGGTTTAGAATGTCTGGAGACAGGGACAGATAGACAGTGTTTGCTGCAGTACCCAAGCCCAGTCGAAGATGGGAATTTCTGCAGAAGGTTCAGAGAACCTCATGCCCAAGCTCTTGGACACCAATGACAGGGAATTTTCTGAGGAGGCACTGGTGGGCATAACCCTTCCCACACCTCTTCCTTTTGAAGAAGGGGAGGACAAGGCTTATTCTGTGGGGCCATGGAAGGATCATATCCACAATCAGAATCTGCAGGAGTCACTGACTGGCCACTAAAATGTATATGATAAGCCATGGAGAGTTTGGATCCGATCCAGCAAAGGCGCAAGAGTAATGGTATGAGAGGGGAGGGCTGAAGAGCCCCAAATCTCCTGGAGCCAGATTCAGCTCTAAAAGGGTTAAATTATACAGTGAAGTATATTCATGCAGACTGTATTTAAAGCAGTCTTTTGGAACGTTAGGAATGTATTGTGCTTATGTGAGGTTTTAACCTTCCTGCAAAGAAGCAAAAATGGTGGGGGTCCTGGAACGACAAAACACAGAGAAGAAGCAGATGTTCGTAGCATAAATTACATTGTATCCTTCCATGCTATTGTGAAAGAGAATAGTTACCTCCATTTTCAAAATTCTGTAATGATCAAAGTTTTTGCTGTAGAAGCATATAATCACAGTATTGTTTGCTTAATTTGAATCGGTATTTGAATTTTAACCCTCCTCACTGTGTTTTTGTTTGCTTGCTTGCTTTGCCCTCTTAGGGTTGCTTAACCACAATGCTACAGTCAAAAACACAACTGGCAGAATTTCCCTGTCCGGGTATTCCCTGTTTACGAATTCACCTTCCATCCACAGTCCCACCCATTTCTGAAGTTCTGAATGGTGTTAGTTGAGTGGGGAAGAGGAGTCATCAGGTATTAGCTGATAGGAACTTGGTTTTATTCAGAAAGAGTCCAAGTCCCAGGATGAATTGGTACTACAGCATTGTTTAAATACCATCATGTGAGACGAAACAAAAGGTCATGACTCTTATGTTTATACCTCTACTATTTACCCCAACACATAAATTGTTACCAGACTCTTAATGGCTTTAAAAACAATGGGAAAGCACTTCATACAAAAAGGCATTTCAGAGTTGGCAGTGCTGTATATAGAAGACACTGGCGTATAGTATACTATAAACAGCAGGCTAACAACTCACAACTGTAGTTTGCCTTTTGTTTCTTTTGCAACCTTTTCGCAAACTCTTAAGAGCCATTGCAAGCAAACAATCAAAGCCACAGGAATGGAGACAGTTGCGGAGAAGCATAAACTGATGTGGTTACTTCTTAACTCAGAGGGATGGTGGCTTGCATTCTCTGGGTAAGTAAAGCTTGTGTCAGCCTTTTCATTATAAGCCGTAATTTCTGAGTTACTTGCTTTACAGACTCTGTGGCATATTCACAGAAAGCAATACCTGTTCCAAGAGAAGCTAGACTTCTGCAGTCAGTCTTGAAAGCCACTTTCCTAGTTGAAAGAACCAGTGGCTGCTTCACTAATCAATCTACTTGCTTTATCTCAACAAGCCATTGCAGAACAATTCTGGAATGCACCTGCAAAATGATTTCAAATAGTCCAGCATGGACTACTTAAAAACTAGAAATATATAATGGTTCTCACTAGTTCTTTAAATATGGCAAGAAGCAACTTGTTTAAAAGCTAAAAAAGAAAAGGCTATCTTCCCAGCACAGCCTGACCTTTGTCATCCAGCTATACTAAAGGTCAAACAAGGCAATATACCATATGCATGAATCACTTTTAAATTAAATAGTAGCCATGGGAAACTTGATCCAGATCAGGACTTGGGATATAGGGAGCTTTAATCCTTTGTTTCCACTCCTGCTGTGGTCTTGACCTAGATTGGTGTCCCCATACTTTCTATTTGCATTGGAAGTAAATTCCCCCATTTGTGCTAATGGAAGCTTTAGTGGCAATGAAAATAGCAGTTTAAGGGGGATCTGTATGGGATCATATGGGGAGGGGGAGAGTTACGGTGACCTAACTTCCCACAAATACCATGGATCCAATTCAGAACCCTCCTACACTGGCTATTTATGTTTAGGTTGCTTGCTGGGACTGAGGGGTGTTGTAGTTTAGCAACATATTGAGGGCCAAAGGTTCTCCACAGCTGATGCTGATCCTGCTGCAGCTTAATTTGTAGCTCTGTAGCTATACTTGATTGGAAACCACAGGCCCTGCCCAAGTTCTCCATGTCCATGTCTATATAGGAATACACATAATACAGAACATTTATAAAGGAACAGATGCATGACAGAATGAATACTAGTTTATTCAATAGGTTGCGTTTTGTTTTCAAAATGGCATTTTCTAGTGATGAAACAGCTGTTTTAAAGTTGGAATGTGCCTGATGTGCATGGACTAGGCCAAAAGCACTGCATTAACTAAACATACTCTGGTATTAAAGTGGTAGCAAAAGAGGAGGAATTCAGGCATATTTGTATTAAGCTTTTGACCCATCTTTACTGAATGCTTTCTTTCTGCACTTATGGAGTCTTCCATATTGTGTTAAAGGGGGGTTCACAGATGTTCCCTAGTGACATGAAATGAGACTGTGTGTAGAACATGTGATTAAACATGTCAGCTGCAGATATTTCTACATGGAGACACAGAAACTCTCTGATAATCAGATGGTTTCCATCTGGTAATAGTGATTTATTTATTTTTTAAATAGTTTTCAGCAGCAAATCAAATTAATTCTGCTATCTGCCCTTGTTGATAGACCCAACTGAATGCCATACTGACTTATTTTAGGTGTTTCTCTTTGTCACTTGCAAGTAGAGTTGATAAACTGCTGGACTGGTCCACTTTTAACTCAGTTTTTGCACTAGGTTCTTTATCTGGGATTGCCGTGATGCATTCACATAGTTTCTACAGAGAATCTTTGGTCCTAAAAATTAATTACAGCATCAATCTGTCCAGCATGGACTCACAAAACATTGTTTTGGGGTTTCAGAATTACTGTCTTTTTAATGAATAGCTCCTCCTTACTCTTTTCTTTTAAACATCCTTCTCCCTCTGTGCTTAGTTGTTTCCTTCTGTTTTCTCACATTTCCGAATCAGTCCATAGTCAACTCCTGTTTTATAGATCAGTGGTAGAACACCCACTTTGCATGCAAAAGGTCTCGGGTTCAATCTCTGGCCTTTCCAGATAGGGCTGAGAAAGACCCCTTTGTAAAACCCTGGAGAGCTGCTGCCAGTCAACAACAACAGTACCTAACCAGATAGTCTGACTCCCTATGTTCCTGTGTGGAAGGGGGGACCTTTCCTCCTCTTTGCAGCCAGAACAATTGTTCGTAATTTTTAAATTATTATTTCTTACCTTTGACAGCACAATTGCACCAATAAAAATGAAGTTTAAAAATTCCCATTTGCTCTGACTGCCAATTCAAGAATTTTAGACCACACAAGCAAACAGGAAGAAACTAATTACAGTGGTAGAAGTCACTTTAAAGGGGGGGGGGGAGGAGAAGGAAACTACTAATTGAAGAAACAGTTGCAGGAAGAAGCTGAGCATTTGCAATTACTTACTTCTGAGTTTGGAGGGATGCAGGTGGCACTGTGGGTTAAACCACAGAGCCTAGGGGTTGCCGATCAGAAGGTCGGCAGTTCGAATCCCTGCAACAGGGTGAGCTCCCGTTGCTCAGTCCCTGCTCCTGCCAACCTAGCAGTTTGAAAGCACGTCAAAGTGCAAGTAGATAAATAGGTACTGCTCCGGTGGGAAGGTAAACGGCGTTTCCGTGCGCTGCTGTGGTTCACCAGAAGCGGCTTAGTCATGCTGGCCACATGACCCGGAAGCTGTACACCAGCTCCCTCGGCCAATAAAGCGAGATGAGCATCACAACCCCAGGGTCGGTCACGGCTGGACCTAATGGTCAGGGGTCCCTTTACCCTTTACCTTTTTACTTCTGAGTAAACATAGTAGGATTCTTCATGGAATGGAATTGCCAGATTTTGAAATGGGGAATTTCATTCTATATCAAGTTCTGAGTAAAACCAGCATTTTAATGCCAGTTGTGGCTGACAGTGGAAAAGCAATATTGCAGCAGTTCCAAAGGACCCTAGTGTGGACGCAGCCTAAGATTCTCTAATTTTATAAATGACAATCTGCTTGTTTGACAACTCTTGATCTAGGAGTTCTTGGCTATGGAGTTCATTGCACATATGTTCCCAACTTGTTCATCGACCACCACAGATTCACCTAAACATATATGGTGATATGCAAGCTTGGGGTGTGCAACCCCAGTCAAACAAACAAAACACTACAACAGGTTTGGTGACCAAATGTGGTTCTCCAGGCATCTCTGTTTGGATCCTGGGATTTCCCCCAGGTCAGGTGTCCCCAGGTCATGCCCTGAACTGGCCCTGTTCCGTCCCCTTCTTGAGTGCTTTTGCCTGACTGGAATATGTCCTTGAATTATGAACATGTTTGTCTGGACGGAGGATAGAACAGGTGTTGGAGATACATGGGTGTGAGTGTAGAAACCTCTGACATTGGTGTGGTTGGAATGTAGCCTACTGTACAAAGGGAAGAATCACATCTGCTGCTCCACCTACTCCCTTCTCTGGCTCCACCCAATCGTGGGACACAGCTCTTGGAAAGTCACTCATCTAGCCCTTGGCCTGAAAGATTCCCCACCCCCTTCCTTACAAGCTGGAAAGCACATTAATATCACCTACCACAACAGCTGCTTTAGAACCAAAGACAAACGGTATCTCCAGAACTTGGGATTTATGTTAATGGAAAAACATTTTTGGTGGGGACAGGGTTACGTAACGTCATTGGGTTATAGCCAGAGTTTGTTGCCATTGAAAACAAGTTGCATAAAGTTAAGTCGTGACTCATTTGTCCCTTTGATTTCAACTAATTAAGTCTGAATCCCTCCAACCCATTTTTCCTATATACAGTAGATTGATTAAAAAGGGAGAGCGAGACAGAATTTATCAATAGGTAAAGTAACACCAGTGATGAAAATAAATGTCTTTGTGTTACTTGTGAAGACTGAAATAACAGGATGACTAATTTAACTTGTGTGTGTGTGTGAGTGTTTATGATAATCATAGTTTACTGGGGTCGCATAGTCTTATCTCTTGTTAAAGAAGCATCTTCTACAAAGAGAGTGAGTAATAGTCTACAAATAGGTTTGAACTTTTTCAGTTAATCAGTAGTGGGTCAATTATTTCCAGTATGAGGAATTTGAACAAAATAAGTGAGCATTTCTAAGGAGGGTAGGAAAGGGAGAGAGAGAGAAAGAAAAAGGGCATTGTTGTTGAGAGTGGGTTTACACACACAAATGTGGTTTGTATTTGCATTGAGTGGATTCTCTGATACAGTACATACCTAAGTGTTTTGATATAGTGCTTGCACTGAAAGTAAGTGAGATTGTTTGTCTGCTGGATGAGATGTCTATTCTTGATGAAATTATGGATGGAACCAAGGGGTCTGTTTATGTGAAACACACACACACACACACACACACTCTTTTGGGACACCTGCCACCCCTGTACCCAAGAGAACTGTAAAATAATAAGACTGTGAAAGCAAACTGGCTTTTAAAAGCTTGGGAGACTAAATGGAAAGCCGTGGGGTTGACTGACAGGCTTCCTGAGCTTCATTTAGTGATCCCTTCATGAATCTGTTTCAAGACAGAGGTACAGCTTTATTGCACAGTTTGACACTCTAGAATGGGCCATCTTAGTTAAAAAGCTGCGAAGTGATTAAATCTGATAGTGGGGGGAAACCCCTGAGACAAAATTTTTGGCAGTTTTCTACTTCATGTAGAGTGCTTCAGGTCAGAGAGGTCCTGTAAATAGCCCAGTAATGGCTGGTTCCTCAGCAGGCATAAGCATGTGCTTTGAGTTTGCAAAATGATTCAGGAGCATGCTGTGAGATAGCTACTGATAACAAGCAGATGTGAAGCGTGCTTTTCAAAGTGGGGGGACCTAAGAAAGGGGAACTACACTAGACTTTAGTTGAATCTGATTTTGGTAGGCATGATATAATTCCCATTATAACTGCTTTTGGCATTAGTGTAAGCTTTGGGGACAAGGAGAGCAAATTTGAAGGGGAAGAATGTGTCCCTTTCCTGCAGATATACGAGACCAAAAATTGCATAGGCATTTAAATGGGTTCTTTATTTATGATCTTATCTCAAAAGATTATGAGAAACAGTTTTCCAGTGACCTATAAAAGCTTTTCTTTCTGTTTTATAATATACTGAAGCATTTTAGTAATGATCCATACCCACTACCACTTTAAAACCAAAGGTATGAAAATCCACCCCTGTGCTTGTATGTGTGTGTTTACTTTAAAAGGCTTGTGTGATTTTACCAGAAGGAACCTTTCTAAATATGGCCTGTACTAACTCCCCCTAAAGCAAACATCTCTGGCTTTGCTGGCAGAAGGCTCTGGGTACTTCATCCGTACCACAATGAAGTTCCACAGTATGCTGATTCACATGATGGGAAATGGAAAACCAAACTTCTTGGCACATTATATAAAGAGTGAGTTGCTTCTTGGTGGCTTGACAGTGTGCTACGAATGCACTGAACTCCAGGAATGCACCGGTGGACATGTATGTTGTATGCCTGAACACATTAAAAATAAGATAATCATAACCTTATGGGCCCAACGGCAAAAATTCTAGCCACTGTCCAGGAAACTGATGCAGGGAGGAGCACCTGTGACTAATTCACTCACACTCGATTCTTTATAAACCATTTCAGGCATGTGTCCCTCTCTGACACTGCCGTTTGATAAATCAAAGCGGGGGGACAGGGACCAAAGCAGGTGCAATGGCTTAGTTTGGGGCAAATGTCAGAAGCCTGATGTTGAATGCTGCTGCCAGCTCTGGTTACGTTTTTGCTTAAGAACACTCAGATTGAAAAAGTGACCACATTCCAAAACCTGAGTCTTTTGGGGTTTTTTTTCTTTACAGAGGTCAACTGCTGCTCAAAATTGATGTTACATGCAAAGTGGATAGTATTTCCCCCCCTAATTGCACAATTACATTATATAGTGATTGCATCCTTATTGGATTCACTGTTGCGGGCATAGACATTTTATTTTCACTGCCTTTCTGTTTGTTCCTCTAGCAATGAACAAACTCAACTCTGAGGCTGTCTCATGTGATTATTTAGCACCTGCAGCACTCCAGACGTCTAGCTTTGGGACCAATTATCAAATGAATCTTCCACATATGGGACAAGGAAAGTGGAGGTGCCCTCTAAATTTCCAAGAGTACACTGGATCCCCATAGCTCAGGGTTGGGAACTTGTGCCCCTTCAGATGTTGTGCTACAACTCCCAGCATTCCTGGTTTTGGCCATGCTTATGAGAGTTGGGGATGTGAACAATATCTGGAAGGGCACAGGTTCCTCACCCCTGACGTAGCTCATGTGAGCAAGCCAAACCACATGCTGCAGAAAAAATGCAAAGAAGTCTGAGGGTTACTACCATGGGGACAAGAGACCTTGTACAATGCTTCAGTACACGCAAAATGGAGTTTAGTAAAGAAGCAGTGGGGGATCAATTCTCTGATAACCGAAGCTGAGTTGTAGATTTGGGGAAAGATTAATCTGGCTGGGCTCCCCAACCCCCATTAGTGGACTGAGAAGAGGGGCATGTAATTGAATCAAGACATCAGATTTTCGAAGTAATTGAGTGAGACATCAGATTTTAGGAAACATTTAAGGTGGGAAAGCTACTGAACCAAGAACCAAAATAGAAATTAGACCTAAACATTTAAAATATATTCATAAAGAACCAGGAAATACACCAGTAATTCCATCTCACCTTGAAAGAAAACAAAAAAGGGAATTAAAATTTAATTTTACATTTATTTTGAAAACACATTGCCAAGCAAGAGAATAATATGGCCGGCTACAAATGGTATGTCATTTTCTTTCAGCGTATTTTGAATGCAGAACAATTGTGTGTTTGTTGGGGCAAAGCCATTTCAAACAGGTTGCAAGAACTCCTAAAGGGCAGAGTGAGATCTAAGTCTTTTTCTGCAGTAGAAAATAAATCAGTAAGGCCCAATACACACCCCATCCAGATTGGGGACCTACATTAGTTTTCTACTTAAAATGGCTTCCTTCTGGGTTGTTCTCTCCCTCTCTCTCTCTCTCTCTCTCTCTCTCTCTCTCTCAGAGCAGCACCTTCAGGGGCAAATAGCAACCACATGGGAGGTGAATTTCAATAGAAAACCAGTGTGAAGCTCAAATCCAGATAAATTTTGGGGGAAATGGCCATTTAAGTCTGTATCAGAAAAGATAAAGGAAAATACCATATTTACACGAATCTAATGCGCCATCAAATCTAATGCACACCCTAATTTTCGCAATGCAATTTGGTCAAAAAAGGTGCACATTACATGCAAGTAGATATGGTAGTGTGATTACAGTGGTGCCCCGCAAGACGAATGCCTCGCAAGATGAAAAACTCGCTAGACAAAAGGGTTTTGCGGTTTTTGAGCTGCTTCGCAAGACGAATTTCCCTATGGGCTTGCTTCGCAAGACGAAAACGTCTTGCAGTTTTTGCAAGTTTGTTTCCTTTTTCTTAACACCGTTAATACAGTCACGACTTGACTTCGAGGAGCAACTCATAGAACGCGGTGTGGTAGCCTTTTTTGAGGTTTTTGGTGATTTTTGAAGCTTTTCCAAAACTTTTCCGACACCGTGCTTCGCAAGACGAAAAATTCGCTAGACAAAAAAACTCGCAGAATGAATTAATTTCGTCTTGCGAGGCACCACTGTATACATAGATGGCATTACACACCTCTCAGATGCTATATGACAAACTACAATCAAACCCACTATGCTAGAGAGGTTTCCAACAGCTGGGATCTTATTATCACATGTGGTGGAGCTGCAAGAATTTTCAATATCTTTGGAGTTTTGTAATAGATGAAGTACATCTTATTACAGGTAAAACGGTTCCCTATGACCTCAGATTAGCATTATCAAACTTGTTTACTGAAGATGTAAGATATGTAGTGGTAAAATAATTATTAATCTTTTTTACGATGGCCACCAGAAAAGGTTTAGCTCAGAACTGGAAGACAGCTGCTAATTTGACACTGGAGCATGGTACAATAAAATCTGGAAGATAGCGCTCGTTGAAAAACTAAGTTTTACAAATACCGCAAGCAAAGATGATTTTGAGGAAACATGGTACATTTTTATTCACCACACCAAAAGCAAAAACAGGAAAGAACACTGTTGTCGACTCCTGGCAATCTCTGGAGTAATCTGCTAGATAATGAGCATGATATTGCCTAATACCTACAGTTGTTATTTTTGCCGCAACAGACCAACATGACTACCCCCTCTAGAAATAGGTAGATTATTATATTAAATAGAAATGCAGCAGAAAACTTCAAGTATTTATTTTTCAGATCAGCAGCAGACAGGTTTAATTGTTTTGAAGCCAGGGTGAATTTTAGCTAAATGTTTAGTGCACATTTTCCTCCAGGGCTAGAAAGTGAGATACTTAAAGCTAGAAGCTGTGAGGAATTTATAGATTATAAAAGGCAATTATGTTGACAGTTTTACCAGCTGATCTGTCAAAAAACAAATGACAAGGCAGTTTGTTAAAGAATAGAGACACATGAAACATCAAGGAATCATAGACTTTTACCAAGGGTCATCTAGTCCAACCCTGTGCGACCTTACAATGGATGGAATTGTTTCTAAGGTCATTATAAAAAGGGCAGTCAAGGAGTATATTAAGCTGCCTGGAGTAGTTCTGTGGCTGCCAAGTAAAAAAAATTGTTTTAGAATGCTTCCTGGATGACAAACTAATGCACCAAAGCAACAATCAGCAAGACATTTATTAAGAGATGGCCCTGTCTATCCAATTTGGAATGAAAAATATGGAGGCAATATCCCTCCATATAATTTTTTCCCTTTATTATAGTGTTCCAACTTTTTTATGCTTACCTTCCAACATTTCTCTGATGAAAATACAGTGGTACCTCGAGTTACAAACTCCTCAGGTTACAAACGCTTCAGGTTACAAACGCAGCTAACCTGGAAGAGTTACCTCGAGTTGAGAACTTTGCCCCAGGATGAGAACGGAAATCCCGTGCCGGTGGCACAGTGGCAGCAAGAGGCCCCATTAGTGAAAGCACGCCTCTAGTTAAGAACAGTTTCAGGTTAAGAATGGACCTCCAGAACGAATCAAGTTCGTAATTAGAGGTACCACTGTAGGGACATCCTATTCCATAATAACAATAATTCTATTATTATTTATACCCCACCCACCTGATTGGGTTACCCCAGCCACACTGGGCAGCTTCCAACATATATAAAAACATAATAAAACATTAAACTTTAAAAAATTCCCTATACAAGGCTGCCTTCAGATGTCTTCTAAAGGTTATCTAGTTATTTATCTCCTTGGCTCAGGGGTCACATAACTCCATACCCTCCAACAGTTGTCTGATGAAAATAGAAACATCCAAAGGAAAAGTGGGATATTCTGGGGTTACTGAGCTATATAGTCCAACCAGGGGGCATGGGGATTGAGGAATGTTTCACATGTGAATAATATATGTACATGCCTCTCTGGAGGACTGGCATTGCCTTCATATTGCTTGCTGTTTTCATAACAAATGCTCTGGTTGACATCCAAACAATGTTAAGCCCATTTTAAGTCACATGATTTTAGTGGGAGACGGCTAATCATGTGAGTAATTCTCCCACTGGACCTTAAAAGTGTTTAGCTTTGGCTGAATCGTGCTCATGGAATTCTTGTTCAGAAGTTGCAGCACACAAATTCTTTATGATGGCGATGGCAACTGGTGATTGACAGTGTATATTTTTACCATTCCACATTCACAGCCATGTCTGGAGAATATTACTCAAATTAAAATGACTTCCCCTGTTTTAAATGCTGCATTAACAGTGCAGTCCTAACCTCCTGACCAGCCTTGTTGGTGGAGTTGTCCTTCTGATGGGCTTGTCTGGCCTGACCCCATTCAGGATTGCTCTGCCCCATATCCATATCTGTGCTTAAAAATCCACTTTGGAGTTTAAAAGCCTTTGGTAAGATTGCGTTTTTGCAATCCTCGCCATTTAAACTGGCAGTTTAAAGGCTGTCAGCCCTAGGAGTTTAATTGTCTTGGCACATTTTTGTGGTTTGACATCCTGCTGTAACAAATCTGTGCTTTTCCTCAAAATGAACTATAGCAGTCTTGAAGTTCATAATGTTTGGTTAACATAGAATCCAGACACTTTGTGTGTGTGTCTTTTTAAAAATTCCCCCATGTTGTGGTTGAGTCTTTTTCTTCTGTCCTTTCAATTAAGATATGTTGTATTTAATCACAGTAGGGTATTGTTTGGTGGGTCCCTATAATTAATGGCTAAGGCTGCTGAAGTGTGTAATTAGGCTTTTTATCTATTCATTCTGTATCTCTGGCCTACAATGAGCAAGAGCAAAGTCATAAGCAAAATGACTGGGTTATAAAAAAAAATAAGTGAGAGATTATGCTCAAACTGGATAATGGGGTTTGTTCCATGCAGTGAAAAGGTTTGTGTACAGTACATACAACCAGAAATATTTCCTTTTATGAAACTCTTCCAGAGAAAATAATGGCATCCTTTTGGGACACTTTATTATGTCAGATATGGAAGAAAGGGGATGCGGATGGCGCTGTGGGTTAAACCACTGAGCCTAGAGCTTGCCGATCAGAAGGTTGGCGGTTCAAATCCCCACGACGGGGTGAGCTCCCGTTGCTCATTCCCTGCTCCTGCCAATCTAGAAGTTCGAAAGCACGCCAAAGTTGCGTACACCAGCTCCCTCGGCCAATAAAGCGAGATGAGCGCCGCAACCCCAAAGTCGTCCGCAACTGGACCTAATGGTCAGGGGTCCCTTTACCTTTACCTATTATGGAAGAAAGGATTAATGAAGGGATGCAGCAGTTGAATCAGTGGTTTTGCAAATGAGATCTTTCCTGCCCTTTCATGTGTACAGAGCTTTAAGAAACTGGGCCAATGATTTTCAGAGGCACTGATGGAAAAGACAAATAAAAATCCTATTGAAATTCAGAGGCATGGATGCATTTATGCTTGTCTGAAGGACCAAATGTTACCATATTTCATGAGATTCCCACTGGCAACAGTTTTCCTGCCCCTTTGCACATATTTTTATTTTAGCTTTTATCTTTTCTTTTATTTATTCATTTATTTATTTATTTTATTCCTTTATAAATGAAAATCTTTCAATAAAATACAGTGGTACCTCGGGTTACATACGCTTCAGGTTACAGACTCCGCTAACCCAGAAATAGTGCTTCAGGTTAAGAACTTTGCTTCAGGATGAGAACAGAAATCGTGCTCCGGCGGCACGGCGGCAGCAGGAGGCCCCATTAGCTAAAGTGGTGCTTCAGGTTAAGAACAGTTTCAGGTTCAGAACGGACCTCCAGAACAAATTAAGTACTTAACCCGAGGTACCACTGTATCAGTTAACACCCCCCACCACTTTTGGCCCTAATAGGGCTTTCCACAGCCAATAAAATCTATTTTAAGCAGATGAAGACCGTCATAACTCCCTCAAACTCTTTCCCCACACAGCCTGCAAAATGATAATCTGAAGATCAGAACCAGAGTTTACATTTGGGGCTTGTCTTGATAAATAATCCAGATATTCATTTCAACAGACTCTTTAGAGCTTTGTTGCTTTGCTTTATGTTAAAGATAGGATATTATGTTTTCACCTAAGATAGTAAAGCAAGGCCCATAGAAATAACTCAATGAGAGAGGCTAACATTCAAAAGAATGACACATGAGATGAAATTAAATATATTAAGGAGTCTGCCTCCTTGAAAAGCATCCCTCTCCTTCCTGAAAAGAGGCAAAACATGGTGTGTGTGTGTTTTCATTCTTGAGTAGAAAAACTGTTTATCTGCAGCTCCAAAAGAATCTGCAGATGGAGACCCCCCACATGAGAACAAAGTCCCCGGTCACTGGAATGTAATACTAGAAAAACAAATACTACAAAGGCTAGTAACAGGAGGATGTCTTTCTAGCTTGTTTTTGTGTGACCATCTTGGCTCCCGGAGAAAGGGGGTCCCCAAAACATGTGTACCAGCTGGATCCCTTTGTACTGAATTTCAGTCTGTTTAGCCAGATGTCTTCCCAACAGTGACGAAAAAACAGAGCTCTTATTCTAATAAGTCAGGAAAGTGTGTCAAGTGAAAGGAGGCCCATTGTCTCCCATCTGATATTTATTAAACGTTGTTTAAGTCAGCAATGAGAAATGTGCAACATCCGGAAGTGACCCCGACTCTCTGGTATGCTCAACCAGTGACAAAAGTCTGGGAGCTGCTCAACATTAAAGCCATGTGCTCAGATTGCATAACAGAGTGTGCAAACCATGGGATGGTAATAACAAATGAAAATCTGATGCAGACTAAGCTCAGTTCTGCATGACTTAATGTATGACCTCTAAACAAAACAATGTATACAATACTAGTCTGACAAGATGTCAAAAAGCTCTTAAGAATAAGATGATTCTTGCACACTTTGTTTTTCATGCAGAAAAGTTTCTTTTAATATTAGTTAAAAGAAAAGCACCCTTGTGTATGCACATATGATAAAAATGAATAGATCTGCTTTTTGAAATGCTGCAGTTTTGTTAGCTGTGTTCAGATAACATTTAAAGCTAAGGTTTAGCATTGCAAGAATGAGCCTAGCCTTCCCTTGCCACCTCCAGATTTATCCAATGCTTCCTGCTGCAAGGAAGAGATCAGAAGGTTCCAAGTTACGTTTTAGATTAAATGCAGTTTAGATTTGCCACCAGAGTCCTATAGTGTAGCTAACTTTAACTATGGTTAGTGAAAACAAGCTAGCTTCATAAAGTTCAATTTGAAGTTGCCTCGTTTCTAGTAATCATAGTTAAAATTAACCACGGTTTGTTTGGATTTGGATGACATGACAAGCTGTGGTTCATAAAAACAAAAAGCAAAGTGAAAGTTTCCAAACCCATCCTTTCCACAGGGAAAAGGCGAGTGCACAAGTCCAGTAAGAAAGCTTGGCTCAGTCTAAAGAAAGTGTAGCATTATGCCTGAACCCCACTGGCTCTCCACTAGCCTTCCACTAGTGCGAGGGTTCTTAAACTGTGGTCTGTGCACAACTGGTAGTCCATTAGTTTTGTTCAAGCGTTCCACAGCATTTCTGTAGCTGAAGAGGAGTTGAAGATAGGAGGTGGCACACCTATCAGATTAAATATTCATTTTTATTTTTAGTTGTCTTTTATTTCTTTGAATTGGTAAGAAAACTAGAAGAAATAAAAGAATCAATAAAATACAGTTTTAAAATATCATACAGCATCTAATATAGAGCATTATAATTGTTACAACAGGCAGGAAAATCATTATTTCGTCTGCCAAGACCCTCAGCAACTTCAGGTGGTTCCTAGACAAGAAGGTTTGGGAGCCACTGCGCTGGTGCCTTCATGGAGCAAAAATGGTTCCACAGTTCTGCTGTTTTTCTAACGGAAACCTCCAGAGAGCACCAGATCTTATTGAAAGTATCCTGGGAATGCTTACTGTCATGGTCCAGGACACAGATGTGAAAATTTAAAAGCTTAACAGAATAAAAATGTAAAACACCTGAAAAGCATTCAAGGTGAAAAGGCCTAAACATGAAAAATGACATAGAGTTAAATCTTCATTTTCTTTTGCAGGCATTCAAGAAGGAACACAATGCACCAAGTGTAAAAGCAACTGGGCACTGAAGTTTTCCATCATACTGTTGTATATATTATGTGCCTTGTTAACAATAACAGTAGCCATTCTTGGATACAAAGGTATGTATCACATCTATAGCAGCTGCCTTTTGAGTAGGAATCCAAGAAAAAGGGATGAAAGGAAATATTTATAAATAAAAGGATTTTCTGATTCAGTATGATATGATTTCAGAAAAGGCTATTCTGATATATATTTCAGTATTAGAACTGTCATTTTCAAAGACTTATTAATATACATTCATCCCGATCTGTACATATTTACTTGTAAATAAGAGCCTGTTTATGCAATTGCAACTTCCAGAAATTCTGTACATATGGCAGGCTATTAGGGAATGTGTACCATCTGTGCACACATGAACTTAATTTCTGCAATCCTTAACCTACCCAGGCCTTTATTTTTTACGGATAAGGATCACAGAAATTAGGATTATATGTATATGTCCCAGGCCACATGTTATTTTACATGGATGGTGAGCTGCACACAAACAAAATAAAAAAATTCCTTCCAGTAGCACCTTAAAGACCAACTAAGTTAGTTCTTGGTATGAGCTTTCGTGTGCATGCACACTTCTTCAGATACACTGAAACAGAAGTTGCCAGATCCTTCTATATAGTGAGAAGGTGGGGAGGGGTATTACTCAGAAGGGTGGTGGGAATGTGCTTTGGAAAAGGAATGTAAACTTTGGGAGAGAACAAAATTCTTTGTATGGAAGAGGTTAACATATATTCCATTGGGAACTCCATCCAGGTAAATCCATCTTTGTCAACCTTCATGAGGATGGAGCCTTCATTCCCAAACAAATATATTGTAATGTAATTCCTGGAGATATTTTGTCCTAAGGAATTTTGTGATTGTGAAACTTCTGGGAGCAATTGGCTGGGCCACTGAGAGAATGAAATTGTCAACAATATTTAAGTGTGGGGTTTTTTTTTAACCCCACACAATATCAAATGTTTGAGGTGGATAAAAACTTTTAAACACTTGTTTTGTTCTTGGTGCCATTTCAGGAGATTTGGCAACAGGGACAAGGCTTCCTATGGTGGTGCCATGACTCTAGAATTGAAATGGGGGAAGTCAAGCTCTCTAATTAGTTTGTGCCAACTCTGTTTAATGGTGTAGTCCTTTTGAATTATTGCTAAGATACTGTTTTTATTGTTCCAGTTGTAGAAAAAATGGACAATGTTACTGGAGGGATGGAAAATTCACATAAAAGATATGCTGAGAAACTCACAACAGTGGAGGGTGACCTGAAAAAATTGGGTAATTCATATGAAAACAAAAGCAGTATGTTAATTATTGTTTAGTTTATTGACTGATCAGTGTTCCTTGTCAGTTTATTGTTGTTTAGTCATTTAGTCATGTCCGACTCTCCGTGACCCCATGGACCAGAGCACGCCAGTCTTCCACTGCCTCCCACAGTTTGGTCAAACTCATGCTGGTAGCTTCGAGAACTGATCCGATTTCCTTGTCAGTTAATTAGTACTTAAACCCTATTCAAGAGCAGTGGTGTTGGTTTTTCAATGGAGAAATCTATATTGTTGGAACTATTCCCAGAAGGGAGGAAATATTTTGTGCCTAATCTCTTGCAGAAACCCAACTTGTCCCACGCATAGGGATGGAGGAGAAATCAAATTCAGTTCACATTTAAAGATGAACCTTACCCAGTTTGCACTTTCCAAAAGAATTCACAAACTGAAACGTAGCCATTCTTCAAAGTTTGCACTTCTAAGACTTTTGCCGTTTTGCAGGCAATGCCGTTCTCCATGAGATTCATTCATATATACTCTAGTGAAAATTAGGACCTCTTATGGCACCAGTAGCACTTAAGTGCACCATTGTGTTTTATGTTAAAGTAAAAGGAACTATCAGGTTATGTTGTCTTAAAGGAAAAGGAGCCATTATTCTGTTCTTCTAGAGTTAAAAATCAGCCATATGCCAAAATATTTTTGGTTTGTTTCATCCGTTGAATTAACAAAGAAGCAAACTCTATTAAAGCAAAGTCCCTCTGCTAAATAATAAGCTACAAAATCACCCCTGAATTATTATTATTTTGCTCTCTTTTTTTTTTTAGATTACCAAGCTGCAGAGAAAGCTGTGAGCACCAACACAGAGCTTTCAAGCTTCAAGGCTGACATTCTGGCCCTCCGCCAACAGCTTCATGAGATTTCAGAGAAAACAGCAAAGAACAAAGATACACTGGAGAAGTTGCAGGAGTCTGGGAACATGTTAGATGAGCGGCAGAGCCAAATGAAAGGTGTTTTGGATAGCAACTCTTTCATGATTTTAAGTGTCAACAAAACTCTCCAAGCTTACAATGGCTACATCAATGACCTTCAGAAAGACACGAGTAACATTCAGACAAGTTTGCAAAGTCAAATGCACTCACATAACATAGTCATCATGAATCTGAACAATCTCAATCAGACCCAAGTTCAGCAAAGAGATCTTATTAGTGCTTTGCAGAGATCTGTGGATGATACAAGTCAAGCTATCCAAAGGATCAAAAGCGACTTTCAAAACCTTCAGCAGGTTGCCCTCCAAGCACGGAAGGACACAGACTGGCTCAAAGAGAAAGTGCAGAATTTGCAGACATTAGCAGCCAATAACTCAGCTTTGGCCAAAGCTAATAATGATACACTTGAGGATATGAGCAGTCAGCTTAGCTCATTCAGTGGACAGATGGAGAACATCACCACTATTGCACAAGCCAATGAACAAAGTTTGAAGGAGCTCCAAGAACGCCATAAAGAATATGAAAACGGAACATCTGCCAAGTTTAGCCAGCAAGAAGACCGATTTCAAAACTTTGAGAAAGATATTGTCAACATCATTAGTAATATTAGCTACACGGCTCATCACTTGCGGACACTAACTAGCAACCTCAACGATGTCCGGACAACATGCACAGATACTCTTAGTAAACATACAGACGAGCTGACTTTTATGAACAACACATTAGCAAATATTCGCCTGGATGCAACTGCTCTCAGGATGCAACAGGACGTGATGAGGACAAGATTAGATATTGAAGTATCCAATTTATCTGTAGTAATGGAAGAAATGAAGCTGGTAGATTCTAAACATGGCCAGCTCATTAAGAATTTCACAATACTACAAGGTGAGAAATGTCTCAGATAATCCACTGTACATAGTGCCAAGATACTGGCTAGTAATGTTTGTTTCTCCCTGCAATGTTAATATCATCATAAATCATGGCCATGGGTACTAGTGCAAGTGGGTAGCACAACTCACTCAGCCTAAGCTGTACAATCACTGTTGTGCCAAAAACCACAATATTTCTTTGTCCCTCTGTGCATTGCTTAGGAAGCACTTGTTCTTTGTGGTACTACATCTTGAACTTTCCAATCTGGTGCTATCTGAATTTCTGGGACTGAACTACTGAAGTGTCCTTACTTTTCCTTAACACTAACTTGGCCAATGGTTCTGCACCTAAATATTCTGTAGTATGGCTGCATATGCTTGTTTGATAGCCTATGATGTTCTAAATTGTACTTGCCTTTTGACTATGAACCACCACTTTGATTAACTTGGCAACAGAATGAATACATGGTGTCTGTTTCATAGAGTGCATAAATGCCTTCTTATAAAAGTTTCTGCTTTCTGCATGTCTGCCTGTGTTTTCTGTAAGTTTGCTTTTGGTCTCAGTAGCTGAAAAGGAAATAATGCTGCATACGCATGAAAATGGCTGTATATTTTATGCCCAATCTGTTAAATTTGACATAAAGTGTCAAAGAGAGGTCAAATCTGTGAGACAGGCCTTAAAACTTTAATCATTGGGGATTCAAAGCATTTTTATTTTTGAGGTAATTTTTAACTCAGTATATTTCTGTGTTAGGGAATGAAATAGTAAATGTTATGCCCTGTCCTCTAAGTGGTTAGTTAAAGATAAATTAAACACTCTTCAAGCTCTACTGTAGGATTTCAAAAAGTTGGAAGATGTGCAATGCCAAGAAATACGAAGAAACACAAAATCCTAAATGAAATGGGATGTCTGTACTTGGGGGCAGGGGGTGATTAATGCTAAATGCACATTTTCTGAACAAAGTCAAATAAAAAAGTAGATGAAAAGCAGCAGAAGGGAAAGTCGGGCATTACTGACTGTTTGCCGAAACATGCATAAAGGACATTGGGGAAAAAAGTTAATACTTTGATAATGTAGAACTACGTTTCACGTTAAATGCAGGAATTAAAGGCACCTATTGGTATGCTGCACTAGATGAGATATAGTATATATATGCTATTGTGGTGGATTTTGAAGCACAATTATGTGGAAACCCACTGTTTAAAGTATTTCAAAATTTAATATAAATTGTGGGTTAGTTTCCACTCACAGAAGTAAATGTAAGAATCATGTCCCAGGCATCTGGCTGGCCGCTGTGAGAACAGGACCCTAGACTAGATAGGCCTTCGGTCTTACCAGCAGGGCTTTTCTTATGCTCCTAAACCTGTTCCAGTCTCTTTGCCCACATACATATACACAGTCCTTGGTACTGTGATACAGCAATCCAGTATTTTTACTGTAATTTAATTTTAATATATAGAACTGCCATATTAACTTTCCCCTCATGTTCAAATTATTTCAGGACCTCCAGGCCCGAGAGGTCCCAAGGGGGACCGAGGGCCCCAAGGTCCTACCGGCCTTACTGGGCCCAAAGGACAAAAAGGAGAAAAAGGTGAACCAGGACCACCAGGACCTCAAGGTGAAAAGGGACCGATTGGACCAGCCGGACCACCTGGTGAAAAAGGCGGGAAAGGTTCCAGAGGTTCACCTGGATCCAAAGGCCAGAGAGGTTCAACGGGGAAGACTGGTCTGCCAGGACCTAGTGGAGAACCAGGACTACCTGGACCACCTGGCAAAGATGGCCCCCCTGGCCCACAGGGCCCCCCTGGTCCTCAAGGTCTACAAGGAATTGTTGGGGAGCCAGGAATACCTGGTCCACGTGGGTTGCCTGGTCTGCCTGGTGCACCTGGAATGCGTGGACTACAGGGCCAGCCTGGACCTCCTGGCCCACCAGGTCCAGGAATACCGGTGGCACTACAAAGTGAGGCTAATGGTAAGCTCTTTGCTCACATGCATCTCTACCAGTCTGTCTGTGTCTCAAAGTGACTTATAGTCAAACTGTATCTGATTTGCCCTTTATACTTATCAGAAAATAGATTTAAGGGCCAGATTGTTAGAAAGATATGACTGCAGCTCTATGAATGGAAATGCCATTCACATTATATTCTGGAGTCGGTATTGTTTGTCAAATTGATTGGATCCTAAATTGTGGAACGTCACTGTACTACAACACAGTGGTGTCCAGACATTTAGGAACTGATCACATCAATTCAGGTATTTATGGGGGCCCAATTTTCTATCGCTCACTGGCTGAACAAAAGTGTTCCATGTTTCAGGTTGTCCTGTTTACTGGAAGAATTTTTCGGGCAATTGTTACTACTTTTCATCGGAAAGAGCCATTTTTGAAGACGCAAAGGCTTTCTGTGAAGAAAAATCATCACATTTGGTTTTTATAAACAGTAAAGAGGAGCAGGTATAAACCGCATCTGATACTCTGACAACTAGAGGTGGAACCTCAGCAACATGGATATCAAAATATTGGTGGGGGACATCAGGGGTTATTACATAGTTTCAGTTTTCCAACAGTTCCAACTCTAAACTCAGTAAGGGCCTATTTGCACAAAAGAGCGACACAGGGAATTTCATGGCTGTTGCTGATAAAGAGTACTAGTAACTTCCTTAAAAAGGGTCGACAATGTTTATTTTTAGGGCCAAGCTACATGGAGCTGTGCTTCATCTCCTGAATTTTTCTTTTACTGAATTGATTAGACGTTGCCATTTGTTCAAAGCAGCATCAGTGAGTGAGGTAGTATCACTCTTTCCCATCATACTATTTCCCCCAGTCAAAATTCTGCAGTATCCATGGCATTATTGGCCCCACAGGGGAAAATAATACCTTTTGCTTTCTAGACAGTTGTCAGTGTGACACCTGTGTGATATGCACCCAAAGATCCTCTCTGGTGCCCACACAGTGCTGCTCCCCCCAAACCTCCCACCTTTGAAATTAGGCTTGAAAAGATAATTCTTTTGTAGCTAATTGAAGGCTTTTTATCCAGCCTAATTGCTGGTGAAGGGGAGAGTCGGTATTCACGTGTGTGGCTGTGGTGTGTGCCTGCATGCAAGCATGGTTGCAGTGTGTGCATAGTGCTCACAATAGTTCATCCAGTTTGCAAATGTGCCCATGGGCACAAAAAAGTTGGCGACCCCTCTACTAGCTTGACAGAAGGTATGGAGGTTGATGTTGATTGGAAAAACAGTACAAAGAAAATATGTTGAACATACCCTACTCCTACTGCTTTTTACCAACTGGCAGACCTCTTCCTCATGGCTATATTTCACTAAAAAGAAACGGAGGGGAGGTGGGAATCACCCATGTATCTCGCAAGGCATGTGGCTTGACTCTATAAGGGTGCTTGCTAACAGGCAATTGTCTGAAGCAAAAGTGGTCACTGTTTAATTAATATTTATTATAACTATAATTTGATAATTAATAGGTTATAAGCAATGGAACTCAAAACCACAAGTAGTCAATTTAGATTAAAAGGGACTCGAGGGACTTTTATGCCCAAAGGCTTTACATGTTTTGAGATATGGAATAACGCAACCAGTACTTTCTTCTGTACACAGCAATGGCTAAAAAAACAGGTTGTTGCAAAAGGCAGCTTCTGGATTGGCCTCACGGACTCAGTGAAAGAAGATGAATGGCGATGGCTGGATGGAACCTTACCAGAATATATGTACGTGTAGGAAGGATATGAATTGTTCTTTGTTTCTGCTACTGTTCTTGCTATTGGATTTTTTATTTGTCACCATGCAGACAGGATGCTGCAGATGGGAAAGACTGCTGCAACCCTCTGAAGAAATGCTTTGCCATGAAATGTTGTTGTATTTTGCTCTTCTATACTCAGGCTTTCTCTCTGTTGTATTCACAAGGTTTTATTTTCTTGCCAAAAAAGAAGATGGATCATTGAGTAAAAGAATCATAGAACCATAATAAGCCAAGATTGTTATGGAATTTTATTGCAAACTGGGGATAGAGTAATCACATTTTTTTTTCTTGGACTCATTCTTCATTTTTTTAATAATTTGTATTACAACTGCCCATAAAGAGAGGCCATAATGTTAAAGGAAAATATTCTCTATTATTTTCATTGAAACTTACTAGAAGATCAAACTGAGCAAGCTCCTTTTAAACTGTAATCAGGGTGTTCAATGTTTCATTTAGGGCCAAAGTTGGATCACAGAAACTGAAATCTGTTATTCCCACCAAGTGAAATAATGCCTGTCTCCTTCAGACACAATCTGTCTAACATTTGGCACTTTGTTAAGGATGTAACACAAAATTGGCTAGTGCTGTCTTATCTTGATGAAATCCTCAGTTACTTAACTGAAATCACCTTCCTAAAACAAGCATAACTCAACATGAAGTTAAATCTTTGAATTCTCAGTGTTCTAGATCTTTGAAGATTTAGTGTTCAATCTTTGAGAGCAAATGACCAAGTGAAGTCAACAAAGGTGATACCTCTAAATTCACATTCTGTCTCTCTCAACACATCTTGAGCCCTTTGTATCTTTCTATGAATCCTATGTATATATAAATATTAGAACATAGTATCCTTCCACTTCTCTTTAACCCCGTCAGGTTAGCAGGCTTTTTATTGAATTTTCAAAAAAGAAACAAAAACAGTCAAATAATACAAACTAAATTAGAATAAATCAAGTCCAGACCAAATCAGTGGTTAGACATCCAAGCAAATAGATTTGTATGAAGAGCCTGTATATTAGGGAACTTCCTATCTTTATTGTGTTTATGGAAAGTCACCTTCTCATCTGCTGCCAGTTGAGTCATGTCCTCTGTCCACAGTATGATGGGGAGGGGGGCAGATGAAACAGACTGCTGCTTCCAGTATTGAAGCATTAGACATTTATCCACCATGAGTGCCTTTAGAAGCAGTTAAATTATCCTTCAATGGAATATTAACATCTATAAATCAGTGAGCTATTCTTGAGGTGTGCCATATCTGGATAGAAGGGCAGAGGAAAGTATATTTTAGTTTATAAATTATAAATATGCTGTGCTTGATTCTAATACAAAGGGCTCACATTTTTGAGAATCTGCCATAGTATGTGGGGATAAAATATATAGGGCTGTATAGTGGGAGTTTGCTTGCATATTGCATGGGAGGTAAGGAAGTGGACATGATAATACAGCCCAAGTCACATAAAAACAAAATATGAAAGAAGTTTAAATATGAGAGGCTTGAAGCCGTACCTAACTTGCAGTTTCACAGGCAGAAAGCCAGGCACGCAGAGCTGTTCCTACTTTCTTTTGAGCCACAGATTGAAACTGTCTTCATTTTTAGTATAGAGTGCAATTTAGGGAAGTACACTTGCTGTTTATCATCTGAAATCTGGGAGGGTCTGATTTTATCTGAATCCAAATTGCCATTTTATTTCTCTTTCAAACACAGAAGGCATAGACACATGTGACTTTTTATGCAGCACCTCTGAACTTTTTTCGGTGTTTATCTTATGTCGTGTTTTGCATGTTCCTTTGTGATCTAAAAACCAACAGTCACTTCAGCTAAATGTAATTGGTTTTTTTCTAGAAAACTTGGTGCCTTCCTAAAATGTCACTCAGACTCCATGAGCTCGACAAACATGTTCTTGAATCCTTATATTATTTAGCTTTGGGTGCTGTGCCATCCACTTCAGCCAGCAGCCACAGCCCTGCACTTAATAAGCTGTTTCTTCAACAGAGATGATCCTTTAAAATCCTGAGATTGGCAGCACAGTCCATTTAATAAATCAAGTGATTTTGGGCCCATCATGTAAAATTTTCAGCAGAATACTAACTTACTCTGTAAAGGCTAAAGGACTTGTTAGGATTTTTTTGTTCATTTCCAATCTGAAATGTAATTTGCTACGCAAACAGTATATTTTTCTTCCAAAGGTGCAACAGAGGGTTGAAGAAGCATAGGCAGAAAAGCCACCTTGGCCAAAGTGTTGGCTGGTTAACTGTGAATATGCCTTGGGTTTGTGGTATTTTAAAACTCTTATTTTCTGCTTCTTTCCGTGTATTGGATAACAAGAAACTACCAGTTTGCTTTGACTTGGGGATGCATATGCAAATCCAGCAGGAAGACATCCTTATGTCACAGTAGCTTATCTGCAGCTGCAGAGGAAGCAGCTAAATGCTGCCCCATGACTGCTCCATCCCCTTCTTACACATCCTTGTCCATCCCCAAATCAGAACAAAGTTAATTGGACTAATTCTAGGTCTCTGAGCTTCGGCAGCTTGTTGAATTGATTCTCTTCTCTGCAGCCCAGATGTTTTCCATTTCCAGGAAAGAGTCATGCATTGTTTGTTATAAGGAGTATGTTTTCTGCTCAGAACAGACTGTCGGTATTTTGTTTTTGTTTTTCTTATTCTCATCTGTCCCAGTATCACATGATGGTTTGCTATTTGTTTTGCGGAATGATCTATTTTCTGTTTTGTTGAAAGAAACTGGAGCGCTGGACAACCCGATAACTGGAAACATGGCCATGGACCTGGGGAAGATTGTGCTGGGTTAATCCATGCTGGGCTTTGGAACGACTTTCACTGTGAAGATGTTAACAGTTTTATTTGTGAGCAGGAGATGGACAAAGGTATGCTAGAACCTTGACTAGGATCAATTCTCATTTGCTACAAGGGCCAAACCCCAAGCCAAGTTTAAACAGCTGGAAAAAGAGGGGACCCAGTCCTCTATGCGTATGACTAGTTGCTTGGAAGCCCTTAGAAGAGGATTGCAGTTCAACCCAGTCATGTACAGATCAAAGCTTATTTCTAGTTCAGTTTCTATTGTTCAAGCCATTGAAGTTTTAAGGGGCTGGCAGGAGACTGTACAGCCCCTCTAGTCCCCCTCCCACACTTTGGAAATATGAGCTCCATGTATTTTGCACAGTTCGTGTCCAAAAATATACCCACCTCTACATGAAGCAAAATCTATACAATAGATTTCTCTTTCCAAGTTACCACATAAGGACACCTTGATGCATGTTTAGGATTCAGAAATACAAGTATAGCTTTAGCCACAACAACCTGGGGTATATACCGTCCACAAGATTCAGCTTCAATACCAGAAGGCACAGATTCAGTATAAAGTGCTTTGAAGGTTGTTCAGTTCAGTCCAAATCCCAGTTCAGTAAACTGAATTGTCTTTCCCATTCACTATTACTGAAAAATTTAAAAATAGTTGCAACTTTTTATCCTTTGGAAAGAATTAGATGAAATTTTCAGACATAATAGCCTCTCCTGAATAGATAAAGTCCAATGAATTGCATTTTTTTCCAGGTTTTGTGTTTTGTTTTTGTGTTGGGCATCTTTACATGTTTGCTTTGTACAAGAAACAAATGTTAATTTTTTTTGTAACTTTTGGGCAGAATTGGATCAAATTTGCATGCCATTAGCCTCTTCTGAGGTGATGAATTCTGTTCTTATTGGTTTTTTTAAAAAAAAACAGATATTATGTTTATAGCACTTTAATGCATTGCTTTTCCTTTCCTGCTTTAGCTGAAGCTCTGGGATTGTAATAGGCTGTGAACCTTATAAGAGACACAAATGAGTGAGATTTCCTGAATGATGAAGTATCCTCTGGGACAGAACCATCACCCAACCAAAAGGGGGAGCACTGAGAACATTGATGAAAAAAGTCAGCACAATTCGTCCGCCTTATCTTCTAATTTTTCAGGGGCTTTACAACGTTGCACAAATGCGTCAATTGGAAATACAATTGGACTAAACCAGCTATAGATCCTCTTCAACCACAAAACATACAGATGCTGAAGATTTATAAAACAATGGACTATGCCAAGATGACTACAAATCATGACTTTTCCACAGGAAGAAAAAAAGAATACAAACCTACTGTGTAAACACAATAGCCACTTGCTAAAATCCCAAATACTGGCAAATTATATAAATATACATTTATAAATATATATAAATTTTATATATAAATATATATAGGCCAATTCTGATCAGTAATATAGAATATACTTTTAAAATTTTTGTATTTTTGTACAAAATATTTGCTTACTACAATGGTCTTTTTAACTGCCTTTTTATATAAAGTACACAGAAGCCAAAGAAAATAGCAGTGATACTACTTATAATTCACTAGAAATGATTGTCAGGTATAAGTCTCATCAGTTTAAAACACAGTTTTGTTTTATAGATAAATATATATGCCAGATAAATTACCCTAGTTTAATAACTTTTGAAGTTGACTGTAGGTGGCATTTGCCGTATTTTAGCAGTCATCTCCAATCTGGTGCCCTTCACATGTTTTGGGGCATAGCAGTGCTGGCTGGGACTGATGGGGATTCTAGTGCAAAACATCTGGATGCCACCGCATTGGCTAAGCCCAGCATAGAACAAGTTGTGATCCCAAAGATAGATATGATGCGGTTGTCTAATACCATTTTTCTGATTTGGTTGCATTTCACGTGATGGAATGACTGCAAGATATGCAGAGTAAACCATGTACGGATGGGAGCCTAACAACTGCTACAGTGCTGTCTTCAAAGAAGTGGGGTCACCAATGAGTGCAGAGGCCAGAACTCAGTAGCGGAGCAGATTCTTTGCATGCAGAAGGCCTCAGGCTTAGTCTCTAGTATTTCCAATTCAAAGGATCAGTAGATAGTGATGGGGATGACCTCTGCTAAAGACCATGGACAACTACTTATTCTGGGCCAGATGGACAAATAGTCTCAACTGTTTTAAGGCAGATTCCTACATTCCTATTATCTCCTTCCTATCTAGAAGGTTTCTGTTGCCAAGAACTCAACTGTAATACAGACAAATAGAAACGCAAGGCCAAACTAGACAGTTCATGCAGTTCAATGTGTGTAACTTGTCCTCAATGTCTTTGGGGTTGGTTGGTTGGTTGGTTTGCTTACCCCAAAAATATTTGAGAGGAGCTAATGGGCAATGGAACAACAGTACCCTTTCCTTTTTAGCCATGTTTCCACTCCAATCAGTTCCTCCAAGCTGCACCTCTTTTCTCGGCAGGGAAGAATGGCGTCTTACGGGATAGATTAAGTGCCTCCTTTCCCAGTGCTGCTCCTCTGCTACTTGACAACCATTCCAAAAGGGGTTTGAGTGCTGTTGTTTTTTAAAGACACTGAAGAGAACTTATATGCATCTGCTTCTAGTTTGGTCCTCAGCTGGCACAAATACTGGCATGAAGACTTCCTGTGCAAGCATAATGTTCAGGAATGAATTTTGCTTCAAGTAGATTTTGTGCTCAAAATAAATGACATGTCGCACATTTTGACCTTCATGAGAGTTACGTGAGGTTTGTGCATGGATGGCACCATCCAACTGTTTGTGTGTGTTTAGATTTGCTAGGAATGGCTTGTGATTGAAAGTTCACAGCACCTAAAAGGGATTCCTTTTGTCACGCAGCAAGCAAACTGATCATGTGCAGAAGCAAATGCAGACCACAAGTTTGACATCATATCTAGACAAAGGAGGAGGACAGAAAACATGGCTCATTCCAGAAGGAGTCTCTAGCCAGAATAAGTCTCCAACCATTCCTTGTCATGTTCCTTTTCCCATTCATTTGGGAAGCTATTACATTCTGCACTCTGTAATCATGCCAACCAAGATAAACAATGAAAAACAATGTGCAACTGTGAAACCAGAATACCAGAATGCTTTGGCTTCTTTACACAAACAATTCTAGAGTAAATTCAATATTCATGGCATAGCAGACAAGACTAGCCATTCTAAAAATCACTTACTGCACCATACCTACCTTTCAGTCTCCTGCCTGACCACTGTTATGCCATGTCTTGCTGTGCCTGATCAGTTATGGGACATCATGACAAGTCACAGGGCTCACAAAATATTTACACTATTCGTTTTGTAAAATATTTCAGGGAATATATTTAGGAGTAGAAGGAAGTTCAGAACAGCTTGCAAGAGGCCCTTTCTCTGAGGAATTGTTCCTTCAGTCAAGCCTGCAGTTACTGTTTCCTAGAGATTGGTGCCATCTGTTCCCACACAGATCCGACCAGTTCTGTACGATGCAGCTGATTAATCTGCAGACAATTCACACAGGGCCATATGAGTTGAGCTGACACTGCGTTAGTTGAGCACATGCTGAAGTGATCATGTGCTCAATGTACGCTTTTAGCAGATTTGCGGTACCATGGGAAATGTCAAATGAATGCAAGGTATGATGAAGCCATAATACAGAATGCATGTACACGAAAGCTCATACCAATAACAAACTTAGTTGGTCTCTAAGGTGCTACTGGAAGAATTTTTTAAATTTTGTTTCAAGCTTTAATAATAAACAGAGAAAATTCTAACAAAATAACATAATGAGAGAAACTAAAACAACATCATGGGTCAGGTCTGAGGCAAGAAATGAGAAGAGGCAGTTGATCCCTCTTAACTGACATTCATAACTAGACACACACTGGAGGGGCTGATTCTGGAGCAAAACACAAGCCCCACCCACCAGATACCAAGCACTCTACTATTCAAATTAGGCACCAGTGTTTTTCTTACAATAACAACATGTTATTATAGTATCCCTAGAAGTATGATGGAAGCCTTCCAGGGATAATTGCAAACATCTCCATGTAATGATTACAATACCTTGGCCTTACTGTAGAGTAGGGTACAGACAAATTATTTTGGAGAAACAACTTTATGCTTTCTCTGTCCCCAAAGAGCTATCAATGTCTCCAGGTTCTCCTAATTGCATTTGGCTCTGTGTGTTTTGGTTCACCTTGTGTCTGTATGAACCAAGTACATTACAGTATTTTGGATGATTTCACTGATGTGATCACGTTAACAAAGCTGAAAAACTTAAACGTTTATACTCCTTGAGAGCAAGGTCAAAGTATGCAATCAGCCTAAAATACACAATGAAATGCAGAAATTCCAATAGTAAAGTTACTGAAGACTGTTTTGTTTTGTTTATGTACCAGTTGGAATTCAGTATTAATAAGGGTGTAAATGCCTTATGCTAAAGAATGTGTGTTTTTGTAACTCTTGCTAGAAACCAGAAGGAAATTACTTAAAGAACTACAAAAATCTGTCAGTCATTTCACAATTAATTAGAGTGTCAAATTACTTGGAAGACGAGGCTTTTTAAAAACTGAATCCCTTCATTTGCCATAAAAAGATCTTCCATTTCTCTTCATGTAATAAAAATGTAAGAATGTCATTGTGAAGTTCTCCCCATTGAAGGATTTGTGGTACCACATCACAATCTTGGATTTGCATGAAGTCAGGGCCGGATAAGGGAGCAAAAGTGAAGGCAGTTTGCATAGCAGCATTGGCCATTGAATCAAAGCAAGGAGGCACACAAAGAGGGGGGGGGGGAGTGGTTTAAAGCAACAGAAGTTAGAGTAATGCACGGATGGAAGAAATGGAGAGGGAAAATGGAAGTTTTATACAAAGGCAGAGACTTGAATGAAGCAAGGATGGAGGGTAACTGAGAAAAGGTGCCTATTTTAAACACTGGCAGAAGTTTGAGTAGCACAAGCAGGGGGTGGTATGGGGGGGGAGTGGCACTTTAAAACAAGGTCTGAATACAGTGGTACCTCGGGTTAAAACTTAATTCGTTACGGAGGTCCGTTCTTGACCTGAAACACCACTTTAGCTAATGGGGCCTCCCGCTGCTGCCACCTGATTTCTGTTCTCATCCTGAAGCAAAGTTCTTAACCTGAGGTACTATTTCTGGGTTAGCGGAGTCTGTAACCTGAAGCGTCTGTAACCCAAGGTACCACTGTACAGCGAGAAGGGAGTTTGGAAAAACTCAGTTTGATAACTTGTTGGTCTTAGCTCCTGATTTAGAAGATAAACCTCTCCTCTCTTCTGTCTTTTCTTATATCTGTATTTCCTCTTTTCTTTGCACCCTACCCATTCTGTTTTAGGAACAGGGGTGGAATAGGTACAGGATGGGCAGGGGGAAACTGTAATCAGATTGATTATTTATTTAAACCCATTTGAAAATAACAGTAGAAGTAATAAAATGCTATTTACAATGTTGCATAGCAGATGATAATCTGCGTAACACATGATGATAAGCCTAAAGCGACAGGTCTTTTTTCTTCAAAAAAATGTTTTATGGTGATAAGGCTTTTTCTCATAACAAGATATTAACTACCATATATGGTGTAAATCAAAGCATAAAACATATTCATGCTAACTAGAAATCAGGTTACTATAGTGTGCCTTGTCAAGTATTCTTATTGTCTTTAAAGATAAACGGCTTTCCTTTGCACTATTCTCGCATGACCACTTTGGAAATACTGAGTAAGCTGCTTAAACTAATCAGGTGATCTCTTATGCATAATCCAGTCAAAGCAGAATGAGGTAGTAGAATTGTGAGTCAGTGTGGGACAAGAGATTTTGGAAAACAAATGTTCTATGTCATTTCCTGAGGGGAAGAAATGTAAAAAAAAAAGAAATGAGAAGGATGCCTAAATGAAAGCCTCATAAAGGGTTAAAAGAATAACTATGGGCCAAGATCCATAATTAGCTGTATAGTGTGTATGCCAAGCAAAACTAAGGAAACTGGATTTTCTTTGATATCCATGAAGTAAAACCTCCCAGCCTATGGATGTACATACAATGGATTCCTAAAAACCTCTATTGTATAATAGGGAAGGGGGACAGGCTGAAATAAAACATGTGTTGTTATTGTTGTTTTTAACAGCAAGCCTACTTTGAGCTTCAGCAGAAAAAGCAAATTATTCCTTTTTCTTTGCTATATATATATACACACACACACACATATATACACACACATATATATACATATATATATATATAATATAAATTATATTATATTATAATATTATAATTATAATACTTGTATTATACAAGTACTGAAACAAAAATTTTCAAGGGATTGGCCCTTTTTTAATGCATTTGGCCAGTTTTTGCACACTTTCATTTTTCCTTTGGTTTATTAAAGCAGGAAACAAAATACAAGACCTTAGTGGGCCACCGTATGGATTGGGCTTGGTAGATCACAAGCTTGTGTAGGGCTGTATTAGTCATTATTCAGGTTAACAGAAGCATGGGCCAACCCTCATTCTCCTGGAAGAGTACAACTGGCATATTAGGTGTAACTGATAAAATGCACTCTTGTTACAGCCAATGAAAGCCTCAAGCCCTCTCTCTGTGTTGCATTTGGACCATACTTGTTTTCGGTACAATTAAATATTTCTGTTTCGAAGATATTTTGGACTCTCCTTGGAAAGAACCACCTATTATACAGTTTTAATAATTTTTATTTGCTGGCACTGCCATCCTATCTGCCTTTAGCCAAACTAAACATTAGGCATTTTTAAAGAAGCCGCTCTTAAGTGACTTTGGTTACATGGTATCCATGGTTTTATGTAACGTGGATTCCTTCTGATTTTCAAAGCTGTGGTTTTACACATGAAGGTTTTTAATTTAGGCATATTCTACTATGGTGATGCCTTCGAGTTTAAAGCACACTTACTATCCAAGAAAAATTATTTCCTGTTTATCGTAAGGTGGGTGGACCAATGCAGGAAATGACTCATGAAAAACTGGGAATGGCTAGGCTAGCTTGCTTTAACTGAATTAGATTCTTACTTCAGCTGAACAGCAAACATACTTTGTCAGAGTGGAATAAGAAGAACAGCAGAAGGAGAAGTAGCTTCGTTATAAAGCACAAGAGGGATGGGGAAGCAAAAACCTTTTCAACTGAGCTTGCTTAGGACATTCCCTAGGATTAGTAAGTACAGGAAAATACTTCCAAATAAAGCATGCCCTTTACTAATTTGAAAATGTACCAGCTGTGCTGAAACAGAACCAACGTGACCTCTACTTTGGATCACTGATGCAGTCAAAATGCCTTGCAAGTTTCTAGCACATCAAGCCCAAGCTGAAAACAGAAGCCAAACAGTACATGCTTGTTTTCTGGGTCTGTTCTGACACCTACTGGCACAATAACCAGTTGCAGCAATGCTGTTACAAATAAGTACACTTAACAAACTGTTCTTATGCCAGGAAGTGGAAAAGTAAATAAAATCATAACATCTTTGATGTACAGTTATCCAAAGGAATAGTATTTCTTTGATCCATTCATTCCGTTTTTTAAAAATAAACACACACTATTTTTTTCAGCTAGCCAACTGGAATAACAACAACAAGGTTTATTGGTATGCATAAAAACAAGTGACTCAGTCAAGTCCAAGCGCATTTTTTTCCTTTGAGCAAGCCTCCTGCAAATCATCACAGCACAGTTCCCAGTCAAGTGGGGGAGGGGAGGTAATTGCCTTGTGACAGGACCTTTTGTCAATATTGCTTTCCATGATTCTGGCCTGTTTCATTTCCCAATTCTTACCCATTTTACTTGCCTGCCTTTCATAGCAAATGAAATTGGCAAAGCTCCTAGGTGTGTGTTGCAGAGCTCAATAGTGCGCATGCTTCTAAAACTTAATTTGCAGCCTTTGTGGACTTTTCCCTAAAGCTCCTAGCCGGGGGGGGGGGGGAGTTTCCAATTGTACTGCAGAAAGAAAGAATGATCACAGACCTTCCCAAGTGTCCTATTTTCTCAATGTATGTGGGGATAGGGCTGCTATACATCCGGATTTTCGTGGACATTACCGGGATTTCAAAGGTGGAATTGACATTCGGGGGGGGGGGAATCATTGCAAAAGGTGGTGTATTGTTCTGGATCTTAGGACAATTGTTTGGCTCAGCAACTCTGGCGTTTGTCTAAAAAAACTCAACAATTTTGAGGGTGTCCTGGTTTTTACTTTCTGAAATAAGGCAACCCTAGTTGAGCTAATAATAATAATAATAATAATAATAATAATAATAATAATAATAATATATTATTATTTATACCCCGCCCATCTGGCTGGGTTTCCCCAGCTACTCTGGGCAGCTTCCAACCGAATATTAAAAACAATACAGCGTCAGACATTTAAAACTTCCCTAAACAGGGCTGCCTTCAGTTGTCTTTTAAAAGTAAAATAGTTGTTTTATTGCCTTGACATCTATTGGGAGGGCGTTCCACAGGGCAGGCGCCACTTCCAAGTTCTGATCTACAAAGGAATGGTTGATTGTTTTGTTTTCCTCCCCAGAGGTATCCGATCAAGAAGAAACCAAAATGGATGAATGAACTTGCCCGCTTGTACAGACTGTTATCGCATGGGGGCCTCTTGGTGTCCCAGTGACTCACAACAGGCCTCATCGGCAGCAGGGAGAAGCCTTTCACAGTTCCTGCCAATAGGTTCTGGAATGCCCCGCCAAGGAAATTTCTCCTTGCCCCCTCATAAAACATTTTAGTGTTTTAATTCTGCCAGAAACTGTTTTAATTGGGAACTCTGGATTGTTACTTTCACTCTGTGGTTTTTAATTCTTCCTGGTTAGCTTTTTTCATACGGTATTGTTTTTTCTTATGGTTAACCACTGAAGCCTTAGAGGAATGCCCAGAGGAAAATTATTTGAGAGGAAGGTCAAGTTTTCAATTAAGTTTATTCAGGATATTATCTCAGCTATGTAGATAAACTTTACAGCTTTACAAACCAGTCATGTGAATCACTCTGAGATCTATGGATGAAGGGCAATATACAAAGTCAATATGTCATAATCTTAATGCTGTTTTGCAAATGGTGAAACTTCTAGTATTTTCATAATTTTATCTTTGACTTTTGTATTTTTTAACTGTATCCTTTTTTTAGGTCACTTTGAGATATTTCTTTTCTTGTATAAAGTAATTAATTAATTAATTAATTGTTTTTTCTTGCAATCTAAAAATGAAAAGGGAATAAGCTTTTTAGTCCAAACTGATGGGGGGGAAAATCCCACAACTTGCAGTGCAACCACTGAGAATGTTTCTTCTTCTGGGCTCCTTGCTAATGATGAGCCAGAGATAAGCAGAACCTCTTATGCTGATCTTACAGCCCAGCCAGGTTCATTCACATGGGGGAAATGTATACTTTGTTTTCTAATTATTCAACCTGAACAGTTTTGCTATTTGAAAATAAATATTATAATCATTTTTGGATGGATTTCTTCTCTTTTTGGAAAAGTATTTTTATTCTTTCTTACAATGAACTATAATAACTTCAACAAACATTAGAATACTGATCTTGTGACATTACCCATTTTCCTCTTTGAGTTCATACTTCTTGTGATTGGTTTAAAACAGTGCTTTCTCTTCAAACTGTTAGGGTTTACTTTTTAATAAACTTGAACTTGCTCTTCGTTGTATTTCAAGACTCAAAAATTGTGAAGTATAGGTAAAATTTGCTCCTTCAGTAAGTACTTGCCAAAGTGTATAATTACTTCTCTAGTAGTGCCACCATCTTAGCTGTGTGGCCCCAGAGCTCTAAACACTTGTTATTTTTCCTGGGGGATATCTATAGTTCTGAATCAACAGTTTTAAGCCACTGAATAAGAAAGGCACCAGGTGTCTTCCTCTGCTGAGGAAACAATCCAATATACATCTTGCTCACTGGTAAGCCACACCCTCCCCCACCAGCTGGGATTGTTTTTATTATTTTCTGCTCAATTGTGCTGTATCATTTTTATGTTGCAATTCACCTCGAGAACAATGTTATTGGGTGCATTTATATAAATATAGTGAGTAAATAAATAAAAATTGGCAATAATGGGCATTCGCAGATCAGCCAAAAGGGATGTTCCCATTTGTGGGTTCCCTCCCCCCCTCCACCGGGTCATATCAGGCTAACATACTCTATATGTTACTCATAACATACTCATAACACTGCTCTTTTAAGAGCAGTGGGAGTTAAAAGGAGAAATAGGGTTGTTATGAAAGAGTGGCCTTTACCATTTTTTCATGCACCACTGAGGATAGTCAACAAAAATAAGAAACATTTCATTTAGTCTTCCCAATAGACCATAAAAACAATCTGGAATAAAGAGGTTTTGTGAGTCTCTCCCCAACCCCCAACCCCACCGCACTGGTAACTGTGTTGTGCCATGTGTTTTAATAAACAAATAGTGTAGAGTGATCTTACCTAAAGGTGAATCTGTGTGGTTTTATAAGCTGGTGAGAAGTGGTGTTCAGTCTCCAGAGAATTAAGGAAATGAAAACATCTAGCTATGCAGTAGTATCACTAAAGGAACAATTTCCTATTTGGTTTTCTTACAAATTTGCACAGAATCAATCAAGGTGACACCTAGGCATTGTTGCTCATACAAAATATAACACGCCAGTTCTTCACTGTAAGAGAGATTGCCTCTACATTAGTACTGCATCAGACTGGGACTCACTGTGCACCAATGTCTGCTAAAAACACACATTTATAACATCTGTTGAAGACGCAGCAGGAAAATTAGGTCGTTGAGTTACTAGATCAAAAAGTCTCCATAAATCAATGAACATTTTTACCACAATAAATTATTACAATGCAATGCAATAAAATGTGTGTAGAACTGTAGGTGGAAAGATTGCATTTAATCCCATGTTTCTGCCAACATGGCGTTAGGATTTGGAAAGACATTATTTTACCTTAACTTACCCAGCATTTCTTGAAAAGGTAGTATACAAATTAAAGAAATAACCTTATTATGTGGACAGAGCCAACTGGTGCTAGTGATCTTTTGTGCACTATTCCCGCTCTATCTTTATCAATTCTTTTTCTTCCAGTTGAATTACATTGTGACCTTGGGTCAGCCCATTTCCCCTCCACATGGTTCATGTCGTCCTTTGTTTTGTTGTGCAAGTGTACCGCAGCCCACACTCATTCTGAATTGCACCATTTGGGGCTTGAAATTGCGCACGTGTGTGTGATATTGCACATATCAAAACATGTTTTCTTAAAAAGCTAAATAAAAGGTCCAACTTCAGCAGAAGCAGAACTGAATATGGAACCCCAGTTGGAGGAGCACACCCCTGGATACAATCATGCTGGGACTCTGGGTTTAGGAAAATAAGAAAGCTAATGCTTCTTAGAAGGAATAGGAAAGATCAAACTAAGGTGGAGAGGCAGCGAGCCATACTTCCATCACCACAAAACGAACTGAGAATAAAACGAGGCGGGACGATGCGAGAGTTAAATGGGCAGAGAGCAGAAACGTGGTTCAGAATCCTCGAAGCTCCTCCTCCTCTTCCGAGTCTCGGCGCTAAAAAGACTCCTCCCGGGCAGGAGGGGGCGCTCGCGGCTGCCTTCGGACTTCCGCAGTCGCAAAGGGATGGCGTCACCAGAGCGGGCCGCCGGTTGTTCGCCGAGTCTTCCAGGAGGTGCTATGTCGCCGCCGCCGCTCTTCAGCTTGCCTGAGGCGCGGCTGCGTTTCACGGTGAGCAGGGAGGCGGGCTGGGGCGCGAATGCCGCCGCTGGCGACTCCGGAGAGCTGGGGCTTCCCGAGCGCCTGTCCTTTTCGCTTGAGCTCCGTTTTCATCCCCGCTTGTATCCGGAATGGATGGGGACGAACTGGGTTGGGGGCGCGGGGAGAGAAGCCCACGCTGCTTTCTGCATGCCCCCCCCCCCGAAAAAACGACACACGCACAGCAGACCAATTCCGTGGCGTTTCCTGCCCAATAAATGTGTTTAGAAATGTAGCATTTTCGGTGGACGTGGCTTCCCTCGGTGGCGGCGCCGTGGGCTGGGGAGGGCGGGGTATAAATAAAATTTATTATTATTATTATTCTTACGGACCTCCCTCTCTACCTGACCGTTTCCCACCCCCACCTCCAAAGCCATAGGCTTCAGTCCTGTTTGTTCTAACAGGCCGTTGAGTATTAATATTATTATTATAATAAGATTTATTATTATTATTCAGGAGCTTCCTCTCTACCTGACCGTTTCCTACCTCCAAAGCCATAGGCTTCAGACCTGTTTGTTCTAAGAGGTCGTTGAGTATTAATAAGAGAGACATCACTTGCATTTGTATTGACCACATTTCAACGCTGATATCTTCTGCACTTTGGAATTGTGTTTTTAAGCTTCATTTTCCGTGCCCGTACCTTTATTGTGGGAATGAATGGTGGGATATAAGCAATAACAGCTGTTTGCTGATAACCCATCACAGGGCGACATTGTCCTCCTTGAGAAGATGTTGAAATTTTGCTTCCAGTAGGGTGGCCAGCTGCCCAAGGGGAGAGGGCTTCTGCACCTTTAATTGGTGTGTGGAGAAAGGAGTGCTAATAGAAGTAGCTTGCTGGACCTGTGGTGATGTTCATTCATACAAATCACTGTTTTGTGCTACAGACAACTATTGAGGAACGTGTATAACATCTCAATGTAATATATGTTTAACAAGTTTAACATTCGGTATAATCACTGTAATTCATTATCACATCTCTAATTCTAAAATGGAACTCAGCCCACTTTCAGGTGGTTTGCTTAGATTGAGTTAAACACTGGTAAAATGTAGCCACATGAGTCTTTCATTGTAGCCTGATTTTGTTTGTATTCAGTCTGTATTCCAAACATTCCAGTTTAATCATGTGAGCTGGCCCTAATTCAACCAAAAACACATTTGTTTGTTATTTGCAGAGGTGAATGGATGCACTCCTAAGTCTACTTAGTTGAGAGTAAATAATACTTAAATATGTAGTGCTTTCTTCTGAGAAACTATGGTTTGGATTGTGCTTATGGGAGCACCGCATCCCATAGTCACCTTTGACTGGACTTAACTGTCCAGGGGTCTTTTACCTTTACCCATCATGTTACATTTCCATATCTGTTTTCAAAACTGCATGGCTAAGGGCATGCATTTTTGCAGCGTTTAAAAGCTTTAAGTATAGAATACACAAACCTTGAGGCACATTTTATGCTTACATTTATTATTTCTGATTGTCTCAAAAAGGGGATAGGATAAACAGTTTAAATTTTAGATTTAAACTTAGTTTTGATCGTTCAACAAGTGTACAAAATGTTAAGAAAATGACACAAGGTAAAAAAAAACAACCATTAAAAGTTTGATCACTTGATTTGGAATGACCCAAGAAGATTTTATAGTCCGAGTGTACATAAGTCATGAATCCTTTCCTTGTACTGAAGATATTCAATTATAATTTGAACTTGTATTCTAATATATAAAGTCAGTCTGGTTAGACAAGTCTAGTTTTGGTTTAGGCTGTGCTATGAGTTATAGCATGTTTTCATATGAGTGAAGTCTTGGACTTAAAGTACTAGAGCAATTAAATTCTAAGTAAATATGGAACTTTAAAATCCCTATTATCCATGGTTGTGGTGAGAAGGCCCCAATGCATTAAAGTGAAACAGTTCTGATTTGTGCCTGGGAACCATATGTTACCCATCTTAAATACCATCATGCAAGAAAGGTGGGTTATAAATTAATTTTGATATAGATTTACACATAGTATTGAATAGAAATACTACTTAAAAAACCTAATCTTCCCCACTTGCCTTTTCTTCTCAGAACTCAACTCGAGATGCACTTAAGAACAAAACTATTAAACCTTTATTGAGTGCCTTCAGCCAGATACCTGGAAGGTAACCTTTAGTTTGCTTTTTATTTCCTAACATGCATTTAATTATGTTGATATGGAAGGCTTTGGCAAAATAGTCTTAACGCTTTTCTCCTCTGGTAGTGAAAATGAAAAGAAGTTTACCCTGGATCAAGCTTTCAGAGTTGCCTTGGAAGAAGAAATTGTGAGTACTACTTGTTGTAACTCTACATATCACTGTCAGTAGAAAGTGTATGGTTCATTTCGAAGTAAAAAATGTGTAATACCTATTACTTCTGATACATCAGGAAAAATATGACCACCAAGGGAAGTCACCAAATCAGTTGAACCTTCAATGCTTTGATTCATCTTTTTGAAGAACAAAAACTATAATTTCTTGGTGTTGTGTTGGAGGAAACCTGGACTGTGGTCCTGGACAACTGCAGCATCCATGTTGAGGTTGCTTCAGGGCTATCTCAAGATCACATGATTTCCATGGCAACCACAGGACTGTCCCAGATAGTCACCAACCCAACACACAGAGCAGGGCATTCTCTTGATTTGGTCCTTGTCCCTAGTGGGGAGAGGGGTGATCATAACCTCATTGTGAGGGTTGGAACACTTCCTGGTGAAGTTTAGAGTTCTGGTAGCAGCCCCACTCTGAGGGAGTGAGGAAACCATTCAGATGGTCTTCACCAAGAGACAATGGAACCAGATAGGTTCCTGACTGCTCTGGGGGATTTCGCATGGGATGGAGCTGGGGATCCTGTTGAGGTCCTCGTCTTGTTGTGGGATGGGCAGATGAAGACAGCTGTTGATACAGTCACTCCTGAGGGCCCTCTTCACTGTTGCAGGGCCCACAAGACTTGATTATTGCAATGCAACCTATGTGCAGCTGCTCTTGTGTCTGGTCTAGAAGCTTCAGCTGGTGCAATGCGCTGCAGCTATACTAGTGATAGGGAAAGACTACTGCCAGTGCATAACAGTGGTGCTTAAAAGCTTGCTCAGGTTACTCATATGTTACCAGGAAAGGTTCAAGGTTCTTGAATTCATTTACAAGGCCCTTTACAACATGGGTCCAGGATAGCTTAAGGAATGCTTGATCCCCTCTATCCTGGCCCAGTCACTGAGATTTTGGGGGGTGGGGAGTCTCTGTTGGTGGTTCCTCATGGGTCAGATGCATACTAGAAGTTGTACATTCAGTGTAGTGGACCAAGCCTGTGAAATTCTCTCCTTGCTGAACATCAGGCACACGACTAAGGAGGCATTTTAAAGTAGTGTTTGGTTTTATGATTTTAAAAATTGTTTTTATGTATGCCGCTTAGAAATGCAAATAATTAAGCAGACTATAAATGTCTTGGAGAAAGCTGCATTGTTACTAGTTAGCTTGAAGTCCTGCTTCACTTGCTTTTGTCTAAGTCAGCCTTTCCAGATGTGTTACCCTTCAGATCTTCTGAACATCAGCTTGCACCATCCTTTACCATTGGCCATGCTGGCTGGGACTAAGGGCAGTTGTGCTCCAAAGCATCTAGAGGGTAACACATTTGGAAAGACTGCTCTAAGCCGTTGTAGCAGTTTAATGTTGTTTCTTGACAGTGTGCTGGTGTGGCTGTTGGCTTTTAGTGGATTTTCACCTGTAAAGTAATGTTTCAATTGTGTACACTTAATAATTACCTTGTACTATATTTGTTCAGATAAACCAAGCTTCCTGTGAAAATGTCCTCGCTATCATATCACTTGTTATTAGTGGGGTCACAGAAGGTGAGTGTGGAACAGTTTTTCTGCTTGTTTATAAAATTTACAGGTGGCTTACAATAAATAAAATAAAATAGAATAAAATAATTAAAAACCCTGCTTTAAATACTCCTTAAATAATATTTTGTAACGTTCTGGCACCGTGCAGCCAACTGGGGTTTTTTTCTGTGAGGAGGGGACGCTGAGTGGCTTGATACCAAGTTTTTCTATTAGTAATTACTACTAGCTTTTCATTCCTATTTGACAACAACTGAACTGAAATTGCTTTTAAAAGTCTACTGTTTTCTAAGGCTGCAGTGCTAAATATGCTAGGAAGTAAACATTACTGAAGACAGTGGGACTTACTTTTGGGTAAATATATATATATAGAGAGAGAGAGAGAGAATTGGGCTGTAAGTCTAGATTTAAAGAATTGCACCTGTAAATCAAGTAAAACATATTTTGATTAGATTGTACACTGAGTTGAAAAGTCTTTCAACATAAACAAATTGCAAGTCTCTTAAAAATTCCTGAAGCTAATATATACATGTATTCTGACCCATGAAGGTATCTGCACTGCATCAACCCCTTTTGTCCTCCTGGGAGATGTTTTGGACTGCCTTCCTTTGGATCAATGTGATAAAATTTTCACCTTTGTGGAAAAGAATGTAACTACATGGAAATCTGTAAGTATTATTGTTCCAGGATAGATTTGTTTATTAGAAGACTTTTGGGTTTCTGTATTGCTTTCCAGTATATACCTGTGATATATAGCTTTGTTAAGCTATTAGTTTTGAGAAAGAAAAGAAAGAAGCAGTAACCCTTTCTGGAAGGATGATCCTAGAAGGTGGTGCTGGGCACTACTGTTGTGCCCCATGTGGGATTTGACCTGTGAGGTGCTGTTTAAAGTCTGCTGTTCTGAAGTTCTATGTTTGGTGTAATTTTGGATTGAAATACTTTAAATAAATTTTGTCTTGCTACATTGTGTTTTTTCTTTAAGAACATCTCTGACTGCTTGGAAATAATTGATATATTAATTAATATATAATGGGAATTCACAGGGCTTCTCCTTTCATCTCCTCTCCTCTACGGCCCCCATATACCACCAAAATCTGGTCTGGAGAGTTGAGGAACTCTCTGTAGCAGACTCTGGGGGCACACAAAGAGCTGGAGACGTGTTTAAGAGAAACAGGATGTCCTGTGACCCAAGTGGATTTTTTGTTGCACAAGTGGATGTACATAATTGATTGTCACCCATAATCTTGCTGTGGGCAAGTTGTCCACAAGCATTCTCTGGGCTAGGCCTGATATAAAGTGACTGTTCTTCTACAGTTAAGTGAATTTATTTACAGTATCAGTGTAACCTTCTTACTTAAAATGTTAACTGATTGCATCTTTTTGGTACTTTATTTTTAGAACACGTTTTATTCAGCAGGAAAGAATTACTTGCTGAGAATGTGCAATGGTGAGTAGTCTTGTTTCTCCACTTCATCCTCAGTTTGCACAACTTTCAGTGCAGTTCATCGAAACTTCACTCATCTCCAAGCCAGCTTACATCTGAAAAGTCGAGACACTGAGGTCCAGTTCCGAGGGCCTACTGGCAGATCCCTGACTCCAAGGTTACAGGAAACCAGGCAGAGGGCCTTCCCGGTAGTGGCACCCGCCCTGTGGAACTCCCTCCCATCAGATGTCAAGGAAATAAACAACTATCTGACTTTTAGAAGACATCTGAAGGCAGCCCTGTATCAGGAAATTTTTAATGTCTGATGTGCTATAATTTTTTAGATATGCTGTAAGCCGCCCAGAGTGGCTGGGGAAATCCTGGCCAGATGGGTGGGGTATTATTACTATTATTATTATTATTACACAATTAAAGATAAAAAGCTATTTCATGTTGCAGCCAAACATGTGCTTTAGTTTGAACTCTTTGGAACAGAGCATTAGTATTGTGTATATATTCGAAGTTCAGATAATTACTGCATGATTGCTCCGAAGTAGTTCCTAGTGAGTTTGTTTGGCCTTACTTCTCACTGCAGTTAGGACTGCAGTCTCAGCCAGTGGCATAGTGGGAGCCCTCGCCTGCTGCATCCTCCTCACATTGCCCTTGCAAGCCCTGCCCCTGGGCATGCCTGGGTGCTCCTGCCCTGGCTGGGAAGCCACGCTTCACTGTTAGTCTTAGTTAGCCATGCGGGGGAAGTGAAGATGTTGTTTGCCTGTAGGACATTTATCAGCTCCTTAACATACCACAGTCCGCCCATGACAAATTATAAAAATTCTGGAGCCATGATAAGATAAAAAACATATTTTCCTTCTTTATCTCTTTGTTTAGACCTCCTGAGACGATTGTCTAAATCCCAAAATACAGTATTCTGTGGAAGAATCCAGCTATTCCTGGCTAGATTATTCCCACTTTCAGAAAAATCAGGTGAGATTTGTTAGTGTATAATGACATAAACATACTCGAACGGAAAAATGGAAGTCTGCTGCATATCTTAAGTTCTTTTCTAATTTTATTATGCTTGTAATCTGTTTAGTTATGTAGCCTGCCTTAGCCAAGGAACTTTCTGAAGGTGGTAATGGTAGACATTTCCTGTCTTGTTTAATTGTAGCTAAAGTATAATGATTTTTTTAATACTGTTGATGAGAAACATCATATCTTATATTCTGTAAATTGACATATGCGAGTTACAAATGTCTTATTGGGTTTTGGGTATAATTATTTCCTCTGTTCTTGGTTTTTAATGTGCATCCTTTTTACTACAGGGCTTAATTTGCAAAGTCAATTTAATTTGGAAAATATCACAGTTTATAATACCAGTGAGCAAGATAGCACACTTGGACAGAAGGTGGGTCATCTTTTTGTTTTCTATTATATTATATTATCCATTCTGTGGGAAACCTGTAGAACAAGGCATAAAATAACACTCTGCTTTCTATGTACTGAACACATGCATCTCTCAAAAGGGGGCAAACAATTAAAAAAATTCTTCAGTTGCTTACTAATATACATGTGAAGATAATTTATTTTAGTGCTTTTCTAAACTGGAGTCTTAAGGAGAGATGGCATAAAGTGGAGGAAATTGCTGTATCCTATCTGAGTTCTTTGTGTAGTTTACCAATTACTTAGATTTCCAGTGATAAAGAATATTTTAATCTTTAATCGGCATCTCCTAATTTTCTGGTGCAAAGCCTTTTTCAGCATTATTAATTCTAAATGCCCTCTTTCTCTTCAGCATGTTGAGGAGAGAGATGAAGGGATGGATGTAGAGGAAGGTGAGATGGGAGATGATGAAGCTCCTACAAGTTGGTAAGCTCTTAGACCAATTTAAGCCATTCGTTTGTTCTAAAATGGGGGGGGAGATGTATGAAATATCTTCTGTGGCTAGAGCAGGGGTGGGGAGCCCCTGGTCCTCCAGTTATTGAGGAACTATATCTCCCGTAAGTCCCAGTTGTAGTCCGGAAACATCTGGAGGGTCACAGATTTCATGTCCTCTTATCCATGATGATATATTCAGGATAATGTTTATAAACAGTTTCATCCAACTAACTTGTATTGGAGTGGGAAATAATTCTGGGTGGCTAGTGATATACATAATGCAGTTAATTTGATTAGCTTGGTATTCATTAATATAATATATCTAGCTTTGATTTAAATGGTTGCAAGAGTGTCCTCTGCCACTGCTTTCTGACAATTGAAAATTGGAACTGTATTGGTGGATTATCAAGTCTTTTCTGGCATGTCTAAGGAACCAAATGAGAAGTGTGGATAGAACTAGTAAGCATAGCAGAGGCAAATAATGCTTTCCTTCAGGTGTGCAAGGTTTTTTTAAAATAGAGAATTCATAACATTGTAGCTTCTTAATTAAAAATGTCATCGTTCAGTAGAGACATTCCACAGCCACTAGATGGGCTTTATTTAGTTATAAAAAGCATTTTCTAAAAGGGGATGCTTGACAAAGAGGCATTTACCATTTACCATTAACGGCTTTCACATTCTATTGAGTTGAAGAGGGAAATTGGGCAAGAACTTGAGCAAGTTTCCTGCCTTCATTCGTGTGTTCATTTTAATTGGGCACCTCATGTGGGGTATAAATTTAAATGATAAATGAATGTATCTTCAGGAATAAGCAGAAGTGTGTGAGAGTTTATATGTTAAATATTTTGTTAGTTCCATTCCAATAGATTACAACCTGTATAGAAAGTTCTGGTCACTTCAAGATTACTTTCGGAATCCAGTGCAATGTTATGAAAAGGTTTCGTGGAAAACGTTTCTGAAGGTAATTCTTTGTGACTCTATTTCTGTTTTGTGCGCACTCTTTTTGCTGTGTAACTGCCCTGTTTGACATGTGTAAACAATGGTATGGACAGATGGTGGCACATATTGTTGGAGGACGTGTAGGTCCTTGATAAATGAACTGACGCCAGGCTGTGTAATAGTGTTTGACAGAGTAGATAAACGTTAAAGTTGGACTCTGCAAAGGAGCATCAGTAGATCAGCATTTTGCATATCAAATTTCAGGTCTGGTTTGTGGATGTGATTGTCCTAAAATATTGCCTTTTATTTTTTTCAATTTTAACAAGTACTCTGAAGAAGTATTGGCTGTCTTTAAGAGCTACAAGCTGGATGACACCCAAGCGTCAAGAAAGAAATTGGAAGAGCTGAAAGCTGGCGGGGAGCATGTTTACTTTGCTAAATTCCTCACAAGTGAGAAGGTATTGTCTTTGGTGTTCTTAACTTACATGAAAACACTCCTTTGCCCATAAAAGCTAGTTATCTTACCAATGGGAAATAATTAGTTGGAATATTGGGTGGCCTTCGACTAAGATCTGTTCATAGACCTGTTGAAATTATCGTTAATTTCAGTGGGCCTGCTTTGAGTAGAAGTGATACAGGATACAACCCATCTGGCATTGTTGGGTCCATGGTTAACTTTTCCTGCTCTGTATTTCTGTTCTACGTTGTAAAATACATTGCAGGAAGTTTTCTATCCATCTGTGCGTCTTTTCTTTCAGTTAATGGATTTACAGCTGAGTGACAGCAACTTCCGCCGACACATCCTATTGCAGTATTTAATATTATTTCAGTATCTAAAGGGACAGGTGAAATTTAAAAGGTAGGCTAGTATTATTAAATGTGAACTAATTCGTTATTTAAATGCTTTATTTTTACCCGTATAAAATCCCTGGAGAAACTTTTTTTATTGTTCCCCAGAATGGAAGAGGGAACTGTGAGCTAGGAGGTGGGCATTTTCACCAATACTTCCTTTCCCTTGCAGCCTCAAACCCATTTCTGGTGGGTCCATGAACCTTCCAGAACAGCTCTTCCGGGACCATGGGGGGTGGGAATCATTAATACTCAAATTATTAACTTAAATATGCGGAACTTCAGTCTTCTTGACATACGTGATGGCTTGCTTTCTAGTTCAAACTACATTTTGACAGATGAGCAGTCTCTGTGGATTGAAGATACTACAAAATTAGTTTACCAGGTCAGTGATATAGACTGCGGGCAATATATGTACAAGTTGGTCGGTTTTGGTTTTGTTTTGTTACGTTTGAAAAATCAAGTTTGGTTAAGCTATTTAGATTGTGAAGTACATTTTGGATAATTAGAAACCGAAATATATTACTTTGTATTTATGATATTTCTGAAGCTGCAGTCCTAACTTTGGATGCTGCAACCTTTGGCTAACTCTTTGACATCTGGTAACAGCTTCTTTCAGAAAATCCTCCCGATGGAGAGAGATTCTCAAAAATGGTAGAGGTGAGTGACCTCTTCATAAATAGAACTGAATAAAATTTTAGATGAGTACCATCCACTTAAATGGGGTTTGCGTCAAAACAGTGAAATGACAGTTTCAAGTGCTATACCTGATGCTTGTACTGATAATGTCTGCTGGCACTTTCCCCTCTAACTAGAAGATATTCTCCATGGAACTGTGACAAAGTTGCATGAATATGTGTGGGGTTGGATACAGAGATGCCCTTCTATGAATGGAAGGGTCTTTCCATTTATGAAATGCAGTGTGATCAAGTGAAGGCTGGCAGTCCCTGTGCCACCAGCAACACTCTTCCAGCAGGTCCCTCAACTAGAGCAGATTTTTGCTGAACTAAGGAGCCTGAAGGGGGAATTGGCAATTTTTTTTCTTCCCACACTCTTCCTCTAGCAAGAGTGTCCTGTGAACAGAACAGAATTCTGAATCCAACCCATATTAAAGATTACCTTTTCCCACTGTCAGAAGTAAACACAGAGATTGTATTTCTCCTCTGACCTCTACCCTGGATACCTGATACATTCATAGTGCAGATTTCTTTAAATGAAAAATGCTAATACTGAAGGTGACAGTAACTCACACTGACACATTCATATGTTTTTGCTTTTATAGCACATATTAAACACTGAAGAGAACTGGAATGCATGGAAAAACGAAGGTTGCCCAAGTTTTGTGAAGGAAAGGTAAGTTCAAAAACGTTGTTTAGAGATTGTATTATATCGGATCAACATTCAGGTTCAAGGCTTCATCTTCTTGTTATACCTGTGTTTATATATAACATTTTCAAGCTAATAAACAGGTTGTGCTGTATTATATTAAACTATTTAGAAACAAATTCATATCAGGGAGCTCCCCCCCCCCTTGGATACATAACAGGAGTCAGCAAACATTTTCAGCAGGGGGCCGGTCCACTGACCCTTAGACCTTGTAGGGGGTCGGACTATATTTTTTAAAAAAATAATGAATGGATTTCTATGCCCCACAAATAACCCAGAGATGCATTTTAAATAAAAGGGCACATTCTACTCACGTAAAAACATGCTGATTCCCGGACCGTCCGCGGGCCAGATTTAGAAGGCGATTGGACCGGATCTGGCCCCCGGGCCTTAGTTTGCCTACCCATGATACATAACCTTGGTAGGTTCTTGTCATTTTACGGACCTCTACTTTGAGATTTTCAGGTACAGCTAAGGAAAATGTCTAAGGAGGTTGGGGTGGCATTTTAACATAAAAAAGAAGCACAATTATTTGCCCAAGGTAGAACAGGTAATAGCTGTACATCTTTGCACCATTCTGCTTGTTAACCTTAGCATATCTGTTCTGTAGACCAAGTGATCCCAAGCCAATAAGACTCTTTGTGCGAAAAAGACCCGTTCCTGAAGATTTCCTGGGGAAAGGACCTAACAGAAAAATTCTGATGGGGAAGTATGTTAAACCTTTATAGTTCATCATCTATATATCTGTAATCTTTTATAGATAACTTAATGATATGAAAACGGTTATTTTGAGGTTTGGTTAAATTATGAATGTCAATAAATAAATTTATTTTTGACATTTTTAGGCTGCCGTTCATCACATTAAAAAGATCCCAGCAAAACAGAAAACACAATGATTAAACAAACCAAGTAATTCAACTGTTAATGAGTGCAGCAGTATGAGAATGTCCGGGGGGGCAGTCTTACTCATTTAATTTGAATGCTTGTAGAAATGAAATCATAGAATCATGGAATTGTAGAGCTGGGTCGAGTCTAACCCCTGCAATGCAGGAATCTTGCCCACAGCTGCACCTGGGCGGGCTCGAACTACCAACCTTCTGGTTAACACCCATTGCATCACACATTTTTACATGCTAGTGGAACCCCATCAAAATCTCTGCCATCTGTATTTCCAGGGGAAGGGCATTCCACAGCTGTGGAAGAAGACTCTCTAGTGCAGGCATAGGCAAACTTGGCCCTCCAGATATTTTTTGGGACTACAGCTCCCATCATCCCTGACCACTGGTCCTGTTAGCTAGGGATGATGGGAGCTGTAGTCCCAAAACATCTGAAGGGCCTAGTTTTCGTATGCCTGCTCTAGTGTCACCGTATAGTGCTGGTGTGGGAAACCTTTGGCCTTCCAGATGTTGCTGAACTGCAACTCTCAACGTCCTCAGCCATTGGCCGTGCTTGCTGGGGTTGATGGGAGATGTAGTTCAGCAATATCTGGAGGGCCAAAGGGCCACAACTTTTATAGCAGACCAAGACTACTGACAGAACGGCCCAGCTGCAAGGCCCATACATAATTGTTGACAGTATCTCCTGTTCATTTTATCTCTATTTTAATTTTTCTTAACACTTGGGCTTCTTTCTTGTTGAGCCAGTGTTCATTTCAAAAACAGCAGAACAGTGTGTATTGAAGTTTCCTATATAGGAATTTAAAGGTGTTAGATCTGATCTGTTACATGAGAAGTTTGGTACAGTAGAGAGAGAGAGTTTTTTAGACAATTAATGCATTTTTTTTCACTTTGAAGAAGCCCCTTTGCAAAATATCTGGCTCATCAAAACACACTTCATAACAATGCAGTAACCTGCTTTTTCATTCTCATTTTAGTGAAGAATTGACTCGACTCTGGAATTTATGCCCTGATAACATGGAAGCTTGTAAATCTGAGACCCGGTAAGTCATACGAAAAGAATATGGTAGGGTGGTCCAAAATAAAACAAGTTGGAACTCTTGTGGCCAGTGGTACATCCTAAAATAATATGACAGTTTTTATAATAATGCCTTTTTGCTCACTTTATTTTATTACATTACATTACATGGAACCCAAGGTAGTTTCTATGTCATCCATCCAGGCACTGACCAGACCTGCTTAGCTGCAGTTAGATGGTGGCCTTATGTACCTTCAGATTATAACCTGGGACTGTTAATGTATATATATTACAAAAGGAGCATTGCTTCTTTAAACAAATGATTTTTGTCAAGTCCTAGTCATGTCATTGACTTTATTTGCTGTGCCTTTCAATTTTTCAAGGTGGCTTGCCAATATGGGAACTGCTTCTTGGAGAAAGCTGTTTCATATTTTATTTCATAGAAATTATATACCACTTAATTGTAAAACAAACAAAACCTCAAAACAGTGTTAAAAAGCTTAAAGCCAGAAGACCCATGAAGATTTGAATGAATTAATGTAGAGAGGGAGAGCAGATAATCAAGAGACTTGCAGTCAGTTTCTTACCGGTATTAGGGCATGAGGTATCACAAAGAACATCTGCTAGATATTTCAGCTATAATGTTTGTCCCTATATTGCAAACATAGATTTAATCCAATTAGTAGTATTTCTTGATGCTTTGATATGGATGGAGTACTTTTTGCATGTTACACAGATTCTGGTATGCTATATCACAGTAAAATTATTCAATTCACTGAGCTGTTCAACCACAATAGAACCTACATCAAAAATGCACATGACAGTAGAAAAAATAGTATTTTTTTCTCATTTCATTGTTGGCCACTCTTATATTGAAAGAATTGCAACTAAGATGTGGAAACATGAAGGCAGTCTAGAAAGTTAAACACTAAATCAGACTTTTATTTTCTAGAGAATATATGCCAACATTGGAAGAGTTCTTTGAAGAGGCTATTGAACAGGCAGATCCCGAAAACATGGTTGATAAAGAGTTTAAGTATGTACTGCAGATCATTTTTCATTGCCGTTTACATTTCTCATCCATGTTGCACTGATTTGTTCATCTGCTTCAAACATAGTTTGGCTTGCACAACAAAGCTGAGAAAACAAGCACCTTTTTCCTAGATGCCAAATGGCAGACTAATTCTGACTTTGATGGCAGGGTTGTGAATAATTCTAACTACGGCTGGAGAGCACTACGGCTATTGGCACGTAGAAGCCCCCACTTCTTCCAGCCAACCAATCAGCAATTCAAGAGTTTACCAGAATACCTCGAAAACATGGTCATCAAATTAGCTAAAGAACTACCTGTAAGTAGTAAAACACCTTTGATTATCTCTTTAAATGCCTATAACTCTCTGCCCTTAAACTGCAAGCAGACGATTTTGTTTGTGTGCTTTGTCTTTGTAACATTTAGCATTTGTGAAAAGAACTCTCATCAGGAGGGAGACATGAATTTTGGGTTTAAAGGATCCTTTTTGCTTCGTACATCTACTTTTATTTTGGCTCATGATCTTTTTTGGAAGGATTTAGCCTTGTGGGCTGGACATTCTCTTGGCCTTTTAATATACAGGGGGAAATAAGAGAACAGGAATTTGTCTTGACAATGAAGCTTTTAGTTAGTTCTGGGAAGTCAATTTGAGCGAGTGATTATTTTTTGGAACCAGTTACTAAGTATACATTTTCATTGCAATGGGATGTAATTTCTGTCTTCTTAGCAGTTTTGCATGGGAATTCATAGAAACATTGATTTACAGTATCTTAAAAGAATATTAAGATTAGTAGTAGTTTTAGAATAGACATCTGTATAAAAACAAGGTATGGTTTCTTTATAAATTCCAAATGTCTCTTTCTAAACTCTGTTCTGCTACATGTAGGTCAGGAATCACCATGTAGCAAATTCTTTTTACGTACAAATCCATTCGGTGATATTCAGTTCTCTCATTATAGCCTCCATCTGAAGAAATTAAAACAGGCGAGGATGAAGATGAAGAAGATAATGATGCTTTGTTAAAGGAAAACAATGAAAGTAAGACTGTGTTCTTGGGGTTTTCCCATTTTCCTCAACACTTGTTGTAAAAGGAGTATGTGAGCAGACCCACGTTCTCCCCAAGTTCATCCTGTCTGCTGCTTCTGAGTTGCAGTAATAATGCTTAAGTCCCATGTTCAGAAAGAGGAGCCACACAAAGGCACAACCAGGGCCTCCTAATCCTTCATACTTTATTGGACCCTGGCCGCCTTGATGGATAGTCTGTGCTTGTTAAATGAGTAGACCTTGAGAGTACTGTCTCTCCTAGAGTTTTTTTCCTGCATCTATCATAGCTCCTTTGTGCAAATTCTGTTCTTCCAAAACAGCATCACCTTGTCAACAGTTGCACTCGCTCATCGGCTATGTTCTATGAAAACTATTGGTATATATTTCCACCTGAAGCAAGTCAGTTTGAGAATTTGTCCTCTTCCACTAAAGCTAGTTTTCAAAGACCATCCTTCCAGTTCCATCTCCTGCCTCACAATTTGTGAATCAGTGTCTGTCCCCAAGCTTGGACTATCCTTGGCCGTTCCTTTCCATACCTTTTGGTCTGCTTATTTTTTGTGTTTCTTATTAAATTTATTTGCATGATGTCTTCCTTCCTCATGTGATCACTTCATATCCAGTTTGCTCTCCGATTCGTTCTATAATTTCATGCAAGTCTTCTATGCTTATTCACCAGTGCCTCCCCACCCTCCACAATAGTACTGAAAAGTTTACCTTGCTTTAGTTCCCTCAGTGGAATCCTGCTTATGTACTTACCTGCTCTATTGCATTCTCTCATTTTGGTAGCTTTTGTTCTCCTTTTGTTTACTAATTTTACTTCCCATCCTCTCTATTTCAGCAGAAATCTGCCTTTCCCTTTGCTGTATCTCACTCCTACTTGTTTTTAAAAGTTCAAATACCCCCTTCCTGACAATGTCTCTTACCAGCTACATGTGAACCTTTCCCGTCTCCTTGGCCATCCAGTTTTCATTTCATTGAGGGCTGTTTCTGAAATATATTGTAAATGAACGTGACCAATAACAATAGTCATTAACACTGGGGAACAGGCAGCTTTCTTTTGGAGCAGTTAGGGATTCCTTTCGGACTTGAAAAACAAAGGCAAATCAGCTGGGCAATTTCAATGTTTAGTAAATGAAGACAACTGTCTAAAATCACAGATTGACTTAAAAGTAATGGTTGAGGTTTGCACTTTCAGGGAGTATAAAAGTAGCCTAACAAGTGATCTGTCTATAGTCACAAATGCACCTTCTGTAATATGATTTTAAGATAGTAGAATTTAAATAAAACTTGGAAGCATGAATGTAAAAGGATAACTCTTTACTGAAAGTGGACAATGCTAACAAGCTGTTAGTTTTCAGAAACAGGTTTGTTGAGTGCTGCATTATACAATGCTATTCTCTAAATACTTTTTATGTTTGATTTTAGGTCCAGATGCTCAACGGGATAAACTTGTAACAGGAGAACAAATAGAGTTGCTTGCTAACAAGCTTGGGGAATACTGGAATGTTCTGGCCCCATATTTGGAAATGAAAGACTCTGATATAAGGCAAATTGAATCAGATAGTGAAGATGTGAAGATGAGAGCTAAGCAGCTGCTTGTTACTTGGCAAGACCAAGAAGGGATCCACGCTACAATGGAAAATCTGATTACTGCGTTGAACAAAGCTGGATTAAATGACCTTGCAGAAAGCCTAACAAACGATAGTGAAAACAATAGCTAAAATAGGTGTTAAACAAGGAAAATGAAGCTGTCGTTGCTAAGTAACAACCCAACATTTGATAGATCAGTTTAATTTGGTAAGCAATAAAACATTTTAAAGTAACCTTCTGTCTAGAAATTCCAGGAATAAATGGTTAGAGGTGTTCAAAAGCAGATAGGAAGGTTACTGACTTTTTCCATGGAATATGGGTGGTGAAGGGACATAGTACACAAATAGTCCTTACATAATTTGAGATGCTTTAAGTGCTCAAATTCTATGAAGATTGGAGAACTATTGCTCTTGGTTAGGGATTCCTCCCCCAATGTACATGTGGCTAAAAATGTTGTAAAGTCCTTTAGTGAAAATTAGGCGCCTGCTCAGTAAACTTGTGTTAGTATTATAGCAAATGGGAAACCACTGAACAGAACTGTACTGCTGTTAGAAAGTGGTCCCAATATAATACTGATAGAATGGTATCTTCCTGGTCTCTCACCTTGCCCTTGCCCTTGCCCCTAGTTCTGTATGGAAATGATGCACAAGAGAAAGCTGCCTCTAGATCATTCTTTGCAAACCTGGTGCCCTTCAGATGTGTAGACTAAAATTCTCACTACCTCTCGAGAGCTTTGTTGGCTGAGCTTGATAAGTGTAAGCCAAAACAGTAGGAGAGCAGCATGCTGAATTACTCTGGTTACTTATTAACAGAAAGGGCATGGAAATACCTTTTTAATAATCTTAATGAATGATCATTCTATGCTTGTAATGTTTTATGCTTGAAATTATGACCGTTTGAAGACTTATTTTATGTACAGCAAGTGTCTAAGGTACTTCATTGTAGTTGAAGTCTCTCCTTCTGATAGCAGTGTTATAACTAGATGTTCAGTTTTGGCTTGGGCTTTCGTAGTGCTGTTTTAGAGTGCGAGGTCCTACAAAGTCTCTGGGATATAGGATACAGTATAGATGTACAGTGAAGGGCAATACATGTTTATGGGTCTGGCTCATTAAGGTTTGTCAATTCCTGGTAATTGGTATTTTGTTAGTTTCTGTTCCAGCTGTAGATATTCTGACTTCAGAGCTACTAGGCCTTCTCACTGCAACAAAAATTAAAATATGCCCAGAAAGGATCACAATATGAAGAGGCTGATTAGGATTCCCCTTTAAGCTTACCAAACTAGTGCTTTAGCAGATCATTTTGTCCTGCCTTTTGTGATGCAGTGTGAAAAGATGAGCTGAGCTATATGGAAGAACCCCCGGGATTTAAGCATGAAATGTTCTTATGGGTAAAGTTGATGCACTTTCCCAGAAAATGCTTGCTCTTGCCCTGCTGAAGTTGTGAAATACCACACTTAATATGTTCATATTACTCTAAGTATCATAGTGCCTATCTGTGGATAAATTATAAAGTGTGCTTTCTTATAAGGAATGTATTTGCTTTCACATCATTTCCTAGGTATGCTTATATACCCGACCAATACAGTGCCATTGCTGTAGCTAATCACGTTTGGGCCTGACCATGATAAAATAAGAAGCCAGCTACACACAAACAGACCAATACTGCCGGCCTGAAATTGGTGGCTTCCTGTAGATCCTTTACTGTTCACCAAACACATTGAATCGATTCAAATCCTAGAAAGTTGTCAGACCTAGGTTTGCTGGGCACCGTTGGTTTCTGTTGCCAGAAACTCCACTACACCATTTTTCTTGCTTATAATTTACTGCTATTACTAGGTATTTAACTGATTACTACTGAAGACTTTGTAGCAGGAAAACTGGCCTTCTGTGGCAGGTTCAACAAAATATACGTTCCATGGAGATAAGACTGGAAGTAGGGAAGTGTACCAACTATTAAGCCTGTAAGATTTCTAGGAGGAACAGGATGAAAGAATAAGAATATGGTGGAACAGAAGTGACTGCTTACACATTAACTTCTATACAGAGCACCAACTTACAGAAACCCATCATAGTATTTGAACCTGTTTAAAAGCATATAACATCAACTTGCAGTATAAGAAGGTATATTGCTCCTCTTCAAATAAGTTTTTATTAAGAACTATTTCCCAAAACTGTAGCCACTTCCTCTCCTTTACCTCAATTTAAACCACTCAATCACAGTTTTGCTAAACTGTATTCTTTGGTTTCCTGTTGAAGCTGGATGGGATGCTTACTTAGCCCTGCACTGGATACAAGCCAAGAGGTATACGATTAAGCTCTAGCAAGAAGACAAAACACCAAACATTTATGTAAGAAGCACCATCATTACTGATCACCATTTATTCAAAGTCATGGAATGCCAGCAACAGAACAGACCAGGTTGGCACATCAGGCTGGACAAATACGTGATTGTAGCCATATTTCCATAGGCTGTGGGCAGCAGCACTGTGTTACATGTTGAGGCAACAATTGATATTCCACTTGACAAAGCTGTCAAGACACAATAGAAAGGATCGACAGCTACTGAACTGGTAGAAACCATGCAAGAATTAACAACAAAATGATGCATGAATAGGTGTGTAATAAATATCTTGCTGGTAACATTAGAGGAAAGGGCAGGAGGCCTGCTTAATTTTGTTAAAATTTAGTTGTTTTAAAATGGTCTTTTTTGCAACCTGAAAACTAAAATCAATTTCAAATATAGCAACTATTGAGTGACTGTAGTAGTGACTTTAGTGCAGAGGTCAGTTTCAAAACCTGATTTGCATCCTCGCCGCTCCAAATGACAGTAAACTGAAGGAACCAATTTTGCAGCCTCTGTGAAGCTCTGGAATTAAGAAATTTATTTCACACCTAGGCAGAAATGGTAAAAATGAAGTCTATTGATCAGCTTCCGCTTCCACTACTTCGATTCTGCGTGGCCCATAAAGTAGAACGTAAGCTATATGCCAGTCTCCACCCCCTGATAGCCTCAAAATATCTTCAGGTGTAACAATGCTGACTTTGTCATCATCAAATTTAATCCACTCATCTGTGAAGAAAAAGAAATAGTAAATTAATACCACATGTTACATGAACTATTCAGAGCTAGGATTTCCAATTTATCATTCAATAAAACCAGCCAACCTCCATGTACTATTATTTTGCTAGCGTCTAAAATTGCCTCAGTACCTTGTTTTCTTTTAACCCAAGATACGTAATGTCCAGAAGAACTAGATCTTCCCTGATGTGTTAGCACTGCCTGTAGGTCATAATATCCACAGTTGTTGGAGCCAATATCTGGGGGAGAAAGATCATAATGTAACACTACAGTAAACAATCCGCACACTTAACCCATGTGTCTTTGTGTTTGCCACAGGAATCTTTACAGCAGGCATGGGGAACTTCCATCCCGCAGATTTGGCCCACAAGCCTACTTTCCCCAAACCTTGCCCATGTGGTATCAAGTGTCAGGCAGATACTGAAGCAGCTAAATCAGCTGTGCAGCTCGAGTTCCTCATGGGTACTTGATTGCACGGTGGATTCCTGCAGAAAGCAGCTTTACCACCCAGTGCTGCAAAAATACTTGACACCCAGCACTGTGTAAGCGACTTTGACAAGAGGTCTACCTGCCAAAGTTGACCCATGAGAATTGGAACTGATAAGTGGCTTGCTCACTGGGTCAAAAAGGCTCCCAACCCCTGCTTTAGGGTGGGGATGGAGAACCTATAGCCCTCCAGATGCTGCTAGATTACAATTCCTATGATCCTTAATCCATTTGAAGGACCACGGATTCCCCATCCCTGCTCTGGGGAAATGCAACTGAGCCATTTAATACAAAATACATTTTAAACCATTTGGATTAAAGTTGGGTTCAACTAAGTTTTATTCATGAATGCATTCTCTCCACATAAGCACACACCCAAGAACACCAAATTAAGCATGTGAAGGAAGAGACTGCCCACAAAATTAAGCAGTGTCTGGGGTTAAGGAAATTTGTAGACACACAGAGCAAATAGCAGAACTACATGTAACAGGCTTTGGGAAGAAATCAGCCTTGCTACCTGTGTTATTTTTGTCCAGACTTGTTATCTGTGGCAGACTACAAACAACATGTGTAGAAAAACCACACACAGTTCCATTTTAACAAGTGCAAGCCAAAATAAAATTTAATTATCATCTACTTTAACAACAAAAAAGAGTGTAGAAGATCAAATCCTTGTCTGGTACAAAGACATGATCTCACCTGATCTCTTTCCTATTATATTTCTGTAGCAGTTGTGTGAGCTTTAGTTTTTGTACCATAGATACTGCAATCAAGTACTATTCAAATATTAAGCTGTGCAATTTAGCAGACACCACTTACACCCTTCACTCACTTGGTCAAATATATCTTCAGATATTCAGACAAGGAAATAATAAAAATGCTTATGTGTTTTATCCATTTTCAATACCTAAATGCCTTATGGTAATCTAAGGTGAAAAAAATCAGTAGTGTTTTAAATGTATCCAAAGTCCTTTCAATTTCCACTTACCATCAGCAAAGGAAAATGGCTCGTATTTAACTTCCTTCTGTGCACCATCACCTTTACTAGACTTAAAAAATAAACATGTTTATGGTTTACATGAGTTATGTTCATATAAGGCAAAAGAGAAATACATTAAAAATAAAATAACATCCTAATAAATGATCACTTATCACCTTCATCAATGAGAAACAATTTCTAAATAAAAATTAAAAGTCTTTGGAGCAAATTACATGGTGTGTCAAAGCATTACAGAAACTCCAAAAGTATCACAGCCAGAGTAAGAAGCACAACCAATGAAGAACTAGCCACTCTGCTTTCAACAAGTGGGATTATCTATTAATTTCCCCATTAATAAAATTAAAGGGAAGTCTTTGTCAACAAGAGGGAAATGGCAGCTGCATATTTATTTTAAAAAATTGTGGCTAATACAATTACTAGGTCTAGAAACTAATGAAATTCAACAGCAAATGTTGATAGTCAAGTCTTTAAATTTTTGAAAATACAGCATTATTATAAAGCATCTAAATGATGTTTGGGTCATAACGGTTCACTTGTCCAGTGCTGGCTCTTATTTAAGGCTTGCGTATAAAAGAAAATTAGGTACACTGCTAAACCAATCTTAATAGGTCACCTACGTTCTTTGGCTGCTGATTCGCTTTTTTGTCTTCTAGTTCCTTGAATTTTGATCGATACGGGGTCATCTTTTCTTGCAGTTCCGATGTACATAGCTCAAATACATCCAACATAAGAGGGAATTTAACATCCTAGGAGCAGTTAGAAGAGAGGCTTGCTTAACATCTCTGTAAAGTATCATATGAAGCTAACTGACCACCACAGACACCATTTCCCAGGACAGCCTTAAATGCAGTTAATTTAACACATTCACTCAGGATTTACTTTAAAAAAACAAAAACCATTTATGAACATAGCAAGCTGCCTTATACAGAGTCAGGCCATCTAGCTCAGAACTGACTCCTGACTGGCAGCAACTCACAAGTTTCTACCTGGAGATTCTAGTTACTAAATCTGGAACTTTTTGCACATAAAGTATATGCTGGAGCTAATAGCCCTTTCCATAGCCTAGCCTTAACATATAAAAATATATTCTGTGAATGTCTGCTTTCATACTATCCCATGGTCTGAAACATTTTCTAGCAGAAAAATCATGCTCTTAATCAAATGGGCTGTGCTGGTTCAGCTTTCACTCCTATCACAACAGTTTAAATTGACATGGAAGCACCCAAGTTCACTTAGCATCTTGTTGACCACCAGGTGGATCAAAAAGCAGAACTGTAGTGGTGTTTTGAACCGCCCTGGGATCTTCTGGATGAAGAGCTATATGCAAATTTAAATAATTATAATAATAATGTATGAAGCACCTACCTTGAGAACTTTGGCATTCACAGATTCTTTCTCTTTGTAAAAGAAACGAACCATCTGAATAGTCAGGTAGGCAGGCAAGCGACTTATCTTGGACTAAAACAAGCAAAATATTCACAGCAGTAACTACTTAGCTGCAAGTGGAAGCAAATGAAGTATGCATTCATTTTAAACTTTATATCCTGTATGACCCTGGATTACAAGAAGAAATTTAACTGAAAATAAGAACACTGAATTTCTTATACAGTGGTACCGCGGGTTAAGAACTTAATTTGTTCTGGAGGTCCGTTCTTAACCTGAAACTGTTCTTAACCTGAAGACCACTTTAGCTAATGGGGCCTCCCGCTGCTACTGCGCTGCAATTTCTGTTCTCATCCTGAAGCAAAGTTCATAACCCGAGGTACTATTTCTGGGTTAGCGGAGTCCGTAATCTGAAGCGTCTGTAACCTGAAGCGTCTGTAACCTGAGGTACCACTGTAACTGGATTATGTGCAAAATCCACAAACAAAATACATACCTTTTAGTACAAGTAGTATCAGGTTCCCATATTTGGTTTGCGCTATTTACCCAGCCCCACACTACCCCCACTCCCAGCAAGGTACATGCACATTGTGCAGGTGATACAAGTTACTCCCATAAGCTTGTTACAGTATTGGAATGGGGTATCAGATTACACTACTTAGAATTATACTGCGTACTTCTCCAATTTATGCAGCACAACAAAATCCAATCTATTGATATTGTAGGGTCTTTGAACTTTATTACTCTCTACACCTCTAAAATGTCAACATAAATGATTTTATGGCTACAAATTTTACTCACAGATTTTATGTACAGTGCATTTCTTTGCAATGTTGGAGACAGCTTGGTAATTTCTTCTTGAAGACGCTGAAACAGAAACATAATACTACATTACATCATACAAGATCATTCCAAAACCCCTGCTTTGGTGTCTTAACTTGCCCTCTTCCCTGCTTTTATTTTGCTTTCTACCAAATAAGATGTAGCCTATATCAATGGATGGGTCTTAAATGCAGTAATTTCTGAAGCACTTTCAAGTGATCACCAAGATTAAAAACAGGGAGATATGGAACAGTGGGAGATGTCTTTGAAATGCCTACCACCTGGTGACAATGGAGCCTATTTTGAGTTTGCATTTTAAAGTTTGAACTAAAAAGCAAATGGTGACATTCCAAACTGTACAATCAGACATCTGCTCATACAACTCAATCTAATCTAAACATCTGTTCTGTGTTCTTAATCTTGTAGTCACACTTAGGATACTAGTCTTCATTTCATGTTCAGCCTTCTACCTTAACACCTACATCAGTCTTGAAGGAGACCAAGAGGGAGGAGAGTCCTCTTGAATTCTCTTCTTTATTAGCATAGAAAAAAAATAAGCTACTAAAGATATGGTTTATACATAGCAATCAGATGGGACAGAGAAGGCAAAATGCAAAACATAACTTGCAATGCAATTCTGCTTTACAGATTAAGACACCTAAAAGTTGGGAGTACATGTTCAGGACACAAATTTGCATTTCATGTCCAAACAAGCCACACAGCAATTTTTTCTCCCTATCCCCACCAACTTTTTGTGGTTTGTTTTCAAGCCAGCCAAAAAGTAAGCAAGGCCTTTCAAGCCCTGTGCTACAGAAAGAAAGCAACTTCCAGAGACAATGAAGTGAAGTTGCTCACCAGTTTAAGACCCGTGAAAAGATATTTTACTTCTTGATTGATAAAACAACTAAGTTGGAGTTGATTCTCTCTTCCTTTTGTGACATCCTCCTCTTCTGCTTCTGTGCATTTCATGCTTTGCGTAATGTTAAGGATAAATATATATGTATATGCAAAGACTAGAACTGCTGCTCTATTTAAACACTGCTGAGCTTAATGAAACAGTTAAAACGAGTGCCAGACAATACTTACTCTTCATTTCAGTATGTTTTAATTTGCTGTGTAACAATGGTGCTTATTTCAAGGAAAGCTGTTTTGAGAGCAGTGACCAATTCTTTTGCTAACAAACACATTTGCGCATCCTGGCATGAACTTCACCTGCCACCCGCCCCTTGCAACTTTGGAAATGTTTAACAAAAACAGCTGGCTGTGTTTTTATTTGATTTGAAACCTTGCTACATCACAGCAAGGATGAGGAACCTGTGACCATCCAGAGACTGCTGGACTATAACTCCCATCGCCTGTGAACACTGGCCATGCTGCCTGGCGTGGATGAGTCTTGAAGTCCAACATCTGGAAGGCCCCAGATTCCTCACCCCTGCCCCAGATTCACTAACAAACAAAGTTTGTGTAGCTCCCACTTGGGGAGATTTCCCAAACTTAGATTTTCATTTCCTTCTATCCACTTGCCATTCCTTATTTCTAGTCTATGTTAAGAATCACCCATCAGAGAAAAAAAAAGGTTTCCTCTTGTGTCAGTAAAATCCCAACCCTGCCCATGTTGCTATTACCATGAACATCATCCCCCATGTATTGCCAGTAACGTTTAGGATACATAGTTTCAAACTCAATACTGAAAAACTGGTCAATTAAGCTCTTCTTTTTAGGAGGTGCTGCTGCTGCTCCTGAAGCTCCAGAGTCAGTCTGTAAAAACAAAGAAGTAATATAATAATACAATTTATTCTTTATATGCCGCCCATTTGCTTCCGGCAAAATGTAAAACCACAGTAACACATCACACGTTAAAAACTTCCCTATACAGGGCTGTCTTCAGATGTCTTCTAAAAGTCATACAGTTGTTCATTTCATTGACATCTGATGGGAGGGCATTCCACAGGGCGGGTGCCACTACCGAGAAGGCCCTCTGCCTGGTTCCCTATAACTTCACTTCTCGCAGTGAGAGAACCGTCAGAAGACCCTCGGGGCTGGATCTGTGTCCAAGCTGAACAATGGAAGTGGAGACGCTCCTGCAGGTATACAGGGCCAAAGCTATTTAGGGCTTTAAAGGTCAATACCAACACTTTGAACTGTGCTCTGAAACAGACTTCTCATTCTGAGCTTCTTTAAGCCACATTACATCTTCCCAGTTCCTTTACTCTTACAATGTTATGTCTGACCTTCAGTATTACTGCGCTTATTAAGACTGGGTACAGACCTGAGCTTTGACAGCTGTTGAAAAGTAGACCACTTCCTCTCCCTATGTGAAATTGCTTAAAGCAGCTGCAGGACATGGAAGGAGGAAGGCAGGGAGTGGAAGTGAGACCAGGTTGAGTGGGTACTCCACATGTGGAAGCCACTAACTGCTTCCAGCACATTCAGAATCTACATTAGCTCGGTCAGGAGCTCTTAGTGAACAGGAGAGCTCTAATGCTCCCCCATCCTCTTCAATATGAAGGAGAGCTCTGCATGGACAAACCCATTGTGTGAGCTTATAGCTGTTCCTTAACACTGGATAAATGAGGACAGTTGTGCTCTCTGAAATCTCTATGAGTATGTACCTCAGATATACTCCATCAAAGCAACTTTTTATTGAAGGTGGTGTATTCAACAGCTCGAGTTTCTTACTCCTGTAGTTGCTACTCAAGGTTTTTTCTACACAGTACTAATATTTGAGATTTCAATTCTAAGTAAAAAATGTGGACGGGTTTCTGTTGCCACTGCAGTCAGTTGTTCAACTATTGGGGGGAAAATACACATTTGGCAAGCCTCTGGAAATGAAGCTATGCAGTAGTATAATAAACATATTAAAATATTATGTACTAAAGGTCACAGTCCTTAAGGTTTACCCCAAAACTTGCACACAGTCAGCACATGGTTTTTTGTGTGTGTCAAAATCAAAGGTTGTTGCTGTTTTTGGCTGAGCACACAGTTAATGCCATTTTCTCCAGGACTGTAAGACTAAGACCACTTACTTCCATAACTGTGTCATCTTCGATTCCTTCTAACTTCTGCTGCAGGACTCGCATCATCTGAACCCAGCATTCATTGGCATCCTATGAAAGAAGCAGAGAAAAGCAAACGTTTGGCACAGTGGTAGCTCGGGTTTGACAAAAGAAGTTGAAATAAATATACTAATTTGAGTTTACTGCAGACATCATAAATCTGAAATATTAACATTATTTCAAAAGTGCTTTTCTTCATAGTTGCTACAGAATCATATAAATACAATTATTAAATTCAAGTTTACATAAACTGTATGTAGGTTTGTACTTAATTATTGCCTCACAACTGAAACATATGAAACTCGTTGAACAATAGATGTAATTTGGGGAGACTTATGCTGCCTGAATTTCAGAAAGTAAAATAAAAGCATTTACCTGTTGAAGATATTGGCCTTGATCCCCTTTCTCCGCAAACTGGGGAAAGGCCATATGTAAAAACTGGAGGAGAATGATGGGAGGGATACTAGAGGAGGTTTTATCCATGGAATCAAATAAATCTCTAAGAGCTTAAAAATAAAACAGAGTTGTTTTTAAAAGTGAATAAACATTAAATTGTTAAGCACTAAAGGATAGATACAATAAACACAATATAGTTCAAATAAATATTTCCCTTTTTATTGTATACCATAGTATTGCTTTTAGAGCAGGGCTACTTAATTTTTTACATCATACGCCCCAACAATCTACCTGCAAAACAGGACTAAACACATCACACCCTTGTAACAGACTAAACTGCTGCATGTGGAGATCCAGTGTGTAAGAATCCTGAATGGCAAATGTCAGGAGACTGCCATCGGAACAGGGGAGGGAGGCAGAGGGGCCATTGGGATACGGAGAGCCTACAAAAATCCTGAGAAGCAGCTCCTCTTCCAGCGGTGGGGGAAGCCACACCTCCAGTGGAGTAGATAGGGAAGGGGCCAGCCAAGCGAGGAAAGGGCTTGAGGATGCTGCGGAGAGCTCCAGCGCCTCACCCAGCCTGGAGGGAACCACGCCACTTCTGTCGCCCACCTTGCGCAGAGGGGTGAAACGCAAGGAGGGGAGGCGGAGACTTGGGGTGCCGAAGTTCTTATGCTGGGGGAGAAGCCGGAAGGGGCCACTCCCGGATTCTGCAAGTGACTAAGTCAGACATGAACTTTTGGGCTCTGCACTGTAAATTGTTTGCACAATAAAACCAGTAAAAGACAGGTCAGAGTCCTGCCTGGTTACTCACGAGCAACCACCACACCATCTGACAGCACCCAAAGCCAATTGTTACTACAAAATTTATCAGAAGCACCTTGAGAGCACCTTTGAATAAGGATAATTTTTGCTCTTTAAACACAATTATAAAACTTCACACTTGGAAGTCATTAGTTATATTTCAGATTCTTTGAAAACTCAAGAAACCTTATTAACTGTTGATAGAATTATAGAACTAGAGAGTTGTAAGGGACCCATCAGTTTCAACAAAACAATAGTAGCTGATTTGGGGTGGGGACAACCCTAGACATTTCAGAAGTACAAAAAAATAAGACAGTGAGATGTGTTTCTTTGCCTGTTAAGACACTGCTTGCCTTTGGTTTTCCCTCAGTTATAATCTAGTGAATAGAATCCTTAAAATTCTGTTACAAAGAGGGTTTTTTAAGCAGCAGAAAGCTCTACATTGATGGTCAAATACAAACCTGCTGTGATGTACTGAGCAGAGGCCATTTCTCCTGAAGCTCTTAAGGCACCAGCATATCTAAAGAGATGTTCAAAACATGTTATTTAATTTGGCCTTGGAATCAATGCAGCCCCCACAAAAATAATGCTGAGGTGGACTTTATCAGGACTGTGTTACTTGGAGCAAAACTTATCTAATGAAAGTGTAGAAATTGAGAGTCAGCTTCCACTTAAAATAATAATGAAAATGTGTCTTCTAGTGTCTGCAGAACAGTGAGCACACATGTGCAGAGGAAAGCACAAGATTTCCAGGATCCTTGTGTCCCCAAGTCTGGATTACTCATTATTTGTTCCTCCATCCCACCCCAAAAATTCTACTCCCAGTGACATTGGGACAGCGTTAGGCTCCTTTCACTGTACACAGAAATGAACTGAGGCCACAAATTTACTCCAAAGCAGAATCTCCCCAACAACACAAGATAAAACCAGTTCTCTATTCTGCAGGGTTCCAGAGATTCTGCTTTCCAATAACTGCATTTCTATACAATGAGTTATGGCACAACCATCACCTACCATGGCTTCCATATTTATCATTACCATCTCAGGATTTACTAAAAATGAAGTTACTGTTTAAAAGCCAAGCGCTTGGGCCCCAACATGAGCAATCAGAACTTCACTTGTGCAATATGGCTTTCTGATCCCTTCCTCTCCCTACCAGTCTCCTATACCCACTGACAAGCTACACCCAAGGGTTAAAGAACCCTCTGGGAGAACATGGGAGTGTGGCACAGGGGACTGCAGCAAAAGAGCAGAAAAGGAAGAAAGTACAGAAAGCCACCTTGCATAAGCAAAACTGCCTTTCAAGTGCACAAGAGCACCTTTTAGATCCAAATCAAGGCCTTAAAAGGGCAATGAGTCCATAAAGAGTTGCTTAGCCGAACTGTTCACCCATCTGGAATGCTTCAGAATGTTATGACTTCTATTAATCTCTGTTTTATATGCAAGTTATACAAGTCATTCATTTGATTCCTACCTCCCAAAGAGCTAACAAGACTAACCTTTGCCTATTCTGCTTCTTGATGAATTCACAAAGAGCGGGAGCAAAGTGGCAGTAAAGAACACACAGAAGTAACATTAAGCATGAAAACACTATTTTAAAGGCATGGCAAATTAATTTTGCACCAACTACTTAATATGAAAGCATTATTATATCAGTCTTAATCGCATCTCAAATCACAGTACTCTAGGATTTGGCCACCTGAGAAGTATTCTTAAAAGCCAACATAGAAGCTATTATACTGAATATGCTACACTAGGCAAACAAGACACAGAAAAAATTCTGGAATAAATTGGATAGGAACAGAAATCAAATTTTAAAATAATTCATAATAGTGTTTAAGTCTACTTACAGAAAAGCAGATCACTAACTGGATCTGAATTCTACCACCAAATTGTAAGCATCAATATATTTAGTACCCATTAAGAAGAGAAGCTGAATGTTAAAAACAATAAGGTGCTCATACTGAAGCCCATCCCCCAAAGCCACAATCTCTATTTAATAATCATTTTGAACATCATTGAATAAAATATGAAACCTACCTCTTAAGGGCCTCTTTCAGTTCCGGCACAGAGCGAATACACTGAACTGTAGCATTCATATAACACGTATTCCCAAGATTTGTTAAGCCGCATGGTAACTCCATCTACCACAAAAATATAAGAGTGCTTGAATATTTTACAGCAGTTTTTCCTGAGTGATTTCCAGGAAAGCACTCTCAACATTTAGTTCTATAGCACTTTTGCACAGCTAAGGCTAGTACATGAACAGCTATTACTTTTCTGTGGACAAAATTAAGTGGTTTGTTCAAACAAACAAAAAAAGAACAGCTTTTACACTTTTAACTAAGGCACCACTATGGATCCAAAGTGCAATTCTATACAAGTCTACTCAACAGTTCCATTGAGTTCAATGGAGCTGACTTCTAGCAAGTATAGTATTGCAACCTTAAGACTCATGCAAAGGCTTGCTGTAGTCCAATGAATCCAATTTCTTTCCTTTAAACAGCTACCCCACCACCATGCCACAAACTGCTTTTGAAATTTTCCTAGCTTAATAGGCAATAAGCAGTTGACTGTTAGATTTTCTCAAACGCCCTTCTCAGGCATACAAAACTAGGTTTGCAGCTCTTATACATCTAGATTTCTCTCTGAAAACGAAGCAAGTTCACAACACGTTATTAAGTTAAACTTGTGGCAATATGAGGAAGTACATTCAGACTTCTGCAAAGGGATGAAAAAATATGCTTACAGCTGAGGCTAACTGTTCTTCTGTCATATCTTCCACAAAGACAGGCCGAGCAATTGGTTCTTCAGGAAGCGCCTCAGCAGAACCCATCATTAATAAGGTCATGCCCTGTTCAAAAAAAGAACAATGACTATAATTAGACAATTAAGAAATAAAATGCATGGTGGTTTAGAACCTTTAACACTTTGGTTACTTGTGCACGTTAGGGAATATCTTTCAAAAATAATTTTTGAGCACAGTATATTCCAGTTCATTTTTTTAAAATGTAGGCTCTGTCATATTCTTAATTAACCTTGCCTCTCTTCTTTCCAGTGATGCTTTTATTTACTAAACATTCAGGAAATGTTTTACCAAGATTACTAAGTAATGGTATCAGCCATTATATCAGCCATTAAGTCTGACTTTCTGTTACTACCTTTACGCTTGCTTCTTCTTTAAAAAACAAACAACCCCCCCACTACCACATTCACAGCTGAATAATTGTAACAAATACAGAACAAGGTTTTAACAATTCACATAAAAGGGGGGATTTCTGCCCAAACCCCCTCCACCTGCAGCTTCCACACCATAACCAAGGGTCTCCAACCCCAAAGAAGCACAGAAGACAGGGGCACAAAAGTGTAGAGAGAAGGGGGAGGCAGAAAAGTCTCATTCTGTTAACTCTGCCCATTCACTGAAGAAAAATTAGGATCCAAGACATCCAGCCCAATATAGTCACTGAGCAATACTTACATTTTTTATTTTGATGTTGCCCCAATCATCATCCTATTGAACAAAACAAAACAAATTTAAGTGCCTGCAATAATATTAAGATGAGTCAGCAGATCTAGTAGCTGCAAAACCCAAGGCACAATCCCCAAAAAGGCGTAGTTAAGTGCTATTCATTCCAACAGAACAAAAACCTGAATAACTTTATGCAGATTGCACCAATGTGAACTGCAGTGCAGCAGCTTCAAGAACACACATAGAGCCCCACCTATGTAAAAGCTCTCACTCTCATCCATTAGAAACAGGGAAAGCCTATGTGCACACAGAGCATTCCTTTATCACAGAACAGACTGAAAATGTGCAGTATAGTGGATGGGGAGTACACTTGCAGGCACTCTGAACTGCAAACATGGGCTTGTTCCCCAAAGCACTTCCACTCCCACAAGGTGGGCTCCCTGATTTTCAGCAATTCCTTCTTGCTGCTTCAGTCCTCCTGCCATTCAATTCCCAATGGTCCCCTAACCTTCAAAACTATGTGAAGGCAGAGGGTCACTATGGAAAAGAAGAGGTGTGAAGTCTAATCCCACAAATGGAGTACCTTTCCATTCAAAGGATGGAAGCTAGAGTCCAAGCCACAGACTCAGAAGATTATGAATACAGTGGTACCTCAGTCTAAGAATGGAATCCGAACTGTGAAAGGGCACTGGCTGCGAGAGGCCTCATTAGGGAAAGTGTGCCTCAGTTTAAGAACGGTTTCGGTTTAAGAACCGACTTCCGGAACAGCTTAAGTTCGTAAACTGAGGTACCACTGTATTTGTTAATGCCATTCTTTGTGCAAGCCATTAACTATACAATAAGCAGTGTAATATCTAAGACTGCTTCATGTTTTATAGGTTTTCCAATTATATATGAAAATATTCCCAACTATATACAAGCATAAGTTGCCATAAAATAGCAGGTGTTTCATGCTATTTACCTGCAAAAATAAGCAAGTTCTCAAGCTAGCCGGGAAGGAATTATTTACTGACAGCTACTACTTGCTAAGGCAACTAGAAAAGTGTTTACATATTAGAGACAGGTATGTGCATGTTGCTTCCTCAAGGTTTATTCTTGCTCAATCCTTGACAGATCCCTCTTCTGTTTAAATACCTCTATCAAAGAAGACATGGGCACATCCTACAAGAACTGCTGAACAGTTCACGCATTAGGAAGTACAGTGGAACCTCGGGTTACGTACCGTCCTCCTTACGAACGCTTCCGGTAACGAGCTCTGCTAACCCGGAAGCAGATGCTCCTTGTTGCGAACTTTGCCCCGGGATGCGAGTGGAAGTCGTGCAGGAGCAGCGAGAAGCCCCATTAGTGAAAGCGCGCCTCATGTTAAGAATGGTTTGGGGTTAAGAACGGACCTCCGGAACGAATTACGTTCATAACCGGAGGTACCACTGTATTCACATAATTTTAGCCATAATCTATTTCTTTGCAATTCCAAGCATCACTTTCAGTCTTGCCCTCTGAAGCAAGAGACAATAAGTCTGCTCCATCTTGAACAAGTAACAGTACTTCAGATATCAGCTCTCACGTCTTGTCTTAATCTTCTCCAAGCAAAATATACCCAGGCTTTTCAACCATTCCTCAGTGGTTGCCCTATTTAGGACACATTATAGTTTTTCAATGTCCTAGACACAGGAATGAATTTCCATGCAGTACTCATGGCATCAAATTGCCAAAGCTTCAAGTCTGAGTGATATCATAGTTTTTACCATATCAGCTCACTGCATCAAACTAAAAAGAAAGCAACAAGTGTCTATGTGTATGTATGTATTTGCATGCATAGACCTCTTGCAACCTACCAAGCACTACTGAGCTCTAGCTCATTTGAACAGGGCACATCTGGAAGCAATGCTTGGTGGGTTGCACCCATTTTGGTGAATTGGTATACACACACATTCTCTAAAACATCACAAAACCAGACCAGCTCTCTTTGATTTGCATCAATATGCTAGTTTTAGTTCTCACATTGCACACAGGAAGTAGTCTTCCTTTCAGCCATGTAGCTTACCATACCCAAAACATATGTACCTAAAGGGAAGCACCACTTTATGGTTACCTGCTTTGTTTAATTTTTTGGTGCTTCTCTACCTGTATCCCATAAGCCAAACTCAATATGTTTTCTCCTGCTAAGAACTGCAACAATCCACTAAATTTATAAAACACACAATGACAAAAGTATGGCAAAATTATTCTCAAACTCTACCTTTAAAGTTCCACCTTTCACCATCACTTTTTGTCTGTCAGGCTGAACTCCAGTCAAAGCAAAAAGCTGCGCTTTGAATACCATTGGAGGTTCATCTGTATTCAGCTCCACTCCATCAAATTTCTCCTTGCCCCACTTTACGTTAACTGCAAGGGGGAGGAAAGAAAAATAGGACCGTCAAGTTATGGTACAGCGGTGTGCAGTTCTTACATGCTGTATACACTGAAAAGGTTTATAGAGGTTTATATTTCATTTTACAATGAAATATTGTAAAGCACAAATTTAAAGGAAAGATTCACTATTCAAGCACAAAGGATTCTGCAGTCAAGAACTTTGCAGAATAATGAATCTTATATGGTTCTTACTTAGCCATGGGTTGGCTTAGCATTACTTGCAAACTGGGTCATTATTTGAACTTCCACCAAAGCTTTCACATGTGCAAGCTGAGACACCACAGTGTTATTCATCATGTAAACCATTGGTCTTCAGAAGACCCAAAAGTCCTCAGTACCTCCCAATGCATCACGTCCTGATCTTTATGGATCACACCAATGGCATCAACACCAACCATCATTTTGTTGTTCACTTTTAAAGACAAAAAAGAAGGCTAGACAGAAAGCTACTAGATGAAAAGGAGAACAAGGACTCCGTCTTAACAGCTGTATGCAAAGGTGATTTCTAGAGGGAAAGCTCCCGTTCACTACTGCATGACTAGCAGCATTCAACAAAATTCTCACATTCCTACACAGGAGCCCACTATATTCTCCTTTGCGACACATATCACCACTGGGAAAAAGGAAGAAAGATGTGTGTGCATAAAATAACTTATGAATAAGGTCCCGTATTCCATGTTGTGATCAAAAGGAGCCCAGTGCATGAGAAGACAAGAGGAAGGCTTAGTGTGCAGCAACCCCATTTTCCTGGAGAGGAAGGGGACCCTTGCAAACAATAAGCGACCCCCTAGTTCTTCCTCCCTCACCAGGCCAGGTGTCTCCATGATGCCAAGCCAACTTCGCACCTGATAAAAACCGCCTTCCCTCCTTCCCCCTGTCTCTGGTGGGCAGGAAGGCCCTTCGGAGAAGGCAGCCCGCCCAGTCCCGTGCAAGCGAGCCCCGGCCCGGGGAACGGAAGGACCCCAGCAAGGCCTACGAAGGAGAAGCCGCACTAGGCCCCTGCGCGGCGCTGGTGGCGGGAGGCGGAGCAGGCTCACCTGTGAAAAGCGGCATGGCGGCGAGCGAGAGCAGCCTGCAGGAAGAAGGCGGGAGCGGCGGCGGCAGCAGCTCAGGGCGCGCAGAGGAAGCGAGACGGAGCTCTGGCAGCGCGGCGCTTCCTTTCCTCGGGGTCTCATTCAAACCGGCCCCTCAGGATGACGCTGCAAGCGCGGACGGGTGCGCGCGCAACTCCGGAAAGGCCGCCTCGCTGTTGCCCCCAGTGGCCGCGGCGCGCGGCGGCGGCGGCTTCGGAAGGGAGCCGCGTGAGGAAGCTTCGCCGTCAGTCGCGCTGCTTCCGCCTGCTTAGCCTCGTGATCGGACCCGGTATGTCCTGTTAGTTACTCAGATGTAAACCCCGCTGGATGTAATAGGATTTGCCCGGCAAGTGCTCGTGCAAAAGGATCCTGGCCGGTGGAGGGAGGGGCATATTCCCAATGTGTCCTGCTGACTGCGTTTGATATCGCACTCTGTATGCATTCTTTCCCCCGTTATCACTGAATTATCCCCGTCTAGTATCGGAATGAAATAGTCAATTGGCCTTCAGCACGTCAATTCATTCTGTAGTTCCTTTCGTTTCTTTCCCCCCACCTCTCCTTTATCTCAAACGATACTTTAATTGATGTTCTCTGTCGCCACTGCTCAGCCATAGATTTGACAAACTTAACACAACTTTCTTTGGGCGGTTTTTGAGATTGTTGTTTTTTAAAGACGTGTTTCTTATTTATACATTTATATATTCCTGCATACCTAAGGAATCCCCCAAGTATTTAGAAATTACTGCTTTATATTTGTCTGGCCCCATTTTGCTGGCAAACTGTTAGTCAAGTACCCAATTTACTAACTATTAAAGGAAATTATGATTGTGGCAAGAAGTGTTAGTCTTTTATCCAACAAATTATTAGCCCTGATCATTAAAGATGCATATTTTGTTTTCTTTGATAAATTGCTTAGAGGTGCTGCATTCTAGGGTTGTTTTGAAAAGTGTCACACTTCACTCGAGTTGTGTGAAAGTGCATCTCCCAGCTCATCTGCAAATTTCCATACCTATATGACCCACCTGCAATCTGCAGCCAGAAATGGAAATATTTTTACACTAAGCTCCCTCATTACCAAGGCTCCTGAATTCTAGGTTGATTTAAGGGCATCCTTATTAAATAAGAGCTGTATATATTCACAGCTTTGATGAAAAAGCATTGTCTTTGAGGCAATGTGATGGTTCTGTCTATAGTGCTTGATCTGTGATTTAATATTCCTCCAATTTGTAGACTACTCATCAGGTCAATCTGATTCCAGTGCAATTTCCAACAGTACAGAATGCAATACATAATTGTTATTCTTTTTAAGCCCAATTAATAGAGCAGCATGAGAACAATTATACCAGAGCAATAATTAATGTACTCCCAGTGCCTAATGGAAATGTTTTGTCAGCAGAAACTCATTTTCTAAACTTTCAGAGTTGAGGAGCCACCTCAAAGAAAGCACAACCCAAATGTGCCACTCAAAATTGCCAGTGTTGAATGAAGCGTCTGGTCCAATTTGTCAGCCCTATGAGAACATAAGCCCTACGAGAACATATGTACATAAGGTAACCCAGCCACTTCCTTCAGTGGCTACTCTGTTTAGAGCAGGCTTTGGGCTGCAGCCTTCTCCTTAGAGCTGCTTGGGCCCCTTTTGCCTTTGTGTGGCTTGACGGAGAGCAGCTTACACTTGGGACAACTCGGGCACCACTCTCTTGACTTCCCTTGCCAGTAGGGACTTGACCCTTGCCAATAATTGGCTGGGATTGAATTGCCATCAGATCTGAATAAAGGGAAAGCTTCCTAGAGTAGCTTCAATACAGTGGTACCTTGGGATGCGAATGGGATCCGTTCCGGAGCTCCGTTCGCATCCTGAAGCGAACGCAACCCGCATCTGTGGGTCACGTTTTGCCGCTTCCACACATGCGTGTGACATTTTGACCGTCTGCGCATATGTGCACGGCAAAATCCAGAAGTAACGCGCTCCGTTACTTCCGGGTCACTGTGGAGCGCAACCTGAAAATACTTAACTTGAAGCACATATATCCTGGGGTATGACCATACAGTCAACGTCCAGATTTGCCTCCCACAGAGAAGAATCCAGATCCTCTACAGCAGGGGAAAGTCAACATGGTATCCTCCTATTGTTAGAATGCAATTTCCAACCCCAACCAGCATAGCCAATGGTCAGTGAAGATCAGAACTGTAGTTCAACATCTAGAGGGCATCACATTGGCCTGCGCTACAGTGTCAAATTATTTGCATGCCACATATTGGAAGAGGGATTCTAGTCTATTGGCAGTAACCCCAGTGCTTTTTTCTAAAAAAAATGATTGGGGTACTCTCATTTTGACTCAAGAAAATCACCATTTTATAGTTCAAATCGGGGAAAATAAATACAGTACAGTGGTACCTCGGGTTACATACACTTCAGGTTACAGATGCTTCAGATTACAGACTCCGCTAACCCAGAAATATTAACTTGGGTTAACAACTTTGCTTCAGGATGAGAACAGAAATTGCGCAGCAGCGGTGCAGCGGTGGCAGGAGGCCCCATTAGCTAAAGTGGTGCTTCAGGTTAAGAACGGACCTACAGAACAAATTAAGTTCTTAACCCAAGGTACCACTGTAAATGGACAAAAGTACAAAGATTCACAAAATGTTTAGGGGTATGCATACCCCTGTGTACCCCTCCAGGAAAAGAGCACTGAGTAATCCTATGACCACCTCATGCACCTGGCTGTGAGTAGGTAGTCTTGGAGTCACTGAACTGCCAGCTTTAAATCTTCTGACAGCCATCTCTCAAGATAAGAATTTCCTCTAGTCCATCTCTTCCTTCTGTCTCCAGAGGGTTGAGAAAAGTCTACACATTGCTAGGCCCAATGAATATTTATCAACAGGTGATTTTTCCAATTGTTTTCTTAATTCCATACTTTATTTTCCCCTACAAAATTTATATTCTAAGAATTACCATATATGTAGCAGATGTTTATTGTTCTGATTATTGAGAACACACTTCATTCAGAATAGTAACCATAGCATTCTAAAGAAACGATAATGAGCTTGTGTGACATTTTACAGACTCATTGGTTTATTGCAGCATAATGTTTTACAGGCAACAGCTACTCCAAATGATTCATGAAGTGGACTGATAAGGTAGAAGATATATACATATGGGTTGAGGAACACCAGAGAACAAAACAGCACAGTGAAAACAAACAATACTGAGAAAATATATCAGATCTTGATACAATACATAACTTAAATGGGAACATTAACTCACAATATAATGACATTGCGTGGCGGAGAGGCCTGATACCAAATTCAGAACTGGGCAGGAATCAGTATTTTAACAGGTTCATCTACCCACCATAGGAATTGATTCCTGAATATAACAATATGCCCTGGAGATGAAACCAATTGGGCACCCTAAATTTGGGGCTTAGGCATAATTCTCCAGAATGTAACAGGTGAACACTCATGAAATGTCACCACATAGCTTTCAGCAAGGATCAGTATTGCTCTGCATCAATACCCTTCTCCCTCTCCTATCAAATTCTATGTTAGTTCTGTTGCTATTAAGCTACCATATGTATATATGGTTGTGAGTACTCTCTTATCCTCCCTCCTAGGCACCCCTCGTCCCCCGTCCCCTCTACCAAAATTTTTAATCTGGCAAAAAGGCTGTAAATTGCACATTTACAGGTAATGCTTATACCCATCTGTAAATAAACATTTATTTTCTATCCATCTTCATGGAAACAGTGTACAATTATACAACTTTAATCAAGAAAACAGAATAAAAAACCCGCACCTTTTGAACCAGGGGAAGCAAGCACCAAAATCACTATCTGCCCAAATCACTTGCTGGCCTTTCTCCATTTTCCTCTCCTTAAGGTGGGTTCATCCTTTTCGTCACTTTGGCCATATCAGCCCCCACTTATTTCCAGTGTTGCTTCCCTGTTCAGTTTTAAGAACTTACAGTGGTCAACCTCTCTGCTCCACCTCTTCTTGCATGTTCCCTCTCACACCAATTCTTACTCCGTGGCTGTCACAAGCTCATCTATTGCCTTCTCTCCTTTGTCTCTCCCTCCCAGTTGCTGCTTTTGGCAGCTTATGCCATGCTGCCCTCCATTCCGTCTTTCCCTTTCCTTCCTCAAACCATTTTTCTCTCCTTCCTCAAGGCCCGATTTTAAAAAATCTGTTCCTGAACAATTCTGACCTTCCTCATGGTCTCCCCTGCTACAACCCAACACTTAATTTGTTGTCAGTCTTATCTGGCCATCCCCATCTCATCATCTAATTAAGAGTCCGTGCTACTTCTGTTTAGGGATAGCACAGGATCACTGACTTCCAAAGAGTGCAGAAAAAAGCTTGACAGGTTTTTACTACTATTCATGACTTAATTATAAATTAAAATATATGTAAATATTCTCTTTTAAGAGCTGTGTACCTGGTATAATTTCCTTTTGATGAAAGTCATTATGTGCTTACTAAATGGGATTTAACAATTCACATATCAAAATAAATTCTTCAAAGTCCTATGAATTTTTTTTCTACTTTACCCTGTATTAAAATGTAGTATGACATTATAAAAATGTAATTAAAAAAATTTATCAAGTTTGTATCAGATTTAAATATGTTGACAGTTATCTGTTTGTAAAGCATCATAATTTCCCAAACTTCCTAAGAAGTGTATTCTGGAGAAAAATACCACAGTCATTTTCAAAATAGTTCTTCCATAAATTAGTTTTATTTTGTATTAAATGAGCACGAGTCATTACCATAGTAATAACAGATATGCTTATTACATATCTATTAGTGTGGCTTTCAATACCACTTTAAACATGCAAATCGTCATGTAGACGAATCAGTTTTCCAGTGCTTCTTATTTAATACACAACTGCAAAGCTGTTATAAGTTACTGAAGAGGTATTTGGTTAAAAAATAAAATAAGCCATACTGTTCATACCACAATAATATTCCTGCTACAAAGCAAGAGCTTAAAATGTACTCAATTCCTGTATTATCTGGAATTTTAAAGTGTTCTAGGTGTTTCAAATTCGTGGTACAAGCATTTGTTATTTTTTGTATTTATGATTAAAATCTCTCTTGGTAACAGGCAATTTCATTTAAAATTGTACACATGAAAATGGAACTAGCTTCTATAATACTTTGATCAATAAAACCACTGACACATAATAGGTATTTGAGATTTCTACACTTATTTGACATGGCAGTAAAACAGATTAAGGCACTAAAAGGGCAACATCCATTAAAAGTGTTCTAACAATAATTTACATTTCAAACAGTGCATACATTTTGTGGGGTGTGTGTATTTGCTATAATTAGCACTTCAAATTGTTAATGCAATATGTTATACAAATTATAGAAAAAAATATGTACCAAAATATGCTTCCGAACTTGGTTGTTTTAACTTAGTTTCTAATGCCTCTAGAAGTAAAATTCTGTATGGCTTGGCAACAATGCATAGATTACATGCAATTACTCATTTTCTCCCCCTTTACAAATATGCAGAATCAGTATTTTGTAAAGCAAAATATTTAACACCTTGAGCTGTCATGATGAATTATTAGCATTAACAACAATGCAGAAAAGGCACAAGTGATTATATTTGTTTTCAAGCAAATTTTGCTGTTTTCTGCACAACTTCCGAGTCTTCAAAGAAAATTCAGTCCTTCTCAGTTTGAGATACCTTCTTTCTATACTCATATTTGTGTGCTTATCTTGATATAAATATCCTTCCCACAGGGTAAATAGTCCTCTTATTCTCATTGATACAAGAAAAGCTCACTGCATTCCATCATGATTAGCTGGCGGTTTTATTTTTTAGAAATCCAAAAAGGCAGCAGTTTAAACTTATTTCTAGCTAAGCTTTATTTGCTTTTACTTGCATTACATAGTAATAATTAATCTAATCTACCTTAAGGCAAACCCGCAATAAGACACCCTCAGCGTGCTTTTTGTGCCAAAGCAAGGAGGAGAGAGTAATAGCAGTCTTAGCCCTGAAGCCTGTGATAATTGCATTGTAACAAACAACCAGTCTGCACTGCCCTGTATGGTGGAAAAAAGCACAGCTTTCTCAGACTCAGCCAGATTCCATGGAGTACGGCGTATATTGTTAACTGGAAAGAAAAAAAGAAAAAGACACCATTAGAATTGCCTCATTTTTCATTATGTTGTTTAGTTTAACAGGTCAACAATATTTAAAATATTGTTCAGGAGTTAATGTACCAGAGGCATGTTAGAGCAGTGTTACATTTGATATTCTGCATACAATGGAACATTAGTGGAGATTATCCTATGTACATACTGAACATTTTGAGGGTTTTTATGTTTATTGTTTTTTTACTGTGTGCATTTGTGTTGAGAAGCTGCAACTGGAAGCAGATTGCCACAGTATGATGGTAAAAATGTAAACTTTGCTATCAATTGCAAACCACACACAGGTCCCACTATCCACCCACTTGCTATGTGAAAATTCACTTATCTGAATGTAAAGAATTATGCCCAAACCTCACTATACACTCCGTAGATTCAGATATTCAAATATAATTAGTATTTCTGGTAATATCACAACATAAATGAAATAATACAGAATCCTGAATGTGTTTATATATGCTTTATTCATTAGTACAACTCACAGAGCTGTGCCTAATCTAGGATCAAAGTTTGTTTTGGGGGTTTTTTTAAATAGCATTTCTATCCTGCTTCAAAATGAAAAGCTACCAAAATGGTATACAGTAAGATAAAATAGAACATATGGTATTGGTAAACTAAAAGCAATTTAAACAATTTCTACAATTATACAATCAATATTCCATAAATTGACTGGGTCCAAGAGAAACCTCATAGAGCACATTCTAATAATCTGAGGTTACCCATGCCAAGATCACAGCTGCCAAGCTATCTAGGTCTGGAAACAGGTGCATCTGTCTTACCATTGAAGCCACCTGTGCCTCAAGTAACACAGAAAGATCCAGGAGTACTCCCAAACTACATACCTGTTCCTTCAGAAGTGTCATCCCATCCACAAATGGAGACCCAGACACAGAAACCACTCTCACACATTATTATTGGCCCTCATCCAGTCCCCCACTGCACCCAAACTGTGGTCCAGAGCCTCTACAGTCACTCCTGATTCAGATGTTACAGAAAAAGAGACACTTCGCTCCAAATCCCCTGATGACCACAGCAGCTTCATAGATGTTAAGCCACCAGAAACAAAGCTGATGGGAGAGAGGGAAAGATCTTGGAAAACAAAGGCTGATGGGAAAAGGCAATAAGAAGGGGGGAAACGCAGACACTAGCCTGAGAAGGATAAGCGGGAGCAACAACAAACCGTACTGAATTCGAGGAAGGCAGGAAACAAGTATAGAATCACGGCAGCAAAAGCCTATTTCCAAAGCTTTTATTCCTGCCTTGACCAGAAGCCATAACCCAGCTAGCAGAAGGCAAGTAACAATACTTCTAATTTTGCTGGTTGTTGGCATCTGTCTTATCAGGAGACAATGGAGGAGTGCGCCTTTGGGGTTGAAGCCAAACTGTTGGAAGAGTTACAGCACCTGCTTACTTATCATTTCTAATCCTTACAACAGCCCTGCAATAAGACTCAAGAGTATCTTGCTTCAGGCCACCTAGTGAATTCATGGAAGATCCATAGAATCATAGAATTGTAGAGTTGGAAGGGACCACAAGGGCCATTTAGTCCAAACCCTGCAATGCGGGAATCTTTTGCCCAATGTGGGGTTCTGAGATTAAGAGTCTCATCCTCTACCAACTGAATTACCTCCGTTGCTACTGGGATAAGATCTGAATTGGGGATGGCCTGATTTGTAGAGCAGTAGTTATAATGCAAACTTACTTAACGTCAAGAATGTGAAATAAATGTCAAGGACATCTATGGTTATAAAATATTGGATCCAACAAGTGACATGAGGATGCAAAATTGATAAAGATGCACAAGTCTAGTACTTGGATGGGAGAATGCTTAGGAACCCCATATAAGTTGCTCTGGCCTTCCTTAAGAAAAGCAGGCTAAATTAGACTAACAAATAATAAAGAAAGATGTAGCAGAATATACTTTTTACTTGTTCTCTCTAGGAAATATATTAGGGCACTAAAATTAAAAGAAATCTTGTGAAACTGCCATCAAATGAGAATATTTTCACCAATCCCTTGTTTTGAAGATTTTTTGTTACCTAGGAAATGAATGTATTTAGCACTGTCCAAAGTTAACACAGACTTTTCTCAAATTAGTCTGTGGTGGATAATAAAGTGTACACCTTCACCATCAGAATAGAGAAATGTTAGAGAGCACATGAGGGAAATATACTTATTCCAAGAATGGATTCCACCACCATGGCATATTCTACACAACATAATTGTGTTATGAGCATATGCATACTGTTTTGTTACCAACAGTATCAAGACCAGAAAGCATAGAGCTGACAAAGAATCCGAGCAAATGATATCCAAGATCAAAGAAAGAAAGCCACAGGAATCTCCAAAATGACAATCTGAGAAATAATATAGTTTTCTCATTCTAAGAAAGCTCCTTCTTCATTACTAGAAGAGAGCAATTCTGCTTTCTTACTACTGTCACATGACAAGTAGCAGTGGGTTCAAAAGCAAAGGCTACTCACCAGTAACTTGAGTTTTCTGAATGGGTAATGTCCCCCACAGATCCATACTCCTTTGACCTATTGAAATTTAGAAATGAACATTTCACGACTATTTCGATCCGCTGAGGGCTCACTGTGCACTCTATACGAAAAATGGTGCTCTAGGAGAAGTGATCTGAATGCTAATAGCAAATAAAAGGGAAGACCCAGACCAAAGTTTCTAATAAAACAGTGGAAAGAAAGAGGGGGGAAATGAATTGCTTTAACAAGAAGAAAATTCCCCTTTTTTCTACTTAAATGGAAATTTTATGCCTCTCAATTAAGGATTAAAGAGACTCTAATTTCTAAATGTTCAGGACCCAAACAATGAAATTCACAGATGAAGGCTCAAAAAATATAGCCAAATTACTTTGCAATAAAAGAAAATCTTTAAAAGAACTGGCATTTCAAAAACTATAGATCATGGTTGTTTTTGAAGAAAGATATATTATTTTCTGTCTAAGTCAACTGTTCACTGCATAACTTCTATTTAAATATATGCATTTCTGATAAATGATATACAGTGTATCTTTTCTTACTGTTAACATATTTAGTATTTATAAACAAATTATAACATCATGCTAAATAAATGAAATAAGGAATGAAATATCCATCAGAAAATAAAAATCACTGACAAGGAAATAAACAGATATTAAAATAGCTCCAGGAGGAATGAAATTAATTTTACAAAACTAAAATGTATTAACTAGCTCTAAACATGTATTTATTTCTTCCCCTGCTCTCAAAATGCTCAAGATAGCCTAAACTTCAGGCAGCCATAACAAAATTGTACAACCAGAAGCATCATAACACAATGCTAATAAAATAAACCCCATCCATAGCCTAGTATATTCTGGGATGTTCAATAGGAACAACCAGCAAGAAAAACGTTTTAGAGGTCTTAGTTTTAAAATTAACATACAGCCTCATATTTCCATCCAGTATTTGTGTATCTTAGTCCCTAGTTCCAAACAAATATGCATTTAAATCTATCTTGCTGACTTCAGCAATACTGAAGCGCTTGTGGAGCAAGATCAGAGCATTTCTGTTCAATTTCTTCTGCTAGTGATTTTCTGAATGTTTCAAGTTGTCTGAATGGATGTTGATAAATACCAACCTAACCGAATGTGAAAATATGAAAATGGTCTCTAAACTTCAATTACTGCATATTTCTGCCCTTTCTGATAATTTCTACTATAGTTAAAGCTAGTTTAATAGCAATCAGAGTTAAGAGATGAAACAAGCAAGCTAAGCCTGTCACTAGGGTCAGTGCCAGATGAATTCATGCTTGAAGACCCTTGTCCATGACTAGAAAGACTGTGAATCCCAGTGAAATAGGACAAGAAATACTTATAAAGAAATGGTGAGGACAACACAAAGTTCTCTAGTTAAAATGAATCAACATTCTGAATTTCCTCCAAAGACAATGGTGGTAAGGGAGAAACAGCTATGAATATGAATTGACAAAGTGAAGCTATGTAGCTCTTTATCTGATGATGTATATAAGACATATATGCACTCACAGGTACATATAGAAAGATGAAGATCAGTATTCAGGATACATAATGAAGAAAAGATGTAAAACTAGAATGAATGTGCAAAAATTATACAGAATGCCAGCATTGATCCTAGCACAACTTAGCATCTATGTTTATATCCTCCAGTGGTTGACTCAGCAGTATATTTAGCTGATATATTTTTGCTTCCAAATCACATCCTTATTGTTTTTTCTTTCCCAGAAATCAGAAAACGTATCTTCTATGATATATTTTGTATTGAAATAGAGCTATATTTTTCATCATTAATGTAATCATATATAAATCATACATTCTCCCGGGCATGCCATCCACATACGGGAGCTTAGCTAAAGAATACAAAACCTCTAGTACAATGTAGGGAAGCACAAATGAAGATGTGTATAAGAAAGTGTCAGAAATGAGGGAGACAAATGAGTAGGGCGAACATATTTGGTCCTAGAAGAAAGATGGCTTGAAACATAAATGAAAAAGTTAACATTGAAACTCATAATTAAACTTAACTGAGATCATATGATTTCTATGGTTTAGGCGGCAAAATGAGCAGATGAGTTACAACAATCACAACTTACTGCCTGCATAAGGCACTCATGAAGCAAAGCTGCTGTAACACAAAGATAAAAGAGATGGAATGAGAGAGAGAATTCTTGGTTCCTACCTGAATGGCAGGTCTGAGAGTTTAGTGCCACCTTGTGGTCAAAGGGCATGAACAGCAACATCCTACTTGAAGACCTTAAATACCCAAGGGAGAAGGAACCATTGTTCTCACCTGAAAGGTATTTGTCCTTGGATGATCTAAAGTTTTCAAGGTGCCATTCCCTTTTAAAAATGTTTTTTTCAACTGCCATACTAGGTTTCCTTGTTCCTAAGGTTGGTCTTATGTTCTGCTGTGTACTCAGTGAGCTTTTTCTGGTGCAGCGGTTTGTTATTGTATAATTTGTGTGGGGGTTTTTTTAAGCTTGCACATGAAGCAAACTGAAGCCTAAGGAGAAAACCATCTACTTCCTCTAAAGTTCAATGTTCCCTGCCTTTGAGCAGTAGGGGGAGCCAAACCCACTTGAACACTTTCAGTCACTCAAAAGATGAGAAAAGCAGTTCCTTTTAAGTCACATTAATTTAATGTAAGTAACACTCAACCTCTCTCTGTCTCTCTCTCTCTCGCCCCCCCATGTGCCCATCCTCAAGTCGAATCAACCCTGGCGATCAATGGGGTGACAGATGTCGCAGCCAGATCGCCCTCACATCAAGTGATTTCCCCTGTTTTTCCATATTTGTTAATGGTGGCTTCCTGTCCTTTTGAGCCTGTTTTCATCATACGTACTAGTGATTTCCAGAAGCACACACTGTATCATCACAAGCCATATCCAACCAATTCATTCAAATAAATGGATTTACATCATTCATGTCCATTTATTTCAATGGATTTAATGAGTTAGTTGGATTCAATTCACTCTGTGCTTTCCATTTTTATGTGCTTCTTTTCTACATACATACTGTTGTGTGTTACTGGGCTAAAGGGTATAGGTAGCAAAGCAGTAGAACAATAGACACATTTAACAAAGCCACACCCTTACATGTCTGATCAGCAGGCACGTACTTGGTGCTGGCAGCAAACTACATGTCGATTCCCACTGGGGTAGAGGCAGTGCTGCCTAGAAAAATTATTCTCCCATGAAGCTGAAACTTTTGCAGGGAGGAGCAGTGACAGCATACACAGCAGATGCAAATTCTCCCCACTCTCTCCAAGGCTGGCAGAACCATAAAAAGGAGAAAGTGGCAGAGCATAATCTGGGATAATTTTGAGATGACGGTGGATCCCAGCTATGCCATCTGCCTTAAAAAAAAGCTGAAATGGGGGCAAGTTTCAAGGGCATTACACCAGACAGCTCCCGTTCCTCTTGCTGGAAGAAGATACACAATAGCGGCTTAGGAGGCAACAATGGAGGGCTTGGGGTGGGGAAAATACAGTATCCCAGCATACTGGGCAGGCACAAGTAAACAAAGCATTTTGCTTACAGCTCTGTGTGCAGTATCACCTATGAGCACTGAAGTACTGCCCACAAACAAAACCACAGGGAGGAAGGAAATCCCCTGTAGTCCCTACCCCCCCACTCCAAAATCAACCCCAAAAAGATTGATAAATACACCCCTGAGTGTCCACCACAGTAGGGAAGACTAATGTAATCGCTTTCTTACACCACCTTAAAAATGTAATGATTCCTCTTGTAGGAAAACCACTGCAGTTATTCTCACAAGATTTTGCAGGATTGTTTCTGCCAAAGGATTTTAGGCATGCACACCTAAAACCTTTATCAAATTCTGCCCAATTTAGAGCTCTTTTCTGAATCAGGGTCTGAACAAATCCTCTGGTCAGTGCACATCCCCAATATTATCCCCATTTAAATATGTTGCCTTCTTCAGTGTAATACCATTTTAAGCATGTACCTATGGTTTTAAAAATCTACATGAAATATTTTTTGCCATAAAAAAGAGCAAAGTATTAAAGATTGGAAAGCACTTTCACACAAAGGGATAAATAAATGGCTTGTGCATGCTAGAAATAAAACACAGTGTATTGAGGATTACATGGAGGAATATTTACCAACATCAATGATATGTTATCAGGGTACTTTGCTGAGAACTTTGACCAGAATGTGGAATAATGCAGCAAAGAGGGGTACAGAGTTATATAATACTGAAGATCAAACTTCCATTAGTAACCAAATACAAGGCAAAATATAAGGCAACAATAAAGCAAAAACCTGGTGAAACAAGTAGCAGTGCATTTTAAGGGTACTACTAACATGTACATTCCTCTTTTTAAGAGAAGTTTGTGTAAAAATGAACATCACCATAGATACATGAAGAATTTCAGTTGATTATACTGAAAAATAGGTGCTTATATAAGACTCTGAACCTCCCCAACCTTCACCAGTTCCTTTGTTGATGTAACAGCAAGTTACAATCAGCTAGAAAGGCATAGATGGAAGGGTAAGGTAGATTTGGTATGTCTATTTTAAAGACTTAAAATTGTTTTAGTGCATTGAATTTTTTATATTAATAATATTTACAAATATAAAATTTATAAGTATGTTATGTTCACAAACTGAATGTTTATTTTAAAAATTAAATCCCATTGTGGAACAATTTGCTCAAAATGTATTAGGATTTTCAAATGACTTGAATAAATCATTTTACATTTATATGAATTCCTGCTGCTTGTTAAACGAAAATAAAGTAGGATTTGCTGCATTTAAAAAGACAGTAAAAAGACAGTTAGTAAATGCCCTTAACTAGGAACCAGATTTAATCAGATTTGTAAGAGGTGAATCTAGTCAACACAGTAACCTTTGGATAGGTCAGTTATTTCATATGCAGACCCTCCTTCTTAAAAAAAAAGAAAAAGATTTAAACTTAGTCCATTCACATCTCACCTAGCTTTTCCAGACGCATTCTTAACTTTTCTGAATGACTGATTTGCTGAGGACCTTGTGGAAAGAGTTCTGGGGGAAGCACGAACAAAACTGGATGGTGGTGTCTTGGGGATCTTCTTTACTAAATGAGAAACCCATTTCTTTTGATCTTCTTGACAGGGGGCTAACAACAACATATCTCTTGCTGAAGTTACATCATAACTCACTATTAATGAGAAAAAAGAATACTGTTAAATAAAACCAAAATATAATAAAATAAACATTATCACCACTGGTTGGCTAATGAAAGTATTGAACAAACACCTCTCATTCACTGGAGGTTTTTAATAAGAGATTGGGTAGTGATTTGTCATGGATACTTTAGTTGATATTCCTGCATTGCAGGGGGTTGGACTAGATGACAGGGTTCGTTCCAACTCTACAATTATATGATTTTAAAATAATGTATTATGGTTGGTAGCACTTAGGTACATACTTTACAGCAAAGAAATTCAGATCTTTCAAAATTAAAACTGCACTACTTAGTTGCTTAGGGACGCGGGTGGCGCTGTGGTCTAAACCACAGAGCCTAGGGCTTGCCGATCAGAAGGTTGGAGGTTTGAATCCACGCAACAGGGTGAGCTCCCGTTGCTCAGTCCCTGCTCCTGCCAACCTAGCAGTTCGAAAGCACGTCCAAGTACAAGTGGGTAAATAGGTACCGCTCCGGCGGGAAGGTAAACGGCGTTTCCGTGTGTTGCTCTGGTTCGCCAGAAGCAGCTTAGTCATGCTGGCCACATGACCTGAGAGTCACCCGTGACTGGACTTAACAGTCAGGGGTCCCTTTACCTTTACTTAGTTGCTTAATTGGTTAATCAATTTAAAACAGATTACTGATTTAAAAGTTACACAGTCACTCAGCATATTTCAATATATTTTCAAATTACTTTTAATAAAACTACATATAAACACAAGCACTTGGAAGTCCTCAAAATCAGCTGTGGGGGTTTGGGGGACCCTCCAGAACAGATTTGAGGGTGGGGGCAGAAGAAGAGGAGAAAAAATGGCCAGTGGAATTACACATGAAGAGCACCAGATACAACCCATAATCTAATCAACCTAGTTTGGATTGCCCCTGGGATAGAACTGCACTGAATTCAAATATAAATATAGTCACCTTACCTTTACATGGTGCAATTAATTCTTCCTTTTTATCCAAGTGATCTCTATGGCACTTAACATGGCATCGCCTACATTCTACTGCAGGTGGTGGCTTAAATACATGCCAGAGGGGCTTGGCACAAGCCTCACAGTTGGCTGGAAAGTGGTATAATGTTGGGATGAATTCATGACCTTTATGATTCAGAAAGGTTGTCTTCTCTGGTGGCTGAACTGGTTCTGCTTCCAAATCTTTTCGGCACTCGCCCTCATTGGCATATAGAATCTGAGCAGAACAAGAAAGGCATAGAGTAGTATTTCATTCATTTTTCTTCAAAGTTGACAAAGTTTTTTAAAGAAACTATGTTCAAATCAAAACATGACAGTTGCTGTTACCTGGAATATTTTAGGAATTTCCTCAGTTTCCGCTCTATAGACATCTCCCTGTGTTACTGGTCGCACATGGAACAATTTTCTGAAATCAAATAAACATTGCACTGTTTTAATAATTATATCACAACTAAGCAGATATTAGATCAAAATTAATTTCCCTACTGTTTAACATCAATATCCATTTTGCTACAAGTACATAACGTTACTGCCTTTCCTACAAAATAAAGAATTATTGAGAAGTGTGCGTATATGTAACAGAGCATATGTAACAGGAAGATGCAGCTGGATCAGGGATCATAGAAGTGTATCCAGTGGTGTTAATGGGCGTTCATCTGATGTTCACACATACATATTTACTGCAGGAAAATCTGGTGTGACATGTAAACATATAAAAGTTGTAGAAATGATGGAGCTCAAGTGAACCATTCTTCTGAATAGTTGAGCCTATCCAGTCTGACAAAAACTAAAATGTATCTCTGTATCTAAAAACCCATAAAAATTAAACCTTTTAAATTAAAAAATTCCCTTCTGTTATCTCAAACTGATATTAGAAGTACGTACTCTATATCTAATACCATGGATGGATTAGAGTGTTCTCTGTCCTGTTCGTCGTTATAGAACAAAATCTTTCTGCTGCTGACCACAACATACTGAAAAAGAGGGAAAGGAAAAAGACTATTAATACATGAAAGGCAGTTCTATCCACCTCGTCATTTCTCTGGAATAAAAAGAGAGGCTGTTCAGGTGTAATGCAAAATCATAGCTTGACTTCTGATCCTAGTTGGGGCAAAGGATAAGTTGCCATATCTCACTCAAACATCTGAGTTTGAGTTTAACTATGAACACAAGGAAGGGAAGGATGGAAGATAGGGAGCATGGAGTACACAAGCCTGAAATTGAGGGTGACATGTGAACCACCCCAGAAACAACATTAATCACTAATAAACTAGGATAAAAACCAATGATGCATATATACTGATTTTTACTCAGTTTAAATTGTTTTCAAAAATATGCAGATAGAAGAAATGATAACTAGATGACCTGGGTTGTTTTTTTTGTACAGCATAAATGGTTTTACATAACCAATTATTTTTCAGCATGTGTGTGTGTCTTAGTAAGCATCAAATATTTTCTACCCATGCATTGGATGTAAGCTGAATAATTTAATATCTGATTTGGCATATGCTTCAAAAGAAAATATAATTCTTATATACCTGCTTCTTCCATCCATGACGTTTTATATTTCCTTTGTTTGGTATTGAAAGCCAGCCCTCCATTCTTGACTCTGTTGGGGGACATATTAGGCAACACTTTAATAACAGAGAACTATAAGAAAATAAATTTCATGCAGCCATTAGCAATTACCAAATAGACTGCTGAAGCAGGAATAAAAGCCACAGCTAAATAAAAAACAGGATTGAAGCATTTTTCATGCTTAGTCACAAATTCATTTTCCATGGCAATAAACCTATTGCAAGATAAGCAGCAAAAGGGTTTACAAGGGTAACATCAAATACTGTTTCAATGGCAAAGTTTTGAAACAGCCAGACCAGACTTTGGTCCGAAAATGGTGGTATAGCATGAATCATAGTATTATTAAAATTTTTAACATAAATATAATGTAACACTAGGAAAGGGAAGATGAAATACTAAGCATAAACGTATAGTAACTGAAAGCCACAGTTCACAATAAACAAAAAAAGCAGGAGAGCAAACACAAAGTACCCACTTGTCCCATTACTCACAGAAGGTAAGAATAGAAGAGAAATAAATAAGGAATGCAGGAAGAATCAGCTAGATATAAAGAATAAGAGAGAAGCAGTTTATTTAGTTTTCATACAACAATTTTTAGTCTGTGGTAAGATTCCTACATATAAAAGGCTAAAGGTTCTCTAAATGCTTATAAAAAGGACTGATGTTTGTAACACCAAATTTCATTACAAGTAACTGCCAGCTGGTAATATTCTAACCTGGGGCAGGGAGAGAGAACCCTGCCACATGTATCCCAAATTCAGGGTACTGTTTCAGAACCAAGTGTTGACTGAAAAATATTATTACTATTAAATTTATATTCCGCCCTTCAGCCAAAGATTATAGGGTGGTTGACAACATAAAAACACAAAATACTATTCATCATCATCATCATCTTCTTCTTCACACAGGCAAACACATTTAAAAGTCCATAGATTTTTTTTAACAGCCAAAGGCCTGGTTAAAGAAGAATGTTTTCACCTGGCTCCTAGCAGTAAAAAAATCATTTTTTACTGGATGCAAGTTTAATGACAGGGTACTGGGGCTGAGAGCTAGTGACCTCTGATTACACAGTGAGTCTAGGCTAAAGTGGGACTTTTAAGCCCAGGCTGAGGTTCTTTACTTTCAGCTGTACTCCCCAATGAAACTCTCAACACATTATAAACAAAAAATGAACACAATCAGAATTCTTAGTGTGCAGAACCACTATCTGGAAAGATGCTTATACATCATGATAAGAAGACAGGAAGAGATAGCAAGCCACAGTTAGGAATGAAAGCTGCTGCTTTTCAATATGAAGTCCATTAAAGAACACAATACATAACACTATTCATAAATTTTGCTCACACATGAAACCAGTGCATGAGCAGGGCTGTGCCAAGTAGCCGTGCCCCCCAACATCATGTGCACCAACTAGCCCTGCCCTCTGGCATCTGCACATACAGCACAAATATCTGTGCAGATGTAGCCTTTGTGCACACAACTGACTTCCATGTGATCTGGAACCCCTCATAACTGAGGTTCAAGATTGTGCTGAATTCTTTGCACGTACAACTGTACACACAAAGGCCTTGTCACAACATATATTTACACTATATGCTCAGACACCAGGAGCCAGGAATACTCAGCATACACAAAGTCGGTGCATGTGGCAGACCTGCTTTGGTAGGTCACACCAAAATGGTGTGGGTGGGAAGCAGTGGCGGAGGAGGAGGAGCAGGCAAAGGGGTGAGGGGTGGGTGTACCGGCAACTTGGGTTTTTTTCAAATAAAGCACTGCACATGTCTAACTTCTGAATAGGGCTAAAGAAGATAAACAATCTGGTGGAGGAGTCAGAAAAGATAGCTGTAGTGTTCAGTCTCTAGGAATCCAATCCTAAATGCACTTCACTGGAGACTAGAGATATAGAATCTGGCCAGATGGCGTGAATCACATGTAAATGAGCAGAATAACTGTTACATTTTAAAACTTGAACTGTTCACATTACAGATTTTGATGTGAAATTATAATCTATATATTGTTTTTCCTATCTTTCCTTACCTCCGGGTTCCTATTATATAGGTTTTCCCATCTAATACTTTTTAAATAGAACTGTCAACCAAGTAAGAAATAATTAGGTAATTAATCCCTCGGCCATTCTGTCCACTATTAATTAAGATGTTTCATTTTTAATATTTATTTATTTTTTGTCTGCGAGTGAGCAGAAAGGACTTGCAATGTGACTTCACCTTCCTGTTCTCCACCCTGCAGCCCTCTGTACACCCTCAAAGTCTGCTCCAGAGAATTGGGAGATCCTCCAGAGCAGATTTTGGGGGCATGCAGGCCAAGAAGAGAAATGAAAATGAGTGGAAGTCTGCTATTGTGATGCAAACTTAATTTAATTAATTTAATTAATTTAAACAATTAATCAGTTAAAAGACAGCTTAAAAGCATAAAATAATATAAACTGAAATGACCCCAATTAATTTTGTTATCAAGAATCAGAAAACAATTCAGTCTTGATGTGTCAGTTATTTTGATATACAGTAATTCTAAAAGGGGAGCTAAGAAACAGGTGCTTTACAATTGTCAGGGGCTTTATTCTTTGCAGTAGTTAGATCATACATATAAATATAATTAAGATTTTTTTAAAAATCCATATCACAAAACATAGTATTAACAGACCTATAGCTACTTTTTTCTACTGCAACAGTACATGTAGGGAAGTGGACTTGTTAATTATTTGTGCAATGAAATATAACCCACAGTAAATCTACTCTAACTAAACAATGATGGTAAATGCAGATATCACATCTACAGCTACTGTATAAAAAAAATGACAACTTGCAAGCTGCATACTAAGGAATTATCTAAATGGGAATTCAAGCTTTTAAATTTTCTCTATAGAGAAGTATGCAGAGAATTTTGCATCCTGCCTTTAAATATTATCCTCTATCTACAAAAGAAATGTAAAATAATAAAGCCAAAGGGTTTTTTTTTAAAAAAAGGTGATAGCTTATCTGTATAGAAAAGAAAAGCCTGGTGAACAAGATGCATAAATAGTAAGCGAAACATCTATGCCTCTTACCTATAACATTCCCATCAGTGTCATCTGGCGGAAGGCTGGCAACACTAGTTGAGTCCATGCCTAGTTGTAAGTCATTAATTTTACTGCGCAGTTGTTCTATATCACTTTCCTTGCTATCCAACTGCATCTGAAGTTCATTCTTATGTGCAGACTCTTCCGCAATTTGCTGTATTCAGTAGAAAATGTGGGGAATATTATTTGTATGAACTAATTTGTTAAGAACATGAGGTATTCAAACTGAGCCAAACAAAATGTTCATTATTTGCAGATCTATCATCACAACCTTGCAGAAACAAAATTATTTACTAGTATACAATATCATCACTGGCCAGTTTCAGTCTCTTAAATGAGAGATTTTCCAGTTTTTGGTCAGGTTTAACACCAGTTTTGGCACAGAAACTGTCTTGGTTGCTCTGTTAGATTAACTTTGTCCTGCTACTTCCTTATGCATGACAGTAACCATTTGAAAACTCTTTAGCTGAACAATGTACTCCACAGTAGAGTTTAGACAGACAAGCTGAGTCCTGAACAACATTTCATTCTCATATATGTTAGCTTTTAAGCAGAAAACCATCAGTGAATGTATTTGACAGGACTATATAAAACCAAATGAAAAAAGGGGAAAGGCCTTACCGCTTGAATTTCATTAAGCTCCTTCTGGTATTTTATTACCATCTGATTAAATTTCTCTTTTTCTTGGTTAAGTTCCAATTGTAACTTCCGATTTTCCTTCTCTTTTTTCTTGTAGTCTTGCATGTTTACTTTCTTTCTATCTAGCTTAAAATCTTTGCGATTCATAATTTCAGCCAGTTTGTTGACAGCCTGTTATGTATCAAACAAATATGCACAAATTTGAACAGACATAAAAAATATAAGCACATATATGGTCCCCAACCTCTTGGAATTATTCTAACCAATGATAACATTTGAGTCTTGTTCACAAATTAAATATTTTACAAAGCATTATCAATTAGTGAAATAAATATATGGATCTCATATATTTCTATGGGTCTAAGCCATTTAACCCATTATTCTTCTCAAGCTATGTAGGGAAATACTACCATAGCATGACCCTATAAACATAAGCGGTTGCCTTATGTTGAACTAGCCCATTGGTCCATTTAATCCAACATTGTCTACAGCACTTCCCAACTTTGCTACCAGAGACCCTTTAACCAGTTCAGTCCTGCAGGAACAGAGAACTAAAGTCTATGCTTTACAACGCCACAAAGCAGCCAGCCTTGTGGTTTACTATGATGCCCAGAGAGATTTCCCTAAGCTCCATTTTACATTTTCAAGATACAGAAAGGGATATAGCACTGAGGAACTCTGCTTCCAATTGTTACTTTTCATACTGGTTGTTAAAATGTTCATTTATTTGATATTTTATGTAATTGTCTTATTGTGATGATTGCTTATGATTTTTATATTTTGGACAAAGTTTAACCTTGATAACACATTTTGTAGGACCACAGCTAAGACAAATGGGGAAATGCTGTGGGTGTATAATCATAACTGAAACATTTCATCCTTGTTTGTAGTGAAAACAGCAGAACATATGAAGGGCTAATAAAATCTTTCAGAATGTAGTTTAACACAGCATCAAAAGAAAAGACAAATACCTGTGTTTTAAGGGTTCTTTCAGTGTTCAAGTTCTTTTCATACTGCATTTTTATGGTATTTATTTCTTCTTCTTTCTTCAATATATAATCTGTTGACAATATTAAGTATTAAGGTTAAGCAAGGCCTTTTATGACATTGAAATAACTGCACCTTACTTGGTTCCCTCCCCCATCAATCATTATTTAATTTTTATTAATGTAACCAAATGGTTATGCCAGTGCATAATCATTCTGGAATGATTCAATATTTGTACTCTTAGGATGATTTAGTCAGATACCACCCTATTTATTTGTTTTATGAGAAGCTTTATATCCCACCTTTCCACTATGGTGAGTCACATAAAAACAAAGCAATCAATCCAAAAAACAAATTTCAATTACAAAAAGGCAGAACACAATCAAATAATGGATTGGTATGGTGCCTAAATGAAATTAGAAGAAACTATTCTAGATATTAGATAAAAATTAAGACCTCAGAAAATTAGCATCTAGGGTGGTAATTGAGAAATTTAAGTACTGTATACTTTTTTCATAACTCATTATCTTTTTAATAGAAACAATTTAGATCAGGTGTGGGTAACCTGTACCCTCCTGAATATGACCCATGCTGACAGGGGCTGATGAGAGTTTTAGTCCAGCAATATTTGGAGGGCAAAAGGTTAGCCACCCCTGATTTAAATGACACTGCCAATAATTATTCTTAAACATCTTCATTTATAATAAAGAGCATGGCTCCTCCATACCTCAAACTCTAACAGTTAGATGTACAACTTTTAGCTCATGTTCTAGCAGAACAGAGATTGTTAAACTGTACACTTTACTGCAGAGGACATACCAGGTCAGTTCTATACTTGCCTACAGAAGAAGTCCACTAGCAAAAAGGGACACAAACAACCGAATACAGCCATCTTACAAAGGTCAGGAGCAACAGCTAACACCAGGGGTTGGCAACCCAAGGCCCATGGGCCACAAGCGGCCCACGGGGGTCGTTTAACCGGCCCACAAGCTGCCCCTGAACCGAGCCACCAGCTCAGCGAGTCCCCGCGCACTGCGCTAAACCGGCACAGCGTGGCACGGGGACTTGCTTCCGCAGCGCTGGAATCGCGTCTGCACAGACGAAGATGCCGAAAATCGCAGGCGCGATCCGGCCCACGGAGGGATCTCCACTGGAGCGAACCAACCCAGGTGAGGTAAACCTTGCCGACCCCTGGCTAACACCAAAGACCATCTTGGACAAAGGCAGGAAATAGACTGGAGTTGCGGACTTCAAGCCACTTACAGTACTTCCTCAACTTGGTGCATTTCCTGCCTTCAGACACCAGGAGCCCTTCTGTTTGTGGAAAGAGATGTTTGGACCTAACCCACTGAAAAAAGAACTGCTCTCTGTGTATAAAAGGCTTTGATATATTTCAAAATTAATCTTTTATGGCCATTGATATGGAAAATATCACATACCTTCCTCCAGTTTCTTAATCTTCTCATTTAGTTCAGAATTTTCTTTTGTTAGAAATGCCACATCCTTGGTTAATGTATTATTTGTTTCTTCAAGCTAAGCAAGACAGGGGGAAGGCTTTGTTAAACCACTGACATCAATAAGCACATTTCAAATAAACACATTTGGGAGTCCCCCAAAATAGGGGGCGTCTTATACATGGGGGTGTCTTATAGATGGAAAAATATGGTACTTTTTTGGCTGAGGAGCACTCCTGACAGCTCAGACACATATGTAAAGCATGGAATGGCTTTTCCTATAATTTCAAGGAAGGAACCAGTTTGCATGTGTAGCCCTTGCATGTGTATGCCTCAGCTCCCTTTACTGAAATCAGAAAGTTAGCCTTACCATGAAGTGCCCTTCTGTTCAGTGGGAAATGCCTCTCTCTGAGGCAGGGTCAAAACTTGAAAAGCACTACTGGCTGGCTGGAAGGGAGTTAACCCTGTTATGTGTTCTCCATTCTCCACTACGGAAAACAGAACTTCCAGTGCACATCAGAGCAATACATACCTCAGGAATAATATTTTAAAGCAGTATAAAATAGAGGATTCAAAGATGTTTTTGATACAAGATAGCAGGTTGTGTTGTAATGTGTTTATTGCACAGTAACTTACCCGGCTTACAATATTATCCTTGTCGGCAATTTCTTGTCTGTTTCGTGATGCGGCTTTCTTGCTCTCCTGAGTCAATTCAAAATACTGCTCCTCAAGGAGAGCTCGGGCCAACTGCTCAGATTCAGCTTTTGTTTCAGCCAGATCTAGCTGCGCAGCAAGAGTTTCTCTACAACAAAAAGTTAATATTTTTTCCAAAGTAGTAATGTGTAGTGTTTAAAGACTAAGACTACAGAGAACCAGTCACTATCTCCCAGGCTAACCTATCTCATAGAGTTGTTGTGAAAACAAAATGGGGTGGAATTATATTTGCTACCTTGAGCTCCTTGATGGAAAGCTATGAAATAAATGTAGCATATAAATTATACATACTTTTTCCAAACAAAATATGAGCCATGTTGTCTTTTTAATAAAACACAATAAAACAAAAAGTCTGTTCCAGAGAACACAGGCGCTATTGCAGGGGGAAAGAGCAAGGTCTTCTTCTCAATGTCCCTCTGTATGTTACAATCATTAAATACTTGTATTTTTTTATTTGCTTGCAGAACTAAAATTTGTGTCAACATATACTGTGTACACAGTATTCTAGAATATGCTGTTCTGCTCTGTCCTAACTTGGGAGCAAAAACAAATAAAAATGTACAGTTTTTACTCAAGTACAACTTTGTATACCTACACTTCCAGCATATGTAATTTCCTACTATTTTATGAAGATAACATTTTATTTCTAGGCAAAATTAAAAACACACAGTATGCATTCTCGTGAGAAACTTGAAGCAGGAATGTCTGCACAATTAGAGGGGCTGAGTACATGCTTCACTTTCTAATTAAAATAAACAGGTGCTTAATAATGGAGATTGTGCTTCTAACATTTACGTACTTTTCATTTTGTAATTCCTGTATTTTTTTCTGAGTTTCTTTATTCTTCTCCTCAATTTCTTCTTTAAGTTCTTTAACCTGAGTTTTGTATAGAGTCTGCAAATTAAAAAATCAAATACAAATCTATCATATTGTGCTCAATAATATGTCTAACCATTCAAACATTCTTTATTACAGGACACATAAAAAAATACTGGCACATTATTTTCTACTTACTGTATATTCTTCTATCATTCTGAACATTTATTAAACACTTTTCAGGTATTGTCAGGGATTTGGGCAAAGGAGGAGTGGTGGAAACCGCCTCCCCATCCTGTCCCTTCCAGGGAGGAAGAAGAGGAAGACACTGTAGATTTACAACTGTGGTTTGCAGGAGGTCACAGCTCAGGGACAAATTAGGGGGAAAGTTGGGAAATAATGGGAGAGGAGGAGGAGCTGGCTGACACGTCACTAGAAAACATTCCAGACCCACCGTCTCACAGAACCCACCAAGCCTTAAAAGTAGGAGAGCAAAGAGCTTGAAGACAGAGGGCACATAGTGGCACCCATAGAGGAGATGATGAAGAAGAAAAATGAGGAAGTGGGAGAGAAGGTGGGGGTGGAGATTCACTCGGAACAACGCCATTATCCAAGAGGCTGGGTTCTATAGCCTCTCTCTGTAAAGTTTGAAATAAAAAAGGACTGTAAAAAACTTTTCCTTGTCTTCATACCTCCCTAAGCAATCAGCTGGGAGTTGCTGACAGCACCCTGACAGGTATAGGCAATATCTCAGAGAGGTTTAAAATATGATTAAACAAAGCAATAAAGCAAGCAACACAGAACAAGTCTATAAATTCCTATAAAATCATAACCTTCACAAGAAACTACAATGATATGCTCCAATGTGAGTTAAGTCAGATGCATCACTGCCCAGTCTAGTGCATGGAAGGCTTCCAGGTGAAGGGGCAACAATCTGGTTCCTTCCTACCTGTAATGTGGACTTTCATAGTTGTGTTGTCCATCCATATTTGAACATCAGAGATGAGCAATGTGTGGGTGAGGTGTTTCAGCATCAGGTGGGCAACTCACAGCTCCAGTCACTTGACAAGAATGCTGGGCTTCTGGCCTGGTCCTTCTGCTCGGGACATGCTGGCCCACTAGTGGGTTTTCCAGTTCCTGGGGCTAGCATCCATTGTGATAGTTAGGGGTGGTAGGTTCTTTAGGGGAACCCCTGCTATCAGGTGCACTGGAGTTGCCCCACCACCAAAAGGGCCATTTGATATAGGCCACCAGGAGGATCTGACAATGTCTACAATTGGCTATGATGTATAGTGGAAGGGTCAGGAGTGGTGTGTGGCCCATGGTGTGATCCCTATAACTAATGCCATCAAATTCAACAGCTGAGCTAACATCATTACATATGATATCCTTAGCAGAAGTCAGCAAATGACCACCCTGATTTTGATGGCTCCCAAGTGCTACATCCCAAGGGATGTAGTTGCTTTTTGTTGCATTGACTACGAAACCGTGGCCCTTGAGGGTTGCTAGCACTATCTGCACATTGTCTTCTACTTCTGTCTGTTTTTCCTGTCCTTATCATTACCTCTTTACCCATTTTCCCTCCCCAGGCACAAACATTATATGAAGCTAATAAAGAAAGTCACTACTATTGGGATTATACAATGTTACCATACCATCACTCAGAAAAATTGCTTGTGTAATGTACAAGTGGACAGCTTACAGAAAAGTACTGTTCAGCTTCTAGTTGATCTTGCAGTTCACGCATCTGGCCTTCATTCCCTCTGTACTGCCTTTGAGAGGAGAAAAATAATAAAGAGCTTTCTACATATTAACCAAAGACCTGCTGGCAACATATTATCTGGTAATTTTTAACCCACACAACCCTCTCTATCCCATCCCCACATTACCTAGTCAATCAGCAGACTTCTGCTCCCCACCACCAAATTCAAAAAATCTCTCATTTTTGACATAGCATTCAAATCCCTAATACACATTCAAATAAAATACTTCTCAACTGAAGGAGTTTATACAATAAACTATCAGTCATCAAGTGCTGGCTAAACATCCAAGTTGTGCATGAAGTATGAAATAAGCCTTTAGACAGCTTAAACTTCTGAAGGGGTTCGTCTTACTCCAAGGTTTTAATTTAAGGTTATACGTTCCCTCAAATGAATTTCAGCTGAAACTTCAAACTGGAACAAGTGCTTTGTTTTGATTAGTTCATTCGTAAGAAAACTAGAAAATAAGCAGTGCACTTCTGCTTAAAAGACAAGAAACAAACCCTGTGGCATCTACTTTTATAGCATTAACCTGTAATGTGATCATATAAACAGATCTTACTAAACAAAGATATTCGTGTACTGAAATGTATGCATATTTGAATACAGAAAAGCACTCAGTAACATTTGTAACATTATGGGGTGAAGCAGCTGATTCTAAATTGAGTTTACTTACTTTGCCAGTTGAGCCAACTCAAATTCTGCTAATCTCTTCGCTTCCAACAACGTGTTGATCTCCTGTTTTAGCTGCTTCTCAGAACTTTTTAAGTTATCTGCCTCTATAGCATGAATCTTCAGGTCATTCTGTGTCATCACTCTTTTATTAATCTCATGCTCCAGCTGAAGTGTGATATTCTTAACCTAACCACACAATAAAATATTAGTAATATTTCATAAATAAGTTAATGCCAGAATTTAAACATTTTTTTTCTTTATACAGCAACATTCAATGCAGTATCAAAAGCTGCTTTTGAAAGTGAGTTCAGGTTTGAAAGCAGTTTGCCATCACACACACAAGACTTGAACACTACACAAGCCTCTGCACACACACACACACAAACTGCCTTGAGCATGCAAAACAAGTTGTGTGGTTGCCTAAGCTGCCTTTATGTCCATGTACAACAGAATGTACATGGCAACATACAGAATTTCTTTAAAAAGCAGCCCATCTTCCTCAATTCTAAATTTTGGAAAAAAAACAACCCATGATTTTCCCCACAATACAGCAAAAGAAAGGTCCTACTAATTTTATAATAATCATTTCTCTATGTATTTCCAATTTCATTAGCATATTTTGTAGCAAAGCTTTGTAGTGCAAAATACATGGCACGTAGAATCCAAATTGTATGAACTGAGAAAACATTTCCAATTACAACACTAAATTGGGAGGAAATGAATTCAGAAACTGGATTCGCATCCACATGCAAAAGCGGAGGTTTGAGGAGTTTTCTGCTTAAAGGGATATGAAGAAAGTTAACTTTTCTTAAGAACCTCAAACTTATAGCAACTAACTTAAGCACTTTTTATTACCTCATCTTCTAGTCTCTCTTTCTGTTCACTAAGGTGCTCCAGCTTCTGTTGAGATTGCTTCAAGTCAAAGTCTAGCATGGAACATTGCTTTTCAATCTGGACTATTCGATTTTCCGCCTTCTCTCTTGCTGATCGCTCTTCTTTCACCTTTTTTTCAATTTCTAAAGGACCAAAGATAGTACATCTTTTAAAAAATTCCAATAAAAGAATTTTATGCAGGCTGTTCTGCATACTAAATGGGCAGAGCTTCCACATTTGCAGTGGTACCTGACCAGACCCGCTACACTGTCTACAGGCATTGGCCAATCAGTTACAATAATCTGATGTGGGCGGTGGTGGGGAGGCAAGACTTAGGTAGTATAAGCAGCCATAGCAGATACTAAAACTGTCCAGAATTATTATATGTACTAGCAGTTTCTTACTTGACTATTAGCCCCATACCACTTCTTTACTACCATGGGCAGTAAGACTTAGCACTCAAAACTATCTGCAAGTAGTGAGGAAAAATAAACTATTTCAACACTCATGAGGACAGTGAAGATACCCAACTGACAAGACATCTTAGTAATCTACAAAAAATTGCCAAATGTTTGAATGTGAGTGGAGGTGTGCTGAATTAGACCGGAAGTTCATCTAGCCTAGCATCCTGTTTCCCACACTAGCCAATCAGAAGCACCATGAGAGCAAGAGCCCTCTCCCCGTGTTGTTCCCTGGCAACTGGTATTTAAAGGCATGCTGCCTCCAATCCTGGACTTAGCATGCAATGACTAAATGATTAGTAGCCACTGATAGATTTATCTTCCACGAATTTGTCTATTCCCCTTAATAATATAAGAATTGCCACCAGTAGAGGTTCATCCACTCTAGCATCCTGTTCTTACAATGGCCAACCAAATATCTGTGGGAACTCCACAAGCAGGATCTGAGTGCAACAGCACTATCCCCATTTGTGAGCCCCTTATGATCCAGATGCATTGTTGGCTGTACCACATATTGTAATTGTGAATTATGTAATTTAACTCAGACAGTTTATGGAGCATCGTTTTATGTCTCATTCATAGTGTTAGGCACACATGTCCAATTTGTGCCTTTCTCCTACTGACTTACAAGTAACATTGCAGCTGTCATTTCTTTATTATATACGTAACTGGCATGTTTATCCTGTAATTATCCAAAGGAAAAATATACAAACAATTAACAGTACTTTAACCTTGGACATGATCTTCCCTGTGAGAAGGAAGAAAAGAGTGAAGGAGGTAGGTAAAGTCAACATCATGATTTGCTCCAGTTGGACTCTAGTTACTTATTTGTTTTAGTATTTTAAAACTGTAAACATGCCTTGGAAGACAGTATATAAATGCTAAATGAACAAACAAACGCTATAAAAACTTACCGCACATTGCAACTGACTTGGCCTCTTCTATTGACTGGTGCTTGTCAGTTAAACGAGCTTTATTTATATTATGCTCATTTACTTCTTGCTCTAAACGCTGCTGTAATATTTTGAGTTTGTAGTTTAGATCAATTTCTAAATTATTCTTTTCCTGTAAGATATTTTTATAAGCTGAAGTTAGGTTAAGAACACCATACCATCCTTAATCTAAAAAAAATAAATCAGATTTCATGACACTCAATAGCTTTTTGTAATCCCATCTGCCTCAGCTTTCTTTTTTTTAAAACTGAAAATATGACAATGAACTGCTACATTGCAAGCGAGCGACAAAGTGATGCACACACATACTTCTTTTAGCACACACAATCCACAAATATTTTTGATTGAGGACGCTTAGAATTTCACAAATGATGAACAGCTCTGCCCTGCGCTGGTGTCTCTTTATCTGCGGTTAAGTCACAAGTTATTTGTAAATGTATTTTTGAATGCCATGCTTGAGTTTCTCTGTATTATCCTCCCCCACAATGTAGCCATGGGCTTCCTACAATCCTTCTGGGGACCACAGCTCATGAAAGGATGTATTACCCTTTCCCCATGCACCGTTTCCCCACTAAACCTCCTTTGTCCCTAGAAGCTTTGGTGGGGTGATTTTTCAGGGCAATGATGGCAATGGAGCAAGGGTTAAACCACCTATATTACAAGTTCTGATAGGAACTGGGATCACTGCATCTGCATTTGGTTAAAATATATATATTGACAACCACAAGCACTGATTCAAGATGCATCCCAAGTAATTTTACTGCTAGGACTTTGCCTCTTCAATTCTGCTATGCTTGGAGACCCAAAAACTCTTGCTCTAACGTCTCTCATCTAACTCCACTTTTTGCATAAAGCTTTTGGTTTAATCCTTTAATCCTCACCCATAAATGAATCAAACATTCGCTTTTCCCTACCTCTAACTATCAAGATACAGACTTAAAGTCCTTTAGGGTAACAGTCTGTCCTTTGCCCCTATAATACTTGGTGAAAATATATATACATTGATGGTATCATAGCAATAAAAACAACAATAGATGCATTGGTATTAATGCCACATTTCTATCACCCTTAAAAGCTTGATCCACAACTATATAAAAAATATTACATGAGCCAACGTATTCCCACTCACATCAATTGAATTAAACAAACTTAAATTCAAACACAGCGGCTTAATTTAGATTTTATAAAATCATCCTATCAATCACATTCGCATGCTGCTTTTTATAGATTTTTAGAAATATGCATCTGTATTCCAAGAAACAAGAAATTTGTGCCTCATTGTTTTAATGATCTTACCTTTTCAGAATGATTAAGCATGTCCTGGGCCTGCTTTCTTTCTTCTTCCACTCTTTCAAGATTGTTCTTTAAACCTTTGATTTCTTCTTGTAAAGATGTAACCCGAGCTACATAAACAATTAAATAGTATAATCTGCCACAGTACTTGCACACAAAACCGAAACTATGATTTACCCACATAAAGCTCCTAACATACATCAGAGGTTGTTGGTTAATTAAAAAAAGAGACAGTGTTTCTAATCTTAGTGTTACGCTCTCAACTTGGATTAAAATTCAGTACAGTGGTATCTCAGTTTAAGAACAGTCCTGTTTACGAACTATTGGGTATACGAACTCCGCAAAACCGGGAGTAGTGTTCCGGTTAGGAAACTTTACCTCGGTCTACGAATGGAAGCCGAACAGTGGAAGGGCACTGGCGGCGGGAGGCCTCATTAGAGAAAGCGCACCTCGGTTTAAGAATCGCTTTGGTTAAAGAACAGACTTCCAGAACGGATTAAGTTCGTAAACCGAGGTACCACTGTATTGAAAGCACACTGAATTCATACATATATTTGATCAAAACAAAAATGAAGGCACTACAGTGGTGCCTTGGTTTAAGAACAGCTTAGTTTATGAACAACTTGGATTAAGAAGGCTGCAAACCTGGAAGTAGGTGTTTGGGTTTGTGAACTTTGCCTTGGAATAAGAACATGTTTCGCTTCCTGTTGAGTGTCTTCCATTTGTAAATTGAGTCCCCTGCTGCTATGGGAAAGCACGCGTTGGTTTAAGAATGCTTTGGTTTAAGAATGGACTTCCGGAACGGATTAAGTTCTTAAACCAAGGTACCACTGTATTAGATTTACTTTGGCTTAAATTATTACCTTGTAGCTCTCCAATAATTTCTGATCCATGACTCCTATCCCTTCTTTCCACTTCCAATGCAGCTTGAAGTTGGTAATAGTCTTTTTCCACTTGTAATTTTGTGCTTTCCAGGATTCTGCATCTTTCTTGCAGTTCTCTGTTTAGGGCTTCAAACTGACTTACTGACTTGCTCATTTCTGTGTGACTCTTTCTCAACCTTGCTGCGGTATCTGACTCTGTCCTCAGTAAATCATTGGCCTCTTCAAGCTGTTGGGAGGGGAAGGGGGAGTTAAGAAAAGGTAGCAGTGAGTATCATACAACAAATACATCCAGCTCTGTTGCATTTACCCTAAATTGATACATTATGGAGGGAAAGCAGATATAGGCATAGAAAATTGCTTACTTGCTTTTGCAACTGCGTTATTTTTTCATTTGTAATATGTGAATGCTGACTGATTTTTTTTAAGTCTTCCAGCTGATCTTTTAGCGTTGACACTAGATGCAAAGGGGAAATGTTAAATGTAAATCAACAAATAAACATGCATGTCTCTTGGAGGTGTTTTTTCTAATATTTCTATACAGCAAGGAAAAAAACAAGCCACCAGTGCTCTGAGGCATATTCAAGCACAAATATGCCCCAGTTATAATACTGAAAAGAATACGAAGGTATTTATGCTGTTCAAAAAATATCCTACAAAAGAGACCATCAGTCTTACCTGAAAGATGCTTCCTGAAAGGAAATAAAGCTTACCTTCATTTTCCACATTTCGACGTTTCTCATTCTCCTGCTCAATTTTTCTTTGATATTCATTTATTCTATGTTGCAGAAGCATATTTTCCTTTTCAACCTGAGTAACTGTTGATTCCAAATTTTTTCTCTGACTGCCCTGCAAGATATATACTGCCATTTAATTTTTCACCATTTAAATTCAGTCGAAAATTAAAGTTCTAACCATCCCAGTGAAGCTGTCAGCGGAATTCAACGTTGTGCTAATATGATCAGCATAAGCATTTCTGCTTGCCAGACAGAACAATATCTCTCTCCCTGCCCACGGTTCTGGGAGCCGATCTAAGTGGGTGCACAGGGAGAGGAGGGGAAACCCTGTTGCACTAGAAGGACTCGCTGCACTGGCTCCCACTCAGACAACTATTTAGTTGAAACTAGTCCAAATTATTTTATTTCGGAAATTCATAATCCATCTTTGAAAGAAAATATTCTCATGTTTTAGAATAAAATAGAGCAATAAATATCATAATTGTGTTAGATTTTTTAAAAATACTGCATTAAACTGATATGAGTTATCTGTATATTGGTTTTTTTACCGTCACTAGCCACACGCCCATCAACTTGACAGGCTAGAGCAGGCATGGCCAAACTTGGCCCTCCAGATGTTTTGGGACTACAATTCCCATCATCCCTGACCACTGGTCCTGTTAGCTAGAGATGATGGGAGTTGTAGTCCCAAACATCTGGAGGGCCAAGTTTGGCCATGCCTGGGCTAGAGAGACGGCGTTCCAAGAGTAGAGATTAAAATAAATGAATCAAGACCTTGGCAAAAGTCTCTCTGTACAAGCAATCCATGGTGCAAGTCTTTACTTTCCTCATTCTCCCAAAAGGAAAGAAATCCTTCAGAGAGAGATTTGTTTTATTTGCAATAATAAATGATTGAAGAAAGAAATCACATGTATGCAAGTAAAATTCTAACACCATTATTTTTAAAAATGGGGGGAAACTAATTCTAACCGCACACACAAAATCACTTACCTCTTCATCTAATTCCTTCATTATCTTGTCTAATTTAATGTTTGACGTTCTAGAAAAAATAAAATTACGTTAGTGACACGTTTTTGTTTTTGGACACTGCTCTACAACTGCTCTGCAAACAACCCAATTTAACTCAATTACACTGTAATAACTCACATCATCATGGCTGTGTAATCTACATCCAAGTGACCAAAAGGCTGACAGTGGTGTACAGAATAGGCTACCACCAACCTGTTAATGGGTATAGCCCAATGTCATACAGAGTGGGAAGTATTCAACTAAAGAGCACTAGGAAAACAGGACTTTTGTCCCTCTCCTTCACTGTGAGTGCTCCATGCCATCTCCAATCTGCTCCAGAGGGGGAAACAATCCATAAGGAAAAATGCCTGTGCTGACGAAACCCGCAAATTAGTGCTATGTTGAATACGCATTATGTCTAACACTGATATCCTAGTAACCTAAGAATTTTACTTAACTATTTCTGTGTAGAACTAGCACCTTAGATCTTAAACTAGCTCCAAATATCTGAAGCTGCCACTAAGGAATATGAAATATTTTATAGCAGCCAGAACATAATCTGAGAAGAACCAGGGTGAGCTCTAAGAGGGAAGGAAACTAAACCAAAAAGCTGGTAAATGGGAGATTCAAAGTGACTATTTCCCTACCTTTCAAATTCTTCACTCCCAAGGTAACTGATGCACATTCACCTAAGAGTGCTTAGTCTTGCTCTTAGTAATGCCAGCAAGCAAAAGCATCCTTGTTGCTACCAGCAACTCTTAAAAATATCACTTTCAGAGTTGGTGCCATTAATTGGCTCCTAAGACCCTGATACTCAGTTTTGGAGGTGGGCTACAAATCTCTTGGTCTACACATATAAAATGTTAATACCATCATAATTCCCCAATATAAAATTCATAAAACAGGTGTCTCTGAAGTTCTGATAACAAAGAATGAAATGAGTCACCTGAATTTTTGTTCCATTTCATCTTTCAGTTCCATTTCATTATGTAGCTGTTCTTCAAGTTGATAGATAGTTTTCTGCAGAGATTCCAGCTTTAAATATAAAATATAAAATACAGAATGAAAATAAAAGTCATACTTGACAGGATCTTATGGGACTATCTAAATTATAATGAATTTTACAACAGCTATCTAAAATTGCTTTGAATGGTTCTCAGTATATTATTTTTAAAAATTGGAACAGCAAGTTTCAGCTAGGAGATTACTGCTTTAACAGATTAATAAACATGGGCACATTCTTATAAATGGGACCAGAAATTAAGACACATTTGTAAACCACTTTGAGGTCTTATTATAATCAAGTAGTATATAAACATTGTAAATTAAAAATCGATTTAATTTTTGGTGACATTTTAGCTCTGCTGTGCTGCAATAATGAGAAAGAAAAAGAACTGAAGACTCATTTTCATTCTTACATGAGTGCAAATATTGGTTATTAATCTTTACATTACTCTTCCTTCAATATCTTGAAAACAAATCTTCCAATAGGTCCCACTATCGGAATGCTCACTATATGAAATCTCAGTTATCCAAATACAAAGAATTATACCCAACCCTCATTACACAAAGGTCTGATTCACATATCGGAACAGCTGGAGCTCACCCACTTCCCTACTTGTGCTTTGCTGGTTGGCGTTGCCACTTTGGGCAGAAAGCATGGAGGGAGGGTGGGAGGGAGGGAGGGAGGGAGGAAGGAAGGGAAGAAGGGAAGAAAGGAGATTGGACAAATCAGCTTTTCCTTTGTCTGGCTTTTATTGATTGGTTGCATCAGATTCAGGCAGAAAGCATGGAAAGAGAGCCAGAAAAATGTTCCCATAGGAAATAATAGAAATCATCAGCTCTTTATGCAAATGTTTGCCTAACAAACAATTTCCTGGGAATATACTGTGTTCGGAAAGAGGGACCTGTGTATCTATGGATGTTTTGGTAATTTACATTTAATCAAATCAAGTTATCAATAGAAAGGATTAATCAACAAAATATTTAATTAGCTAATAGCACTTATTTTAGGTCTTAACAAGGGGGGGGGGTTAAAAAAAGAAGAAAAAAAGACATACCAAACTTTTATCTACGTTGGTGCTTGCTCTGTTGTCATTAGAGTTTGCTGTACAGCTAGATAAATACCTGTAAGCACACAATAAAAGTTATAGTAATATGAGAAGAGGAGAACAACTTTTTTTCTCCCCACTTTCTACATACTAGAAATTCTCTTATTTCTATCCTTAGTTACTCTTTTTAAAACTCACCCCGCCTCCCGATATTTTAGCTTTTCCTCAGTTAAAGTACTCCAGCCCCCTGATCACTTTGCTTGCACATTTCTGCAACCCATATACCTGAAACTTAAATGCCCACATTATGTAGTAGGCTGGGTGTATGCAATTTTAAAGGTGTATTTTGACATTTTTGAGTCTCTGCCATTACCGTATTTTTCGCCCTATAGGACGCACTTTTTCCCCTCCAAAAATGAAGGGGAAATGTGTGTGCGTCCTATGGGGCGAATGCAGGCTTTCACTGAAGCCTGGAGAGCGAGAGGCATCAGTGCGCACCGACCCCTCTCGCTCTCCAGGCTTCGCGGACCTCTCCACAAGCAGCGGGAGCGCTCCCGCTGCTTGTGGAGAGTTGCCTGCATGCCAAAGCCTGCGCGCGCTGAGATCAGCGCGTCCAGGCTTCACAGACCTCTCCGCAGGCAGAGGGAGCCAGCGCTGGGCTCCCACGGCTTGCAGAGAGCTGCCTGTTTGGGGGCTGGGGTCGGGGGAAGCTTGGGCCTCCCCCGCCCCAGCCCCGCACCTGTGGGGGAAATAATTTGTTCCCCTTTATTTCCCCCCCAAAAAAAAAACTAGGTGCGCCTTATGGGACGGTGCGTCCTTTAGGGTGAAAAATACGGTAACTAAAATTTGAACATGAGAGTACACATCTTCTGAAAAGACACAACACGAACACCCTATTTAGACATCTTTCCTTCAAATATCACATACTGTTTTGCTTTACAACATTTTTCTTTTGCAGAGTTTTGCAGCTGATGAAAAATCTTAACTTATAAGGAAGATTGGACAACCTCTGTCTGTGGTAGTAAAAAGCTTTACTACTCCAAACGCTGGACAGTTCCTCAAAAATCATGAAATTAGCTGTGTAATTGTGAAATACGTATCTGACTATGTATTTCTAACCTGTAGGATGTATTACTATCATATTTCGAATGGTCTTTAAGAGTTAAAATTTCTCTAGATGAAATCTGACATTTTTCACAATCCTAGTAAGAATCCATGAACTCTTTGCAAATTATATTAGCAAATAAATAAGTGGATCAACCTCTTGCATGATGTCTCCTTGTTTGCTCACTAGACATTGTTGCTATTCTCCATAGCTAGTAAGCAAACAAATTCAAAGGCACATTAATGATAGACTACATAAAATAATTTGACCATTAACAGTGGAATTCTATGAATGTCTACTCAGAAATAAACCGCACTGAGTTTAATGAGACTTTATCCCAGGTAAGCATGCACTGGAAGTAATAATTACTTAAAAGCCTGGCCTTCTGACATTGCTTGAGAAAAACACAAAAATCAGAGATATGGTATGATGTCACATCAAGAGGAACCAAAAATAGATGTACAAAATTGCTGCCCGTACCATAAGTTCAAAACTGCTATAGTAAGTGTTGCACATTTCAGGATGATATGGCAATACAGATTTTTAAAGTGTCTTTTAAACCCAGAATTAAGTTGCTTTTGTGACACTGCTCTCAAATCTTATAGGATTTGTTCTCACAACTTAAGCTCACATTTTCAGCAGCACATGTATACTTACTGATGGTTACTGTAGTAAGTAAATCCTACAAAAGGCAGCTGGTTACCAACAAATGCTTTTGGTATAGGAAATGTTTCTTCTTCTCCTTTATCTTCCTCCAAATCGTCAAAGTTACTAGTATCAATATCACTACTTAAATCAGGCACAACAGGTGCTACAGCTATCAATATAAACAAAAAAAAAAGGATTACTAAAATCTTTATTGAAACTAATATATTAAAAATGTTACAATTGGAATGGAGAAGAGGCATGAAAGAATCACAAGGAGACATGGCAAGATTTAACTCTTTATTCTACATTGAGCAGCACATGCAATAGAAAAAAATATTATTATTAAAAAATCAAAGCTTCAAAACTTAAATATAGTTGTAATTACTAAACAGAACAGATTGCTCCTGAGGTCCCCAGACAGCTGCCAATTTAAAAACCTCACACCCATTGGTCACTCAAGAGACCTCACATTAGCAATGATATAGGGATCTCTTGAGCAATATATTTTCACAAATACTAAAAATTGATTGCTATTTAATTTCTGCAGTGTCCTAAGTGGTGAATTCTATGCCTGGAGTAGGCTCTCAATCTATATATACATACGGAACTTTGTGCACTGTATTTTTCACTCTATAAGACGCACCAGACCACAAGACGCGTCTAGTTTTTGGAGGAAAACAAGAAAAAAAATATTCTGAATCTCAGAAGCCAGAACAGCAAGAGGGATCGCTGCGCAGTGAAAGCAGCAATCCCTCTTGCTGTTTTGGCTTCTGGGATAGCTGTGCAGCCTGCTCCATAAGATGAACACACATATTTCCCCATACTTTTTAGGAGGGAAAAAGTGAGTCTTATAGAGCAAAAATACGGTATATACAAGTCCAGACACCAAACCAATTTATACTACTGATTTTTAAAAGATGTGATATGGGCCTCAATGCAGATAGCTTCATGCGTGGTAAAAAGAGATACTTACTGTCTCTAAGGTTTTCCCAAGACCACTGGTCATTTTTGAAGAAAGGGTGTCGCTTGATTTCTTCCACACCATTTCGGCCTAATCTGACTTCCCTGTTGAAGGGATATTTTGAAACAAGTAAATATGCAAGCTCTGAAGATCAAACTACATAAAGCATGCAAACATCTGCAACAGTAGCCCAACAAGTCACTTTTTAAATGGAAAATTAGAAAGGGGTGATTAGGAGCTGAGAAGAGCTCAGAAGAAAATCACCAACTGCTTATCCACTCCGAATCTGAGGTGAGGGAGCAGTTTCACACCTCCTGTGGTTCAAACTCATGCTACCTCATAACATTGTCTTGAAACTATGGGGTAGATTGAAATAATGTGTATAAAAAATATTAACCACTCCTCCCATCCACTTTATCCCCACCCAAAGTGGGGGTTTTCCTCAACAAAACACACTGCAGCATTTCCCCCCCCCCTTTTTGATATATGTTCCTGGACTGCTACAGGCTATGAACTGAATTGTCACTGTTTCTATAAGCTGCTGTATAAGCTGCTAGAGAAAGTTTTCACACAACAATGTATCTAGAGTTATGTCAAAGTACACAAAATGATCAGGCGCATTCATGCCCATTCACACGCAAGTCCCTGTTGCAATGCAAGCCCAAAACATTTAACATAAGATTATTATTCAACAAATAAAAATACTAGGAAACTGATTTCAAGCTCTTGAATTGTCAGACTGACTTAAAAGCTCTCGTATACAGAGTGGTTTTACAGCAGCAACACTATATTTTATTATCAGGACAAGACCTAATAGGATTTAAAAGTTTATTAAAACGTATGTAAAATTCATAAACACTGGTTTATCACCAGGTGATGAAGTTTACTACAGAAAAACCTCTAAACCAAAAACTTTCATTTTGATGTAAAATATTACCTGTCAGTTAAGAAGCCACAAATAAGATTTTTTGCATCTTTTGAAATATCATTATCATCAGGAAAGCTAAGAGAATTCTTATGGTTCATAATTTTACTGTATGTTCCAACCAAAGAATCTGCGTAAAAAGGTGTATCCCCTAAAATTAAAAAGAACGAAAGTTTAAAAATGTTACACAATAGCTGAAGACAATAAAATTGTGTCAGAACGAGGCTAAATACTAGATGTAGAAAGCAAATGATTGCTACTTCTCATGCCATGATTTTAAGTAGTCAGGATTCCCCTTATCACTTAATATAAAAATCAAATTAGAAAGCAATACCCCAGTTGTACTGAAGATCCAAGAAGCTCATGTTACAAGTATGTGGCAGAAGCATTTTCACATCACATGATTCTAAGTTTAGTGGCTAGGAGTGCCTTGTACTAGTTTTAGCTGGTAAGACAACTATGGCCATTTTTTTATTCGGATAGCCTGACCATTGTCATCTATGCGCCAAAAACCTCTACAATGTGTTCTACATACAAAACCAATCACTGTGCAGTGTTCTGAATGGCAGATGGGTGGGGTAGAAATAAATTATTATTACTATTATCATTATCATCATCATCAACATCATCAAAATCAGACATTTAGTGTAGCAGCATCTATCCTTTCCATTGGTATATGTCTTGGATTTGAATAGTTTTTATGTATGTGTT